>NC_090807.1:43913311-45282478 GCF_036512215.1 Solanum lycopersicum
TACACTCAATTTCGAAGAACCTATTTCCCAAATGAGTATGGTGTGGAGGCTTGAGTCCTCATAGGTGTGCTTGATGTTGTTGCCAATGGTTCTTGTACTTGTTGTTGTCACCTGTTAAGTATTGTAGTTGATTTTATATTATAATTCAGTATATATTGCTTTCTATTTTGAGTTGGCCGATGATACTTACTCAGTACGTGTTCCTTCTACTGACCCCTACTTGTATTTTTCTCTTTGTTATTTGTGGAGTGCAGTAAACGTGTCATAGACTTTGACTCGTCCGCAACTCTAGCCAGTCTCCAGCATATCAGATTTCTGGGTGAGTTATTGTCCCTAGCTCGGACTGGACTCTGTCATTCACATATTGATGTCCTTGAAGTTCGCACATGGACCATCTGTTTACTTATTTTAGCTTCTTAAATACTCTTAGATTTAGAAATATGAGGATAGATGTTCTTGGTGTGATGACTTTAAGATTTTGGGGATAATAATTGATAAAGTTTTGAATCTGAATTATTGGTTATATTAATAAGTTTTGGGTCTTCCGCATTATATTTTGTTTATTATGGTTGAAATATTGGTAAATGTTGGGGTTTAGATTTGTTGGTTCGCTCACATAGGAGGATAAGTGTGGGTGCCACCCGCGGCTCGCTTTTCGTCGTGAAACTATAAAGTAAACAATTCCACCATAAGTAAATCATACAACCCAATGCCAGACAGGGCTTCATCAACAAAACTATAAAGAAATAGAGAAGTAGGAGAGTATAGGGAATAAGCTTCCTTACCAATTTCTCACCCTATGGTCATCATTGATCAATACACCTTATTAATTAATAAAAACATATATTATAGTATATAAATGGACTTTAAAGATGTAAGAAACCATGTACAAGTCGCTACAAGATTATACTATATCATAATACAATAGATCAACATACTAGGAAAGTAAAATAACATAGGTAAGTATATAACATTCCTTGAATTGATTTTGGTCATATTTCATACATATTATGATTTTAATTATGTATCTAAACCTACATTTAACCATATTGAAATTGTAATTACATACCCTTAAGATTATGGTTACAACATAGGCATTAAGTCTTATCAATTTGCTAGAGTATAGAGTACTTTACCAATATTATGAACTATATAAGGATATGATCATCATTCATATTTTATCAACAATTTAATCCTTACGAAATATCTAATTTGGTAGGAAATCAAGAAGAAATAATGCTTGATATAACAACTCAAGATCCATCACACACTTAGCTTTTTGACTTCATAGGTTAAAGGAATCTAGATTAATTAATTCAATCCTTTCTTAGGTTGTCATTAAGAATTAATACCTTCAAAATTCATCCATTATATCACGCTAAAATAGTAGCTACAACAGTTCATACATAATCAAAACTCTACAAAATCGATCTTACAATCAACTTTAACGCAACATGTAGAAACATATGTTATTCATATTCAAATATTCATATATCTATCATTGTTGACTCATAATCATAAAATAAATATAAATTCATGTAATTAACATCATATAAAATTACTTCAACAAAATAGAATCATTATTTAAGCAATAACAAATCAAGGTCATAAGGCCTATGCAAGGCTAAATTATTTTATAGATAGAGCATGGGTTCATCATTCAATTGGATTGGAAACAACTTCAAAATCACCATAGAATCATCAATACATTCATATTATGACATTGAAATCAGTTTAGGTAAAAACCCATGCAAGATCGAAGAAGAAAGTGTTTGATCATATTTTTCACTATTGAAATCTTTGAGAATGACTCTCCAGATCAAAAGATAACCAGAGACGAAGATAACCATACCTTTGTCTAGTTGAAAACCACTTATACTTTATGATTCATCCATGGAAAACCCACCTTTAATCTGTTCTTGAGCTTCACAAACAACTGTGGTTTCTAGAGAGAGTACTTTTGGAGTGAAAGGTTTCAGTCTTGTGAGATGATTCTAGAATGGGATGATCACGTTTTTATGACTTATATACACCAAAAAATATCTAAATAAACAATGACGGGGCATCACAACCACGATTTGCCATCACAGGACTCCGTCGTTGTCTACAGTGGCTGACCAAGATTCATCCTTTCAATCTTGGCTAAGTCCCTAGCGACGGGACCCTTTGACTGGGCGTCACAGCCGTGACTAACCGTTGACTACTCCATCACCAGGGTCTGCCTTGGACAGACTGCATATTGGTTTTGGGGCTTTATTTTGGAGCCTTTTGTGGGGAACTTTAGAAGTTTTACCGGATGTTTCCAACATAAATATGAAGCTTAACAAGTTATAGACCTTCCATATAAATTTCATAAAAAAAACACCTATATGACGTCCAAACATCCTTTACCTTAACATGATATACGATGAACGTTTTCAGGACTATCTTTCGAACGCCTCAGACGTTCATGGGCGTTTGACCCCTAAACTTCACGAAACTTCATATAAAAATGTTAAACGTAATTTTAAACCATTTCAAGACTTTTTATTATAATCTCATGCATATTTAGTCATACATAGACATATGAGGAACATAAACGACTAGTCGTCGAACGTCTTGGTCATCCCTTGATATTCGACTTAAGAATCTTTTTAGCACTTTCACCATACTCTCAACTTGTTGTTCATTGAGGTCTGATGCAATCATGACTAGCAAAGTATCACCATTTCATAAGAATTACTGGCAAAGTGTCACCATTGATAGAAAGTTGCTTCAACATTGTTATAAAGAGCCGATATTTATCATCCTCCGTCTTTTTCACTAATCTTTGAGTAAATGGGGGTGGTGGCCTAGGCATGGAAGTTACCTTTTTAGGCACTTCAACATCTTTTCCAGTGTTATTTTCTACATATACCATCCTCGAATCGTAGAATATTGTGTATGGACAAAAACGGAGTTATAAGAATTTTATATTTAGTATGTAATCTATACATTCGTGAAAAAGTAACTGTAGAAGACGAGTTTACCGTGGGAATCATTATTCTCTATATTATTCAATATAACCATTAGAGTTATCTCATCTAAATAATTTTTGGAAGTTGTTGAGTTAACCTGACATAACAAGGGCATGTGACCTTTGACAAATAATAAAACCAATTGAATATGAATCAGTATTAGTGAAAATTGTTTGAGAGAATTTGATCCGATCGGGTGAGACCTCAAACAAACCCAAATCCTTTTCAATTGTTCATTTTCTCACTTATATTTCACTAAAACAACAAAAACATAGGAGAAATGAAACGATTGATTTTTGGAAGATACTGGAAAAAGGAATGTGTTTTGAATTGATGAGAAAAATCAAAGTTACAAACAGGGGAGGGGGGGGGGTGTTTACTGGATATGAAATCAAGAAGAACCACTTAATCTTGTATTTGTTTTTATTCGTAACTATTTGAATTTTGAAGGAACTTGGAGATTTTACAAGGATATATTTTGTTTTGCTGGAGAGTAATTCTAGAGGCTTTTGACATTTAGGAGGAATTTTAAATGGGAAAGAGATATATACATAGGGGCGGAGGCTAGGAGAGAATTGATCAAACATAGTGTAATTGTCTTACTTAGTAGGTTCTCTTTATTCAATGATATAACAATCATTTAACAATTGATAATTATTTTATAGAGTTATTTTCTCTATTTTTCTTTATTTTAATTATAAGGCCACTTACCTTTATTTTTACCTTATCAAAAATCACCATAATTAATATTTGAATAAGAAAACGTAGTCCATAAAATTTTTTGTTTTCAATCTAAACTAGAGTAACCAATTATACACCCTAATCCTTAATCATAAGTCAGATTAATTTTTTTCTCATAAAATCATGAGAGAAATCATTATTTTCGATCTCGACAAATGCTCCTACATACTTATATTTGTTTACAGTACGTAGCATTGGGGATATTTCCAATATATATTTATATATTTGGATATGTTTTAACACGTGTATTACTTCTTAACTACTTAACTTTTTTTCAATGTAGAAAGCCAATTTCATATAGCATATTTATTTGAATAATCTATTTAATTGATGGATTTATGAGAGTGAATATTTTCTCTTTTAAATACGAGTTATTACTTATTTTTATTCATAAAAATAAATACTAGTGTTATAAACTTTACAAGTTATTGTATGTTTTTATTTATTTTGGTTATGATTAAAGTAGAATAGTAGATCATTCAAACAATGATAGAAAAAGTAAGAAAGTTTGTGTAAAGAAACTAAATAAACTGTCAGATTTTATTGATAAAATATACATATAGAGCGACTTTAAATGATTTATGTACAAACATGAGTGACCTTTTAAATTTATTAATTAAAATATTACTCTGTTTGATAATTATCAATAGTTGAGTAACCTTTTGAGTCCTTGACTTCTATATTCCTCCTCCTCCTCTCCTACATGTTTTGCCTTTATCACGCCATCGATGATTTTATTCTATTACAAAAAAGGCTTTTCTAGAACTTTTTGACTTAGATATTAAAATGTAATTAAAATGAGGTCGTATTAATTTTTTAATAATCTAAACAAAAATTAACCAATGTTAATAAGTACACCTCCTAAAATATAGTATAGAAATGATTACAAGATGACATATCTTAAGGGGGGAAAATAGTACAAATTTTTTGTAAATTCCTATTTTTTATAGAAACTCGTCAATTTTAGTACAATTAGGCTAACATAAATGCTAGAATTCCCCTTTTCTTGAGACATTTCGTTCTCAAATTTAAATGTAATAAAATCAACAAGAAATGCATTAGTAAGCTACACCCAATGATCGAAAGAAACAATGGTAGGAACTGAATAATATAATGAACATGTGTGCATTAACCCAATTAATATTGGCATCTGTAAATACACCCTTATAATGCATATGAACATCGGATACCCAATAGAAAACTCTATTCTTATATAAACCCAACAAACTTGTAACACTCCAAAATCTATTAAGCTAATCTCGGTCTAAGTGTATGTGTTAATAAGAAAAGGAAGAGGGAGTAAGCCTATAATACCAAAGAAATTTTTGAAGGACAAAATTTCCTTTTCAAGCAAACATGGTGAGGGGTAGTTTTGTTAGGAAAGTTACTTGGTGATCCTCCATGCGCAACAAGAGTCGTCCACTAAACTCTCTCATGGTTCCACACACTAAAAAATTGTGTGAGCCAAGTCTCGGCTCGTCGCCTAGTTAGCGCATCTCCAAGAGTCCTTCCACATTTCCAAAGTGGCGTGTCTCCTTGAATAAGATACTATTAATATAGGGGAGCCAAATGGTCAACTCGTAGATGCAAAGTTTCCTTGGTGACCTCTTGCATGAATGTCCCATACTTTATACATTAGGATCCTTTGTGTCTTTTAATAGTTTTCGTAATGCAATACTATGTCGTTTAACTCCTAAATTAGAAAAGTCAATCAGCCTTTTATTCTACATTTTCCTCCAACGTTAAATCATTCTGTCATCAAACTAAAGGAAAAACCAAAGTTCATCCTCTCAAATATTATAAAATATTTTCACTATGGGGTGGATTGGGCGATGGGCTTCGAACGACTACGTGAGTATACTCGATCTTGCTTTGTTGCCATGAGTGTAAGTACCTGATAATGAAGTCCATGAAGGAGGAACTCAAAACCACAAAGCGATGAGTAGCGCACTAAACCAAGACTCTGACCGGCAAAGAACGGGAAAATACATTGGAATGGGAGAACAAAGGTTTTAGGGAATATTGGTAAAGGAAGGATATCAAAAGATTAGAGAAAAGAAAAGTGTTTGGGGAGATGAACAGGGAGAATAGAGGAATGGGAGGAAAGAAAAGGTTTGAGTGAAGTGGTGTGACGTTAAAATATTTTAAAACATTTAATATTTGCCGGTCGGGTAGTGTCGGGTTTACAGATTTTGACGCGACAAGTACCCATCGATAGTCAGTCGCAATCTCGACGATTTGTCGTTGGGGTCTGTCATGCATTCCCTAACTTAATTTTTTTTTTAAAAATACCAAGGCACGACGGATGTTTGCGACGGACCATCGCAAGCGTTACGGTTCGTCGATGGGTCCGTCAAAGGGTGTTGCAGACAAATTTTCTGCAGATTTTCAGGTGATGTGATACCTGCAAATTTCACACACATTAAGCAATTCTTTTTTCTATTTTTGGAAAAGTATTTTGGACACGAATCCTAAACTAAGCTCTAGCCAGCACTTCTAAAAAAATTTAAATAAATATTTAGACGGAACGTTTAAGGAAATAAAAGCAAAGAAACATGCAACTATAACTAGAAATCATAAACAACCTATAGTTGGCTAGAGGATTCATATTGGGTTGCCTCCCAACAAGCTCATGATTCAACGTCGTGAAACTACGTAGGACACTTGATTAGTCATACTTCTTCAAGATAGTATGCCTCGATCACTTCATTCGCCATTTTAGCGTGCCCTAGATAGATTTTGATTCACTGTCCGGTCACCTTAAACCGCACACTCTCCTTGTTATCAAACTACACCACTCCATGAGGGAATAGTTGGGTGATAAAGTAAGGACCAGGCCATTTGGACATGAGTTTTCCCAGAAACAAACGCAACCTACAATTGAATAAAAGTACCAAATCCCCAACCATAAAATCGCGTTTCGCAATCTATGGTCCTGGTACATCTTCATCTTTTCTATGTAGAGGATTGAATTTATTTAGCTTTTAGACAAATTCCTCAAGATCATTCAACTCAAAAAACCTCTGTTCAGCAGCATCATTCCAATTAATTTTCAACTTTTTCATTGCCCACAAGGCTTTATGCTCTAATTCAACCGGTAAGTGACAAGCTTTCCCACATACAAGTTAGTATAGGGACATAACTATGGGAGACTTGTATGTTTTCCGTTAGGCCCAAAGATCATCATCAAGCCTCCTTGACAAATCCATTCTACTAGTATTCACCATTTTTGACAAAATCTTTTTAATCTCCCTGTTTTACACCTCAACTTGCCCACTAGTTTGAGGATAGCAAATTGTGGGTGGTCACATTATTGCAAACCCCATATTTATCCAATATCCCTTGAAAAATTTGTTGCGAAAGTGGGATCTGCAATCATTAATAATAGCCCTTGGGCTGTCAAATCAAGAAAATATATTCTTTTTTCAAGAACGTGGTGACACTCTTCCCTTCATTATTTGCGAGTACGATAGCTTCGACCAGTTTAGATACATAATCGACCTCTAGTAGAATGTAATTTATCCCATGAGAACACACAAAAGGGCCCATAAAGTCAAAACTAGACACATCAAGTAGCTGGAAAAAAAGAATGGGATTTAAAGGGAGATCTTGCTTTCTCGATATAACACCATCTCTTTGGCATCTATCGCATTCTATAGAAAAGTCATGAGCATATTAGTGGATAGTTTTCCATAAGTAGCCACATTGCAAGATCTTTTGAGCAGTCCGGATACGACAATGATGTCCACGTACAGGTGAAGAATGGCATGCCTCCAAAACACTCAAAATCTCAACTTCTTGCGTAGAACACGCGAATAAGACGATCGGCACAACTCATATACCTTAAAGAAATTTTCACATCATAAATGAACTTTTTCCTTTGTTGAAAGGACAAGTCCGGCGGGACAATATCGCTAGCCAGATAATTCACAAAATATGTGAAGCATGGAATAAAGTCTTGAGAGGCGGCCAATACATGCTCATCGGGGAAAGCATAATAATTTTAAGCCTTATACCCCAACTCTCTCATTGCTTCATCTTCCAAATGGGACAAGTGATCAACAACATGATTTTCAGTCCCGTTTCTATCACTCACCTCAAAGTCAAATTCTTGAAATAGTAATATCCAACGAATCAACCTCGGTTTCGCATCCTTTATTGTTATAAAATAGCTCAAAGAAGAATCATCAGTATGCACTATAACCGTAGTGCCAAGAAAATAGGAGCAAAATTTCTCAAAAGCAAAGACTATTTCAAGGAGCTCTTACTCAATCACACTGTATTATTTTGGGCTTCATTTAGGGCTTTACTAGCATAGTAAATGGGTTGAAGGATTTTCTCCCTTCTTTTCTCCAATACAACACAAAGAGCAACCTCACTAGTATCACCCATTACCTCAAATGTCTTGCTCAATCGGGTGAAATAACGATAAGTGTAGACAACAACATTCCTTTCAACTCACCAAATGCCTTAAGACATGATTCATCAAAATAAAATTTACACTCTTTTTCAAGAAACTTGCACAAAGGATGCACAAATTTTGATAAATCCTTGATGAACCTCCGGTAAAAACATGCATGCCCAAGAAAGCTTCTCACACCTTTTACAGAAAAAAGTTGGGGAAGTCTATCAATTACCTCGACATTAGCTTGATCAACCTCTATACCTTTTTCTGAAATGCGATGACCCATTATAATACCCTCTTTAACCATGAAGTGACATTTTCCCTAATTTAGTACTAGATTGCAGTCTTCACACCTCTTAAGAACTTTAGGCAAATGACTTAAACACCTATCCAAGGAGTCAGCTACCATAGATAAATCATAAATAAACACCTTAATAGTGTCCTCCGACATATCGGTGAGTATTGTCATCATACATCTCTGAAATATGCTGGGTGCATTGCACAACCCAAATGACATTCTCTTGAACCCAAAGGTCCTATATCGACAATTAAAGGTGGTTTTCTTTTGATATTATAGTGCAATGGAAAACTAATTATACCCCGAATAACCATCAAGAAAATAGTACAACCACTTTCCGGCAAGTCTATCTGCAGATCTCAACCTGCATGATGCACATTCAAATCTAATACAATAATAACCGGCAAAGTATAATCTTTTCCCAAGAATACATAACTCGGATGAGATTTTAGTGGCTTAAGTTCTACTTGTGGAGCCTTCTAAATAGACTATTTCGTGGGTGGATATTCGCGATGTTGCATATTTAACTAAAATTTCTTTCGTTTAAAACGAATATTACTTCGATCAAGTACCGCAAATAATAACACATACTTTTCAATGCCATCAACATAAAAATTCATGATTATTGCCACCAATTCTTCTACACCCATACTCTCTTCAATTTGTAACTCAGATGACTCTTCAACTCTTTAGGATATAACAATTAACGAATGGAGCTCACCACTCTGCCTAAGGGACCTACAAATGTTAGAGGTTCTTTCATCATTGTTTAATCGGAATTTCATCTGCCCCTTTTCCATATCAACCAAGGCTCTACCTGTAGAAACGAATGGCCTACCAAGAATAATAGACTTCAATACGCCTTTTTACGACCATCAGTATCAGCATCATAGTGGGCTTTGGGTCACCCCCAACATCTTGTAAATAAAGAAAGACATGAGATTTATCTTCCCCAAGATAACATAATGCTTTAGAAAAATGTAATAACCCGATTGTACAAGGAATAGTGAAAGCACCCGGATCTTCTTTATTTTTCAGTAGAGATCTTGTAGCAATAACACTATAGTGCTGTATTTTATCATCATCCTCAAAAGTATATGATCTTTTCTTCTAACCAAATCTTTCATGAACTTGGCATAACCGGACATTTATTTAAGATCTTCTACCAAAGGGACATTTATAGAAAGATGTTTCAACATCATTGTAAAACGCCGATATTTAACATCCTGGGTCTTTTTTACTAACCTTTGTGGGAAAGGAGATAGTGGTGTAGACATGGGGTTCACCTTTTGGGCCACCTTAACATATTTTATCGTTTTATCTTCTAACTAACCACTAACCTCCACCACCGTATCATTATCTCCTATAAATTTTTCTACACCAGAAGACATAGGTAGTTTAATGGTTTGCTTACCACCCCGAGTAGTCATTGACATACAATGCCAATCATTTTTTCGAATTTTGGACAGTGTTGCTACAAAGAGTTCCTGATTGCCGTGTGTTCACAGTGTCGACAATTGGTCCATTTGCAACTCAAGATGCTTAATCGAGATTGCATGTCTATCAACATTCTTCCCTATACCTGTTAAGGCATTCCTTAACTTTTTTGCATGCTCATCACTAGCATCAAACCTCCTTATCATTTTAAGCGTCACATCCTCAACTCGCACCATACTACCTCCATTATCCCTAGGAGCAACTTCATAATTTTGAGGTAGAACATAGGGCCCACTCCTATCATATCTGTTACCATAGTTACCCCGGTTGAAGTGGTTGTCGCGGTTGTAATTCCCATCTCAGATATAATTACCCTCGTGGTTATAATTACCATGCTCTGACCTTGGTTTCCTTGACCTTGGCACTAATTCTCCTTATTGGAGCCTTGGACATTAGGTCGGAAACCCGCCGTCTTATTATTCACGGCATAAGAGTCCTCCTCATAGTAATATTCATCATATGGGAGTGCTGGTTTAGACAACTAGTTCACCACATTTACCTTTTCCGCACCGCAGCAACATGTTTAAACATTAACCAAAACTCAATTCTTTTTTGAGCCATCTCCTCACGAAGAAAATCTGCGACTGAGTTATGTCCATATTCGACTGCGAAGGTATTTCTCCTTGTATTTGACTTCTGAATACTCTAAGATTTATTATTTCCGGATATTTTCTCTAACTTTTCTGCAATCTTGGCATAAAAACTCTCCCCAAAAGAACCACACACTATCGTATATAACACAGCTTTGTTAATATCATCTTCTCCCTGATAGAAATACTCTTTCAGAGATTCATCATCTATGAGGTGATTTGGGATACTTCTAAACAATCAACTGAACCTATCCCAAGAACTGCTAACTGACTCTCCTGGTAGTGCAACAAAATTGTTCACTCTATCTTTGTGGTTTAATTTCTTAGACAATGGTAGTAGCGTTCTAGGAAAGCATTCCTCAGTGTATTCCAAGTAAACTTTTAGTTATAAGTAAACTCTTAGCTTGATTACATCCATATTAAATTCTGACCTCCCTACTATATTTTTCACACTGCCCATACGTTAGCGATGTGGGCACCTGTATCCTCATAAGGTAGCCTTTAAAACAAACCTCTGGCAGTGAGTATTTGCATCAGACTACTAGTTACCACAAAAATTTGGCCGTCTGGTAGAAGGGGCAAGATGAGTTGCCCATCAGAGTCTGCGATATTTTCATAGCCCCTATAGTTCTCTTGGGGGCGTGGAGTGGGACGTTCTCTACATATTTCACCTTTCCCACGAATATTAGGTAATAACATGGTAATAAGCGTCGACCAATTGAGAAATTTGTGGGCCGACCTCATCACCTTGGATACCTAAATTCAGATTCATTCTTCTTAATGTACGCTCTAGTTTGGGGTTAGGTTCAATTATGTATATTCCTCTACTCCGTCAGTTTGGCATATAAGGAAGTTAGACCTGCAGGAGACAAAAACAAAAAGAAAAAGTAAAATTAGGAAAATGTTAACTAAACTTTAGTAATACTTTTAAATTTAATCTAAAATCCACATTCCCCTGCAGCGGCGCCACAATTTGATACGCGCAAATTTACTTCTCAAAATGAAGTAAAAATGTTTACATCAAGTAAAGAACCCAACTAAAGAGGTTGGGATCGTTCCCACTATTAAAATGGTTAAGACTTAACTTTATTCTATTGTTACTTCTATTAAGTCAATTATCTCAAAAAAATTAACTAAAAGCGGGTTTTTATTATTGAAAACAAATAGTTTAATTAAAGTATGTAAGTGAAAGGTTCAAATATAGGAGTTTAATCAAGTCATATAAGTAAATATGGTGTAAATATTCCCCACATGCTCCTAACTCGGTAATTCTAGCTATAACAGTCCTTTCCTAGTATCTTGCATGCAAAGTGATATGTTATGTATCTCGAAATCCATTGTCTGCCTTCTACAAAATTTATTCCGCACCTTGGTCCGACTATGTGGGTTGCTTTACTAAACCTTATCTTTACATCATATTAAGCATCATATTCGATATTTGACAAAGTTTTTACTTCGTACATCTCGACACTACCCAATTAGATAGTATACATTGAATCTAGCTTGATAATATTTTTCCAATTATCTACTCCTTGGTCCAGCAAGTAGCAATTAGGCGAGTTGTAACGTTGGATATCCGTTAAAAATATTTCTAAGCAAAAGAATTAGCATACATGGAAGACACTATTCTAGAAGCGTTATTTTAGCTAGATTTTACCTTGTTATGTACCCATTGTATCCACAATCGTCGTTATGGAGTTTAGTTACCCATGCTAATAATCACACAATTCATAATAATAATTTAAGAATTCATGCACTTACTTTGCTGAGAATGAACAAAATCAAGAAACTTACTTGAATGAATCACAAAACACTAGTAATCGATTTCGGAAAAGTAATATCAAATCCCAAAATGGAAAGGTCAATTCTAAGAAAATAAAAATGAAATTATCCAAGAGTCAAACATAAAAAACAAGGTTTTTCTCAATATTTATAAGAAAAAAACCTAATAAAAAAAGTGGGAAATCTGTTTAAGAAAAAATCTGCCGAAAGCGCGTATGAGACGACGACCCTCGTGACAGACTGTTGTGGACATGATGGACCGTCGTGGTCTTCCATCGCTCCATACTTAGCTCTTTTTCTGCTGCTTTTCTTCATGAACAGTCGGTTACCCTCGACGAACAGGTGTGACGGACCATTGCAAGCACGATGGTCTATTGGGGAGCTTCGTCCCACGACACTTAGAATCTTATGAAGTTGGGTACTGGACTACTCTCTGTTAGCATTGACGAATGTGTTGGACAGTTAGTCGTGGCTTTGACAGTCCGTCATGATATTTCGTCGTCGAACACTTGGTAAGAATTTACTAACATGCTTGAGCAGCCATTTTCTTCTCACGATGGTTGACCCCTACGGACCGTCATGAGGTCCCTAGGTGGTCACTTCTAAAATATCCGCATTCTCCTTTTGACTGATTTCCTGGAAATAAATAGAAAACTACATCAAAAATCAATACAAAAAGGCTTGAGACACACACTAAACTTACAGAAAATGCATTGAATGTATTGTGAAACCACGGTACATCAAAAGGGCCGAAATTGTCCTATGACAAAAATCTTTCTCCACCCTGGTTCATACCTAGGTGGGAGGAATAATTTAACTATATTATTTAAATTGGTGAATTAATTTATTTATGTAATATTTGAATGCTAAAATGATAAAAAGGAAAATCAGATTATTATAATTAATCAATTAATTAATGGAGCGGTTTGGGTCGTGTAACGACCTGTTTAGTCGTTTTGAGCAGCAGATTTTATTTCTGGAAAATTTGCTGAAACAACGGAACTCACGACGGACCTTCACTGGCACAACGGTCCGTCACAGATGTCTCGTTTCAATATACTTCGGAATTCTTAAATTGGGTACTGAAAAATCGACTCTCTGAACTTCGTAACGGACTTGCAGGACGGACCGTCACAGTGTCCTTGGTGAAAATAAAGTCCTGGCCCTTACGACGACCTGAGTGACGGACCGTCGCAGTCACGACGGCTCATCACAGGTTACGCAATCCCAGTTAGAATCGGATTTCTTTACACGTTGTAAGGGACGTTTTGGACTATTCTTCCCTTAATTATAGATTGCGTGGGTTTACATTAATAACTCAAAATTCTTGAGGGATAAAAGAGGTAATTTTGGGTTAATTAGTGGGGTATTATTGTCATCTTTTACACTTAGTTATATGTTAATTAGGGTAAAAGAAAGAGGGTTTTGAATAAGAAAAGAGAAAAGAAAAGAGAGAGATAGATTGATCGATTAAGAGAGAGAGAGTCGAACGAGGAAGAAGAATTTCAAAGCTTGGGAGATTTCTTGTTGATTCCAATTCTTCGGTGGAGGTAGGTTATGGTTTTCATGCTTTCATAGTAAACTCTTAATAGAGAATGATATGTATGGGTAGTATTGTAAACCCTACTATATGCTTAATTGTATGTTTGCATGAATATGATTATGTGATTGTGATAAGATAAGCATGATGAAAATATTGAATCCCAAATCTTGAAAAGAAACTTTAATATACATTATTTATGATGATGCCTTGGTATAGAAGAAGGCTTGATGAATTAAAGTAATGGGATTGATGATGCCTTGGTATAGAAGAAGGCTTGATGAATTAAAGTAATGGGATTGAGGATGCGTTGGTATAGAGAAGGCTTGATGATTTACAGAATGATATTAGTGGATCGGAGTATCACGTACCGACACATGTAGGGGATCGGGTGTCACGAACCGACACGTAGAATTACGGGATCGGGTGTCACAAACCGACACGTAGAATTAGGGGATCGGGTGTCACGAACCGACACGTAGAATTAGGGGATCGGGTGTCACGAACCGACACGTAGATTTAGGGGATCGGTTGTCACAAACCGACACGTAGATTTAGGGGATCGGAGTGTCACGTACCGACACAAGAGGAATAATGAATATGAGGGATCGGAGTTTCACGTACCGACACAAGAGAAATAAAGATAATGAATCTTGAAAGATGTTAATATACTCAATCTAACGAACATGATTCCCAAAATTAGTATGGTATTGGGGCTTGAGTCCTCATGTGTGAACTTGACGGTAATTGTTAATGATATAGTGCTTGTTGTTGCTACATGTTGAATATCATAGTTGATTTTATGATATTACTTGATATATACTGTTTTCTATTTTGAGTTTGCCGATGATATCTACTCAGTACCCGTGCTTTGTACTGACCCCTACTTTTATTTGTTTTCTTCTTGTTTAATTATGGAATGCAGCAAACGTGCCGTCATCTTCGACTCAACAGTAATTCAAGCCAGTCTTCGTCACACCGGATCTTCAGGGTGAGCTAACGCTTCTAGCTTGGACTGGATCTCCTCCTTCATGTCTTGATGCCTTGAACCTCCGGCACGGACTAGCATCTTATGTATTTTTAGCTTTTAGAATACTATTAGTTTAGTCAGTTGATTGTAGATGTTCTTGTGGTGATGACTTCCAGGTTTTGGGAATAATAGATGTTGAATATTGATAGTTATTGAATTGGTTATATTAATGAGTTTAAGTCTTCCGCATTACTTTCTGTTGTTATAACATTGAAATGTTAAGGTTTAGATTGGTTGGTTCGCTCAAATAAGAGGGTAAGTGTGGGTGCCAGTCTCGATCCGATTTGGGTCGTGACAGGTCGGGTGGACCTGGAGAGACCCTTTGTCGTGATGGGGACATCACAAATTCGAACCTCGATGGAAGCAACATTTATGTGGATTAAATTGAGGTTTATAATCTGATTTTTGTAATGGCATTATGGTCATTAAACATATAATTATAAAAAATAGATTTTAACATTTTAACAAACTTATTTTGACTAAGTCTCAACTAGAATCCTAATCCTATGGAACTTCTCTCTTTTTCATGTTTCATCCACTCTCACGATCTGTCTATCTCTCTCTTTCTTTGACGTTCTCTCTGCCTAACCAAAACATAAGAACAAAAATGCTACAAAAGTTCTTCATACTTCAAGAACTTACACAAAAAATATAAACAAACAAGCTAACCAAAAACGTAAAGAAAAGTTCTGTCAGGTTTGTGTTGGATTTTTGGGATTTGGAAGTGAGTTTAAAAAAGGTTTTTGGGCTGCAAGTCGTGGGATGAAAAACATAGAAAGAAGGTATGTGTTTCTCTCCTTATCTCCTTTCTCCAAGAGAATTTTCTTTCTCATGAATTCACTGAATCTTAAAACTAGGGTTGTTCCCGATCTTGCCGAACACCTTGTCTCTAGTATCCCTTTGATCTCAATGTCAAATAGGTTAGAGATAATGTTGTTGGTGTTTTTGCTGATAGTTAAAGTATGAAGTATGATTTTTTTGATTATGTGCGAATATTTGTGTAAATCATTAGGTATTAAAGTTGTGTAATGTAGCTCTATGTAATTGTAATTACTGAGTGAATATAATCATAAAATTATTTCACTTAAACATGAACCAAATGATCCACGAAATGCCTTAAGAATTAACGCATGAATGATGATAAAAAAAAGTTCAAAATTGTGAAACAATTTCTAGCATTTGGTAGGTTTGGTTCGGTCAAACAAAGTTGTACAAAATGCAATGAAACATGAATGTAAAATATGTGAAATCATTAAAGATTTAACCCAAGACATCATTACATGAAAGCTAGAAAAAATATCAACAAAAGATTAAGAAAAAAATGGATTGGAAGAGATTAAGTTTCCAACCTGCTGGAAATTGTAGTCTCAGCCAACTTTTAAAAAATGAGCTTCATTTAGGTTTTTTTATAAAAATGTGAAGTCATTGGGGATTGAACACATTATGTCACTAAATGAAAATTACATTAATATTTTGTGAGAAAAATGCAAGGAAAAATATATGTAGTGAGTGGGTATTGAACCCAAAACCCCTTGAATGGATGAGAGAGTTAGGAGAAAAACAAAGGAAAAAATAAATGTGGGGAGTGGGATTTAACCCACAACCTCTGGGATATGTGAGAAAGTTAAGAGATAAATGAAAAGAAAAGTAATAAGATTGTGAGGGATTGAACCCACAACCTTCTTGAGTTAAACGAAAAGGAGAAGAGGAAATAAAGGATATATTATGGGAATGATGTCGATTGAACTAGGGTCCCCCAATACCAAAAGATGCAATTATAAAAGTTTAAAATAAGACCGGGTTCCCTTGCCCAATTCTGTATTTACACATAAGTCATACATATGTAAATATTTAATGAATGCTGCCTTTAAAGATCGAACTGAATATCTTGGCATATCTAGAAATGCATAAATCTTGTACCACATAATATTTTGTAAACATGAATCACTTAGACAAACTACGAATGAAGCATCATGGCTTGTATGTGGACTCATAAGTCTAGCATACGTTTAAATGTAGGTGAACCTGAGATGTATATTCATAAAATAATGTAACCCTATAAGGGTTAAGTACGAGTGTGAAACATTAAATGGCCAAGTATATTGACATATGATGAAATAAACCTTCACGTGAAGGAGTGAGTAATTATGAAAAGAAAATGTGTTAAAGTTAATACATGAGGCGACAATATGATAACAGGCTAATGTGAAAGATGAGAGCAATCTTAAATGAGCCTAAGAAAATGTTACCAAAACGTACTCACCTATTAGAGTGTAAATATAATGAAGAGACCAGTCTCTATGAATACTCTAATGAATGTATTGAAGTTAATGCATACTTAATATTAATGATGAGATGTGAAAACATCTAATGTGCAATGATGTCCTCATGATAGTAGCCAACTTCCATTATTTTTTAGTTTAATGTAATGGAACACTATACTGAGCATCGACATGGTACCTATGAGCGGTGATGCCTTCCTTCGGGAAGGGAGGAGGTTAACATAACTATCATGAGATTAGGCTGTCCCGCATGTCAGGTATTGGCCTCCTTATATATGCTAGTCTTTGAACCTATGCTACCAATATAAGGATCTAGCAGGGTTTGACTCCCTATATACGCTAGCATGCTCGAGTCTCTCATCTTGCTAACATGATCTATGTCCGTTACGGTTAAAGTTCCAAAAGAAAGAATAAGGTCAGCCTCAACGAATGCCCATAATGAAATGAACGATACTGAAGGTGTTAGGATAGGATAATCAAGAGGGGAGCGAGACTTCTTGTATTAGGATAGGATAATCAAGCGGTGAGCTAGACTTAAGTAACAACACTAGGTTATTAGTGGTCATTGCATAGCGAACCCAATGAGATTATTAAACTACATCCTAGGTATGACTTGTGGCTGGACTAGTATATTAAAGAATGAAAATGAAATACGTATTAATGAATCAAGCAGACCATGTGTTTGTTAAAGAAGGCTTCCTAGTTGAGGTCCCATATGTTAAGACCTCATTTAGGGAAGTCCTAATGTCAAGTCCATGATTCCATGGTCTCATGACATATTGAAGAATGATATGAACTATGTGATATGATATCTATAATATGTTATGTGCTGTTTGCAAAATGACAAGTATGATGATGCATGTTACTGTCATCGCATGACATTCCTAATCCGAAATTTCCAAGTCCACTGACTTGAATTTCCATAATTCATATCGATAGGAAAGAGCTCTTCTTAATCATGCATGTCCTTGGCGTGTGCTTGAATATACCCATACTTAGTACAAGTTTGTACTAATCCCATACAATTCTACATTTTTAGGTGCAGGCACAGGTGGACGTTAGAGATTATAGGTGAATGCTGAAGCTACCCTGATGTGGAACATTCATCCGAATTTAGTAGGACCTCATACTTTCAAGGACGCTTGCCCATTATATTTTAGCTTAGATATAGGTTTGAGTTAGTAGAGCATGTTCCACTAGAGTTTCTTTCTCATCTTATTTCAGACAATGTATTGTTGCAATTTTGGCAAATATACACTTAATGGAGTATGAAACTATTTCTTTCATTTGATGATCTTTATATTAGATTTTTTGTTGTGAACGTATATGAGTTTAATTACCATGTCTTTTTTATATGTTAAGTAACAAAAACCAAATATTCTGCTAAAATTAACCTACTTGAAGTAATGATGGCGTATGTAGGATTTTTTGCGACCTCTGATAGATCAACGACACCAGTCTGGTCTAGGAAACTCCGGTCGTGATAGATGATCCGCGTAGTGACAGTATTTCTGGGGGTCTCTCTAAATGATATTCCCAGAATCTCTCCTGAACGGGAAATTGATTTTGGTATTGAGTTTCTATCGGATACAAATCCTATTTTAATTCATCCTTATCCAATGGCTCTGGTCGAATTGAAAGATTTGAAGTTTCAACTAAAGGATTTACTAGACAAGGGTTTCATAAAACCTAGTATGTCCCCATGGGGTGGTCCGAGTTTGTTCGTAAAAAAGATGGATGGGTCCCTTAGAATGTGTATCGATTACCGGCAACTTAATAAAGTTACTAGTAAGAATAAGTATTCACTCTGTCGGATTAAAGATTTGTTTGATCAACTCCTAGGGTAAGCTACTTTTGTAAAATTGATTTGAGGTCGGGATATCAACAATCCAGGGTGAGTAATGAGGATATTCCCAAAATGGCCTTTTGAACAAGATATGGTCACTATGCGTTTATGGTGATGTCATTTGGGTTATCAAATGCCCTAGCGACTTTTATGGAACTTATGAACAAAGTGTTTTGAAGCTACCTAGATTACTTTATAATTGTCTTCATGGAAGACATCTTTGTATATTTGATTATTAGGGTGAGCACGTGGACAACTTGAGAGTCAATTTGCTAGTCCAAAAAGAACATCAACTTTTTTCCAAGAATAATAAATGTGAGTTTTTATTCAGGTCGGTGGCTTTTCTTGGTCATATCATCTCTAGTGAAGGGTTAGTGGTGGATCCGAGAATGACCGAAACAGTCAAGAAATGGCCTAGACCACTGACTCCAACAGACAATAGGAGCTTCTTGCTTCATGCGTCTTGCAGGTTATTATAGAAGGATTATTGATAGGTTTGATTCAATTGCTTCTCCATTTACTACCTTGGCCCAAATAAATGTGATGTTCGAGTGGTCGGAATCATGTGAAAGAAGCTACAAAATTTTAAAAGATAGGCTAAACTCTTCTCTAATAATGACATTACCGGAGGGAACT
The DNA here is from genome assembly GCF_036512215.1 of Solanum lycopersicum. Taxonomy (NCBI): domain Eukaryota; kingdom Viridiplantae; phylum Streptophyta; class Magnoliopsida; order Solanales; family Solanaceae; genus Solanum; species Solanum lycopersicum. The sequence goes on from NC_090807.1 coordinate 43,932,955, forward strand.
AAGGGCTTCGTTGTATATTATGATGCATCCCGAGTTAGTTTGGGGTGTTCATATCCTATTCCTCTAGGAAACTTAAGATTCATGCAAAGAATTACATGACTCATCATCTTCAGTTAGTGGCGGTTATTTTTGCTTTAAAAATATGGAGGAATTACATGTATGGGGTTCATGTTTATGGGTATACAAAACATAAGAGTCTTCAATATATGTTTATCTAGAAGGAGTTGAATCTCCGAATACAATGGTGGTAAGAGTTGTGAAAATATTACGACCTGAGTGTGATGTATCACCGCGGTAAAGCTAATGTGGTTGAGGATTGACTAAGTTGTATGATTATGGGTAGTATGACTCATTTTGATGAAGCTACGACAGACCTAGTGAATGATCCTCATAGATTGGTCCATTTGGGTGTTCCATTGATCAAGTAAAGCCCCATAACTCTACTAAATAATGTTACCAAACAGGAACTACAACTAGCGCCATACTTCACTCATCTATAACTTTAATACATGCATAACTCCATATCTTTAGCACACTTGGCTATTTACATATAAATAAGCATCGAGATCATCATGTATGGACATTTACATTTATCATCATACACATACATAATATTAACATCCTAAGGTCTCCATCAAGCGAAACTAATGCAAGACATAGGTAGAGTCTCATACCCCTACCTAAGTCTAGTTAACCCTTCAAGTCGCGTTAGTTAGTTTATACATCATTAAATAGGGACAAATCACCTTCATATATACTCATTAAAACAATAAACAAAAGATAAACATTTCAAACTCACATTTTCTCCCTCAAGCATCGAGCAATCTCATCCAAGGAATAACATCTAAAAGGCCAATGGAAAAGAAACATAAGAGAGAGATCTTTTAGTGTTAAGTTCTATGGCACGACATGAGAATGATAAAGAAGGGAAAATCTATAGTCCAATACCCTCTCATACCGTTTGACGTGTGGCGATCACCAGTAATTATACAAGATTCTACTAGACGTGGAAATATGAACTTCTTGGACCTAAGACCACTTTATAAACATTAAGCTCTAATAACACATTTGTCACAACAAAGAGCACCCCCTAGAAGTAACATGGCGTACTTGACCCCTCAGATGTGTTATACAATCACATAGTTATCAGTTATTGAATCGACATAGTGAAACTAGCGGAAAATTTAAAACATTTCATAGCACCTCATACGCAAGAAACTTTACTTCATATACATATAAAATATATGTCATAATACATATATATACTCCAAGTCAATTTGTCATGTTAGACTCAATAACTTTGGAGTACATTAGGGACAGGGACCTTAAGACATAGTACAAACTATAAAATATTTAAAGACTTTACAATAGAGATGTAAGCAGGAGATCCTTGAACATAAAGATTCCTTTCATTGAGATTTGGAATCATCTATCAATCTCTTTGTATTCAAAGACATCCTTTAAGCATTCATAATATACACTGTGTAAAAAGTAGAGAATAATGGGATTAGTACAAGAATGTACTAAGTATGGCAACCATGCAAAATCAGGCACTTAAAAACTAACGTTTTGTTTGAAATTCATACTTTATGCCATTTTGAGTAAATAATCATAAAACCTTTATCAATAAAATATATATAATTTTCATACTTCATAGAAACATAATAAAAGACAAAAAATCAGTAAAAACACATAAATTATAGAAGTATAATATCACAGACATTGTTAAGTCAAGACCTTCGTCATATAATCAACAAGATCAACCTCATGCCTAAACATTCATATCATGTACAACTTCATAACAAGTAGACAAATACTACAATGTCATTCATAGGGAACACATACATAGTGACATGCATTAGAACACCTTCTTAAAACCTCCTAAGGAGCTACTTCTGCAATGTCTAGATGGGTTCATTACTTCCAACTATACTAACTAACCTCCCTTAAGTCATTCAATTTAGGTTCCTAGTCATTTAACTTCCATTGTCCATTTTACATTAGGGAAACTATATCCTTAACTGACATAGACCATGTGATACTAAACATGGAATCTGGTGTAATATAACCGCACATCGATTAAGGATGGTCTACCGGCAAAAGCAGAACCAAATGAGACATAAATTTCTAGGTGGAATCCACTAGCTAGTATCCTATATTGGCAAAATAGTTATGGAACTTTGAGGTATATGTGAAAACCCTCTTTATCCCAAGATTAGGCATTGTAGTAATTCACTTATGAAAACCCTATTTATGCCCATTGAGGCATTGTAGTTATCCACCTCATGAAATTTATAGTGACCTACATTCCAACCATGGGAAGGGACACACGCTCATATTAAAGTTCACTCTGTGCTAAGCTATGTTTCTTTCACTAAAAACCTTATTATGTTTTTTCTTTATAAATCATAGGTTTAGGAGAGTCATCCCCTCGTATGCTTAACTCATAGGTCAAAGATGGAAGTTCATCAACCTAAATCATCTAAAGAATCCATTCACATGAACATAGCATGTGTAAAGCATCATCTTGTTTATGATACACATGAATACACCATTAAAGGACCCGCTCTTGACTAGATCTTCATACATGTGTGTGTTTATACATATATGTGAGCAAAGCTTTTACATAACACGTAATGTCACACATGTTCATATATCAATACATAAGTCTATATACGTAGCTATATGAGCATACAAGTCTATAATATACTTGACATCATAGCATACAAGTCATATTTATACCATATCATAATGTCATCTTTCATATACATAGAAACCAAACATAGGAACTATCCTATCAAAATGCACACGAGCAATGTATCGACAAGGTCTCATACCCTTTCCCATACTTGTACAATTATTAAGTCATAATAGCTAGGAATAAAGAACATAATTCACATACATATTCTTTTAAAGCATTGTTGTGGACACTAGTGAATATGAAAACTACCTTTCATTAAGACAGAATGACCTATACTACTTGTACCATGCATGTAAGTGAGAGTGTGTGTACATTGGTCAACATGATGTCATAATGGTTATCAATTATTCCATGAAGAAGCTACCCTATTAGACCACATTATACTTCCTAGAACATACCACACAGCACATAATAGCATAGGAGGCAAGACAATACAAACATTATAACCAAGGCTCCTAACTTTAGCTATTTACACTTTCATATAAGGGGTACATGGGCAGGGGAAACTAACCACATTAAAAATTAAATGGAAGCACTTATACAATACCCTAACATGAATATATGCTTGCTCATACAATAGCCACACAATCTAGATCACAACTAGATAAGAAGATAGGCACAATTACATCATAAAGTTATCCTCTAAATCTCTAAATCAAATATTCCTCACTATTCCTTTAAGGCTATGGTAAACACATATATAATGACTAGATGTAATAGCCTGTTTAGTCATTTGGAGCAGTAGAATTATTTTTGATAAAAACTGACTGGGTCGATGGATCACGCGACAGACCGTCATGGTCACGACGAACCGTGATGGACTCCGTTGTCCCATACTTGTGAAACTGTCTTGCTGCGCTCCTCATTACCCTCAACGACAAGTAGGGCGAACCATCATAGTCACAACGGTCCGTCGAGGGTCTCCGTTGCAAAACACTTCAGCTCTGAAATTTGGGTACTGGGATCAACTCTCTGAACTTCACGACGGAACTACAGCACGGACGGTCGTAGATACGACGGACCGTCACAAACCTCTTTAGTGAATTTAACTCTCTGAACTTTGTGATGGACCTGCAGGATGGACCGTCGCAGATACGACGGGCCGTCACAAGTTGCGTAACCCAAACTGGGCTGGATTTCTGCTAAAAGTTTTAAAGGGGTGTTTTGGACTATTCATGATAAACTTTATGAAACTAGTGGGGTAAGTTTAATAATTTTTTTACTTGGGGGTTAAAGAAGATAATAAGGAAATAAATAGTGGGTTAATTGTATCATCTTTTATAATTGATTATATGATAATTAAGGTAAAAGAAAAAGAATCTGCAGAAGAAAAATAAAAAGAACAGGAAGAGGGGAGAACGAGCGAGAGAGAGACAATGAAGAGGAAAGCAAAGGCATTGGGAAGTAGCTTGCTTGATCACGATTCGTCGGTGGAGGTAGGTTATGGTTTATTCTATTTCTTAGTATACTCTTAATAGTGATCGATATGTATTAGGTGGTATTGTAATGTCTTCTATATGCTTGATTGTGTGGTTCTATGTTGTGATTGTGTAATTATGGTGGATTAGATTGATGAGACTGTTCAATCTTAATCTTAAATCCTTTCAATTAATGATGGCGCCTTGAATAAAGAAGGCTTGATGAAATAAAACAACGAGATAAATGGATCAGAGTGTCACGTTCTGAAACGTAGTACAAGGGGATCAGAGTGTCACGTTTCGACATGTAGAAGTAGGGGATCAGAGTGTCACGTTCCGACACGTAGTAGTAGGGGATCGGAGTGTCACGTTCCGACACAATAATAGTAAAGACAAGTAATCTTGAATTATGTTAATATACTCAAATTCGAAGAACCTATTTCCCAAATGAGTATGGTGTGGAGGCTTGATTCCTCATAGGTGTGCTTGATGTTCTTGCCAATGGTTCTTGTACTTGTTTTTGTCACCTGTTAAGTATTGTAGTTGATTTAAATTTATTATTTAGTATATATTGCTTTCTATTTTGAGTTGGCCGATGATACTTACCTAGTACGTGTTCCTTGTACTGACCCCTACTTGTATTTTTCTCTTTGTTATTTGTGGAGTGCAGCAAACGTGCCATAGACTTCGACTCGTCCGCAACTCTAGCAAGTCTCCAGCATATCAGATTTCAGGGTGAGCTATTGTCCCTAGCTCGGACTGGATTCTCTCATTCACATCTTGATATCCTTGAAGTTAGGACATGGACCATCTGTATACTAATTTTAGATTCTTAAATACTCTTAGATTTAGAAATTTGAGGATAGATGTTCTTGGTGTGATGACTTCAAGATTTTGGGGATAAAAATTGATAAACTATAGAATCTTAATTTTTGGTTATATTAATATGTTTTGGGTCTTCCGCATTATATTTTGTTCATTATGGTTGAAATATTGGTAAATGTTGGGGTTTAGATTTGATGGTTCGCTAACATAGGAGGATAAGTGTGGGTGCCACTCGCGGATCATTTTTGGTCGTGACACTATAAAGTAAAAAATTCCACCATAAGTGAATCATACCACACAATGCCAGACAGGGCTGCATCAACAATACTATAAAGAAATAGAGAAGTAGAAGAGTATAGGGAATAAGCTTTCTTACAAATTTCTCACCCCATTGTCATCATTGATCAATACACCTTATTAATTAATAAAAACATATATGGCAGTATATAAATGGACTTTAAACACGTAAGAAACCATGTACAAGTCGCTACAAGATTATACTATATCATAATACAATACATCAACATACTAGGAAAGTAAAATAACATAGGTCATTAGATAACATTCCTTGAATTGTTTTTGATCATATTTCATACATATTATGATTTTAATGATGTATCTATGCCTACATTTAACCATATTGAAATCGTAATTACATACCCTTAAGATTATGGTTACAACATAGGCATTTAGTCTTATCAATTTGCTAGAGTATAGAGGACTTTACCAATAATATGAACTCTATAAGGATATGATCATCATTCATATTTTATCAAAAATTTAATCCTTAGGAAGTATCTAATTTTGTAGGAAATCAAGAAGAAATAGTGCTTGATATAACAACTCAAGATCGATCACACACTTAGCTTTTTGACTTCATAGGCTAAAGGAATCAAGATTAATTCATGCAATCCTTTATTAGCTTGTCATTAAGCATTAATACCTTCAAAATTCATCCATTATATCACCCTAAAATAGTAGCTACAACAGTTCATATATAATCAAAACTCTACAAAATTGATCTCACAATCAACTTCAAGGCAACATGTAGAAACATATGTTATTCATATTCAAATATTCATATAACTATTATTGTTGACTGATAATCATAAAATAAATATAAATTCATGTAATTAATATCATATACAATTACTTAAACATAATAGAATCATTATTTAATCAATAACAAATCAAGGTCATAAGGCCTATGCAAGGCTAAATTATTTTAGAGATAGAGCATGGGTTCATCATGCAATTTGATTGGAAACAACTTCAAAATCACTATAGAATCATCAATACATTCATATTATGACTTTGAAATCAGTTTAGGTAAGAACCCATGCAAGATCGAAGAAGAAGGTGTTTGATCATATTTTTCACTATTGAAATCTTTGAGAATGACTCTCTTGATCAAAAGATAACCAGAGATGAAGATAACCATACCTTTGTGTAACGACCCGTTTAGTCGTTTTGAGCAACAGACTTCAATTCTGGAAAAACTGGCAGAAGCGACGGACCCCACGATGGAACGTCATGGCACGACGGACCGTCGAGGGGGTCTCGTCCCAAAATACTTTAGAAAATCTGAAATTGGGTACTGAAAATCAACTCTCTAAACTTTGTGATGGAATGGCAGGACGGACCGTCACAGGTGTGACGGACCGTCACAGACCCTTGGTGCAAATTTGGGTCTCTGAACTCTGCGACGACCTGCAGAGTCGGATTTCTGGTGAAGTTTTAAGGGACGTTTTTGGACTATTCTTTCCTTAATTATAGATTTCGTGGGTTTATATTAATAACTCAAATTCATGAGGGTTAAAAGAGGTAACCCTAAGTTAATTAGCGGGGCATTATTGCCACCTTTTATTCTTAATTATATACTAATTACGGTAAAAGAAAGAGGGTTGAATAAGAAACAGAAGAAAAGAATAGAAAGAGAGGGAGAAACGAACGGGAAAGAGGAGAAACGAGAAGAAGAACAAAGCTTTGGGAACTTGCTTGCTTGATTTCTAATCTTCGGTGGAGGTAGGTTATGGTTTTCATGCTTTCATAGTAAACTCTTAATAGAGAATGATATGTATTGGTAGCATTGTAAACCCTACTATATGCTTAATTGTATGTTTGCATGAATATGATTATGTGATTGTGATAAGATAAGCATGATCAAAAATATTGAATCCCAAATCTTGAAAAGAAACTTTAATATACATTATTAATGATGATGCCTTGGTATAGAAGAAGGCTTGATGAATTAAAGTAATGGGATTGAGGATGCCTTGGTATAGAGAAGGCTTGATGATTTACAGAATGATATTAGTGGATCGGAGTGTCACGTTCCGACACATAGATATAGGGGATTGGAGTATCACGTTCCGACACATAGAATTAGGGGATCGGAGTGTCACGAACCGACACAAGTGGAGGAAAGATAATGAATCTTGAAAGATGTTAATATACTCAATCTAACGAACATGATTCCCAAATGAGTATGGTATTGGGGCTTGAGTCCTCATGTGTGAATTTGATGGTACTTATTGATGATTATAGTACTTCTTGTTGTTACATGTTGAGTTTTATAGTTGATTTATGATAATACTTGGTATATACTGTTCCCTATTTTGAGTTTGCCGATGATATCTACTCAGTACCCGTGTTTGTACTGGCCCCTACTTTTATTGTTTTCTTCTTGTTTAATTATGGAATGCAGCAAACGTGCCGTCATCTTCGACTCAACAGTAATTCAAGCCAGTCTTCGTCACACCGGATCTTCAGGGTGAGCTAACACTTCTAGCTTGGACTGGATCTCCTCCGTCACGTCTTGATGCCTTGAACCTCCGGCACGGACTAACTTCTTATGTATTTTTAGCTTTTAGAATACTCTTAGTTTAGTCATTTAATTGTAGATGTTCTTGTGGTGATGACTTCCAGATTCTGGGGATAATGATAAGTTTTTGAGTTATAAAAGTTGATTATCGATTTTTATTGATTAGTTTAAGTCTTCCGCATTACTTTTGTTGTTATTACATTGAAATGTTAAGGTTAGATTTGTTGGTTCGCTCACATAGGAGGGTAAGTGTGGGTGCCAGTCGCGGCCCGGATTTGGGTCGTGACAAACTTGGTATCAGAGCATTAGGTTCGTTGGTCTCATCACACAAGAACAGGTATAGTAGAGGCTTAAGGAACGGTAGGGGGACGCCTTTACTTTTCTTTGAGAGGCTATAAGACTTTAGGAAAATTTCACTCTTTCATTCTTTCTTTCGTGCTACTACTTGAGTCCAATTGGTATCTAGGCGATACGAATTGGTATCTGACCATCTTCACTCTCTTTCGCAGATGGTTAGAACTAGAGCAACGACTACGCCAACACCAACATCGACCAGACAAGAAACAACTAAGCCAGCCACTGGGGCTGTGGCTCAAGGAAGAACAGCGGCAAGGGGCCGTGGAAGAGGTCGTGGGAGGACGTCTTCTAGAGGGAGAGGACAAGCACCTAGCCCATCTGATACTAGGGCAGTGACTCCCCCACCGACTGAGGAAGTAATAAGAGAAGGGGAGGATGGGGAAACTGAACAAGTGCAAAATGAGGAAACGCCACCCCAACCTACCCCAGAGATGATCAATCAGGTTCTGGCTTATGTTAGCGGGTTATCTGATCAAGGTCAGGCACCTCCAGTGTTTTCTTCGCCAACAACTCCGGTTTCAGAAGTACAACATGCGGCTACTATGGCTCCCCTCATGGATGTTCCATTGGAAATAGGCACGTTTCCACGTCTGACTACTGGGCCTATAATGACAAATGATCAGCACGAACTTTTCAGTAAGTTCTTTAAATTGAAACCTCCGGTCTTCAAGGGCGCTGAATCAGAGGATGCTTTTGATTTTCTGGTTGACTGTCATGAGCTACTACACAAGATGGGTATAGTAGAACGGTTTGGTGTTGAGTTCGTGAGTTATCAGTTTCAAGGGAACGCCAAAATGTGGTGGCGGTCACCTATCGAGTGTCAACCAATAGAGGCACCACCTATGACTTGGGCCTCATCTCTAGTTTGTTTATGGAGAAGTATATCCCCCGGACTTTGAGGGATAGGAAAAGGGATGAGTTCCTGAGCCTAGAGCAAGGTAGGATGTCGGTTAATGCTTATGAGGCTAAGTTCCGTGCACTATCCAGATATGCCACTCAACTCTGTTTCAGTCCTCAAGAGCGGATTCGCCGGTTTGTGAAGGGGTTGAGGTCAGAATTGCGGATTTCGGCCTTACAAGTAGCGGCAACGGCAAAATCCTTTCAAGAAGTGGTAGACTTTGTGATAGAAGTGGAAGGAGTGAAGCCAGACGACTTCACCACAACATCGACATCAAAAAGGCTTCGAAAGGGAGGTGAGTTTAATGGTTCTTACACTAGAAAACAGGGTTCGGGAAGTTACTCAGTCCGACCAATTCAGTCTTCACTACAGACTGAAGTTGGGGGACCACCTCAGACCGGTCAACACTTCTCCGAGGGGCCTATGATTGACTCCAGAGAATGTTATGGATGTGGGGGGATTGGACATATTAGGAAAAATTGTCCCTGACAAAGTTATAGACCCCCAATAGCTAGAGGTAGAGGTGGTCATGGTGGAGGCCGTTATTCTGGAGGACGTGGTGGTCGAGGTAATGGTGGTCACCAAAACGGCAGAGGTAATGGGCAAACTGGGGCCACTACATCACAACATGGTAGGGGCAATGGACAGACAAACGATAGGGCCCATTGTTACGCTTTCCCGGGGCGGTCTGAAGCGGAGGCATCTGATGCTGTCATCACAGGTAATCTTTTGATTTGTGATTGCATGGCTTCTGTATTGTTTGATCCTGGATCCACATTTTCTTATGTATCTTCCTCATTTGCTAATGGTCTAAATTTACATTGTGATTTACTTGATATGCCTATCCGTGCCTCTACTCCGGTGGGTGAGTCTGTGGTAGTTGAAAAGGTATATAGGTCTTGTTTGGTAAACTTTGTGGGGAGAAACACTTATGTAGATTTGGTTATCTTAGAAATGGATGATTTTGACGTGATTCTGGGTATGACTTGGCTTTCTCCGCAATTTGCAATCTTGGATTGTAATGCTAAAACGGTGACGTTAGCCAAGCCTGGGACAGACCCGTTAGTGTGGGAGGGTGACTACACTTCCAATCCGGTCCGCATCGTCTCCTTTCTTCGTGCTAAGAAAATGATTAGTAAAGGGTGTTTAGCTTTCTTGGCACATCTCAAGGATGACACTACCCAAGTACCTTCGATCGAGTCGGTTTCAGTAGTTTGTGAGTTTCTGGATGTGTTCCCTGCAGATCTTCCTGGTATGCCACCGGATAGGGATATTTACTTCTGTATTGATCTTGAACCCGGTACTCGCCCCATTTCTATACCCCCTTATAGAATGGCTCCCGCGGAGTTAAGAGAGTTGAAAGCACAACTTCAAGAGTTATTGAACAAAGGCTTCATTAGACCAAGTGCATCTCCTTGGGGTGCTCCGGTTTTGTTTGTAAAGAAGAAGGATGGGAGTTTTCGGATGTGCATAGATTACAGACAACTGAATAAAGTAACTATTAAGAACAAGTACCCTCTTCCCCGCATTGATGATTTGTTCGATCAATTACAAGGTGCTTGTGTCTTCTCTAAGATTGACTTGAGCTCCGGTTATCATCAATTGAAAATACGGGCAACGGATGTGCCAAAGACTCCTTTTCGAACGAGGTATGGGAATTACGAATTTGTAGTGATGTCCTTTGGTCTTACAAATGCCCCTGCTGCGTTCATGAGCTTGATGAACAGGATTTGTAAGCCATATTTGGACCTCTTCGTGATCGTATTTATTGACGATATATTGGTATACTCAAAGAGTAAGAAGGAACATGAAAAGCATTTGAAAATGGTATTGGAAAGGTTGAGGGAGAAAAAGCTTTATGCCAAGTTCTCTAAGTGTGAGTTTTGGCTAGATGCGGTGTCCTTCTTGGGGCACGTGGTTTCTAAGGATGGAGTGATGGTGGATCCTTCTAAGATTGAGACAGTGAAGAATTGGGTAAGACCCACTAATGTGTCAGAAATAAGGAGCTTTGTTGGGTTAGCTAGCTAGTACCGCCGATTTGTCAAGGGATTCTCTTCTATTGCTTCCCAATTGACGAACTTGACTAAGCAGAATGTCCCATTTGTATGGTCGGATGAATGTGAGGAAAGATTTCAGAAGCTCAAGACTTTGTTGACTACCGCACCTATCCTTACCTTGCCAGTAGAGGGTAAGAACTTCATTGTTTATTGTGATGCATCCTCTTTGGGTTTGGGTGCAGTACTAATGCAAGAGAAGAGTGTGATTGCTTATGCTTCGAGGCAATTAAAAGTGCATGAACGTAACTACCCAACTCATGATTTCGAATTGGCTGCGGTAGTGTTTGCATTAAAGCAATGGAGACACTATTTATATGGGGTTAAGTGTGAGGTCTACACGGATCATCGTAGCCTTCAGTATGTCTTTACTCAGAAAGATTTGAACTTAAGACAGAGGAGATGGATGGAGTTACTAAAGGACTACGACATCACCATTTTGTATCATCCGGGGAATGCGAATGTTGTGGCAGATGCTTTAAGTAGAAAAGCGGGAAACATGGGAAGTCTAGCTCACTTGCAAGCCTCTAGACGCCCATTAGCTAGAGAGGTTCAGACTCTAGCTAACGACTTGATGAGATTAGAAGTAAATGAGAAGGGAGGATTGTTGGCTTCTGTGGAGTCAAGATCTTCTTTTCTTGACAAAATTAAGGGAAAACAGTTTGATGATGAGAAACTAAGAAGAATTCAAGATAAAGTATTGCGAGGGGAGGCTAAGGAAGCACAAATCGATGAGGAAGGTTTTTTGAGAATCAAGGGAAGGGTATGTGTACCCCGCGTCGATGATTTGATCAACACTATTCAGACAGAGGCTCATAGTTCAAGGTATTCTATACATCCGGGCGCAACCAAGATGTATCGTGACCTAAAGCAACACTTTCGGTGGAGTAGAATGAAGCGTGACATTGTGGATTTTATTGCCAAATGTCCAAACTGTCAACAAGTAAAGTATGAACACCAAAGGCCCGGAGGAACACTTCAGAGAATGCCCATTCCGGAATGGAAGTGGGAAAGAATTGCAATGGATTTTGTGGTTGGTCTTCCGAAGACAATGGGTAAGTATGACTCCATTTGGGTGATTATTGATAGGTTAACTAAATCTGCTCATTTCATTCCAGTCAAGGTGACTTACAATGCAGAAAAGTTAGCCAAACTTTACATCTCGGAAGTGGTGCGATTGCATGGGGTTCCACTATCCATCATATCAGATAGAGGTAAGCAGTTTACTTCTAAGTTTTGGAAAACATTGCATGCGGAATTGGGTACTAAATTGGACCTTAGTACTGCGTTCCATCGTCAGACCGATGGCCAGTCTGAAAGGACGATTCAAGTGTTGGAGGATATGCTTCGTGCGTGTGTGATAGAGTTTGGTGGTCACTGGGATAGCTTCCTACCCTTAGCGGAGTTTTCATACAACAATAGCTATCACTCAAGTATTGATATGGCCCCATTTGAAGCATTGTATGGGAGGAGATGTAGGTCTCCCATTGGTTGGTTTTATTCGTTCGAGTTTAGACCTTGGGGTACTGACCTTTTGAGGGATTCGATGGGAAAAGTGAAGTCTATTCAAGAAAAGCTTCTAGCGGCGCAAAGTAGGCAAAAAGAATATGCAGATCGAAAGGTTAGAGACTTAGAGTTCATGGAAGGTGAACAGGTCTTGTTGAAAGTTTCGCCCATGAAAGGGGTGATGCGGTTTGGAAAAAGGAGTAAACTAAGTCCAAGGTACATTGGACCATTTGAAGTACTCAAGCGAGTAGGGGAAGTGGCTTATGAGTAAGCCTTGCCCCCAGGGCTGTCCAGAGTACATCCGGTATTCCATGTGTCGATGTTGAAAAGATATCATGGGGATGGAAATTACATTATCCGTTGGGATTCAGTTTTACTTGATGAGAACTTGTTTTATGAGGAGGAGCATGTTGCTATTTTAGATAGAGAAGTTCGCAAGTTGAGGACAAGAGAGATTGCGTCCATCAAGGTGCAATGCAAGAATCGACCGGTTGAAAAAGCCACTTGGGAGAAGGAGGCGGATATGCGAGAAAAATACCCACACCTGTTTACAGATTCAGGTACTCCTTTTCGCCCTTGTTTTCCTTCTTTTGATCATTCGGGGACGAACGATGGGTAAATTGGTATCTAATGTAACCACCCGTTTAGTCGTTTTAAGCAACAGACTTCAATTCTGGAAAAACTAGCAGAAGCGACGGACCCCACGACGAAACGTCATGGGCACGACGGAACGTCATGGGCACGACGGACAGTCGAGGGGGTCTCGTCCCAAAATACTTTAGAAAATCTTATATTGGGTACTGAAAATAAACTCTCTAAACTTTGTGACGGAATGGAAGGACGGACAGTCACAGGTGTGACGGACCGTCACAGACCCTTGGTGGAAATTTGGGTCTCTGAACTCTGCGACGACCTGCAGGACGGACCGTCGCAGGCACGACGGCCCGTCACAGGTTGCGCATATCCCAGGCAGAGTCGGATTTCTGGTGAAGTTTTAAGGGACGTTTTTGGACTATTCTTTCCTTAATTATAGACTTCGTGGGTTTATATTAATAACTCAAATTCTTGACGGTTAAAAGAGGTAACCCTAAGTTAATTAGCGGGGTATTATTGCCACCTTTTATTCTTAATTATATACTAATTAGGGTAAAAGAAAGAGGGTTGAATAAGAAAAAGAAGAAAAGAACAGAAAGAGAGGGAGAAACGAACGGGAAAGAGGAGAAACGAGAAGAAGAACAAAGCTTTGGGAACTTGCTTGCTTGATTTCTAATCTTCGGTGGAGGTAGGTTATGGTTTTCATGCTTTCATAGTAAACTCTTAATAGAGATTGATATGTATTGGTAGCATTGTAAACCCTACTATATGCTTAATTGTATGTTTGCATGAATATGATTATGTGATTGTGATAAGATAAGCATGTTCAAAAATATTGAATCCCAAATCTTGAAAAGAAACTTTAATATACATTATTAATGATGATGCCTTGGTATAGAAGAAGGCTTGATGAATTAAAGTAATGGGATTGAGGATGCCTTGGTATAGAGAAGGCTTGATGATTTACAGAATGATATTAGTGGATCGGAGTGTCACGTTCCGACACATAGATATAGGGGATAGGAGTGTCACGTTCCGACACATAGAATTAGAGGATCGGAGTGTCACGAACCGACACAAGAGGAGGAAAGATAATGAATCTTGAAAGATGTTAATATACTCAATCTAACGAACATGATTCCCAAATGAGTATGGTATTGGGGCTTGAGTCCTCATGTGTGAATTTGATGGTACTTATTGATGATTATAGCACTTCTTGTTGTTACATGTTGAGTTTTATAGTTGATTTATGATAATACTTGATATATACTGTTCCCTATTTTGAGTTGGCCGATGATATCTACTCAGTACCCGTGTTTGTACTGACCCCTACTTTTATTGTTTTCTTCTTGTTTAATTGTGGAATGCAGCAAACGTGCCGTCATCTTCGACTCAACAGTAATTCAAGCCAGTCTTCGTCACACCGGATCTTCAGGGTGAGCTAACACTTCTTGCTTGGACTGGATCTCCTCCGTCACGTCTTGATGCCTTGAACCTCCGGCACGGACTAGCTTCTTATGTATTTTTAGCTTTTAGAATACTCTTAGTTTAGTCATTTAATTGTAGATGTTCTTGTGGTGATGACTTCCAGATTCTGGGGATAATGATAAGTTTTTCAGTTATAAAAGTTGATTATCGATTTTTATTGATGAGTTTAAGTCTTCCACATTACTTTTGTTGTTATTACATTGAAATGTTAAGGTTAGATTGGTTGGTTCGCTCACATAGGAGGGTAAGTGTGGGTGCCAGTCGCGGCCCGGATTTGGGTCGTGACACTTTGTCTAGTTGAAAACCACTTATACTTTATGATTTATTCATGGAAAACCCACCTTTAATCTGTTCTTGAGCATCGCAAACAATTGTGGTTTCTAGAGAGAGTACTTTTGGAGTGAAAGGTTTCAATCTTGTGAGATGATTCTAGAATGGGATTGTCACGTTTTTTATGACTTATATACACCCAAAAATATCTAAATAAACAATGAAGGGGCATCACAACCACGATGGGCGGTCACAGGACTCCGTCGTTGTCTACAGTGGCTGACCAAGATTCATCCTTTCAATCTTGGCTAAGTCCCTAGCAAAGGGACACTTTGACGGGGCGTCACAGCCGTGACTAACCGTTGACTACTCCCTCACCAGGGTGGTCCTTGGACAAACTAAATATTGGTTTTGGGGCTTTCTTTTGGGGACTTTTGTGGGGCACTTTAGAAGTTTTACCGGACGTTTCCAACATAAATATGAAGCTTAACAAGTTATAGACCTTCGATATAAATTTCATAAAAAAAAACACCTATATGACATCCAAACATCCTTGACCTTAACATGATATACGATGAACGTTTTCAGGACTATCTTTCGAACGCCTCAGACGTTCATAGGCGTTTGACCCCCATACTTCACGAAACATCATATAAAAACATTAAACTTAATTTTAAACCATTTTAAGACTTTTTCTTATAATATCATGCATATTTAGTCATGCATAGACATATGAGGCACATAAAAGACTAGTCGTTGAACGTCTTGGTCGTCCCTTGATGTTCGACTTAAGAATCTTTTTAGCACTTTCACCAAACTATCAACTTGTTGTTCATTGAGGTATGATGCAATGATCACTAGGAAAGTATCACCATTTATGAAGAATTACTTGTAATGTGTCACCATTGATAGAAAGTTGCTTCAACACTGTTATAAAGAGCCGATATTTATCATCCTCGGTCTTTTTCACTAATCTTTTTCAGTGTTATCTTCTACTTCTACCATCCTCGAATCGTAGAATATTGTGTATGGACAATGAGGGAGTTATAAGAATTTTATATTTAGTAAGTAATCTACACATTCGTGAAAAAGTAACTGTAGAAGACGAGTTTACCGTGGGAATCATTTCTCTACATTATTCAATATAACCTTTAGAGTTGGCTCATCTAAATAATTTTTTGAAGTTGTTGAGTTAACCTGACATAACAAGGGCATGTGACCTTTGAGAAATAATAAAACCAATTGAATCTTAATCAGTACTAGTGAAAATTGTTTGAGAGAATTTGATCCGATCGGGTGAGACCTCAAACAAACCCAAATCCTTTTCAATTGTTCTTTTTCTCACTTATATTTCAGTAAAACAACAAAAACATAGGATAAATGAAATGATTGATTTTTGGAATATACTGGAAAAAGAAATGTGTTTTGAATTGATGGGAAAAACAAAAGTTACAAACGGGGGAGGGGGGGAGGTGTTCATTGGATATGAAATCAAGAAGAACCACTTAATCTTGTATTTGTTTTTATTCGTTACTATTTGAATTTTGAAGGAACATGGAGATTCAACAAGGATATATCCAATTCAAAACACATTCCAAAGTTACAAACGGGGGACGGGGGGGGGGGTGTTCATTGGATATGAAATCAAGAAGAACTACTTAATCTTGTATTTGTTTTTATTCGTAACTATTTGAATTTTGAAGGAACTTGGAGATTTAACAAGGATATATTTTGTTTTGCTTGAGAGTAATTGTGGAGGCTTTTGACATTTAGGAGGTATTTTAAATGGGAGGGAGATATATATATATATATAGGGGCGGAGGCTAGGAGAGAATTGATGAAACTTAGTGTAATTGTCTTACTTAGTAGTTTCTCTTTATTCAATGATATAACAATCATTTAACAATTGATAATTATTTTATAGAGTTATTTTCTCTATTTTTCTTTATTTTAATTATAAGGCCACTTACCTTTATTTTTACCCTATCAAAAATCACCATAATTAATATTTAAATAAGAAAACGTAGTCCATACAATTTTTTGTTTTCAATCTAAACTAGAGTAACCAATTATACACCCTAATCCTAAATCATAAGTCAGATTAATTTTTTTTCTCATAAAATCATGAGAGAAATCATTATTTTTGATCTCGACAAATGCTCCTACATACTTATATTTGTTTACAGTACATAGCATTGGGGATATTTGCAATATACATTTATATATTTGGATATGTTTTAACGCGTGTATTACTTCTTAACTACATAACTTTTTTTCAATGTAGAAAGCCAATTTCATATAGCATATTTATTTGAATAATCTATTTAATTGATGGATTTATGTGAGTGAACATTTTCTCTTTTAAATACGAGTTATTACTTATTTTTATTCATAAAAATAAATACTACTGTTATAAAATTTACAAGTTAGTGTATGTTTTTATTTATTTGGGTTATGTTTAAAGTAGAATAGTAGATCATTCAAACAATGATAGAAAAAGAAAGAAAGTTTGTGTTAAGAAACTAAATAAACTGTCAGATTTTATTGATAAAATATACATATAGAGCCACTTTAAATGATTTATATACAAACATGAGTGACCTTTTAAATTTATTAATTAAAATATTACTCTGTTTGATAATTATAAATAGTTGAGTAACCTTTTGAGTCCTTAACTTCTAAATTCCTCCTCCTCCTCTCCTCAACACACAATACACATGTTTTGCCTTTATCACGCCATCGATGATTTTATTCTATTACAAAAAAGGCTTTTCTAGATCTTTGTTTTTAGATATTACAATGTAATTAAAATTAGGTCATATTAATTTTTTAATAATCTAAACAAAAATTAACCAAAGTTAATAAGTACACCTCTCTAAAATATAATGTAGAAATGATAACAAGATGACATATCTTAAGGGGGGAAAATAGTACAAAATTTTCATAAATTCATGTTCTTTTATAGAAACTCGTCAATTTTAGTACAAGTAGGCTAACATAAATTATATAATTCCCCTCTTCTTGAGAACATTTCGTTCTCAAATTTAAATCTAATATAATCAACAAGAAATGCATTAGTAAGCTACACCCAATGATCGAAAGAAACAATGGTAGGAATTGAATAATATAATGAACATGTGTTCATTAACCCAATTAATATTGGCATGTGTAAAAACACCCTTATAAAGCATATGAACATCGGATACCCAATAGAAAACTCTATTCTTCTATAAACCCAACAAACTTGTAACACTCAGAAATCTATTAAGCTAATCTCGGTCTAAGTGTATGTGTTAATAAGAAAAGGAAGAGGGAGTAAGCCTATAATACCAAAGAAATTTTTGAAGGACAAAATTTCTTTTTCTAGCAAACATGGTGAGGGGTAGTTTTATTAGGATAGTTACTTGGTGATCCTCCATGAGCAACCAGAGTCGTCCACTAAACTCTCCCATGGTTCCACACCCTATAAAATTGTGTGAGCCAAGTCTAGGTTCGTCGTCTAGTCAGCGCATCTCCAAGAGTCCTTCCACATTACCAAAGTGTCGTGTCTTCTTGGATGAGATACTATTAATATAGGGGAGCCAAATGGTCAACTCGTAGATGCCAAGTTTCCTTGGTGAGCTCTTGCATGAATGTCCCATACTTTCTATGTTAGGGTCCTTTCTGTCTTTTAATAGTTTTCGTAATGCAATACTATGTCGTTTAACTCCTAAATGACAAAAGTCAATTATCCTTTTATTCTACATTTTCCACCAACATTAAATCATTCTTTCATGAAACTAAAGGAAAAACCAAAGTTCTTCCTCTCAAATATTCTAAAATATTCTCACTATGGGGTAGATTGAGCGATGGGCTTCAAACATCTACGTGAGTATACTCGATCTTTCTTTGGTGCCATATGCGCTAGTATCTGATAATGAAGTCCATGAAGGAGGAACTCAACACTACAAAGCGATGAGTAGCGCACTAAACCAAGACAGTGACCGGCAAAGAACGGGAAAATACATTGGAATGGGAGAACAAAGGTTTTGGGTAATATGGGTAAAGGAAGGAAATCAAATGATTAGAGAAAAGAAAAGTGTTTGGGGAGATGAAAAGGGAGAATAGAGGAATGGGGGGAAAGAAAAGGTTTGAGTGAAGTGGTGTGACCTTAAAATATTTTAAAACATGTAATATTTGCCGTTCGGGTAGTGCCGGGTTTACAGGTTTTGACGCGACAAGTACCCATCGATAGTCAGTCGCAGTCTCGACGGTTTGTCGTTGGTGTTCGTCATGCATTCCCCAACTTAAATTTTTTTTAAAAAAATACCAAGGAACGACGGATGTTTGCGACGGACCATCGAAAGCGTTACGATTCGTCGATGGGTCCATCAAAGGGTGTTGCAGACAAATTTTCTGCAGATTTTAAGGTGATGTGATACCTACAAATTTCACACCCATTAAGCTATTCTTTTTTGTATTTTTGGAAAAGTATTTTGGACACGAATCCTAAACTAAGCTCTAGCCAGCAATTCTAAAAAAATATAAATAAATATTTAGACGGAACGTTTAAGGAAATAAAAGCAAAGAAACATGCAACTATAACTAGAAATCACAAACAACCTATAGTTGGCAAGAGGATTCATATCGGGTTGCCTCCCAACAAGCTCATGATTCAATGTCGTGAAACTACTTAGGACACTTGATTAGTCATACTTCTTCAAGATAGTATGCCTAGATCACTTCAATTGTCATTTTAGCGTGCCCTAGATAAATTTTGATTCACTGTCCGGTCACCTTAAACCGCACACTCTCCTTGTTATCAAACTACACCATTCCATGAGGGAATAGTTGGGTGATAAAGTAAGTACCAGGCCATTTGGACTTGAGTTTTCCCGGAAACAAACGCAACCTAGAATTGAATAAAAGTACCAAATCCCCAACCATAAAATCGCGTTTCGCAATCTATGGTCCTGGTACATCTTCATCTTTTCTTTTTAGAGGATGGACTTTATAAAACTTTTAGACAAATTCATCAAGATCATTCAACTCAAAAAACCCCTGTTCAGCAGCTTCATTCCAATCCATTTTCAACTTTTTCATTGCCCTCAAGGCTTTATGCTCTAATTCAACCGGTAAGTGACAAGATTTCCCGCATACAAGTTAGTATGGGGACATAACTATGGGAGTCTTGTATGTTTTCCATTAGGCCCAAAGATCATCATCAAGCCTCCTTGACAAATCCATTCTACTAGTATTCCCCATTTTTGACAAAATCTTCTTAATCTCCTTGTTTTACACCTCAACTTGCCCACTAGTTTGAGGATAGTAAAATGTGGGTGGTTACATTATTGCAAACCCCATATTTATCCAATAATCCCTTGAAAAATTTGTTGCGAAAGTGGGATCCGCAATCATTAATAATAGCCCTTGGGCTGTCAAATCGAGAAAATATATTCTTTTTCAAGAACGCGGTGACACTCTTCCCTTCATTATTTGCGAGTACGATAGCTTCGACAAGTTTAGATACATAATCGACCTCTAGTAGAATGTAATTTATCCCATGAGAACACCCAAAAGGGCCCATAAAGACAAAACCGCACACATCAAATAGCTGGAAAAAAATAATGTGATTTAAAGGGAGATCTGTCTTTCTCGATATACCACCATCTATTTGGCATCTATCGCATTCTATAGAAAAGTCAAGAGCATATTGGTGGATAGTTGTCCATAAAAAGCCACATTGCAAGATCTTTTGAGCAGTCCGGATACTACAATGATGTCCACGTACAGGTGAAGAATGGCATGCCTCCAAAACACTCAAAATCTCAACTTCTGGCATAGAACACGCGAATAAGACCATCTGCACAACTCATATACCTTAAAGAAATTTTCACATTATAAATGAACTTTTTCCTTTGTTGTAAGGACAAGTCCGGCGGGACGATATCGCTTGCCAGATAATTCTCAAAATATGTGAAGCATGGAATAAAGTCTTGAGAGGCGGCCAATACATGCTCATCGGGGAAAGCATAATAACTTTAAGCCTTATACCCTAACTCTATCATTGCTTCATCTTCTAAATGGGACAAGTGATCAACAACATGATTTTCAGTCCCGTTTCTATCGCTCACCTCAAAGTCAAATTCTTGCAATAGTAATATCAAACAAATCAACCTCGGTTTCACATCCTTTAATGTTATAAAATAGCACAAATAAGAATCATCAGTATGCGCTATAACCGTAGTGCCAAGAAAATAGGAGCAAAATTTCTCAAAAGCAAAGACTATTGCAAGGAGCTCTTACTCAATCACGCTATATTTTTTTGGGCTTCATTTACGCTTTACTAGCATAGTAAATGGGTTGAAGGATTTTCTCCCTTCTTTTCTCCAATACATGACAAAGAGCAACCCCACTAGTATCACCCATTACCTCAAATGTCTTTCTCAATCGGGTGAAATAACGATAAGTGCAGACAACAACATTCCTTTCAATTCACCAAATGCCTGAAGACATGATTCATCAAAATAAAATTTACACTCTTTTTCAAGAAACATGCACAAAGGATGCACAAATTTTGATAAATCCTTGATGAACCTCCGGTAAAAATATGCATGCCCAAGAAAGCTTCTCACACCTTTTACAGAAAAAAGTGGGGGAAGTCTATCGATTACCTCGACATTAGCTCGATCAACCTCTATACCTTTCTCTGAAATGCGATGACCCATTATAATACCCTCTTTAACCATGAAGTGACATTTTCCCCAATTTAGTACAAGATTGAAGTCTTCACACCTATTAAGAACCTTAGGCAAATGACTTAAACACCTATCAAAGGAGTCACCAACCATAGATATATCATAAATAAACACTCAGTAGTGTCCTCCACCATATCGGTGAGTATTGTCGTCATGCATCTCTGAAATATGGCGGGTGCATTGCAAAACCCAAACGACATTCTCTTGAACACAAAGGTCGCATATGGACAAGTAATGGTGGTTTTCTTTTAATATTCCAGTGCAATCAAAAACTGATTATACCCCGAATAACCATCAAGAAAACAGTACAACCCCTTTCCGGCAAGTCTATCCAGCATATGATCAATGAACGGTATAGGAAAATGGTCTTTTTTGGTCCATGCATTTAATTTCCAATAATACATACACAACCTCCAACCAGTCACCGGTTTCATTGGAACAATATCATTTTTCTCATTGGGGCCCACAATCATTCCCCTTTCTTAGGTACACAATGAACATGGCATACCCAACTACAATAAGCGATTGGATATATCACTCCGGCATCGAACCACTTAATAACTTCCTTTTTCACTACCTCTTGAACAGGTGGATTTAGACGTGTATGATGATCAATACTTGTCTTATGATCGGGTATGAGTTGGATTTATGACAATAAATACTTGGTGGGATCCCAATAATATCTGCAGAAGTCAACCCACTTGATGCACAATCAAAATGAATACAATAATAACCGGCAAAGTATCATCTTTTCCCAAGAATACATACCTCAGATGAGGTTTTAGAGGCTTAAGTTCTACTTTTGGAGCCTTCTCAATAGACGATTTCGTGGGTGGAGATTTGCGATGTTGCATATTAAACTAGAATTTCTTTCGTTTAAAACGAATATTACTTCGATCAATTACCACGAACAATAACACATACTTTTCAATGCCATCAGCATAAAAATTCATGATTATTGCCGCTAATTCTTCTACACCCATACTCTTTTCAATTTGTAACTCAGATGACTCTTCAACTCTGTAGGATATAACAATTAACGAATGGAGCTCACAACTTTGCCTAAGGGACCTACAAATGTTGGAGGTCCTTTCTTCATTGTTTAATAGGAATTTCATCTGCCCCTTTTCCATATCAATCAAGGCTCTACCTATAGCAACGAATGTCCTCCCAAGAATAATAGACTTCAATACGCCTTTTTACGACCATCAGTATCAGCATCGCAGTGGACTTTGGGTCACCAAAACCCAACTTCTTGTAAATCAAGAGGGACATGAGATTTATCTTTCCCAAGATCACATAATGCTTTAGCAAAATGTAATAACCCGATTGTACAAGGAATAGTGAAAGCACCCGGATCTTCTTTCTTTTTCAGTAGAGATCTTGTAGCAATAACACTATAGTGCTGCATTTTATAATCATCCTCAAAAGCATATGATATTTTCTTCATAAGCAAATCTTTCATGAACTTGTCATAACCGGACATTTATTCAAGAGCTTCTACCAAAGGAACATTTATAGAAAGATGTTTCAACATCATTGTAAAACACCGATATTTAACATCCACGGTCTTTTTTACTAACCTTTGTGGGAAAGGAGGTAGTGGTGTAGACATGGGGTTCACCTTTTGGGCCACCTTAACATATTTTATCGTTTTATCTTCTAACTAACCACTAACCTCCACCACCGTATCATTATCTCTATAAATTTTTCTACACCAGAAGACATAGGTAGGTTAATGGTTTGCTTACCACCCTGAGTAGTGATTGACATACAATGCCAATCATTTTTCGAATTTTGGACACTGTTGCTAGAAATAGTTCCCGATTGCCGTGTCTTCACAGTGTCGACAATTGGTCCATTTGCAACTCAAGAAGCTTAATCGAGATTGCATGTGTATCAACTTTCTACACTATACCTGTTAAGTCATTCCTTAACTTTTTTGCGTGCTCATAACTAGCATCGAACCTCTTTATCATTTTAAGCGTCACATCCTCAACTCGAGCCATACTACCTCCACTATCCCTAGGAGCAACTTCATGATTTTGAGGTAGAACATAGGGCCCACTCCTATCATATAGGTTACCATAGTTACCCCGGTTGAACTGGTTGTCGCGGTTGTAATTCCCATCTCATAAATAATTACCCTCGTGGTTACAATTACCATAGCTCTGACCTTTGCTTCCTTGACCTTGGCACTAATTCTCCTGATTGGAGCCTTGGACATTAGGTCGGAAACCCCCTCGTCTGATTATTCACCGCATAAGAGTCCTCCTCATAGTAATATTCATCATATAGGGGTGCTGGTTTAGACAAGTAGTTCACCACATTTACCTTTTCCCCACCCCAGCAACATGTTTAAACATTAACCAAAACTCAATTCTTATTTGAGCCATCTCCTCACGAAGAAAATTTGCGACTGAGTTATGTGCATATTCGACTGCAAAGGTATTTCTCCTTGTATCTGACTTCTGAATACTCTAAGCTTTATTATTTCCGGATATTTTCTCTAACTTTTCTGCAATCTTTGCATAAAAACACTCCCCATAAGAACCACACACTATCGTATCCAACACAGCTTTGTTAATATCATCTTCTCCCTGATAGAAATACTCTTTCAGAGATTCATCATCTATGAGGTGATTTGGGATACTTCTAAACAATGAAATGAACCTATCCCAAGAACTGCTAACTAACTCTCCTGCTAGTGCAACAAAGTTGTTCACTCTGTCTTTGTGGTTTAATTTCATAGACACTAGGTAGTAGCGTTCTAGGAAAGCATCCCTCAGTGTATTCCAAGTAAACAGTTAGTTATAAGGGAGCTTAGTAAACTAGATAGAAGCCTCTCCCATCAATAAGAGAGGAAAAACTCTTAGCTTGATTACATCCATATTAAAATCTGACCTCCCTACAATAATTTTCACACTGCCCTTACGTTAGCGATGTGGGCATCTGGATCCTCATAAGGTAGCCTTTAAAACAAACCTATGGCAGTGAGTATTTGCATCAGACTACTAGTTACCACAAAAATTTGGCCGTCTGGTAGAAGGGGCAAGATGAGTTGCACATCAGAGTCTACGATATTTTCATAATCCCTATAGTTCTCTTGAGGGCGTAGAGCGGGACGTTCTCTACATATTTCACCTTTCACACGAATATCAGGTAATAACATGGTAATGAGCGTCGACCAATCGATAAATTTGTGGGTCGACCTCATCACCTTGGATACCGAAATTCAGATTCATTCTTCTTAATGTACGCTCTAGTTTGGGGTTAGGTTCAATTATGTATATTCCTCTACTCCGTCTGTTTGGCATATAAGGAAGTTAGACCTGCAGGAGACAAAAACAAAAAGGAAAAGTAAAATTAGGAAAATGTTGACTAAACTTTGGTAATAACTTTAAATTTAATATAAAATCCACTTTCCCCGGCAGCGGCGCAAAAATTTGATACGCGCAAATTTACTTCTCAAAATGAAGTAAAAACGTGCGTATCAAGTAAAGAACCCAACTAAAGAGGTTAGGATCGTTCCCACTATTAAAATGGTTAAGACTTAACTTTATTCTATTGTTACTTCTATTCAATCAATTATCTCGAAAAAAATTAACTAAAAGCGGGTTTTTATTATTGAAAACAAATAGTTAAATTAAAGTATGTAAGTGAAAGGTTCAAATATTGGAGTTTAATCAAGTCATGAGAGTAAATACGGTGTAAATATTCCCCACATGCTCCTTACTCGGTAATTCTAGCTATAACAATCCTCTCCTAGTATCTTGCATGCAAAGTGATATGTTATGTATCTCGGAATCCATTGTCTGGCATCTACAAATTTATTCCGCATTATTGTCTGACTATGTGGGTTGCTTTACAAAACCCTATCTTTAAATCATATTAAGCATCATATTCAATATTTGACAAAGTTGTTACTTCATACAACTCGACACTACCCTATTAGATAGTATACATTGAATATAGGTTGATAATATTTTTCCAATTATCTACTCCTTGGTCCGTCAAGTACAAATGAGGCGAGTTGTAATGTTGGACATCCGTTAAAAATATTTCTAAGCAAAAGAATTAGCATACATGGAAGACACTATTCTAGAAGCGTTATTTTAGCTAGATTTTACCTTGTTAATCACCCATTGTTTTTACAATCGTAGTTATGGAGTTTAGTTACCCATACTAATAATCACACAATTCATAATACTAATGTAAGAATTCATGCACTTACTTTGATAATAATGAACAAAATCAAGAAACTTACTTGAATGAATCACAAAACACTAGTAATCGATATCGGAAAAGTAATATAAAATCCCAAAATGGAAAGGTCAATACTAAGAAAATAAAAATGAAATTATCCAAGAGTAAAACTTAAAAGACAAGGTTTTTCTTAATATTTATAAGAAACAAAACCTATTAAAAGTGGGAAATCTGTTTAAGAAAAAATCTGCCCAAAGCGCGTATGAGTCGACGACCCTCGTGACAGATTGTCGTGGACATGATGGACCATCATGGTCTTCTGTCGCTCCATACTTAGCTCTTTTTCTTCTGCTTTTCTTCATGAACTCTCTCTTATACTCGACAAACAGGTGTGACGGACCATTGCAAGCACGATGGTCTATCGGGGAGCTTCGTCCCACGACACTTAGAATCTTATGAGGATGGGTACAGGACTACTCTCTGTTAGCATTGATGAATGTGTTGGACAGGTAGTCGTGGCTTTGACAGTCCGTCGTGATATTTCGTCATCCAACACTTGGTATGAATTTCCTAACATCCTTAAGCAGCCATTTTCTTCTCACGACGGTTGACCCCTACAGACCGTCATGGGGTCCCTAGGTGGTCACTTATAAAATATCCGCATTCTTTTTTTGACTGATTTTCTGGAAATAAATAGAAAACTACATCAAAAATCAATACAAAAGGGCTTGAGACACACACTAAACTTAAAGAAAACGCATTGAAAGTATCGTGAAACCACGGTACATCAAAAGGGTCGAAATTGGCCTATGACTAAGATCTTTCTCCACCCTGGTTCAAACCTAGGTGGGAGGAATGATTTAACTATATTATTTAAATTGGTGAATTAATTTATTTATGTAATATTTGAATGCTAAAATGATAAAAAGGAAAATCAGATTATTATATTTAATCAATTAATTAATGTAGCGGTTTGGGTCGAGTTGACCCGGAGAGACCCTTTGTCGTGATGGGGACATCACAGATTCGAACCTCGACGGAAGAAACATTTATGTGGATTAAATTGAGGTTTGTAATCTGATTTTTGTAATGGCATTATGGTCATTTAACATATAATTATAAAAAAACAGATTTTAACATTTTAACAAACTTATTTTGACTAAGTCTCAACTAGAATCCTAATCCTATGGAACTTCTCTCTGTTTGATGTTTAATCCACTCTCACGATCTGTCTATATCTCTCTTTATTTAATGTTCTCTCTGCCTAACCAAAACACAAGAACAAAAATGCTACAAAATTTCTTCATACTTCAAGAACTTACACGAAAAATATAAACAAACAAGCTAACTTAAAATGTAATGAAAAGTTCTATCAGGTTTGTGTTGGATTTTTGGGATTTGGAAGTGACTTTGGAAAAGGTTTTTGGGCTGCAAGTCGTGGTATGAAAACAATTGAAATAAGGTATGTGTTTCTCTCCTTATCTCCTTTCTCCAAGAGAATTTTCTTTCTCATGAATTCACTGAATCTTGAAACTAGGGTTGTTCTTGATCTTGCAGAACACCTTGTCTCTAGTATCCCTTTGATCTCAATGTCAAATAGGTTAGAGATAATGTTGTTGGTGTGTTTGCTTATACTTTAAGTATGAAGTATGATTTTTGTGATAATGTGTTTATGATTATGTGTTTGGAATTGAAATCATGTTAAGTTATGTCAACCAAAAGTATGTGAAAATAACATGTTTTTATGGTTGAATTTTATGTGAGAATATTGTGTAAATCATGAGGTATAAAAGTTGTGTAATGTAGCTCTATGTAATTGTAATTACTGAGTGAATATAATCATAAAATTATTTCACTTAAAGATGCACCAAATGATCCACGAAATGCCTTAAGAATTAACGCATGAATGATGATAAAAAGAAGTTCAAAATTGTGAAACAATTTCTAACATTTGGTAGGTTGGGTTCGGTCAAACAAAGTGGTACAAAATGCAATGAAACATGAATGTAAAATATATGAAATCATTAAAGATTCAACCCAAGACATCATTACATGAAATCTAGAAAAAATATCAACAAAAGATTAAGAGAAAAATGGATTGGAAGAGATTAAATTTCCAGCCTGCTGGAAATTGTAGTCTCAACCAACTATTAAAAAATGACCTTCATTTAGGTTTTTTTTATAAAAATGTGAAGTCATTAGGGATTGAACACATTATGTCACTGAATGAAAATTACATAAAAAAATTTTGAGAAAAATGCAAGGAAAAATAAATGTGGAGAGTGGGATTGAACCCACAACCTCTGGGATAGGTGAGAAAGTTAAGAGATAAATGAAAAGAAAAGTAATAACATTGTGAGGGATTGAACCCACAACCTTCTTGACTTAATCAAAAAGGAGAAGAGAAAATAAAGGATATATTATGGGGATGATGCCCGTTGAACAAGGGTCCCCCAATACCGAAAAATGCAATTATCAAAGTTTAAAATAAGACCGGGTTCCCTTGCCCAATTCTGTATTTACACATAGGTCATACATATGTAAATATTTCGTGAATGCTTCCTTTAAAGATCGGACTTAATATCTTGGCATATCTAGAAATGCATAAGTCTTGTACCACATAATCTTGGGTAAACATGAATCACATAGACAAAGTACGAATGAAGCATTATGGCTTGTATGTGGACTCATAAGTCTATCATACGTTTAAAAGTAGGTGAACCTGTAATGTATATTCATAAAATAATGTAACCCTATAAGGGTTAAGTACGAGTGTGAAACGTAAAATGTCTAAGTGTATTGACATATGATGAAATGAACATTCATGTGAAGAAGTGAGTAATTATGAAAAGAAAATGTGTTAAAGTTAATGAATGAGGCGACAATATGATAACAGACTAATGTGAAAGATGAGAGCAATCTCACATGAGCATAAGAAAATGTTACCAAGACGTACTCACCTATTAGAGTGTAAATATAATGAAGAGACCAGTCTCTATGAATACTCTAATGAATGTATTGAAGTTAATGCATACTTAATCTTAATGATAAGATGTGAAATCATCTAATGTGCAATGATGTCCTCATGATAATGGACAACTTCCATTATTTTTTAGTTGAATGTAATGGAACTCTATACTGAGCATCGACATGGTAGCTATGAGCGGTGATGCCTTCCTTTGGGAATGGAGGAGGTTAACATAACTATCATGAGATTAGACTGTACGGCATGTCGGGTATGGGTCTCCTTATATATGCTTGTCTTTGAACCTATACTGCCAATATAGAGATCTAGCAGGGTTTGACTCCCTATATACGCTAGCATGCTCAAGTCTCTCATCTTGCTAACATGATCTATGTCCGTTACGGTTAAAGTTCCAAAAGAAAGAATGAGGTCAGCTTCAACGAATGCCGATAATGAAATGAACGATACCGAAGGTGTTAGGATAGGATAATCAAGAGCTGAGCTAGACTTTTGTATTAGTATATGATAATCAAGTGGTGAGCTAGACTTAAGTAACAACACTAGGTTATTAGTGGTCATTGCATAGCGAACCCAATGAGAGTATTAAACTACATCCAAGGTATGACTTGTGGCTGGACTAGTATATTAAAGAATGAAAATGAAATACGTATTAATGAATGAAGCAGACCATGTCTTTGTTAAAGAAGGCTTCCTAGTTGAGGTCCCATATGTTAAGACCTCATTTTGGGAAGTCCTACTGTCAAGTCCATGATTCCCTGGTCTCATGACATATTGAAGAATGATATGAACTATGTGATATGATATCTATAATATGTTATGTGTTGTTTGCAAAATGACAAGTATGATGATGCGTGTTACTCTCATCGCATGACTTTCCTAATCCAAAATTTCCAAGTCCACTGACTTGAATTTCCATAATTCATATCGATAGGAAAGATCTCTTCTTAATCATGCATGTCCTTGGCGTGTGCTTGCATATACCCATACTTAGTACAAGTTTGTACTAATCCCATACAATTCTACATTTTTAGGTGCAGGCACAGGTGGACGTTAGAGATTATAGGTCAATGCTGAAGATACCCTGATGTGGAACATTCATCCGAATTTAGTAGGACCTCATGCTTTCAAGGACGCTTGCCCATTATATTTTAGCTTAGATATAGGTTTGAGTTAGTAGAGCATGTTCCACTAGCGTTTCTTTCTCATCTTATTTCAGACATTGTATTGTTGCAATTTTGGCAAATATACACTTAATGGAGTATGAAACTATTTCTTTCATTTGATGATCTTAATATTAGATTTTTTGTTGTGAACGTTTATGAGTTTAATTACCATGTCTTATTTATATGTTATGTAACAAAAACCAAATATTCTACTAAAATTAACCTAGTTGAAGAAATGATGGCGTATGTAGGATTTTTTGCGACCTCTGATCGGTCAACGACACCGGTCTCGTCTAGGAGACTCTGGTAGTGATAGATGGTCTGCGTAGTAACAGAATTTCTGGAGGTCTCTCTATATGGTATTCCCAGAATCTCTCCTGAACGAGAAATTGATTTTGGTATTGAGTTACTACCGGATACAAATCCTATTTTAATTCATCCTTATCCAATGGCTCCGGTCGAATTGAAAGATTTGAAGTTTCAACTAAAGGATTTAATAGAAAAGGGTTTCATAAAACCTAGTATGTCCCCATGGAGTGGTCCGAGTTTGTTCGTAAAAAAGATGGATGGGTCCCTTAGAATGTGTATCGATTATCGGCAACTTAATAAAGTGACTAGTAAGAATAAGTATCCACTCTGTCGGATAAAAGATTTGTTTGATCAACTCCTAGGGTAAGCTACTTTTGTAAAATTTATTTGAGGTCGGGATATCAACAATCCAGGGTGAGTAATGAGGATATTCCCAAAATGGCCTTTTAAACAAGATATGGTCACTATGAGTTTATGGTGATGTCATTTGGATTAACAAATGCCCTAGCGACATTTATGGAACTTATGAACAAAGTGTTTTGAAGCTACCAAGATTACTTTATAATTGTCTTCATGGAAGACATCTTTGTATATTTGATTATTAGGGTGAGCACGTGGACAATTTGAGAGTCAATTTTCTAGTCCTAAAAGAACATCAACTTTTTTCCAAGAATAATAAATGTGAGTTTTTATTGAGGTCGGTGGCTTTTCTTGATCATATCATCTCTAGTGAAGGGTTAGTGGTGGATCCAAGAATGGCCGAAACAGTCAAGAATTGGCCTAGGCCATTGACTCCAAAAGACAATAGGAGCTTTTTGCTTCATGCGTCTTGCAGGTTATGATAGAAGGATTATTGATAGGTTTGATTCTATTTCTTCTCAATTGACTACCTTAGCCCAAATGAATGTGAAGTTCGAGTAGTCGGAATCATGTGAAAGAAGCTACAAAATTTTAAAAGATAGGCTAAACTCTTCTCTAATAATGACATTGCCGGAGGAAACTAAGGGCTTTGTGGTATATTATGATGCATCCTAAGTTAGTATAGGGTGTTCATAGCCTAATCCTCTGGGAAACTTAATATTTATGCGAAGAATTACATGACTCATCATCTTCAGTTAGTTGTGGTTGTTTTTGCTTTGAAAATATGGAGGAATTACATGTATTGGGTTCATGTTTATGGGTATACCAAACATAAGAGTCTTCAATATATGTTTATCCAGAAGGAGTTGAATCTCCAAATACAATGGTGGTTAGAGTTGTGAAAATATTACGACTTGAGTATGATGTATCACTGCGGTAAAGCTATTGTGGTTGAGGATTGACTAAGTTGTATGATTATGGGTAGTATGACTCATTTAGATGAAGCTACGACAGACCTAGTGAATGATCCTCATAGGTTGGCCCATTTGGGTGTTCAATTGAAAGATTCTCTCAATGGTGGTATTGTGTTTCATCAATACTCCGAATCATCTTTTGTGGTTAAGGTGAATTCTAAGAAACACCTTGATCCATTAATGATGGAGTTGAAGAAATCGCTCCTTGGCAAGCTTAATGAGTCTCCCAAAAGAGGATAGTGTTTTGATATAAAAGGTAGGTGTTGTGTACCAATTGTTGATGATTTGAGATACCGGATCCTAGAGACAGCTCACGGATACTGTTATACAATTCATCTTAGTTATACTAAGATCTATCATAAACATAGAGAAGTATTTTGGTGGAATAGCTTGGAAAGGACATAGAGAATTTTGTTACGAAGTGTTTGAGTTGCCAACAAATGAAAGACGAGCACCCAAA
The DNA here is from genome assembly GCF_036512215.1 of Solanum lycopersicum. Lineage (NCBI taxonomy): Eukaryota > Viridiplantae > Streptophyta > Magnoliopsida > Solanales > Solanaceae > Solanum > Solanum lycopersicum. The sequence goes on from NC_090807.1 coordinate 43,965,085, forward strand.
GTCGGGTGGTAAACTTCAACAAATCAAAGTTCTCGCTTTGAAGTTTTAAGACATTTATATGGACTTTACATTGGGTTTCCCTCAGACTCGAAGAAAAAATTACTCTAAATGGGTGGTGGTGGATAGATTGACTAAGTTTATTTTATTCTCGTTAAGTCTACTTACTCAGCGGAAGATTATGCATAGGTCTATATATATGTGATTGTGAGTGTTCATGGTATTATGTTATCCATCATATCGTATAGGGGTGAACAATTTACACCTAGATTTTTGCGATCGTTTCAAAAAGGGTTTGGTACGCAAGTGAAGTTGAGCACCGCTTTTCATCCCCAAATAGATGGTCAAGCGGAGCATACTATCCAAACTCTTGGGAATATGCTTAGAGCTTCTATCATTAACTTCAAGGGTAGTTGAGATAAGCACTTACCTCTAATTGATTTCTCTTATAACAATAGGTATCATTCCTTAATATCCATGTCTCCTTTTGAAGCTTTGTATGGTAGGAGGTGTAGGTCAGCTATCGGATGGTTTGAACATGGAAAATCTTTACTTCTTTGTCCCAACATGAATAATAAGACCTTGCATAAAGTTAAACTAATAAGAAATTGCTTGTAAATAGGCTATTATTGGAAAAAGTCTTATGCTGACAATAGGATAAGAGCATTAGAGTTTGAAGAAGGTGATAAGGTGTATTTAAAAATTTCACCCATGAAAGTGGTTGTAGGAAGAAAAGGAAGTTAAGTCCTCGATATGTGGATCGCTATGAAATTTTTTAAAGGGTTGGCAAGGTTGATATGAGTTGAGATTACCTACTGAGCTATCTTCGGTTCATCTGGTTCAGCATGTGTCGATGCTAAAGAAGTGCATTGGTGACCCAGAGTAAATTCTTCCTATTGAAGGTTTTTGACTGAAAGAGAATCTCTGCTATGAGGAGGCTCCGTATTAAACTTTTTATTGTCATGTGAAGAGGTTGAGGAATAAGAATGTGGCCTCTGTAAAGGTTTTATGGAGGAGCCACAATGTTTAGGGAGCAACATCGGAGGCTGAGGCCGACATAAAGCCCCGTTATCCTCATCTCTTTGCTAGATAATGTTAGTTATTTATATTAATAATAAAAAAATGTGTTAATTTGACTTTGACTTGTTTTTCAAAGTTATCCATGTTTTTTGTAAAAAATTTTGTGCTAAAATGAACTATCATAGAAAATGATCTTTTGATTGAATTGTACTACTTTGTATATTTGGTATATTATTGCATTTATGAAGTGATATTTATGTTTTTCTATGTTGAGAAAGGAACTTTTTGATGATTCACTCATTAATTTATTGAGCTCATGTTGTTGTTTTTAAAAGGAAATTTCTCATGTTGTGACTTTGAGCATTATGTGTCAAAATTGATGGTCTGAGTCATTTGTGTAAATGTCATGATTATGTATATAATGGAGTTTTGTAACAGTCCTTGATTTGTAAATCATATTGATGTTGTACATTGTTGGTTGGGCCCCTATTCTTGAATCTATCCTTTCCTATTTTAAAAAAAAGTTCTGTGTCATTCGGGGATAAATGTTCCTAAAGGGGCGGTACTAATGTAACACTATGAAAATTCAAGAACTAATATAGATCCTAAAACAATTATATTGGGGTTTAGATAATTTTCTAAGACATTAAATAATGTTTATAAGTCATTCGAGAAGTTTAGATCCAAGACGTCAAAGAGCGTCCATGATGTTCGGAAACTAGTCAAATTGAACTTGTTCACGTCACTATGTTAGGTGAAGCTTTGAGAGGGTCATATGAAGTCCAAAACTTATAAAAATACTATATATATGTACAATGTAGTATAAAGGTTCCAAACGTCTAGTAACGACGCCCCAAGGACCACTTGAATGGTCCTTGAGTAGGACAACAACATGGAAAGGCAGGTTGCAAAAGCAGCCTTCGAGAATCATGAATCTAGGGGATGTTGCGCGATGCCAGCCCATAGGATGTCCACTGCCTAAGTTCATTTTTAAAAAATTAAATTGGGCACTATCCTCGTGATGCGGAGGCACTTCCCTGATTCATTAAAATTGTATTATTAAGCATTTTGACTTCACAAAAATACCCATTTAATTAAGGGGTCTTTTGGGTCATTTATGGGGTTATGATATATAGCCTAAGGTTGAGGTATTGATCATTTTCACTCACCTAACCCAAATTCTAAAAACAAATCCAAAAGCTCTCATCTCTCTCTACTTTCTCTCTCCCCAAATCCTCCATTGAAGAAGGAAAAAACATAGAGGAAGAAGGTCAATTCTGCTAGGATTTCACTTCAATTTCATGGATTAATCTTCATTAAGGTATAGGTTCTTCACTCTTGGGATTCCTTTACGCAAGAGGTCCTTTAAAACATTATTTCTAAATTACCCAATTCAAAGGGTTTTCCAATTTTAATGGGTTCGCTTCTAAACTTAAAATGGATGATTGATCTTGATTAATTTTGATTACTCAAGACAAATTGAGTATAGATTGTTGGTTAATATATGTTTATTTATATAGTTTCATAAAGATCATGTTCCTTTGCCAATTTCCCGAAATATTGGATCTTGATTGTATATTGATGGGAATTGAAGTATGAAATGATCGTTAGGCTTGTTTTATCTATTCTAAAATATATATGGATTTACTAGGGTAAGGTATTTTTGGGATTAGATCAATTTCTTGGTGAACCCTATTTCCCCTAACCGTAGTTTATGAATTGATGTTAATTGGATATTGATGATGCAATTTACCTAGTCCTTTTGTTATTTACTATTCATTGATTTTAGTACACCTATTTTTGGATGTAATTGGTTGTTTGATGGTAAAGCCATGGTGATGGATATTGAAGGATATTGAGTATGTCTTTATTATCCTAACCTTTACTTCAATTATAATGCCTTGTGATAGATGATGTACTTCAATTGAAGCATGACTTGTGATTAGCCTAAGTAGGTGGTGGTATGATGTTTTATATAAATGCCTTTACTATGTGATTGTGAGATTATGTTTAAGATGAAATTATATAAGGTTCGTTATCAAGTATCTATGTGACTTATTATGACGTGACAATGATGTAATGCTAATCTCACCCATGAGGGTTGGCATGAAAGGATATTTTCATTGAATTTATAATGAGCTTATGATAATGACTATAGAAGGGATTACACCATATGACTTAAACTAAGCTTATGATTGATAAAGAAAGACATTTCAAAAAGGACTCTAGCTTAGCACCGAGTGATCTTGTAGATGAAGGGTGGTACCTTCTCAAAGAGGGAAGGTAGGGTTCTCGATACTCCTCAAGGGGTGGATAACCTCATAATCCAAAAAAGTCATCGATTTATAGTTCCATTACAGACACCAAGGTCCATAAACTATGTTATACTAACTAGTGGATCCACGTAGTTGCTATGTTCATTTTTAATACTACTTTTTGGCAAGAGAACAACCTTTCATCGGTGTAAGGTTTGACAACACAAGATTTTACACTTAGATTTTGTTGTTTATGTTGGTTAAAACAAGTGTTCCCAAAAGTGAATTGAAGTAATGAACTATACACTAATAAGGGTGATTTGAGATATTTCACTAGGTAGGGGTACAGGAGTCTACCAATGCCTTACACTAGATTGCTTTGAGGAAATCCTTAGGAGGTTGTTCTTGTGTTCTTATAATGTATACGCTATGAATATGATTACATTACATGTTGATGATCCTATATGTTGTTTGTTTCATTTATGAACATGTTATTGGTCTATATTGTTAGATATGATAATGGCTACTAATGATGCTATGTTATATTTAGTTGGACGTTGTTTATGATACGTTGTTTGGTTTACTTGATTGAGTAAGATTATGTGGCTTTACTTGGTCAATGCACTTGTAGGCTTAATGATGAGTTATGGGTTAGGGTCTTGCTTATGTTATGATGTTATGAACTCTTATACATGTTTGTTGATGTTATGACTAGAGGTTAGAGTTTTCTTGATTGCGTAGTAAACTATGTTGATATACATGCTGACTTGACTATACTATTTAATGTTTGTATTGTATTTTACATGCTTTTGACTTCTAGATTGTGTCGGTATTGTCTTTTATGAGTTCTTGATTGTGCATACACCTTTATAATGTAGTTTAACATGGATTTGATCAAATATGCTCTTTAGCATCAATTCAATTGTTTTATGTGCATATACTCATGCTTAGTACAGATGTACTAACCCATATTATATATTTACTACATAATGTAGGATCCGGTCATTGAGGCTATAGAAGGCCTTTGAATACTACTTTGATATTTACCAAGTGTTCGGTAGATCTTTCCTGAGGACAATGCCACTATCGTTCTATGGAATATTGTTTAGTCTTAAAGAAAACTTAGTTCATTCTCTTTCTTTGTTAACTTTGTATATGGATATATGAAGCCGTTATTATATTGAAGTATGGGTTGAAATTATGATATTATATTCGAATTAAATGTTTTAATATGAGAGGTATTTATAGACTTCTTATAAATCTATATGGTTTATAGTATTTATGTGAAATAAAAGTAGAAGGGTATGTATTTCTTCTAATTCGAGCAGTCTATGAAAACTCAATAATTATATATTGTGTGTAAGAGATAGGTATATATGACTTATAATGATGTTTATAGAAAGTATGTTGAGTTTCATGATGCTTCAAGATAAAACGTTCATGAACGTCCAAGACGTTCAAAATTTAGCCCTAGTGACATGCATGTGTGAGCATTGGGTGTGCATAGCATGTTTGAACGTGCTTCATGTAGTTTTTTTGGATGAAACTAACGTGGGAGGTATTTGGGAGGATAAAGTATATATTTACTTTTGAAACGTCATGGTATGAATCCCCAAGGGCCTTGCTAGAAGCCCTCAAGAAGGACTCAAACGTTGTCGAGACACTGCCTTGGAGGTGTCATTCGACGAAGCCTCAGGACGGCTCATCGGTCCACCAAAGGCAGTCGATGGTGATGCGTCGATGGACACTTAGCTTGGTGAAGGCTTAAGGCTGTTTTCAAGGCTCAAATCCAAACAACAGCCCGCATTACGGTCCTTTAATAGACCTACTGGGTGTCGTTTGTGACCATCGGTGGTGCATGCAACTATTTTAATCATGGGGTGAATGGGAAATTAACCACACGATCTTACCTGACTCTACATGGTTTATTTGGATATTATGGTGTGTTTAAGTGATCAAAACGTGAGAACCTCACTTCCAATTCAAAAACACAAATTAGAATTCCCTCCCAAAAAAGTCTCTCTAGAACATCCATTGAAGTGAAGCTAAAAAATAGTTTGGATCTTTGATTTCCATGGTTTCTTTACCAACATTTATATGTTTTTTTCTACATTATGGTATGGTGATCCTTCATCTTTAGTTAATCTTCCATCTAGAGAGTTCCTTTCAATGATTTTCAATCCAAGTTCATGATCAAAATTCTTCTTCAAAGGTTTAATCATGATAAATTGATTTTAATATGATAACTGTAACATGGATTTCAGTATAATTGCACGATGAACCCATGTCCTCTTCAACTCTCCTTTTAGCCTAAGTATGGGCTTTATGATCTTTAATTGATGTTGCTCGAATTATAATTCTATAATATTGAATTGTTTATACCTACTGACTACATTGTAATGTTATAATGAATTATGTGATATTATGTCAATGTGGATTGATGCTTTTTTTACGACCAGAGGGTGTACACTAGAAGTTAAGGTATTCTCGAATCTTAACATGGCGTTGTTGACCTCTAGGAGGTCTAAGAGAAGCCCTTAGACATCTTTCATTGCATAATAGTTAAAAAAAATAAGGGAAAATTTAAAACTTTTAATAGCACATCGTATGCTAGAACATTACTTCATATTTATATATATAATATCATAATACATAGTTAGTGTAACGACCTGTTTAGTCGTTTTGAGCAGTAGAGTATTTTCTGGTAATAACTGTCTGAGTCGACGGATCCCACGATGGACCGTCATGAGCACCACGGACCGTCGAGAGTGTCTCGTTCCAAAACACTTAGAATTCTGAAATTTTGGTACTGAGATCGACTGTCTGAACTTCACGACGAAATGGAAGTACGTACTGTCAAAGGCATGACGGGCCGTCACAGACCCTTAGAGAAATTTAGTCTCTGAGCTTTGTGACGGTGGCAGCAGGAAGGACCGTCGCAGGCACGACGGGCCGTCACAGACTGCGTAACCCTGACTGGTTTGGATTTCTGTTAAATGTTTTAAGGAGCGTTTTGGACTATTCCTGCTTAAATTATAAAGTTAGTGGGTAATATTAATAATTCAATTACTTGACGGTTAAAGGAGATAACCTTGAATTAATTAGTGGGTTACTTTTGTCATCTTTTATACTTAATTATATGCTAGTTAGGGTAAAAGAAAAAGGGTTTAAATAAGAAAAATAGAAAGAACAGAGAGAGGGAGAAACGATCGATCAAGAGGAGATAACCAAGAGGAAAGCAAAGAATTGAAAAGTAGATTCTTGATCACGAATTCTTCGGTGAAGGTAGGTTATGGTTTATGCTATTTCATAGTAAACTCTTAATAGCGAATGATATGTATGGGTAGTATTGTAACCCCTCCTATAAGTCTTAGTGGTGTGCTTGCTTGATGTGATTATATAATTGTGATAAAATAAGCATGATGAGGCTATTGAATCTTAAACCTTGAAACCTCTTTGTTAATGATGATGCCTTGGTATAAAAGAAGGCTTGATGAACTAAAAGAATGAGGTTAGAGAATCAGGTGTCACGTTCTGGCACCAGGATAGTCATAGGGGATCGGGTGTCACGTTCCGACACAAGGATAGTATATATGGATCGGGTGTCACGTTCCGACACAAGGATAGTATATGGATCGGGTGTCACGTTCCGGCACAAGGATAGTATATGGATCGGAGTATCACGTTCCGACACCAGGATAGTATATATGGATCAGAGTGTCACGTTCCGACACCAGGATAGTGTATATGGATCGGGTGTCACGTTCCGGCACAAGGATAGTATGATGAGGTTCGTAGTGTCATGCTCCGACACCAGGATAGTAAAGAGAATGAATCTTGAAATATGTTAATATACTCAAAGTTATGAACCTATTTCCCAAATAAGTATGGTATGGAGGCTTGAGTCCTCATAGGTGTACGTGACGTTATTTATCAATGATTCTTGCACATTATTGGTGCTACTTGTTTAGTGTTGTAGTTGATTTTATGATATTATCTGATATATATTGCTTTCTATTTTGAGTTGTCCGATGATACCTACTCAGTACTTGTGTTTTGTACTGACCCTACTGGTATGTTTTCTTTTTGTTATTTGTGGATTGCAGCAAATGTACCGTCGTCTTCAATTCAACAGCAACTCTAGCCAGTTTTTATCACGTTAGATTTCAGGGTGAGCTTATGCTTCTAGCTTGGACTGGATCTTCTTCTCCAAGTCTTGATGCCTTGAAGTTCCGGCATGCACTAGCTTTTTAATTATTTTATCTTCTTAGATACTCTCAGATTAAGTAACTTGAGGATAGATGTTCTTGTGGTGATGACTTCAGGATTTTGGGGAATGATAAGTTTTGAGTTTAGAAGTTATTAATTGATTTCGTTAATGAGTTTTAAGTCTTTCGCATTATTTTTTTCTTATAATGGGTGAAATGTTGGGGTTTGGATTGGTTGGTTCACTCACACTGTAGGATAAGTGTGGGTGCAACTCGCAGCTCGATTTGGGTCGTGACAAACTTGGTGTTAGAGCATTAGGTTCGTTGGTCTTATCACACAAGAACAAGTCTAGTAGAGTCTTAAGGAATGGTAGGGGGACGCCTTTACTTTTCTTTGAGAGGCTATAAGACTTTAGGAAAATTCCATTCTTTCTTTCTTTCTTACGTGCTATTACTTGGATCCAATTGGTATCTAGGAGATACAAATTGGTATCTGACCATCTTCACTCTATTTCGCAGATGGTTAGAACTAGAGCAACAACTACGCCAACACCAACCCCCACAACACAAGTAGCGTCTGAGCCAGCCCCTGGGGCTGTAGCTAGAAGAGGAGTAGTGGCAAGAGGCCGTGATAGAAGTCGCGGGAGGACGTCCTCTAGAGGTAGAGGACAAGCACCTAGCCTATCTGGTACTAGGGCAGTGACTCCTCCACCGACTAAGGAAGTGGAAGGAGAGGGTGAGGACGGGGAAAATGAACAAGTGCAGAATGAGGAATTACCACCCCAACCTACCACAAAGATGATTAATCAGCTTCTTGTTTATCTTAGCGGGTTATCTGATCAAGGCCAGACACCTCCAGTGTTTTCTGCACTAGAACCTCAGGTTCCAGAAGTACAACAGACAGCTGCTTTGGCTCCCTGCATGGATGCCTCATTGGAAATAGGCACGTTTCCTCGTCTGACTACAGGGCCAATAATGACAAGTGATCAGCATGAACTTTTCTGTAAATTCTTGAAATTGAAACCTCCAGTTCTCAAGGGTGCTGAATTTGAGGATACCTATGATTTTCTGGTTGACTGCCATGAGTTACTACACAAAATGGGCATAGTGGAACGATTTGGCGTTGAGTTTGTAACCTATCAATTTCAGGGGAATGCCAAAATGTGGTGGCGGTCACAGGTTGAGTGTCAACCCGCACAGGCACCACCTATCACTTGGGCATTATTCTCTAGTTTATTTATGGAGAAATATATCCCCCGGACCTTGAGGGATAGGAGGAGAGATGAGTTCTTGATCCTAGAGCAAGGTAGGATGTTGGTTAATGCGTATGAGGCTTAGTTTTTTGCATTATCCAGGTATGCCACCAAGCTTTGTTTCAGTCCGCAAGAGCGGATTCGCTGTTTTGTGAAGGGGGTGAGGTCAGAGTTGCGGATTTCAGCCTTACAAGTAGCGGCTACAGTAAAATCGTTTCAGGAAGTGGTAGACTTCGTGATAGAGGTGCAGGGAGTGAAGCCAAATGACTTCACAATGGCATCGACATCTAAAAGGTTTCTTAAGGGAGGTGAGTTTAATGGTTCTTACTCAAGAGGGTAGGGGTCAGGAGGTTATCCAGCCCGACCTATTCAGTCTTCACTACAGACTGTAGTTGGGGGTCCAACGTAGACCGGTCATCATTTCTCGGAGTTTGGTGGTTATCCCCAGACTTCATCATTCTCACAGAAGCCGATGATTGAATCGAGAGAGTGTTATGGATGTGGGGAGACTGTACACCTTAAGAGGTATTGTCCAAAACAGAGTTACAGACCTTCAATAGTCAGGGGTAGAGGTGGTCAAGGAAGACGCCTTCATTTTGGAGGACATGGTGGCCGAGGTAATGGTGGTCACCAAAACAGCCGGGGTGACGGGCAAACCGGAGTGACTGTAGCACAACATGGTAGGGGTAACGGACAGAAAGGTGATAGGGCTCATTGTTATGCTTTCCCTGGGAGATCTGAAGTGGAGACATCTGATGCAGTCATCACAGGTAATCATTTAGTTTGTGATTGCATGGCATCTGTATTTTTTGATCCTGCATCCACATTTTCTTATGTATATTCCTCATTTGCTATTGGTTTTGGTTTACATTATGAATTACTTGACATGCCTATTCGTGTGTGTACTCCGGTGGGTGAGTCTGTGATAGATGAAAAGGTGTATAGATCTTGTCTTGTAACTTTTCTAGGGAGCACTACTCATGTAGACTTGGTTATCTTAGAAATGGTGGATTTTGATGTAATTATGGGTATGACTTGGATTTTTCAAAACTTTGCAATCTTAGATTGTAATGCCAAACCTGTGACATTGGCCAAGCCTGGGAAAGATCCGTTAGTTTGGGAGGGTGACTACACTTCCAAACCGGTTCGTATCATCTTCTTTCTTCGTGCTAAGAGAATGGTTATTAAAGGGTGTTTAACTTTCTTGGCACACCTCAAGGATGATACTACCCAAGTACCTTCAATTGAGTCGGTTTCGATAGTTCGTGAGTTTCTGGATGTGTTCCCTGCAGATCTTTCTGGTATGCCACCGGATAGAGATATTAACTTTTGCATTGATCATGTAACGGGTACTTGCCCCATTTCTATTCCCCCTTATAGAATGCCTCCCGCGGAGTTAAGGGAGTTAAAGGCTCAACTTCAAGAATTGTTAGGAAAAGGCTACATTAGACCAAGTGCATCTCCTTGGGGTGCTTCTGTTTTGTTTGTGAAGAAAAAAGATGGGAGTTATCGGATGTGCATATACTACAGACAAGTGAATAAGGTAACTGTTAAGAACAAGTATCCTCTTCCTCACATTGATGTTTTGTTGGATCAGCTACAACATGCTTGTACCATCTTAAAAATCGATTTGAGATCTGGTTACCATCAATTTAAAATACGGGCAACGGATGTGCCCATGACTTCTTTTCGGACTAGGTATGGGCATTATGAATTCGTAGTAATGTCTTTTGGGCTTACGAATGCCCCTGTTGCTTTCATGAGCTAGATGAATAGGATTTTTAAGCCGTATCTGGATCTCTTTTTCATTGTATTCATCGATGATATACTAGTATACCCAAAGAGCAAGGAAGAACATGAGAAGCACTTGAGAATTGTATTGGAAATGTTGAGGGAGAAAAAGCTTTATGCCAAATTCTCCAAGTGTCAGTTTTTGCTAGATTCAGTGTCCTTCTTGGGACACGTGGTTTCTAAGGATGGAGTGATGGTGGATCCATCTAAGATTGAAACAGTGAAGAGACCTACTAATGTTACAGAGGTAAGGAGCTTTGTTGGTTTAGCTAGCTACTACCGTCGATTCGTCAAGGGATTTTCTTCCGTTGCTTCCCAACTGACAAATTTTACTAAGCAAAGTGTTCCATTTGTATGGTCGGACGAGTGCAAAGAAATCTTTTAGAAGCTCAAGACATTGTTGATTATTGCACCAATCCTTACCCTGCCAGTGGAAGGTAAGAATTTAATTGTTTATTGTGATGCATCGTATTCAGGTTTGGTTGCAGTGCTAATTCAAGGGAAGAATGTAATTTCTTATGCTTCGAGGCAATTAAAAGTGCATGAACGTAACTATCCGACCAATGATTTGGAGTTGGCTGCGGTGTGTTTGCATTAAAGCAATGGAAACACTTTGTATATGGGGTTAAGTATGAAGTCTATACGGACCATCGTATCCTACATTATGTCTTTACTCAAAAAGATTTGAATCTAAGGTAGAGGAGGTGGATGGAACTACTGAAGGACCATGATATCACTATATTGTATCATCTAAGAAAAGCTAATGTTGTGGCAGATGCTTTAAGTAGAAAGGCAGGGAGCATGGGAAGTCTAGCGTCCTTGCAGGTTTCCAGACGCCCATTGGCTAGAGAGGTTCAGACTCTGGCTAACGACCTTATGAGGTTAGAGAAAAATGAGAAGAGAGGGTTTTTGGCCTGTGTAGAGGCAAGATATTTCTTTCTTGACAAGATTAAGGGAGAGCAGTTTAATGATGAGAAGATGATTCGGATCCGAGATAAGGTGTTGCAAGGAGAGGCTAAGGAAGAAAAAATCAATGAGGAAGGTGTTTTGAGAATTAAGGGAAGGGTATGTGTATCCCGGGTCGATGATTTGATCCACACTATTCTTACAGAGGCTCATAGTTCAAGGTATTCTATACATGCTGGTGCAACAAAGATGTATTGTGACCTAAAGCAACATTTTTTGTGGAGTAGAATGACGTGTGGCATTGTAGATTTTGTTGCCAAATGTCCAAATTGTAAGCACGTAAAGTATGAACACAGAGGCCTGGAGGGACAATTCAAAGAATGCCCATTCCTGAATGGAAATGGGAGAGAATTGCATGGACTTCGTGGTTGGTCTTCCCAAGACAATGGGTAAGTATGACTCCATTTGGGTAATTTTGGATAGGTTGACTAAGTCTGCTCACTTCATTCCGGTCAAGGTGTTTTACAATGCAGAAAAGTTAGCCAAACTTTACATCTCGGAAGGTTTTTGATTGCATGGGGTTCCACTCTCCATCATATCAGATAGAGGTACACAGTTTACTTCTATGTTTTGGAAAACATTGCATGCGGAATTGGGTACTTGGTTGGACCTTAGTACTGCGTTCCATGCTTAGACCGATGGTCAGTCTCTGCGAACGATTCAAGTGTTGGAAGATATGCTTCCTGCATGTGTGATAGAATTTGGTGGTTATTGGCATAACTTTCTACCCATAGCAGAATTCTCATACAACAATAGCTATCACTCAAGTATTGGTATGGCCCCATTTAAGGCACTGTATGGAAGGAGATGTAGGTCTCCCATGGGGTTGTTTGATGCATTTGAGGTTAGAACTTGGGGTACTGACCTTCTGAGAGAATCGTTAGATAAAGTGAAATGCATTCAAGAAAAGCTTTTAGCGGCTGAAAGTAGGCAAAAGGAATATGCATATCAAAAGGTTAGAGACTTGGAGTTTATGGAGGTGTGAGCACGTCTTGGTGAAGGTTTCGCCCATGAAAGGGGTGATGCAGTTTGGTAAGCGAGGTAATCTTAGTCCGAGGTACATTGGTCCATTCGAAGTTCTCAAGCAGGTGGGGGAGGTAGCTTATGAATAAGCCTTGCCCCCAGGACTGTCAGGAGTGCATCCGGTATTTCATGTGTCTATGTTGAAAGCATACCATGGGGATAGAAATTACATTATTCGTTGGTATTCAGTTCTGCTTGATGAGAATTTATCTTATGAGGAGGAGCCGGTTGCTATTCCTGCTTATAATTATAAAGTTAGTGGGTAATATTAATAATTCAATTACTTGAGAGTTAAAGGAGATAACCTTGAATTAATTAGTGGGTTACTTTTGTCATCTTTTATACTTTATTATATGCTAATTAGGGTAAAAGAAAAAAGATTTGAATAAGAAAAATAGAAAGAACAGAGAGAGGGAGAAACGATCGATCAAGAGGAGAGAATGAAGAGGAAAGCAAAGCATTGAAAAGTAGATTCTTGATCACGAACTCTTCGGTGGAGGTAGGTTATGGTTTATGCTATTTCATAGTAAACTCTTAATAGCGAATGATATGTATGGGTAGTATTGTAAACCCTCCTATATGCTGAATGGTGTGCTTGCATGATGTGACTATATAATTGTGATAAAATAAGCATGATGAGGCTATTGAATCTTAAACCTTGAAATCTCTTTGTTTATGATGAAGCCTTGGTATAAAATAAGGGTTGATGAACTAAAAGAATGAGGTTAGAGGATCGGGTGTCACGTTCCGGCACCAGGATAGTCATAGGGGATCGGGTGTCACGTTCCTACACCAGGATAGTATATATGGATCGGGTGTCATGTTCCGACACCAGGATAGTATATGGATCGGGTGTCACGTTTCGGCACCAGGATAGTATATGGATCAGAGTGTCACGTTCCGACACCAGGATAGTATATATGGATCGGAGTGTCACGTTCCGACACCAGGATAGTGTATATGGATCGGGTGTCACATTCCAGCACCAGGATAGTATTATGAGGATCGGAGTGTCACGTTCCGAAACCAGGATAGTAAATAGAATGAATCTTGAAATATGTTAATATACTTAAAGTAATGAACCTATATCCCAAATAAGTATGGTATAGAGGCTTGAGTCCTCATAGGTGTACGTGACGTTATTTATCAATGATTCATGCACATTGTTGTTGCTACCTGTTGAGAATTGTAGTGTATTTTATGATATTATCATATATATATTGCTTTCTATTTTGAGTTGGCCGATGATACCTACTCAGTACTTGTGTTTTGTACTGACCCCTACTGGTATGTTTTCTTTTTGTTATTTGTGGAGTGCAGCAAACGTATCGTCTTCTTCAATTCAACTGCAACTCTAGCAAATTTTCATCACGTCAGATTTCAGGGTAAGCTAATGCTTATAGCTTGGACTGGATCTTCTTCTTCATTACATGATGCCTTGAAGTTCCGGCACTCTTTGAGATAGTAAGTTAAGGATAGATTTTCTTATGGTGATGACTTCCAGATTTTGGGGAATGATAAGTTTTGAGTTTAGAAGTTATTAATTGATTTCGTTAATGAGTTTTAAGTCTTCCGCATTATTTTCTGCTTATTATGGTTGAAATGTTGGGGTTTGGATTGGTTGGTTCGCTCACACAGTAGGATAAGTGTGGGTGCCACTCGCGGCTCGATTTGGGTCGTGAGAGTTAGAATCTAATGTTTCTTTGCCATCTTAAACAAAACTCGATAGAATAGAGTCGGACACGACCCTTACAACATAAAATAATATCTAAGCTATAATTTTAAAAGAACTTGACATAGGCAAACCCTTAAATCATAAGGGCCCCTTACTTGAATTTGGGAGATCTATCCAATCTCTTTATTTAGTAGATATCCTGTAGCCATCACCACCTACACTTTGTATAAAAAGATGAAGATGAAGTCTATTAGTACAAGAATGCACTAAGTATGACAACCTTGCAAAAACATACATTTAAAAAGGACATTTCATTAGAAATCTTGCAACATGTCTTTTTAGTAATATTCATGAACATAAACACATATAAGCTCAATATAGTTCACATCCATAATATAGACTTTGATACTAGTCATAATAGCACATAAAGACATTTATCATATTTTTAAAAATGTTCAATACTCATCACACATTATTTCTATTAATTTAACTTTTTTTCTTAAGTAGCCCTCAAGTGTACTTAGTGCGAAGCACCACTTTCAGGTCACTTTACAATAGTCTTTCATAATATAATTCATAACACAAGCACATATATTCACAAGTCTTAATCACATCAAAAATAAAACTTCACATAAGGATCATCACCGAACACAACTCCCAAGTCACACTGGTGCAATGTGCAGGTAACATCCCATCATACTGCTTCCACCAAGTATACCGAAGAATTCACCCTAGACTAGGCATAACATACTTATGAAGTCAAAACATATGCATTTACAACTAGCACTAAGGCCACATACTTCATATTGTTATATAAGGACTATTACCTTTACCATAACCTTATTCATAAATCAGTTAGTTTATATCATAGGCAAACCACCCTCACAGCCCCTTTCACCAGCTTACTCGTGCAACGTAAACATGGAGTCCCATACCCCCACATATACTAAGTAAACCCATTTAGAAGCTGTAAGTGTAGTTCACATGCATAGTCAGAACTCATATCTTAACATAACAAGGTCACATTACATTCATTCATAAAAGTCATACGTAACGCATGTCTTTACTTCATAAGGGTCTCCAATACTATATTTTCTTGAAGTCATCTAGTGCAACATATGGGTAGGGTCGATAGTCCTCCTACAAAAAGTACATGTCTCAAGGAATTCATATTAGACTTCCTATTCTTATCTTAGTTTATTATTAACCTACGGGAGACATTTTTATAACCGATATTGAACATGTAAGCTACATGGAATCACGTTTTCTACTCCCACACTACAATGAGAGGGTTAACACTTGCCAAAGCTGCAACGATTTGTGCGTAGTTATTCTAGGTGTATCCACTAAACTAGAGTCCTATGTGGGCACATTGTTATGGAAAAAAGATATTTCTTCTAGAAACCATAACTAACTACGTGCGAAGGTTTCCATCTAATGAGAC
The DNA here is from genome assembly GCF_036512215.1 of Solanum lycopersicum. NCBI lineage: Eukaryota > Viridiplantae > Streptophyta > Magnoliopsida > Solanales > Solanaceae > Solanum > Solanum lycopersicum. The sequence goes on from NC_090807.1 coordinate 43,980,717, forward strand.
AACATATTTGTTGGGAACCTTGACTTACTAACGTGAAGGTTCTCTGGTTATAAGCATGACTTACTAGAAGTCAAGCTCCCACTCTAATTTGTCATGTTCACTCGGTGCTAAGCAATAGCTATACTTTTTAAACATCATTAAGCCTTTATATAACAATAGATCATAAGTAATATTCCTTAGGGACTTACTCCCTCATGCATCATATAGATCAATGTTTTCTAGGATGAGAAGTCTACATTCACCATAGAACCTACATTATGTGAGAATGTCCTTTCACATTATCGTATCATATTCATACATGCATATGTATCTGTACAAAAATGTGAGATCTACCTTCACATAAACACATGTTAATAACTTCATTAATCAAATACTTTACGTACATAGAAATAGGTAATGATGCATAGGAGAAGAATCCTTTCCTTAGTCATCATGAATCTATCCTACTCATAGATATGCATGAAGTGTGTATGTGGATATGGGTTAACATGATCACATAATGTCTATCACTGTAACAACCATAAAAATGAATGAGATAACAAATGCTTAATGTGTAAAGAATGCCTATGATTAGAACATGGTTCACACGGATTGATGAGCGTAGAAAAAGACCTCAGAACCCTTGCTACAGAAAAGACAACTAACTTGGGGAGTTATTTTAGGTTTTAAAAGGTTGGGTTCAACCTTGTAGGGCTCTAGAATTTGATGTTTTGCTTAAAGTAGTCTTTACCGGACTTAAATAGGGAAAATCTTCGGTTTGGAATGTCTAAGGGTAAAATGGTGTTTCTAGGATAAGGGTAGTATCTTAATTATACTAAATATATAATTAATTATTTTATTAAAAAGGTGGAGGGTTGTTTTGGGGAGAGAGGATAAAAATTGGGCTCTTGAAGTGAAGTGTTGCTCAACCCAGGTTCAAACCTAGGTGGAAGCAACTAATTAAAGTTATTTATTATTTAAGCTATTGAATTAATGTAATTAATCAATAGATATAATTCATTATCTAATTTAAAAATAAAAAAATATGATTTTTATTGAATATAAAAAACCTTATTGACTATGTGCCAGAACTAGACTCCTAAGCCTTCTAAGCCTCCTAAGCCTCCTACAACTCCCACTGCCACTCCTAAGCCTCCTACAACTCCCGCTGTCTCACGTTTATCTCTTCACTCTCCCGCTAAATCTCTGTTATTCTTTCTCTCGTATATTCTCTGCCAAAATAATATACAAAATCATAAAACAAACTAAGTTCTTCAAACTTGAAGAACTCACACTAACTCATAATAAAACAAAAGTTTCACTAGGCTAATGGAGGTTGTCATTAGAGTGGAGTTTATATTGAGGAGGCTTATATGTGTTCTTGGGTGAAGTTCTTGGGAATATATTCAAGAGATTAATATAAAAATGTTATTGGTTTTATACTCTTTTTTTGTCCCTTTTCCTCGACCTCTTAGACAGATTTAAGGAGCAGAATAAAACAAAAATAAAGGAGGAGGTTTGTGGGAATAAAACCCACGACCTCTTAGGCATATTTAAGGAGGCTTATTATAGAAAAATAATGAGAGGTTGTGGGGGATTGATCCAACAACCTCATAGTCAACTCAAATAGACTAGGAGAAATAGATAAAAAAAAATATATAAAATGGGATGTGGGGATTTTATCCCACAACCCCTTGGAAAAGTAAGAGGTAATTCAAAGGAGAAAAATAAATAGGAAACATTGATGTTAGGGCTAGATATAGGGTTCCAATTTCATGTTGACAAAAATACAATAAATGAAAAAATGTATATGTTTTCTAAGGGACTCGAATTGGGTTCCCATTCCCAAATTTTGTATTAATACATAAGCCATACATGAATTAAATGTTCAAGAATAATGCCACAAACTTAGATCAAGATCGAGATGTTGGCATACATACAAGATGCATATGTCTTGTATTTCATTGTCTTAGGAAGATATGAATTACTTAATGAACTATGAATGAAGCCTCCTGGCTTGTATTTATTGACCCATACGTCTAGCATACGTTGAAAAATAAGTGAACCTATGATCTATGTAATGAAATGATGTAACCCTAGAAGGGTTATGTAAGAGTGTAAACACACAAAATTTCCAAGTGCATGGGTATACGATGAAAAGAATATTATGTAAAGAAATGAGGAAACCCTAGAAGGGTTAGGTAAGAGTGTCAAAGACACAAATGGCCAAGTGCATTGCTATATGATGAAATGAACATTCACGTAAAAAGGTGTGAGTAATTATGAAGAGAAAATGGGCCAATGTTAATGAATGTGGTGACAACATGATATGATGCTAATGTAAAAGATTATAGCAATCTTAAATGAGCCTAAGTAAATGTTATCAAAAGTGCTAACCTATGAGAGTGTAGTGTTTAAGAAGAGACCAGTCTAAATGAACACTCTAAATAAAGTATTGATCTTAACACACTTAATACTAATTAAAACATGAGAAATCATCTATTGTGCTATTATGTCCTCATTCTAAAAGAAAGCTTTCATGACGTATGAGTTGAATGTAATAGAACTTTATACATTGCACTAATAAACTTACTATGAGCGTTGATGTCTTCATTCTGGAAGGGCGGAGGTTCACGTTACTCTCATGACATGAGACTGTCTAGCATGCCTGGTATGGGTCTCCTTATATCTCCTAGTCTTCGAACCTATACTGCCAATATAGGGATCTGGCGGGGTTCAATTCCCATGTACGATAGCATGTTTTGGATCACTTTGGCCAGTGATTCTAGCTCTTTTCGTTGTGGGGTTTCATGATACTAGATTTATTAATGCTCACATGATCTATGTCGGTTAAAGTTAAAGTTCTCCATCAACGAATGAGGCCAGCCCCAAATGATGCACATGATGAAATTAATGATACCAAAGGTGTTAGGATAGGATAAAAGAGAGGTGAGATAGACTCAAGTAATTACTCTAGGTCATTCGTGATCATTGCACTGTAAAACTGATGAAAGTCTTAAACTACATCCTAGGTATAACATGTGTTCACACTAGCGTATGAATGAAATTAAATGAAGTACGTAAGAATAAATGAAGCAGGATCTGTGTTTGCTAAAGAAGGATCCCTAGCTTAGGTCCCATATGTTGAGCCCTCATTTTCATAGGTCTTGTTGTCAAGTCCAAGAATCCAAGGTCACATGTCATATGAACGAATGATATGAAAAATGTTTATGTGTTATATGAAATATGATAAGTATGAGGATGCATGTTACTCTCATGGAATGACTTTACTAATCCAAATTTGGAAAGTTCTCTCACTTTCCTACCCAAAATATGGAAAGCTCACGAACTTTCCTAATCCCAATTTGGCAAGTCCACTGACTTGACATTCCATAATGATGTTGTTAGGAAAAAGCTATTCTTACTCATCAATGTCCTTGGTGTGTGCTTTGAGATACCCATACTTAGTACAAGTGTGTACTAACCCTACACAACTCTAAAATTTTAGGTATAGGCAAGGGTGGACGCTAGAGCTACACGTTGGCGCTGAGACTATTCGGAGTTGGTAGGCCCAAATGCTTTTGAGGATGCTTGACCATTATATTCTAGCTTAGTTATAGTACTGAGCTAGTGGAGTATGTTCCACTAGTGTTTCTTTCCATTTTTGTTCAGACATTGTATTGGTGCCATTTTGGCAAGTTTACATTTAATGCTTATATTAAACTATTTCTTTTATTTGATGATCTTAATGTTAGATGGTTGATGATGAACAACTATGAATCTAATAGAATGAGTAGTATGTATTTTAATAAAAAAAATTAAATTTTTCACTAAAATTAACCTAGATGATGCATGAATGACGTAAGTAGTCTTGTCTGGCATTTCTCAGAGGTCAACATGTAACGACCTGTTTAGTCGTTTTGAGCAACAAACTTCAATTCTGGAAAAACAGTCTGAGGCGACGGACCAAACGATGATCCGTCATTGGCACGACGGACCACCGCAGGGTCTGGTTTCAAAACACTTAGAAAATCTGAAATTGGGTACTGAAAATCGACTCTCTGAACTTTGTAACGGAGTGGCAGGATGGCCCGTCACAGGTGTGACGGACCGTCACAGGCCATTCACCCAAAATCAAGTCTCTGAACTCTGTGACGGGCAGCAGGACGGACCATCGCAGGCGCGACGGGCCATCACAGACTGCGAAATCCCTGTCTGGTCGGATTTCTGGTTAAGTTTTAAGGGACGTTTTTAACTATTCTTGCCTTAATTATAAAGTTCATGGGTTTATATTAATAACTCAAATTCTTGGGGGTTAAAAGAGGTAACCCTAAGTTAATTAGTGGGGTATTATTGCCATCTTTTATTCTTAATTATATACTAATTAGGGTAAAAGAAAGAGGGTTTGAATTAGAAAATAGAAAGAACAAGAAGGGAGAGAGAGAAACGATCGAGAAGAAGAGGAAAACACCAAGCTTTGGGAAAATTCTTGCTTGATTCAATTCTTCGGTGGAGGTAGGTTATGGTTTTCATGCTATTCGTAGTAAACTCTTAATAGTGAATGATATGTGTTAGTAGTATTGTAAACCCTTCTATATGCTTAATTGTATTCTTGCATGAATGATGTGATTATGTAATTATGAATAAATAAGCATGATGAAGCTATTGAATCCCAAATCTTGAAAAGAAACCTTAATCCACTTTGTTAATGATGATGCCTTGGTATAAAAGAAGGCTTGATGAATGAAAGTAGTAAGATTAGGGGATCGGGTGCCACGTTCCAGTACCAGGATAGAATATGGATCGGGTGTCACGTTTCGACACCAGGATAGAATATGGATCGGGTGCCACGTTCCGGTACAAGGATAGTATATGAGGATCGGAGTGTCACGTTCCGACACCAGGATATAATATGGATCGGGTGCCACATTCCGGTACCAGGATAGTATATGAGGATCGGAGTGTCACGTTCCGACACCAGGATAGAATATGGATCGGGTGCCACGTTCCGGTACCAGGATAGAATGAGGATCCGAGTGTCACTTTCCGACACAAGGATAGTATATTGAGGAGCGGAGTGTCACGTACCGACACGTGGGGAATAAAGATAATGAATCTTCAAATATGTTAATATATCCAATCTAATGAATTAAATTCCCAAATGAGTATGATAAGGAGGTGTGAGTCCTCATTGATGTGCTTGATGTTGTAACCAAGGGTTATGGTAACTGTAAATGCTGCATGCTTAGGATATTAGTTGATTTTATGATATTGCTTAATACAAACTGTTTTCTATTTTGAGTTGGCCGATGATATCTACTCAGTACCCGTGTTTTGTACTGACCCCTACTTTTATTGTTTTCTTCTTGTTTATTTGTGGAGTGCAGCAAACGTGCCGTCATCTTCGACTCAACAGTAACTCAAGCCAGTCTTACTACATCGGAAATTCAGGGTGAGCTAATGCTTCTAGCTTGGACTGGATCTTCTTTTTCAAGTCTTGATGCCTTGAACTTCCGGCATGGACTAGCTTCTTATGTATTTTTAGCTTCTTAGAATACTCTTAGTTTAGTAATTTGATTATAGATGTTCTTGTGATGATGACTTCCAGATTTTGGGGATAATAATAGTTATTGATTTTATTAATTTGTTTATGTCTTCCGCATTACTTTATGTTGATATTACCTTGAAATGTTAAGGTTTAGATTGGTTGGTTCGCTCACATAGGAGGGTAAGTGTGGGTGCCAGTCGTGGCCCGGATTTGGGTCGTGACAAAACTTGGTATTAGAGCATTAGGTTCGTTGGTCTCATAACACAAGAACAGGTCTAGTAGAGTCTTAAGGAACAGTAGGGGGAAGCCTTTACTTTTCCTTGAGAGGCTATAAGACTTTAGGAAAATTTCACTCTTTCATTCTTTCTTTCGTGCTACTACTTGAGTCCAATTGGTATCTAGGCGATACGAATTGGTATCTGACCATCTTCACTCTCTTTCGCAGATGGTTAGAACTAGAGCAACGACTACGCCAACACCAACACCGGCCAGACAAGAAACAACTGAGCCAGCCACTGGGGCTGTGGCTCGAGGAAGAACAGCGGCGAGGGGCCGTGGAAGAGGTCGTGGGAGGACGTCCTCTAGGGGAAGAGGACGAACACCTAGCCCATCAGATACTAGGGCAGTGCCTCCTCCACCGACTGAGGAAGTAATAAGAGAAGGGGAGGATGGGGAAACTAAACAAGTGCAAAATGAGGAAATGCCACCCCAACCTACCCTAGAGATGATCAATCAGGTTCTGGCTTATCTTAGCGGGTTATCTGATCAAGGTCAGGCACCTCCAGTGTTTTCTGCGCCAACACCTCCGGTTTCAGAAGTACAACATGCGGCTATTATGGCACCCCGCATGGATGTTCCATTGGACATAGGCACATTTCCACGTCTGACTACTGGGCCTATAATGACGAATGATCAGCATGAACTTTTCAGTAAGTTCTTGAAATTGAAACCTCCGGTCTTCAAGGGTGCTGAATCGGAGGATGCTTACGATTTTCTGGTTGACTGTCACGAGCTACTACACAAGATGGGTATAGTAGAACGGTTTGGTGTGGAGTTTGTGACTTATCAGTTTCAAGGGAACGCCAAAATGTGGTGGCGGTCACATATCGAGTGTCAACCAATAGAGGCACAACCTATGACTTGGGCCTCATTCTCTAGTTTATTTATGGAGAAGTATATCCCCGGACTTTGAGGGATAGTAAAAGGGATGAGTTCTTGAGCCTAGAGCAAGGTAGGATGTCGGTTAATGCTTATGAGGCTAAGTTTCGTGCACTATCCAGATATGTCACTCAACTCTGTTTCAGTCCTCAAGAGCGGATTCGCCGGTTTGTGAAGGGGTTGAGGTCAGAATTGCGGATTTCGGCCTTACAGATAGCGGCAACGACAAAATCCTTCCAAGAAGTGGTAGACTTTGTGATAGAAGTGGAAGGAGTGAAGCCACACGACTTCACCACAACATTGACATCAAAAAGGTTTCGAAAGGGAGGTGAGTTTAATGGTTCTTACACTAAAGGACAGGGTTCGAGAAGTTACGCAGTTCGACCCATTCAGTCTTCACTACAGACTGTAGTTGGGGATCCACCTCCGACCGGTCAACACTTCTCTGAGAGACCTATGCATGAACCCAGAGAGTGCTATGGATGTGGGGAGATTGGACATATTAAGAGATATTGTCCAAAACAGAGTTACAGACCTCCAAATGTTAGAGGTAGAGGTGGTCATGGCAGAGGCCGTTATTCTGGAGGACGTGGTGGTCGAGGAAATGGTGGTCACCAAAACGGTCGAGGTGATGGGCAAACTGGAGCCACTACATCACAACAAGGTAGGGGCAACGGACAGATGAACGATAGGGCCCATTGTTACGCTTTCCCTGGGCGGTCTGAAGCGGAGGCATCTGATGTTGTCATCACAGGTAATCTTTTGGTTTGTGATTGCATGGCTTCTGTATTGTTTGATCCTGGATCCACATTTTCTTATGTATCTTCATCATTTGCTAATGGTCTAAATTTACATTGTGAATTACTTGATATGCCTATTCGTGTCTCTACTCTGGTGGGTGAGTCTATGGTAGTTGAAAAGGTATATAGGTCTTGTTTGGTAAAATTTGTGGGGAGCAACACTTATGTAGATTTGGTTAGCTTAGAAATGGATGATTTTGATGTGATTCTGGGTATGACTTGGATTTCTTCGCAATTTGCAATCTTGGATTGTAATGCTAAAACGGTGACATTAGCCAAGCCTAGGACAGACCCGTTAGTGTGGGAGGGTGACTACACTTCCAATCCGGTACTTATCATCTCCTTTCTTCGTGCTAAGAAAATTGTTAGTAAAGGGTGTTTAGCTTTCTTGGCACATCTCAAGGATGACACTACCCAAGTACCTTCGATTGAGTCAGTTTCAATAGTTCTTGAGTTTCTGGATGTGTTCCCTGCAGATCTTCCTAGTATGCCACAGGATAGGGATATTGACTTCTGTATTGATCTCGAACCGGGCACACGCCCCATTTCTATACCCCCTTATAGAATGGCTCCCGCGGAGTTAAGAGATTTAAAGACACAACTTCAAGAGTTATTGAACAAAGGCTTCATTAGACCAAGTGCATCTCCTTGGGGTGCTCCGGTTTTGTTTGTAAAGAAGAAGGACGGCAGTTTTCGAATGTGCATAGACTACAGACAACTGAATAAGGTAACAATAAAGAACAAGTATCCTCTTCCTCGCATTGATGACTTGTTTGATCAGTTACAAGGTGCTTGTGTCTTCTCTAAGATTGACTTGAGATCCGGTTATCATCAATTGAAAATACGGGCAACGGATGTGCCAAAGACTGCTTTTCGAACGAGGTATGGGCTCTACGAATTTATAGTGATGTCTTTTGGTCTTACAACTACCCCTGCTGCATTCATGAGCTTGATGAACGACATTTTTAAGCCATATTTTGACCTCTTCGTGATGTTATTTATTGATGATATATTGGTATACTCAAAGAGCAAGAAGGAACATGAAGACCATTTGAGAATGGTATTGGAAATGTTGAGGGAAAAAAAGCTTTATGCCAAGTTCTCTAAGTGTGAGTTTTGGCTAGATGCAGTGTCCTTCTTGGGACACGTGGTTTCTAAGGATGGAGTGATGGTGGATCTTTCTAAGATTGAGACAGTAAAGAATTGGGTAAGACCTAGTAATGTGTCAGAAATAAGGAGCTTTGTTGGGTTAGCTAGCTACTACCGCCGATTCGTCAAGGGATTCTCTTCTATTGCTTCCCAATTGGCGAACTTGACTAAGCACAATGTTCCATTTGTATGTTCGGACGAATGTGAGGAAAGATTTCAGAAGCTCAAGACTTTGTTGACTACCGCACCTATCCTTACCTTGCCAGTAGAGGGTAAGAACTTCATTGTTTATTGTGATGCATCCCATTATTTTTTGGGTGCAGTACTAATGCAAGAGAAGAGTGTGATTGCTTATGCTTGAAGACAATTAAAAGCGCATGAACGTAACTATCCAACTCATGATTTGGAATTGGCCGCGGTAGTGTTTGCATTAATGCAATGGAGACACTATTTATATGGGGTTAAGTGTGAGGTCTACATAGATCATCGTAGCCTTTGGTATATCTTTACTCAGAAGGATTTGAACTTGAGGCAATGGAGATGGATGGAGCTACTAAAGGACTACGATATCACTATCTTGTATCATCCGGGAAATGCGAATGTTGTAACGGATGCTTTAAGTAGAAAGGCGGGAAGCATTGGATGTCTAGCTCACTTGCAAGCTTCTAGACGCCCATTGGCTAGAGAGGTTCAAACTCTAGCTAATGACTTGATGAGATTAGAAGTAAATGAGAAGGGAGGATTGTTGGCTTCTGTGGAGGCAAGATCTTCCTTTCATGACAAGATTAAGGGAAGACAGTCTGATGATGATAAAATGCATAGAATTCAAGATAAGGTATTGCGAGGAGAGGCTAAGGAAGCACAAATCGATGAGGAAGGTGTTTTGAGGATCAAGGGAAGGGTATGTGTACCCCGCGTCGATGATTTGATCAACACTATTCTGACAGAGACTCATAGTTCAAGGTATTCGATACATCCGGGTGCAACCAAGATGCACCGTGACCTAAAGCAACACTTTTGGTGGAGTAGAATGAAGCGTGACATTGTGGATTTTATTGCCAAATGTCCAAACTGTCAACAAGTAAAGTATGAACACCAGAGGCCCCGAGGAACACTTCAGAGAATGCCCATTCCTGAATGGAAATGGGAGAGAATTGCAATGGACTTTGTGGTTGGTCTTCCAAGGACAATGGGTAAGTATGACTCCATTTGGGTGATTGTTGATAGGTTAACTAAATCTGCTCATTTTATTCCGGTTAAGGTTACTTACAATGCCGAGAAATTAGCCAAGATCTATATCTCAGAAATCGTTCGATTGCATGGGGTTCCACAATCCATCATATCAGATAGAGGTACGCAGTTTACTTCTAAGTTTTGGAAAACATTGCATGCGGAATTGGGTACTAGGTTGAACCTTAGTACTGCGTTCCATCCTCAGACCGATGGTCAGTCTGAGAGAACGATTCAAGTGTTGGAAGATATGCTTCGTGCATGTGTGATAGAGTTTGGTGGTCATTGGGATAGCTTCCTACCCTTAGCGGAGTTTTCATACAATAATAGGTATCACTCAAGCATTGATATGGCTCCATTTGAAGCATTGTATGGTAGGAGATGTAGGTCTCCCATTGGTTGGTTTGATGCGTTTGAGGTTAGGCCTTGGGGTACTTACCTTTTGAGGGATTCGATAGAGAAAGTGAAGTCTATTGAAGAAAAGCTTCTAGCGGCGCAAAGTAGACAAAAAGAATATGCAGATCGAAAGGTTAGAAACTTAGAGTTCATGGAGGGTGAACAAGTCTTGTTGAAAGTTTCACCAATGAGAGGGGTGATGCGGTTTGGTAAAAGGGGTAAGCTATGTCCAAGGTACATTGGAGCATTTGAAGTACTTAAGCGAGTAGGAGAGGTGGCTTATGAGTTAGCCTTGCCTCCAGGGCTGTCTGGAGTGCATCCGGTATTCCATGTGTCTATGTTGAAAAAATATCATGGGGATGGAAATTACATTATCCGTTGGGATTCAGTCTTGCTTAATGAGAACTTGTCTTATGAGGAGGAGCCTGTTGCTATCTTAGATAGAGAAGTTCGAAAGTTGAGGTCAAGAGAGATTGCATCCATCAAGGTGCAATGGAAGAATCGACCGGTTGAAGAAGCCATTTGGGAGAAGGAGGAGTATATGCAAGAAAGATACCCACATCTATTTAAAGATTCAGGTACTCCTTCTCGCCCTTGTTTTCCCTCTTTTGATCGTTCGGGGACGAACGATGGGTAAATTGGTATCTATTGTAACGACCTGTTTAGTCGTTTTGAGCAACAAACTTCAATTCTGGAAAAACAGGCTGAGGCGACGGACGAAACGACGATCTGTCATGGGCACGACGGACCGTCGCAGGGTCTCGTTTCAAAACACTTAGAAAATCTGAAATTGGGTACTGAAAATCAACACTCTGAACTTTGTAACGGAGTGGCAGGACGGATCGTCACAGGTGTGACGGACCGTCAAAAGATATTCACCCAAAATTAAGTCTCTCAACTCTGTGATGGGCAGCAGGACGGACCGTCGCAGCCGCGATGGGCCGTCACAGACTGCGATATCCCAGTCTTGTCGGATTTCTGGTTAAGTTTTAAGGGACGTTTTTGACTATTCATGCCTTAATTATAAAGTTCGTGAGTTTATATTAATAACTCAAATTCTTGGGGGTTAAAAGAGGTAACCCTAAGTTAATTAGTCGGGTATTATTGCATCTTTTATTCTTAATTATATACTAATTAGGGTAAAAGAAAGAGGGTTTGAATAAGAAAATAGAAAGAATAAAAAGGGAGAGAGAGAAACGATCGAGAAGAAGAGGAAAACACCAAGCTTTGGGAAAATTCTTGCTTGATTCAATTCTTCGGTGGAGGTAGGTTATGGTTTTCATGCTATTCGTAGTAAACTCTTAATAGTGAATGATATGTGTTAGTAGTATTGTAAACCCTTCTATATGCTTCATTGTATGCTTGCATGAATGATGTGATTATGTAATTATGAATAAATAAGCATGATGAAGCTATTGAATCCCAAATCTTGAAAAGAAACCCTAATCTACTTTGTTAATGATGATGCCTTGGTATAAAAGAAGGCTTGATGAATGAAAGTAGTGAGATTAGGGGATCGGGTGCCACGTTACGGTACCAGGATAGAATATGGATCGGGTGTCGCGTTCGGACACCAGGATAGAATATGGATCGGGTGCCACGTTCCGGTACCTAGATAGTATATGAGGATCGGAGTGTCACGTTCCGACACCAGGATAGAATATGGATCGGGTGCCACGTTTTGGTACAAGGATAGTATATGAGGATCGGAGTGTCACGTTCCGACACCAGGATAGAATATGGATCGGGTGCCACGTTCCGGTACCAGGATAGAATGAGGATCAGAGTTTCACGTTCCGACACCAGGATAGTATATTGAGGAGCGGAGTGTCACGTACCGACACGAGGGGAATAAAGATAATGAATCTTGAAATATGTTAATATATCCAATCTAATGAACTAAATTCCCAAATGAGTATGATGTGGAGGTGTGAGTCCTCATTATTGTCCTTGATGTTGTAACCAAGGGTTATGGTAACTGTAAATGCTGCATGCTAAGGATATTAGTTGATTTTATGATATTGCTTAATACATACTGTTTTCTATTTTGAGTTGGCCGATGATATCTACTTAGTTTCCGTGTTTTGTACTGACCCCTACTTTTATTGTTTTCTTCTTGTTTATTTGTGGAGTGCAGCAAACGTGCCGTCATCTTCGACTCAACAGTAACTCAAGCCAGTCTTACTACATCGGAAATTCAGGGTGAGCTAATGCTTCTAGCTTGGACTGGATCTTCTTCTTCAAGTCTTGATTCCTTTAACTTCCGGCATGGACTAGCTTCTTATGTATTTTTAGCTTCTTAGAATACTCTTAGTTTAGTAATTTGAATATAGATGTTCTTGTGATGATGACTTCCAGATTTTGGGGATAATAATAGTTATTGATTTTATTAATGAGTTTAAGTCTTCCGCATTACTTTATGTTGATATTACCTTGAAATGTTAAGGTTTAGATTGGTTGGTTCGCTCACATAGGAGGGTAAGTGTGGGTGCTAGTCGCGGCCCGGATTTGGGTCGTGACACAACAATGCTTGTCTCATATGGGGTATAGACTCCAATCGTGGCAATCACATAGTATTGTGGAATCCATCTTATAAAGACCACAACACATGTACAAAAGTCATCAATTATAAAGTAAGACAAACATATCAAGAATTAAGATCTGTAGACTAGATACAATGACAATACATCGTAGGATTCAATAAAATATTCAACATTAGCATAGAAGACTCGTAACATACTTCGATCACACATTCATATAGGGTCCATGTAGGCAAGAGTCATGCTACTAGAATATCTTTCATCATTTTCCATATAGACCACAACTAACCCTATTATTATAATCACACACATATATATAACATCATCTGGAAACCTAGACCTAGGTCATGCAAGTAGTTTTGAGTCTATTCATATACTACGCATAACATTCATTCACTTAGAACATGACATTAGAACCTAAGGCTAAATCTTTCAAATTCCTAACATTGAAATCATCATATAAATTAATCTTGCATCTAATGTCTTCATGGACATGATCATAACAGATAAATATGTATAAGAATGTAAACACCATAAGTAGAGCATACCAATAAACACAATTTAATATACATTCTATGATAATTAGAGTAAATAGATCAACTTACAAAATCTCCAAGACAATGAACATCATGATTAATTCCTAAAAATTCATTTTAAATTTAGATATATTAAACAAGGATTAATCAATATACTATATTCAAATAACAATTGAATCACAATGTAGTCAAGATTACAAGACCCACAACGTAACTTAATTTTAGAAGATAAGGAGATCATTTGTTATTTTTATAATTGGATAGAAATACATAGTAAAATAAGTAGATAGACATATATTTATTATTCGAATTCTTTTGAATCCAATTTGATATTGAAAACATAGCTAGATTTAAATGTAGGATTTTTACTTAGAACTCATGTTTAAAAAATCGTTGAAAGTTCTCTGTAGATGAATGGTTATATATGGATGAAGGATTATCATCCCATATACATTTAAAATTCCATTAAAATATAATAATAAATCTCAAACAATCCACCTCCATAGCTTCTTGTTGAGCTTGGTCTTCAATGGAGGTTTTTGTGTTTTTAGTATAGAAGAGAAGTTTACAAATTTTATTTCTTAATGGGTGTTGGGATTTTTTCTTAGGAAAGGTTATAAAAGGTCCTAAATTAATTTAATATACGTCCCCTAAGTTACAAAAACACCCCTACATGAATTGGAACTCTTAGAGTTGTCAAACGTGACAAAAAACAAATCAACCTGATCTGGGAGTGGCCTAGGCATTGCGGTAAAGCCTACCTATTATGCCCAAAATAATATTTTGTACAGTGAGGTGAGTTGTTGGAACTCTTCGCGAGGTGAAGGTATCATTCATGCTCCTGCACACTGCCTTAGGCAGTTGACAAAGGTTTGGATCCTTTTTAGGGGCCCTTCGGGTGGTCCCCGATGAGTCGTACCCGGACGTTTTGACTCATAACATGTATATTAAGGTACTAGGGTCACCTAAACGGATTTTAATCTCCAAAAACCACATAATAATAGGCCAAACAAACAAGGATATGCTAGCACGTCTAAAGATAAATTTTCGAACGTCTTGGACGTTTGACCTCCAAATGACTTCAAATCAATTATACAATCTATAAAACTCTTTATTAAAATCTTAATAATATATTTAGGCTCATTTTAGTATCTATGTACCTTAGCTCAATTTGAGGGTGTGTCATGCTTAAAGAATTTGAACTATAGTTTTTATAGATTGTTAAGAATTTCATTCACTGTAACATTGATTCTATAATACATGATTGTGAGAATTTTTTGTGTAAAGATAATTAGAGCTAATTTCTATCTTGAATATTAATGATGAATTTTTAGTGAGTGATCCATGTGGATGAAGCCTTTATTAACCTATGTTCTTCTATCTTTTATGAATTCTTAATGTGGAAGACTTATTGTGATCTCGTATTTATGGCGATTGTAGTAGGATTTAATTTTCGTTATGATATATTTAACTACGTCCTTACTTGTATGTTTTTTATGAATTTTGGGTAGAAATTATTCATGAACAACATTAAAAGAGTCATGGTAAGGATGGATTTAGGTTCTTCTAGCTATAGATTGGATGTTGTAATGTACATGATGTGATCTTTATTCTTGGGTAGATAAAGAATGAGTTAGGATTTATTAACATTTCTTTAGCTACGTCCCTATATTGATACTATTGATGAAATATGATTGATGATCAATGCAATTGAATTTGGTTAAAAACCTATGTCCTTCTACTTTGTTGTATGTTGGTGATGTGTTGTACTAGTTAGTAGCATGGTCTTGTAGTGGCTTATACATGGTTTATTTTATTATTAAACCATATGTAACTACTGCCTTTATATTAGTTGTTGATGAAAAAGTGTATGGATAAAGGATGATCAAAGAATGAGAGATTGGTAAGAATGCCTATCCCTCTGACTTTCTTATTGTATTGGTTGTTGATAAAGCCTTGTATGTAATTGTGTAGTATGGTCCACTTACTTTGGAGGATTTTACTTTATTGCCGATATATATATATTGTGACCATGTCCTTGAATACAATTAAACTATGAATTGGTGTTTGTGATGAATCAACCTACGTGAAGCATATGCCTAGTTTCCTTTTTTAGTTATAAAATCTAGGTTGTTTGGCTAATGCTATAATCATACTAATGGATATGTTAACTTTTTATATATATGTGCTGCCTATGATGAGGTCCAATAATATTATATGAGAAGTAAAGTGAGTATAAGTACATAATGACAAAAGATTAATGAAATGACCTTGTAAGTCTTGAATAAATGAGTCTTATGCTATGCAAACCATTCTATGATGTTTTGTAATGTATAATTCACTATGATGTGTTGATTGGTGTTCTAGTATGGGATCTTTTCGATGCATTGCATATGTGTACCTTTATAGGATAGTTCCTAGGTTGGCCTTCTATGTGCATGCGTAGGATTTTATGAACTTGCTATGAATATGACATGTATGATACAATGAAGTGTGAATATGAATAGTATCTTTGTGTGTTTATAAAAAATGATTGCTTATATAGTTATACCTACATAGTTTTGCATTGATATATGAACATATGTCACTTGATATGTTATGTGAAAGTTTTGCCCACATATAAGTTTGCATGTATGATAATCTACTCAATGGAGGGGCCTTGAAAGGGGTGCTGAAGTGTAACCTAAACTAGATAGGTGCTTACATATGATACGTCTATGTGAAAGTGTTTCTCGCATTATTAAGGTTGATGAACTCTCATCTATTACCTTTTAACTAAGAATACAAGGATTTAACTCTTTTTAGCCTAATTTTACAATGTACTGTTAACAATGGCTTTTTAATAAAAAGGGAACTTATCCTATCACTCAATGAACTTG
Organism: Solanum lycopersicum; assembly: GCF_036512215.1. Lineage (NCBI taxonomy): Eukaryota > Viridiplantae > Streptophyta > Magnoliopsida > Solanales > Solanaceae > Solanum > Solanum lycopersicum. The sequence continues at coordinate 43,996,932 of NC_090807.1, forward strand.
AAGTTGAGGGGTGTCCCTTACCATTGGAGGAGGGTAGGTAACAATAGTCTTCAAGAAATAGTTAGCCTCATAGCCCAAAGGGCATAATGTGATCTTTCCATAGTAGATAACTACAATGTCCATTTGGCATAAAGAGGGTTTCCACATATACCTCCAAGTTCCGTAACTATGCTTGCCACATAGGATCTAGCAAGCGATTTCACTAGTATGCTAGCATGTGTTAATGTAGTCCCTATGCTAGCTAAGAACACCTTTGCTTTGTGTAAGGCTCTACAACACCAATTTCAATGTAACACTTATGGTCTTAGTGTCAGCTAAGACTATGGTTCCCCTACAGTATAATTGACAATGAATGTAAAGTAACGACCATAACTAGGATGACCTAAGGGTAGTTTCTTAGTGTGAGTGGGGGTATGAGACTTTACCTATGCATTGCACAAGTGGCTCTTGAGGGAATCCTAGTAGTGTTTTCTAATGCATGTGACAATGTTTATGTTCCTTATGCCTGACTTTGTAGTATTGGTCCACTTATTATGATGATATGCGTTGTATGAGTTGTAATGTACTATATGATGAAGGTCTTGCTTGACTTGAATGAAGTTGTCTATTTTTACATATTGATGTGTCAAGTGAAAAGGATAAGACTTGTGGGCACATGATATTTTTAATAAGTATGTTTGAGGTTATAGGGCTTCATATGTACATTGCTCTCATAGACCTAGATTTGGATTGTGAGTAAAGTCTTAAAATGTTCTATGTGAATACAGTTAGCATATGTGCAAGTGAAGTATGGTTCATTATAATGTCACTATGGTCTTGACTTACATGTGTCTATGATATATTGTACTTTATAATGGTATTATTGGATTAAATAGATGTTATATATGACTTCCTTGTGGCCTTGAGGTGATGCGTTGCACCAAGTATCATTAGAGAGTTTGTTGGGGGAATAAGAAAGTAAAAAGAAAAGGATTCGTTTTTAAGTAGAAAATAGCTTACTGTAATGTGCTTCTATGATGCCTTAAATGCATTGTATGATTTTATATTATGTTTTACCATGAAATATGACTATATGAAGTATGTAAATGATATTATGCTTATTGTATAATGAATATTTTCTCAAAAAGGCATGAACAATGATTTAAAGAAAATTTCCCTTCTAAATTCATATTTTGCATGGTTTCCATACTTAGTGCATTCTTTAAGTAACTCTATTTTTTTCTAATTTTTATCCGAAGTGTAGATTATAGATTCTTAAAAGGATGTCTCTTTGATTAAGGAGATTTTTATGTGTTTCCCAGGCTCAAGTAGGAGGTATCCTTATGATTCTAGGATGTCCTATATAAATTCATGGTTACTGTAAAGTTTCATAAATTATATAGTTATGTACAATGTTATAAAGACTATATCCCTAATATACTCTTATGATAATGAGTCTAGGATGACAAAAAGATATTAGAGTCTAAATATGTACTTATGATATTTTATATATATGAAGTGAATTTTCTAGTATATGATGTGAGATGAAATGTTTTAATTTTCCGCTAATTTACCTATGATAATGCAATGAATGATGACCATATGCATCTATAAGACCTGTGAGAGGTAAAGTGCGCCACGTGATTTCTAGGGGGTGCTCCCCAGTCGTGACAAGCTCCACATTTGTGAATGAGAGGATATTACATGTTTAGGAAATCTCAATTATTCACTTCTCTAAGTTGTGTCATGGACTTTAAATCTATAAGTATCTCCATGTATCTGTGCACAATTTTTTTTATGATATGATTACAAGACGGGCTTCTAAAAGGATAGAGGTAGACAATGTCTGTCAAGAGGTTCCTCCTCAAGCTCTTATTGACCCATTGAATGTGAATGTGACAAATGTGGGGTTTAGATCGTATTCAAGGTATTTGCTCAAGGCGTGATAGCATAAGACAATAGTGCGGTGGTAGTTCCCGTGAATCCAAATGTTGGTATGAAGGTGTATTAATGAAGGATTTTACAATGATGAACCCTTTGGAATTTTACTCTAAAAATAGAGGAAGTTCCTCAATATATTATGCATAAAGTCTATGTTAGTTGCTATTGTTAGAGAGACTTTCATATAAAAGGAGGAATTTGCTGCATGTGAACTCAAAGAGATTGTTCACATTTGGTTCAATCAGTGGATAGAGGCAATATTCAAGTGGAAGCCGGTAATCAAGAATGGTAGAGGTTTAGAAGTGCTCTTGTTGATATATTATTCCCTATAGAGATAAGAGATGCCAAAGTACTCGAGTACATCAATCTTTGGAAAGGAAATATAAGTATAATTAAGTATGCGTTGATGTTCACTCAATTATTCAAATATGCCCCTTCTATCGTGGTGGATCGTATAGCTAATATGAGTAAGTTTGTGCCGGGTGTATCCGTCATGGTAGTCAAAGTATGTCAGACAGCTATGCTTTTCCATGACATGTAAATTTCTCACCTAATGGTGCATTCCAAAAAAAATTGAGGAATAAAAGTTGAAATAAAGATCTAGAAAGCCATGTGAGAGAGAATTGACGTTATTTAATAGTCACATTCTAGATATGGTGGACGAAGCAGTTCTAGATATAAACAAAAGTTCTATGGGTAAATTTCTATGGGTAAAGTTCTACTAGTACCATTTAAAGGCCTAAAAGTGTGAAGGTGTCTAACACAAAACCTTTAGGAGATAGTTATAGGCCTTCAATGCCTTTTTATGCTAAATTCGGTAAAATCATGATTGGAAATGCTTTGAAGAGTTTCTTGGTTGCTTTCGATGTGGGAAAACTGATAAAATTGTAAAGAAGTGTCCTTCAATTGATAAGATTAGTGGAGATTTTCACCGAAGCACTCAGCCATGTCCTTTATCTGATCCAACAAGTTCAAATGGGAATGATCCTAATAGTAAGTATTTCTATGCACTCAAAACTAGAGGTGATAAAGAGAATCTCCCGGATGTGTTGATTGGTATGTTTAGTTTTTCAATGACATGTGTTTTCTTTACTTTATCTTGGTGCTATTTTGTAATTGTGACTCCATATGTGTCCATGCTATTCGATATGCTTCATAATGTATTATTAAAATCTTCATACGCTCTATCCATATTGATGATTTTGTTGTGGCTAAGAGGGTTTATAGAAGATATCCCATTTTCTTATGTAATAGTGTTACTTTTGTAGATTTTGTAAAAATTTATATTATAGATTTCGATGTATTCCTTGATATGTGCTGATTACATGGTTGTTATGCTTCTATATATAAAAGAAATTGTGAAGTCAAATTTCTGTACCCAAACGAACCTATCCTTGAGTGGAAGGAGGGATATTCTACACCTTGAGGTCAATTTTTGCTTGGCTTAATGCTATTAAAATTATATCTAAGGGTATTTTTACCATATAGTGTGGGTGAAGGTGAGGGTGAGGGATGTGGAGTCTAAACTCATATTCTTGGGTTGATCCCTATGGTAATAGAGTTTTCAAAAGTTTTTCCCGATGATTTACACAATATTTCTCCCGAAAAAGAAATGGAATACGGGATTGACCTTCATCAGGACACACAACCTATCTCTATTTCTCCTTAAGGAATGTCTACGGTAGAACTTTAAGAGCTAATGTATTAGTTAAAGGAATTATTTATAAGTATGTCATCCGAACTAGTATTTCTCCATGGGGTGCTCCAAACTTATTTGTTATAAATAAAGATGGACCACTTCATATATTTATAAATTATCGACAACTGAATCAGTTGACCATTAAGAACAAGTATCCTATTGCGAGGATATATTATTTTTTTGACAAACATATATGCGCAAGTTATTTCTCCAAGATTGATCTTCATTTCGGTTATCACCAGCTGAGGGTGAAAGAGAATGATATTTTGAAAATGGATTTTAAAACCCAATATGATCATTATGAGTTTTTGTTTAGGTCCTTTGTTTTGATGTATGCTCCGACGATATTTATGGAGTTGATAAATAGGGTGTTTACACAATACCTTAATATGTTCTTGAATGTGTTCATTGATGATAAATTTTATTTACTCGAGGAGTAACGATGATCATATTAATCACTTGAGAAACGTTGTGTAAAACCTCAAGGAAAGATAAATGTTTGCTATGTTTAGAAAATGTGAGTTTCGCCTAAGGTCCACAACATTTTTCTGGGCCACATTATTTTGAATAAGGGTATTGAGATAGATCCTGTTGAGACGAATGCGCTCAAGAGTTGGCCAAGACCTCTATCACCAGCACACATTAGAAGCTTCTTGAGTTATGCCGGTTATTGCAGAAGGTTACTTGAGTATTTTTTTTCTCCATTCCTTCTCCTTTGATGACTTTGAATCAAAAAAAGGCAAAGTTCATATAATTCGAAGATTGTGAGAAAAGATTCAAAGATTTGATTGATAGACTCACTTCTGCTCTGTTGTTAACCTCAATTGATGTAACATGGTTTTGTTGTTTATTGTGATGCCCCTCGATTTGGGTTGAGATGTATGCTCGCATAAGAAAAATGGCAAGGTGATTGCATATACTTCAAGACAACTAAAATTTCACTAAATGACCTATCCTCCCACGATCTTGAATTAGCAGCGGTTGTATTTGCCTTTAAGATTTGATTTGAGATTTTCATAGGTGTCACGATACAGAGGTACACCCTAAATGTAACATGGTGTACTTGACCCCATAGCATTGTATTTCAAGCCTTTAGCATATCATGAAAGATAATAGAAAATTACGAAAGTTATAAAACTTTATCCATACTATAAAAATCTCTAAAAAATTAAGCAAACGTCTTTCTACACTCCGTCTCAAACCATCTAAGCTCAACTTGAAGCAAAAGACTTTGGAAACAACCCATTCAATTGTCTCTATAAAAAATAAAATACATAAATAAATAGCGGGTTTTGGTCCTGAAAGCCATGAGGAATCACAAAACCTTCAAATCCATGCTCCCAAGAAACCTATCTCAAACGACCGAACTAAAGTTTCCAAATACTACATTTGATTAGAGTGTAGGAAAAATATGCATTACTACAAAATATACTGAATATGTTATCTAGAATAACTATAAGTGCATAAGACAAGGGTTAGTCAATATGATACATGTCACAACCCAAAAGAACACCCTAGAAGTTAGGGAGAACCCTTGAATAGTGGCAAGGCGTACTTGACCCTTTAGGGTCTTGTATAATCCCTTTAACTATCGTTTAATATATAAGACAAGAAAAGTATTGCGGAATTAAAAAATTTCAAGACATTTGATATAAAAAAACTTATATGAGTATTATTAAAATCTCATCGACACAAGAGAAACTTAAATACACGATATAATTAACTAAGGGACACGGCCCCTTTACATTGAAAGAGCTACATAATAATTCTTTGTCTATGAAATAGAGAAATTAACTATGCCCTCGAATATGTGAGGACCTATTTTGTCTTTAGAGGAACTTTCCCACTCTTCCCCTTCTAGACTTCAACCTTCAAATTGCTTCCAACCTATACTTATAGTATTGAAAAATATGGGGTTAGTACAAATAATGTACTAAGTATTATCATATGGAAAAACGTGCGAAAGGGACATTTTAGTGAAATATCATGTCATGCAAATTAAGTATAATTCATGAATTTAGGAACAAAACATCATAAGAACCATCATTTAACACTTATATCAGAGTTCCCATGATTTTAAACCAAAAGAGAACATTTAGAATAAACTTCAAAAACATTACACTAACTAGATGTCCATTTACAATGAATAGATTCAAGCCATTACAGTGAAGCATTTCAAACATTTACAATGAATTCAACTTGAGCAACTAAATGAACTATCCTATTCTAACTGAGTGACCTTAAAAGGCCAGAGAAAAATAAAGTGAACTCATTTTCCGTAAGTATTTCCTACCTCGGGATTATCCAAAGACTCATTAAGGTAAGACATGAAAGAAGTATGCATATGCATTCTTCAATACACACCAAAAAAAATCTCAAGACAACTCATGTCGGCTTACTCAACTCGGAAGAAACAAGCCCCTCAATCAATGGCAAGACATTAAAAGACACCCAACAAAACACCAAAGTCTTACCTTTCGGAATGCCTTGTGTAATGAATAGATAGAGTCCCATAGCACCACCTACCGTAAGTAGTAAATTCTTTTAGTAGGTTTTGTTCCAAGTCATCGCTTTCGGAAGGTCCTACCTACTGCAATGAGCAGATCGTGTCCCATACCACCCCCTACCCTAAGAAGTACATTCGTTTAAAGAATTAGTTCAATCAATTCTTTTGTGGGGAATTAGTTGAATCGACATAAACCATGAGAACTATACTTGAAATCTTGATATTAACTCCTATCAGATGAGAGATCCTCACTTGCCTAGAGTAAGGTCATACCTATTGGCTTTTACATGGCTTTCTCAATAGTAACACCTATGTGGGCATATATTTAAGGTATACGGAGATTGCTACTAAGTAACTCATTCTCTAATAACGAGGAATACTCATATCAATAGAAACTTTGGAAATGCAACATATCAACTCACAAAGTGTAATCCACCTCTCCTTCGTATTCTCTCGTTGCTAGGCATAACTCCCAACATATTTTAAACATTATAATCAATAGATTAAGGATAGCTAGTTAATAACACATCTCAACTCGATAAGTCTATTAATCCTCCAACCTATCTTTAAAATGTCATTTGGAATAGTGACGTTGCTAATACACATTTCATCTCAACTCACAAAGAGTGTCCACTCAAAAACTCCCCTTTTTACTCAACATAGTTTCATACACTCTTTTAACTGTGAGTGTGTGTGTACACGTGACCATACCTTGCACATAAGATTCATTTAATTTACATTTCATTCTATACATACTTAGACATCGTTTAATAACATCACACACTTTGACATGATTTCCATTATAATATAAGTCATCTCAGACATAATCCTTAACATACTTCTAATAACAAGCTTCCTGAAACACTTAAAAAGAATAACTTCATTTAAGCATAATCTCTCGCCTATTAAACATAATACCTTCATAAGGCACATTTAGCATAAATGGCATCATTTTCATCTTATGTCACATAATAAGCCTTCATGGACTCAATCACAATAAACAAATAACTTCACATTCATACAATTCAAATAAATACCGTCACCAAGAAAGTAGACCATACCACTCAAGAGCATTTTGAAAATGAAACTAAAAAACATAAACAACATACCCTTTAATCCAAACTTTAATCACCTATAACCTTCTTCTGAATGTTTCACAATAATGAAGCCCCTTGGGCAGTAGCTAAAAAACTATAACAACAATAAGAAACCAGAGCTAAAGCACTACCAATTCATGCTCATTTAACCTATATCTTAAGACAACATTAGATGCAAAGATTTAACATGATTTCATTGAATTTTTAACCTTAAAATCATAAAAAAATAATAAACTTCATTATTATTAAATCATTCAACACGTTTTCATGCAAGACCCATATTTTGAGTGGAAGATATTAGAAACTAGGGTTTAAAATCAATTTGAAAATTAATTAGAAGGTACTCCATGAATTAAAGAGAGTTCAAGTGTGGATGAAATATCTTACATTGAAGAAATACCAATGATTTTTTATGAATAAACACCCATCAACAACCCTCCTAGAATTTTTTGACCTGTAGCTTCCTTGGAGACTTGACAGAGAATTCTAAAAGCGAGTGGTTTTGGTTTTTATAAAGTGGGGTATAAAATGAAGTCTTAGGGTTTTGAAAAATTTATTATACCTAATATACCTTAAAATAAACTTCCTAGGATCATAAAAGGGGGTGCATTGTCAAAACACCCCAAGCCTTGGTAGAAAACATATAGTGTTTGAACACCTCAGAGATGAGACCTAACCAACAGACCGTCTGTGCATCAATGGACCGTTGGTGGGGTCTCATGGGCTTAAACTTAGGTCCACAAGTAACCTAACTAACAAACCTAGTAGGTCCAACCAACGGAGCAAGACGACATACCGTTTGTTTGACCACTGGCTGTCATTGACTTCATTAGTGAACAATGCAAACGATATTTTTTTCACAAACTTTGGCACTTACTCTAGAGACCTTGTGGGACCTAGGTGGAGTTGTACCCAAATTTTAAACTGCTAAAATAACTCATCTAGGACTTAGAAAGTTTTCATGAAAGTTTCAAGAAAAACAATCACATAAAACTCACTCAAACACCTAAAGACACACGAGCGCTATCTAAGGCACACCTTTAAAACGTCATGGACGTATGACCTCAAAACATAACAAAACTGCACACACTATATAAGAACACTAAAGTAAATAATTTTAACTTCAAATTAAGTCAACAAACACTAAGTAGGATATAGTTCACTTAGATCAATTTGGGGCGTTACATTCTCCTCCACAAAGAATAACATTCGTCCTCGAATGATACTAAAACCTCAAGAACAATGACTCACTTAGAATCAGATAAGACATTACAATAATGACCAAAACTAAAAATCAAAGCATATGCTAGAAAGGAACATGAATTAATACTCTCAAACAATAGCAACATAAGCACTTTAGCATAACATCATGATGTTGAAATTCATTTTTAACATTCTTTTATGGAGGAACTACATTCTCATAATTTAAACATGATCATATACAACACTTTTGCTGACATTGAAACTTCAATTCAAGACAAAACATATTTTCTAAAAATCCACAAAACTTACAATGAATAACTCTATACACTGACAACTTTTCAAAACATCGCAAATTCAATCTCACTTTCATTTATTAATCATAAAGGAACTACCTTATCCAACATTAAAAATGCTTATAAACAACATTTCTAATCACAATGAAATAATTGTTAATAAAAATTTCAATTTTCTTAAAATTTGACATTCATTACAGTGAATTCAAAACATTAGTATGTCAATGCTCACAAATTTCAGAATGCACCTTCCAAGCAACTTTATCAAGATAGCATGAAAATATGAGGGACAAGACCACACAAACTTACTATAATGATACGTGGTAGGTTCACTATGTTTAATGTAAGAATATCATCCCATACTACCACTCCCACTTAGTGACCCTTGAGGATTTTCTTGGACTATGTACATTATATGACATTCTACTAAATTTACTCTGCTCCACATAGGGTTAATCCATCTACAAAGTATCATAATCCAAAGAAATATTATGCGTCTTCACAATATAGGAACTCACACTACCCTCAACTCATGCGCATAATGATTAAACGTCAACCTTACGAGTTAAGCGTAAAACTTTCTTCTTATGATTCAAGCCTAGAAAAACTCTCTTAAACATCACTTCATTAGACTTTCAGGCATCACTTAACTCGATTTAATGGAACAAAACATCCTCACTAAATAATCATACAACATTTCCATCTTAGTGTAAGCCTACACCACAACATCCACAAATAACAACAAAAACTATGATACATTAGTAGCACAAGCGAGTTACTTTCAACTTCTATTAAATCTCCACATTTTCTCAACATTTCCTCAAATTCACACCATAAAGAATACTATGAGCATTGAACATAATTACAAGATAACTCATTTTTTCTCAAAACCACTTTATTCATTCTCATAACTTTTTATATGCTTAGATCTACATCACCAAAAAGTTTCTCATCACAATACTCCATACCTCATAACTCACCCCCTAACCCTAAGTTGTATCACATCCCAAACTTCATAACATACCTTCTCATCTACTTTTTTAGCCACAAAACCATCATAACATCAAAAATCACCTTCTCTCTCCCTCAAAAAAAGAAACATCTCCACTTCCAAGCAATCACACCAAGAAGACCATCTGACAAGGGAACACAAGAGAGAGATACCTTATGGAGTTAAGTTCTATGGAACGATTCAAGAGTAATGAAGAAAGTCAAAGTCTATCGTCCTATAGACTCTTGTCCATGGTTGTGTTGCAACTCACACCAATGACCAAGAAACTACTAGATGCGAGTTGTTAGACTTTTAGACCTGAAACTATTTCCCAAAACGTTATGCTCTGATACAAAGTCTGTCACGACCCGAAAGCATCCCCTATAAGTTAGGTAGAACCCTTGAATTATGGCAAGGCATATTTGATCCTTTGGGTTCTTTCACAAGCCATTTAACTATCATTCATTACATAAGACTGAAAAGTAGTGCAGAATTAAAAAATTTCAACACATTTGATATAAAAAGAAATGTTTTATAAATACCAACAAAATCTCATCGTCACAATCCAAACTTAAAGACACAACATAATTAACTTAGGAACATATCACCTTTACATTGAAAGGGATACATATTAATTCTTTAACTAAGAAATTAAGACTATGCTCTCAAATATGTGAGTACATACTTTCTTTTGAGAGGAACTTCCCCAAGCTTCACCTTCTATACTTCAACCTTCAAAATGTTTCCAACCTATACTTATAGTATAGGAAAGTATAGGGTTACTACAAAAAATGTAATAAGTATGGCATATGCAAAAAAAATGTGAAAAGGAACATTTTAGTAAAATAAAATTTGATGCCAATTAAGTATAACATTAATGAATTTAGGAACAAAACATCATAAGAACCATAATTTAACACATAGATAAGATCTCCCATTCTTCTAATACAAAAGACACCATTTACAGTAAACTTCCAAAACATTAAAGGAACATATTTAAGCTATTACAGTGACGAATTTCAAGAATTTACAATGAATTTAACTTGAGCAACTAAATGAACTATCATATTTTAATACAGTGAACTTCAAAGATGAAGGGAAAGAGAAAGTGAACTCATTTTCCGTAATAGTTTTCCTACGTCAGGATTATCCTAAGACTTACTAAGGTAAGACATGAAAGAAGTATGCATATGCATCCTTCAATACAAAACAAAAAAATTCTCAAGATTAATCCTCTTGGCTTACTAACTCGGGAGAAACAAGCCCTTTAATCAATGGAGAGACATTTAAACGCACCCAACAAACCACAAATGTCTTCCCTTTTGGAATGCCTACTAAGTGCAATGAGTAGATAGAGTCACATAGCACCAGCTACCCTAAGTAGTACATTCTTGTATAACATTTGAAACCAAATCTTCGTTTATTGAAGGTAATACCTAGTGCAATGAGTAGATAGTGTTCCATACCACCACCTACTCTAAGTAGTACGTTCTTTTAGAAGACTCAGTTCAACCAATTCTTTTGTTCGGAGTTTACTTAACCTACATAGACCATGAGCGCTTGACTCGGAATCCCAATAATAACCCCTATCAAATGAGGGATCCTCACTTTCCTAGAGTAAGATCATAATTCATACATTTTACATGGCTTTCCCAATTGCTACACCTATGTTAGCACATAGTTAAGGGATAAGGGGATTGTAAGTAACTAATTATCTACTAATGAGGAGTACACATCTTAAGAGGTCATTTGGAAATACAAAATATCAACTCACAAAGTGTAATCCACCTCTCCTTTATATCCTCTCTGTGCTAGGCAAAACTCCCCACCGATGCTCAACATTATAATCTACGGGTTAAGAAACGACATCTCAACTCACGAAGGGCATTCATCCTCCAACCTATCTTACAAAGTTAATTAAGAATAGTGAGGTTTCTAATCGACACTTCATCTCAACTCATGAAGAGTTTCAACCCCAATACACCCGTTTTTACTCAACTTAGCTTCATACACTCTTTTAAGTGTGGGTGTAGGTGTACATGTGAGCACCTTGCACATAAGCATAATTTCATTTACATTTAATTATATGAATGCTTATACCTCCTTTCATCACATCACACACTTTAACATGTTTTACATAATCATATAAGACATCTTAGACATAATCCTTACTCATAACAAGCTTCATAAAATACTTAACAAGTATAACTTCATTTTAAGCATACTCTCTACCCTATTTCACATAATAGCTTCATAAGGCACATTTAGCAAGAATAGCATAATTTTCATGTTACTTCACATAAATATCTTTCATTTCCTCATTCACAATAAAAAAGTAACTTCACATTCATACAATTCAAATAAGCACCTTAACCAAGAAGATAGACCATACCACTCAAGAGAATTTGAAATTGATATTAAACAACGCAACCAACTTACCCTTTAATCCAAACATTCATAACTTATAAACATTTTATCAATATTTAACCATAATAAAGCCCTTTCTTTAGTTGTTAAACAACAATAACAACAATAAGAAAACAAAGCTTAAAGACTACCTATTCATGCTCATTTACCCATTTCTTAAGCTAACATTTGATTAAAAGCTTTAACATGATTTCATTGATGTTTTGTCCTTAAAATTATCAACTAACATTAGAAACTTCATTACTAAGTCATTCAATACGTTTTCATGCAAGACCTATATTTGGAGTTGAAGATATTAGATTCTAGGTTTGAAAACCGATTTTGAAAATTCATTAGAAAGAAGTCCTTGAATGGAAGACACTTGAGGATGGATACCATACCTCACATTGAAGATAAACCAATGATTTTTTTATGAAGAAACAACCATCAACAACCCTTTTAACATTTCGTTACTTCTAGCTTACATGGAGACTTGAGAGAGAATTATAAGAGAGAGGGGATGTGGCTTTTAGGAAGAGGGGTCTAAAATGAGGTCTTACAGTTCAAACAATTTAATATACATAATAAACCCTGAAATAAATGTCCTAATATCATAAAAGATTTGGGGTGAATTTACCAAACACCCGATCCTTGGCAAAAAAAAGTATAGTGTTTGACCCCTCACAGACAAAACCTAACCAACGGACTGTCTTTGAGTGAACAGACAGTTGGTGAGGTCTCATGGGTTGATACTTAGCTCCACATGGATCCAGACTAATAAACCTTGCAGGTACAACCTCCAAATTTAATCAAACTTCACAGACTACCTAAGAACACTAAAGTAATTCATTTTAACTTCAAAATTCACTCATGAAACACTTACGAGGATCTAGGTTACCTTAGTTCGTTTTGGGGAATTATAAGGCATAATCCATAATCATATGAAATACTTTACGAAACATCACTTATAAGCATAAGAGACAATATCATAATCATAAGTAAAGTATCAAACATAAGCTTAATAAAAGCATTATTCAACTCTTACTCATTTATACCATAGTTTGACTACACTCACGTAACCTAAAATCATAAGCGTAGGTAAACATACTCTATATGCATGGTCAAGTCTATGTTCTTCTACAATATAGTCTTTATACACCTGAATAATATAAAAGAATACTTGCAAAATCCTTGAAAGGAGTCCCATACTACCATTCACACTAAGCATAACCTTGTAGTCATCATAGTTATAATTACCTTATTTTGGTCTCATTATTCGCTTACACCTTTTAAATAAGGGAACTATCATTTTTAGTGTATCATATCATGGAAGGAAATGTGGAAACAATCCATCAAACATACATCATAAGCATAAGCCACATAACTTTTCATTGCATAAATCATAAACCTAAAATGAAAATATCATAGATACCTTAAAAAAAATTAGACAAGTTTATCAATAAAATCCCATACTCTCATCAAAACTACGTAAAACTCCTAAAAAACCCATAGTGCTCATCTCATATTCATTTTCATATAACTATCATAATGGGAACATAATTCATAACCGACATAGATCATGTAAACTAACTTGGAATTCAGTGTCTACCCAATAGCAAAAAAGGGATATTATCTTTTTCGAAGGTAGAATAATACTCTTGACATATAACGATCGAATATCTAGGTTTCATATGTGTGTACATAATTATGTGATAAGGAAATTTCTTGTATAGACCCAAACTTAACTAAGGTAGAATGTTTCTATCTTTTGAGATACCTACATTGGGAACCCAATTACAACTTCTATAAAAGGAACCCATTTGGAAAACAAGACTAAACTAGTATAAAATTTTCAAGGAGAAGTCAGATTTAACAAGTACAAAAGCTTCAATTGGGGCTAGGAAATAAGTCCAATTGAGTTCACATTAATTCTTCTCTTAAGTGCATATTTGTGGAAGAATGTCTTGACACTAAATTCAACATAACTTTTACTGAAGGTCGTAGAATAAATATATGTGCAACTAGTCTTCAAACCATAGAATCACTATTCGTGAGAAACCTTTAACCTTCTATCGAATTCATGCCTCAGTAAGTCTATGAAATTAACCTTTCAACATCACTACAACTTTGTCATGAGCATATTCAATTTAAACACAAAGTGTTTCTAAAGTATGTACTAAACTTCATACAATTTGTGAACTATATTACCATTCTCCTTCTCTAGGGTAATAGTTCATATTCAGTCATCAAATGTAGAATGACTATATTATACATTGATATATTGATAATCATATCACATCAACATATCTAGAATGACTACATTAGTAATGGATGAATTCATAGATAAGGTAGTTTAATTACTATGAACATAATTTCATACTTCACCTTAATGAGATTCAAAGCCTACTTTCCATCTTTACACCTAAGGTTCATATACCAAACATCAATATCACCCTAAATTATGGGATTCTAGCACTGTATGCAGTAAACAACTTACGAGTTAGGCAGTAAAGATCTTTCATCACAATTCTATCCATTAGCTTTTTATTCTCATGCAAATTATTACTCTCAACACTTTAGCATTCATAGTCTTTAATTTTAACTTTACTTTAAGTCTCTAGTGATTATAATTAATGACCACAAGCATTACTCTCAAACCTTTACTTTTTTTAACATTCATACTAAATATCAACATTATAAAATAATCTACTTTCAAGATTCATGTTTAAGCAATTCTAGTCATATTTCACCATAAAGGTTCAATGTCAACTTTAATACTCATTATATATCATATTTACTTAAGTCTAGTTCAATCCATTTCTACACGTTCTTAATCTTGAATAACTACTACACATGATATTAATTTAAGAAGATCACTTATCAATTCTATATCTTACCTCTCATGGCATAAACCGACATAATATCAATTCTAGCAATTAGACTAGGCTTAACCATAAATTCTCATAAATTTATCATAATATTACAATTCAATACTAAATCCATCATAATTAGAGATTATACTCTATATTTGAATCATACCAAACCCTACCCACAATATAGGAAGAAACACTAACTAAATTTTGTTTTATTTTGACAATTGGGGAATATATAGGGGTTTATATGGTTGGAACACCCAATTTATTAATAAGAAAAAATACGTTATCAACACCTTACTAAGCTTCTACAATGGAGTCTTTGTTCTTCACCTAGGCTTAATGATATATCTTCTTCAAGTCTTGAGTTTTTCGGAGAGACAAATATCTAAATGCAGAATTATTCTTTGATTTAATTTCGGTATTGTTAAAAAAGTGACTAAATGGTATAGCGAAAAGATTAAAATTTTAACACTTCGAAAGGTCAAAACATAATCTAGAGCCTCACATGAGTGTCCAAGGGTTTTAACACTATTTTAAGGTCAATAATAATGTATAAAATCCATTTGGGAGGATTTAGAGTCAAAATGTCAACGAGCGTCTATGGCGTCCCGAGACTAGTGCAAAAGGTGCTACTCTACCTTAGCCTATTTAGCGGGGTTTTAGGAGTCAAAATTTGATGAAATTTTGTGGTAAGGTGACTAACACGTATTAGAGTTGGTTTAGGGTGCAAACCTTTTAGTTCGACTTCCAAAGTACCACCAAAAGGTCCTTGAGGAGGACCCTTTCCTTATGGCTAAAAGTTGTCCTGAGGCAGTAGCAATCGATGGTGTGAGGCTATGAGGCATAGCCTGATTGATAAGGAATCCTTGTCCACCGATAATGGTCTCTTAGAAATATTTGCAAAGGGTCCATTTTTGTAAATATCTTCCCAAAAGGATGACTGCACAGGACGGTGGGGGTCCTGGTCGTCGACTGGCCTATGGTCATAGGTCAGGGTCTCGTTGACTAGGACATGTGTTTTGCTGTCAGTTTTAATTATTTATTTTACTAAGTTAGGTAATTAGGAATTTAAATAGTGATTATGCGGTGGTTAATTAGTTTAGTTAATTAACTATATAACTTAACCTAATTCTAAAGACAACTTGAGCCATCTTAATCAAAAAACAACAGTTTCTCTTCCTTCTCTCTACTTTTTCCCTCAGAAAAAGAAGAATTCCATTGAAGGTCTAGGTAAAGGTCCTTAGGTAGGAAATAAGAGTAATTTTATCCATCAATATTCAAACTTTTAACAAGTTTTGAGATCTTTTCACCTTTGGTTTTTCTTTCGCCAAAGGGTCCTTTCAAAATTTATTTCAAAACGATGAGTTTCATTTACGTTTATTTCTATTACGAAATTGATCTGCTAAATTGCATTGTCTATAGTTTCTTTCGATTATTATGATTACATTATGAAGTACTATGATTCAATTATGCTTTTTCTTGATGAGTTAACTTAGTTTGTGGATTAGATCATGAAATTTACCCAAGTCCCTAACTCTAGGTTATTACCTAGTGATGAATTGATGTGTAGTGAGTAAATTTACTTCATTATTGTATTAATTACTATTATGTGATGATATTACACCTATCGTTTGGTTGAATTGGATGGTTGACGCTAAAAACTTGGATGATGGCTTGTGAATGAGATTGGGGTAAGTAATGTGATCTCAAATCGTTACTTCAATTGTGAGTACTTGTGTTTAGTGATGAAGTTATAATGAATTATACCTTATTATATGATTGATTAGGGTTTATATGATATTGAATTCAAATGTCTTTATTATGAATTGTGAGTGTTATTTATGATATAAGGATATAACATTGGTGATAAATTGTCTATGTTCCGTATTATGATATGGTGATGTAAATTTGCTAACCTCACAGTTGTGAATTGTATTGAAATGACATACTCATGCAATTTTTTATTGAACTATGACTATGACTATGTAAGGGCTAGACCCTATGATCTAAAACTACGTAATAGTTATTAATGAAGGATATTTCACAAGGGACTCTAGCTTAACACCGAGTGAACTAGTAGTGATAAGTTTCCCTTCACACATGAGAAGGTAGGTTCACTATTGTACTAATGAGAATCGAGACTATAATGCATGTTGCACAAATAGGGTCCCAACTACAACTCCTAGTTCATGAACTATGTTGCCCCCATAGGAATATTAGCTAGGGGATCCACATAGATTCTATGTTAAGGTTCTGGTACTACCTTGGAAAGTAATCCACCTTATTTTGTATAGGGATCCATTATACCGGATTCAACATTAGCGCATGTGGTCTATGTTAGTTAAGGAATGATGTTCCCGAAAGTAAAACTAAGTAATAATGTGGACTCTAACAAAAATGACTTGAGGGGTATGACATAGTCTAGTTAGAGGTATGGGATTCTAACAATACATTGCACTAATTGGCATTGACGGATATCATTAGAGGATGTTCTCGTGTTTTATGCTCTTATAAAGTTAATAAAATCTATGTGTTGACTTTATATGTTGATGATAATGTTTGATGTTGGTTTCATGTATGAACATGACATTGGCATATATTGCTAAATATGATGATTATTATTATAGGTGCTATGTTATGAGATGGTAGGCATTGGATATGATTCTTTGTTAGGTTTAATTGATTAAGTAAGTTATGAGGCTTTACATTGTCACTTGATGGGATTAATGAGTAAGGATATTGTATATAATCTTATGACATTAACTCCTATATGTGCTTGGTTGATATGATATGATATTAGAGTTTTTTTGGTTAAGGTTCTAGTATGAAATTGATCATGTTGACTTGGTTATATTTGATGATGTTGCTCTTGTGTTAAATATGCTATTGTCTTAATGAATATGTGGTTATTGTACTATATGTGTTCTTGATGGTACAAAAGCATGGTTTTGAACAAATGTCCTTTTACATGATTTTTATATTATGTGTGCATGTAATTTGATACTTATCACAAGTGATGTGCTAACCCTATTTCTCCCTTTTTCCCAACAATTTAGGTTCCGGTCGTTGAAGAGTTTTTGAACACTTTGAAGGAAGGGTTGGATTATTTATCCAATTGTGGGTATGTTCTTATGATTCGAGGCTGATGCCTTTCTATCACTCTACCTATGTTACATTGTTATAATCTAAAAACACTCATTTCACTCATTTTGTTTCAAGACATTGTTTTAAGCCCTAACTGTCAATTTTACATTATTGTAAGAGATATTCCTGTATTGTTCTATTTTGTTTAGATGGTTTAATATGAGGCATCAATTTAAAGACTATATTATATATGTTGTATATATTTGGTATAAAAGTAGGAGACTATGTAATAATCATATGCGAGAAGTCTATATATACTCGCTATGAATTTATTGTTTGTATGCGAGAGGTGTATATAAACCTGATGAATTACTCATAGAAGAAAATTTTTAAACTTTTTGCACTTTTTAATGTATGAATGTAATGATGAATGCTAAGAGGATACTCCTAATCCTCTACGAGGAAGATAACACCGGTTATGTCTAGGGGGTACTTCCCTGATGTGAAAAATTTGGTATTAAAGCATTAGGTTGAATATCCCTAGAAATGATGTCTCCTTAAGCAACGTTATGTATATTACTATTCATAATTCTAAGCGCGCCACACTTATGTATGAGAGACTATGTGATGCTCAGAAAATCCCATCTCCTTGTATTCCTATGTCGTGTCTCTAGAGTTTTTACATGTGTATTCACCTAAACCTTATATCATGTTTATAGGTATGAATATTTAAAGAGGATCTTATAGAAGTGCCAAGAAAGAAAAGGAAAATGTGGGAGATCATGAAAAACAAGGGTCTCTAGAAGACAACAAAGTCCCTCCACTTGAAGAAGTTGTTATGGGAGATCAAGTTCCGGTTATTTCCCCCACCAATGGTCGATGGGGAGATAAGGGCATCTTTTCTCAATTGTGCTCAATCCATGATTTTTAAGCTAATGCCTTCGCTTCTCAGGTCCAAGTCATAAAAACCCAATTCAATAGGGAGTTCGTACCTCGAGTGCCTCAATATTCTATCACTATGGCCTCTCGATTGAGAGACTTTACTAGAATTATTCAACCTATGTTCTTTGCGTTGAGGTCTTATGAGGACCCTCAAGATTCTCGATGAGATCTATATGACCCTCTATTCTATGGGGGAGACCTTAATTGAGATTGCTGAATTGGCGGCTTATAAAATCAAAGATGTGGCCCAAAATTGGTACGTAAAATGAAGAGATAATAGAGCACTAAAGGGTGGTTCGGTTACTTGGGAGATCATCAAGAGTTCTTTCCCTGATAGTTTCTTTCCTACAGAGATGAGGAAATCTAAGGTGGAAGACTTCATTATTATTTGTCACGGAGGTATGAGTGTACTTTATTATTACACTAAATATACTAAATTGTCCAAGTATGTTCCATCCTTGTTGTCAAACCAAAGGGATTAGCTGAGTCATTTTCTTACAGGTGTGTCCGAAGAATTAGTTGAAGAATGATGAGCGGATATGATTCATGATAAAATGAATATCTCTTGTCTCATTGTTCACGCTCAACAAGTGGAAGAAATAATATTAAAAAGGAATAATAGGGAGGTCAAGATGTAAGGTCTTATAAAGGTGGTTCGTCTAAGGGTAGGCTATACATGCAAGAGAAGCCTATGTTTAAGAAGAGGTTTTCTAATCAAGTTCCTTAAAAATTTCCTAAGGCTTGAAATGATAGGGTGTGTAACCCTAAGTCTCACAAGGGAAGAGGTACTAGTTCACCAAGCAAGAAGAAAACTTGTGGAAAGTGTCGTAAAAAGAATTATGGTGTTTGCCTTGTTGGGAAGGACAATTTCATTGGGTGTGACAAGAGTGGACACAAGGTTTAATATTTCCTTAATGAAAAGGGCAAGACATAGGAAGCGGGCAAGCTCAAGTTAGTTGTTCAATTGTGGATGCTCCAAAGAAGAATAACTTTTATTATATTCACTCTAGGGTTTAAAATCAAAGTTCTCCTAATGTGGTGACCGTTATATTACAAGTCGTTTCTATTGAAGTTTATGCGTTACTTGATCCGGGTCCTATATTATCTTCTAATACACCTTCTGTAGCAAGGAAGTTTGATATTTTTCCTGATATTCTCAATGAACCTTTCATGGTAAATACCCCGGTAGGTTAGTCTGTGGTCGCAATAAGGGTAAACATAAAAAGTCCTATAATGTTGCCCATTAGAGTTGCTCATGTTGAATTAGTAGAACATGATATGGTCAATTTTGATGTCTTATTGGGTATGTGTTGGTTGCATGATTGTTTTTCTTTCATTGCTTGTACAACAAGAATTATCAAGTTTAAACTTCCAAATTAACCCGTCTTACAGTGGAACACAGGAAATTCTCTTATTAGAGGTCGTATTATCTCTTGTCGTAAGGCAAGTAAAATGATCTCAAAAGGATATTTGTACAATATTGTAAGATTTAAAGATTTAGACTCCAAAAATCCTCCCATTGAAATATTCCGCGTGGTGAGGGAATTTCCAGAAGCCTTTACTAACGATCTTCCCAGAATCCCTCCAAAATGTGAAATTGATTTTTGTTTTGACTTGCTACCGGTTAGCAAACCCAATTAAATTCCTACTTAGCGGATTGTCACAGGATGAATTGAAAGAGTTGAAGTCTTAACTCAAGTACTTACTAGGCAAAGAATTCATTTGACCTAGTATTCCTACATTGGGGTTCCCCTATATTGTCTGTGAAGAAGAAGGATGGGTCTTGTAGAATGTGCATTAATCATCACCAACTCAATAAAGTCACTATTAAGAATAAGTATCCTTTCTATCAGAGCAATTACTTGTTTGATCAACTCCAAGGGCAAGCAACTTTTCTATGATTGACTTGAGATCGGGATATCACAAACATAGGGTGTGAAGTTAGTATATATGATGATCGGCATTTCAGATTAGATATGGTCACTATGAGTTCTTAGTAATGTCATTTGGTCTCACTAATGCCTCAACGCTATTTATAAATCTTATGAATAAGGTGTTTTGAAGACCTAGATTTATTTCTCATTATTTTTACTGACAATATCTTAGTATATTCAAAAAATGAGGGTAAACACATGGACTGTTTAAGGGTCGTGTTGCAAGTTCATAAGGAAAACCAACTATTTGCCAAGTATATCCAATGTGAGTTTTGGTTGAGTTTAGTTGCATTTCTTTGTCATATCATTTCTAGTGAGGGAGTTGAGCTTTATCCAAGCAAAACTAACAAAGTAAAGAATTACCCTAGACCTTTAACTCCAACCGACATTAGGAGAATTTTTGGTCTAATGGGATATTATAGGAAGTTTGTTGATGGTTTTGCATCCATTGCAACTACCTTGACTACCTTGACCCAAAAGAGTATTAAATTTGAGTGCTCGGAGGCATGGAAAAGTAGTACCTTTTGCTTCTAGGTTACTTAATGTGCATGAGAGGAATTATCCAACTTCTGATCTTGAGTTAGCATTCGTAGTATTTTCCTTTAAATTATGGAGGCATTACTTTTATGGTGTCCATGATGATGTTTATACCGACCACAAGAGTCTTCAATATGTGATTACTCAAATGGAGTTAAATATCTGACAAAGAAGGTGGTTGAAATAATTTAAAAATAACGACATGAGTGTTCTCTACCACCCCGGAAAGGCCAATGTGGTTGCGGATTCTCTAAGTCGTATGATCATGGGTTGTGTGTCTCATGTAGATGAAGCCAAAAAGAACTACGGAAAGATGTTCATACGCTGGCTCGTTTGGGTGTTACATTTGAAGATTCTCCAAATGGGGGTTATATAGCCCATGATAACTTCGAACGTCCTTTGTGGTTGAGGTCAAGTCTAATAAATTCCTTGATCAATCATTCATGGAGTTGAAGGATTAGGTTCTTGGTAAGCATAATAAGTCATTCTCCTTGGGGGGATGGTGTCTAGAGGTATTAAGACAGGTGTGTGTACCAATGTTGATGACTTGAGAATGCGAGTTTTTGAGGAAGCTCATGGATCCCGTTATTCCATTTATCCGGGACCTACAAAGATGTATCATGACATTAGAGAAGTGTTTTTGTGGGAAGGTTTTAGCAGATATAGCAAAATTTGTTGCAACATGTCCAAATTATCAAAAACATAAAGACAGGCACCAAAAGGTAAGTGGGTTACTTCAACAAATATAAGTTCCTACTTGGATGTGTGAAAAAATTAATATGGACTTCTGGGTAGGTTTGCCTCGGAATAAAAAGCACCATGGCTCCATATGGGTGGTGGTGGATACGTTGACCAAATCTGCTCATTTTATTCCCATCAAGTCTACAAAATCGGCAGATGATTATGCAAGGATTTTTATCGATGAGATTGTGTGTCTCCATGGTATTCGGTTATCCATCTTATCAGATATGCATAACAAATACCTATATTATGGAGGTAATTCCAAAAAGGCTTAGGCATAAATGTGAAGCTAAGCAATGTTTTTCATTCCCAAATGAACGGTCAAGTGGAGTGCACTATTCAAACCCTTCAGGATATACATAGAACTTGCATAATTGATTTCTAAGTAAATTGGGATAAACACTTTCCTTAGGTTTAGTTCTCATATAATAATAGTTACCATTAAACTATATTTATGACTTTTTTCTAAGCCTTGTATTGTAGGACATTTAGGTCTCCAATTTGAATGTTTTGAAGTGGGCGACTCTTCACTCATTGGTCTTGAATTGAGTTATTAGACTTTATAAAAGTTTATATGATAAAAAATCGATTGAAAATAGCCTATAGATGTCAAAAGTATTTTGTCGACCATAGGAGAAGGGAATTAGAATTTTAAGAGGGGGATAAGGAATATCTAAAAATATAACCATCAAGGGAGTTGTGAGATTTTGAAAGAAAAAAAAGTGAGTCCTCGTTATGTTTGTCATTATGAAATTTAGCAAAAAGTTGGAAAGGTTGCATACAATTTGATATTACCTAGTGAATTGCCTTCAGTTCATTTAAGGTTCCGTTTATCCATGCTTAAGAAGTGCATCTGTAATCCCGAGTCCATTCTCCCTATTGAGGGTCTAGGTGTACAAGACAACCTCTCCTATGAAGATTTTCCGTTTGAAATCCTTGATAGAAAAGTAAAGAAGTTGAGGAACAAATAGGTGGCATCCGTAAATGTTATTAAAGAACCACATAGTTGAGGGAGTAACATAGGAGGACGAGGCCGATATGAAATCCCGTTAACCTCATCTCTTTGTTTATTAAGGTTTTTCTTTCCTACTAATAGTAAAAATAATGAATAAATTGAATTTTACTTGTTTTGCAAAGATGTGCATGTTTATAATAAAGGTTTTTGTTAAAATCACGTTTGATGCAAAAATGCTCTTGTTCTTGTTTTTGTAATCATTGCGAACTTGTTATGTTATCGCCTTTATGAAATGATATTGATCACGTTTACACATTGAATTTTGGCATAACTGTCTCTTTAATGATATGTGGAGCACATTTTGTTGTGAGAAGGAAATTCCTTGTGTTCTGATGCAAACTCTTATGTGTTGTAAATGATATTTTGAGTAAATTTTATTAAATTCCATGTTGATATGAATTGAGTTGTAAAAAATATTTATTTTTACATGTTATTGTTTGGGCTGCGAGTATTAAATCTATCCTTACCCTTCAAAAAAATTTTAGTGTCATTAGGGGACGAATGTTCCTAAGATGGGATATTTTAAGATTTTGAACATCAAAACTTAATCTACATCCTCGCATGAGTGTTAAAGGGTTGTAACACTATTTAGTATCATATAATATTGTATAAAAGACATTTAGTAAGTTTTAGACTCAAAATGTCAAGGAACGTCCACGAGATTTGGAGACTAGTGCAAAAGTTGCTAGTGTGCCTTAGAATATTTGACTTTGTTTTAGGAGTAGAAAATTGACGATATTTTGTCATGAGGTGTCTAACATGTATAATATTTATTTTAGGGTTGAAACATCCGGGTACGACTCCCCAAGTACAATCCAAAGGGACCTTGAGGAGGACCCTTGCATTGTGGTTATAAGCTGTCTTAAGACAGTAGCCATCGATTGTTGCAGGCTAAAAGATGTGGCCTGATAGACTAGGCGTCAATGGAAAGCATTGAGTGTAAATTATAAATTTTTTCAAAGGTTCCATTTCTTTCAATCTATGACCAAAACGACGAATGCATAGGATGGGAGGGGTCCTGGCCGTCGACTAACCTAAGGCCCATAGGTCGGGGTCTCATAGGTCAGGGCCACTGTTTTGCTGTTATGTTTTAATTAGTTATTTTAATTAAGTTATTTGGTTAGGTGTTTAATTATATATTATGTGGTGGTTAACAATATTAGTTAATTAAATATATAACCTACACTAAGTTTAAACACAACTTAACACATCTCAATTTCAAGAACACAATTGTACTTCCTTCTTCTTATTTCTCTCTCCCAAAAAGAAGAACTCCATTGATGGGCTAGGTCAAGGTCCATAGGGAAGCAAGAAGAGTACTTTTATCTACTAATATTCAACAATTAACAAGGTATGGGTTCCTTTTAAATTTGAGATTCCTTTCCCAAAAGTGTCCTTTAATAATTGATTTCAAGAGGATTTGTTTCACGTGGGTTTCTTTCTGTTACGAAATTGATCTTCTAAATTTTATTTTCTATAATTTATTTTGATTATTGTGCTTACATTTTTAGATTTTATGATTAAATTATTCTAGTTCTTGATGATTTAACTTAGTTTGTGGAATAGATCATGAAATACACCAACTCCGTAACCCTACGTTATGAACTTGTGATGAATTGCTGTGAAGTGATTTAATTGAATTCATTATTGTATTAATTACTTTTTCTTGATTATACTACACCCATTAATGGGTTGAATTGTATTTTTGATGGTAAAACCTTTGATGATGGATTTTGAAAGAAATTGGGGTAAGTCTTGTGGTCTAAAACTTTTACTTCAATTGTGATTACTTGTGTTTAGTGATGAAGTTATATTGAATTATACCTTATGATAAGATTGATTAGGGTTGGTATGATATTCTATTGAAATGTATTGATTTATTGCTTGTTAGTGTTGGTTAAGATGTAACGATATAAGGTGGGTGATGCATTGCCTGTGTGCCTTATTATGACATTGTGATGTGAATATGTTAACCTCACACATGTGAATTGTATTGAAAGGAAGTACTCATGCAATTACTATTGAGATATGATTATGAATATATAAGTGGTAGACATATAAACTAATACGAAGATATGGTTATTAATGAAAGACATTTCAAAAGAGACTCTAGCATAGCATCGAGTGGATTTTATCTAATACTTCATACCTTATGCTCTGATACCAATTTTGTCACGACCCGAGAGTTTCCCCTAAAAGTTAGGGAATTCTTGAAACGCAACACGGCGTACTTTATCTCTCAGAGGTCTTATAAAATTCCTTTGACATCGTTAATTGCTTACATTTTGAAAAGTAATGCGTAACGAACATCTTTCATAACAAATAGTAATATTTCAAAATATCTCTTCTAACGAAAAACATAACGAAAGGCTAAGTCTAAAAGTCTCCATCTTAGACATATGAATATATCGGGACACGACCCATACTTAATCATATAGGAAACTAGTTAAGTCTATTACAATACTTTTAATAAGGAAAACTAAACATCAAAATGTCCTCAAATCTAGTGAGGACATACAAACTCTTTCCTTTGAATGAACATTAATCAACGCCTTCCACCTTCGAGACTCCTATCAAATGTAATCTAGACCATTATAGATAGACAAAAAGTACGGAATTATTAGAAAAACTCATACTAAGTATGAAATGATGCATAAAATTGTTATAAAGGACTTTTGAATATAACATGCTCTTTTTGAGAAATCTTTCTAACATAAGCATAGGAAACACATGTAACATGTCAAGCTTCAGATATAAGACACCTCCAAATTAAAAACAATAAAATAGCGTTAACATAATATAGAAACCATATTAACATATACAACTCTCTCCCGAAGGTTATCCTAAGACATAATAAAGTAAGACAAGAAATGACCGTCCCTACAACCTTCTCAAGGCTACCTAAAAAATCATTAAGATTATCTAAGATAAGATTGTTTCCTTTTCCTTTCATTTACTCCCCACCTAAGATTTATCAAAAATTCACCAATGTAGGACAAGAAGAGACCGTCGCTACACCCTCTTCAAGATTACCTAAGAAACCTTCAATGTTACCCTAGATAGAGAACATTCTAGAAAACATACATTAGCTAAATTAATAATAATTCATTAAGTCAATTAGAATATATTTCATTCATTGAGGTCTTCACATAATTGTCTTAGAATGTCCTAGTCAACCTACACTCTAGCACCCCTAAAGCCTACTCGTGCTATGTCTTGATAGCGTCTCACTCCACTACCGAAACATTGTAGAACATATCAAATACTAGAATGTATTCCACATTATGAAAATAGGAAATAACCGATATAGACCATACTTGCTAGGCTTGGAATCCGGAGTCATAAATTTACTCTTATGGAGGGTGTTCTACTTGCCAAGGGTAGAACTAGGACACATCCCATATAGGCTCATGGTTAAGGAATATCAAGGTATTTAGTTCACTCTAATCTCATTCTCAAGTAGAGGTACATTGAACTCTAGTCTCCTTCTTAAGTAGAGCTACAAACCATAACATATTCACTCTGTGCCGGCCTTTGTTCTCATGGAATAAGTTCAGTAAAAAGTAGCATATAAAAAAGGTACCATCTCTTAGTCATTACCTAGTAATAATGTACCTACCAAAGATGGGTCCACTACGGGTGCCACTCAATGATATATAAGCATAGCTCATTCTTAACATTATTTCTATTTAGAAGGTTCCACATATTAATATTTCTTAGAAGGTCACCATCTTAGGTCTGCCGATCCTAGAATTTCATTACAAATTTATCCATGCAGATACAAAATAAAGGTTCATAAGCCTACTAGGTCAAGATGTTTACATTCATGTATATTTCATGTATCATGAAGAAGAACATACTCTACCTATAAAGACACAAACATCATCTCTGTATCACGTGTACAATACTGTTCAGGTATCATATATGAATAACTAGGTTAAACTATAAAGATACACTAGATACACATCTAGAGAAATCACCCTAGTCTATCATCATCACAGATTGTTAATTACAAAGAATCATGCATTAAATCTGTGACTACACACCTAAAGAAATTGTCATAGTCTAACACGATCATCTAACAACACTTATCACATGAATTCCTACATTCACCTTAACCACATGTAGGTTGATATGATCATATTTCACATAAAACAACTACAAAATTTATTATAATATATCAAGTAATTCCCGACAAAGTCATGATCATCATAATACATAAAGTAAAGCCGAAAAAGACACATTATTCAAAAGTAAATCACATAGTTACACCATAATAAGTGGAACATTCCAAACACAACAGAATAAAGAGCTCCATTATATAAAATAAAGAGAATTAGGGCAGTGTACCACCAATTTATTCTCAGAACTTCAAGCAATAGCTAAATAATCCTATTCAATACCAAAAGGCCCTTACCCATGGCCATGATCATCAATTCAATACAAAAATCACAATACAAAATAAATCTAAATAAATTCAATATAGATTTATTAATATAAAAGTACCTATACATCAATCCACTACAACTCTTACTTAATTCCATAGCCCAATGATAACTACATTAGAATTCATAAGCAGTGAGACATGATCATTTAATCAATTAAATAGTCAAAACTAGGATTGCATGATTTTCATTGGTTCATAGTGTTTTTACGTTAAAATCATAAAATTATCATCAATTTAATCATAATACAATGATTAAAAATGTTTCCCATGGCTAGATCACAAAATTGGACAATTCATTGTTTTGGTCATCTTTGAAAAATCAGTGTAATTTACTCCTTTACAAAAGAGATTTCAAGGATGAAGAACCATAACTTAATTGTGATTAAAATCCTACAAAATTCATGGATAAAACTTGGGAAATCTTATCTTCTTCCTTGGAGCTTGAAAGATTCTACTATGGAGTTTTAGAGAGAGTGAATGGAGAGGTTTTTGATTTGAGTTTAGATTTATCTTTGATTGGTTAATTTAGGGGTCTAAATAGGTCCTATGACCATCCATATTTCACTCCTAAAATAACCAAAATACCCCTACACTTATTGGACAAACTAATAAAAACAAATTTGACTTAAAAACCACACAATAAAATAGGGGAATTTACTTCGCATCGCGGAGGCATTTTCAAATCTTATTTTTCATAATTTCTTGGATAGAATGGTTTGTAATAGCCCCGATTTGCAGGGAAAGATTTCTTCCCACATTGTGACAGCTGCGTGACACGAATCAACTGCCCAAAATTGGCTGGTGCGGCAGCTTGGCAGTCCACATTTGGGTCATCTTTGGGGACCCTTTTCATGATTCTCGGGATGTTGCTCTTTGATATCTCGACCCTTTTAATATTATGCTACGCATAGGAACCCTCGGTACTGAATTTCACCTTTAAACAATCCCCGAAAAAATCAGTACAAAACAACTACAACACATTAGCTTAACTTCGACTAGTTTCCAAACGTCTTGGACGTTCTTGGATGTTTGACCTTCAAACACTTCCAAACTCTATATATATCTTAAGAACACCATTATTACCCATTTTATCTATTTAAAACATCATGAAAGAATTCCTACACTTTATTTCAACCTAGATTGTTTTTAGGGTGTAACAAAATAGAAAAGTACTTACTGTAAAGTGCAAGAAGGTTAATGTTATGTGACTCCAAATAAGACTTAAATGATATGTATGATTTTATTTAATATTATGAGTATGTTATTATCAAAAATGAAGTATGTAATTTGTATAATTCTTCATGCATCAAGTTCTATGATGTTTTCGCAAAAAAACATTATGCATTGTTTCAAATCAAAATGTCCCTTTTAAATGCTTGTTTTTGCATGGTTGCCATACTTATTGAATTCTTGTACTAAATCCATTCTTCTTAACCTTTTTACATTAATTTTAGGTTATGGATGCTTAAAGGATGTCTCTAAACGAAGGATTTAGCCTGGTGAAGGCTTAAGCCTTTTGAAAGGCCTTAAACCCAAATGATGGGCAGCAGTACTGTTCGTCGTTTGACCTACTAGGAGCCAATTGGTCCGTTGATGCAGTATGTGTTAAGCTGCTGGCAAACTGTTAAGCGAAGGGGTGAATGGGAAACTCACCCCACGTCCTTAACTTATTTTAGGAAGTTTATTTAACTAATTCTGGGTATATTAAGTTAGTTAAAAACATGAGAACCCCATTCCCAATCCATGATTTAAAAATAAGACTTTCCTCACCCAAAATATTCTTTCTAGGAACCTCCAATGGATATGATGCTTAAGAACAACAATGTTGATAGATTTTCAAGCTTTCTTGATCATATTTTGATGGTTTTATCTTATGATGAGATATTGTGATCCTTCATATTTAGATAATTTTCCATCTAAAGAGATCTTTCCGATGTTTTCAAAGAAGTTTCATGATAAAGTTGTGTATTCTTCAATGTAGCCATTGGTTATTTCTCAAAAAATATGCAGGTTCATGATGAATTTATAATAATGTAATGATGTTCAAGTCAAGTTCAATCAAACTTTATGATGAACCCATGTCCCCTTCAATTTTCGAATTGGCCGTTGTGATCTAGATTATGTGTTGATTGAATTGTCTTTCTAGCATGTAAAAATTATATATATCTACTCCCTATTATTAATATTGATAGTAAATTGTTAATGAGTTATCCATGTGTATCAAGGTATGAAGGTTTGAATGACATTAGCCTATGTTCTTCTATATTCTATTAATAGTTGATGTAGTGTATACAATGTGATCTTGATCTTATAATAATTGAATAGTGGATTTCGATTATATTAATATTCTTGTAGCTACTGCCATTTACATGAACTTTTTATTAATTATGAGTATTGATAATTGAAGATCAAATTAAGGGAGTTTGGGTGAGATTTATGTATGTTCTTCTATCCTCTATAGATTGATAATGCAATTTACATGATATGATATTTATTCTAAGATAGATGAAGCATTAATTTATTTATGTTAAGATCGTTTAAGCTACATCCCTATTATTGCATTGTTGATGAAAAATGAGTATTGATCAATGATGATAAGATGTTGAGGAATTGTTAAGATTGCCTAGTTTCTTTACTTTAATTTAAAATTGTTAGACGATTAATCTTGTAAGACATTTTGTGTTATGGTCCACTTATGGTGGTTGTGTTTTCTTCTTGTTTATCCATGTATTTGTCTATTGTGGCCTTTAAGGCAACTTGATGTTATATGAGTGTCTTTAGGATGATAACACTAAGTGAAGCTTATATGTAGTTTGTATTGTAGTTGTGGTCTAGGTTATATTGTTAATGGTATAAGCATGTATAGGACTACGTTAGGGTTTGTTTAGGTGCTCGCATTGACGAGTTATAATTGTTAATGAAACCTTACCTATCTACCATTATATTAATTTGTAATTACCTATGGCTAGGAGTCTTGAATGCAAGTGTTGTAGTTACCTTGTCTCCGATGCTACTATGTGTTGTATTTTCTATGATTGAAGGTGCATTCTTGTCCTAAGAGGGTGGCTACCTCATTGTATTGTTTATACACATTAGGTTATCATTTTGATCAATGTAAATAAACTAACTTATCGTGCATGCTTACAAGTACTATAGATTCATGGGGTCTAATGAAAGGTTATTCTCAAATGCACTTGTGTCTACTACTATGCATGTAAAGATTATTCCTACAGAGTGTTTTATGTATCCCTTAACTAGGATTAATTGATAGGTGTACAAGAATGGATAATGCTATGGGACCTTGTATATAAATTGCACATGTGTGCCTTGATAGGATTGTTCCTAGGTTTCTTATTAATATACATGAGCATGAATGCATGAGTATGTCATGAATATTCATAGTGACTAAATGTGTTTATGTGAAAGGATTGCTTATGTAGTTACACATATACCATTATGCCTGAATAAAGTAAAGTATGAATTGTTCAGGTTAGTGATCACATGTTACGTTTACTAAGAATGTGTGAGGTTATGGGGCTTCACATGTACATTACACTAGCAGACTTACATTGTGATTATGAGTAAGGTCTTATAATGGTCTATCTGAAGTGAAGTTAGCATATGTGCAAGTTGAATGTGGCTTACTGTAATAATTTGGTAAGTAATGACTTAAGTGTGTCTTAGGGTATGTTGTACTTCAATAAATGCATGTGTTGAGCTAGAAAGACTATATGTATGCTTTCATTGTGATCATAAGTCCATGCTAGAGTGTGGATACTACAATGGGACATTATCTATACATTGAATCATGTATCACTAGAGAGTTAGTTGGAAGGTTAAGGAAATATGAAGAAAAGGTAGTTCACTGTATAGTGCAAGGAGGTTACTGTAATGTGACTCCAACTATGACTTAAATGCTATGTGTAATTTTATGTGATATTATGACTATGGTATATTCCTAGATGAAGTATGTAAGTTTTATATTTCATAATATAACAAGTTCTATTAAGTTTCCTCATAAAGTAATGATTCATGTTTTCAAAGAAAATATCCTTTTTGAATGCATGTTCTTGCATAGTTTCAATACTTAGTGCATTCTTGTACTAACTCCATTATTCTTTACCTTTTTACACAAAGTGTAGTCTATGGATACTTAATGTATGTCTCTAATGGTGAAGAGCTTTATATGTTATTCCTAAGCTCTAGGAAAGGAATCCTTAAGTCCAACGATTTTCTAAATGTTTTACTGTAATGTTTTTAACAATGTAGTTATGTTTTATGTTTAAAAGGTCGTGTCCCTATTATACTCTAATGATGTTGAGTCAAAGATGACAAATAGTCTTAGATTCTAACTATATATATATATATATATATATATATATAAACTATAACTCATAATACTTAGATAGACTCTAAGTGTCTTTTTCCATCTTAGACTCAGGATCAATAGGATAGAATAGGCACACAATCACGATTAGGGAGCACCCCCTATACGTAATCGACATCATTGTCCTTAAAGAGAAACATAATAAATGAAACCACAACTACTAGGTAAAATCACCATTAAAACACATCTAACCTATCATCAAGTAAGATCCAATGATAATATCAATACATATATGCTAAATCACACCCCAATAATGGGGGTTTTATCCACACATCATGCCATAAGAAAATACGCTTTAAATGATTAAGATATCAAATGGGTATAAGAAATTAAACATTAATATGATCAAAAGAAGAATAATGGATAAGACCCACTTCATATTTCAGGAAGAAGAGATCCTTTCACATTTCTCCCACAAAACCACTCCAAACATGAGAGAAAAATAATAAACCTTAAGAGCGAAGTGTCAAAATTACAAAATATGTCTCCACATTCCACATGATTTTATGAAAATAATAATGAGTTTCATATTTTTAGACTTTAGAATTTGTGCTGGCGAATCCATTCAGCGATGTTAGTCTCGAATGCCGAGTGATTTGATGATTCGCCCTTCTTCGAGATCATCGCTATTTGAGTTTTTTCTTCAGATACTATGCATTTTGGATCATTAGATGGAATATTTAATCTCTGTGGGATTACTTAGTGAAGCCTGGACTTAACCTTTTCATCGCATTGTTAATTCACTTTCGTAGGTATTTTCTTGCTGGAACAAAGAGTGAAATTAATCCTTTCGGCTAACCACCAAATGTACTTGGTGATGATGAAGCTTCAACTTCATCTCTTTTGATACTCTTTGTTCAAATTTTGCGCCTAATTGACTATGCTTATACCAAAACCTCAAATACCTAAAACTTAAGAGTTTTCATCAGAATTGAAATAGAATGCAAATTTGAGGATACTATTTTCAATAAAATAAGGCCCGAAATGATTACAACATGAGGATTCATCAGAAGGCGTATCAGACATCTATAGGCCTTATACAATTAACATAACATAACATAACAAAATGTAATAGAAATGGTGCAACAATTGAATATTGTAATAAATCAAACTCTTTTATAAAACGGGCAAAAGTCTATCAATATTCTCAAAAAAATCAAATATAAGTGATATATCATGGGAATCCTCCCATAAAATAGTCAAACATTAAAAAAAAGACATCGCAGAGAAAGGGGAGATCTACTCCTCGAATAAAATGAGGACTCACCCAATCATCACTCCCTTGATCAACTAAGAACCAAGAAAGAAATTCGTAAATCAAGAACGGTTGACCCTACATTTTGATAATAAATGTAGGCAAGAGTATGTGTTTGTACAAGAATGTATTGAATATGATAGCTTGCATAAACAAATTAACAAAAGCATTAGTCAATATGGACACCAGACATAGTCATAATCAAGGCATAATGAATACCTTAAAGGTAGAATATTACATACTTAATTAACCTCACTTAAACTTAGCCAATACTTAAGTGATCCTCCTCTAGTAAAGCTTACATCATGGAAGGAATGTGTAGCAACAATTAAACATAATCATCTTTTTAGCATAACAACAATATTTTTACTTACTTTTAAACACATGAGGATTCTCCTCCTTTCCTATATTATAGAGGCTAATGGGTATTCGCCACTTACCTTACTTACATTAAGATTATGGGTAGTTATTTTCACAATAACCTCATAGGACACGGCTACTCTCCTCGACATTATTGATAAGGATCATTGGTACTCGGCTCTATGTCAATTCACCATAATAAAACTTGGGGAATCACCTTGTAATAGCTAACAAATGATTTAGATGAAGATAGAGCCTAACATAGTTTTCATGATTGTATTAGGTCGTTATATTGTCTATGATGTTGTATTGAGCCAGTGTCTAGAATTTTAGATTAATTGGAAGTGAAACGTCAAGGGACGACTAAGATGTTTGACGACTAAGTCATCGATGTGCTTTATGTGTGGTTATGTGACTATATGTGTCTTTAGTGAGTTAATTAGGGCATTATATAAGTTATTATAGTTTTTATAGGAAATGTGTCATGTTTTGTAATGTTTGGAGGTCAAACGTCGAAGAATGTCCGTTTGAAAGGTTTGCCTTGAAATGACTTTTGTATTCTTGGCTTGTTTCGTTGTGTTTTACTTGTTATTTTTTTGAAAAAATTCATCTTAGAGGTCCTAACATCGTATAAAAATATATTCGGGTTGTAAATGTCCAGGAAAACATCCCCAAGGACCAACCAATGATCCTTGAGAATGGACGCATTCATTGAAAACAAGACTGCCAAGACAACCCTAAATAATGTAGGCAATAGAGTGCTCGTTGGCCACTCGACGCCCCATTGATGGGTGTCGTGGGTCAGTACTTAGGCTTTGTAGATTGACAGCCAAGGACGAGCCAATCCAAAACCACGAACAAACAGAACTATTTGTTGGTTGGGAGACAATCCGTTGGTGGCCATCCGTCTAT
The DNA here is from genome assembly GCF_036512215.1 of Solanum lycopersicum. Taxonomy (NCBI): domain Eukaryota; kingdom Viridiplantae; phylum Streptophyta; class Magnoliopsida; order Solanales; family Solanaceae; genus Solanum; species Solanum lycopersicum. The sequence goes on from NC_090807.1 coordinate 44,031,537, forward strand.
GAGGTTGTTGCCTGCGCAGGTCACTGTTAAATCAAGGGGTGAATCTGTAATATCACCCCACGTAAAAATAAGAGAAATTTTGTTTACTTAAGGATATTTTGGGTATTTTAAACATTTTTATAAGTCTTTACCACTTAAAAAATTCATTTTTCAAAATCAATAACCAAATTCCCTTAGAAATTCTCTAGAACACCAATTGGAGTCAAAACTTAAGGAAGAGCTTGGATTGGAGATTTGAGTGGTCATTCTTCATAAAATTGGTTGATTAAAATCAGTTATGTATGTTTTTTTTATAATTGAAGCTCTATTCATCAAGGAGCCCTACATTCAAAGAGTTGACTAAACTTTTCAGTGATGAACTTGTCCAATTTTATGATCTATCATGGATTCTTGCATAAAAGGTTTCAAACCATTGTATATAGATTTAATTATTTTTAAATTAATGGTTTTAACTCAATATAGATTTATTTTTTATCATATAGATTTATTGTAATTGATGCACCCAAATTTTTTACTACATTAAGGGTAAAGTTATGTGGACTTAATGCTTATAAATTCTAGTGTAGTTTTCTATGGGCTATGAAATGATGTAAAAGTTGTATTTAATTTATGTCTAATTTGTCTAAGATTGATCAATATATATATATATATATATATATAGAAATGACATAGATTCATGTAATTAGTGTTCATGGCCATGGGTAAGGGCCTTATTGTATGAAATTGGATGATTTGGCATTACATTGAAGTGTTGAGAATGGATTGGTGGTATGTTCCACTTATGATTGCGGTGCTATGTTCTTTATATGCAATTAAAGTACCCTTGTCGTCAATCTACTTGAATGACTATGATGATTTGTGTAGCTGAGTTATGTGAAGTATGATCATATCTATCTACATGTGAAGTAATGTAAAAGTAAGTGTTCCTTCTATGTATATCAGGTCATCATGTTAGACTATGATTATGTCTTTGTATGTTTAGTCTTAGATTTGATGCATGATTGTTCAGACTTTCCTATATGACACTATAATGGTTATGTTAATGATGTTATAGTAATATATAGGATTACATAAATATGATAAAAATAATTCCTAAGTGTTTCAAAGAATGATATGTTATATGGAATAATGTAAAGTATGGTGTGTCTTTTTTTGGTAAACTTGTGTCCATTACTTGATATAAGTATAAATGATATGTAAATATAAGATGTATTGACTAGGAAAGCTCAGTGCGCCCTTTTCATTGACGAATGAATGAGATGTAAAACCTTAAATGATGATAAGAAGTTCATTTACATGGAACCTTAAACCTAGTGGTAAGGTTAGGTTATGAACTAAGAATCAAAGAGAGGTAATGGTATACTTCTTGTAATAAATTATGGAATTAGGTTTTATTGATTGGAACAACATTATATCATCCTTAGGGAAGTCATAATGAGCTATCTTTTTCGCCATGGTAATGTAGCCCTAGGGGACCTCTTTGGTAGGCTGAATATTATTAGGTTATGAACTTGATATGGAACCAATTTATATAAACCTTTAGTGTCAATGACTATATCAGAGAAAAGGCTAGCACCGAGTGAGCATACTATGGGATGTAGCTCTACATGAGACAGAGACTAGACTACAATATATCTCTACTAAAGGATGAGACTAGAGTAAATTAAACCCCTTCATATTCCTAACCATGTGACTATATGGGATATGTCCCAATTCTATCCTTTCCAAGTAGAACACCATCACCGGAGTAGGTTAGAACTCTGAATCCATGTTGAACTGTCATAGACTACGTCTTTTATTGCCTATTCTCATCATATGGGATACCTACTTGCATTGTACACGTTCTATGAAGTTTAGGTGGTGGTATATGACTCTAACTAGACATTGAACAATAGGCTTTGAAGATGTTAGTACGAATCCCTATATCTTCTTCAAGACCATTAACTAAAATTCCTTATATGATAAATGACTCTTAAGTGAATTGATGAATGTAATGACTCCAGTTAAGAAAGCATGACAAATGAGTAAGTAGTTATCTAGAGTAGTTAGGGGTTGTCTAGTTAAGGTGTGAAAAGGTCATATGAATGGTGACTTGTAATCTTTCCTATATATGTCGTAAGAATGACTCTAGTTAGGGAAGATAGTTGATTATGTAGACATGATCTAAGCCTTAGGTAGTCTTAAGGATTATTTAGCTAATCTTAAAGAGGTCAATAATGGGCGTTATCTTCTTCATTTACTTCAGTTAGTCTTTTGATAGCCTTTGGAAGGGGAATGTCATATCATCTATGTGTTGTTGTATTAAGTGAGAATAATTCTATCTTAGGTTGTCTATAGAATCTCATAGGTGTGTATCTAAGGGATTGTGGGCGGTCTCTTCACAACTCACTCAAGTGAGACTTAGAAATGCCTTCGGTAGAAGAATCTCATGTTCATATGTTTGGTGTCTTCTAAGTGTGTGTTGATCTCATAATGTGTGGTCTTAAGGATCATTTAGGTGTTCGTAAGGATTTTGTATGTGTGGTCTCTCTTTGTCTTACTTAAGTGAGCCTTCTGATGGATTTTAGTTAGGGTATTACATGTTAGAAGGTGTCTAATATGTAGTTAAAAAACATCATTGTAACAATGAAGGATTCACTGTACAGTGAAGTAGTTCACTGTGAAGTTTCATTAAAATGTATCATAAATTGATTAACTGATTTGTTATGTGTTTGTATGGTATAAAATGTTTTTATTATGATTATATGATGATATTTAAATCAAAAGATACATATTTCAATAAATATCGATTTTTATTATTTTAATGCATTATGTCATACTTAGTACACTTGGTTTTACTTATTCCATGATTATATATATCTCTAAAGACATACATAGGTAAAGGTGCTTTTTGGAGATCTAAGCATGGATTGGATGATCATTCAACCAAGTTGAAGTATGTCCTTATTTGACTCAAGGGCATAGATATTTTTTATTTCATTTTTAGAAGTATTGTAATAGACTTAGTAGTACTATATTTCTAATGTGTATGGGTCGTGTCCAACGTACTCTTGTGTCTAAGATTTGATAAAATTAGACATAGTATTTCCTATGAGTTTATATGAAGGAGTTTTGAAAGACTAATAGAATGTCTATGGAAAGTTTTAATTCCGCACAAATTTTCAAAAGTTATATGCGATGAACGATACGGAATGAGATTCTACAACACCTTCAAGCTGTCAAGTACATCGATTGCACTCCGTGAGTACCATATTTTCTAATATGTCGTTTCGGGATATGTCAAGCTTGGTAAAAGAGTATAGGTTGTGAAAGCGGTCTTTAGGGTTCAAAAAGCCTCACCAACTCACGTCTACTAGAGTCTTGACTATCGGTGTGAGTCGCGACACACTATGGTCAAGAGGCTATAAGAACATAGATTTTCTCTTCTTTTCACTCCTATGTCGTGCCGTAGAATAAAAGGTCTGACTACACTTTTCTTATGGTTTATGTTGTGTTTCTAGTAAGATGAAGACACCGGCTAGAATAGTTGAGTAGAATGATGTGAATGAGGAGATTCCTCCTCATGTGGAGAAAGATACTCAAGGTTATTAGGTCCCTATTGTGGGTGGAGGTAATGATATTCTTGTGGTTCTCTCTAAAATAACCAATTGGTAGATTAAAGAGGCTTTACTTACTATAGCCCAAGGTTGACTACCCATGTTAATATGAGTATGTTACCTAGAGTGAATGTTGTGGAGAGCACTATGACATCTAGATTAAGCGACTTTTTGAGGATGACTCCTCCTATCTTTCTTGGCTCTATGGTTGGAGATGATCCCCATCAGTTTATAGCTAAGGTGTATAAGATAGTGCATGCTATTAAAGTGAATTCTAGAGAGAATGTGAAGTTGACATTGTATCAAATTAAAGATATTACTCAACTGTGCTATACATAATGGAAGGTAATATGCAGGTTGAGTCGGGGCCTATTGAGTGGGAAGAGTTTAAGGAAGATTTTCTTGTATGTTTCTTGTGAGAGAGGAAAGTTAAGGTAGAGGTGTTTATCAATCTCAAGCAAGGAAATTTGAGTGTTGAGAATACTGTTTGAAGTTTTCTATGTTGACTAAACATGATCAATGCCTAGTGTCTAATCCGACAGATGGAATGAGTAGATTTCTCATCGGGGTCAGTGATCTTGTGAAAGAAGAATGTTGTATGGCTATTCTACGTGATTCTATCACCTTAGATCGACTTATGGTGTATGATCAATCAATTTAATATTCTAAACTTGGAAGGATTGCTAAAAACATGAAAATGAGTGGTTCAAGTGATCAAGGTCAACCTAGGTTCAGAAAGAGGGATCAAACTCAAAAAGAACCTGAGAGTACTGTGGTGAAATTTTTTAGACGAGATGGTTCTCAAAATGAAAAACCTAGGTGTGTCACTTGTGTAAAAAGGCACTATGGGAAATATCTAACAGGTACTAGTGGTTTCTTTTGTTGTGGGAAGGATTATCATAAATTGAGAAATTGTCCTACCATTGCGGCTAGAGTAAAAAGAGGATAAGCAAGTTGCTCCTAATGATCTAACGGATAATGCATCAAATAAGAGGTGTTTGTATGCACTATGGAATAGAGGAGAAAAGACCGATGAGGATGATGATAGTGGTGGTATGTTCTTGTATTTCTCTTTAGTGTTATGAGTTTTTTCTAAGTGGGGGGACTGTGGTGAATAGTGGAGTTTTCATTGATTTTCTTATCTACACTATTCAACTCAAGCTTGAGAGTAGAAAGTTATAGAAGTATGTGGCATGTGTATCTTGTTGAAATAGAATTTCATTGATTCCTTGATTTTTACATTTTATGAAGTTATGATTATGTTGTAAGATGTTTTTATGTTTATTTATCTTTCATAGTAGAATGTTTCCATTATTTATTCCCTAAAAGTTGCATTTTTGGAAAAATTAGAAAATTTACTGTAGCGCTTCCAACGTAATTTCTCAGTGTGAATATTTTAGGAAATAGACTAATTCATTCTTTGGTGAAAAATTGTTGTAATGTTGTTAGAACTGATGAATATGACAATGATAATGAATATAAAAAGAGTTTTTTTCTATTTGTAATGAACTATGTGAGTTTTATGGCACAATGAGATAGAATTTAATCAAATTTCTTCTTGTGTTGTGAGTCTCTAGATTATGTGAAATTGATGTTCTCTTAAATGTTTGTATTGTATAATGTTTTATGTTGTATTATCATGAGCTGTTAAAAAATTATATGTATATTCTTGGAAGTGTTTGGGAGTGTCAAGTGCCATTTGAGGACTAATGTTGTCCAAGTGGGGGAGATTGTAATACCTCGAAAATGACTTAGGTTAAACTAGAGCATAACAAGGTTTTCATGATGGTCTAAGATCCTAAAATGATCTATAATGTAGTATTGAGACAATTTTTAAGAGATCAGATTATTTGGAAATAAAATGTCAAAGGACGACTATGACGTTCGACGACTACATAATCTATGAGTCTCATGTGTGGTTATAAGCCTATATATGAGTTTCATGAGTTATTGTGGTAATTATATGAGTTATTATAGTGTCTATAGTCAGTATGTCATGTTTCATGAAGTTTGGAGGTCAAATGTTCATGAATGTCCGTGATGTTTGAAAGGATTGCATTGAAACAACCTTTTTGTGTCTTGGGATGTTTCGTCGAGTTTTACGTGTTCGTTTTTAATGAAATTCATCTAAGAGGTCCTAAACTCGTGTAAAAACATATCCTTAATGGAAACTTTTAGGCAAACATCACCAAGGACCAACCAAGGGGCCTTGAGGAAGGACCCTTACCTTGAAGTCAATACTGCCATGACACACCCAAACAACGGAGCTAGTAGATTGTTCGTGGGACACTTAACGCCCCATCAATGATGTCTTGGGTCAGTACGTAGGAGTGGGACAAGGCCAGCAAAGGACCAGCCTCAGTGCCAAACCACGAATCAAAAGAATGGTCCATTGGTTCGGAGAAGGTACGTTGGTGGCTATCCGTCTGTGCGGATGTCTTCTGCGCAGGTCATTGTTATGTCAAGGGATAAATTGGTTAATTTACCCCACATCAAAATAACATAAAGGGAGGTTACTTAGGGGTAATTCGTTTATTTGAAACCTCTTTATAAGCCTTTAATACTTAGAAGAATTCATTCTTCAAAATCAAAACTCAAATTCCCTTAGAAATTTTCTAGAACTCCATTGGATTCAAAACACAATGAAGATCTTGTATTGGAGATTTGAGTGGTAATTCTTCATAAAATTTGTGGATTAACATCAGTAAGGTATGGTTTTCGATCCTTGAAACTCTATTCATCAAGGTTCCCAATATTCAAAGATTTATCTAAAGTTTTCAAAGATGAACTTGTCCAATTTTATGATCTATCCACAGGTTCTTGTATTAATGGTTTTAAAGAATTGTATATTGTTTAATTATTTTCAATTTAATGGTTTTAACTCAATTAACCTATGAACAGATGTAATTGATGAACCCTAGTTTTTTACTACTTTAAGGGTGAAGTGATTTGGACTTAATGCTTATGAATTCTAGTGTAGTTTTCTATGGGCTATTGATTAAAGTAAGAGTTGTATTCAATTGATTTCTAATTTTTTGTTGATTGATAAATCTATATGGAATTGTCTTATATTCATAAAGTATTGTGGTAATTGTATTCAAATTAGTGTTCATGGCCATGGGTTAGGGCCTTATTGTATTGAATTTGATGATTTAACATTGGATTGAACTATTGAGAATGGATTAGTGGTACTCTTCCCTAATTCACTATATTTTATGTTAATTAGACTCCAATTATGTTGTGATTGGTATCGTCCACTTATGGTGGCGATGCTATGTGTTTTACTTGCAATTCAAGTGGCATTGTTGGTAAACTACTTGAAGTACTATGATTATTTGTGTAGTTGAGTTATGTGAAGTATGATAATATCTATATACATGAAAAGTAATATGAGTGAATGTGTTCCTTCTATGTATATTAGGTGATCATGTTAGACTATGACTATGTCTCGGTATGTGCAGTCTTAGAGTTGATGCATGATTGTTCCTACATAACTATATGAGTTTATAATGGTTATATTGAGGATGTTATAGTAATGTATATGATTACATAAATATGATAAGGGTCATTCCTAAGTGCTTCAAAGAATAATATTATATATTGATTAAAGTAAAGTATGTTGTGTCTTATTTTAGTAGACTTGTGTCCCTTACTTGATACATGTATAAATGATATGTGAATATGAGATGTCTTGACTATGTTACCTTATTGCACCCTTGTCCTGTATAAAAAATGAAATGTGAGACCTTGCTTGATGTTAAGAAGGTTATGTACGTAAAACCTTAAACCTAGCGGTAAGGTTAGGTTATTAACTTGTAGTCTACAGTCGTAATGGTTTCTTTCTTGTAATGAATTATGGACTTAGGTTTGATTGGCTTGAACGGAATCATATCATACTTAGAAAAAAATGTGCTATCTTTTTTGCATTGTAAAGTAGCCCTAGTGAACCTCTTTGGTACGGTGAATGTGGCTGGTTTATGAACTTTATATGGAACCCATTTGTATGAATCCTTAAAGTCAATGATTCTATTAGAACAAAGGCTAGAACCGAGTGAGTATGTTATGTGAAATATCTCTACTTGAGAGAAAGACTAGAGTACAATGTATCTCTACTTTATAATGAGACAAGAGTACATAAAATCCCTTCATATTCCTTAACCATGTTCCTACATAGGATGTGTCCTTGTTCTACCCTTGACAAGTATAACACCCACATCATAGTAGGTTAGAACTTGGGATTCCATGTTTAGCTATCATGGGCTATGTCGGTTATTGACTATTTTCACAATATGGAATAACTACTAGAATTAGAGAAGTTCTATGATTTTTAAGTGGTGGTATGGGAGCTACCTAGTATTTCAAAATGTTCTTAGAAGATGTTAGACCGAGTCCCTAGATATTCTCCAAGTCTATTAGTTTAATGTCCTTATGTGATTATTAAGTCTGAATAAACTAATGAATGTAATGACTTAAGTTAAGAAAACATGTTATATGAATAAGTAATTATTTACAGTAGTAAAGGGTTGTCCAGTTGTGGCGTGAAGGGGGCATAGGAATGGTAAGTTCGTAACTTACCTAGATAGGTCTTAACAATGAGTATAGTGTGGGAATATAGTTGATTATGTAGATATAATAAAAGCCTTAAGTAGTCCTAAGGATTATTTAGGTAATCTTGAAGAGGTCAATCATGGACGTTATCTTCTTGATTAACTTAAGTAAGTCTTTTTATAGCCTTTGGAAACAGAGTGCCATATCATCTATATGTTGTTGTATTAAGTTAGAATGATTCTAGATTAGGTAGTCTATAGAATATCTTAAGTTTGTTTGTAAGGGATTGTATGGGAGGTCACTTCACAAATCACTCAAGTGAGAACTAGAGTCACCTTCGGTAGAAGAATCTCGTGTTCATATGTTTGGTGTCTTGTAAGTATATATTGATCTCATTATAGGTGGTATTAAGAATCATTTAGGTGTGACTAGAGATGTTGTATAGAAGGGATATCTTTGTATTATTTAATTGAGTCTTAGGATAGATTTTAGTAAATGGATTACATTCTAGAAGGTGTCTAAGGTGTTCAATATTACAATGAAATATTTCACTGTAAAATGGCCTTAAAAAGAGTCATAAATTTATTAAATGTTTCATCTGTGTTTCTAAGGTGCTAAATGTTGTTATTATGATTATATTATGATATTCAAATTAAAAGATGCATATTTCAAATGAAAGTCTATTTTTATTATTTTTATGCATAATGTCATACTGAGTGTATGTGATTGTACTATATTTTTTCTATCTCTAAAGTGATTCATAGGTGAAGGGGCTTTTTGGAGAGCTAAGCTTGGATTAGAAGATCGTTAAAGAATGTTGAAGTATGTCCTCATTTGATTAGGGGGCATAGATGTCTTTTATTTCCTTTATCAAAATATTGTTATCGAAGTATTGTAATAGACATAGTAGTACTAGATTTCTATTGTGCATGTTTTGTGTCCAAAGTATTCTTTTTGTCTAAAATTTCATGAAATGAGACTTATAATTTCCTATGAGTTTCATATGAAAGTGTTTTTAGAAAATTCTAATTTTGCACTGCTTTTCATATGTTATATGGGATGAACGATAAGGAAAGGGATTGTACAAGACCTCGAAGAGGTCAAGTACGCCGATTGCACTCCGAAAGTGTCATATCTTCTATGGTGTAGTCTCGGGATGTGACACACATTTTTTTCAATTCTAAGAAGTATGAAATGTTACCCCATATCCTTAATATATAGAGGTTAGAGGTAGAAACCTCAAGCCTCTTCATTCATGAACAATTTTAGTATTAGATTTATTTTAGTGGAACTCTGTTTTAAACCTAGAATCATTAATGTTAGTAAACCTTCACATTCATCCAATCATGCCTATCAATTTATTATGGGAAGTAACAATACATAATCAATAATCAACAATTCATAGTCTAAACTTCTCAAAGCTCTAAAAGCAGTTATTCATCTTATATGCCTTAATATAAAGATAATATGTATTGTACCACATCAATACTATATTAATACAACTGAATCCTCAACTCCTCCTTTATTAGAATAAACCCACATACTCCACTTTCATCTTTGTAGACATGGGTTTGGTATGTCTACATATAAATTAATCCTATAAACTTGTAATTCTATCAATTCAATCATAGACAATACCATTCTACTCAATTGGATCGGCACCAATAACATTAGAAGAAACCCGAACAAAAATTGGGGAACTTCTTCTTCTAAATTTTGTAAATTAAGGAGGCTCCATGGAAGAAAGGATTGCATGGATGAGAAACGATCATACCATAGTCAAAAAGCCAACAAAAGCTTATGATTGGCAGACTTGGTTAAATCTCTTCCTTCTTCTTCTACCTTCTAAAGAGAGAATATTGCAGAGGAAGATCTTCGGTTTTTGATTTTTGGTTCTTCATAGAATGATTTAATGTTGGGGAAAATTTATGAATAAAAGGCTTATAGAGTTTTGTATTTTAGGAGTAAAACAAAGTAGTATTGTATTAACAAAACTATGAACAAAGGACACTGACTAAAAATACTAAGGGACCTTCACAAGAGCTAGCCAAGGGCACATGGCAACTCGCAAAGTTGACCATTTGGCTCGCACAAATTTAGAGTAGCTCATCCAAGGAGACATTACACTTTGATGATGTGGAAGAAATTTTTGAGAAACACTTATTGGACGGCGAGCCTCAACTTGGCTCATCGAAACTTTAAAATCGTTGAACCATGGGAGAGTTAAGTATGCGACTGTGGGTGCATATGGAGAATTTGTAGGTCGATTTAGTGACAACACTATCACTCCCCATCTTATCTTCGAAAGGAAATATTTTCCTCCGACAATTTTCTAACTTTTATAGGTTCACTCCCTCTTCTATTTCTTGTTAACGCCACACACTTAGACATAGTCCAGCCTACTAAATTTCTGGGTTTTACAATTTTGTTGATATTTATATATGAAGGAGGGTTCTATATTGGGTGTATGGTGTTCATATGCTTTAAAAATGTATATTTTTACATGTCGGAATTAATTATGCTTAAGTGGACACATGTTCACTATCTTGTTTGTTCCTACCATAATTTCTTTTAATTAAAGGGTGTCTCTTAGTAATGCAAGTCTTGTTGATTTTAATATATTTAAATTCAAGAACAAATTGCTTTTGAGAGGACGGTAATTATAGCATCTATTTTCTTCCTACCTGTACTAAAATTTATGGGTTTTAATGAAAAATCAAGAATTTATGCAAGATGATTATTTCTCCATTTTTTTACCCTTAAGATATTTAATCTTTTTATCATTTCTATATTACATTTTATGATGTGTGCTTATCATTTTGGTTAATTTATGTGTTGTTTTTTAAAAAAATTAAATGGAAACTACTTTTTGATTACTTTAATAATCAAACATCTAGAAAAGCTTTTGTCGTAAATTCAATAAAATCACAGATCGCATTAAAATGGCAAAACGTGTATATTGTATGTGTTGAGGAGAGGATGACGAGGAATTTAGGAGATAATGACTCAAAAGGTCACTCAAATAATGATAATTATCAAACAAGGTCATATTTTTTGTGACAAATTTAAAAGGTCACTCATGTTGTCACATCTGGGGAGCACCCCCTAGACGTAAATGGCATCGTTCTCCTCTTCGAGGACTGAGCCTAGCTTCTTAGACTACATCATTACATTTATAGGTTAAAATATGGAGAATTTTAAAACTTCCATTACTTCTACATTGAGGTTTACGTAGACCTCTACATACACCTAATATTTATATCGACAACACATAAATCCTTCGTATAGTAAGATTACGTAGTCTTCTACTTTTATTGCGCATAGATATATAATATATAGCATAGTCTCAAATGGATGTCTCATCTCATAACCATCTAACAAGAGTATTTCAATTTGGCCCTATCCGATACATTAATTCAATAAAGCCACATATAGGCTATACAATATCTAGTACTCAATGAAAATGAAAGAACATTGAAGTCTTAATACACAACATCATAAGCTTGATAGTGGCATTGACCTCGACAAATGAGGAACTACCCAAATTAGATGAGTGAGAATACCATGTTCTCCTTTAAAATCATCTCAAAAGTTCTTCGATGACCGGAAACTAAAACATTTGGAAAAGGGAAGAAAATGGTGTTAGTAAACCATTTGTATTAAGTATGAGACCATATAGACGCATATTACGAAATCATGCTAAAAATGGTCACTTCATTACAGTGTGCATATTCACTTTTAAAAGCCATATGCACTTTAAAGAAGACCATGCTAATCAATAAGACATATTCATTAAGTCAAAAGCATGTATATAACAAGACCAATAATACAAAGTCTATTCAAGTAAACATTCATATCACATTATTGAACACATATTCAAGACAACCCTAGCATCAAGTTATACTAAAAAGAATCATGAATAAGATTTCATTAGAACACAACAAAAGTAAGACAATTACCCATTAACACTCATTAAGTCAACTTGTGAAATGACAAAGCAAATCCCCATAACCTTCTTCAATCAAGTAAACCCTACAAGAATCATGACCAACATCCAACTTCTCATAGCATACCGTTAGGAGTATATATCATTAAACTTTAACCATGGAGACCAAACACATATTCACAAGTGAATTCAACATCATTAGATACCATAAATGTGCAAGATCATCACATGCATATCATGTACCATCATAAGCATATACATATATAAGAACCTTCTCCTAAGACTTCCCTCAATCTAACTAGTGCAATGTTTGGGTAGATTTCCATGCCCCTACCTAGACTAACCTAAACCCCTTAGGTTATCCTAGTTAGAGTTCATTCCTTTAGTTTAATTTACCTTTTGGGAACATCGTTCCCTAACAAACATAAAACACATGAGCAAAATGTGGAATTCGGTGCCATGGAACCCTACAACAAAGGAAGACGGACTACTTGCCAAGGTAGTACAGAAACATGAACATAGAAACTACGTGAATCCACTAGTTAGTATTCCTGTGGGGGTAACATGGTTCAATAACAACGATATATAGTTTGGACCCTCTTTATTCTATATGCATTTTAGTATCAAATCTCATAAGTACATTATTGATCCTACCTTCCCTATGTGGGAAGGGATACTCCTCACACTAGTTCACTCGGTGCTAAGCTAGAGTCCTTTTTTAAACGTCTTTAACGTCTTTATGAATAGTCACAACTTAATGTAGGTCATAGGGTCTATACCTTGTATAATAATCATCATCATAGCTCAATTAAAATTGCATGCGTATAGTCCTTTCTTACAATTCATATAAGGGAGGTTAGCACATTTACATAGTCACATCATGAAAAGGCACATTGGTAAGTATCACAATCCTTATAAAATTTATATCTAGCCAAAACCTCAAAAAATATAGTTAAGAAGTTTCAATTTATCACCATACCAACCCTATAAATCATAATATAAAGTATACTTCAATACAATATCATCACTTAATCACTAATTACCGCAATGGAGTTAAAGAATAGGGATCGCAAGACTTACCAAGTATCCTTCATAATCCATCATCAATCTCTTAACATCATCCCTTAACTAGAGACCAATAACGGTTTAATATCATCGCACAACAATAACCATCGTGATAAGAAAACCAATTGATTAAGTACATTCTAGTTCATAACTTAAGAGAAGAGACCTATGTCAAATCCATAATCTACTTCGCAACCTAGATTAATTTCCAAGAACTATCATGATAGGACTACAATTCATCTTAATATATTCAAAATTAATATAATAACATCATGAAATAGTAATTCAACCAATAACAATGTCAATTTAACCAACAATACATAATTTACATCAAGATCACAACCTAGGGTCAAAGAGAAAAGGTCATGTTCTACAAAATAGACGAATCCATCAAGAAATAATTAAAATTAGTTATAATACATGTTAATACATTCATAATATCAAAAATAAATTATAAACAAAGCAATTCACAAGATCAATTTTGAGATCGAAAAATATCCACTTGAATTTCATACTTTTGAAATCAATTTGATGGGACCCTTTTGGGGAAAGAATACACAAAGGTGAAATAAATACCATATCTTAATGTATGATTAAAATTGATGGAGAAACCCTGGTAGTTTTATACCTTGCACCCTCCTTGACCTTGCCTGCTATGATGTTCTTCAACCTGGGAGAGAGAAAGAAGAGAGAAGGAGGACAATTTGGGTTTGGAAATTTGGAGAGTTATATTAGTCTAATTATGTTATTGTCTTTATATAGGTCATTAACCTATTTACTTAGTCCTTCATAAACCCCTTACTGATTAACTAACCACCTAATTAAGTAACTTAACATTTTAAAAAATTTGTAGCAAAACAGTCACTTGACAGACGACACCACGGCAAATAGTCCGTTTGTCAAACTATGGGAACTATTCACATCCATGCTACAAACCCGTTGTTTTGGAATGAGACTTATCGAAAATAGGTTCCAAGGATTTTCTATGTCTCCATCAACGGAAGTAGTCCACGCCCTGTCGATTGGACAAGGGATCGTTGGTCGCATCCATTGGTGGACACTGTTTTGGGCATCCTTTGACCCCAAAATACAAGGGTCCTCCTAAAGCGCCGTGATTGGTCCTTGGAGGGTCTTTTCCGAAAGTTTCAATTATGAATCAACTATAATACGTGTTAGACACCCTTCCACTAAAATTCATCATTTCCCAAATTCTAAAACATAGTCAAATGGGTTAAGGCACACTACCACATAATTGAACTAATTTTCGGACGTTCTGGACGTTTTAATTCCTAAATTTCCTAAATGACCTAAATACATTAAAATTGACCTTACAACAGTATCTAAACATTTTGAAACCTACGTTAGACTCGAGAATACGTCCTACACTTTTTGAAAATATTTTATAAATAGAATATGATAAGTCATTTCATTTTTTTATGCAAACATTCTTTCTTTTTCAATCCATGCTTCAATATACTACGATCCTACCCTAATTAAAACCCAAAAAATTTACAACATCAATATTTGTTTTTATGAATAAAAACACATATTTAAAAGATAAAATAATCATTCACATAAATGCGTCAATAAAATAGATTATTCGAATATATTTTGTCATATGAAATTAGAATTCTACATTGGAAATAAGTTATGTAGTTAAGAAGCAATAAACGTGCAAATATTTGCACTAATACTTACATTAAACAAATATAAGTATGTAAGAGAATTTGTCTAGTGCAAAAATTACAATTTCCCTCATAATTTATTGAGGAAAAAGTTTAATTTAAGTTGTGACTTAGCATTAGGTTGAATAATTGATTAATGTAGTGTAGATTGAAAACAAAAAAAAATTTGTACTAAATTTGCTCATACAAATATTTAATATGGTAACTTTTAAAAGGTAAAAATAAACTTAAGTGACCTTCTAATTAACAAATAAAAGAAGAAATATTATGACATTATGAAATACCTTATTAAGTGATGATTATATCATTGAGTATAAATAACCTACTAAGTAAAATAATCACACTAAATTTCATCATTTCCCTTGTTTCCAAAATCACATTTAAAGTCCCCCACCCCACCCCCACCCATATATATGTCCCTCCCATTTTAAAACCCTCCTACCTATCAAAATCCTCAGCACTCACTCCCATGAAAAGAAAATCCATCCTCTCAAAATATCAAAATTCCTTCAAAAATCAAATCTTTACAAATTAAAACAACAACAAGATTATGTATTTTTTTCTTTACCAAAGAACATCCCCCCCCCCTTCCTTTTTCTGTAACTGTTGTTTTCTCTAAATTTCAAAGCACACCCCTTTTAAAAAATCTTCATAAATAAGACTTCTATAATAATGGTATGATTCCTAGTTTTAACATATTTTATGTTATAGAATTTTATGGTGTTAGCCTATTTTTATGACATTAAATTATTACACCATTCATTTGGTAGTGAGATGGAGTGGGCTAGCCACTTAAAAGCTCCTTCCAAGTTATAGAAATTATACTTTTATCCTCTTTTATTAGATATCAGTACATAGAGAAAATGCACAAGATAACCACTTTCAAACTTTTTTGAAACAATTAAATTTCATATGAAATAGCTTTGGCTAACCACTTTTAAAATTCTTTTGATTGATATAATTCATGATTTTAGCTTATTTTTATGAAATGTTAATAATGCAGTAATATAGTGTAATACAACCATTTTAATCCACTTTCAAGTAATATTTTTTACAATTCAACCTATTTTTAAGACATCCTACTCAATTAACCAGGTAGTAAGACATATACGGTAGAGCTAATCACACTTATAGCTTGTAAATTGAGAAAATGTCACTCTTACAACAAAAGTTTCAAGTTTAAAAATATCAACTTTTAAGTATTGGGCTAACTTATTAGGTATACTTTGCAATGTCATACATTACTAAATAACCTCTATACCTCCATAAGGTTAGCCGTACAGTCTACCTAGTAGATTAGATTGAGGTTTTTGTTTGATAGATCATGTATTTCCATGTCACAGTAAGGATCAACTTAACATTTTTACTTTTATTTTTCATCCTTTTTTATTTTCCCTTAGCTTAGCTTATTATCATTTCTTGTTGTAGCTTATGACTACCGATTTTGTGTGTTGTGCATCATGAATGAGCTTATTGACATGTCGATATTTTATGGGAGATTTTTTGGCTGGCCATCAAAACTTGTCAGCCAATTGAGAAGTATTTACAAACCATGTTATACATTTATTTCCTTTATATTTTACTTTAATTTGATTTATAGTGAACATTTAATCATAACTATGCACCTTATATATCTTTGTGTTTCAAGACATTGTGAAAATATAAGATTTTTTGTCATACTACAATGTGAACAAAGTATAATATGCACACGAATTCCTACAGTGTTTTTTTAATAAGCAATTTGTTGTAACTACTTACAGACCAAAAGACAACATTGTGACCTTGTGACAAAGGCAAGCATTTGCATATTTGATCTTTTTATTTTATCTTAGTTTCTTTGCTTTGGTTGTTTTATTTTTTTGAAATATTTTGTAAACATTCTAATGTATAATTAAGGTTTGACTGTACCCAATCCTCTCCAGATCCTAGTTTTAAATATTTTATTACATTTTTTAGTATCTATTTTTCAATTTTCAGCTCTGTTGTAGCTATTGTGGTTATTCATTTTTCACACACAAGCCTTTTATCAACAGAATCTTGGACATTGAGGAGGGTGTACAATCTGCAGTGGAATCTTTCACTTAAATCGAGAAAATGAGTTCTCTTGTGAAAGGTGCAACACACGCGGGATATTTGACAAGCATCTCTTCGTTGATGATTCCCTTATTGTTGCTTTCCTGCATTTTGAAGCGATTAAAAAATAATGTTAGTTGTTCAAAATATGGAATAGTATGTTTCATTTCCTCTAGAATTGGACATGTTTGTTTATAGAAACGAATGTGAGTATCTTCATCAAACTTTTACAAAGATTTTATCTTTTGTTAGAAGTTATATGATGTTTCTTCAAAATTATTATTTTCTCAAAAAGAAGAAATTAAATAAGATCTGTCCGCAATAATAGTGCATTCTGGACCTTCAATCTCTCTAGGACACTCTTACAACTTTATTCAAGGTGCTCTAAATGAATGATAAAAATTTGATGACAAGAAGATACATAAAATAGTAGAATTTTCTTATTTTTTTAGAATGTTTGTGTTCTCATAATAATTAACTTTATATTTTTATTTTTCATAGCTTAATTATATTCATGAAGATCTTGTCTTGCCATAGCAGGCAATCAATTTGTTTTATGGAAAGAGCGGTACTCCATTGTTTTCGGACTATATCCAACTGGCATGCCCTACGTATGTCTACTTTTTCCCAAAACATCAACTGATACTTAAAATAAGATAATTGTAATGCCTGAAGTGGACAATATTTAGATAAAAATTGCCACAGTTAACTACTCTTCTACAATTACTTATCAAGAATCGATGTTATTACTTACTAAATATAAAAAAACCTTATCACTCCTTTTTTCCCCACAAACAATATTGTACTATTTAAAAATCCTTATGTTTGGTATATTATTATTATTGTCGAGTTTACTATTTTCATATAAAAATAAACTATAAATGACCTATCTACCTATACGAGGTAGGGGTAACATATACATACACTCTATAGTGAGCTTGTCGTTGTTGTTAACTTGCACAAATTCAAATTTCTTTGTTTTTTCAAAGTAAGATATATGTTGAAATTGTTGTTTATATTGTATTCCTAAGATACTTACAACAAAATTTTGAAGAACTTGGTAAGACACAGTAAAATATATGCACATTTTCTCAATTAGTAAATTATAACTAGTAGAGAAACTAGAATCACAAACATATTAGAAAACTTATACAAAATATTTTTCATAAAGAAGAATTGTTGTCAATCTGTGTTTAAAGACTCCTATTGATTCCAATATGCTTTGTAGAAGCACGAAGTTACATAAGTTTAATGAATTAGCAAAGAGCAGAAGAACAAAATAACAGAAATTAATTCAAAAATGCGCAAAGAAGATCAAGACCACTGAATGCGAAGTGTCCCATTTTTTAGAGTACATGTTAATTATTTTATTTAGCTCATTATTATATGACATATTTCTTCAGCTAGTAGACTACATCTGCTATATTTCTTCATGTAGTTTAACATGTTTAACACTTCTCTTCAAGAGGAGTTAGTTTAGGAAACTAGTTACTCCATATTTGTATAAAAA
The DNA here is from genome assembly GCF_036512215.1 of Solanum lycopersicum. Classification (NCBI taxonomy): domain Eukaryota; kingdom Viridiplantae; phylum Streptophyta; class Magnoliopsida; order Solanales; family Solanaceae; genus Solanum; species Solanum lycopersicum. Next base: position 44,049,960 of record NC_090807.1, read on the forward strand.
ACACATTATTAGATTAATTAAAGATACATCAATCCTTTTTCTTTTATATGGTATTAATATACCTAATATAATATAAAGAGTAAGATATGTGTTTTTTCTTTTCTCTTCCACCAACCCTTTACAAATGGGAGTCGCTACTCGTGTTGTTAATGCGGATTACAACATTGGCGAATTGATCTTTGAATTTAACTCAACATCCCAATTGCCCATAAAATTACATGACAGTCAAAATTTTGGAACGTGGAAGGCACGATTCTAAATGATTATGCATGTTCTTGCACTATCACAACTGGCAAAACCCCTTCTACGAATCCTGCGTAATCTCTTTGGTTTTTACAAGACAAATTCATCTAAAATTCACTTATGGAATCTGTTAATCTAACAATTTATACAACGGTTACTGCAGCTAAATCAGCTAGGACAGCCTGGGATGGTCTGCACACCGCTTATGAAAATAAGTCTCAAACTACAATTTTCAGTCTGCGTGATCAACTTATGTGTTTGAACAAAAGCTCACAACCAGTCACGTAGTATTTGCAAAGGGTTCATTGTATTATTTGCGTCACCAACTCTTAACTTATAGTAAAGATTCTTAATGGTTTGGGTGCAGAGTTTCATGGTTTTCCTGCTGCAATTCGTTAAGAACTATACAAAAGCTTCAAGACCATGAACTTTTTCTTCAATGTTTTGAGTCCAAAGGTGTTCAAAAAACCAAATGACTTGTTTTTATGCCACATCCAACCAATTTGGTAATTCAAATTATTGCAACAATCGTTGTCCCAAATATAACAATGGTAGCAACAAACAATAGTGGTGAAACAATCGCTAACTTCACTAAATCACATGAGATCTTTGACTAGCAACAAATCTTATGATAGTACATGCTGCCAGCTGTGCAACAAACACCGTTATGTTGCAAACATTTGTCATTCCCACTTTCACAATCATTTTTATTCAAAGGAAAACTATGAGTCCGGTTTGAGCACATACAAAAATTGTTGGTTTCTCGACTCGGGAGCGTCTTATTACATCACTTCCACACCCCAAAACCTACAGTCATTCAATGGCATGGAAAAAGTCTTTATTAGTTATTGTAACAAAATCACCATACTCACACTTGTTCGACTCATTTAAATGCATCAAATAATTCTTTTAAACTCTCTAACAATATTTGTGCTCCAAACATTAAATGCAATTTACACTCTATCTCCAAATTTTGTAACTATAATTTAACATCTATTGAATTATTTCCTTTACATTATTCTGTGAAGGACTTGTAAACGCGGACTCCATTGGTGTACGGTATGAGTAGAGATGGTCTACATTAGTTTCCGGACTTAACCTCCATCTGTACTTCTAAAGCACATATGACTTCCTCCACCACAAACAAGTTTCACTTTGCATCGTCGGTTGATTCATCCACATTCAAGAGTTTACATTTATTTAATAAATTCTAGCTACCTTCCTTGTGAGATAAATTTTCAGTTTGTAAGTCTTGTTCTTCGAATAAGGCTCATCGCCATCCTTTTCAATAGGTCACATTATCATGTACCCAACCTTTCAAAATTATCTTTAGTTACACATGATAGCTTTCCTAAAGAATAATATGATGTTGTTTCAGCCAATCAACCTTAAATCCATCATTTCTTTGCTTGAAGGATACCTTCGACTTACGACCTAAACATTCATAACCTTGCCACTAGGTTAAAGGTTTCACATAAAAGACCCTCTTAGCTTCATTAAACGTCAAATGTCATTCATAAATTCAAGACTAAGTGAATTTAGCTTCCTAGGTCTAGTCATCACATATAAACATTCATACATGCATCAAGCAAGGGACATAAGTCAACCATGACAACACACCAAACACTTCACTTTAACACATAATATATATCATTCTACAAGCACATAGAAATAACCCTTAACATCTTCAAATCATCCAATATACTACCATATCATCATAATTATAATCATCATAGACTCATATAGTCAAGTAGGAATAACATACATCAACCCTATGATTATACACACAAAGCCACATTCATAGTCTAATATGATCACCTACATAACATCCATAATAGAAAGAAATACATTAAAAATACTTAACGTGTAGATTGATATCATCATATTTCACATAAAAAAAAATCATATTACTTTAACAGAGCCAACAAGGCCATGATCATCATATTGCATAAAGTAACGCCAACAAGGCCACATCAATTGCAAGTAAAGCACATAACACTGCCACCATAAGTGGACCATACGAATCACAGCATAATTGAATTCTTATTAACTTAAACATAAAGTAAATAGGGAATCTTACAACCATATCATCCTAAACACCTTAATTGAGTGTCAAATCACCACATTCAATATCAGAAGGTCTTTACCCATGACCATCACAAATAATTCAATATAATTATAACAATTTACAAGAAACTAAGTCAAGTTACTACATATTCATCAATCCAATACAACCTCTCTAAGAATTTTCTATGTTTATTTCATCATTAGACAACCCATGAAATCTACAACATAATTAATAAACATTAGGTCAATATCAAGTAACACATAACTTAGTAAAAACAATGATTCATGATAGAAAATTAAGTTCAAAGTCATCAATAAAATACCAATTTATTCCATAATAAACGTTTAAAAACAATTTATCGAAGAACCCATGGTAGAATCATGAAATTGGACAATTCAACTTTAAAAACTAGAGAAAACATCTTGACAGCTGGGCTCCTTGATTAGAAGAGTTTGAATGATAAAAATAAATACTTTGATGAATTTAATTCTTCAATTTTATGAAGAATGTCCACTCCAAGCTCTTCCTTGAGTTTTCACCACAATGGAGTTCTAGAGAAAATTCTAAGGGATTCGAATTGTTGATTTTTAAGAATGAAATCTTCTAAGTATGAAACACTTATATTCACATTTATAATACCCAAAAAAACCCTTAAAAAATTCCAATATTAAATTTGGAAGTTAGGTTAAATGACTACTTCAGCCTTCACTTAACAATGAAGCTACACGAAGGACACGGCCCAAACGACTGTTGCCCATCGAAGGGGTGTAGATCGATACATGGGACTTCATGTCCTCCGTTGATGGGTTCAGAGACTTGAAACTAAAATTTTATCTCCCCAGGCTAAGTACACGACGAGGTCCACCACCTACGGGGCATCGACTCGGCCACTGGCCGTCCTTTGCCATCCATATGTGGGACTGCCTTGGGCAGTTTTTGCCACCAACATATGTCCTTCCTCAAGGACTCTTCATTAGTCATTGGGCATGTATTCCCACACGTTTCTAACAAAAACATTATTGCATACGAGTTTTGGACCTCTCATATGAATTTCATCCAAAATGAACAATTAAACTCAACTAAACATCCTTAGACACACATGGTTATTCTAACACAACACTTGGACGTTCTTGTCAATTTGACCTCCAAACTCAACGAATCTTCACAAACTGCCTATATATGCTATAATAACTCATTTAAGGACCTTCTGATTAATCACACATAAACACATAGAACCACATATGAGGTACATTGGTAAATTAGTCGTTGTACGTCTTAGTCATCCCTTGATGTTTGACTTCCAATGCACCTAAAATCTTAGAAAATGCCTCAATACAACATAATATACCTATTAAGTACTTTAAAAAATCATAACTAACATGTTAGTATGTAGTTTACCTACGTCATTTTTAGGTCTTAAATTTGTGACTAGTATGATCCACTTATGGTGGCGGTGCAATGTGCTCCACTTGTGAATTATGTGGCTTTGTTGATGTTACTTTATGTATTATGATGATCAAGAAATTTTCGTCAATTACTTTATGTATAATTATAAATTTAAAGTTCATTAATTTGAAGTATAATCATATCAACCTACATGAGATTAAGGTGAATTTAGGTGTTTTTCTATTGATTTTCTTACGTAATAATGTCAGAATTTTACTATGGCCTTTGGGTGTGTAGTCTTATATTTGATTCATGATTCTTACAAATTATATGTATGTGATCCTGATAGACTAAGGTGAAATCTCTAGTTGGGTTACTAGTGTATCTTTATATGTTAACTTGGTTATTCCTATATGATACTTGAATAATATTTTACATGTAATATGGAGATGATGTGTCTGTATTGATAGGTAGATAATGTCTTTCTTCTTTATACATGAAATATATGTGAATATGAGCATCTTCAGTTAGTAGGATTATGCACCTTTATCAGGTAGGTGCATGGATGAATATTGAACGAAAGTCTAGGATTGGTAGACCTAAGATGGTTTCCTTCTATGCATTACTAATATGTGGAACCTTCTATTAATAAAGAAGGTCAAGAATGAGCTATCCTTATAAACCATTTAATGTAAGCCCTAGGGGACATATCTTCGGTAGGTACATTATGACTTAGTAATTACTAGGAGACGGTACCTTTTTCATATTCCCTTTTAATGAACTTACTCAATGATAATAAAGACTAGCATCGAGTGAATATATTATGGTTTGTATCTCTACTTATAAACTAGACTACAGTACAATGTACCTCTACTTGAGAATGAGACTAGAGTGCATAAAAAACCTTGGAATTCCTTAACTATGTGCCTACAAGGGATGTGTCCTTCTACCTTTGGCAAGTAGAACACCCTCCATGGAGTAGGTTTATGAGTCCGCATTCCATGAGTAGCCATTATGGTGTATGTCAGTTATTTCCTATTCTCATCATTTGGGAAATATTCAAGTATTTGATAAGTTCTACAATGTTTAGGTAGTAGCATGGGATGCTATCTAGACATAGCACGATTAGGTATTGATGGTGCTACAGTGTAGGTTCCCTAGGTCATTCTAAGACCATTATGTGAAGCCTTTAATCAATGAAATGTCTTCTTATTGACTTAATGAATGATTATAATTTTAGGTAATGTATGTTTACTAGTATGTGCTCTATCTAGGGTAGCTTTGTGGTTTGCTTAGGTATGCTTGAAGATTGTGTGTGGGCGGTCTGTTATTGTCCTATTAAGGTAAATCATGCAGAAACCTGAGGTGGGTAGTAAATGAAAGAAAAGGGGAAATCTTAAATTAGGTAGTCTTAATATTGTTTAGGTATGCTTGAAAAGGGTGTATGGGTGGTCTCTTCTTCTCGTACTTGAGTAGGTCTTAGGGTAACCTTTAATGGGAGGTTTATATGTTGATATGGTTTTATGTCATGTTAGCGCTATATTAAAGGTGTTAATTTTGAGGTGTCTTATATGTGAAGATTGATACCTTAAAGGTGTTTCTCATGCTTATGTTATAAAGATTTCTCAAAAAGAGTGTGTTCTATATAAAAGTATATTTATCATGATTTTATGCATTATGCCATACTTAGTACAAGTGTTTGTACTAATTCCATACTTTTTGTCTATATCTAATGAAGTTGGTAAACTTTTAGAGGAGTCTCTAAGTGGAAGCTTTGATTAGTGTTCTTTCAAGTAAAGAGTTGGTATCTGCTCACTAGATCTGAGGAAATCTTGATGCTTAGTTTTCCTTATTGAATGTATTGTAACAAACTTTGTTATTTTCCTATATGATGAAGTATTTACCGTGTTGCAATTTATTCGTATGTCTAAGATGGTGACTTTGATACTTATCCTCTTCTTATGTTTTTATATAAAAGAAATATTTTAAAGTATTATAATTTCGTGTGAAAAATTTAATTTTGCACTACTTTTCATGCATTTATGCAATGAACGACGTCAAAGGGCTTGTACAAGACATCCAACAGGTCAAGTACGCCGTGTTGTGATTCGAGAATGCCCTAACCTCTAGGGGGTACTATTAGGTCGTGACAAACATGGTATCAAAGAATAGGGTTATGAATTATTCTATAGGATCCAAAAGTGTCAAAAAATAAACGTATAGTAGATATTGACCAAAAGTTTGAGTCACGACACAGCTGTAACCGAGAGATTGTAGGACGATAGGGTTTTCTTCTTTTCTACGCAATTGTCACACCGTAGAGTAAAGAGTTATGAGTACTCTTTTATTATGGTTTTCCTTATTTTATAGAAGATAAATACGAGAAGGCCATCGACTAGGAGAATGATGTGAATAAGGATGTTCCTTCTCAAGTTGAATAAGTTGAGCAAGTTTCTGACGTTTCTCAAGCACCTCAAGGTGCTAGAGATGCTCAAGTTACTAATGTTAAACAGTAGAATGATGTTCTGGTGGTTCCCCCAGTTATAGCTAATGGGGAGATTAGAAAGGATTACCCTAGTCCGTGCTACAACTAAAGTGAATTAAGAAATTGGCCTTAGGGTAAATGCTAATGAGAGTACTATGACCTCTTGATTGAGAGCTTTTTGAGGATCAATCCTCCTATATTATTTAGTTCTTAGGTGGGAGAAGATCCCCAATCCTTCTTGGATGAAGTGTGTAATATAGTGCATGCCATGGGAGTTACTTTTAGGGTGAAGGCGGAGTTAGCCTCATACCAATTGAAAGATGTTGCTCAAATTTTGTTTAATCATTGGAAGGAAAATGTTAAAGTTCATAATATATGCATCATATATAATCACAAAATTAAAATATATAAGAACATCCTCCTAAGGCTCCCCTCAACACTAACTAGTGCAATCCTTAGGTAGAGTCCTATACCCCTACCTAATGTGAGCTAGGCGCCTTATGTTATCCTAGATAGAATTAAATCCTTTAAAATATTTTACCTTTTTAGGAACCATCTTGCCCTAACTAATGCAGACCACATGAGCTAGTGCGGAATCCGCTGCCATAGAACCCCACACTGCAAGAAGGTGGACTACTTGGCACTGTAGTACCAAAACATAAAATATAGCAACTACGTGGATCCACTAGCTAGTAGTCCTATGGGGGAAACATAGTTCAAGAACTAGGAGATTTAGTTGGGACCCTCTTTATGCTCTATGCATTATAGTCTCCAATATAAAGAGCAATTTAGTGCTCCTTCCTTCCGTATGTGGGAATGGACACTCCTCAATCTAGTTCACTCGACGCTAAGCTAGAGTTCCTTTTTGAAATGTCTTTAAATCCTTAATTATTAGTCATTGCTTAGTTTAGGTCATAGTGTCTACCCCTTGTATAATATTCATCATCAATAACTCAATAAGAATTGTATGAGTATATATCCTTCAATCATAATTCATATAGGTGAGGATAACACATTACATATCACTTCATAATAAGGCACATTTGTATACAAAACAATCCTTATAGAATTTACATCTTAATAAACCTAACAACCCTAACCAAGCCATTTCAATTCAACATCAAACAACCCTATAATTACTAAATAAGGCACACTCCAACACAATCATCATGACTTAGTCATAATGAAACACAAGTTGAGTAAGGAATAAAAATTACAAGACTTACCAAGTCTCCTTCATTGTTCATCATAAGAGTCTTACAATCAACCCATGAATCAACCCCACTAGTTCATCACATAAACATAACTCAAAAACCAACATGATAAAAAGTTAGAAGAATCACTACACCATAATTCAATACCAGCTCAAAACGTAAGAAAAGATATTTAGGTCAATTCTCATAACCTAGACCACTTCACAAGAACTAGTATGAAAGACTATAATTTACCTTAATTTGTTCATTATTAATGTAACAAAATCATTTAACAGTGATTTAACCAACAATAATGTCAATTGAATCAATATTAATCTAATTCACATCAAGACGAAACCTAGGGTTAAAGGTTAAGGATCATACTCTTGAATTTAAACCAAACAATCACAACCGATCATATTCAAGTTAAAATGCATTTTAAATATCCACTATATACTAATTAAACCACAAAAAAGCTCAGTTCATAACATCAAATTCGTAACTGAATGAAACCCATTCGTAAACAAAAATTTTGAAATACTTTGAAGGAGCCCTTTGAGGAAAGAAATCTCAAAGGTGAATTACATCTCATACGATAACGTTTGATGAATATTTTTTAGTCAAATCACACCATTCCATCCCTAATAGTGTTCCCCTAGCTTATCTTCAATGATGTGTTACAATAGAGAGAGAAAGAAGAGGGACCGAAGATAGTTTCTTTTTATGTGTAGTGTTTACGTTAATGAGGGTTCGGGTCTTTATATGGGGTTTAAATTAGTTAATTAATATTCATTAATCCCTAAATAACCCCTAAAACCTCTTAAATTTTTTTAATTGGACTTAAATTGTGCAGAAAAATGGAGCCTCACAGACGGAACCCCATCTATGGGCTGTCTGTGAGTTGACGGTTGTTCCTTTCTCCATCCTGCCCAACCTTTGCTTTGTCAGAGACTTTTGCAGGTGAGGGATTTCCCATTTCGGATATGTGTGTGATGAAGGTCGACCTCTACTCCCCATCGAACCACACATGATCCATTGATGGCTTCTCGTGGTTGCACACTTGGTCCTTCGTGCTAAGGTCCTCCTCACGGGCACTTAGCTGTTCCTTGGGGGTCGTACCTGGACATTTTGACTACGAATCATCTTTTACATTTTTATACAACCTTCCATCTAATTTCATGTTTTTCTGACTCTTTAAATCTAGTCAAATAGGCTAACACACTCTAGTACCCTTAGAACTAGTTTCCGAATGTCAATTAAGTTCTTGGACCATCTGGTTTCTAAACTTCTTAAATGAACTATATTCATTACGATAGGTATTATAAAAGTGTTTAGAACCCATGTCATCTATGTTACGCTTTAATAAAATCGTCTTGGATTTTCGAAGTGTCACATAATCTCCCCCCTAAGGAACATTCCTCCCTGAATGACACTAAATTCTTTTGAAGGAAGAAATATACTCAAGACTAGCAGCCCAACCGATGAACATTATCAACGCTATATAAATCATAGATTTATCATGGAAAAGTTCAAAACATCAATTACCACACATAAGGCTCAAACACTTTATCATGAGTCATTTCCTTCTAACAGTACAGATGATCTCAACATACATTACACGAGTCAAGTAGCACAAGGTTCAACTTATCAATACATTACACAAATTTTCACTAAGACTCACCATGTCAAAATACGCAATACAACTCAAACAAACCAAAAAGGCAAAATTTCAAGTTTAAGTATTAACTTACTGTAATTCACTGTACGGCAACCCAAAAATGCACCTTTTTTGTAAAATTTCACCAAGAATCATGAAACTTCAATTAATAGTCATATTTATATTATTACAAAATGAATAACCTTTATTATAAAAAAGTATGAGGGTAACGGGACTACATGTCAGCCTCGGTCTCCCATGTTGCACCCTCGCCTAGGAGATTCTTAAATAACACTTTTACGGAAACCATCTCTTTATTTAATAACTCCTTTACTTTACTATCAAAATTTTTTACCGAAAGTTCCTTATTGGAGAGGTTATCTTTGTCACCAAGACCCTCAATAGGAAGAATAGACTCAGGATCGCCAATACACTTTTTAAGCATGGAAACATAATAAAACGGATGAACCGAAGGCAATTAAGTAGGAAGTTTCAAGTCATAGTAAAGATTACGAACCCTTTACAAATAAACATTATCACCTTCTTCGAACTTCAATTCCCATCTACTATGATCAACATAAGACTTTTGCCTACTATAGGCCGTTAGGAACTGGTTCCTTATGATGTGAAGTTTCTCCAAAGTCTTAAAAACCAAATTGAGACCAAGAAGTAAAGGCTCTCCTACAACAAACCATCCAATTGGAGACCTACACCTCCTGTCATACAAGTCTTCATAGGGATCAATGGAAATGGATGAATGAAAATTATTATTAAATGAAAACTCCACCAAAGACAAGTATTTATCCAAACTTCCCTAGAAATCAATAATACAAGCCCTAAACATATCCTCAAGGGTTAGAATAGTGCATTTCTCTTGACTATCCGTTTGGGGATGACAAGTGGTACTCAACTTCACCTTAGTAACCAAACCTTTTTGGAATGACCTCCAAAATCTCAATGTCAATTGTGCAACCTGATCCGATATGATGCATACCTGAACACGATGGAGACATACAATCTCATATGTGAATATTCTAGCATAATCTTCCGTCGAATAAGTAGACATGTCCGTAATAAAACAAGCGGACTTATTCAATCTATCCTTAACCACCCATATAGAATTAAATGAACTTTGAGTTTGACATAAATCACTACAAAGTCCATATTTATGTCTTCCCACTTCCAAATAGGAATTTGTATCTCTTGTAGTAAGCCACCTGACTTTTGATGTTCGACATTTACTTGTTGGACATTTTGACACCTGGTAATAAATTCCGCTATGTCCTTCTTCATACCTTCCCTCCAATATGTTTCTCAAAGGTCGTGTTACATTTTCGTGGAACTAAGATGAATTGAATAGCGGGACCCATGGGCTTCTTCAAAGATCCTGTTCCTCAACACATGTATGTTGGGAACACATAGACTCACTTGGCACCTTAAAATACTATTCCCTGTAAGGAGAATGTGTCGTTAAGCTTGCCAAGGACCAATTCCTTGAACTCCATCAATGATTTGTAAAGGCGTTGTTTGGACTGCACCTCAACCACTAATAATGACTTAGAGTTATTACGAACCATGAAACCAACCTCCAAATAATCTTCCGACCTCACCCCCAACATAGCCAACCTGTTTACATCCTTCACTAGGTCCTTTTTGGATTCATCAACGTGGGATACACTATCCATATTCGTACGACATAAGGCATCCGGAACCACATTAGCCTTGCCGGGGTGATAGAAAACACTAATATCAAAATCTTTCAACAATTCTAACCACCTTCTTTGAAAGAGATTCGACTCTTTTTGGGTAAACACATACTAGAGACTCTTATGGTAGGTAAATATATCAACATGAACCCTATATTAGTAATGCATCCATAATTTAAAGGAAAACACCACGGCCTCTAACTCAATGTCATGAGGTGGATAGTTTTGCTCATGTACCATATAGGGACATAGGCTATCACTCTCCGATGTTGTATAAGAACACATCCCAAAACAACTCGGGATGTGTCACAATGCACAAGAAAACCCTTTGTTTCCACCTGTAAGGTCAACACCAGAGCGAAATTGAGCCTATATTCTATTGAAACACTTGCTACATGCCTCCGACAACTCAAATTTCTTACACATTTGGGTTAAAGTAGTAAAGGGAGATGAAATGGGCGCAAAACGATCAACGAAACTCATATAATGACCTACCAAACCTAAGAAACTCCTAATATCCGTTGGAGTCAACGGTCTAGGCATATTTTTTCACCACCTACATTTTCCTTGGGTCAACCTTAGCACCTTCACTAGAGATGATATGCCAAAGAAAAGTCACTGACCATAACACTAACTATACTTGGCAATTAGTTGATCTTCCTTAAGGGTTTTTCAATACCCCCTTAAATGACCCATATGATCACTCTCATTTTTCGAATATACCAAGATGTCACCAATGAATACAATGACAAATCAATTGAGGTAACTTCGGAACAACCTACTTATTAGGTCCATAATGGTCGTCAGAGCATTTTTGAGACCAAATTACATTACCAGCAACTCATAGTACCCCTACCTAGTTAGAAATGCCATTTTGTTACATCCTCACCTCTAACCCTATGTTGGTCATACCCGACCTTAAGTAAATCATTGAAAAGTAACATGCCCTTTGGAGTTGATAAATGAAAGTCATCAATCCAAAGGAGAAAATACTTGTTCTTGATTATGAACTTATTATGTTGCCGGTAATCTATACAAATTCTTAAAGACCTATCATCCCTCTTCACAAACAAAATTGGAGCACCCTATGGAGAAATACTAGGTCTTATGAAGCCTTTGTCTGGTAAATCATTGAGTTCAGCCTTCAACCTGTTCAATTCAACCGGAGCCATCTGATAGGGAGGAATTTAAATGAGATTTGTATCCGGTATCAAATCAATACCAAAATCAATTTCCCATTCTGGAGGAGTACTGGGAAGGTCATTTGGATAAACCTCCAGAAATTCACTTACTACGGCGACAGACTCAATGCGAAGAATTTCGTAGTCTAGATCTTGGAATCTTACCATGTGGTAAAGAGAACCTTTAGAGTTTATTTTGCATGCTTTTAGACAAGAAATGATACGACCTCTAGCAATAAAATTTCCCCCTTTCTACTTAACAACTGGTTCATTTGAATTTTAAACATCACTACTCTTATCCTATAGTAATTAGAGGCGAAACATGCATTCAACCAATCTATACCAAATATAATATCGAAGTTACAACATATAAAGTTCTACTAGTTCAACATAAGAAACTCTATTGGGCAACATATAGGATATTTTTTATACACTCTTTTCGCAACTATAGAGTAACCCACTGGCGAAGACATTATAAAAGGTTCATGCAAAATGTCGAGAAAAAAAATCAATCTTTTTGACTTCTAGAGAACTAACAAAGGAGAAAGTAGCACCGAGATCAAGTAAGTCATATACATCAATATAGAAGACTTTCAACATATCGATCATCATGTCGGGGGAATTCTCTTGCTCGCACCTCGAATGGATAGCATTGAAGTAGTTCTTCTTTGGATCCTAATTTCAACCACTTGCTTGAGTTTGAACACCATTTTCTTGGACCCTAACATTAGGGAGAACTTTGACTTTGTGCCCAATCTTTCAACAACAAAAGCAATTGTCCATCCCCTTAAGGAAATCATCATAGTGCCTCTGGCCACATATTCAACAACCTGGCTTCTATGTTGGTGAATTTGTACCTTTTCCCTTCTTGAACATTGGGTTACACACCCTATCACCACTAGCTTTTAGGAACTTAAGGTACTTGACTATGAATGTGGCTTTGTGTGTATATTCATAGGGTTGATGTATGTTATTCGTACCCGACTTTATGAGTCTATCATGTTCATAATTATGATGATCTGGTAGTGTATTGGATGATTTGAAGATGTTAAGGGTTATTTCTATGTTCTTGTAGAATGATATATATTATGAGTTAAAGTGAAGTATATGGTGTCTTGTCATGGTTGACTTATATCCCTTGCTTGATGCATGTATGAATTTAAATATATGATGACTACACCTAGGATACTAAAGTCACTTAGTCTTGAATTTATGAATGACATGTGATCTTAAATGAAGTTAATAGGGTCTTTTATGTGAAATTTTTAACCTAGTGGTATGGTTATGAATGTTGAACTCGTAAGTCGAAGGTATCCTTCAAGCAAAGGAATGATGGATTTAAGGTTTATTGGATGAAACGACATCATATTAAACCTTAGGAAAGCCATTATGAGTTTCTTTTACTATTGAAAGGTAGACCTACTGGACCTTTCTTTGGTAAGGTGGATGTGATTAGGTTATGAACATGTTATGGAACCCATTTATATGAACCTTAATGTGAATTACTCTATGAGAAAGAAGGCTAGAACTGAGTGAATATGGTTAGAGAAGTAGTTCTACTTAAAGAGTGACACTAGACTACAAAGCATGCCGTTCATATTCCTTAATCATGTGCTTGTATGATATGTGTCTAATTTCTACCATTGGCAAGTAGAAAACCCTCATCAAAGTCGGTTAGAACATAAGATTCCATGTTTTCTATTTTTCTATCATTATCTGTTTTGACTAGTTGTGATAGTTCATATTCTATATATAAAGATCTTAATTTTTTCCATATTTTCCTTACCTTTTTATCTATCTTAGTTCTTTTTATTTTAATATTTTTATTTTTATTCATCATAACTTTTTATATAATATTTTAAAAAGCTTACTTACTTTATCTGGATATCTAATTTTTTTTAACTTGTAATTTCTACCATATCGCCTTAGCCAATATTCAGTCATATTTAATCTCCAATATCTAAATCATCATATAAATCATGCATGTCATAATAAAGCTCATCTTGTATACTTTGTATGGTTAACTCAGTCCAACCTTGAGTTGTTATTTCTATTATCTCGTATGTTACCAGTTTATCATAAATTTCTCTTTTTATGTCAGTATTAAGATTTTTTAATATATAAAGTAATAATATCTTATAATCAACAACGTCGTTTAATAGGTAAGTTTCCATTTTTATCATTTTCATTTTTCACTAAAATTTTATTCCTTCCAACCTCTTAATAAATTATACTTGCTTATTATGCAAAAATAATGATTTAATAATCATCTCGTCAGGTCACTACTACAGCTTTCTTCTTTGATTAGTTACCCTAACAGCGCCTCAACTTTGTTTACTCCCCTAAACGGCCTTCTCTGCCTACCGATTTCAACCTTAGGATGGCATAGTCTGGGCATACTTATTCGAAAAATATTTCTGTAGCAAACTTTCTAAAGATGGTCATTATAACATTATTCAAACATGATAAACAATTATAATTAACAAGAGATTTTCAGGAATAAATTAATTTAGCTACTCATGAATATAAAATGGTATACCTGTTTTTGTGGATCATTTGTCATAGTTGATTTGTTTTCCATAATTATTTAATTATCTAGCTCTGATACCAATGGAGGGGGGTGGAAGCGGATTTATGAATTGAGAGTAGGGAGTAGAGAGAAGATTGTTAGATGAAGGATTGATGATTTTATTTATGAGGGGAAACCCTCTATTTATACACAAAATTTAAAGACTTTTGGCCAAAAATGGCCGACACATACTTTACACTTGCCCTCTTTATATTCGGCCGACACAAGAAAACAAAATACTTACTATTACTACTTTACATAATGGCCTCTTCTTTATTTATGGCCGACATACACACTATTTTCTTTATGACTTTTACAATTGGCTTTTTACAGCCGACACAACATGACAAAAATAAAAATTAGTACTTTTTACATATGGCTGATATTCAGCCGACACAAAATACAAAATACTTTTTTTTTATTCGATTTGAACGTCTGGTATGACATTATCTTCTCCTTGACATTTTGAACATATATGGTCGGGGTATTTTTGTCCAATAATTTTGCAATATCTGGTCAATAATTCTTCCGAAATAAACCCTTTCCTTAATGCTCTTGTTGTTGGTTTTTGCTCTGGCTTCAGTAGACTAAGTATCCATTGGCGTATCTCTTCCATATCTTATTCTCTGATTTCTTTAGAATTTGAATATATCATAACTTGCTATCGTACATAATAGCTCCATACTGAATTTCCGTTTAAATAATTGTTAGTTAGTTCATTTAGGATAGTTGCTATTCCTATTACTCTTATGTTGGCGTAGAATTCTAGTATCTCAATCTTTTGTATTTCTTGTTGTATTCCGATATCTTCTGGAATTATCATATCTCTGGTCAAACCAATTTTTATAACTTGTATAATTGGTTTTATCTCATCAAATAATATCTCTGCTGGTGCTGAATAAAACTTTATATAAAACAATGTTCCATTAGTAATTCTTTTTTAGTTCATAAAGGCTTTGTATAGCTCTGGTATGGTAGATATTTCATCTCCTGTTTTGGTATAAACTGTATTAAGTAATCCATAACTATAACATGTTTAACTAGATTTGCATTGGTGCCTGGTTGTGCTATTAACTTATTATATCCTTGTAGCTTTTGGGTTATAAAATCAGTATTAGGGTCTTTGGTAGTTGGAGATCTAGGTGTTGAGTTTAAATAATTTTGGATTTTATAAAGGTTTTCAATATATGAGCGGGTTATGTGGTTGTAGGCCTTTTTTATCTTGGTTTAAACTTTCTGAGTAAGTATGTGTTTGTGGTGGTATAAATAATGAGTCTTTTTAATTCTTTGGAATAAATGGTTTATCGAAGATTTTGTTCATATTTAAATTTGTATATCTTATTCCACTGGCTCCTTTTGTTGTAGATGTGCTTGCTGTAGCTGCATTTAAACAAACATTGTCATGGGTTTTATGGAGTTTCCCAACGTCTCCTTCTAGTTCTGGCTTTTTTCCGTCCACCGAACGACGTAGTTTCGCATTTTTAGAGTCATGCTGCTGACTGTTAGCTTTCAGATTTTGTAACTCTTTTCCCATACTGTCCACCTTCGTAGAAAGTGTAGTAATTGCTTTGAGTATTTCTTCTATTGTATCTTGTTCAGTTTGAGTTCCTTTTTCTTGATAGGTAGTCTGCAACAAGGTTCTTGTCAGTCTTAATTACTTCAATTGTAAATGTAAAATTTAATATATTCAATACTAATCTCCTTATTTCTTTTGTTGTAACTGAATTTTCTAATCTTTTTGTTATCCACCATTTTACCTGTGTGTTATCTGTTCTTACAATAAATTTATTGTAAACAATATATGGTTCAAATGCTAATAAACATTTATATAATGCGAATAATTCTTTTCTATTTATTTCCCATTTTATTTGTGCTTCTGTATAAGATCCTGAATAATATCTACAATGGTGTTCTATTTTTTCTTTTTCATGTTTTTATTTTAAAACTCCTCCGTAACTATGATCACTCGAATCTGTTTCAACAATGTAAGTAAATGTTTTATTTTCATCAGGAAAATATAGTTTTGATAATTTTTTACGTAGATTCTTAATAATTTTTATATGTGTTTTATCTTTATTATCAAAATGATATTCTACATCTTTTTTAAGTTTTTTATGTAATGGTTTTAAATGTTCTGCTAATTTTTGTATATATTCTCTTACCTGGTTTACCAATCCTAGAAAGGATTGTAATTTTTTTTTGTATCTATATTTTCATCAATAGTAATTATTTTTTGTACTATATGAGTTTGCATTTTTATTCCATTTTTATCTATTTGTATTCCTAGAAATCCTATTTGTGATTTCATAATTTCTGCTTTTCTTTTACTAAAACTTATACCTGTATTTTTTACTATATGTATAAATTTTTCCAATAATCTTATATGTTCATCTTGTGTTCTCGAATATAACAATATGTCATCTATATATACAATACAGTTTTCTAGTTGGTTAAAACAGTTATCCATAAAATGTTGGAATCTACCTGGTGTTTTTTTATATCCAAAAGGTAAAACATTCCATTCATAGAAACCTTGCGGTACTGTGAATGCTGTTAATTGTTTTGATTCTTCTTCTAGTTTTAGGTGGTAAAATCCTGATTTGCAGTCAAATTTGCTAAAATAATTACATCCTTGTATTTGTCTTATTTTTAGTATTTTTTTTGGTATCGGATAATTGTATGTTTTAGTTTTAGCATTTAGATTATGATAATCTATGAGCATTCTAATTTTACCTCTTTTTTGTTCATTGTGTTTTATTACTATAAATGCTGGACTTGTTTCAAGACCCAAATCCGCGCCGCGACTGGCACCCACACTTACCCTCCTATGTGAGCGAACCAACCAATCTAAACCATAACATTTCAATGTAATAACAACAGAAAATAATGCGGAAGACTTAAACACATTAATAAAAACCAATTCAATAACTATCAATATTCAACATCTATTATTCCCAAAACCTGGAAGTCATCATCACAAGAACATCTACTTTAAACGACTAATTCTATGAGTTTTCTAAAAGCTAAAAATACATAAGAAGCTAGTCCATGCCGGAGGTTCAAGGCATCAAGACATGAAGGAGAAGATCCAATCCAAGCTAGAAGCGTTAGCTCACCCTGAAGATCCGGTATGACGAAGACTGGCTTGAGTTACTGTTGAGTCGAAGATTATGGCACGTTTGCTACACTCCACAAATGACAAGAAGAAAAACTTAAAAGTAGGGTCAGTACAAAACACGGGTACTGAGTAGATATCATCGGCCAACTCAAAATAGAAAACAATATGTATTAGGCAATATCATAAAATCAACTAATATCCTTAGCATGCAGCATTTATAGTTACCATAACCCTTGGTTACAACACCAAGCACATTTATGAGGACTCACACCTCCTCATCATACTCATTTTGGAATTTAGTTCATTAGATTGGATATATTATCATATTTCAAGATTCATTATCTTTATTCCCCTCGTGTCGGTACGTGACACTCCGCTCCTCAATATACTATCCTAGTACCGGAACGTGGCACCTGATCCATATTCTATCCTGGTGTCGGAACGTGACACCCGATCCACATATTCTATCCTGGTACCGGAACGTGGCACCTGATCCATATTCTATCCTGGTGTCGGAACGTGACACCCGATCAATATTTTCTATCCTGGTATCGGAACGTGGCACCCGAACCATATTCTATCCTAGTGTCGGAACGTGACACCCGATCCATATTCTATGCTGCTGTCGGAACGTGACACTCTGATCCTCAATATACTATCTTGGTATCGGAACGTGGAACCCGATCCATATACTATCTTGGTGTCGGAACGTGACACTCTGATCCTCATATACTATCCTGGTATCGGAACGTGGCACCCGATCCCCTAATCTCACCACTTTCGTTAATCAAGCCTTCTTTTATACCAAGGCATCATAATTAACATGTAGATTAGGGTTTCTTTTCAAGATTTTGAATTCAATAGCTTCATCATGCTTATTTAATCACAAATACATAATCACATCATTCATGCAAGCATACAATTAAGCATATAGAAGGTTTACAATACTACTAACACATATCATTCGCTATTAAGAGTTTACTACGAATAGCATGAAATAACCATAACCTACCTCCACCGAAGAATTGCGATCAACAAGCTATCTTCTCAAAATCCTTGCTATCCTCTTCGTTTCTCTCTCTCTCTTCTCATTCTCTTTCTTTTTCTGTCTCTCATCGTTCTTTCTATTTTTTCTTATTCAAACCCTCTTTCTTTTACCCTAATTAGTATATAATTAAGAATAAAATATGGAAATAATACCCCACTAATTAACTTAGGGTTACCTATTTTAACCCCCAAAAATTTGAGTTATTAATATAAACCCACGCAATCTATAATTAAGGAAAGAATAGTCCCAAAACGTCCCTTAAAACGTGTAAGGAAATCCAATTCTGCCTGGGATTTACGCATCCTGTGAAGTGACGTCGTGCCTGCGAAGGTCCGTCTTGTAGGTCGTTGCAAGGGTCAGAGAGTCAATTTCCACTGAACAATCTATGACGGTCCGTCACGCCTGTGACGGTCCGTCCTGCCATTCCGTCACCAAGTTCAGAGAGTCGTTCCCTGTACCAAATTCTCAAGAGTTGAAGTGTTTTGAAACGGTGGGTCACGACAGTCCGTCGTGCCTATGACGGTCCATCCTACGTGTCCGTCACAGAGTTCAGAAAGTCGATTTCAGCACCCAAATTTCAGAATTTCTATGTGTTTCGAAACGATACCCTGCGACGGTCCGTCGTACCCATGACGTTCCGTCGTGGGGTCCGTCGCTTCTGCCAGTTTTTCCAGAATTGAAGTCTGTTGCTCAAAACGACTAAACGGGTCGTTACATTAGATACCAATTTACCCATCGTTCGTCCCCGAACGATCAAAAGGAGGAAAACAGGGGCGAAAAGGAGTACCTCAATCTGTAAACAGATGTGGGTATTTTTCTCGCATATCCGCCTCCTTCTCCCAAGTAGCTTCTTCAACGGGTTGATTCTTCCATTGCACCTTGATGGATGCAATCTCTCTCGACCTCAACTTGTGAACTTCTCTATCTAAAATAGCAACAGGCTCCTCCTCATAAGACAAGTTCTCATCAAGCAAAACTGAATCCCAACGGATGATGTAGTTTCCATCCCCATGGTATCTTTTCAACATCGACACATGGAATACCGGATGCACTCCGGACAGCCCTGGAGGCAAGGCTAACTCATAAGCCACCTCTCCTACTCGCTTAAGTACTTCAAATGGTCCAATGTACCTTGGACTTAGTTTACCCCTTTTTCTAAACCGCATCACCCCTTTCATTGGTGAAACTTTCAACAAGACTTGTTCACTTCCATGAACTCTAAGTCTCTAACCTTTCGATCTGCATATTCTTTTTGTCTACTTTTCGCCGCTAGAAGCTTTTCTTGAATAGACTTCACTTTTTCCATCGAATCCATCAAAAGGTCAGTACCCCAAGGCCTAACCTCAAATGCATCAAACCAACCAATGGGAGACCTACATCTCCTACCATACAATGCTTCGAATGGAGCCATATCAATACTTGAGTGATAGCTATTATTGTATGAAAACTCCGCTAAGGGTAGGAAGCTATCCCAATGACCACCAAACTCTATCATACACGCACGAAGCATATCCTCCAACACTTGAATCGTCCTTTCAGACTGACCATCGGTCTGAGGATGGAACGCAGTACTAAGGTCAAACCTAGTACCCAATTCCGCATGCAATGTTTTCCAAAACATAGAAGTAAACTGCGTACCTCTATCTGATATGATGGATAGTGGAACCCCATGCAATCGCACCACTTCCGAGATGTAAAGTTTGGCTAACTTTTCTGCATTGTAAGTCACCTTGACCGGAATGAAATGAGCAGATTTACTTAACCTATCAACAATCACCCAAATGAAGTCATACTTACCCATTGTCTTCGGAAGACCAACAACAAAGTCCATTGCAATTCTTTCCCACATCCATTCCGGAATGGGCATTCTCTGAAGTGTTCCTCCGGGCCTTTGTTGTTCATACTTTACTTGTTGACAGTTTGGACATTTGGCAATAAAATCCACAATGTCACGCTTCATTCTGCTCCACCAAAAGTGTTGTTTTAGGTCACGATACATCTTGGTTGCACCCGGATGTATAGAATACCTTTAACTATGAGCCTCTGTCAGAATAGTGTTGATCAAATCATCGATGCGGGGTACACATAACCTTCCCTTGATTCTCAAAACACCTTCCTCATCGATTTGTGTTTCCTTAGCCTCTCCTCGCAATACCTTATCTTGGATTCTTCTTAGTTTCTCATCATCAAACTGTTTTCCCTTAATTTTGTCAAGAAAAGAAGATCTTGACTCCAAAGAAGCCAACAATCCTCCCTTCTCATTTACTTCTAATCTCATCAAGTCATTAGCTAGAGTCTGAACCTCTCTAGCAAAAGGGCGTCTAGAAGCTTGCAAGTGAGCTAGACTTCCCATGCTTCCCGCCTTTCTACTTAAAGCATCCGCCACAACATTCGCCTTCCCCGGATGATACAAAATAGTAATGTCGTAGTCCTTCAGTAGTTCCATCCATCTCCTCTGTCTCAAGTTCAAATCCTTCTGAGTAAAGACATACTGAAGGCTACAATGATCCGTATAGACCTCACACTTAACCCCATATAAATAGTGTCTCCATTGTTTTAATGCAAACTCTACCGCAGCCAATTCCAAATCATGAGTTGGATAATTACGTTCATGCACCTATAATTGCCTTGAAGCATAAGCAATCACACTCTTCTCTTGCATTAGTACTGCACCCAAACCAGAATAGGATGCATCACAATAAACAATGAAGTTCTTACCCTCTACTGGCAAGGTAAGGATAGGTGCGGTAGTCAACAAAGTCTTGAGCTTCTGAAAGCTTTCCTCACATTCGTCCGACCATATAAATGGAACATTCTGCTTAGTCAAGTTCGTCAATTGGGAAGCAATTGAAGAGAATCCCCTGAAAAATCGACGGTAGTAGCTAGCTAACCCAACAAAGCTCCTTATTTCTGACACATTAGTAGGTCTTACCCAATTCTTCACTGTCTCAATCTTAGAAGGATCCACCATCACTCCTTCCTTAGAAACCACGTGCCCCAAGAAGGACACTGCATCTAGCCAAAACTCACACTTAGAGAACTTGGCATAAAGCTTTTTCTCCCTCAACGTTTCCAATACCATTCTCAAATGTTCTTCATGATCCTTCTTGCTCTTTGAGTATACCAATATATCATCAATAAATACGATCACGAAGAGGTTTGAATATGGCTTAAAAATCCCGTTCATCAAGCTCATAAACGCAGCAGGGGCATTCGTACGACCAAATGACATCACCACAAATTCGTAATGTCCATGCCTCGTTCGAAAAGCAGTCTTTGGCACATCCATTGCCCGTATCTTTAATTGATGATAACCGGATCTCAAGCCAATCTTAGAGAAGACACAAGCACCTTGTAACTCATCGAACAAGTCATCAATGCGGGGGAGAGGATACTTGTTCTTTATGGTTACCTTGTTTAGTTGTCTGTAGTCTATACACATTCGAAAACTCCCATCCTTCTTCTTCACAAACAAAACCGGAGCACCCCAAGGAGATGCACTTTGTCTAATAAAGCCTTTGTTTAACAACTCTTGAAGTTGGGCTTTTAACTCTCTTAACTCCGCGGGAGCCATTCTGTAAGGGGGTATAGAAATGGGGCGAGTACCCGGTTAAAGATCAATGCAGAAGTCAATATCCCTATCTGGTGGTATACCTTGATAATGCATGAAACTTAGCCTCATATGCAGTAACCGACATCCTACCTTGCTCTAGGCTCAAGAACTCATCCCTTTTGACAGGTTATTGTTAATTGTTCATTTTCTATATTGTATGGTTTGACTTTTTCTAACCATTTTATTCCTAATGTAATATTATGATTTCCTTGGTATATTTTAAATTGTATTACTAAGGGTATTCCTCTTATAATTATTTCTTTTTTTGTTGTTTCTTCATTCGTGTTCACTATCTCACTAGGTAGTCCAGGGCATGTATGTCCTGTTCTTATAATTTCTTCTTCTAATACTAACTCTCTTGTTATATAATTTTCTTCTTGTCCTGTATTTATTAATATTTTATATTTTCTTTGGTCTATTATTCCTGTTATGAAATAATGATATGGTGTTATTTCTTCTTTATCTAATAAGCTTTGTGGAATTTCATATTTTCTTTTAGATGTACTCATCCTTGATGAGGTAGCTCTTGTCAATGTATTTGGTACGCTTGAAGTGCTTAATCTTTCTTTTACTATCTCTAAATCTTCTTCTATATCAATTTCTTTATAGCTATAGTCATTGTTGTCTATTATAGTAATTATTTTTTCAAAAGGATTTTCTATTTTTATTTTATTAATTTTATTTCTTGCTGTTATTTTATGCTTTGTTGTTAATATATATAAATTTTTACATCTTGCTGTAAATAATTTGCTCCCTGGTGCTAATTCTATTCCAGACATTTTCCAATATAGAACTAATGATCTATCTATATTTTTATCTGTTAATGATACTGTATAATTAACACTTATTGTAAACTTAAATTTTTGATATATTAAGTTTCCTTTTACTGCACTAATTATGCTTTTTTCTATAGGGTGTACAATTCTATCATCTGCTAAATATATTTCTATAGGTGTATCTATTCCTTCTCTAAAGCAGGCTTTTATTAATATTTCTGTTCCTCCTAAATGTACATATTTTATTGGTGTTTTAGCTTTTATATCTTGTATTTCTTTGTTTATCATTCTTTTATTTATTATAGGTATATATGCTTTTCCTCTTGTGTATTTACAATCTACGATATGTTCTTTTTGACTAACTACATAGTATTCTTCTTTTTGTTTTTTAAACCAATTTCTTAAAATAGGCATTTCTAGTACTTTTTCAACATTTAAATCTAATTCTTTTCCTTTTATTTGTTCAAATATCGTATTATCAAATATAATTTTTTGTTCTGATGATTCTTCATCTTGATATTCTTCCTTAGATATTATTTTTATTTCATTTTCAGACATTATATTTCTTCATCTGTTTCGTTATTATATATGTTAATATTTTCTTCTTCATTCTCAGTTTCTATGTCTGATACTTCATATATACTATCATTTTCACTTAATTCATAATCTATGTACTCTATTTGGATATATTTTTCATTGTCCATAATTAATTCTGCTATTTGTTTTCTTTTTGGATTTTTGGGTAATTTACAATCTTTAGCTATGTGTCCTATCTTTCCACAATTATAACAAGTACATTGGGATATTTTTCTTTTTGGTCTGTATGGTCTTTTTATTTTATGATTTTTTACATAATACCATCGTCTTTGTTGTTTATATTTATATTTAGTTTTGTTTTTTCTGTAATTTTTATATCTTTTAGATTTTTGTTTTTTAGTTGTGCATCCAAATTGTGGTGCCATTTTATTTTTCCAACATGATAAATTTTTATTTAATACTTTTTCCTCCAAATTCATTTCTTATTGCTGATTCATATTTATCTAGTATATCTATATTTGTTGCTGGTGCGAATCCATCCATTTTCTTATCATTCCTAAGTACTTCTAAACTTTCTGAGGGTAGATTTTCTATCCATAATTTTGTTGTTCCTACGAACGTTCTTTCTACGTATCTTTGTGTTTTCGCTGTTTCTATTTTGTTATCTATTAACTGTTTAGACATATTTCCTATCCATAACAATATTGCTTTATTTATATCTGCGACACAATCTAAATCTAAGAAATTGTATTGTTCATTTGCTGGTTTAGGTGTCCAATTTTTATTTAGTCTACTGTTCCATATTGCATTATTTCTGTCTGATTATTGATAGCTTTCTGTATAATAAGTTGGTGGTACTCTAGGACTATTTCTAGGACTATTATCTGGGGTTTTAACTCTTGACGTACTAGGTCTATTCATATCTCCTGTGTTTATTTCTAATTTTTTTTGTTTATTTATCTGTTCTAGAATTTCTGTATATGTTTCACTTATACCACTTATTTCTGATTGTTGGTCATTTTCATTTCTGTCTATTTCATTTACTTCAATATCTTCATTTAGATCTTTTAGATCTTCATTTAGTTTCTGTTCCATTTGTTTTATTTCATTTGTTAATTCTAGCTCTTTATCTTTTTGTTTTTATTTATTTTCATATAATAATTTTAACCTAGCTAATTCTTTTTCTAATTCACTTATTCTTGTATTTTTTTATTTCTTCTGAATTTTGTACTTCTTGTTGTGCTTGTGTTTTTATTTTTTCAATTTCTCTTGATTTATCTATTTCTTCATTTTCTTTTGTTATTCTTACCATAGCTGTTAAACTATCTTCTAATTTTGCTGTTTCTTTTTCTAGCATTAAGTATAGGTTATTTCCTATTCTCTTGTATCTTCTTCCTAAATTTTAAAATAATATTTTTATTATCATTCCATCTTGATTTTCATATGTTTTTTCGTCTACTGCAAATTCTTCTTTATTCATTATGATCTATGTATTATATTATGTTGTAATTCATATTCAAGACAATCTAATTCTAATTCTAACATTAATATATCTTTTCTTTGTGCTAGTATTGATTTATTACATACTCCTGCTAATGTATTTTCTTCTAACCTTCTTTTTCTGTGTTGTAATTCTTGTTCTTTTTCAACTATTTTTTCCATTATTTCTTCTATTAATTGTTGTTTATAGATTTCTCTTTTCATACTGTTTTTTCAAATAGGAGACATATTTATATTCTATTTTTGAAATTATGTTTATCAATTGATTTTTTCTATCATTATCTGTTTTGACTAGTTGTGATAGTTCATATTCTATATATAAAGATCTTAATTTTTTCCATATTTTCCTTACCTTTTTATGTATCTTAGTTATTCTTATTTTTATTCATCATAACTTTTTATATAATATTTTAAAAAGCTTACTTACTTTATCTGGATATCTAATCTTTTTTAACCTGTAAATCATCATATAAATCATGCATGTCATAATAAAGCGCATCTTGTATACTTTGTATGGTTAACTCAGTCCAACCTTGGGATGTTATTTCTATTATCTCGTATGTTACCAGTTTATCATAAATTTCTCTTTTTATGTCAGTATTAAGATTTTTTAATATATAAAGTAATAATATCTTATAATCAACATCGTCGTTTAATAGGTAAGTTTCCATTTTTATCATTTTCATTTTTCACTAAAATTTTATTCCTTCCAACCTCTTAATAAATTATACTTGCTTATTATGCAAAAATAATGATTTAATAATCATCTCGTCTGGTCACTACTACAGCTTTCTTCTTTGATTAGTTACCCTAACAGCGCCTCAACTTTGTTTACTCCCCTAAACGGCCTTCTCTGCCTACCGGTTTCAACCTTAGGATGGCATAGTCTGGGCATACTTATTCGAAGAATATTTCTGTAGCAAACTTTCTAAAGATGGTTATTATAACATTATTCAAACATTATAAACAATTATAATTAACAAGAGATTTTCAGGAATAAATTAATTTAGCTACTCATGAATATAAAATGGTATACCTGTTTTTGTGGATCATTTGTCATAGTTGATTTGTTTTCCATAATTATTTAATTATCTAGCTTTGATACCAATGGAGGGGGGTGGAAGCGGATTTATGAATTGAGAGTAGGGAGTAGAGAGAAGATTGTTAGATGAAGGATTGATGATTTTATTTATAAGGACAAACCCTCTATTTATACACAAAATTTACAGACTTTTGGCCAAAAATGGCCGACACATGCTTTACAGTTGGCCTCTTTATATTCGGCCGACACAAGAAAATAAAATACTTACTATTACTACTTAACATAATGGCCTCTTCTTTATTTATGGCCGACGTACACACTCTTTTCTTTATGACTTTTACAATTGGCTTTTTACAGCCGACACAACATGAAAAAAATAAAAATTATTACTTTTTACATATGGCTCATATTCAGCCGACACAAAATACAAAATACTTTTTTTTATTCGATTTGAACGTCTGGTATGACATTATCTTCTCCTTGACATTTTGAACATATATGGTCGGGGTATTTTTGTCCAATAATTTTACAATATCTGGTCAATAATTCTTCCGAAATAAACCCTTTCCTTAATGCTCTTGTTGTTGGTTTTTGCTCTGGCTTGAGTAGACTAAGTATCCATTGGCGTATCTCTTCCATATCTTGTTCTCTGATTTCTTTAGAATTTGAATATATCATAACTTGCTCTCGTACATAATAGCTCCATACTGAATTTCCGTTTAAATAATGTAACGACCTGTTTAGTCGTTTTGAGCAACAGACATCAATTCTAGAAAAACTGGCAGAAGCAACGGACCCCACGACGGACCGTCAAGGGCACGACGGACCGTCGCAGGGTCTCGTTTCAAAACACTTAGAAAATCTGAAATTGGGTACTGAAAATCGACTCTGTAAACTTCGTAACGGAATGGTAGGAGGGGCCGTCACAAGCGTGACGGACCGTCACAGATAATTCAGTGGAAACTGAGTCTCTGACCCTTGCGACGGCCTGCAGAACGGACCGTCGCAGGCATGACGGACCGTCGCAGGTTGCGCAATCCCAGTTGGAGTCGGATTTCTGGTTAAGTTTTAAGGGACGTTTTTGACTATTCTTGCCTTAATTATAAAGTTCGTGGGTTTATATTAATAACTCAAATTCTTGGGGGTTAAAAGAGGTAACCCTAAGTTAATTAGTGGGGTATTATTGTCATCTTTTATTCTTAATTATATACTAATTAGGGTAAAAGAAAGAGGGTTTGAATAAGAAAATAGAAAGAACAAGAAGGGAGAGAGAGAAAACGATCGAGAAAAATAGGAAAACACCAAGCTTTGAGGATTAACTTGCTTGATTTCAATTCTTCGGTGGAGGTAGGTTATGGTTTCATGCTTTCATAAGTAAACTCTTAATAGTGAATGATATGTATTGGTAGTATTGTAAACCCTACTATATGGTTAATGGTATGTTTGCATGAATATAATTATGTGATTGTGTTAAGATGAGCATGATGAAAATATTGAATCCCAAATCTTGAAAAGAAACTTTAATATACATTATTAATGATGAGGCTTTGGTATAGAAGAAGGCTTGATGAATTAAAGTAATGGGATTGATGATGCCTTGGTATAGAAGAAGGCTTGATGAATTAATGTAATGGGATTGATGATGCCTTGGTATAGAGAAGGCTTGATGATTTACAGAATGATATTAGTGGATCGGAGTGTCACGTTCCGACACATAGTATTTGTGGATCGGAGTGTCACGTTCCGACACATAGTATTAGTGGATCGGAGTGTCACGTTCCGACACATAGTATTAGTGGATCGGAGTGTCACGTTCCGATACGTAGAATTAGGGGATCGGAGTGTCACGTACCGACACATATAGGGGATCGAAGTGTAATGTACCGACACATATAGGGGATTGGAGTGTCACGTACCGACACATATAGGGGATTAGGTGTCACGAACCGACACGTAGAATTAGGGGATTGGAGTGTCATGTACCGACACATAGCAGTAGGGGATCGGAGTGTCACGTACTGACACATATAGGGGATCGGGTGTCACGAACCAACACGTAGAATTAGGGGATCGAAGTGTCACGTACCGACACATAGCAGTAGGGGATCGGAGTGTCACGTACCGACACAAGAGGAAGAAAGATAACGAATCTTGAAAGATGATAATATACTCAACTTAATAAACTGAATTCCCAAATGAGTATGGTGTTGAGGCTTGAACCCTCATGGATGAACTTGATGGTACTTATTAATGATTATAGTACTTGTTGTTGCTACATGTTGAGTTTTATAGTCGATTTACGATAATATTTGATATATACTGTTCCCTATTTTGAGTTGGCCGATGATATCTACTCAGTACCCGTGTTTTGTACTGACCCCTACTTTTATGTTTTTCTTCTTGTTATTTGTAGAGTGCAGCAAATGTGCCGTCATCTTCGACTCAACAGTAATTCAAGCCAGTCTTACTACATCAGAAATTCAGGGTGAGCTAATGTTTCTAGCTTGGACTGGATCTTCTTCTTCAAGTCTTGATGCCTTGAACTTCCGGCATGGACTAGCTTCTTATGTATTTTTAGCTTCTTAGAAACTCTTGGAATTAGTAGTTTAAAGTAGATGTTCTTGTGGTGATGACTTCCAGATTTTGGGGGAATAATGGATGTTGAATTTTAGAAGTTAATGAATTGGTCTTTATTTAATGAGTTTAAGTCTTCCGCATTACTTTCTGTTGATATTATATTGAAATGTTAAGGTTTAGATTTGTTGGTTCGCTCACATAGGAGGGTAAGTGTGGGTGCCAGTCGCGGCCCGGATTTGGGTCGTGACAAACTTGGTATCAGAGCATTAGGTTCGTTGGTCTCATTATACAAGAATAGGTCTAGTAGAGTGTTAAGGAATGGTGGGGGGAGGCCTTTACTTTTCCTTGAGAGGCTATAAGACTTTAGGAAAATTTCACTCTTTTATTCTTTCTTTCGTGCTACAACTTGAGTCGAATTGGTATCTAGGCGATACGAATTGGTATCTGAACATCTTCACTCTCTTTCGCAGATGGTTAGAACTAGAGCAACGACTACGCCAACACCGACACCGGCCAGACAAGAAACAACCGAGCCAGCCGCTGGAGCTGTGGCTCGAGGAAGAACAGCGGCAAGGGGCCGTGGTAGAGGTCGTGGGAGGACGTCCTCTAGGGGAAGAGGACGAACACCTAGTCCATCTAATACGAGGGCAGTGACTCCTCCACCTACTGAGGAGGTAATAAGAGAAGGGGAGGATGGGGAAACTGAACAAGTGCAGAATGAGGGATTGCAAGCCCAACCTACCCCAAAGATGATCAATCAGGTTCTGGCTTATCTTAGCGGGTTATCTGATCAGGGCCAGACACCCCCAGTGTTTTCTAAACCAGTACCTCAGGCTCCGGAGGTACAACATGCGGCTACTATGGCTCCCCGCATGGATGTTCCATTGGAAATAGGCACGTTTCCACGTCTTACTATTGGGCCTATAATGACAAATGATCAGCATGAACTTTTTAGTAAGTTCTTGAAATTGAAACCTCCAGTCTTCAAGGGTGCGGAATCCGAGGATGCTTACAATTTTCTGGTTGACTGTCATGAGCTACTACACAAGATGGGTATAGTAGAACGGTTTGGTTTGGAGTTTGTGACTCATCAGTTTCAAGGGAACGCCAAAATGTGGTGGCGGTCACATATCGAGTGTCAACCAATAGAGGCACCACCTATGACTTGGGCCTCATTCTCTAGATTGTTTATGGAGAAGTATATCCCCCGAACTTTGAGGGATATGAAAAAGGGATGAGTTCTTGAGCCTAGAGAAAGGTAGGATGTCGGTCAATGCATTTGAGGCTAAGTTTCGTGCATTATCTTGGTATGCCACCCAACTATGTTTCAGTCCACAAGAGCAAATTCGTCGGTTTGTGAAGGGGTTGAGGTCAGAATTGCGGATTTCGGCATTACAGATAGCGGCAACGGCAAAATCCTTCCAAGAGCTGGTAGACTTTGTGATAGAAGTGGAAGGAGTGAAGCCAGACGACTTCCATACGACATCGACATCAAAAAGGTTTCGAAAGGGAGGTGAGTTTAATGGTTCTTACACTAGAGGACAGGGTTCGGGAAGTTGCTCAGTCCGACAAATTCAGTCTTCACTAAAGACTGTAGTTGGGGGACCACCTCAGACCGGTCAACACTTCTCCGAGAAACCTATTCTTGAATCCAGAGAGTGTTATGGATGTGGGGAGATTGGACATATTAGGAAAAATTGTCCAAAATAGAGTTATAGACCCCCAATGGCTAGAAGTAGAGGTGGTCATGGTAGAGGCCGTCATTCTGGAGGACGTGGTGGTCGAGGTAATGGTGGTCACCAAAACGGCCAAGGTGATGGGCAAACTGGAGTCACTACATCACAACATGGTAGGGGCAACTGACAGACGAACGATAGGGCCCATTATTACGCTTTCCCTGGGCGGTCTCAAGCGGAGGCATCTGATGCTGTCATCACAGGTAATCTTCTGGTTTGTGATTGCACGGCCTCTGTATTGTTTGATCCTGGATCCACATTTTCTTATGTATCTTCCTCATTTTCTAATGGTCTAAATTTACATTGTGAATTACTTGATATACCTATTCATGTTTCTACTCCGGTGGGTGAGTCTGTGGTAGTTGAAAGGGTATATAGGTCCTGTTTGGTGAAATTTGTGGGGAGCAGCACTTATGTAGATTTGGTTATCTTGGAAATGGATGATTTTGATGTAATTCTGGGTATGACTTGGCTTTCTCCGCAATTTGCGATCTTGGATTGTAATGCTAAAACGGTGACGTTAGCCAAACCTGGGACAGATCCGTTGGTTTGGAAGGGTGACTACACTTCCAATCCGGTGCGTATCATCTCCTTTCTTCGTGCTAAGAAAATTGTTAGTAAAGGGTGTTTAGCTTTCTTGGCACATCTCAAGGATTACACTACCCAAGTGCCTTCGATTGAGTCGGTTTCAGTAGTCCGTGAGTTTCTGGATGTGTTCCCTGCAAATCTTCCTGGTATGCCACCAGATAGGGATATTGACTTCTGTATCGATCTCGAACCGGGCACACGCCCCATTTCTATACCCCCTTATAGAATGGCTCCCGCAGAGTTAAGAGAGTTAAAGGCACAACTTCAAGAGTTATTGAACAAAGGATTTATTAGACCAAGTGCATCTCCTTGGGGTGCTCCGGTTTTATTTGTAAAGAAGAAGGATGGGAGTTTTCGAATGTGCATAGACTACAGACAACTGAATAAGGTAACCATAAAGAACAAGTATTCTCTTCCCTGCATTGATGACTTGTTTGATCAAATACAAGGTGCTTGTGTCTTCTCTAAGATTGATTTGAGATCCGGTTATCATCAATTGAAAATACGGGCAACGGATGTGCCAAAGACTACTTTTCGAATGAGGTATGGGCATTACGAATTTGTAGTGATGTCTTTTGGTCTAACGAATGCCCCTGCTGCATTCATGAGCTTGATGAACGGGATTTTTAAGCCATATTTGGACCTCTTCGTGATCGTATTTATTGATGATATATTAGTATACTCAAAGAGCAAGAAGGAACATGAAGAGCATTTGAGAATGGTATTGGAAATGTTGAGGGAGAAAAAGCTTTATGCCAAGTTCTCTAAGTGTGAGTTTTGGCTAGATGCAGTGTCCTTCTTGGGGCACGTGGTTTCTAAGGATGGAGTGATGGTGGATCCTTCTAAGATTGAGACAGTGAAGAATTGGGTAAGACCCACTAACGTGTCAGAAATAAGGAGCTTTGTTGGGTTAGCTAGCTACTACCGTCGATTTGTCAAGGGATTCTCTTCTATTGCTTCCCAATTGACGAACTTGACTACGCAGAATGTTCCATTTGTATGGTCGGACGAATGTGAGGAAAGCTTTCAGAAGCTCAAGACTTTGTTGACTACCGCACCTATCCTTACCTTGCCAGAAGAGGGTAAGAACTTCATTGTTTATTGTGATGCATCCTATTATGGTTAGGGTGCAGTACTAATGTAAGAGAAGAGTGTGATTGCTTATGCTTCGAGGCAATTAAGAGTGCATGAACGTAACTATCCAACCCACGATTTGGAATTGGCTGCGGTAGTGTTTGCATTAAAGCAATGGAGACACTATTTATATGGGGTTAAGTGTGAGGTCTACACAGATCATCGTAGCCTTCAGTATGTCTTTACTCAGAAAGATTTGAACTTGAGGCAGAGGAGATAGATGGAACTGCTGAAGGACTACGACATCACTATTTTGTATCATCCGGGGAAGGCGAATGTTGTAGCAGATGCTTTAAGTAGAAAGGCGGGAATCATGGGAAGTCTAGATCACTTGCAAGTTTCTAGACGCACTTTGGCTAAAGAGGTTCAGACTCTAGCTAATGACTTGATGAGATTAGAAGTAAATGAGAAGGGAGGATTGTTGGCTTCTGTGGAGTCAAGATCTTCTTTTCATGACAAAATTAAGGGAAAACAGTTTGATGATGAGAAACTAAGAAGAATCCAAGATAAGGTATTGCGAGGAGAGGCTAAGGAAGCACAAATCGATGAGGAAGGTATTTTGAGAATCAAGGGAAGGGTATGTGTACCCCGCGTCGATGATTTGATCAACACTATTCTGACAGAGGCTCATAGTTCAAGGTATTCGATACATCCGGGTGCAACCAAGATGTACCGTGACCTAAAGCAACACTTTTGGTGGAGTAGAATGAAGCGTGACATTGTGAATTTTATTGCCAAATGTCCAAACTGTCAACAAATAAAGTATGAACACCAAAGGCCCGGAGGAACACTTCAGAGAATGCCCATTCCGGAATGGAAGTGGAAAAGAATTGCAATGGATTTTGTGGTTGGTCTTCCCAAGACATTGGGAAAGTTTGATTCTATTTGGGTAATTGTTGATAGGTTAACTAAGTCTGCTCACTTCATTCCAGTCAAGGTGACTTACAATGCAGAGAAGTTAGCCAAACTTTACATCTCGGAAGTGGTGCGATTACATGGGGTTCCACTATCCATCATATCAGATAGAGCTACACAGTTTACTTCTAAGTTTTGGAAAACATTGCATGCGGAATTGGGTACTAGGTTGGACCTTATTACTGCGTTCCATCCTCAGACCGATGGTCAGTCTGAGCGAACGATTCAAGTGTTGGAGGATATGCTTCGTGCATGTGTGATAGAGTTTGATGGTCATTGGGATAGCTTCCTACCCTTAGCGGAGTTTTCATACAATAATAGCTATCACTCAAGCATTGATATGGCTCCATTTGAAGCATTGTATGGTAGGAGATGTAGGTCTCTCATTGGTTGGTTTGATGCTTTTGAGGTTAGGCCTTGAGGTACTGACCTTTTGTGGGATTCGATGGAAAATGTGAAGTCTATTCAAGAAAAGCTTCTAGCGGCGCAAAGTAGACAAAAAGAATATGCAGATCAAAAGGTTAGAGACTTAGAGTTCATGGAGGGTGAACAAGTCTTGTTGAAAGTTTCACCAATGAAAGGGGTGATGCGGTTTAGAAAAAGGGGTAAACTAAGTCCAAGGTACATTGGACCATTTGAAGTACTTAAGCGAGTAGGAGAGGTGGCTTATGAGTTAGCCTTGCCTCCAGGGCTGTCCGGAGTACATCCGGTATTCCATGTGTCGATGTTGAAAAGATACCATTGGGATGGGAAGTACATTATCCGTTGGGATTCAGTTTTGCTTGATGAGAACTTGTCTTATGAAGAGGAGCCTGTTGCTATTCTAGATAGAGAAGTTTGCAAGTTGAGGTCAAGAGAGATTGCATCCATCAAGGTGCAATGGAAGAATCGACCGGTTGAAGAAGCCACTTGGGAGAAGAAGGCAGATATGCAAGAAAGATACCCACATCTGTTTACAGATTCAGGTACTCCTTTTCTCCCTTGTTTTCCTTCTTGTGATTGTTTGGGGACGAACGATGGGTAAATTGGTATCTATTGTAACGACCTGTTTAGTCGTTTTGAGCAACTGACTTCAATTCTAGAAAAACTGGCAGAAGCGACGGACCCCACGACGGACCGTCAAGGGCACGACAGACCGTCTCAGGGTCTCGTTTCAAAATACTTAGAAAATCTGAAATTGGGTACTGAAAATCGACTCTCTGAACTTCGTAACGGAATAACAGGACGGGCCTTCACAGGCGTGACGGACCGTCACAGATAATTCAGTGGAAACTGAGTCTCTGACCCTTGCGACGGCCTGCAGGACGGACCGTCGCAGGCACGACGGACCGTCGCAGGTTGCGCAATCCCAGTTGGAGTCGGATTTTTGGTTAAGTTTTAAGGGACGTTTTTGACTATTCTTGCCTTAATAATAAAGTTCGTGGATTTATATTAATAACTCAAATTCTTGGGGGTTAAAAGAGGTAACCCTAAGTTAATTAGTGGAGTATTACTGCCATCTTTTATTCTTAATTATATACTAATTAGTGTAAAAGAAAGAGGGTTTGAATTAGAAAATAGAACGAACAAGAAGGGAGAGAGAGAAAACGATCGAGAAGAAGAGGAAAACACCAAGTTTTGATGATTAACTTGCTTGATTTCAATTCTTCAATGGAGGTAGGTCATGGTTTCATGCTTTCATAAGTAAACTCTTAATAGTGAATGATATGTATTGATAGTATTGTAAACCCTACTATATGCTTAATGTTATGTTTGCATGAATATAATTATGTGATTGTGATAAGATGAGCATGATGTAAATATTGAATCCCAAATCTTGAAAAGAAACTTTAATATACATTATTAATGATGAGGCCTTGGTATAGAAGAAGGCCTGATGAATTAAAGTAATGGGATTTATGATGCCTTGGTATAGAAGAAGGCTTGATGAATTAAAGTAATGGGATTGATGATGCCTTGGTATAGAGAAGCCTTGAGGATTTACAGAATGATATTAGTGGATCAGAGTGTCACGTTCCGACACATAGTATTAGTGGATCGGAGTGTCACGTTCCGACACATAGTATTAGTGGATCGGAGTGTCATATTCCGACACATAATATTAGTGGATCGGAGTGTCACGTTCCGACACGTAGAATTAGGGGATCGGAGTGTCACGTACCGACACATATAGGGGATCGGAGTGTCACGTACCGACACATATAGGGGATCGGAGTGTCACGTACCGACACATATAGGGGATCGGGTATCACGAACTGACACGTAGAATTAGGGGATCGGAGTGTCACGTACCGACACATAGCAGTAGGGGATCATAGTGTCACGTACTGACACATATAGGGGATCGGGTGTCACGAACCGACACATAGAATTAGGGGATCGGAGTGTCACGTACCGACACATAGCAGTAGGGGATCGGAGTGTAACGTACCGACACAAGAGGAAGAAAGATAACGAATCTTGAAAGATGATAATATACTCAACTTAATAAACTTAATTCCCAAATGAGTATGGTGTTGAGGCTTGAGCCCTCATGGATGAACTTGATGGTACTTATTGATGATTATAGTACTTGTTGTTGCTACATGTCGAGTTTTATAGTCGATTTACGATAATATTTGATATATATTGTTCCCTATTTTGAGTTGGCCGATGATATCTACTCAGTACCCGATTTTTGTACTGACCCCTACTTTTATGTTTTTCTTCTTGTTATTTGTGGAGTGCAGCAAACGTGCCGTCATCTTCGACTCAATAGTAATTCAAGCCAGTCTTACTACATCGGAAATTCAGGGTGAGCTAATGCTTCTAGCTTGGACTGGATCTTCTTCTTCAAGTCTTGATGCCTTGAACTTCCGGCATGGACTAGCTTCTTATGTATTTTTAGCTTCTTAGAAACTCTTAGAATTAGTAGTTTAAAGTAGATGTTCTTGTGGTGATGACTTCCAGATTTTGGGGGAATAATGGATGTTGAATTTTAGAAGTTAATGAATTGGTCTTTATTTAATGAGTTTAAGTCTTCCGCATTACTTTCTGTTGATATTATATTGAAATGTTAAGGTTTAGATTTGTTGGTTCGCTCACATAGGAGGGTAAGTGTGGGTGCCAGTCGCGGCCCGAATTTGGGTCGTGACAAATAATTGTTAGTTAGTTCATTTAGGATAGTTGCTATTCCTATAACTCTTTTGTTGGCGTAGAATTCTAGTATCTCAAT
This sequence comes from Solanum lycopersicum, assembly GCF_036512215.1. Classification (NCBI taxonomy): domain Eukaryota; kingdom Viridiplantae; phylum Streptophyta; class Magnoliopsida; order Solanales; family Solanaceae; genus Solanum; species Solanum lycopersicum. The sequence continues at coordinate 44,086,246 of NC_090807.1, forward strand.
CTTTTGTATTTCTTGTTGTATTCCAATATCTTCTGGAATAATCATATCTCTTGTCAAACCAATTTTTATAACTTGTATAATTGGTTTTATCTCATCAAATATTATCTCTGCTGGTGCTGAATAAAACTTTATATAAAACAATGTTCCTTTAGTAATTCTTTTATAGTTCATAAAGGCTTTGTATAGCTCTGGTATGGTAGATATTTCATCTCCTGTTTGGGTATAAACTGTATTAAGTAATCCATAACTATAACATGTTTTTACTAGATTTGCATTGGTGCCTGGTTGTGCTATTAACTTACTATATCCTTGAAGATTTTGGGTTATAAAATCAGTATTACGGTCTTTGGTAGTTGGAGATCTAGGTGTTGAGTTTAAATAATTTTGGATTTTATAAAGGTTTTCAATATATGAGCGGGTTATGTGGTTGTAGGCTTTTTTATCTTGGTTTAAACTTTCTGAGTAAGTATGTATTTGTGGTTGTATAAATAATGAGTCTTTTTGGTTCTTTGGAATAAATGGTTTATCGAAGATTTTGTTCATATTTAAATTTGTATATCTTATTCCACTGGCTTCTTTTGTTGTAGATGTGCTTGCTGTAGCTGCATTTAAACAATCATTGTCATGGATTTTATGGAGTTTCCCAACGTCTCCTTCTAGTTCTGGCTTTTTTCCGTCCGCCAAACGACGTAGCTGCGCATTTTTAGAGTCATGCTGCTGACTGTTAGCTTTCAGATTTTGTAACTCTTTTCCCATAGTGTCCACCTTCGTAGAAAGTGTAGTAATTGCTTTGAGTATTTCTTCTATTGTATCTTGTTCAGTTTGAGTTCCTTTTTCTTGATAGGTAGTCTGCAACAAGGTTCTTGTCAGTCTTAATTACTTCAATTGTAAATGTAAAATTTAATATATTCAATACTAATCTCCTTATTTCTTCTAGTGTAACTGAATCTTCTAATCTTTTTGTTATCCACCATTTTACGTGTGAGTTATCTGTTCTTACAATAAATTTATTGTAAACAATATATGGTTCAAATGCTAATAAACATTCATATAATGCGAATAATTCTTTTCTATTTATTTCCCATTTTATTTGTGCTTCTGTATAAGATCCTTAATAATATCTACAATGGTGTTCTATTTTTTCTTTTTCATATTTGTATTTTAAAACTCCTCCGTAACTATGATCACTCGAATCTTTTTCAACAATGTAAGTAAATGTTTTATTTTCTTCAGGAAAATATAGTTTTGGTAATTTTTTACATAGATTCTTAATAATTTTTATATGTGTTTTATATTTATTATCAAAATGATATTCTACATCTTTTTTAAGTTTTTTATGTAATGGTTTTAAATGTTCTGCTAATTTTGGTATATATTCTCTTACCTGGTTTACTAATCCTAGAAAGGATTGTAATTTCTTTTTTGTATCTATATTTTTATCAATAGTAATTATTTTTTGTACTATATGAGTTTGCATTTTTATTCCATTTTTATCTATTTGTATTCCTAGAAATTCTATTTGTGATTTCATAATTTCTGTTTTTCTTTTACTCAAACTTATTCCTGTATTTTTTACTATATGTATAAATTTTTCCAATAATCTTATATGTTCATCTTGTGTTCTAGAATATAACAATATGTCATCTATATATATAATGCAGTTTTCTAGTTGGTTAAAACAGTTATCCATAAAATGTTGGAATCTACCTGCTGCATTTTTATATCCAAAAGGTAAAACATTCCATTCATAGAAACCTTGCGGTACTGTGAATGTTGTTAATTGTTTGGATTCTTCTTCTAGTTTTAGGTGGTAAAATCCTGATTTGCAGTCAAATTTGCTAAAATAATTATATCCTTGTATTTGTCTTATTTTTAGTATTTTGTTTGGTATCGGATAATTGTATGTTTTAGTTTTAGCATTTAGATTACGATAATCTATGACCATTCTACTTTTACCTCTTTTTTGTTCACTGTGTTTTATTACTATAAATGCTGGAGTTGTATGTTTACTATTGCTTGTTTGTATGTAATTATTTTCTAACAATTCATTTATATGTATTTTAAATTCTTCTAGATCATCGAAGTTATATTTTAATGGTTTCTGTGTTATTATACTATTTTCATCTATTAATTCAATTTTTACTTTTGTCTTATGTTTTTCCCATCCTTGTAATGGATCTTCACTATATAATTGTTCTAGTTGTTCATTAATTAATTTGACTTTGTCTATAGCAAATATAATAATTTCTAATTGCGTTATTTGTTTATTATTTATATTTTCCATTTCTTGGTTTATCTTTTCACTTCCTTTTATCCATTCCATAGGTTTTCGTTGTTTATTATTTACTCTTTTTGCTCCTATCTTATTTCCGCATGGTGTAGTAAGCCACCAATGTGTTTTTGTTATTATGTGTGGATAATATCTATCTAGAAATGGCATTCCTAATATAGATATACTACATAAATATGAATCAACAATAAGAAATGAATTTGGAGGCATGACTACAGAAAATGTGTTACTTAGAAGAATATACTTGCGCATTTAAAGAATATTATTACAAAGCTAAATACAATTTAGACGAAGCAAAAGAAATAAGAAAATAATATTATACAAGATTACCAGAACCATTTAGTACAAACGTAATAAAGGATTGGAATAATGAAGGAATGGTAGATACTTTAGGATCTAGAATAAAATTTTTAAATCAATGGTTCTGTGACGACCCAAATCCGGGCCGCGACTAGCACCACACTTACCCTCCTATGTGAGCAAACCAACCAATCTAAACCTTAACATTTCTATATAATATCAACAGAAAGTAATGCGGAAGACTTAAACTCATTAATAAAATCAATAACTATTACTATTCCCAAAATCTGGAAGTCATCATCACAAGAACATCTATAATAAAATTACTAAACTATGAGTATTCTAAGAAGCTAAAAATATATAAGAAGCTAGTCCATGCCGGAAGTTCAAGGCATCAAGAGTTGAATAAGAAGATCTAGTCCAAGCTAGAAGCATTAGCTCACCCTGAATTTCCGATGTAGTAAGACTGGCTTGAAGTACTGTTGAGTCGAAGATGACGGCACGTTTGCTGCACTCCACAAATAAACAAGAAGAAAACATTAAATGTAGGGGTCAGTAAAAAACACGGGTACTGAGTAGATATCATCGGTCAAATCAAATGTCACGACCCAAATCCCTGCCGCGACTGGCACCCACACTTACCCTCCTATGTGAGCGAACCAACCAATCTAAACCTTAACATTTCAATGTAACATCTACAGAAAATAATGCGGAAGACTTAAACTCATTAATAAAAACCAATTCAATAACTATCAATATTCAACATCTATTATTCCCAAAACCTGGAAGTCATCATCACAAGAACATCTACTTTAAACTACTAATTCTAAGAGTTTCTAAAAGCTAAAAATACATAAGAAGCTAGTCCATGCTGGAGGTTCAAGGCATCAAGACATGAAGGAGAAGATCCAGTCCAAGCTAGACGCGTTAGCTCACCCTGAAGATCCGGTGTGACGAAGACTAGCTTGAGTTACTGTTGAGTCGAAGATGACGGCACGTTTGTTGCATTCCACAAATAACAAGAAGAAAAACATAAAAGTAGGGGTCAGTACAAACCACGTGTACTGAGTAGATATCATCGGCCAACTCAAAATAGGGAACAGTATGTATTAAGCAATATCATAAAATCAACTAATATCCTTAACATGCAGCATTTATAGTTACCATAACCCTTGGTTATAACACCAAGCACATCAATGAGGACTCTCACCTCCTCATCATACTCATTTTGGAATTTAGTTCATTAGATTGGATATATTATCATATTTCAAGATTCATTATTTTTATTCCCCTCGTGTCGGTACGTGACACTCCACTCCTCAATATACTATCCTGGTACCAGAACGTGGCACCCGATCCATATTCTATCCTGGTGTCGGAACGTGACACTCCGATCCTCATATACTATCCTGGTACCGGAACGTGGCACCCGATCCATATATATTCTATCCTGGTGTCGGAACGTGACACCCTATCCATATTCTATCCTTGTACCGGAACGTGGCACCCGATCCATATTCTATCCTGGTGTCGGAACGTGACACCCGATCCATATTCTATCCTGGTACCGGAACGTGGCACCCGATCCCCTAATCTCACTACTTTCGTTCATCAAGCCTTCTTTCATACCAAGGCATCATCATTATCAAAGTAGATTAGGGTTTTTTTCAAGATTTGGGATTCAATAACTTCATCATGCTTATTTATTCATAATTACATAATCACATCATTCATGCAAGCATACAATTAAGCATATAGAAGGGTTTACAATACTACTAACACATATCATTCACTATTAAGAGTTTACTAAGAATAGCATGAAATAACCATAACCTACCTTCACCGAAGAATTGAAATCAACAAGCTATCTTCTCAGAATCCTTGCTATCCTCTTCGTTTCTCTCTCTTTCTACTCGTTTCTCTTTCTTTTTCTGTCTCTTTTTGTTCTTTCTTATTTTTCTTATTCAAACCCTCTTTCTTTTACCCTAATTAGTATATAATTAAGAATAAAAGATGGCGATAATACCCCACTAATTAACTTAGGGTTACCTCTTTTAACCCCCAAGAATTTGAGTTATTAATATAAACCCACGAAATCTATAATTAAGGAAAGAATAGTCCAAAAACATCCCTTAAAACGTGTAAGGAAATCCGATTCTGCTTGGGATTTGCGCAACCTGTGACGGGCCGTCGTGCCTGCGACGGTTCGTCCTGCAGGTCGTCGCAAAGTTCAGTGAGTGGATTTTCACTGAAGTCTCCGTGACGGTCCGTCACGCCCTTGACGGTCCGTCCTGCCATTCCGTCACGAAGTTCAGAGAGTCAATTTTCAGTACCCAATTTCAGATTTTCTAAGTGTTTTGAAACGAGACCCTGCGACGGTCCGTCGTGCCCTTAACGGTCCATCGTGGGGTCCGTCGCTTCTGCCAGTTTTTCCAGACGACAAATAACGAACATTGGATATAGCAAAGAAACTAAGTGAGTAAGTCATTTAGAGAGTGAAAACACAACTGTCGAAGCAAAAGAAGAAAAAGATGAACAACATTTTCCGAGACAGTGAATAATCTATCAAGAATTATTTTCATAACACATTTAAAGAAAGTAATGTTAGTATTATTGTAAAATATTACATAAAACTTATATGGCGGATTTTGCGTATTAACAAATAAATCATTTCCACGATTAATTTAATAGTGTATCTTATTGTTTAGTTTATTAAAATTCCACGTTATGCAAATAAAAAATTATATATGTAAGGGGAAGAACATTATACACGCACACACACACACACACACACATATATGTATATATTTATATATATATATATATATAAAATTTATAGATGTTTTTGATATTATGTGATGGTTGTAAAGCAATAAATGGAAATTTAGTTATTTGAAATAATTTAATATTAAACTGATGTGTTGCCCGTAAATGAGCAGGCATAAAACATATGTAAAACTGAAAAGACCATACAATAATTGCGATATGATGAAAATCGGCTCATTCCAAGTCTAAATCACATTGACATCCAGAATATTTATGAAAAATAAAACGGAAGCACGACCAATTTGAGAGAATCAGAAAGAAACAACAAATCTCAAAAGCCAACCAAAAATATACCAAGCAAAACTCTGCTAGCATTCGACCTCATTATCTAAAGAGGAACCATTGAAGAGAACTAGACTAAATAGGAAGAATAAGAAAGTATCCTTGATAGGGATTACAACTAACATTAAACACATACTCAAGAGTCTCATCTTGAGTGACACAAAGAGGAATAAACAATAATGGAAGAGAGTAACTTTACCTTTTCAAATGCAGGAATTGGACATATTAGAATCATAAATAGATTATATGCCGACCTAACTTGCTATTGTAAAAATTTATTTTAGTAAGATTCGAATAGCGAGGAGATGAGAAAAAAAAGAACTAAAATCCAGGAAAATTATATTTGGGCAGAAAAATTACTGGAAAACTACAAAAACAACTAGAGTCAAATTGTTAGAATAGGCATGCAAATTTATCGTATATACTAGACATTTTAATATATTTGAGGACATAGCATAGAGAAATATCTAGAATAATCAGAATGCTAACACCGAATAATTAAACATGGTTTAAGAAGAGCAACACAAAAATATTGACATTACACTGTAGAGTCGACGAAGGAAAGAGAAACAGAAAAAAAGATTGTACCAAAGATACAACATGCTATGTAACGATGCTTTCAACCGACACACTCCAATCATAGAATCACATCACAAGCCTAAGAAAGAGAACGATAAAGCTAAAGCTTCATATTAACAAACCTCAGATTTTTAAAGATTTTCTCAATGCTACGCCCGAAGAGACTAAGAAATACAAATCATATGAAAGCAACACCCACTTAGTGTTAACTAATGGCCAGTAACCATTAACTTAAAACTCCAAACATAAAAAACAAGATCTTAAAAATGAAAAATAGATGAATAGAATATTAGGGGGTATTTTACCTTTCGTGTTGCGGCGAACGAGAACAAATGAGATCAAAGAAGACAGCGACTTCAGATGATTTTCAAGAAATTTCCACGAAATGGACAAATGAATGAAGGGCTCAAACAAAACGTAACTATCTCTATCTCCCCTTTTGAAGGCTTATTCTCCTCTGTTGTGCCTAAATATTTGGTGTTGGTAGTTTCTGTATTTTGTCTTCCAAATTTTCAACTTTGTTCTTCTAACCAAGTTAAAAAAATTGAAATGTCTCTCACCTTCTCAGTGAAGAAGAAAAGGTATTTATATAGGGGTAAATTAGGGTATATTTTGGGGAGGGAAACGCCGATTTAATTCTGGTCCAAATCCCATCATAAATAAAAATTTAAATTCCTTCCCATAATAGATAACCAAATTCATTGAAGATTTCGTACTATCTCATCCGATTTCAGGAGGGGAAAAGGAGAATCAACACCTCAAATTACTCTCCTCGTTCTTGCTATGCCACGCGTCTTAATCCCAATTCGCAAGGATATTTTTGCGTGAACCGATGCTATTTGCCGGATTCGTATGATGCCAGAGAGATTCGTCCCAAAATATAATCCAAATGTTTGAATGGAGAGAGATGCAAGAGCGTGAAACAACAGCACTCACGTCCATCGACCTGCCATTGTTTGACCTTGTTGTTTGGTAGCTGCTATTAACGTTGTCGCATCATTCCCGCATAAAGAGAAAATAACGCGCATGTTAGTAGCCTTTTGCTGCTGCATGTGTTTTGGAAGAGGAAAGTTATTAGTCAGGTAATTTGAGTTTTATTGGGAATTGGACTTGTACACTCTGATTTATTCTTTTTTTGAAAATTAAAAATGGTTGGGCAATTAAGGGGTAGTGGCCCAATTTGAAATTGGGGTCAACATTTTTAAAAAAAAATTGGAATAAAGGGCCCTAATCTTATAAGATCTAGACGATCTGAAAATTTTGCCAAATTGACTTAAATTAATAAAATTTACGACTTAGCGAAATCGAGCTCAATTTGTGAAATCAACTAAAATTTAACGGTATGAATTAGTATAATTAACTAAAAGTTTCTTATTTTTGACGGAATAAAATAACTTACAAAAATATAAGCTAATAAATAGAGAATATGAGAATTAATTAACTAAGACAAATAATAAACTTATTAAGTAAAACTAAAATCTTTTTTAAGACGAATTTCGAACAGTCGTAACATATCAAATTATATACATTATTGTACAAAACCTATATAATACTAAAAATTATAAAAAGGATAAAAAGTTTTTAATTACTTGCAAAATACATTGAACTTTATAAAAACTAATTATTTCAAATCATTTTTGAATTAAAAAACTTGTCAATTAATTATTATGGGGGGGGGGGGTCAAAATAAGGTTTCAACATTGTAAGGTCTCTTAAGATGAATTAATGTGTCTAGATCCTCATATGTCAAACCCCGAGAGCACACCCTAGAAGATACGACACTCTTGGAGTGCGACATCGGTATAGTTGGTCTCTTGGAGGTCATGTACAAGTCATTTAACATAATTCATTGCGTACATGTATGAAAAGTAGTTTCAAATTAACATTTCACATGATATATTTTAAAACATCTTTCATATAATAATCGTAGGAAAATACTATGTTTAAATATATACCAATGTTATACTCATGAATATTGGGACGCGGCCCATCCAATAGGAATATAGAATTATTCAGTCTATTACTATACTTTGAATAAATGAAATGCAACGATAGTTATGCCCTAGGGTCAAGTGAGGACATACTTTAACTTACTTGAAAGAATCCTAGTTTCCAAGATTTGTTTCAACACGCTTGTCACCTTCCACCTACATCTTTAGATATAACAAAACGTATGGAATTAATACAATGCATGTACTAAGTATGACTAAATGTAAGACATGAGAAACGGACATTTATGAGAAACATGATCTTTTAGATTAAAAACCTCATATTGAAATCATAAGCATCATATTTAAGCAACAAAAATCACGTTTAGACCACAATACAAGTCCAAGGCAATTTATAGCAATTTAATGAACCTTACAGCAAGCATACAGTGAACTTCACTTTAACATTCCATAAAACTCATACATTACAATATAGCATCAATAACACCTACAAAACACATCAACATGAGATCCTCATACCAAAGATAATTCTAAGGCTCACTTGAGGGAGTTATGAAGCGACTGCCCATACAATCCTTTCACACACACCTAAGCGATACTATTGACAACCTTCGATAAGATCATTGTAACTTGAAATAATAGTATACATATAATATGACATTTACCTCCCAAAGGTGATCAAAAGACTTACATAAGTAATTCAAGAAAAGAACAACCACAACCCCTCTCCAAGATTACCTGAAATAGCCCTTAAGACTACCTAAGTTTACATCATGCCTACTTTATTAATTTGATTTCCTATCTAGAGTCATTCTTAAAACAACACTAGGTAAGACAGGAAGTGACAATTCATATGTCCCCTTCATACCTTAACTAAGCAACCCTTAAACTATTCTAGGTAAATACTTAGCTATTAAAATACTTCCAAACTCGAGTCATTATCTTCACTAGTTCATTAAGAGACATTAAACACATAAGGATATTCAAGTAATTGTCATGGCGAAGACCTAGGGACTTAGTCACTAACTTCTTTAAAGCCTAATTGTGCAATGTCTAAACAATGTCCCATACCACCACCTAAACTTGATTGAACATCTCAAACACCAATAGTTATACCATATGATGAGAATAGGCAATAACTAACATAGACCATGGTAGATAAGCATGGGTCTGGCAAAGTTTAGTGCAGAGTTTCTGGTCTAGGACATTGACGGAAGTTATAATCTTCTTCTGTGAAGGCATTACATCCACATGGTTGGGTCTGTGCCTTTTATTCTTCACCATATGATGAAGCTCATTTTGAAGGACCAAGAGTTAGTTATTCATGAAGATGGGGGTCACTCCAGCACGCAGGAGCCAATTATTGATGAAGTCTCGCGATGCACTAATTTCTACACACTAGTGAGGATTTCTCCACACAGCCTACCATGCCTTCTGTTTAAAAGATGATCACCAATGTGATGCTGCAGAATGGATTCTAGTATGTTTTTTGACTGGGAATGAATTCCAAAGGAGTCATCGAGGCTATTAAAGGTACCGTCAAAGGAGAAAAATATGGTTTGGGGTACGTCCACACAGATGATGAGGTAAGGATGAAGAAGAGTGGTAATCAAGCATAGGCTAGGACAATCCCTCACTTTTACCATTCATTTAATGACTGTGAGTATGCTGATCGTTATGGCCTTGTGGAAGGTATTTGGGGCCTTTTTGAAGAGATCGATGATGTCATAGAAGATTAGGTCAAGTTACTTGGTATCCGCAATGTTAAGCCTCGAGAACAACAGCGGATTTAGAATTTTACAACAACCATGATTCCCTGATCATCTTGGTAGAAGGACATTGTTTATGCATATTTTGAAATTGGTGATTGTCCGAAAGTGGCCCGAGACATACAATTTTTCTTTTTTTAAAAAAATTGTTGGAATTTCCATAATTTCCTCATGATGTTGAAAAATCCAACATGGAACTTTTCTTTGACCAAAATTTGCATTGTTTCCCATTTTGAATAAAGCCGCTTTTATTGATGACATACCTATTTAATTATTTGCTAAAACTTATTTTCATACCTTTGCCTGTTTATGGTTTCAGTTGCATCTGAATGTCATGTCGTGTCTCAAGCTAAATGAACAAAATGAGGCAGGTGGCAACAAGGGTGAAGGGTACGCAGAAGAAAATTAGGTACCGAAATATGTTGTTGAGGAATTCCAAAAATTTAAAAATAAGCATAAGCTATATTTAGAACAAATTAAAACTTCGAATCTTGGAGACCAAAAGTGTGTCCAACAGGTAAAAATCTGCCTCCACTTGAATGAAGCTCAAACAAATGATGTGATTCATCTACTTAGCGAATACATTGATGTGTTCGTTTGGGAGGTCAGCGACATGCTAGGGCTGAGTACCAATGTGATGTCTCACATATTGCCACTAAATCCGGGGTTCAGTTGAGCGAAATAAAAGTCTCGAAAGTTCAAGCATGAGTTATTTTTAACGATTAAAAAATAGATAACCAAACAGATCGAGTCTCGATTGGTGGAAGTGAAGCAATACCCAACATGGTTGGCCAATGTTGTTCTGGTCGCCAAAAAAGATGGAAAGATGAGAATATGCATCCCTTACCGGGATCTCAAAAAATCCAACCCAAAAGATAATTTTTCATTGCCGAACATTCATATTTTGATCGATAACTGTGTTAAGAATAAAATCTACTCATTTGTGGATTGTTACGTAGGGTATCATCAGATCCTGATAGATGAAGAAGATGCAAAAAAGACAATTTTTACTATGCCTTGCGGTGTATATCATTATAGAGTGGTGCCATTTGTACTTAAAAATGTAGGCTCTACTTATATGAGGTCTATGACGACCATATTTCATGACAAGATTCATAAGGAGATCGAGGTATTTGTAGATGACATATAATCAAGTCCCGCAAGTGTTCATACCTCTTTACGCATTTAAAGAAGTTCTTTGATCGTCTGCGCCATTATAACCTAAAATTAGATAACGCTAAATGTGCTTTTGGGGTGCCATCCTAAAAGTTGTTAGGATTTATAGTCAATAGAAGAGGTATTGAGCTCGACTCATCCAATATTAAAGCATTTTTTGAGTTACCTCGTACAAAAACTAAGAAGGAGGCAATGGGTTTCTTAGGGAGGTAAAACTACATTGGATAATTCATAGCTCAATAAAACATGGGGTGTGAGCCTATCCTCAATATGTTGAAGAAAGATTCTTTAAAAAAGATGACTGAAGAGTGTCAGACATTTTTTGGTTCCTCAGTTAGAAGGAAGTCCATTGTTGCTGTATTTTTCCATCTCAGGTAACGCATTTGGAAGCGTTCTTAGGTAGTATGATGAAAAAGGAAAGAAGGGGCAAGTCATTTATTATATAAGAAAGAAGTTTACGCCATATTAGTCTCGTCATACTCTTTTGGAGAGAACGTGTTGTGATCTGACTTGTATCAGTCAGAAGCTGAGACATTATTTATCTTCCTATACAACATATTTTATTTCCAAGATGGACGCATTGAAGTACATTTTCCACTAAGCGATGGCGATCGGAATATTGTCCAAATGAAAGATGCTTTTGGGTGAATTCTATATGGTTTATGTGACTTAGAACTTGATAAAACACTGGACTTGACTGATCATCTCGCAGAAAATCCACTCGACGAAGTGTATGAACCCCTTAAGATTTACATTCATGATGATGAAGTATCATTTGTGGGTAAAGATATTTCTGACATATTCCTGGCTGGAGATTATTCTTTGAGGGAGTGGGAAATCATCAAGTAAAAGGTATCAGAGCGCTCTTAGTGTCAGAATCAGGTCAGCACTATGCTATTGCAGCTAAGCTCCAGTTTAATTGCACGAATAATATGGCTAAATATGAAGCTGTATCCTCGGTTTGGAAATTTCCCTTGACATGTCCACAAGCTTTTGGTTATTGGAGATTCAGATTTATCAATTAACCAGGTTCAAGGAGAATAGGTTGTGAAGAACTCGTAGATCATGCCATATGTGCAATATATATAGAAGATTCTGTAAGATTAAGTTTAGACATACTCCCTCAACACAAAATGAGTTGGTTGATGCCCTTGCAACCATTGCCTTAATGATTAAGCATTCGGATAATTATAATATTGATCCTCTTGATATAGAGCTGAAAGAACATCCGATTCATTGTTCCCATATTGAAGCAAAACCAGACGGTTTTCCATGGTAATTTCATATAAAGTAGTATTTAGATACCAGGAGCTCTCCCATGGTTGCAACAATCAACAAGAAGAAGTCGATACATCGTTTGGCCCTTAGTTTCTTTCTAAGTGGAGAAGTCCTTTATAGGAGCACTCCTGATCTAGTTCATCTCACATGTATCGATGCGGTTCAACCTGCAAAGCTTACCGAACCGATACACGCTAGCATTTTTAGTATGCACATGAATTGACTCACTTTGGAAAAGAAGATCCTTCGAGTCCGTTATTTCTCGATGACTATGGAGCATGATTATTGCAAGTTTATGGAAAAATGTCAAGTGCACAATGATTTGATGCGAGTGCCGCCTCACGAACTTAATGCTATGAGTTCACCTTCGCCATTTGTATATAAGGGCATCGATGTCATCGGTCCAATAGAGATAGTCGCCCTTAAAAGGCACAAATTTATTTTGGTTGCCATTGACTACTTCACCAAGTTAGTGGAAGCAACTTCATACAAGTTTGTAACAAAGAAAGTTGGAGCTAATTTTGTTCGTAACAATCTAATATGCAGATTTGAAGAACCTGAATCCATCATTACTTATAATGTTTCAAATATCAACAGTCATTTGATAAGACATACATGTGAGCAATTTAAGATCACTCACGTAACTTCAACCGCTTATCGTCCCCAAATGAATGAAGATGTAGATGATGCCATTAAGACCATCAAGAAGATTTTGAGGAAAATGATTGACAATTATTGAGGTTGGCACGAGATGTTGTTGTATGCTTTATTGGGATACCGAACGACTATCATAACATCGATTGGAGCCACTCTATATTTGCTAGTATATAAAATAGAAGCAGTCATAGCTGTTGAAGTGGAGATACCATTCTTGAGAATCATCCAAGAAGCTCAGTTGAGTAATGTTTAAGGGGTTAGCAAGCAGATTGATCAGTTAAACTTGATTGACGAAAAAACAATAATAGTTCTTTGTACCCGGTCAACTGTATCGACATATGATGACTTCCTCTTTTCACAAAAGAGTAACATCCAGAATTTTAAAAATCTGCAAGTTGGTACTGAAGTGTATTTTCCCCCATAAAGCTGAGTACAAAGGAAGTTTTCACCGAATTGGAAAGTGACTCACAAGGCTTGCAAAGTACTACCTAGAGGTGGTTTGGTCTTGTCAGAGATGGATGGAACCACATGATCAAAATAGATCAACTCTGATGCAGTCAGGAGATACTATCTGTGAAGCTTCAATTTGTATTTCTATCGTTTTCCTATATTTGATCAATTTTCTTTATTTAATAACTTATCCCCTTTGTGATGAACTATGTCTTACAAGAATTCCCAAGAATGAGATACGTAGGTGGACTATGTCGGCCTTTGTCACCCCCATTCATCCCTTTAATATTTCATTGTAATTGCATGACATTCGACCTGAAGTCTCAAGAATGAGATACGTAGGTGGCCTATGTTATCCTATATCAGTCTTCTTTGTAAATTTCTTATTATTGTTGACTTTTGAGTAGGAACTATGTTGACCTCATTCCTGCTTCAACAGTATACGTAGGCGCGACAAGGGTTCAATCATATTTCCTCTCAGATTTCTATTCCTCATACTATAAAAACTGGGAAAGAAGTTTTGAGAGGGACTCAAAAATTCTCGAGAAGAAGATTTTTCCTCAACAAGTCAAAATTGTAGTTACTTTGGGATCTCCAATTAGGACAGAATTTTCAAATGAACTCAAAAATTCTATGATTTACGCACTGACAGTTAATGATAAGCCATGAAAGTTAACTAGGACAGTAATCTTAAGGAAGACCTAAAAATTTCAACATGGGTTTATCAACACTATAGAGTGACTATGAATACTCCCCTACAAATAAACAGACAGACCTCCAAGCATCAGACTCAAAGAAGTTCGCTAAGCCTTATGCGACATGATAATTGGCAATAACCTTTTTTCAAAATAATACATTTTGAAAAAATTGTTTTTCTTAAAATTTTCCGTTTATGTTTCATTTGTTTTTTCATAGAATGTTTGTCTTATGTATCATGACATGGGAGACCAGAAAATCAACCAGACATAGCAGGATAAGGAGAAAAAAAATGAAGGAAATTAACACAGATCAGTTCATTTTTAAAACTAATCATGTTTCTCTAATAGGCAATATGGATAAGTCAAAGGGCGAAGATCTCTCACAAAATTCACAATTTTTGATGGATACAGAAAATATATTTTTTTGCTTGTATCGAAGACGTGGGAACATGAACATCATTGTTTCATTCAATTCACAAAAACATGATGTCTATAATAAAGATATAACTGCGCTAAAAGATGAAAAAATAAAATCTCTAGAAAGACATGTTGCAGCTTTTCATCAAGGACATCATCTGCATAATATTATCAGACTGGATAGTATTGCTACAAGGGGTCATTTTGCCATACCATCAAGTTAGATGATGACATTAACTAGAACATCACTATGTCATTCAAGAAGAAAATCATGCATCATGATTCGATATTCATGCATCACAAAAATCATGTATCATAGAAAATCATACATCGTGAGTTGATATTCATGCATCGCTAAGAATTGTGCACCGCTAGTAGGTATTTATGCCTCACAGAAAAATACCATGCACCACAAGAATATAATCATGCATTGCAAAAAATCGTATTGCAAGTTACTGTTCATGTATCGCGAAAAATTGTGCGCATGAGTTAATATTCATGAATTGGGAAAAATCATGCATTGCGAGTTAATATTTATGCATCATAAAGAGTTGGGCATCGCGAGAAGATAGTCATGCCTCATGGAAAATATAACGCACCTCAAGAAGATATTCATGCATTACAGAAAATCATAAATTGCGAGCTAATATTTATGCATCGCGAAAGATCATGCATCGCGAGTTGATATTCATGCATCGCTTAGAATTGTTCATCGTGGGAAGATATTCATGCCTCAAAGAATATATCATGCTCCTCAAGAAGATATTCATGCATCACGGAATATTATGCATCGTGAGTTAATATTCATGCATCACTGAAAAGTCAAGCATTACGCAGAACAAGTCATGAATTGTGGAATAAAAGTCACGCATTACAAGAAAAAATCATGCATTGTGAAAAATCATGCATCGCGAGTTAATATTCATGCATCGCCAAAAAGTCATGCATTGCAGAGAAGAAATCATGCATTGCGGCGAAGAAGTCACGCATTACAAGAGAAATTCATGAATCGGGAAAAGTCATGCATGGCGGAAGAGAAATCATGCACTGCAATAGAAGGAACTCATGCATTCCTGGGAAGTATTTGCCCATTTTCTACTGCTTCCTTTTATTTTGACCAGCGTAAACAACAAAATAATAATCGACGACAACATTAAGAAAAATATCTACACTGTACTAGCTTTCATTTATTTTGACATCAAATGAAGAGTACATTAAAGATCATATAGCGAACATAATACATAAGCTTGATTTGCTTTGCGTCAAACCGATAAAGTTGAAGTGAAATGTTAAAGGAGAGCAACTAAGTATCAACACGGTGTGGAGGACATAGAAAATGATGCAACACAACATGTAACTTTTTCTTAGCAGCTAACTGGGATATAGTCTAAAGAGAAGTGTAAAAATCATAGGACGTGAGCAGAGGAACGACTTCCACCACAACCAAACCACACCCCTATCAGAAGGTATGTGGGTTTTTATTTACATTTGTTTGTTTTAGTTTTGCATCCGGAAATTTTTGTATCCACAGGGAAGAAGGTTCCTATCCAAGTTGCAATGCAACAAGAGCTTTGAAAATTATGTCCGTGTAAGATATTAGTTATTGGTGTGAAGCATTTCACATTCATGACTACGAGGCTACAAGCCTCTTTTTTACATTCGACTTTATTTTACTTATCCAGAACCAAAGGTTATCTAGCATAATAGATTTCCTTTTCAATCGATCGAGTTGAACTACACGCAGCCTAATTCATTGAGTTTAAGTATATGTAGGCGGACTCAATGTTGAAAACTCGACTATATTCCAATGTTCTCTCTTAAAATCTTATTCTCGAGCATTCTGATCCCCTCATAATTCGGTACAGGAGTGATTTCAAACTCATTCAAAATAGTGCATTAAATCAAACTTATCGAATTACAGGTGGCCCGAAGTCTCATATAGCCTGAGATATATAGGAAACCCATTTGCGAGGTTCTGCCATAATTCTCAAAGATGATCATATGGTCGATCAAAATTGGCTAGGTCAATTTAATTTTCCTCGAATTTCTTACATCAATCGAGGTAAAATGATGGGCCGTTGTTTGTACCTAATTTTGACCCTTCCTCATTATAATTCATTGACGATTTTCTTAATCCTAAATTGATTTGAAATAATTAGTTTTTATAAAGTTCAAAATATTTTTCAAGCAATTTGAAAGATTCTATCCTTTTTATAATATTTAGCAGTATAGTGGTTTTGTACAATTATGTATATATTTATATATGTTACGAATGTTCAAAATTCATCTTAACAAACTTTTTAGTTTTAGTTATTTAGTTGTGTATTTGTCTTGGTTAAGTAATGCTCATATTCTCTATTTATTAGCTTATATTTTTGTAAGTAATTTAATTGACTTAAAATTAAGAAACCTGTTAGCTTATTATACCAATTCATCTCGTTAAATTTTAGTCCAAATCAGCAATTGAGCTCAATTTGGCTAAGTCGTAGAATTTATTGATTCAAATCAACTTGGCCAAATTTTTAGATCGGCAAGCCTTTTTTAGATTTGGGCCCCTTCTTCTATTTTTTTCATAAAATGTTGCCCCTAATTCGAATAGGCGCACTATCCCTTAATTTGCCAACCTTTTTTTATCTCCACAGAAAGGAAAAGTCAGAGGGTACAACTCCAATTCAAAATCCAACTCAAATGACCCCACTAGTATCCTTACTCTTCCAAAACACGCGCAGTAGCGAATAAGCGACCTTTGTGCGCGTCGTTTTCTTTATATACGGGAACGACGCGCCAACATTAATAGCAGCTACCCCGTTCCATCCGTGTTAACAAAACGCAACTCCAAAAAGAGATGTCAAACAACAATTGGTCAATGGAGCACAGCGCGGTGGTTTCACGCTCTCGCGGCTCTTTTCCATTTTTCCATTTTGATCAGCTTTTGGAAAAAATCTCTCTAAACCAGTACAAATCTGAGTAGCAACGGGTCACGTAAAATCGTCCTTGTGTCTTGGGATTTATCCGCGTTGCAAAACAAGGACGAGGGGAGTGATTTGAGGCTTTGATTCTCCTTTTTACATCTTTGTATAGGATGAAATAGGGCAAAATCTTCAAAAAACAATTTCCTATATTATTGGAAGGCATTCAAATTTTAATTTTTGATTGTCATTGGAAACAAATTCGATCGGCTTTTCCCTTCCCAAAATCAACCCTAATTTCCCCTATATAAACTCCATTCCTTCTTCATTGTGAAGGGGAGAGAATATTATGTTTTTTTTTTATCTTAGTTGGAAGAACAAAATTTTAAATTTGAAAGACAAAATATAGAAACTACCAACACTAAATCTTTAGGCACAATAGGGGAGAATAAGCCTTCACAATGGGAGATAGAGATAGTAACATTTTGCTTAAGCCCTTCGTTCATTTTTCATATCGTGGAAACTTCTTCAAAATCATTGGGAGTAATTCCCTTCTTGAAGCTTGTTTGTTCCAGTGTGCTGCACCACAAAAGGTAAAACCTCTCCTAATATTCTATCCCTCCCCTAATATTCTATCCATCTATTCTTTCATTTTTTAAACACTTGTTTTTTTATATTTGGAGTTTTTAGTTCGTGGTTACGGGACATTAGTTAACACTAAGTGGTTGTTACTTTAATATGATTTGTGCTTCTTAGTCTCTTCGGGCGTAGCATTGAGCTAAATCTTTTAAAATCTGCAGTATGTTAGCATGAAGCCTTATCTTTATCGTTCTGTCTTGCTATAGGATTCTACAATCGGACCGTTTAGGTATAAACCATCTCCATATCACATGTTTTATCTTGGCTACCTTTTTTTTTCTGTTTCACTTTCCTTCTTCGACTCTATTGTGTCATTTCAATAGGTTTGTGTAGCTCTTCTTAGACCATGTTTAAGTATGAGGTGTTATCTTTAGCTGTCTTCTGTCTATTGGTCTATACTAAGTCCTCAAATCTATTAATATGCTTAATATATACGATAAATTCGCATGACTATTCTAACAGTTTGACTCTAGCTTTTTTTTTGATGATCCGGTTATTTTGCTGCCCAAATATGATTTGCATTGATTGTATTTCCTTTTTCTCGTCTCCTCTCTATCAGAATATTAGTAAAAAGAAATTGCATTAGCAAGTTATGTCAGCATATCATCTACTTTGTGATTGTGATCTGCCCAATTCCTGCATTTAAAAAGGTAAAGTTCCTCTCTTCCATGATTGTTTATCCTTTTTTGTGTATGTCAAAATGAGACACTTGAGTATGTTTTTTAACGGTTGTTGTAATCCCTATCTTGGATACTTTCTTATTCTTCCTGTTTAGTGTAGTTCTCTTCAGTTGTTAGTGAATTTTTACTTGGTATATTTTTGTTCGACTTTTGAGATTTGTTGCTTCGTTCTGATTATTTAAAAGTGGTCGAGCTTCCGTTACTCTTATCGTAAACCTGGAATTTGATGTTATTTGGACTTAGAATGCCGATTTGCCACCTATCGAAGCTACTATATAGTCTTTTCATTTTTTACATATGTTTCATGCCTTCCCATTTATGGTTAACACATCAGTTTAGTTTCAAATTATTTCAAATAACTAAATTGCCATTGCCTTACAACCATAGCATAATATCAAAAACATCTATATTTTTCATATATATATATATATATATATATATATATATATATATATATATATATATATTGTCCATGCCCCTTACATTTATAAATTTTTTTCTAACATGAAATTTTCATAAACTAAACAATAAGATACACTATAGAATAAATCATGCAAATGTTTTTTATTATTAATACGCACAATCGTTCATACAAATTTCATATTAAATTTTATAATAATACTAACATTATTTTCTTCAAATCTGTTATGAAAATAATTCTTGATAGATTATTCACTGTCAGGAAAATTGCATTTCATTTTTTTTCATTTGCTCTGACGTTTATGTTTGCTCTGTCTCAATTGCCTATCTCTGTTTGTCTATTATCTGGTGTCAATGTAGTTCTTTAAATAAGGTTGCTAAGACTAAAATAAATGTTGATTCTATTTGCTAAATTATCCAACATGTTTTCCTTCAGTTTTTTGATTTCTTTTTTGTTAACATTTGTATACCTATCAAGAATACAACATGGTTGTAAGTGGAATCGTATGCATATATTTGTGTAACATTTTCTTATCGTGATTTGTTTAATATCATTTTCATTTTAAACATAGTTTTTCTTTCTTTCTTTAGAGTCGTCATTTTGTTAAATTTGAGTTATTTTTATGGATTTCATTTGAGTTAAATCCCATATAGTTTTATCATATGCCTTATTTGCTCTATATTTTCCATTTCTACATCCTTATCAATTATTTTGTCGCATATAAAAATCCATCAGAGTCCATATGGACTCCCTTTTTCCTTGCATTTCAAGGGAGAGCCGTAAAGGCTCAATCTACCTTATTCAAGTCAACCGACCATAAAATAGACAAACTGATCTCGAAATCAATGAAGTCAAAATGAAAGAAGTAAAGAGATTGGGCCACAAAGGCCCAATTTATTTTTGAATTTTTATATTTTGTTGTTCTGGGGCTAATCCCTTGTTTTTTACCACTTATTATTTTACTATTATTTTAGGACAGGTACAATGGTCTTATGGCCCCAAAATTAAAGGGGTCCAAATACAGGCCCAGGTTGACAAAAACCGGATTTGGACCCAACTTTCTATCTCTCTTACATTATCGTACTTATTTTGTTGATTGTCATTAGTTTTAAGGTTTAACAAATACCAAATTCCCGCAAGGTACCACATTGTTTTAACGACTTAATCAAGTAAACTAAATAACTTAAAATGATTTTTTTTTTCAAATTAAAATTCACTTAGATATTAAAAGTAATAATTCATTTTCCAAACAAGCTTTAAATAAATTTTTATCTAAAAAATTAATTTAGACATTTTATACAAACAAAGTTAGTTATTGGATAATCGCGATTTAGCGAATATTTTAGGTGCCTTACATACATTTCTAAATTGAAAATATTAATCCCCGAAACTCCTTTAAAGTTTTCACTAGGTTTTACTGTTTAAATCTTTTTAACAAATAAAGTTCGTTGATTTTTCTTCAAAAATTTAAGTGGTGACTCTAAAATATTCAAAACATACAAAAAAAAATTTTCAAAATTAAAACATACATTATCCTCCACTTGGGAACATTCGTCCTCGAATGACACTTAGAACATTTCAAAGACATACAAGGACTCAATGACTAATAGAGAAACTCACAACATTCTACACGTCATCCCAAAGTAATCAATGCACCAAACATACAAGGAACAAACCAACTTCAAACAATTATGCACTCAAGGCAACACATGCAATCAAAACCTTATTCACTCACTCTTTAATGCATCAAAGACATAGTCTATTTTTCCTTCTCATAGGAGGAACATCCTTCTCGTAATTGTAGCAGGGTCTTAATATCTTATCTCATTAAGCGCTCATCATGCACCAATCTTTATGTAACACAATGGAATATTCAACATCATTCAAGAAACAAACAAGTAATGCACACTAGATGCACATAGATCATGAGTAAGGCAGACCAAAAAGGACCTTTATCATTTTGTCATAGTACCATAAAGGCCATACTAAGCATTACCATGTTTTTTTTGATGAAGAAGGAATGTCCTTCTCCTTAACATACTTACATGTTAGCATGAGTTAATACACAAGAAATGCACAAATGTCAATTCACTTTTGACAGAACTTCTCTACTTTTAAGCAAAGCATGCTCATACTATCTTCCTAATGAAGTCAACATGGTAATTCACACCACAAAACTCAAAAAAATAGGAAGTAACTAGTACACATAGTTTAATGTTCGCATGACACTACTTTTCATAAACGTGCATCATTTAGGAAAATTCATACAAATTATAGGAACTCATCAAGAGCACTAGCTAAACATATTATAACTTCTCAAGAATTAGCCTACATTAACACTTGTCAAATAAGAAAAGTCAAATACTCATAAGCTATTCATCATTTTTTATTTAAAAGTGACTCAAATTCTCATTGTGGTCTAAAATACCATACCTTAAAACTGACATTAAGCATGCTTCTTACACTATCTCATAAAGACTAACGCACAACTTTCATATCAAGATGCACAAGTAACATGAAAAAATATGGCTTCATACCAATTGGAAGGTATTTCTCAAGTGTATTACACACAATGGAAAGACAATAGGCCGATAGAATCGTGTCCTATCGAGTGAAGAGTTCAAGTAAGCCTTCTTAGAAAGTACTTTCCCCACGAAAAGAGGAAGGATAAGTTTGAGGAGTTCATAAGCGTTAGGAATGTGACATGAGTGTGGCAGAGTATTCCAAGTTTACACTAATGTCTAAGTATGCTCCATCTTTAGTGTCTAAACTTGGGGATAAGATGAGTAGGTTCTTGACTGGTGTTTTCGATCTTGTGAAGAAAGAGTGTCTTCCTCATTAGTCATGTCCGGGGCAAAAACTTAAACTCATTCCCTTGATTGGCTAAAGGGAATTGTTTTCCTAGAGGAACTTTACCACCTTTGGGAATTTGTTCACCTCGGGAAGTAAATCCCTCACTCACCACTTCCTCATCAACCCTTTTTGCGTCCGTCCTTCTTTTAACCATATATTATAAACACAAGAAATTATTAGGAAAGGACACTTATAAACTCAACTCTATGGAACGAGACAAGAGTAATTAAGAAAGTGAAAATTTTATCGTCCTACAGCCTCTCCCTCATAGATGTTTCGCGACTCACCACTAATAAACAAGACTCCACTAGATGTGGTTTTATCACACATTGAATCATAAAGGCTACTTCATAACCTTATGCTCTTCAACCAAGTTCATAACGAACTGAGAGCACCCCTAAGTCATCACACGACGTACTTGACCTCTCGAACGTCCTTTAAAAGCCTCTTAGGATTCATTCATCACATGGATATAGAAAATAGTGCGGAATTAAAACTTTACTCATTAATAGTAAAAATCTTTTATAAAATGTAAGAAACAAACTATGTCTCTTCATATGTCATCTTAGACACAAGTCCATATCGTAGGGTCATAATCCTTTCATTAATTTGAAAAAAACTTGTAGTATATTGCAAAGTCGTTTAATGAATGAAACCTTGAAATATAGATCACGTCTTCAAACATATAAGTACATATTAATCTTGGGAGAAATTTGTTTCCCAAGATTTCAACTTCTAGAAAATCCTTTTCTTTCACTGACACTTGTAGACATAGAAAAACATATGGAATTAGCATAACCAATGCACTAAGTATGTTAAACATGTTAGAAAAACATGCAAAAAGGAACATTAACTTTAGGATATGCTTTCATGGTATTTTACATAAACCTTTATCATAAGAGTTTAATATACATAATAAAAGCCCACAATAACAAATAAAACATATTTTATATTCAAAAACTAAGCCTTTTCATTACTTTAAATCCTCTGCATAATGTTTAATCCAAGACTCACTTGAGTAAGACATGAAAAAATCGCCCATAAACCCTCTTCAAGTACACCTATGTGATCTTCAAAGCTACCTTAAAGAATAATCTTTCTGTTCACATAATTTAACTAAGTCAATATTATTGAATTTATCCATTTAAGAGAAAACTAAAAAACAAGGGGATTTCAACTAATGATCTTGGATAACCTAGAGAACTCATTCTAGTATCTTCAAAGCCTACTCGTGTCATATGTAGATAGCATCACATTTTAATCATTATTTGTTAAACAATCCATCCAATACAATAATGCACATCCCATATGATAAGAATAGGCATAAACCGACATAGACCACCCTAGCTAGGTATGGAAATCGATGTCATAAGACTCCCACACCTTGGACGGTGTTATAGCCAAGGGTAGAAGTAGGACATATCCCATGTAGGCACATGTTTAGTGGATACCAAGGAATTCTTTGTACTCTTGTTTCATTCTCAAGTATAGCTTCTACCAAAAGCATAGAAACTTTGTGCTTTGTGTAACACTTCAAAAAATCATGTCGTGTTCTAGAGCTTAACATGAGTGTTACAAGGTTTAGAAAATAATTTATGGTCAATTTTAATTAATATAAGTCATTTAAGATTTCGAAAAACCAAAACATCCATGAATGTCCATGACGTCTGAAAACTAGTTCAAGGAGGTACTAGAGTGCCTTAGCGAATTTTACTAGCTTTTAGGAGTTGGAAAATAATAAAAATTGGTGGAAGGGTATCTAACACGTATTAGAGTTAGTTCATATTCAAAACTTCCCAGTATGACTTCCCAAGGACCAACCAAGGTTCCTTGAGGAGCACCTTTCCAAAAGGTGGCAAAAATTGTCAATGGACAGTGTCACCAACTCATGCCACAAACGGCTAATGGTCCAATCAATGGGTCATCGATTGACTTAGTTGATGGACACTTAAAAATATTATTTAAGATCCTCTTTTGCACAGTCAGTAAACTTACAAATGGATGTCCAGCACTGAAGGGGGAGTGGACGTCGATTGACCCATGATCGATCGATCGTGGTGTACTCTATAATGAGTAATGATCAGTGCACATTTTCACTTAAGTTAATTAATTCTTTGGATTAAATATGATGTTTATTAGGGGTTAGGGGAGGTCTAATTATATCAGTGAACCCCCTATATAAAGTCCTAACCTAATAAGCCTAACCAAAACTCTCTTCCTTCTCTCTTCTTTCTCTTTCTAGTGAAGAACTCTATTGAATACCAATCTAGGAGAGGGTTTAAGGACTGAAAAAGGTAAATTTTCTCCATAAATATTCATAAATTAGTAAGTTATGGTATCTCTTCACTTTTGATGCCTCTTTCCTCAAAGGGTTCCCTAAAATTGATTTCAAAAGTGGGTTTTCAAGTTTGTTTTAATCCAATACGAAATTTATTTTGTGAATTGATTTTTTTATGATTTATTTTGGATATTATGAATAAATTAAGATGTATTTAACTCGATTATGTTATATGTTGATCGATTGGTCTAGTTTGTTGAAGATGACCCATTACCCTTAACCCTAGGTTGTGATCTTCATATGAATTGTGTTATATTAGTTCAATTGGATTTGTTAGAGATTGAATTACAAGTTAGATTATGTTGTTTCATCAATCATTACTATATTATAATGAATTATATTCCTATCATTCTAGTTCTTTAGAAGTTAATTTAGGTTATGAAGTTTTTTGTGAGATTGACTACAGATCTTATCTTCAGCTATGAACTAGTTTTAAATGTGATGTAGTGATTCAATTAGCCTTGTTATTATGTTGTTTTATAGTGTTATGATTTAACTACACCGTAATTTGTTTGATTTAAGGTTTTATGTAAGACCTTGATGATGAATTATCAATGAGACTTGGTAAGTCTTGTGATCCTTATTCTTTACTTCAAATATGGTTAATTGTGATTAAGTCGCGATGTTATATTGGAGTATGCCTTTTGATAGGATTGTAGGGTTGGTATGATGTTTAATTGAAATGTATTGACTATAATTTTGTAGGTGTTGTCTAAAATGTAATTGTTTTAAGGATGGTGATGATTTTACCAATGTGCCTTATTATGAAGTGATATGTAAATGTGCTAACCTCACTTATATGAATTGTAATGAATGGATTATACTCATGCAATTATTATTGATCTATGATTATGATGACGATTATAAATGGGATAGACCCTATGACCTATATTAATTTATGACAATTAATAATGAAATTAAAGGAATTTCAAAAGGGATTCTAGCTTATCACCTAGTGAACAAGAGTAAGGAATGTCCATTCCCACATAGGAAAGGTAGGATCACTAATATACTTTGGAGATTGGAGACTATAATGCATATAACATAAAGAGGGTACCAACTATATCTCCTACTTGTGGAACTATGTTTACTTCATAGGAATACAAGCTAGTGGATCTACGCAGTTTCTATGTTCATGTTTTTGTACTACCTTGGCATGTAGTCCCCCTTCTTCGGTATAGGGTTCCATGACACCGGATTCCATATTAGCTCATGTGGTCTATGTATGATAAGGAAAGATGTTCCCAACAGGTAAAATGAATTAAAGGAATGAACTTTAACTAGGATAATCTAAGAGGTTTAGCTTAGTCTAGGTACGGGTATGGGACTCTACCTAAACATTTCACTAGTTAGCCTTGAGGGAAAACTTACAAGCATGTTCTTATGTATGAATATATTTATGTTAGTATATGATATGTATAATGTGAACTTGCACATTTTTGATACATTATGTTTATTAGTTTCACTTATGAATATGTGTTGGCCCACATTGTAAAGTATGATGATATGTAATCCTAAATGCCATGCAATGTGAAGTGGGATGTTGGTCATGATTCTTGTTGGATTATTTGATTGAGTAATGTTATGGGTCTTTGCTTCACCAGTTGACTTTATAGGGATTCATGGGTAATTGTCTTCCTTTTGTTATGTTATAATAACCTCTTATTTATGCTTTTTGTTATTTATGACTTGATAATACAATTACTTTACTTTGTATTCAATAACATGATATGCATGTCGGCTTGACTAGATTTGATGTTGTTTGTCTAGTGAGAAACAAGCCTATGACTTAAAGAATATGTCTTTTTTTATTTGTATGGTCTTTTTGAATGTGCATAACGTTTTTAAAGGGTAAAATAGCATGTTTTCATGAAAGGTCCTTTTTTAGGATGTTTTCATGATATGTATGTATATGTTCTCATACTGGCATACTAACTACATTTCTCCCTTTTCCCCAACATTTTAGGTTGCGGTTGTTGAAGGACATTTGGAGAGAACATTGAAGAAGACTTGGAATTCGTGATCATCCATGTTGCATAGGTCCATTAATTTCCATGGGCAATGCCACTATCAAGCTATGAAGTTGTTTTTAGTTATAAGACTCTTATGTTTCTTTCAATTTTCATTTGAATACTAAACGTTGTATGACCTATATGTTGTCTTATTTTATTGATGAATGGGATAGGCCCAATTTTATATATTCTTATTAGATGGTTATGAGATGAGACGACTATTGGAGACTATGTTTTACATATATATATATATATGTGTGTGTGTGTGTGTGTGTGTGTGTGTGTGTGTGTTTCTGTTCAATAAAAGTAGGAGACTTGGTATATTTCTTATACGAAGGGTCTATCTATACTCGATATACATCTATTATGTGTATGTAGAGGTCTATGTAAAACTCAATCTAGAAGTAGTAATGTGTTTCTTTTTAAATCTCCGCTAAATTTGACCTATGAATGTTAGATGTAAGATAAGAGGCTAGTCTTAGTCCTCAAACACTATGAGGACGCTGCTTACATCTAGGGGGTATTCTTGGATGTGACAAACTTGGTATCAGAGCATGAGATTGAATATCTTTGACTCGATATATATCTCAACCACCTCTATGTAGGTTCGTATTCATAATTGTGAAGCGCGCCACACTTATGAGTTGGAATCTATATAATGTTTAGGATACTTTGATTTTCTTCAAAATCCAATATCGTACCTATAGAGTGTTAGATCTTTGTGCTTTTGCATGTCATCCTCTAATTGCGATAGTAGGCAACGAATACTCGAAAGAGCACGGCACGAAGACTTAAAGAAGAGATTGCCAATTCCTCTATGTGGTGATTTAGTTCCTCCTCTTGAGGAAGAAGTTAAATATGACCAAGCTATGGTTGATCCTCCTTTAACAGATGGTGCCATAAGGGATGCTCTTTTTAACTGGCCCAAGCCATTACTACCGAAGAACAAGATTCCACTACTCAAGATCAAGGCATGACAACCCAAGATAATAGGGAGGTTGTACCTCGTGCAAACTAACAAGTTGCTACCATGGACTCTTGTAACACTCCATAAAATCATATGTCTAATGAAGAGCCAGTATGTCCTTAGGATAGCGTATTAGGGGTACACAGGCACCCCAATGCCCAATATTGAGAAATATTGGTCATAGTATAGAAGAATTGGCTAAGGGATATTAGCCAATTTTCTATATACAAATAAGAAATATAGTTTTTGGGTTTTCCATACCCCAATCCAAGAATTATGTTCAATAAATGTACCTGCGAGGAAAACCCTAAGCTAAAATTTAATATTCAACAATACCACCACACAAAGTACTAGGCATCCAAGTGTCTAGCCTAGTACAGTATCACATGATCATTTAAAATAATCGTGTAAATTTAGCTGCAACCAAGTACATAGTAAGGCCTTTGGGACAAGAAGTAAACATTCCCAAACAAACCATAAATAATATTAGTTAGGTAAGAACAACCAACCCATGTACAAACACATGTGCAAGAAATGTGAAGAAGCTTCGAAAAGAGGGGACCACCCTAATCGAATTCGGTTAGTGTAGTTAGGGGAGAAAACGTGCACAAGGGACCACTCCATCTGGGGCCTAACTTCCTAACAAACTATAGGTCCTAAATAACTGTCCTAACTATCTAAATAACCAAGAACTAACCAAAATAGACACATTAGTGCACCGGACAACCTAGGACCGAAACCAGGTTAACACTAACCTAGTACTAGTTAAAGAGACAACCTAGTAGCTAATCTATGATTGTTCAAAGAGTTAGTTGAGGTCCTAATAACAAACGGATAATTTAGTAATTACCAAATGATACGTAATTAATTAATTTATCAACATAATATTTAATTTAAAGGGGCAAAACAGAAATCACAAAACAATTTCCATATTTTGCTTACAAAAAGAAAAAAGAAAACCTAGTACCTTACCTAGGATGGTTCAAAGGATTTGTTATGGTCCTAACGACTTAAGGGTACTTTATTCATAACCTCAGGATACTTAATTAATTAATTTATCAAATTATATAATTATTTTAATTTGGAATTATCAAAATCACAATCAATATCCTTATTTCGATTAAAACAAGAAAAAACACTTAATACCTAACCTAGGACGGTCCAAAGGATTAGTTATGGTTATAACGAATTAAGATTAATTTATTAATTACCCTAGGTAACTTAATTAATTAAAATATCCATTGAATAAGATTAAATAAAAGGGGTCAAACTGAAATTCTTACATTAACCTGGTATAACTCAACAAAGTACTTAACCTAGGATGATCCAAAAGGGTTAATTTTTGTTCTAATGATTTAGGGTAACTTTAATAGTTAAAATAGGTGCCTTAATTAATTAAATTAGAAATTTAATTAATTAATTTAAAGGGACAAAAGGAAATTATTGATAAAGATTTTAGATTTAACCAAATATTGTGTTTTCCTAGTTCTACTCAATCTGGGAGGGTCTTTTTAGTAAGTAGTTAATTTATTTATTTAATTAACTTATTAAACTCTAAGTTGAATGAGTCAACATCAGTTCTTCAACCTAAAAATGACGTTGAAAATAATAGACAAAAAGGACGCATAAACAATAAGCAACGAACGGAAGAAAAAGTCAGAAAATTTATCGATTTCTGTAAAGCGATTTCAAGGTTTCTTCAAGGTGGTCATAGTATATTAAGTTCTACATAAGGTATGGGTTTGTATCCTGGACTTATTTCTCCTAGAGAACTTTCTTTCGAATGATTCAAAGATCTTGAAAAATAAGGTTGTTTCCCGTCGTTCTTGTGGAACTTCTTTTGCCTAGTATCATTGTTATGATTTCAATTTTGAATAGGTTAGAAATAATGTTGTTGGTATGTGGCGTTGGATGATCTTAATGTGTATGGTTTTTGATTAAATAATGATCGAATGAACCATTAATTGGACTCATTTGATCCTAAGTGTTATTATGTGAATTAAAAGAATGATACTATGATAAAGATTTGTCCGAAAATGTTATGTATGAATATGTTACTGTCATTTGTGCATACTTTCGGTTAATATGACGTTATAAAGATGATATATTAATCAGATGCTGATATGATTCTTTCCATGATATTTAAAAGTGTTATGCCTAAAGTTATGTTATAAGGTTTGCTAAAAGTATCTCTATGAAATCATAAGTTGAATGAATGTTTGGGTTATGACAGTAAAATGGCGAACAATGCCTTGCCCAAAAGTTGAATGGAATTGGTTTACATTATTCCTTTTAAATAATGATGGAAAAATTGGCTAATGAAAATCTCATGAAACTATATTTGAATGAATGTTTGGCTTGTGCCAATTGATTGTCTATGAAGTCATTTCAAAATTTTCTAGGACAATACTAAATTTACACAAATCTTATGTGCCCAATATAATGTAATGTTAAATTAAGCATGACTAATAGAACAAAATGAATCCATACTAAGGGTATGTCAATCAATGGGACAAGTCCAAACATACCCTATACTATCTTATCTGTCTATATTATAGGAATGCCAAATAAATAGGCACATCTAAAGTAATTCAAAGAATCCACAACTAAGGGCATGCCACTAATTGCGACAAGTTCCAACATGCTCTAAAAGAATGACATATGAACTCATGAAACTCATTGAATAATTGCTCATCGTCCATAAACGATGACATGAATCTACTACACTAAAGTAAGTAAGTAACGTGAGTTATAACATAATTAAAGGGGTCTAATCTAATTAAGTGACAAGAATGTAAAGTCAAAGGAAGTGAGACAAGTCTCACTTACACCTAAGCTATATGTTAAAAGAATACTTATGTATGAAGGTGTTAGAATGTGTTAAATGGTCTCATTAACACCAAAGGATGATATGTAATAAAAATTCACATTTCATCAATGTAAAGTAAGGATGACTAGTCATCAATAGAGTAAGTAAATCTCAATCTAGAAGCAAGCCTCCATAATGCTTGAGTCAACACTAAAAGATAAATAAGAAATGAGCATTTACGTAATGAGGTGAGTAATTATGTTAATCTATGATGCTAATGAAAATGGTAACAACATGATAAGAGGCTAAGATATATGGTGACACAAACAAGTCTCAACTAAGCCTATGTAAAGGTCAATAAAAGTACACACCTAAGAGAGTATTGAATATCAAGAGAAAAATCTCAATCATACTCTTTATGTAAGTGTAAGGACAATTCACACTTAATAATAATGATGAGATGAAAAATCATCTAATGAGCGATGATTCCCTCATGCCAGAATCCAGCTTCCATTATGTATGAACCTATACTGCTAATATAGGGATCTAGCATGGTTCAAATCCCTATATACACTAGCATGTATGGGTCACTTCGGCAGGCGATTCCACCAATTTTCGGTGTGGGGAAGACACTGGATTTCATTACGATCACATTATCTATGTCTTTTAAGGTTAAAGTTCCCAAAGAAATAATGAGGCCATCTCAAAGACTAAAAGATAATGAAATGAACGATACCCAAGGTGTTTTTGCAAGACAATCAGGATGTGAAATTAGATTCAAGTAATGATATTAGGTCATTCTTGGTCATTGCACTCTTAAAATTCATCACAGGTATAGCTAGTGTTAACATCAGCCTATGAAGGAATGAAATGAATAATGTGAAGTATGAATAAACGAATGAAGCAGACTCACTGTTTGCTAAAGAAGGCCCTCGGGTTGAGGACCCAAATGTTGAGCCCTCACTTGAAATTTTGTATGCTACATCAATGATTCCAAAGTCTCGTGTATATGAAATGTATAATATATAAAACATGAAAGTAATGAAATCAATTGCATGATAAGTAGAGAATTTCTTATGAAAGGTAATGAATATATAGTGTAAAGAATTACTCACTATAAGGTAGGAAAATAATTTCTTAGTCCTTGGATTACTTACATCGATTAATTGTGGGTATGGGAATACAATGAATCATTGCACTTTTAATTAAAACATAGGACAAAAATAATTATTGAACTACATAACAAGTAGAAGAAAAATATTGAATCAATGTTTACAAAGCCTTATGTTTATGTGTGCCTAAGTTGTTCTAAAATTATATCGAGGATACCAATGTCTTGTAATAATATATGAAATGTGTTGTGTTCTTGGAATGCATTAAAATACATCATATTCATACAACAATTAACAACTAACGACTTTGGAAAGTCTAGTGACTAGGCTTTCCAGAAATAACATGTTGTTTAGGAAGGGTTTTATTTGATCATGCATAGCCTTATTTGTATGTGTGAATACACCCATACTTATTACAAGTTGTGTACTAACTCCTACTATTTAATATTTTATAGATGCAGGTAGAGGGACAGATTGAGGACTCTTGCAACGGTTTGGATATCAGCGTTTCTCCAGACCATTTGGTTGGTCCTCTTGATTTCGAGGATGCTACAGTTTTAGTCTGGCCTTAGTTTTAGGCAAATCTAGTAAATCTTGTCCCTAGAGTTTCTTTTGTACTTTCATTTCGAAGATTTTGTAATAAGGTCGTCTTTGGCAAACGTATTTATGATATATTTATATTCTATTTCAAATTGGTTCTTATGATATATGGTTGTTTCATTTATGTTGATCATAGTTTATGATGAAGTCATGAAATAACTATATGAATTATATGTATACTTCATATGTCTAAATGTTTTCAATTTTCCGCTAAAATTAATCATATGAACGTGATGAATGCTAGATGAGGCTTGTTTGCGACATTCGAGAGAACAATGACACCGGTTGTGATTCAGATTCAAGAATCCGGGCCATGACACCTCTTGTTTAAGGGATTTCACTAGGATGAATCCCCCTAATTTCTATAGGTCCAAGGTTGAAGAAGACCTGCATGAGTTCATTGGTGAAATCTGCAAGATCCTCTATGTCATTAGGTTGACTACTAGTGAGAAGATCAAGTTAGCCACTTAACAACTCAAATGTTTAGTTTAAATTTAGGTATGTCTAATCGAGGGACAATAGGTCGTTAAGGGGTGGACCGGTTACTTGGGAAATGTTCAAGAAGGCTTTACTTGATAGATTCTTTCCTAGGGAGAAGCGGGAAGATAAAGTGGTTGAGTTCATTGACCTCCATCAAGGAGGTATGAGTGTGCTTGAATACTCCTTGAAATTAACTCAATTGTAAAAATATGTTCCTTCTAGTTTTCGACCATAGAGATGAAATGAACCGCTTTTTGACTGGAATGTCGAATGACTTGGAAGAGGAATGTCATTTGGTTATACTACCTTACGATATGAACATTTATAATCTCATGGTTCATGCTCAACAACTGGAAGAGGTAAGGTGTAATAGAAAGATAGAGATGCCAAGCAAGATCTTTCGATAGTGGTTCATCCAAAGGTAGACTTTAGATTCAAGAAAAACCTAGGTTCAAAAAGAGGGTCTAAAATCCATTTTATTTTAAGTTCCCTAAGGCTAGGGATGATAGGGTGTTCTACCATAATCCTGAAAAGGTACGGAATACTAGTTCACCAACCAAGATGCTAACTTGTTGAAAGCGTGCCATGAAGCACTATGGTGATTGTCTCAAGGGAACAAATAATTTCTTTGTTTGTGATATACATGGGCATAAGGTTCGAGATTTCTTAAATGTGAGGGGTAAGAAAAGGAGAGTCGACAACAAAATGGTTTTAATGATGCTCCAAAGAAGAAATTTTAATGATGCTCCGAAGAAGAAATTTTATTTAATTTTCTCCACTCTAGGGGTGAGCTGGAAACTTCTCCTAATGCGGTGACCGATATGTTGAAAGTATTTTCAGTTTATGTATATGCTTTACTTGATCTGAGCACTAAATTATATTTTGTTACTCCCTTGATAGCTAAGAAATTTGATATCTTACCTAACATTTTAAATGAACCATTTGTGGTGTCTATCCAAGTGGATGAGTCGGCTGTTGCAAAGAGGGTGTATAGAAATTGTACTATAATGTTTCCCAATAGTTTTAATTATGTTAAAATAGTAGAACTTGATATCTGTGATTTTAATGTCATATTGGGTACTGATTGGTTGCATGCTTGCTTTGCCTATATAGATTGTAGAACACTGGTGATGAAATTTAACTTTCCAAACGAGCCCATTTTGGAGTGGAAGGGGGAAATTTTATTCTTATAGGTCGTATCATCTCTTGTTTGAAAGATAGTAAAATAATTTCTAAAGAGTGTCGATACCATATAGTATGAGTCCAAGATTTAGACACCAAAATTCCTCCAATTGTGTTGGTCCCCATAGTGAGGGAATTTCCACACGTCTTTCAAAATTATCTTCCAGGAGTTCCTACAGAAATGGAAATTGATTTTGTTATTGATTTGTTACCAGATACAAATCCCATTTCAATTCCTCCTTATCTAATTGTTCCGGCATAATTTAAAGAGTTTAAGCCTCAATTCAAAGGTTTTCTAGACAAAGTCTTGATTAAAGCAATTATTACTCCATGGGTTTCCCAAGTATTGATTGGGAAGAACAAGGATGGGTCCCTTAGAATGTGTGTTCATTATCGCCAATTAAATATATTTATTATTAAGAACAAGTATCCTCTCCCTAGGATTGCTGATGTCATATCCAGGTTTACCCCCTAGACGTAACCGATGTCGTCATCCTTTCGAAGGACTAAGATTACCGTTTTTTCGTGTCATTAAATTCATAGGTTGAAACTGCGGCAAAATTTAAAACTTTCATTATCACTACTTTGAATTTTATATAGACTTCTAAATACACATAATTTATTCATATCTAGTATACATGGACCCTTAATATAACAAGGTTTCATAGCCTTCTACTTTTATTGCACATACATATATAAGAATATAGAAATAGTCTCAATGATTATCTGAACTCATACCATCTAAACAAATAACCCAATATGGGTATAGACCTTACATCAATTCAATAAGACCATGTATAGGTTGTTAAAAAATACAATATTCAAAAAGATATGATAGAGTCAATAAGCTCATAACAATATCTGAGTCTAGAAGATGGCATTGCCCTCGAGAGAATGATGCCTCCCAAAACACTTCAACAATGGGAACCTAAAATATTTGGGAAAAAGGGAAAAAAATGGGGTTAGTACTCCACATGTACTAAGTATGAGATCTTATGGACATACACAAGCCAAATATGTTAAAAGGGACTTTTTATAAAGACATTCCATTTTACCCCTTTAGGGAATTAATTCAAAGTCAAGTAAGTCATATTAACCAACCGACATGCTTGATATCATACAAGTAATAATTATCCTAACATACTTGCAACCATGATTTACTACAACCCTAACATCAGTAATAATATCACAAGAATGAATAGCAGTTAAACATATCATAATAAGCAAGACAACTACTAACAAGTCCTTATCAAGTAAACAAGTGCAATGACCAAGCAAAGCCCCATAACCTTCCTCAATCAAGTACCCTTAACAAGAAAACATGACTAATTTCCAACTTTACATATCATGGCAATTAGACTTGCCTTTCATCATATATTATCCTCACAATCAAAGAGATATTCATAAATAGATTAATCAACATGTAGTATCAACAATGTGCCATGGTAAATATATATATTAACATAACATAAACATATATAAGAACCTCCTCCTAAGACTCCCATCAAGGCTAGCTAGTGCAATTTCTAACTAAAGTCTCATACCCCTACCTACACTAAGCTAGAGTCCTTAAGTTATCAAAGTTAGAGTTCAAGTGCTTCAATTAGTTTTACCTTTTGGGAACATCTCTCCGTAACCAACATAAAAAACATCTAGTGTTGAATTCGATGTCATAAAACCCTACACCGATAGAAGGCGGACTACTTGCCAAGGTAGTACCAAAATATGAAAAATAGCAATTACGTGGATCCACTAGCTAGTATTCCTATGGGGGCAACATAATTTAGGAACTAGGAGATTTAGTTGGGACCCTCTTTATGCGCAATACATTGTGATCTCTAATCTAAAGAGTAATGTAATGCTCCTACCTTCCCTATGTGGGAAGGGACACTTCTCTATGTAGTTCACTCGTTGCAAAGGTAGAGGAGTCCTTTTTGAAATGTCCTTAATAGTTTAATTATCAATCATAACTTAATTTAGGCCATAGGGTTTACCCCTTGTATTATCATCATCATTAATAGCTCAATAAGAATTGTATGAGTATATGTCCTTTCATCACAATTAATATAAGTAACGTTAACACTTTAGCATTTCACAACATATTAAGTCACATTGAGAATTTTCACCATCCATGTAGCACATACACCTTAATCAACTTCACAACATAGTAAAGAAATTTGAATTCAACATCATACCAACCTATAATCCTAGTATAAGGGATATTCAAATGTAATATCATGACTTAACAACAACTAATCACAATTGGAAGTAAAGATAGAGATTCTAAGAGTTACCAAGTATTCCTCATACTCTATTATCAAGGTCTTACAATAAACCCATAACTCAAGCCAACTTTGTGAGTAACATCATCACAAAATGATAACCAATAGAATAACAATACCAATTGCATCATAAAACACAATTCATCTTTAGATCACAACTTTACACAAGGTACATATGCTAATTTAACATTATAATTCATAACCTAAATCACATCTCAAAAACTAGCCTAATAGGCCTATAAATCATCTTAATTTAATAATAATAGAACCATAGGACAGTAATCAAAGGAACAACCAACTCAATTAAATGATCACAATACAATATAGGTCAAGATCACTACCTAGGGTTAGAGATAGAGGATCATATTCTTCAATTTATACAAAACCATCAAAAATTACCATAAAAAGTTGAATTAGATGTTAATATACTCAATATAGCAATAATAATTCATTAACAACACAATACATAACTGCAATTTCGTAATTGGATGAAACCCATAAGAAAACTCAACTTTTTGAAATCTATTTTGAAGGAACTCTTTGAGGAAAGGATCTCAAAGGTAATAGAACCCATACCTTAATGATTTTTCAATAATTTTATGGTGAATTCATCTCTTTCAATCCCCCAAACCCTAGTTCTTGTTCGACTTCAATGGTGAGTTCATGTAGAGAGAGAAATAAGAGAGAAGGAAGAGAGTTTATTTTCACAGTTTCTTTTAGGTTAATGAGGGTTGAGGGTATTTATAGTGGGACAAAATCAACTTAATTAGTCTTCCTTTGATCACCAATTAACCCTAAACCACTGAATTAATTAAATGAATTTAATTTAAAACGTATAGGAATTCCTAGACCACATCGATGAGACCTCAATAGATGGACTGTAGGTCCATCGATCGTGCGTGTTGCAAATCCATAAGTTTTGTTAGATACCGGTGCAGGCATGGCTTTTCTTCATTTTTCTATCAGTAAGATGATAGTGGCATCAATAACTAGTCGATCACACACGAACTATAACATGTACCTTCGTACACCGTGGATCAGTGCAGAGACTATGTAGGTCAAGGGACCTTCTCGAATAGACAATGTGTGGGACGAAGCTGGAATAGACATCCCATCGATCAACACACGATCCGTCTCCTTTACCGTCAATTCAAACTGTCAGGCAGTGTTGCATCAAGCTAAAGGGGTCCTCTTCAAGGTCCTTGGTTGATCCATGGGGGTTGTACCTAGACGTTTTAATCATGGAACAACTATAACATCCATTAGCTACCTTTCCACACATTTTAGTTCATTTTTGACTCCTAAAATTTTGTTAAAAAGTCTAAGACACACTAACATCCCTTGGAACCAACTTCTTTGACATTTTGTACATTTTTGTTCTTAAACATCCTAAATGTCCTATATTTATTAAAAATGGACTTAGACACAATGTTTGGATATTCTGACACCTATGTTAGGCTTGAAAATTAATCTTGGATTTTCAAGGTCTTACGACCGACTTGTTCGATAACCTCCAAGGATCACGCTACTTTTCTATGATTGACTTGTGATCAGGGTATCATTATATAGTTTAAGAGGTGGAAATACACAAAAGATGACATTACGGACAAGATATGGTCACTATGAGTTCTTAGTAATGTCCATTCGTCTCACTAATTCCCGGGCGGCATTTACAGATCTTATGAATAGGATATTCAAAAGTTACCAAGATTAATTTTTCATTGTCCACATTGGCGATATCTTTGTATATTTGAAAAATGAGGGTGAGACATTGACCATTTGAGGGTGGTGTTACATGTTCTTTAGGACAACCACTTATTTGCAAAGTATAGCAAGTGTGAGTTTTGGTTGAGGTCCATGGGGTTTCTTGGTCATATCATCTTTAGTAAGGGATTTGAGGTTGATCTAAGAAAAAACGACGTGGTGAAAAAATATCCTAGACCAGTGACTCCAACAAACATTAGTATTTTCTTTGATTTAGCGAGTTATTATCAGAGGTTTATGCATTATTTTCCGTCCATTGCATCTCCCGTGACTACTTTGACACAAAATATTAATAAATCTGAGTGGACTGATGCATGTGAGATAAGCTTCCAAATAATTATAGATAGGCTTACTTGTGCTCCATTGTTTACTTTACCTGAGGGTACAAAAGCCTTTGTTGTATATTATGATGCATCCCGAGTAGGTGTAATGCGTGTGATTATGCAACATAGGAAGGTAGTAGCCTATGCTTCTAAGAAACTTAAGTTGCATGGCAGAAATTATCCAACACATGATCTTGAGTTAACAGTCATGGTATATTCCTTTAAAATATGGAGGTATTACTTGTATGGCATCCATGTTGATGTGTATACCGACCATAAGACTCTCCAATATGTGTTCACCCAAAAGGAGTTGAATCTCTTACAAGGAAAGTGGTTGGAATCTTTGAAAGATTATGACATGAGTGTTCACTATAATCCCGCAAAGGACAATGTTGTTGCGGATACTCTAAGTCGAATGACCATGGATAGTGTGTCTCATATAGAGGAATCCATGAAAGTGTAACGACCTGTTTAGTCGTTTCGAACAGCAGATTTTATTTGTAGAAAAACAGGCTTAGGCGACGAACCCAACGACGGACCGTCATGGGCACGACGGACCGTCACAGGGTCTCATTTCAAAACACTTAGAAAATCTGAAATTGGGTACTGAAAATCGACTATCTGAACTTCCTAATGGACTGGCAGGATGGACCGTCACAGGAGTGACGGACCGTCACAGATTATTCAGTGGAAATTGAGTCTCTGACCCTTGGGAC
Source organism: Solanum lycopersicum (assembly GCF_036512215.1). Classification (NCBI taxonomy): domain Eukaryota; kingdom Viridiplantae; phylum Streptophyta; class Magnoliopsida; order Solanales; family Solanaceae; genus Solanum; species Solanum lycopersicum. The sequence continues at coordinate 44,125,004 of NC_090807.1, forward strand.
GACCTGCAGGACGGACCATCGCAGGCACGACGGGCCGTCGTAGGTTGCGCAATCCCAGTCTGGGTCGGATTTCTTGATACGTTTTAAGGGACGTTTTTGACTATTCTTGCCTTAATTATAAAGTTAGTGGGTTAATGTTACTAAGTCTAATTACTTGGGGGTTAAAAGAGGTAACCTTAAGTTAATTAGTGGGTTATTATTGCCATCTTTTATTCTTAATTATATACTAATTAGGGTAAAAGAAAGAGGGTTTGAATAAAGAAAATAGAAAGAACAAGAGAACGAGAGAGAGGATCGAACGAGAGGAAAAACACAAAGATTGGGAAATTGCTTGCTTGATCACGAATCTTCGGTGGAGGTAGGTTATGGTTTTCATGCTATTCGTAGTAAACTCTTAATAGCGAATGATATGTGTTAGTAGTATTGTAAAACCTTCTATATTTTTAATTGTATGCTTGCATGAATGATGCGATTATGTAATTGTGAATAAGTAAGCATGATGAAGTATTGAATCCCAAATCTTGAAAAGAAACCCTAATCTACTTTGTTAATGATGATGCCTTGGTATAAAAGAAGACTTGATGAACGAAAGTGGTGAGATTAGGAGATCGGGTGCCACGTTCCGGAACTAGGATAGAATATGGATCGGGTGTCACGTTCCGACACCAGGATAGAATATGAATCGGGTGTCACGTTCCGACACCAGGATAGAATATGGATCGGGTGCCACGTTCCGGTACCAGGATAGTATATGAGCATCGAAGTGTCACGTTCCGACACCAGGATAGTATATGGATCGGGTGCCACGTTCCGGTACATGGATAGAATATGGATCGGGTGTCACGTTCTGACACCAGGATGGAATGAGGATCGGAGTCTCACATTCCGACACCAAGAAAGTATATTGAGGAGCGGAGTGTCACGTACCGACACGAGGGGAATAAAGATAATGAATCTTGAAAGATGTTAATATATCTAATGAACTAAATTCCCAAATGAGTATGATGAGGAGGTGTGAGTCCTCATTGATGTTCTTGGTGTTGTAACCAAGGGTTATGGTAACTGTAAATGCTGCATGCTAAGTATATTAGTTGATTTTATGATATTGCTTAATACATACTGTTTTCTATTTTGAGTTGGTCGATGATATCTACTCAGTACCCGTGTTTTGTACTGACCCGTACTTTTATTGTTTTCTACTTGTTTATTTGCGGAGTGCAGTAAACGTGCCGTCATCTTCGACTCAATAGTAACTCAAGCCAGTTTTACTACATCGGAAATTCATGGTGAGCTAATGCTTCTAGCTTGGACTGGATCTTCTTCTTCAAGTCTTGATGCCTTGAACTTCCGGCATGGACTAGCTTCTTATGTATTTTTTAGCTTCTTAGAATACTCTTAGTTTAGTAATTTGATTATAGATGTTCTTGTGATGATGACTTCCAGATTTTGGGGGAATAATAGATGTTGAATTTTAGAAGTTAATGAATTGGTCTTTATTTAATGAGTTTAAGTCTTCCGCATTGCTTTCTGTTGATATTATATTGAAATGTTAAAGTTATATTGGTTGGTTCGCTCACATAGGAGGGTAATTGTGGGTGCCAGTCGCAACCCGGTTTGGGTAGTGACAAACTTGGTATCAGAGCATTAGGTTCGTTGGTCTCATCACACAAGAACAGGTCTAGTAGAGTCTTAAGGAACGGTAGGGGGACACTTTTACTTTTCCATGAGAGACTATATGACTTTTGGAAAATTTCACTCTCTCATTCTTTCTTTCGTGCTACTACTTGAGTCCAATTGGTATCTAGGTGATACGAATTGGTATCTGACCATCTTCACTCTCTTTCGTAGATGGTTAGAACTAGAGCAACGACTACGCCAACACCAACACCGGCCAGACAAGAAAGAACTGAGCCAGCCACTGGGGCTGTGGCTCGAGGAAGATCATCGGCAAGGGGCCGTGGTAGAGGTCGTGGGAGGACGTCCTCTAGGGGAAGAGGACGAGCGCCTAGCCTATCTGATACTAGGGCAGTGACTCCTCCACCGACTGAGGAGGTAATAAGAGAAGGGGAGGATGGGGAAACTGAACAAGTGCAGAATGAGGGATTGCCACCCCAACCTACCCCGGAGATGATCAATCAGGTTCTCGCCTATCTCAGTGGGTTGTCTGATCAAGGTCTGGCACCTCCAGTGTTTTCTGCGCCAACACCTCCGGTTTCAGAAGTACAACATGCAGCCACTAGGGCTCCTCATATGGATGCCTCATTGGACATAGGCACATTTCCACGTCTTACTATTGGGCCTATAATGACAAATGATCAGCATGAACTTTGCAGTAAGTTCTTGAAATTGAAACCTCCGGTCTTCAAGGGTGCTGAATCGGAGGATGCTTATGATTTTCTGGTTGACTGTCATGAGCTACTACACAAGATGGGCATAGTAGAACAGTTTGGTGTGGAGTTTGTGACTTATCAGTTTCAAGCGAACGCCAAAATGTGGTGGCGGTCACATATTGAGTGTCAACCAACAGAGGCACCACCTATGACTTGGGCCTCATTCTCTAGCTTGTTTATGGAGAAGTATATCCCCCGAACTTTGAGGGATAGGAAAAGGGATGAGTTCTTGAGCCTAGAGCAAGGTAGGATGTAGGTCAATGCATATGAGGCTACATTTCGTGCGTTATCCCGGTATGCCACCTAACTGTGTTTCAGTCCACAAGAGCGACTTCACCGATTTGTGAAGGGATTGAGGTCAGAATTGCGGATTTCGGCCTTACAGATAGCAGCAATGGCAAAATCCTTCCACGAGGTGGTAGATTTTGTGATAGAAGTGGAAGGAGTGAAGCCAGACGACTTCACCCCGACATCGACATCAAAAAGGTTTCGAAAGGGAGGTGAGTATAATGGTGCTTACACTAGAGGACAGGGTTCGGAAAGTTACTCAGTCTGACCAATTCATTCTTCACTACAGACTGTAGTTGGGGGTCCACCTCCGACCGGTCAACACTTCTCTGAGAGACCTATGCAGGAACCCAGAGAGTGCTATGGATGTGGGGAGATTTTACATATTAAGAGATATTGTCCAAAACAGAGTTACAGACCTCCTAATGTTAGAGGTAGAGCTGGTCATGGCAGAGGCCGTTATTCTAGAGGACGTGGTGGTCGAGGAAATGGTGGTCACCAAAATGGCCGAGGTGATGGGAAAACTTGAGCCACTACATCAGAACATGGTAGGGGCAATGGACAGACAAACGATAGGGCCCATTGTTACGCTTTCCCTGGGCGGTCTGAAGGGGAGGCATCTGATGCTGTCATCACAGGTAATCTTCTGGTTTGTGATTGCATGGCTTCTGTATTGTTTGATCCTGGATCCACGTTTTCTTATGTATCTTCCTCACTTGCTAATGGTCTAAATTTACATTGTGAATTTCTCGATATTCCTATTCGTGTTTCTACTCCTGCGGGTGAGTCTGTGGTAGTTGAAAAGGTATATAGGTCTTGTTTAGTGAACTTTGTGGGGAGCAACACTTATGTAGATTTGGTTATCTTAGAAATGGATGATTTTGATGTAATTCTGGGTATGACTTGGCTTTCTCCGCAATTTGCGATCATCTCCTTTATTCGTGCAAAGAAAATGGTTAGTAAAGGGTGTTTAGCTTTCTTGGCACATCTCAAGGATGACACTACCCAAGTACCTTCGATTGAGTCAGTTTCGGTAGTCCGCGAGTTTTTGGATGTGTTCCCTGCAAACCTTCCTGGCATGCCACCAGATAGGGATATTGACTTCTGTATCGATCTTGAACCGGGTACTCGCCCCATTTCTATACCCCCTTATAGAATGGCTCCCGCAGAGTTAAGAGAGTTAAAGGCACAACTTCAAGAGTTGTTAAACAAAGGCTTTATTAGACCAAGTGCATCTCCTTGGGGTGCTCTGGTTTTTTGTGTAAAGAAGAAGGATGGGAGTTTTTCGAATGTGTATAGACTACAGACAACTAAACAAAGTAACCATAAAGAACAAGTATCCTCTTCCCCGCATCGATGACTTGTTTGATCAGTTACAAGGTGCTTGTGTCTTCTCTAAGATTGATTTGAGATCCGGTTATCATCAATTGAAAATACGGGCAATGGATGTGCCAAAGAATGCTTTTCGAACGAGGTATGGGCATTATGAATTTGTAGTGATGTCCTTTGGTCTTACGAATGGCCCTGCTGCGTTCATGAGCTTGATGAACGGGATTTTTAAGACATATTTGGATCTCTTCGTGATCGTATTTATTGACGATATATTGGTATACTCAAAGAGCAAGAAGGAACATGAAGAGCATTTGAGAATGGTATTGGAAATGTTGAGGGAGAAAAAGCTTTATGCCAAGTTCTCTAAGTGTGAGTTTTGGCTAGATGCAGTGTCCTTCTTGGGACACGTGGTTTTTAAGGATGGAGTGATGGTGGATCCTTCTAAGATTGAGACAGTGAAGAATTGGGTAAGACCTACTAATGTGTCAGAAATAAGGAGCTTTGTTGGGTTAGCTAGCTACTACCGTCGATTTGTCAAGGGATTCTCTTCTATTGCTTCCCAACTGACGAACTTGACTAAGCAAAATGTTCCATTTGTATGGTCGGATGAGTGTGAGGAAAGATTTCAGAAGCTCAAGACTTTGTTGACTACCGCACCTATTCTTACCTTGGCAGTAGAGGGTAAGAACTTCATTGTTTATTGTGATGCATCCTATTCTGGTTTGGGTGCAGTACTAATGCAAGAGAAGAGTGTGATTGCTTATGCTTCAAGGCAATTAAAGGTGCATGAACGTAACTATCAGACCCACGATTTGGAATTGGCTGCGGTGGTGTTTGCATTAAAGCAATGGAGACACTATTTATATGGGGTTAAGTGTGAGGTCTACACGGATCATCGTAGCCTTCAGTATGTCTTTACTCAGAAAGATTTGAACTTGAGGCAGAGGAGATGGATGGAACTACTGAAGCACTACGACATCACTATTTTGTATCATCCGGGCAAGGCGAATGTTGTAGCGGATGCTCTAAGTAGAAAGGCGGGAAGCATGGGAAGTCTAGCTCACTTGCAAGCTTCTAGACGCCCACTGGCTAGAGTGGTTCAGACTCTAGCTAATGACTTGATGAGATTAGAAGTAAACGAGAAGGGAGGATTGTTTGCTTCTGTGGAGGCAAGATCTTCCTTTCTTGACAACATTAAGGGAAGACAGTCTGATGATGAGAAACTGCGCAGAATTCAAGATAAGGTATTGCGAGGAGAGTCTAAGGAAGCACAAATTGATGAGGAAGGTGTTTTGAGGATCAAGGGAAGGGTATGCGTACCCCGCGTCGATGATTTGATCAACACTATTTTGACAGAGGCTCATAGTTCAAGGTATTCTATACATCCGGGTGCAACCAAGATGTATCGTGACCTAAAGCAACACTTTTGGTGGAGCAAAATGAAGCGTGATATTGTTGACTTTATTGCCAAGTGTCCAAACTGTCAACAAGTAAAGTATGAACACTAGAGGCCCGGATGAACACTTCAGAGAATGTCCATTCCTGAATGGATGTGGGAGAGAATTTCAATGGACTTTGTGGTTGGTCTTCCTAAGACATTGGGAAAGTTTGATTCTATTTGGGTAATTGTGGATAGGTTAACTAAGTCGGCTCACTTCATTCCGGTCAAGGTGACTTACAATGCAGATAAGTTAGCCAAACTTTACATCTCGGAAGTGGTGCGATTGCATGGGGTTCCACTATCCATCATATTAGATAGAGGTACGCAGTTTACTTCTAAGTTTTGGAAAACATTGCATGCGGAATTGGGTACTAGGTTGGACCTTAGTACTGCGTTCCATCCTCAGACCGATGGTCAGTCTGAGCGAACGATTCAAGTGTAGGAGGATATGTTTCGTGCATGTGTGATAGAGTTTGTTGGTCATTGGGATAGCTTCCTACCCTTAGTGGAGTTTTCATACAATAATAGCTATCACTCAAGCATTGATATGGCTCCGTTTGAAGCATTGTATGGTAGGAGATGTAAGTCTCCCATTGGTTGGTTTGATGCGTTCGAGGTTAGACCTTGGGGTACTTACCTTTTGAGGGATTCGATAGAGAAAGTGAAGTCTATTCAAGAAAAGCTTCTAGCGGCGCAAAGTAGACCAAAAGAATATGCAGATAGAAAGGTTAGAGACCTAGAGTTCATGGAAGGTAAACAAGTCTTGTAGAAGGTTTCGCCCATGAAAGGGGTTATGCGGTTCGGAAAAAGGGGTAAACTAATTCCAAGGTACATTGGTTCATTTGAAGTACTTAAGCGAGTAGGAGAGGTGGCTTATGAGTTAGCCTTGCCTCCAGGGCTGTCCGGAGTACATCCGGTATTCCATGTGTCGATGTTGAAAAGATACCATGGGGATGGAAACTACATTATCCATTGGGATTCAGTTTTGCTTGATGAGAACTTGTATTATGAGGAGGAGCCTGTTGCTATTTTAGATAGAGAAGTTTGCAAGTTGAGGTCAAGAGAGATTGCATCCATCAAGGTGCAATGGAAGAATCGACCGGTTGAATAAACCACTTGGGAGAAGGAGGCGGATATGCGAGAAAAATACCCACATCTGTTTACAGATTCAGGTACTCCTTTTCGCCCTTGTTTTCCTTCTTGTGATCGTTCAGGGATGAACAATGGGTAAATTGGTATCTATTCTAACGACTTGTTTAGTCATTTCGAGCAGCAGATTTTATTTCTAGAAAATCAGGCTGAGGCGACGAACCCAACGACGGACCGTCATGGGCACGACGGACCGTCGCAGGGTCTCGTTTCAAAACACTTAGAAAATCTGAAATTGGGTACTGAAAATCGACTCTCTGAACTTCGTAACGGACTAGCAGGACGGACCGTCACAAGCGTGACAGACCGGAACAGATTATATAGTGGAAATTGAGTCTCTAACCCTTGCGACGACCTGTAGGACGGACCGTCGCAGGCACGATGGGCCGTCGCAGGTTGCGCAATCCCAGTCTGGGTTGATTTCTTTATACGTTTTAAGGGACGTTTTTTACTATTCTTGCTTTAATTATAAACTTAGTGGGTTAATGTTACTAAGTCTAATTACTTGGGGGTTAAAAGAGGTAACCTTAACTTAATTAGTGGGTTATTATTGCCATCTTTTATTCTTAATTATATACTAATTAGGGTAAAATAAAGAGGGTTTGAATAATGAATATAGAAAGAACAAGAGAACGAGAGAGAGGATCGAACGAGAGGCAAAATACAAAGCTTGGAAAATTGCTTGCTTGATCACGAATCTTCGGTGGAGGTAGGATATAGTTTTCATGCTATTCGTAGTAAACTCTTCATAGCGAATGATATGTGTTAGTAGTATTGTAAAACCTTCTATATGTTCAATTGTATACTTGCATGAATGATGCAATTATGTAATTGTGAATAAATAAGCATGATGAAGCTATTGAATCCCAAATCTTGAAAAGAAACCCTAATCTACTTTGTTAATGATGATGCCTTGGTATAAAAGAAGGCTTGATGAACGAAAGTGGTGAGATTAGGGGATAGGGTGCCATGTTCCGGTACCAGGATAGAATATGGATCGGGTGTCACGTTACGACACCAGGATAGAATATGGATCGGGTGTCACGTTCCGATACCAGGATAGAATATGGATCGGGTGCCACGTTCCGGTACCAGGATAGTATATGAGGATCGAAGTGTCATGTTCCGACACCAGGATAGTATATGGATCGGGTGCCACGTTCCGGTACCAGGATAGAATATGGATCTGGTGTCACGTTCCGACACTAGGATAGAATGAGGATCGGAGTGTCACGTTCTGACACCAGGATAGTATATTGAGGAGCGGAGTGTCACGTACCAACACGAGGGGAATAAAGATAATGAATCTTGAAAGATGTTAATATATCCAATCTAATGAACTAAATTCCCAAATGAGTATGATGAGGAGGTATGAGTCCTCATTGATGTGCTTGGTGTTGTAACCAAGGGTTATGGTAACTGTAAATGCTGCATGCTAAGTATATTAGTTGATTTTATGATATTGCTCGATACATACTGTTTTCTATTTTGAGTTGGCCGATGATATCTACTCAGTACCCGTGTTTTGTACTGACCCCTACTTTTATTGTTTTCTTCTTGTTTATTTGTGGAGTGCAGTAAACGTGCCGTCATCTTCAACTCAACAGTAACTCAAGCCAGTCTTACTACATCGGAAATTCAGGGTGAGCTAATGCTTTTAGCTTGGACTGGATCTTCTTCTTCAAGTCTTGATGCCTTGAACTTTCGGCATGGACTAGCTTCTTATGTATTTTTTAGCTTCTTAGAATACACTTAGTTTAGTAATTTGATTATAGATGTTCTTGTGATGATGACTTCCAGATTTTGGGGGAATAATAGATGTTGAATTTTAGAAGTTAATGAATTGGTCTTTATTTAATTAATTTAAGTCTTCCGCATTACTTTCTGTTGATATTATATTGAAATGTTAAGGTTAGATTGGTTGGTTCGCTCACGTAGGAGGGTAAGTGTGGGTGCCAGTCGCAACCCGGTTTGGGTCGTGACAGAAAGACCTAGTGGAAGATGTTCATAGGTTGCCTAGATTGGAGGTGAGGTTGGATGATTTCCGAATGGTGGTTTTATGGTCCATCATAACTTTGAGTCATCTTTGGTAGATAAGGTGAAGTCTAAACAACACCTTCATCAAACATTGATGGAGTTGAAGGAATCACTTCTAGGTAAGCTTAATGAGTCATTCTCCTTACGGGGGATAGTGTCTTGAGGTATTCAGGAAGGTTGTGTGTGCCCAATGTAGATAGTTTGACGAAACGGATCCTTAAAGAAGCTTATGGTCCCGTTACTCCATTCAACCGGGTTCGACAAAAATGTACAATAACCTTAGCGAAGTATTGTGGTGGGAAGGATTGAAAATGGACATAGTGGAGTTTGTTGCTAAGTGTCCAAATTGCCAAAAAAGTGAAAGTCGAACACAAAAAATATGGAAGGTTTACTCCAAGAAATCCAAGTTTCTACTTGGAAGTGGGAAGACATCAATATGGTCTTTGTGGTAGGTTTGCCTATGTTACAAAAGCAATATGACTCAATATGGGTGGTTGTGGATAGGTTCCAAAACTGCTCATTTCATTACCGTCAAGACTTTCTATTCGGAGAAAGATTATACAAGGATTTTCATAGATATGATGGAATTTCTCCATGGTATTCCGTTATCCAGCATATAGGATAGGGCTGCAAAATTCCAATCTAGGTTTTGGAAATCATTGCAAGAACGCTTGGGTACTAAAGTGAAGCTAAGCACTGGTTTTCATCCCTAAAGGGATGGTCAAGCGGGGCAAACTATTCAAACCCTTGAGGATATGCTTAGGGCTTGTAATATTTATTTCAAGGGAACTTGGGATAAACATTTCCATCCATCCATATCCATGGATCCTTATGAAGTCTAGTATGGTAGGAGGTGTAGGTCTCCAATTGGATGGTTTCATGTGGGTGAGCCTTCTCTTCTTTGTCCTGATTTGATTTATAAGATTTTGAAGAAAGTTCATATTATAATAAATCGCTTGCAAACGGCCAATAGTCGGAAAAAGTCTTATGTCGATCATAGTAGAAGGGACTTAGAGTTTAACAAAGGTGATAAGGTGTATTAGAAAATATCGTCTATGAAAGGGGTAGTTAGTTTTGTCAAGAAAGGGAAGTTAAGTCCTCGTAATGTGGGTCCCTATGAAATCTTTCAAATTGTTGGTAAGGTTGCCTATTAATTGAGGGGAATTGGCTTTGGTTTATACGGCTTTCTATGTTTCTATGCTTAAGAAGTGTATCGGTGATCCCGAGTATATTCTTCCTATTGAGTGTCTTGTTGTAAAGAATAAACTCTCAAATGTGGAAGTTACGGTTCATATCCTTGATAGGCAAGTGAAAAAATTGAGGAACAAAGAGGTGGATTTCGTAAAAGTGTTAAGGAATAATCACCTAGTTTAGAGTGCAACATGGGAGGCCGAGGCCAACATGTAATCCTGTTACCCTCATCTATTTGATAACTAGGGTAAGTTTTTCTTACTAATAATGAGAAAAATGACTAAAAGTGAAGTTGCCTAAATTTTTGGTGAAGTTATGTAAAAATGTGCATCTTTTGTGTCATTCCATTAATTATTACAGTGAAATGTGAATTTGGACTTCAAGAATTTCAATTCTTCTTGTTTTCAGCCATTTTGAGTATTTTGATATGGTTAGTATTTATAAAATATAGTGTGATAATGATTTAAATTTCGGCAAAATTGACTCATATATGATATGTTGAGATCATGTGGTTGTTGTGAGAAGGAAATTCCTTATAATGTAATGTTGAGCATTATATGTGGTTATTGAAGCTTTGAATCGCCATGTGCAAATCATGTGATTGATGTTGTTATGTATTGTTTTTCTTTGGGCTGCTAGTCTTGAGTCTATTTCTTCCTTCAAAAGATTTTTAGAGTCATTCGGGGAGGAATATTCCTCAGAGGGGGATAATGTAACACTTCGAAAGTCCAAGGCATTTTCTAGAGCCTAACATGATTTTCATAAGTATTACATACTGTATTAAGGTCAATTTTGATGAATATAAGTCACTTAGTAAGTATAGAAACAAACACATCCAAAAACCTCCATGACGTCAGAAAACTAGTTCAAGAAGGTTCTAGTGTATCTTAGCCTATTTGACTAGCTTTTAGGAGTTGGAAAATGATGAACATTGATGGAACAATGTATAACACGTATTAGAGTTAGTTTATAGTCAAAACGTATGAGAACGATTCCCCAAGGGCCCTTTTGGAGGAAACTTTGAAAAGGGGCAAAAGCTGTCAATGTTTAATGACACCAACTGATGCCACAGACGGCTTGTGGTCCAATCGACGGGGCGTAGATTGCCTTAGTCGATTAAAACATAGAAATATTCATTAAGGGCCTCTTTTTCAAAGTCTCTGAACTTACAAACGGATGTGGAGCACGGAAGGGTGAGTGGTCGTTGATTGATCTATGATCCGTCGATTGTGTTGTCGTCTGTGATGAATTATTTTCATTGCTTATTTTCGCATAAGTTTATTAATTAGTTGGACTGGTAAGGAAGTTTATTAGGGGTTATGGTAGATCCTATAAACTTCTTTAACCCCATATATAAAGCCCTAACCTAATTAGCCTAACCCAAACTCTCATAATTCAGAAACCCAAAACTCTCCTCCTCCACTCTTCTTTCTCTCTCTCTCTAGGGAAGAACTCCATTGAAGACCAATCTAGGTGAAGGTTAAGGGATCAAAAATTTCAAGTTTCTCCCTCAATCTTCATCAATTATTATGTATGGTATCTCTTTTACCTTTGAGCGTTTTTCCTCAAAAAGATCCATTAATTTAATTTCAAAAGTTGTGCTTTCAACTAGGTTTTCATTCAATAAAAAAATGATGTTGTGAATTGATCTTTTTATGATTTATTTTTGATATTATGGATACAGTAACTTTTATTTTAACTCAATAATGTTATATCTTGATGGATTTGTCTAGTTTCTAGAAGATGACCCAGTCCCCTTAACCCTAGGTTGTGATCTTCATATGAATTATGTTATATTGGTTCGATTGAATTTTTTATTGGTTTAATTACTATAAGATGATGTTGTTGTATCAATTATGACTATATTAGGATTAATTATAGTCCTATAATTCTAGTTAATGAGAATTTGATCAAGTTAATCAAGTATGTTGTGAGATTTACATGAGGATCTTATCTTAAGCTATGAACTAGTGTTGGATTTCGATGTAGTGATTCCATTAGAATTATTATTATTTTGGCTATTTTTTTATGGTTAAAATACATTCTAATTGGGTTGATTAAGTGTAAGACCTTGATGATAAATTATGAAGGAGACTTGGTAAGTCTTGTTATCCCTATTCTTTACATCAAATATGGTTAATCGTGAATTAGTCATGATGTTGTTTTTTAGTATGCCTTCTACTAGGATTGAGAGGGTTGGTATGATATCTTTCTTGTTATTTGTGAGGTGTTTTCTACTATGTAAATGTTATAAGGATGGTGATGATCTACAAATGTTTCTTATTATGAAGAGATATGTAAATTTGCTAACCTTACTTATATGAAATGTAACGAAAGGATTATACTCATGCAATTCTTATTGACTTTTGATGATGATCATACAAGGGATAGATCCTATGACCTACATTAGTAATGATGACTAATAAAGACATTAAAGACATTTCAAAAGGGACTCTAGCTTAGCACCGAGTGAGCTAGAGCGAGGAGTGTCGCTTCCTACATAGGGAAGGTAGGATCACTAATGTACTCTTATGATTGGAGACTTTAATGCATGTAGCATAAAGAGGGCCCAACAATATCTCCTAGTTATTGAACTATGAAGTCCTCATATGAATACTAGCTACTGGATCCATATAGTCGGTATGTTCATATTTTTGTACTTTGTTAGCAAGAAGTCCGCCTACTTTCAGTGTAGGGTTCCATGACACTGGATTCCACATTAGCTCATGTGGATTGAGGAAAGATGTTTCCAAAAGGTAAAATTAATTAAAGGAATGAACTCTAACCAGGATAATCTAAGGATTTAGCTTAGTGTAGGTAGGGATATGGGGCTCTACCTAAACATTACACTAATTAGCCTAGAGGGAAGTCTTGGGAGGATGTTCTTCTTCATGAATATGTTTATGATGGTATATGATATGTATATTGTTAACCTGCACATTAGTGATGGAACATCCGGGGAGCACCCCTAGAAGTATCGTGGCATTCTAGACCTCTCGGAGGTCTTATACTAGCCCATAGTTATGATTCATCGCATTTTCATAGGTAAATTTAGCGGAAAATTTTAAAAGTTCATAGCACATTTATGCTAGAACATTACATCATATAACATATATATATATATAGAGATAGATAGAAAAATCCTAGACTCAAAATTATAAGAGTACTTTAAGGAAACGGACCTTAAGACATAATACATACGTAAATATTAAAGAACTTTACAATAAACCATAAGTTGACATAGGACATCCATGAATCTTAAGGATTCCTTTTTGCTTGAGATTGGGAAACACATAACAAGATTTTCACTCATAGAGACATCCTTTAAGCATCCGTAACCTACAATTTGTGTAAAAAGTAGAGAAGAGTGGAGTTAGTACAAGAATATACTATGTATGGCAACCATGCAAACACTTGCATTTAAAAGGGATATATTCTTTAAATCGTACTTCATGCCTTTTTGAGTACATATTCACAATATATTTATATAATTGCATTTATATTATTTACATACTTCATATGGACATATACAAAGGCCAAATATCATATAATATAACACATTGAATTTAAGCCATATTTGTGGTCACTTTACAGTGAGCTAGTTGTACTTTACAGTGAACATTTTCTTCTTTACAGTGAACTCCCTCTTTTAGCTCATTAACCTTCCAAATAACCCTCTAGTGATACTTTATGCATTGCATCACCTTTAGGCCATAAGAAACCACAATTAAATTCCTTAAAAGTCATAACATATCATCATAGAATTATAGTACATGATCGACATATTTAAGACAGCAACTTAATGACTTTACAATAAGCTACATCAACTTGCACATATACAAACTTCACTTCACATCAATGCATTATAAAATCTTACTCATAATTCTACTCTAAGTCTACTAGTGTAATGTATATTTGAAACCCCATAACCTCAAACATACTTAGTAAACCTATCATAAAACCACAAGCCTTAACATCCAATTCATACATCAATATCGTAAATGAAGACACCTTATTCATGTCAAGCACAACCTTTCTCATATATTCATTGAGACAAACATAGTGCATATAAAGACTAGACCAACCCATATAGATTAACCAGGACTTATACCATGCACTTCATCACAACAAATAGACAATTTATACAAAGTCATGCAAAAGGAACATATCAATAGACACATGCATTTGAATAACTTTCTCGGACTTCGCACAAGAGTCATGTGTGCATTGCATAGGTGAAGTTCCATACCCCCACCTAAACAAACCAACTACGCTTAGGTTATCCTAGTTAAATTCCTTACTTTACTTACATTGTCATTTTTTTATTATGGAAACCATAGCCTTAACTGATAGTAAGACCATGGGTCCTAAAATGGAATTTGGTATCATTTCCTCACACAAAAAGAGGGTACCTTACGTGACAAGGTAACATACGAGTATCATGCTAGAATATTAGGTGATATCATTTGCTAGATCATATGGGGAAACATATTTATGGAACTTTGAGGCATCATGGAAACATCGAATTTATGCCCTTGGGCTATGATGTTATCCACCTTATGAGGATTATGGTGACCTACCTTCCTCCAATGGGAAGGGATACCCCTCACTTCAAGTTTACTTGGTGCTAAGTTAAGTTCCCTTTATAAAAAATCTTTATTACATTAGTTTATAAAAAATAGGCTTTAGGGGATTCACTCCACATATGCTTAGCTCATAGGTTATAGATGATAAGTCCTTTCATCAAGGACATAGAATATTCCAGCCCCTATCTAGTTTAGGATACTCTTGAGAATACCTTTCAAGAGCCTCTCTATCGACTAGATCATCTTATGTGTGTGTGTGTGTGTGTGTACTTATATGTTAGTAAACCTTTCACATAACACCTTTAGACCACACATGTTCATATTATACTTCATTGATGCATAAGTGTATAAGTATAACTATATGAGCCATGCTTTCATATAAACACATTTAGACACTAGGTATAATCATACTTAATCACACCACATACTTCACATTGTAGCATATAATACATGTTCATAACAAACTAATGTATTCATATCCATATACGTAGAAACAAAACCTAGGAACTATCCTTTCAAGGTACACATGTGTAATAAATAGACAAGGTCCCATACCCTTGACCATACTAGTACACTTATAATGTCATCCTAGTAAAGTAAACATATATCGTACTTTCGTAGACGTAAGTTTAACATGCATAGTAGTAGACACAAATGAATATCAGAACAGCCTTTCATTAGACACTATGATCCTATACTACTTGTAAACATGAATGTAGAGAGAGGGTGTGTGTACATTGGTCAATATGATTACATAATGTCTATAAAAAACAAATTGAGGACCCTCTTAGGAACACAATACATCAATCATAGACCACACACCACATAATAGCATAGTAGGCAAGCCAACTTCATGTTACACTTAAGACTCCTAGCTTTTGCTATTCATGCATTCACATAGGGGTACATCGGTAGGGAGAATCATTCCTTACTATTTAATTAATGGAAGCAACTACAAATGATCCTAACATAGATATACACATGCTTATAGAATAGCCATACAACCTAGATCACAACTACAATAGGAAAGTAGGCATAAGTTTCACATAGTATGATCATCATAACCATACACTCATATATTCATCAATTCGACTTCAAGGACATGGTCAACAGATATATAATGACAATAAATTAAACACCACCACCACATGTGGACCATACCACACAATGCCATACAGGGTATCATCAACTATCAATAATACTATAAGAAAAGTAGAGAGGGAGAGTCATTCTTACCAATTCAGCATCCTTTGACCATCATTGATCAATACACCTTTTTCATCATCAATACATTGTATTGAAGTAGATATATATACTATTAATCATTAAATAAAACATGTACAAGTCTCTACAGGATCGTACTATAACATAGTAAACTGCATCACATATACACTAGAAAGTAGAGAGTCATAGATCACTTAATAATATTCATTACTTTAATAACAATGATTAATATTCACAATATACTAATAATACACACCTATGTCAGTATATAAAGACATAATAATCAAGTTCAAATCATGCTTCATCTACCCTAAATTGAGATTGCATCACATACATAACATTATCAATCAATAGACTAGAAAAACCTAGATCAATGCATACCAAAACTTATTTAACCTGATCATTCAATTTTCATACCCACAATTCCAACATGATATTAACCTACGGAAGTAGCTACAACCATCCCATCATAATCGAATTACAATTTTATATATCAAAAGTTTAATGTTATAGTGAACATATGGAGATCTAAGCTACGCATGTTCAAATCTTCATAAATTCATTCATATGGATACTTAATCATCAATTAATCATTAAATACACGTAAATAACAGTAGTCATAAGCAATTAAACATAATAGAATCACAATTCAACCAATAATACGCAGCGATCATAATGCCCATGCAAGGGCTAATTTTAGTTTGGGAAAGGACATGGGTGCACATTGAAATTGGATTAAATTTCAAATTTAAACAAACATATTATCACCATTTCATCATGATTAATCCTTTGAAAACGTTTTGAGAAAGAACCCATGGCTAGATTGAAAGATTGAAAATTTGATCATGAAATCTATTTGAAAATATTGAAGAGGACTCTCTAGATGATATATTAAGTAGAGATGAAGGATCACCATCCTTAATTTAGAATAAAAACTCTAAAAATTGATTAATAATACATGGGAATCGAATCTCAAAGCTTTTCTTGAGCTTCACCTACAATGGAGGTTTCTTGAGAGATTTGGTTTTGGAGGGAAAGTCTAATATATCAAGGAGGGATTGGGAATGGGTTGATCACGTTTTTGATCACTCAAATACACTTAAAATAACCAAATAAACCTATTTGGGTCATGTAATTACGCGAATTTAATTTAACATTCACCCCTTTGATGAAACA
The DNA here is from genome assembly GCF_036512215.1 of Solanum lycopersicum. NCBI lineage: Eukaryota > Viridiplantae > Streptophyta > Magnoliopsida > Solanales > Solanaceae > Solanum > Solanum lycopersicum. Next base: position 44,141,818 of record NC_090807.1, read on the forward strand.
GTCGCTAGGCAGTTTGCAACAACCTTCACTAACGACCATAATCGACGACTAGTAAGTCGATCAACAGACCATCTCTTGCTTCATCGATTGGGTCCATCAGGTGATATTTCACTGAAAATAATGTATTATTAGTGAAAATCAAATAATCCCCCATTAAAGGTCAATTTTTCAACAAACATGGCATCTTTTGGTCCAGTCAATTGATACTACCAATGCAGTGTCTCGACAATTTTTGTCCTTTTTGTGGGCGCTTTTGTAGGGCCCTTGGGAAGTCGTACCCAGGCGTTTCCAACGTGAATTTATACCTTAACATGTTTAGACTTTCAATTAAAGTTTCACCCAGAATGAATACGTAAAACACATCCAAACATGCAAGGCACACTTAAGAGACACATGAACGTCTCAAGGGCTAACTTTCGAACGTCTTGGACGTTCTTAGATGTTTTACCTCCAAATATCATGAAGCTAAATAAAATACAAATAAAAAAATCTTTAATCATATTTTAACCTCATAATATCATAACATACACATAATGACATAAAAACACATAAGGCCCCTTAGGTGACTAGTCGTCGAACGTCTTGGTCGTCCCTTGACTTTTGACTTTCAAATCACCCAAGTAAAATTTTAAGAACTGTATTAATATTTTAACAAATTTATAGGTGCAAGAGAGGATCTAGACACATTAACTCACATTGGAGATCTTAAAGTTGATATCATATGTTGTTTAGTTTCACTTATAAATATGTGTGAGTCTACATTGTTAAAGTATTATAATATATACTCTTAAATTTCATGGTATGTTAATTGGGATATTGTTCATGATTTTTTTTGGGTTACTTGATTGATTAACGTTATGGGGCTTTGCTTGGTCATTGCACTTGTTGACTTGATATAGGTTCATGTGTAATTATCTTTCTTTTGTTATGTTATAATAAACTCTTATTCATGCTTCTGGTAATACATGACTTGATAATAGAGTTACTTGACTATGTATTCAATGAAATTATGTGCATGTTGACTTAACTATTTTTGATGTTGTAGGTCTTGTGATGTACATGTCTATGAATTAAGGAATATGTTTTTTTATTGGTATGGTCTTTTTAAATGTGTGTAAAGTTTCCAAAGGGTAAAATATCATGATTTCATTAAATTTCCCTTTTTAAAATGTTTTCATGATATGTATGCATTTGGTCTCATAATTAGTAGAAGTAGAGTACCAACAACATTTCTTCCTTTTCCCCAACATTTTAGGTTTCAGTCATTGAAGTACTTTTAGAGAAAAATTTGAAGAAGACTTGAAATTCTTGATCATCCATGTTGGGTAGTTCCTCACTATATGAGGAAATGCCACTATCAAGATATGAAGTTGTTTTTAGTATTAAGACTCTTATGTTTCTTTCCATTTTCATTTGGATACTGAACGTTGTATGACATATATGTGGTGTTATTGTGTTGATGTATGGTCTTGATCAAATATGATACACTCTTATTAGATGTTTATAAGATGAGACAACTATTTTAGTTTATGTTATATTCTATAAATCTATGTGCAATAAAAGTAAGAGAGTAACTAATCTCTTATACGAAGGGTCTATGTATAATCGATATATATCTATTATGTGTATGTAGATGTCTATGTAAACCTCAAAGTAGAAGTAGTAAAAAGTTTTAATTTTCTGCTATATTTGACCTATGAATGTAATTATGTAAGCTAAGAGGCTAGTCTTAGTCCTCAAAGAGGATGATGACGCCGGTTACGTCCAGGGGGTAGTCCCGCATGTGAAACTTTGCCTTGTTTCTCATAGGGTATGTTAGAGGATCGAAAATGATGAAAAGGCTTACTTGTTAAATATTTAATATGTCTTACATGTGATTGTTGACTTGTATCATGTCTATTAAAATCTTATGGTGAATGTTTCTAAATGGCATTGAAGCATATATTAAAGAAAATATCCCTTTTTTGCATGTTCACCATACTTAGTGCATTAATTGTGCTAATTCTATGTGTTTTATATGTTTACAAGTGTAGCTGGATAGTCAGGATTTTTTAGAAGTGGAAACTTAGGAAATAGATTTCTCTCAAGATTGGTATGTCCTCATATGTTTGAGGACATGGACTATGTTTCTAGTTTTCCTTTTCTAAAGACTTTGGAATAGACTGCAAGTTTCTTTTCATGTTGATGAAAGGGCTGTGACCCTAGTATATTGACTTGTGTCTAAGATGGCTTATAACATGAGTTAGTTTCTTTCTTACATTTCATAAAAGATTTTCACTATTATTGTGAAAAATTTTAACTACGACTACTTTTCGTATCTTTGTGATGAGTGAATGATAAGAGGCCTATACAAGATCTTCAAGAAGTCAAATACGTTGTGTCACGGCCTAGGGGTGATCTGGGTTTTTGACATCATTTATTTCATATTTTATACCATTGTATGGGTTGTGTACCTATGCTTTTAATTCATGTTGAGTTTAGATGGTTTGAGACAATATTTTGAAAGACTTCCGATTGCTTTTATAAATATTTCAATTTTATGGATAAAGTCATAAATTTTCTATAATTTTGTATTTTTTATGTTCATTATTTGACAAAGGCTTGTATGAGACCCTTCAATATAAAGTACGACATGGTACATCAAGAATGTATTCCTGGATCGTGATAATATTGCAAAAGTTACCCTATTCTAGGATTGTCTCAAACCCCAGGTAGTAGAGTCTTGTTCATAAATGTGAAGCACACAACATTTATGAGTAGGAGGCTATTAGAGCGCTTCGTGGTCAAGTTTTCCATGTTATATCTAGGGTGTACCTCTGCCTAATGACACCTATGAACATCTTTAACAAAGTCATTCCTCTCATCCACATGTGAAACACGACCCATGTATAATAGAATAAAGGCATCCACCACTATTTTTTCTTAACTTGGATTATAAAGTACATTCATTTCATAATCTTTCAATAACTTATGCTACCTTCTTTTGTGAAGATTTTGATCTTCTTGGGTAAGCACATGTTGCACACTCTTATGGTCAGTGAAAATAACAACATAGATACTATACAAATAATGCCTATTAATGTTTAAGGCAAATAAAAACTCTACTGGTTTAAGATAGTGGAAGGATAGTTCTTCGCATGAAACTATAGTTGGCTTGAAGAATATGAAATCATCTTCCCATTTTGCATAAGCGATCATACATCCCAATCTAACTCAAGAGGCATCAGAACAAACAACAAAATCATTCATCCCTTGCGATAAGGTCAACAATAGAGTAGAAGTAAGTCTATGTTTCAACTCTTGGAAACTTTTCTCTAAATCTTTAGACCATATGAGTTTTTGCTTATTTTGAGTTAAAATTGTCAAAGGAGAAGCTATGAAGGAATACTCCTCGACAAACCTTCTATATTAACCGGTTAAATCTAAGAAGAATATATTGTCTGTCGGTTATAGATGTCTAGGCAAACTCTTGACAACATCCGTCTTAATAGGATCTACCTCAATACCATTACTTGAAATAATGTGTTGTAGAAATGTTGGGGACCTTATAAAAAACTAACAGTTTCTAAGCATAGAAAAAGGTTGTTTTTTTCTTAAGAATTAACAACACAATCCTCAAATGATTAATGTGATCATCCTTCCTCCTTTATTAAACCTTGTTATCATCAATGAACACCAATCACGAAAATATAAAGTTACTTTCAATACACTATATTCATCAAGTCCATAAATTTCTCCGAAGCATTAGTCAAACAAAAGAACATAATAAAAAACTCACGATGACCGTATCGGATTTTAAAAGCCATTATCAAAATATCTTCATCTTTCACATTCAACTTGTAATAACCCAAATGAAGATCATTCTTGGAGAAATAATTTTCCCCTTGAATTTGGTCAAACCAATAATCTATCCTTCGAAAATGATACATTTTCTAAATAATCACCTTATTCAATTGTCTTAATCAATTCACATATGAATAGACCCGTCTTTCTTCCTAATAAATAAAGCACCCCATGGAGTGATACTTGCTCGAATGAAACCCTTCTCCAAGAAGTCCTTTAACTAATCCTTATGCTCCTTAAGTTCTACCTGAGCCATTCTATAAGGAGAAATAGAGATATATTGTGTGTCCATAAGAAAGTCAATCCTTGATACAATTACTCTTTCGGGAGGAATATCGGGTAAATAATCGGGAAAATCTTTTGGATACTCTTTTACAACAAGGATCAACTCATGAATATGAGTTTCAAACTCTATATCCCTCACCCTCAGTATATTGTAAATCCAACCCTTAAAATCATTTTCCTAGCTTTAAGTCAAGAACAAATCGACCTCTGCTAATAAAATTTCCCCCCTCCCGCTCAAGGATAGTTCCGTTTGGAATTGAAATTTGACTACATGAGGTCTACGATCTATTAAAGCATAACAGGAATCTATCCAATCCATAATAAGGATGACATCGAAATCTATCATGTCATGTTTTACCAAATCCACTAAACTAACTCTATTGGATAAGGAAATAGGACATCTTTAATAAAAACTCTCATCCACCACAGAATCACACGTAGTGGTGTGGTATTTTTTGAGTAGCATGATGCAGACACCCGAAAAACTTACTGATATTTTCCCTATGATCTGTCAAAATAAAAGGGGCATATTTGAATAATTTAGTGAACCTCAAGGCAAACTCACTTGTACTCAGATTTCATTGCCAGGATGATGAACTAATGTGCCTTGTCCTCTTTTATCACTAGAGGGTATATTTTACTAAGAAAAGTGCTTCTAAAGATCTCTCATTCTATGGGACCGACTTCAACCGACCTTGCCTCTTTCAACTAATTAAGAAAACTTTACCAACCCCATTGATTTTGTAAGCGGAAAATTCCGTCATTTTTATGAGAGTTACTCCGATCATAGCAATTAACAAAGACTGCGTTGATAAAATTTTGAGGGTCTTCCTTAATTTTGGATCCATAAAATTCTGATGGGTTCATCATTGTAAAATTCTTCACTATTGATGCCTCCAAACCCAAATATGAGTTCACAAGAACTACCACCTCTTTATCATCTTGTGCTGTCACATCTTGAGCAAATACTTGGAACAAGACCCAGACTACACATTTGTTACAGTCTCATTCGATGGGTCAATCAGAGTTTGAGGAGAAGATTAGGGAGGAACCTTTTGATAAACATTGTCTCCCTCTATCCTTATAACATCTTGTCTATTAATCATATGCTAAAAACCTACGTGCATGGATTCTGAGAGACTCTTATACACGACCGACATAAATAAAGGAATAAGTGAGATTTCCTAAACATGTGATATACTCTCATTCATAAATGTGGTGCATTTCACAGTTATGACTAAAAATCTACTTAACGTGGTTTTACAAATCTTAGAACCTTTCTTTACCTTATGCTATGATGACCATGTTTGTCATTACCCATTCTTAAACCCTAGATATAACAAAGAACATAATACCTCAAGAGGCCTCATACATGCCACTTATTATATCATAACATAAAGCAATACAAAAGGTGCGAGAATTTAAAATATTTCACTCAAATGTCTTATATGGAAAAAGCACAAGTCTATCAATATTGTCTCAAAAATTCTAACATATGTGATAAAATCTTGGGACGCGTCCAATACAATAGTCAAATATAAAAGTAAGACATAAAAGAGAAAGAGGAGATCTAATTCTTGAATACAATGACGACTCACTGAATCTTCATTTCCTTGATCAACTAAGAACCTAGCCACAAATGTTTGAATCAAGAGCGAAGGACCCTACATTTTTATAAGAAATGTAGTCAAGATTATGTGTTAGTACATCAATGTATTAAATATGATATCTTGCATAAAAAACATAAATATAAGCATTAGTAAACAGAAGACGTAAGACATATCCATAATCAAGAAATAATGAAAATCATAATGAAACAGAAAATCGTTAAATGACCTCACATAAATAAAGCCAAGAGTTAGGAGATCCGCCTCTAGTAACGCTTATATCATGGAAGGAATGTATAGTGATGTGCCATAATTTCACGCCATTTCTAATGCATTTTACTTAAGATTTGTGTGTCTAAAGATTTTTTTTTTGATTTTAACCAGTTTTTTGTATTGTTTTGGCGGAAAGTTTCAGGTGAAAAGAAAAGAAAAAAATTGAAAATAGTGAAGAACCAGAACTACAGAGACAATTGACAGTCTCTCGTTCAATAGATAGACCGTATGTGATGATCATAAATAGGTATCTCAAGACATTGACAAAAATAAAGGAAGTCTGGAACAACGAGAGGCAACGAAAGCCCGTCAATTGATCCACAGACCGCACTAGTGAGTCATCATTGGTTTAAGAGAAGGTTCCAATGCTTGATTTTAGAATATTTAAAGCATGGAGCTACGAAGAAGCAACGAAAGCCCGTAGATGGATCGATGGACAGTGTTGTTGGTCCATCGTTTGATTCAAAAAGGGTGTCATCTTGAGAGCAAGAATGTTTCTATGTCCTTACAGAAGAAGACAGTCTACGTACTGTCAATTCATCAATGGTCCGTCAATTGGTTAGTCGATTGAAGCAGCGTACCTCAACAAAATTCTCCTTATTTGAATTCCTTTTTCATTAATACATTATTTTTTATATATAGCGTATTAAAACCTTGTTTTTGGGGTTATATAATAATACTTTTGTTCTACTTTTCGGATTGGAGATTGATTTTTGCAACTTCAGCAATAAATTGATTTCCCCATTTTGTTTCAACAAATTTTTCTTGAAATTTCAAGTTGGAGTTCTAGGTCTATTCTTTTAGTTATGTAAGTTCATGATTTCTACATCTAAAACTATGCATTGTGATCTTGCTAGCATGGGTAACTAAATCCACAACTAGGGTTGTGGGAACAATGGGTAATTAACAAATTATAAGTAGCAATTAAGTAACTTTTGAATAGTGTTTTGTATGCATTGATTTTTCTTTCGTTTAGAAGTCTTTTTAATGGTGGCAAACGTTAGAACTCACCTTGTTTCTATTTTCTGGACCAAGGAGGTAGTTTGGAAGAAAAAATTAGCAACATAGATTTAGTGTGATACTACCTAATCTAGGCTACAATCTATTGGTGCAAAGTAATAACTAAGCCATACACGATTATGATGTCTTATATGATGTAATTGTAAGGGATAGTAAATTATAAACAAGTAGATAGACCAAGGTGCGGGGTTAAATTCTCTATATAACAGACTAAAAATTTAGGGATACCTAATTTATTTCTTTGCATGTAGTACACTAGGAAAGGATTGTTATTGCTAGTAATATTGTGTTATGAACCTGTGGGGAACACATACACCCTAGTCCCTATTTAATCATGATAAAAAACAACGTTAACTTTTGTTCATTACATAATTACACAATTGAAAGAATTTGTTTGCAACCCCCCCCCCCCTTCTTTTTTTCCCCATTCTTATTTCTGAAACACATTGACATAACAAACTTAATTATGGGTTAAAGTTAACTCGAATCCATTTTCCTTGTCGGATTTAAGCCAACCTACCTATTGGGTTATACTTGATAATGATCGCTTATAATACTTTAAGGAGGTGTAATTTGAGCGAATAAAATATTGACGCCGCTTCTAGGGAAATTGGCTTTTAGGTTAATTTTACTTGCCTTATTGAAATTTAGTCAACTATTTCCTGATTTTACTTTTTCTTTTTCTTTTTGATAATCTCAAGTCTAGATCTTGTGTATGCCAATTATACGGGGCCAAGGGGAACCATTCACTCCATATGATCTGAAATTTAAACATTGCAAAGGATGGACAATTAAGAGGACCTAGAGAAACCAATAGATGGAATGTAGGTGATGGAGCAAGTCACCAGCCTCCCATAACAATTGTGGCACACAACAAGGCACAAATTGAGAATAAGATAAGCGATGCCTTCAGGGTCAACCTCCAGCAACCCCATGACCTCAACATTACTTTAGGGACAGCGTGAACATTCCAAACTCTGATAGACCTCTGTCCTACCCGCTTTGCCCCTTGGGAACACATTTTTGGTGACGAGTAGCTTGATGCATATTCATACCATGAGGGGATTGTTTTTGCGACTACCATCGGAAGACCCACATGTGCATATAGTAAAGCTGGTGTCGGCGTTCAAAACCTGTGTGGGTAGATTAGACTTGGATATGAATGTCATCGGGCTGTAAGTGTTTCCTTTATCACTGACACGACAAGAGATGTTGTTGTACGGTTCACTGAGTTTCCCTATGACTCTATCTATACTTTGGACCAATTTAGAGTTGTGTTCTTAGCAAAGAATTATCCAATGTTCAAAGATCTCAACTACAAGGATAAGGTGAATTATTTGGTGGCATTACTAGTAGAGTTAATAGGTTGCTCTTGGTACAGATTTTCTACGCTCATGAGGGGTGTCATGATTATCGAATTGATGATAAGTCATTGAAAGAGTACTTTTATATAGGTCAATATGACAACAACAAACTGGTGTTTTATACTAATTGTGGGTGCTCTTACGGGATGCACATATGTTGAAATTTCAGAGAACTTAGAAAAAATTTCTCACAACAATAAATCTTGGAGCAGTAGAATTAAGACTCTAGATGAAACACCTTCACGGTACAGGCTACAAACAACTAAACCGGATATGAGATTGATGAAGAGAAAGCGCAAATTAGAACTGAATTAGGGTCGATCTTGAAGCATGTGAGTAGAGACACCGTAAAGGTGAATGCGCTGAACTATTTGGCGATACCACCTCCACATGAAGATGAGTATTACTGTAGGCAGGATACTTATAGAGTTAATGATAAGAAGAGGGTATTCTTACCAAACACCCAAGGTCCCAATTAGGATAATTGGCGCCAACGTCAAGGAAATTAAGGACGGAACTTTGGTAATTACATTCAAGAGTGTCTATATATCCGATATGGGAACTACAATAGCAACAACTTCAATTGAAACAACTATGGTGACAAGAATGAACAGGGTGGGCCATATATTCCACCCAAAAGTTGGGAAGCTACCCATAGGGATAGTGGTACGGGTTGAGGATATGATGCAGAAGATGAGGAGTAGGTTTGAGGCGACTAATGAAAATGCCTAGGTGATGAGAAGTGACTGATCTGGCATTGGATAAAAGGTTGAAGCACATGCGGTCTCGATAAAGCATCTTGAGCTAAATATTAATAAGTTATCTACAACTTTGAACCGATGCCAACCTATCACTCTCTCAAGCAACACTATCCAGAACCTAAAAATGATGGGCTTCGCATGGCAACCACTACTTGAGGAGGTAAAAGACGATTGATCAACCTATGTCATCTATAGTAGAAGGTAACATTTGAAAATATGATGATGTAGCAGGAGCTACTGGAGAGTTGGGTCTTGCGACAACAAAGGAAGCAAATTTATCTCAGAAAGTGGTCCCTATCCCTAGACATCCACCACCATTCCCATATAGATTAGTATAGAAACTAGAAGATGATAAATATTGGTGATTTATCAATGTGTTAAAACAAGTTTCCATCAATGTCGCGTTGATAGAAGCTCAGGAGAAAATGTCTGGTTATGCTATGTCTATGAAGGACAAGGTAACAATGAGGATTTTGGTGAGTTTTAGGATGATAACAGAATGCAACATAGTAGCGCTATGACTACGAGGTCTCTTGTGAAAAAAAAGAAGGATCCAGGTGACTTCACTATTCCATGTACTATATGGTTTCTACACATTGCTAAGTCTTTTTGTGATCTTGGTGCGAGCATCAATTTTATTTCATTGTCCATTTTTAGAAAGTTAGGCTTGGGTGACCCAAGCCTACTACGATGCGTTAGTGATAGTCTGTCGAACTTTGAAGAGGCCCATAGCTATAAGCCATAATGTGCTTGTGAAAATTGAGTCGTTTATCTTTCCAGTCGATTTTGTAATTCTTGACTTTTAGGTTGACTTCTAGGTTCCCATTTTTCTTGGGAGACCATTTTTTGCCACCAGGCGTACACAGGTCGATATGGAAAAGAGGCATATGAAATTCAAATTCAACTATGAAAAAGCAACTTACAATATTTGTAGGTCCAAAACGTAAAGTTGTGAGCTCTAAACGATATTTATTATATCCTAATATAGTTGAGAGTGTATCTGGAGTGCCAATTGAAGAGAGAGTGGTGTTCAGGAACTCGCATAAGTTATCATGAATTTTGACAGTGAAGGTGTTGAAGAGTATGATGCTTTTGCCACACATGAACGAAATGAATACCGGCAAAAGCTGAACAAATTGAAGTTAAATATGAACCATGCCTAGTCTCCACCTTCGAGACAATCTATTCTGGAGGCCCCAAAAGTTGAGGTTATGGCTCTACCACCTCATCTGAGGTATATGCTCTTACGTAAAGATGACACATTGACGCTGATTATTGTAGCAAAGTTGAATGGGAAAAAAGTAAAGTCCTTAGTGGGGGTGTATAAGAGGTTCAATCAAGACATTGTTTGGATAATTCCAGATATTATTGTGATCCCTCTCGGTATTGGTTCCCAAGAAATTAAACTTATGCCAGATAACAAATCAAGTATTGTGCACCAAAGAAGTTTAAATCCACCTGGGCAAGAAGTAATGAAAAAAGAGATCATCAGTGGTTGGATGTTGAAGTCATTTTTCCTATTGCGGAAAAAAGTTTGGTGTATCCTTTTCAATATGGGCCTATAAAGGGTGGGATGAATCTTGTACCTACTGAAAGGAACAATCTTGCTCCGATGAGGATAGTGACTGTATGGAGAATTTGCATGGTCTACCGGAGATTGAATTCTTGGACTATAAATGACCATTTTCCCATGACCTTCATGGATCATATGTACGATATACTTGTAGGAAAGGATTAGTATTGCATTGTAGATGCTATTGGGATATAATAAGATATCTATCGCATCAGAAGATCAAGAAAAAACCACCTTCACTTGTCCTTATGGGACTTTTTCATTCAAAAGGATGTCATTTGGGTTATGTAATGTATTGGCTACCTTCCATTGTTGTAGGATGTTCATATTCCCTTATATGGTAGAGGACACTATTGAGGTGTTCAAGGATATTTTTATAGTTTTTAGAGAATCCTTTCATGGGTGCTTGAATAACTTGGTTGAGTTTCTCAATAGATGTGAAGATTGCAATTTGATGCTAAATTGGGAAAAATGTCACTTTACGGTGAAGGAAGGCATAGTTTTTGTCCGTTGATTCTTAGAAAACGGAATAGAGGTTGACCAGACCAAAGTTGAGGTTATAAAAAACCTTCCCCGCCCATCTTGTCAAATTTGTGAGAAGTTTCTAGGGAATGTTGTCCTTTTTAGGAGGTTTATTGAAGATTTTTAAAATTGCACATCTTTTGAAAACTAATACAAGCTTATTAGCTTACATCACTACATTCATAGATCAAAAACATGGAAAAATTAAAACTTTTCATTACTTCTACATTAAGGTTTACATAAACATCTACATACTCATCATAGATATAGATTGAGAATACATAGACCCTTCTTATAGGAAGATTGCTTAGTCTTATAATTTTATTACACATAGTTATATATATAAAATATAAGATAGTCTCAAAATCATGTCACATGTCATAACCATCTAACAAGAGTGTATTAATATGGGCTTAGAACATACATCAATGAAATCAGACCACATATAGGTAATAAAATGTTTAGTATCCAACTGAAAGGAAAAAACATAAGTCTTCAAAACTAAAGCAACATCATAAGCTTAATCGTGGCATTGACCTCAGTAGTGAGGACCTACCAAACTTGGATGATTAAGAATTCCAAGTCTTCTTCAAAGTTATATCAAAAAGCCCTTCAACTATCGGAGCGTAAAATGTTAGGGAAAAGAAAGAAATGGGTTTAGTATACCACTTGTACTAATTATGAAACCATATGCACACATATCATGAAATCATACTAAGAAAAGGACATTTAATAGAAGTATGCAATTTACATTGAAAAGCTTTATGAACATTCAATAAGACAATACCAATCAATTAGACACTTTCGTTATGTCCAAAGCATGTACACAACAAGACCAACACTACTAAGTCTAGTCAAGTCAACATGCATATCCCATAGACACATTGTCAAAGCAACTCTATCATCAACTAATAATAATAACAAGCATAGATAAGTGTTCATTCTAATATAACCAAAGAAAGACAATTAACCATGAACCCTTATTAAGTCAACAAGTGAAATGACCAAGCAAAACCCCATAACCCTACTGAATCATGTAACCTAACAAGAATCATGACCAATATCCCACTTCACATAGAATGGCATTTGAGAGTACATATCACCATACATTAACAATGTAGACCAACTCAAGTTCATAAGTGAGACTAATAAACATATCGTATCAACAATGTGCAAGTTAATAATATATATGTCATGTAACATTATAAACATATACATACATTAAAACGTCCTCCCAAGATTTCTCTAAAGGCTAACTAATGCAATGTTTAGGTAGAGTCTTACACCCCTACCTAGACTAAGCTCAAACCCCTAAGGTTATCTTAGTTAGAGTTCATTCTTTTAATTCATTTTATCTTTTGGCTACATTTTTACTTTACTTACATCAGCCACATGAGCTAATGTGGAATCTTGTTTCATGGAATCCTACATCGAAAGATGGGGGACTACTTGCCAAGGTAGTACAAAAACATGAACGTAGCAACTACGTGGATCCACTAGCTAGTATTCCTATGGGGCTTAATGTCTGTGATATGGTGTATCCCTTGTATAATAACCATTATGATCATCATAGCTTAATAAGAATTGCATGAGTACAATCCTTTCATTACAATTCATATACGTGAGGTTAAAACATTTACATAGCACTTCGTAATATGTCGCATTGGTAAATCGTCACCATCCTTGTAATATTTACATCTTAGCAAACACCTCACAAACAATAGTCAATACATTTCAATTCAAAATCATACCAACACTATCAATCCTAATACAGTACACATTCCAATACAAGTTAATTACTTAATCACAATTAACCACATCTGAAGTATAGAATAGGGATCACAAAACATACCTAATCTCCTTCATAATTCATCATCAAGGTGTTACCATAAACCCTTAAATCATTCTAATTAGGATGTAGTTTTAATAAAACATTAGCCAACATTATCATAAGGATAATTGAATAAATACAACGCAATTCATTACTAGTTCATATCTTAAGTCATGATACTCTGGTTAAATTCACTACATACTTCATAACCTAGATCAACTTCTCTAGATATAGAATGATAGGACTATAATTTACCCTTAATTTAGTTATGATTGATACAATAACATCACCTAGTAGTAATTCAATCTATAACCACGTCAATTGAACCAACATTACACACTTCATATCAGGATCATAACCTAGGGTTAACGGAAATGGGTCATCTTCTACAAACTAGACCAATCCATCAAGATATAGAATAATTGAGTTAAAATAAATGTTAATAGTTTCATAATATAAAAAATAAATCATAAAAAAATGAATTCAAAACATCAATTTCGTATTGGATGAAAACTCACTTGAAAATCCAACTTTTGAAATCAATTTGATAGAACCATTTGAGGAAAGAGGTCTCAAATGTGAAAGTTATCCCATACCTTAATAATTTATGAATATAGATGGACAAACTTTCCCCTTTGGATCCCTCTCACCCTCCCATAGATTGCTCTTCAATGGAGATCTTCACTAGGGAGAAAGGAGAGAGAAGGAAAAAAATTTTGGTTTGGGAATTATGAGACTTTAGGTTAGGCTTTATATCAGTTGATAACTAGGTTAATATACCTACTTTAAACCCTAGTTAATATTATAACTAAGCAAACATATTCAATTAACCAAACGAAAATGTGCATCAAGACACATGTCTCATAGACGAGACCACGATCGACGAGTCGTTAGTCAATCGACGGCCACTGTTCCCTCCGTGATGCACATTTATCGCTAAGTTCAGCAAGTTGAAAAATATGACCTTTGGAAAAATTGACTAATATTCCATCAACGGTGGCCATTGACGCTCCGTTGATTGACACATGCCCCATCAATGTCACTCGTTTGTGCACAATACCATGTGTAGTCCTTTGACCCCTAAAATGCAAGGGTCTTCCTCAAGGGCCCTTGGTTGGTACATGGGGTGTCATGCCGGACGTTTCGACGATGAACTAACTCTAATGCGTATTAAACACCCTTCCACCAATTTTCATTATTTTTTCGACTCCTAAAACCTAGTCAAATAGGCTAAGGAACGCTAGTATCTCTTTGAACTAGTTTTCGGACGTCATGGACTTTCTTTCACATTTTGGTTTCTATACTTCCTAAATGACTTATATTCATTAATATAGACCATAAAAAAGTTCTTAAACTTCTTGACACTTTTGTTAGGCTCTAGAGCACGTCTTTGATTTTTGAAGTGTTACATTATCCCCCCCCCTCCCCCACCCCAGAGGAATATTCGTCCCTAAATGACACTAAAATCTTAAAAAGGAAGAAATAGACTCAAGACTAGCATGCCAACAAACAACAATACATAACAAAATCAAGCATATCATTTAACAAGACAATTCAAAACTTCAATATATAAGGCTCAACATTACATTTTGAGAAATATCCATCTCACAACAACAAAAGCTCAACGTACCCTACATGAGTTAATTATTCCTAAGATCAACTTACCATATATAAATGCATAAATAACTCAAAACAAGAAGAATTGAAATTTTAATAGGCATACTTCACGGTAAGTCAATGTAAAACCATAAAAAATGCACAATTTTGAAAATCTACACAAAAAATCAAGAAACTTCTTTTTTAGTCATTATTTTCATTATTAATAGGAACAACGAAACTTAGTTATCAAATATATGAGGTTAACAGAACTTCATCCTATATTGCACCCTCAAATAGGTGATTCTTCCATAACACATTAACTGAAGCCACCTCTTTGTTCCTTAATTTTGTTACTTGCCTATCAAGGATGTGAACCGAAATTTCCTCATAAGAGAGTTTATCCTTTACACCAAAGACCCTCAATAGGAAGAATAGAATTGGGATCACCGATACACTTCTTACGCATAGAAACATGGAAAACCAGATTAATCGAAGCCAATTCACTAGGCAACTTTAGATCATAGGTAACCTTACAAACCCTTTGCAAGAATTCATAGGGAACCACATAATGAAGAATAAACTTCCTTTTCTTGCAAAATCTAACCACCCCTTTCATAGGCAATGTTGTTAAATACACCTTATGAACTTCTTCAAACTTTAATGCCCTTCTCCTAAAATCGGCACAATACATTTATTGATTATAGGCCATTTGCAAGTGATTCATTATGATATGAAATTTCTCCAAAGCCTTATAAATAAAATCAATATCAAGAATCTAAGGCTCACCCACTTCAAAAAATCCAATTGGAAATCTACATCTCCTACCATTCTAGACTTCATAAGGAGCCACATGTATAGATAAATGGTAGCTATTATTGTAAGCAAACTCTAACAAAGGCAAAATGCTTATCCCAATTTCCCTTAAAATCAATTATAATAGTTGTAAGCATATCCTCAAGGGTTTGAATAGTACACTCCGCTAGACCATCTCTTTGGAGATGAAAATTGATGCTTTATTTCACCTTGGTACACAACCCTTCTTCGAATAACCTCCAAAACGTAGATGAGAATTGTGCACCCCTGATCTGATATGTTGAATATGAAATACCATGGTGACACACAATCTCATCTATAAAAAACCTTGCATAATCCTCCACCGAATAAGTAGACTTGATGGGAGTGAAATGAGCAGATTTTGTCAACCTAACCACAACCAACCATATAGATTCCGAGCCAAAGCTACCACAAAAGCTATATTGATGTCTTCCCCCTTCAAAGTGGGAACTTGGATTTCTTGTACTATACTACTAAGCTTTTGGTGTTTGGCTTTCACTTGTTGACAATTTTAGTACATAGCAAGAAATTCCGCTATGTCCTTTTTCAAACCTTCCCACTAAAATATTTCCCTAAGGTCATGGTACATTTTTGTCAAACCCACATGAATAAAGTAATGGGACCCATTAGCTTCCTCAAGGATTTAGTTCCTCAAATCATCTACATTGGGAACACACAACCTTCGTTGATACATCATGACACCATCCCTTCTATGGAGAATGACTCATTAAGCTTGACAAGAACCAATTTCTTCAACTCCATCAATGGTTGATCAAGGTGTTGCTTGGACTTACCTCAACAACCAAAGATGATTCGTAGTTATGATGGACAGTAAAACCACCATTTAGAGAATCTTCCAACCTCACACTCAATCTAGCCAACCTATGAACATATTTCACTAGGTATTTCTTAGATTCTTATACATGAGACACACTACCCATGGTCATATGACTTACAGAATCCACAACAAAATTGGCCTTTTCGGGGTTATAAAGGACACTCATGTCGTAATCTTTTAACAATTCAAACCACCTTCTTTGTTGAGGATTTAACTCCTTTTGAGTGAACACATATAGAAGACTATTGTGGTCGGTATACACATCAACATGAACACCATACAAGTAATGTCTCCATATTTTCAAGGAAATTACCACAGCCGCTAACTTAAAATGATGGGTTGGATAATTTCTCTCATACACCTTAAGTTGTCTTGAATCATAGGTTATTACTTTCCCATGTTGCATAATCACACATTCTAAACCCACTCAGGATGCATCACAATATACAATGAAGCCCTTTGTACCCTTCGATAAAGTCAACTCCAGAGCGGAAGTAAACTTATCTTTCATGATTTTGAAACTTCTCTCACATGCCTCTGACCACTCAAATTTCACTCAATTGGGTCAGTTTTGTCAAGGAAGATGCAATGGACGCAAAACCATCCACAAACCTCTGATAATAAACCGCTGGACCCAAGAAACTCCTAATGTCAGTTGGAGTCAATGGTCTAGGCCAATTCTTCACCATTTAGGTTTTCCTTGGATCAACCTCAACTCCATCTCTAGAGATTGTATGACCAAGAAACGCCACCGACCGCAACCAAAACACACATTTATTAGATTTCGGAAATAATTGGTTCGCCTTAAGCACTTGTAACACCAAACTCAAATAGTCCATGTGATCACCCTAATTTTTCTAATATACAAAGATGTCCTCGATGAATACAATGAAAAATAAATCTAGGTAACTTCAAAACACCCTACTCATGAGATCCATAAATGACGTCGGGCATTAGTGAGTCCAAAGGACACTACTAACAACTCATATTTATTGTATCTAGGTAATACCCCAATCTCAAGTCAATATTAGAAAAGTAGCTTGCCCCTTGGAGTATATCAAACAAGTCATCAATCCGAGGGAGATAACACTTGTTCCTAATAGTAACTTTATTGAGTTGATGATAATCCATAAACATTCTAAGGAAATCATCCTTTTTTAACAAATAATACCAGAGCACTCCATAGAGAAATAATAAGTCTAATGAAGGCCTTGTCTAGTAAGTCTTTGAGTTGAGCCTCCAACTCTTCCAAATCTAATAAGTAGGAACTAAAATGGGATTGGTATCATGGAACAAGTCGATACAAAAATCCATTTCCCGTTTGGGGGGTTAAACGGGAAGATCATTGAAAAAGGACCTCCGAAAGTTCCCACACTAAAAGGACAGATTCAACGGATGTAACTTCAGATTCTAAATCTTGGACTCCTACTACATGGTGTAAACACCCTTTAGAGATCATTTTTCAAGCTTTCAAACAAGAGATTATACAACATCTAGGAATAGAATCACCCAACTTCTAGTCTAAAACGGGCTCATTCGGAAAGATAGATTTCACACCCTTGTTCTACAATATATAGAGGCAAAGCATGAATGCAACCAATTCATACCCAATATGACATCAAAATCAAACATATCAAGTTCTACTAGTTCAACATAAGTAACTCTATTAGGCAACTTATAGGAAAATTTCTATACACCCTCTTTGCAATAACCAACTCACCCACCGAGGTAGACACGATAAAAGGTTTATTGAAAATGTCGGCTAAGATATCAAATTCATACCTTTAAGGGAGTAACAAAAGAAAATTTAGCCCCCAAATCAAGTAAATCATATACATCAATGCAAAGACTTTTAACATATCGGTCTCCACGTCGGGAGAAGTATCTTGCTCACCCCTAGAGCAGAGAGTATAAAAGCAATTCTTTTTCAGAGCATCATTAGAACGACTTGTTTGTCCGCTGGACCCAAGAAACTCCTAATGTCAGTTGGAGTCAATGGTCTAGGACAATTCTTCACCACTTCGGTTTTTCATTGATCAATCTCAACTCCCTCTCTAGAGATTATATGACCACGAAACACCATCGACCTCAACCAAAACTTACATTTATTAGATTTCGCAAATAATTGGTTATCCTTAAGCACTTGTAACACCAAACTCAAATGGTCCATGTGATCACCCTAATTTTTCTAATATACAAAGATGTCATCGATGAATACAATGAAAAATAAATCTAGGTAACTTCAAAACACCCTACTCATGAGATCCATAAATGACATCGGGCGTTAGTGAGAACAAAGGACACTACTAACAACTCATATTTATTGTATCTAGGTAATACCCCGATCTCAAGTTAATATTAGAAAATTAGCTTGCCCGTTGGAGTTTATCAAACAAGTCATCAATCCGAGGGAGATAACACTTGTTTCTAATAGTGACTTTATTGAGTTGATGATAATCGATAAACAATCTAAGGGAACCATCCTTTTTTAACAAATAATACCAGAGCCATCCATACAGAAATATTAAGTCTAATGAAGCCCTTCTCTAGTAAATCTTTGAGTTGAGCCTACAACTCTTCCAAATCTGATAATTAGGAACTGAAATGGGATTGGTATCATGGAACAAGTCGATACAAAAATCCATTTCCCATTTGGGGGGAATACTGGGAAGATCATTAAGAAAGGACCTACGAAAATTCCCGCACTAAAAGGACATATTCAACAGAAGTAACTTCGAAGTCTAAATCTTGGACTCCTACTACATGGTGTAAACACCCTTTAGAGATCATTTTTGAAGCTTTCAAACAAGAGATTATACAACTTCTAGGAATAGAATCACCCAACTTCCAGTCTAAAACGGGCTCATTCGGAATGATAGACTTCACACCCTTGTTCTACAATATAAAGAGGCAAAGCATGAATGCAACCAATTCATACCCAATATGACATCAAAATCAAACATATCAAGTTTATACTCTCTGCTCTAGGGGTGAGCAAGATACTTCTCCCGACGTGGAGACCGATATGTTAAAAGTCTTTTGCATTGATGTATATGATTTACTTGATCCGGGCGCTAAATTATCTTTTGTTACTCCCTTAAAGGTATGAATTTGATATCTTAGCCAACATTTTCAATAAACTTTTTATCGTGTCTACCTCGGTGGGTGAGTTGGTTATTGCAAAGAGGGTGTATAGAAATTGTCCTATAAGTTTCCTAATAGAGTTACTTATGTTGAACCAGTAGAACTCGATATGTTGAACTAGTAGAACTCGATAAGTTTCCTAATAGGGTGTATGTGTGTGTGTGTGTGTGTGTGTGTGTGTGTGTGTTTGTGTGTGTGTGTCTGTGTATATGTATATGGAATAATTTGGGCATAGCCCATACATCAATAAAATAAGACCACATATATGTCATACAATGTTTAGTATTCAAATGAAAAGGAAAGAACATAAGAGTCTTAGAAACTAAAGAATAATCATAAGATTTAGAGTTTCATTGCCCTAGGAAAATGAGGACCTACTCAACTTCGATGATTAAGAATCCCAAGTCTTTTTCAAAGTCATCTCTAAAAGCCCTTCAAGGACCGGAACCTAAAATGTTGACGATTCCAACCCAAACATGATCGTATATGATTTTATCACCAATCACATGAATTTCATCCAAAACAGACACGTAAAACTCGATGAATCATACTTAGACACAAAAGGTCATTTTAAGGCACATCTTTCGAATTTCATGGATATTTTTTGATATTTGACCTCCGAACTCCACGAAACTTGACACACTGCCTATACATGATATAATAACTCATTTATAGACTTTAAAACCTCATGAATCACACATAAACGGATAAAATCACATATTAGGCACATAGGTGACTTAGTCGTCGAACAGAGCAGCCAGCTTCAAAGCTTACCTGATTCAAAAAAAAATTATTCTTAAAAAAGAGAAAGGTTAGGGAAGGGATGCGAGAACTAATCCGAGTAATCAACCGCTTTTTTTTTAATCTGCCTCAAGCACCCCAACCCTACCGCCCAAAAGCCGTCCGTATAGTGCGGGAGCGCTTTAGGTCGTCCCTTTTTCGTTTGACATCAAATGGACCTAATAATCTATACACTGCCTCAACACCATATATTAGATATATTTAGGACCTTAGACCATAAAGACTAACATATTAGGTTCTAGTTAACCTAAGTCATATTCCGGGTCTTACAATCTCCCCCACTTGGACAACATTCGTCCTCGGATGACACTTGCCACTCTCTGAACACTTCAAAGAGTAGAGATTCAATAGCAGCTAACAACTATACTATACAACATATAACCAAGAAGAAAGCATCAATTTCACATAGTCTATAGATTAACAACACAACAAGAAACTAGAAAACATTTGTATAATTCATTATGCTACAAAACTCACATGCTACATTCCAAATAGTAAAAACTCATTTTATAATAAATATCATACTTATATAGATCAGTTCTAACCTAATTACAAATTTTAGACCAAATAATCACTTAGTCAATTTCTCAAAAATTTAATAGTGAATAATTACCCTATGCTATAGTGATTTTACAAAAAAAAATTCAAAAATGCTACTTTTGGAAATTACTGATATTAACATGTTGATATGCAAAGTATCATCATATAAAGACATCTTACAACATAATAGTGGCTTCATATAACACACAATGCAAGAAGTTAATGGAATTCAATTTCAACCAAACTCCTAAACATCATGAACATGCAACAACTTCTAGGATTTCCTATCCCATCTTCTAACCATAACCCCCCACTTTGAAGGAACTCATATTAAAACAGGAGAAATATAACTTACCAACATCATCATCACACTCATCCGCCTTCTCCCCTCTAAACTGGAGTGCATACAAATGCCTATTTATTGAAGCATTTTGTTTTGGATCACTAAGGGCAGTTTGCTTACCCTCTCTTCCTCTAGAATCAATCATAGGACAATCTCTCACCTTGATTCCTTCCTTACAAATACAAGAGCAACTTCAGGTACCCAATAGAGACTCACCATAATGTTTCTTTCCAAATGTGGCACAAGTAGGTTTGACCTTTTGAGAACTACCTCCTTTCTCCCATTGCACCTTGGCACTCTTAGGTTCTTCTTCAGTTTGAGCCCTCTTCATAAACGTAGTTTGCTCTTGATCACTAGCAACTTCTATCCATACTCCTAAGTTTAGACTCTTAAATTTATTTTGCATACATCATGAGTCTAGCTAGGGTCATATCATCATGTAGCATAGCAGTACAGCTTTCTTCCATCACTAAGTCGGCTTCATTCGTCACAAAACAACTCATTTTATCTCTTGGATTAGACACAAGAGAAGGGGCATACCTATACAAACTTGAGAATTTCAAAGAGTACTCCTCAACATTTATATTGCCTTGTTTGAGATTAATAAACTCATCAACCTTAACTTCTCTCCTCTATCGGGGAATTACATGCCTAGAAAATCTTCTTTCAATTCTTCCAACTCAATAGGACCCGATTCCTTCGGCCTATTTTCCTTCCATTGAGTGTACTATATACGAAGTTAACTCTACCTTTTCCCTAGATGTAACTCCCATAGAACTCAACACCTTATACACTCAATCAAGGAACTCTTGTGGATCTCTCCCACCTTAGAAATAAGAAGTATAGGAGGATTCATCCTCATTAAATCTCTAAAACTAGATTTCATATTTCTCTCAACCACATTCGCCCGAGAGATCATACTAAAATTCGCTAAAGTAGTCATGGCTCGAGCAAAAGCAAGAAAACCCTCTCTAATCTCTTTATTAGTAATATCTGGATGAACCACCGACACCTTATTACCTCCTTCCAAATTAGGAAATGATCACCTTAGGGAGACACTTGAGCACCTTGGACTCCTTGCCCATCTTGAGAAACTTGCTCAACTTGTTGACCTTGAGGAGGAATCTCTTAATTCATCCTTTCCTTTCCAACTTTCTAGCGGCCATCCTTCTAGTATTCATATCGTAGAAACAAAAGAAGACACGTTAAGAAGGATACTCATAACATTTACTCTACCGCACGACGTAGGAATAAAAAAGAAGGGAAACTCTATCATCCTATAGCGTCATGCCCATAGATGTGTCGCGACTCACCCATGGTCAAGACTCTACTAGACGTGACTTCATGAAACTTCTTGATTCATAATACTACATTCACAACCAATGCTCTGATACACAGCTTGTCACATCCCGAAACCACACTTTGGAAGTTAGGGGCCATCTCGGATTGTAACCGACGTAGTTTACCTCTTGGAGGTCTTGTAAAAGCACTTACATATTATTCATCCCATAAACATAGTGAAAAGTAGTGCAAAATTAAAAATTTACACAAAATATAACACATTCTTTAGATCTCTGTCATATAAAGCAATAGGAAATATTAAGTCTCAATCTCATCATCTTAAGACAAAAGAATACTTGGGACACGACCCATACAAAATACAAATATTGAAATACTTAGTTTATTACAATACATTGAATGAAAACATAAAACACATATATGCCCTCGAGTCAAATTAGGACATACTTTAACTTCTCTTGAACGATGCTACGGTCCAAGTCTATCTTTCCAAAAGCTCATCACCTACCAAGAACTATATATAGATAAAAGCATCGAGTTAGTATAGCCACATGTACTAAGGATGGCATTATGCATAAAAATCGTGAAAATGAATATTTATTGGAAATATGCATATTTTCATTTAAAAATCATATTATAATAATAACAACAACATTTAACAACTTAGAAACATATCAGAAAACCTTTTAACAAAAAATCATAATTTTAGAGGTCACTTTACAGTAACCTCATTCACTGTTACAGTGAATTACTTTATTGTACAATGAAGTTACTTATTCTTTACTTTAGACACCGTTTATGATGTAATCTTCTCACTCAAAGCTATCCTAATATTCACTTAAGTCATGCATGATAAACTTCCCATACACCCTCTCTAGATGTGCCAAAATGACCTGTAAGATTACTTAGAATGAGTTATGTACATACTTACAAGCATCATAAACATCAAGGTAAGATTCATATACCAAAGGTGACTCTAAGATTCACATGAGTGATTTGTGAAGCGACCGCCCATACAATCCCTTACACACACACTTAAGAGATACTATAGACTCCCTAGGATAGAATCATTCTCAGTTAACACATTAACATATAGATAATATGACACTCTCCTTTCAAATGCTATCAAAAGACTTACTTAACTAGGTCAAGAAGATAAAGTTCATGACTGACCTCTTCAAGACTACCTAAAGAATCCTTAAGACTACCTAAGGCTTAGATCATGTCCACAACACCAAACTACTTTCCTAACTAAAGTCAGCCTCAAGACTTCCAAAGATAATACATGAAGATATCAACCCTTATGCCCCCTTCACACTTTAGCTACGGAATCCTTAAGACACTTCTTATTAGGTTCTCATTCACGTACATACTTCGTAACCTAAGTCATTAGTTCATTAGTTCATTAAGACTCAGACATCACATAAAGGACATTCAATTAATGGTCTTTGGACGAGACCTAGGAACTCAAAATAACACCTTAAAAGCCTATTGTGCAATGTCTAGGTAACGTCCCATACCACCACCTAAACCTCATAAACCTCTCCAATGCTAATAGGTATTCCATATGATGATAATATGCAATAACCGACATAGACCATGATACGAAGACATGGAATTCGGAGTTCTATCTTACTTTGATGAGGTTCTTCTACATTCCAAGGATTGAAATTAGACACATCCCATGTAGGCACATGGTTAAGGAATATGAAGGGTATACTTTGTAATCTAGTCTCACTCCTTAAATAGAACTACTTCCCCTTACCATATTCATTCAGTGCTAGCCTTCTTTCTCATATAGTAATTCACACATTAGGTTCACATAAAAGCGTTATCAATGAACTAGGTCAATTCAATGTAAATTCATAAATCTAATGCAACCTATATATCAATTGAATACAATTATTACATCATTTGAAAGCCCACAAAAATCTACACTAGAATTCAACAACATTAGGTCAATATCAAGTATTCCATAACTTAGTCAAAATCTATGGTTCATCCAAATTCATAGTTCATATGTAATTTAGGTTAAAATCATAAACACATCAACAAAATAATGCATAATAGAGGTTTGAAAATAATTTATGCAAGAACCCATGATAGAATTATTAAATTGGACAATCAACTTTCAAAACCTAGATAAACATATTGACAATTGGGCTCCTTGATGAAACGAGTTTCAAGGATCAAAATGCACACCTTGATGAACCTAATTCATCACTTTGATAATGAATCTCCACGCAATTCGTCACTTTAAGCCCTTCCTTGAGTTTGGACTTCAATGGAGTCTTTGGGAGTTTTTATGGGATTTTAGTGTTTCTGATTTAGAAGAATGAAATATTCTAAGTGTTAAACACTTATATACATATTTAATATAACCAAAAGAAACCTAATAAGCCGCCAATACTTTCATTTGTATGTGGGGTGAAATTACAACATCACCCCTCAACTTACCACACAGGCAGGCCACCATCGACGATTGACCCATCGACGGAGCGTAAGCTCATGCATAGGCCGTCCTGTTCTTCGTTGATGGGTTGAGAGATTTGCAACTAGGAGTTAAGTTCCCTATATATATATATATATATATATATATATACATATAAGTGTGTGTGTGTGTGCTAGTTTTATTTTATTGGATTAAAGGAGTAGTATTATTTATGTATCTTAATTTTTATTTTATTTTTCATCATTAGTGTTATGTATTAAGTGTTTTAGGTAAATTAAAATTAAACATGTTTTTTTTAATCAAGAAGAAATGACGCCAACCACTTATATGGTGTCGACCAGGCCATTGGCCGTCGATTGCCATCCGTAGGTGGACTGCCTTTAGGCAGTTTTGGCCACCAACATGGTCTTTCCTCAAGGACCCATTGTTGGTACATGGGGATGTTTCCAACCCAAACATGATATTTTATGAGTTTAGAACCTCTCAGACAAATTTCATTCAAAACGAACTCGTAAAAGTCGACGAAACATGCTTAGACACACAACGTCATTTCAAGGCATATCTTTCGAATGTCATGGACGTTCTTTGTGCTTGCCCTCCAAACTCCATGAAACTTGACACACTGACTATACATGCTATAGTAACTCATTTATAGACCATATAACCTCAATAATCACACATAAACACATAAAATCACATATGAGGCACATTGGGGACTTAATCGTTGAACGTCTTGGTTGTCCCTTAACGTTTGACTTCCTATGCACCTAATACTAAAAACTGCATCAAAACCATATAATAGAACTATTTAGGACCTTATAGCATAAATACAAAAATATTAGGCTCTATTTAAACTAAGTCATTTTTGGGTTCTTACATGGGAAAAGGGGAAAATGGGGTTAGTACACCACTTGTACTAAGTATGAGCCCATATTCATACATATCATGAAATCATGCTAAGGGACATTTCATAAAGGTATGAAATTTACTTTGAAAATATTTATGCACATGCAGTAAGACCATACGACTCAATTAGACACATTCATTAATTCCAAAGCATGTACACCACAAGACCAATAATACTATGTCTAGTCAAGTCAACATGCATATCCCGAAATTGGACACATAGTCAAAAAAAATTTATCATCAAGTGATAGTATCAACAAGCATAGATAGGATTTCATTATAACATAACCAAAGAAAGACAATTACCCATGAACCCTTATTAACTCAACTAGTCCAATGACAAAGCAAAGCCCTATAACCTTACACAATCAAGTAACCCAACAAGATTCATGACCAATATCCAACTTCATATATCGTGGCATTTAAGAGTTCATATCACGTTACATTAACAACATAGACAAACACATGTTCAGAAGTGAGACTAATCAACATATAGTATCAACAATGTACAAGTTCATGATATACAGGTCATGTACCATCATAGATATATTCATAAATAAGAACATCCTCCTAAGACTTCGCTCAACTCTAACTAATGAAATGTTTAGGTAGAGTCCCATACCCCTACATATACTAAGCTAAAACCCCTTAGGTTATCTTGGTTAGAGTTCACTCTTTTAATTCATTTTACCTTTTGGCAAAATCTTTCCCTAATCGAGATAGACAACATGAACTAATATGGAATCCGGTTTAATGGAACCCTACACCAAAGGAATGTGGACTACTTGCAAGGTACTACCAAAACATGAACATAGAAACTATGTGGATCAACTAGCTAGTATTTCTATGGGGGAAACACAGTTTAAAAAATAGGAGATATAGTTGAGACCCTCATTACGATACATGCATTATTGTCTCAAATATCAAGAGTACATTAGTTATCCTACCTTCCCTATGTGGGAAGGGACACTACTAACTCTAGTTCACTAAGTGCTAAGGTAGAGTCACTTTTGAAATCTCTTTGATGTCTTTATTAATCATCATACCTTAATATAGGTCATAAGGTCTATCCTTGTATAATCATCATCATCATCATTATATTTTAATAAGAACTACATGAGTATAATTCTTTAATTACATTTCATATACGTGAGGTTAGCATATTTACATATCACTTCATAATAAGACACATTGGTAAATCAACACCATCCTTATAACATTTACATCTTAGACAACACTCACAAACCATACTCAAGACATTTAAATTCAAAATCATACTCATCTTGTAAATCCTATTACAAGGCATACTTTAATACAATATCATGATTAAATGACAATTAACCACAATTGAAGTAAAGAATAGGGATCAAAAGAATTACCAAGTCTCATTCATAATTCATCATCAAGGTCTTACCATCAACCCTTAACTAAACAAAATCAGGGTGTAGTTTCATCAAACAACTATCAAAAACAACATAACATTGCTAATTAAATAACTAAATCATAATTCATCACTAGTTCATACCCTAAGACAAGATACTTAAGTCAAAATTCAAAACATACTTCATAACCTAGATCAACTTCTCAAGAACTAGAGTGATAGGAATATAATTAACCCTACTTTATTCATGATTTATACAATAACATCATCTAATATTAATTCAACCAATAACCAAGTCAATTTAACCAACATTACACAGTTCATATCAAGATAAACTAGGGCTAACGAAAATGGAAATCTTCTACAAACTACACCAATCTATCTAGATATAACATTATTGAATTAAATTACATGTTAATCGATTCATAATATCCAAAAGAAATCATAAACGAATCAATTCACAACATCAATTTTGTAGTGGATCGTATCAAATGAAAACCAAATTCAAAACCCATCTTTTGAAATCAATTTGATATGGAAACCTTTGAGGAAAGAGGTATCAAAGGTTAAAGAGATCTCATACCTTACTAATTAATGAAGATTAATGGAGAAACTATCCCCTTTGCATCCCTTAAAACCTTCCCTACCTTGGCCTTCAATAGAGTTCTTCACTAGAGAGTGAAAGAAGAGAGAAGGAAATGAGTTTTGGGTTTGGGATTTATGAGATTTTAGGTTAGTCTAATTATTTTAGGGCTTTATATAGGTTATTAACTAAGGAAATATGACCTCCATTAACCCCCTACTTAACTTCCTAACTAACACAGCGAATTAAATGAACTAAATAAATACTTGCAGCAAAACACAAGCCTCATAGACGAGATTATGATCAATGGATCATTGGTCAATCAATGGTCCGTGTCATGACCAGATTCTAGACCCCAGACGAGATGGGCGTCGTTGACCTCTCAAAGGAAACAGACAAGCCTACATACGTCATTCTTACTTCATCTAGATTAATTTTAGCAGAGAATTTGAAACTTTTTGTTTCCTAACATGCTTATTAAAGAATTTTTTACATGTATAATTGTTCACCATCAACCATATAACATTAAGATCATCAAATGAAAGAAATAGTTCATAGATGCATCAAATGTGTACTTGCCAAAACGGCACCAATACAAAGTCTGAAATTAAATGGGAAATGAAACACTAGTGGAACATGCTCCACTAGATAAATCCTACATCTAAGCTAGATAATAACAATATACAACCTAGAAAGCATGAGGCCTACCATGTCCGAATGAAAGTTCCACGTCCGGATAGATGCAACGTCGACCTGTATGCTCTAGCATCCACCTGTGCCTTCACCTAAAAAATATAGAGTTTTATGGAATTAGTACAAACTTGTACTAAGTATAGGTATATGAAATCACACACCAAGGCAATGCTTGAGAAAGGATAGCTCTTTCCTAACAACATGATTATGGAAAGTCAAGTGAGTGGACATTCCAAATTGAGATTAGGAAAGTTAGTGAACTTTCCAAATTTGGATTAGGAAAGTCAGTGATCTTTAAAAAATTGGATTAGGAATGTCATGCCATAACAGTAACATGCATCATCATAGTTATCATATTGCACACAACACATATCATCTTACAAATAGCATATAGCATATAACATCTTTTATAACACTCATTCATATACCATGATACCTTGGAATCATGGACTTAACATTAAGACTTTCCAAAATGAGGGCTCAACATATGGGACCTCAACTAGCAATTCTGCTTTAGCAAACACAGACTCTGCTTCGTTCATTCATAAGTACTCAATTTCATTTCGTTCATGGTCCAGTTTAAACACCAGTTATACATAGGATGTAGTTTAAGACTTTCATCGGGTTCGTTGTGCAACGACGCCAGTCTCATCTGGGGTCTAAGCTCCGGTAATGGCACATAATGAAATCAATGATACCAAAGGTGTTAGGATAGGATAATTATAATGTGATTATCCTATCCTAAGACCTTTGGTATCATTCATTTCATTATGTGCATCATTTGAGGTTGGCCTCCTTCATTCATTGGGAACTTTAACTTTAATCGACATAGATGATGTGAGAATCATGAAATCCAGTGTCATGAAACCCCACACATAAAAAGGGTGGAATCACTAGCCAAAGTGACCCAAAACATGCTAGGGGAATTGAACCCCGCCAAATCCCTATGTTGGCAGTATAGGTTCAAAGACTAGGGATATAAGGAGACTCATACGTGGCATGTCAGTCTGGTCAGTGCATCTGTTTTGGTTACAGAGGGCCATAGGTTTGAATCATGTCATCTCATCTCATGAGAGTTACGTGAAACTCCGCCTTTCGTGAAAGAATGCATCAGCGCTCACAGCTAGTCTATCGGTGTTCAGCATAAAGTTCCATTACATGCAACTCATACGTCATGGAAGTTGGCTTCTAGTATGATGACATCATAGGTCAATAGATGATTTCTCATCTCATCATTAGTATTCATTGTGTTAATCTCAATAATTTCATTAGAGTGTTCATAGAGACTGGTCATTTATTAACTTTCCACTATTATAGGTGAGTACGTTTTAGGAAAATTTACTTAGGATCATTTGAGATTGCTCTCATGTTTTACATTAGCCTCATATCATGTTATCACCACATTCATTAAAATTATTACGTTTGCTCTTCATAATTACTCACCCCTTTTTACGTGAATGTTTAATTCATCATATGCCAATGCACTTGGCCATTTAGTGTGTTTCACACTATTATTTAACCCTTCTAGGGTTTCATCATTTCATTGTTCATTTCGTTATATGCCAATAAACTTGTCCATTTAGTGTATCTTACACTCATACTTAACCCTTCTAGGGTTTCATCATTTCATTACATACATCTTAGGTTCACTTATTTTTAATTGTATGCTAGACTTATGGCTCTATACATACGAACCATGAGCCTTCATTCATAGTTTATTAAGTGACTCATATCTTCCTAGGATTATGTAGTACAAGACTGACGTATCTTGTATATATTCTAAGATCTCAATTTCGATCTAAGTAGGTGGAATTATTCTTGAACATTTAATTCACGTATGATTTATGTATCAATACGAAATTTTGGGCAACGGAACCCAATTTCGAATCCCATGGACAACAATTACATTTTTCATTGATTTTATTTATAGTCCTCGTGACATTGGGACCCTAGATCGAGCCCAAACGCCTTCATTTTATTTTTCCCTTGGTTTTTCTCTTCATTTTTTGCTCAATGGGATTGAGAGGATGTAGAATCGAACCCCCACAACCTCATTTTATTTTAATTTCTCTTTCTTTAAAATCTCTTCTTCTGGCCGAGGGGTTGTAGGTTCGAACCCCTGTAGCCCCTTTTATTTAGTTATTTATTTATTTATCCTTGACTATCTCGCATTGACAATGAGGTTGTGGGATCAAACCCCCACAACCTCACTTTATTTTTATTGTAATTCTCCTTTACTTCCTAGAAGTCGTATGTTGAATTCCCACGCCTCACATTTCATTTATTTGCATTTTTATTTCTCCTTAAATCTGCCTAAGAGGTCGTGGGTTCGAATCCCACGCCTCACATTCCTTTTCTTTTCATTTTTCCTTTCTCCTTTAGTGCCTGAGGGGTTGTGAGTTCAAATCCCACTCCCCTCATTTCTTTTCTTTTTCATTTTGTTCCTTTCTCATTTACTGTCTAAGAGGTTGTGGGTTCGAATCCCACTCCTCTCATTTCTTTACTTTTAATTTTTTCATTTTCCAGCCAAGGTCATAGGTTCGAGTCCCACATGCCACATTCCTTTCTTCTAACCTTATTTCGTGGATTTTCAACATGAGGAGGTCACAGGTTAAAGCCTTAGTGACCTAACATATTTTAGTTCATTTTTTTCATAGCATGAAATTCTCCTAAGCTTGGCCGAAACTCATTAACATGCTGCTGGAAATTTTTGCAGCCTATTTTTTCACTTCTTTCACATTAAATGTTTAGACGTTGTAAGTAGTTTTTTAGTGAGTTCTTTAGGTGCATTTTCAAGATTTCATTCGATAAAGAATTGCACCTAATCAGCATATTTACATCACTTATGAACATCACGATTTATATAAGTTTGTGCACACAACAAAAGAACCATAACATGTTTTTTTTAACCTCAAACCAAAGGAGTCACAGCTACATTGTACACACATACACATCTTTTCAGGAAAACATAGGTTGTCATTCATACGATTCCAAAAAACATTCATGAGCATATTCAACACTAAAACATATTAGGTGCCCTCTATATACTATCAAACATACCCAACCGATGAATCAACGGGAGTTAGTGGCAGGGACATGCAACGGGAACAATTATTGTTTACGGATTAGATTTGACTGAATCTTAAGGGGTCTCTTAGGAAAAGGACCAAGGGAGAAGAGAACCCATATATGATTTCACATCTTTCAACACTTGAACTTTCTTCCCAAAAACCACCACTAATTAACGTCCACCAACATATCTCACACCTCATCCGACTAGAAATGTCATTAACTTTTAGTTTCTTAGATTAACTTGTTTGTTTGTACTTTTTAAATTCTTCAAGCGCGAAGAACTTTTTTTTTGTTTTCTGCTTTGTAAAGTAGGGGGAAAACGTGGATTTGAGAGAGAATCAGACGTTAGAGAATAGATAGATAGGTGAGAGAGAGAGAGAGATGTGAGGTAGTGTTTTCTTAGAACTAGGAAGTCAAATAAAGTATCTTAATCAATAAATAATAATTAATAATAAAAATTTGATTTTCCTCTTTCTTAAATCAGATATAAAAGATTAACTAGTTAAATTAACTTATCAATTTAAATAAAACAACTTAAATCATTGCTCCCACCTAGGTTCTAACCCTAGTGGAGCAAGATTTTTCTAAAAGGGCAATTTCGGCCCTCTCTACCCAAAATACCCCTCCATATTATAAATTAAATAATTAATTACATATTTACGGTAATTAAGATACTACCCTTATCCTGAAAAAGGGCCATTTTACCCCTACACCCTCAACACATAAGATTTCTTCTTTTTAAGTCCAGTAAAGACTTCTTTGAGTAAATCTTCGTATTCGAGAACCGTACATGATTGGACCCATTCCAAGTTCAAATAACATCCGAAGTTAGTTTGCTTTGATGTAGAAAGGGTTCCGAGCTCTAGTTCTACGCGCATCACTCCATGTGAACCCTCGTCTAATCGTAGGTATTCTTGACACATTAAGCATTTCTTATCTTATCCATTTTTAGGGTTGTTACAGTCAGTGTTCCCTCCGTGTTGTACATCCCCTTTAAGTTCAGATAGTTGAAAAATTACCCATTTTACCAAATTGACTATGTGTTCATCGATGGTGGCCATCGATTCCCTTTCGATTAACACATGCCCCCTTGATGTCACTAATCTGTGCACACTACTTTGTGAAGTCCTTTGACCCAAAAATGCAAAGGTCCTCCTCAAGGGACCTTGTTTTGTCCTTAAGGAGTCGTGCACAGATGTTTCGACTATAAAATAACACTAAAGCATAAAAAAAACCCTTCCACCAGCTTTCGTTATTTTAAGACTCTTAAAAGCTAGTAAAATAGGCTAAGACATGCTAGTACCTCTTTCAACTAGTTTCCGAACGTCATGGACGTTCTTGGACGTTTTGGTTTCTATACTTCCTAAATGACTTAAATTCATTATTATAGACCATATAACAGTGTCTAAAACTCTTGACACTTCTGTTAGGATCTAGAGCACATCTTGGATTTTCGAAGTGTTACACCTTACTTATATCGGAGTTGTGTCGATGGCATTATACGTCGTTGTGTACCTAAGGCTAATATGTAGTGTTCTGGAGGAGTTTCATTCCTCTCCTATTTTTTAAAACCATAGTGGTATGTACTCCGCATAAGATCTTGCAGTGTGGATATTATTGGCCCACCATCTTTCAAGATGCTCATGACTTTGCCAACTATGCGATCGGTGCCAACGAGGTCGAGGAATTTCAAAAAGGCAAGAACTTCCCTTGAATCACATTCTATCTATTAAGTTATTTGATGTATGGAACATTGACTTCATGAGCCCATTTGTGAGTTTTTATGGGATGAAGTACCTTACTGTGGCAGTTGAGTATGTGTCGAAATAGGTGGAGGCAATTGCGCTCCCCAACAATAAAGGGAAGAGTGACACCCCATTCCTAAAGAGAAGATCTTCTCAAGATATGGTATAACGAGGCCCATCATTAGTGATGGTGGCTTGAACATTTGTAATAAATTATTGAAAAGGCTGCTATAATAATATGCTATTTTCCACAATGTGGCTACTCCTTACCACCCACAGACTAGCTGGCAAGTTGAGGCGTCCAATCCGAAGATCAAACATATTTCTGCAAAAACTCTAAATGCCAATAGAACTGATTGTCAATAAGGCTATGTGATACTCTTTGGGCCTACCCACTCCATACAAGACCCCCATAGGTATGTCTCCATACCAACTTCTATATGGGAAGGCTTGTCACTTACCAGTCGAGGAGAACAAGGTGATATGGGCAATGTAGAGATTGTATTTGATTTTGACACGAACATTAGAAACAGAGGCTAAATGAGTTGAATGTCTTTTACAGTTTCGCCTAAAAGAATATGAAATTTCAGCCATCTACAAAGAGAAGATGAAGAAGTATCAAGACCAAAGAATTGAAAAGCGAGAATCTGCAATTTGTAATTTGGTGCTCCTATTCAACTCTAGGTTGCGCTTATTTTCAGGCAAACTCAAGTCCAAATGTAGAAGGTCATTCCTCTTCATCAAATTTTTCCCACATAAAGCGGTTGAGATTGAGAAAAAGGAAAGTATAAAGTTCACAGTCAATGGATAAAAGATAAATACTTATCTTTTGTATGCGGAGAGTGTTCATGAAGTTGATGAGGCCTGCAATCTTGATGATGTTTAAGCAATCAAGAGGTCTGCTTCTTGACGCGATGTTACATCAAGATCTTCTTGGGAGGCAACTGATGGTGTACCCTCTATCCAACTATAGGTTTCATTGTCTATGTTAAAAAAGTCATTGTTTTATTTAGTTTTTCTACTTGTTTCAAAAAAATTTGTTTGGCATGTTAGTGATGGATAAAGTTTAGAATAGCGTCAATTCCTAAAAAATATCCAAAAAAATACAAAAAGAATTGTCACGACCCAAAACGGGTCGCGAGTGGCACCCACATTTATCCTCCTATGTGAGCGAACCAACCAATCTAAACCCCATCATTTCAAATATAATGAACTAAATACATTGCGGAAGACTTAAAACTCATTAACAAAATAAATCAAATAACATCTAAAAACTCAAACACTTATTATTATCCCCAAAATCTGGAAGTCATCATCACAAGAACATCTATCCTCAAATTACTAATCTAAGAGTATCGAAGAAGCTAAAATAAGTAAAAAGCTAGTCCATGCCGGAACTTCAAGGCATCAAGACATGAAGAAGAAGATCCAGTACAAGATAGAAACAATAGCTCACCCTGAAATCTGACGTGATGAAGACTGGCTAGAGTTGCGGTTGAGTTGAAGACGACGACACGTTTGCTGCACTCCACAATTAAATCAAAAAAACAAATACAAGTAGGGGCCAGTACAAGGCACAAGTACTGAGTAAGTATCCTCGCCCAACTCAAAATAGAAAATGGTATATATCAGATCATACGATAAATCAACTACAATACTTAATCTGTAGCAACAACATGTTCAAGAATCTTTGATAAATAACGTCAAGTACACTCATGAGGACTCAAGCCTCCATATCATACTTATTTGGGAAATAGGTTCTTTTCTTTCAAATTTATTAACATAATTTCAAGATTTATTATCTTTATTCCTCTTGTGTCGGCACGTGACACTCCGCTCCCCTACTACTATGTGTCGGAATGTTACACTCTGATCACCTAATTCTATGTGTCAGTTTGTGACACCCAATCTCCTAATTCTACGTGTCGATTAGTGACACCCGATCCCCTAATTCTACGTGTTGGTTCGTGACACCCGATTCCCTAATTCTATATGTCGGTTCGTGACACCCGATCCCCTAATTCTATGAGTCGGTTCGTGACACCCGATCCCCTAATTCTACGTGTCGGTTCATGACACCCGCTCCACTAATCTCATCAGTTAATTCATCAATCCTTCTTTTATACCAAGGCATCATCAATCTCATTACTTTAGTTCATCAAGCCTTCTCTTATACTAAGGCATCATTAATCTCATTACTTTAGTTCATCAAGCTTTCTTTTATAGCAAGGCATCATCATTAACAAGAGGTTTTCAAGATTTAGGTTTTAATAGATTTATCATGCTTATTTCATCACAATTATATCATCACATCATGCAAACACACAATTAAGCATATAGAATTGTTTTACAATACTACCCAATATATATCATTCACTATTAAGAGTTTACTATGAACAGCATAAAAATCATAACCTACCTCCACTGAAGAATGGTGATCAAGAAATCTACTTTCCAAGCCTTTTCGTTTTCCTCTTCGTTCTTCTCTTTCTCTCGATCGATCTCCCTCTCTTGTTCTTTCTGTTTTTCTTATTTAAACCCTCTTTCTTTTACCCTAATTAGTATATAATTAAGTATAAAAGATGATAAATCAACCCATTAATTAATTCAAGGTTATCTCCTTTAACCCTCAAGTAGTTATGTTATCACCATTAACCCACCAAATTTATAATTATAGCAGGAATAGTCCAAAAGGCTCCTTAAAATATTTAACAAAAATTCGACCCTGCCTGGGATTACGCAGTCTGTGACGGCCCGTTGTGCCTGTGACGGTCCGTCATGCTGCTTCCGTCACAGAGTTCAGAGACTCAATTCCCTGAAGAGTCTGTGACAGCCCGTCGTTCCCACGACGGTCCATCCTTCCATGTCGTCACGAAGTTCAGATAGTCGATTTCAGTACCCAAATTTTAGAAATCTAAGTGTTTTGAAACGAGACCCGCTCGACGATTCGTCGTGCCCATGACGGTCTGTCGTGGGATCTATCGTCTTAACCTGTTATTCCAGAAATAAATCTGCTTTTCAAAACGACTAAACAGGTCGTTACAATAGATACCAATTGACCCATCGTTCGTCCTCGAACGATCACAAGAAGAAAAACAAGGGCGAAAAGGAGTACCTGAATCTGTGAACAGGTGTGGCTATCTTTCTTGCATATCTGCTTCCTTCTCCCAAGTGGCTTCTTCAACTGGTCAATACTTCCATTGAACTTTGATGGATGCAATCTCCCTTGACCTTAGCTTGCCGACTTCTCTATCTAAAAAAGCAACAGGCTCCTCCTCATAAGTCAAATTCTAATCAAGCAGGACTGAATCCCAACGAATGATGTAGTTCCCATCGCCATGGCATCTTTTCAACATAGACACATGAAACACTGGATGCACTCCTGACAGTCCTGGAGGCAAGGCTAATTCATAAAGCCACCTCCCCTACTCGCTTAAGTACTTCAAATGGTCAAATATACCTTGGGCTTAGCTCACCTCTTTTACCAAACCGCATCACCCATTTCATGGGCGAAACCTTCAGCAAGACTTGCTCACCCTCCATAAACTCCAAGTCTCTAACCTTTTGATCTGCATATTCCTTTTGCCTACTTTGTGCCGCTAAAAGCTTTTCTTGAATAGATTTTGCTTTCTCCAATGAATCCCTGAAAAGGTCAGTACCTCAAGGTCTAACCTCAAATGCATCAAACCAACCAATGGAAGACCTATATCTCCTCCCATACAATGCTGCGAATGGAGCCATTTCAATACTTTAGTGATAGCTATTATTGTATGAAAACTCCGCTAAGGGTAAGAAGTTATCCCAATGAC
Organism: Solanum lycopersicum; assembly: GCF_036512215.1. Lineage (NCBI taxonomy): Eukaryota > Viridiplantae > Streptophyta > Magnoliopsida > Solanales > Solanaceae > Solanum > Solanum lycopersicum. The sequence continues at coordinate 44,178,936 of NC_090807.1, forward strand.
CACTAATTTCTATCAAACATGCACGAAGCATATCTTCCAACATCTGAATTGTTCGCTCAGACTGACCATCGGTCTGAGGGTGAAATGCAGTACTAAGGTCCAACCTAGTACCTAATTCAGCATGCAATGTTCTCCAAAACTTAGAAGTAAACTGCATACCTCTATCTGATATGATGGAAAGTGGAACTCCATGCAATCGAACAATTTCTGAGATGTAGAGTCTAGCTAACTTCTCTGCATTGTAGGTCACCTTGACCGGAATGAAGTGAGTAGACTTAGTTAATCTATCCACAATTACCCAAACAGAGTCAAACTTTCCCAATTTCTTTGGAAGACCAACTGCGAAGTCTATTGCAATTCTCTCCCACTTCCATTTAGGAATGGGCATTCTCTGATGTGTTCCTCCAGGCCTCTGGTGTTAATACTTTACTTGCTGACAATTCGAGCATTGAGCAACAAAGTCAACAATGTCACGCTTCATCCTACTCCACCAGAAATGTTGCTTTAGGTCACGATACATCTTAGTTGCACCAGGATGTATAGAATACCTTGAACTATGAGCCTTTGTAATAATAGTGTGGATCAAATCCTCGACGCGGGGCACACATACCCTTTCCTTAATTCTCAAAACACCTTCCTCATCCATTATTGCTACTTTAGCCTCTCCTCGCAACACCATATCCCGAATTCGGATTAGTTTCTCATTGTCAAACTGTTTTCCCTTGATCTTGTCAAGAAAAGAAGATCTCGCCTCCACACTGGCCAGAAATCCTTCCATCTCATTTACTTCTAACCTCATAAAGTCCTTAGCTAGAGTCTGAATCTCTCTAGCCAATGGGCGTCTAGAAACTTGTAAGTGGGCTAAACTACCCATGCTCCCTGCTTTTCTACTTAAGGCGTCTGCCACAACATTAGCCTTTCCCGGATGATACAAGATAGTGATGTCATAGTACTTCAGTAGTTCCATCCATCTCCTCTGTCTCAAGTTCAAATCTTTCCGAGTAAAGGCTACGATGGTCCGTATATACTTCCCACTTAACCCCATATAGATAGTGTCTCCATTTCTTTAAGGCAAATACTACCGCAGCCAATTCCAAATCATCTGTCGGATAATCACGTTCGTGCACCTTTAATTGTCTTGAAGCATAAGCAATTACGTTCTTCTCTTGCATTAGCACTGCACCCAAACCCGAATAGGATGCATCACAATAGATAATGAAATTCTTACCTTCCACTGGCAGGGTAAGGATTAGTGCAGTAGTCAACAAGGTCTTGAGTTTCTGAAAGCTTTCCTCACATTTGTCCGACCATACAAATGGAACATTCTGTTTAATCAAGATTGTCAATTGGGAAGCAATAGAAGAGAACCCCTTGACAAATCGACGGTAGTAGCTAGCTTAACCAACAAAGTTCCTTACTTCTGACACATTAGTAAGTCTTACCCAATTCCTCACTGATTCAATCTTAGAAGGATCCACCGTCACTCCATCCTTACAAACTACGTGCCCTAAGAAGGACACTGAATCTAGCCAAAACATACACTTAGAGAATTTTGCATAAAGCTTTCTCTCCCTCAATATTTCCAACACAATTCTCAAGTGCTCCTCATGTTCGTTCTTGCTCATTGAGTATACCAGTATATCATCAATGAATACAATGACAAAGAGATCCAGATATGGCTTAAAAATCCCATTCATCAAGCTCATGAAAGCAGCAGGGGCATTCGTAAGCCTAAAAGACATTACTAAGAACTCATAATGCCCATACCTGGTCCGAAAAGCAGTCTTGGGCACATTCGTTGCCCGTATTTTCAATTGATGGTAACCAGATCTCAAGTCAATTTTTTAGAATGTACAAGCACCTTGTAACTGATCGAACAAATCATCTATGCGAGGAAGAGGATACTTGTTCTTAACTGTTACCTTATTCAGTTATCTGTAGTCTATGCAGATCAGAAAGCTTCCATCCTTCTTCTTCACAAACAATGCAGGAGCACCCCAAGGAGATGCACTTGGTCTAATGAAGCCCTTTCCTAACAATTCTTGAAGTTGAGCCTTTAACTCTCTCAACTCCGCGGGAGCCATTCTATAAGGGGGTATAGAAATGGGGCGAGTACCCGGTTCAAGATCAATGCAGAAGTCAATATCTCTATTCGGTGGCATACTAGGAGGGTCTGCGGGAAACACATCTAGAAACTCACGAACTATCAAAACCGACTCGATTGAAGGTACTTAGGTAGTGTCATCCCTGAGATGTGCCAAGAGAGCTAAACACCACTTACTAACCATTCTCTTAGCACGAAGAAAGGAGATGATACGAACCAGAGTGGAAGTGTTGTCGCCCTCCCACACTAACGGATCTCTCCCAGGCTTGGCTAACGTCACAGTTTTAGCATTACAATCAAAGATCACAAAATTCGGAGAAAGCCAAGTCATACCCAGAATTACATCAAAATAAACCATTTCTAAGATAACCAAGTCTACATAAGTATTGCTCCCCACAAAAGTCACCAGACCAAACCTATATACTTTTTGAACTATCACAGACTCACCCACCGGAGTAGAAACACGAATAGGCATGTCAAGCAATTCACAATGTAAATTTAGACCATTAGCAAATGAGGAAGATACATAATAAAATATGGATCCAGGATCAAACAATACAGAATCCATGCAATCACAAACCAAAAGATTACCTGTGATTACAGTATCAGATGTCTCCGCTTCATATCTCCCAGGGAAAGCATAACAATGGGCCCTATCACTTGTCTTCCCGTTGCCCCTACCATGTTGTGCTGTAGTGGCTCCAGTTTGCCCGTTACCCCAGCCGTTTTGGTGACCACCATTACCTATGCCACCGCGTTCTCCAGAATAACGGCCTCTACCATGACCACCTCTACCTCTAGATATTGGGGGTCTATAACTCTGTTTTAGACAATTCCTCCTAATATGTCCATTCTCCCTACATCCATAACACTCCCTGGGGTCAAGCATAGGTCTCTCAGAGAAGTTTTGACCGGTCTGAGGTGGACCCCCAACTACAGTCTGTACTGAAGACTGAATTGGTCGGACTGAGTAACCTCCTATACCCTGTCCTCTAGAGTAAGAACCATTAAACTCACCTCCCTTTCGAAACCTTTTTGATGTCGATGCCATGGTGAAGTCATCTGGCTTCACTCCTTCCACCTCTATCACGAAGTCTACCACTTCTTGAAAGGATTTTGCTGTAGCCGCTACCTGTAAGGCTGAAATCCGCATTTCTGACCTCAACCTCTTCACAAAACGGTGAATGCGCTCTTGTGGACTGAAACAAAGTTGGGTGGCATACCGGGATAATGCACAAAACTTAGCCTCATATGCAGTAACCGACATCCTACCTTGCTCTAGGCTCCAAAACTCATCTCTTTTCCTATCCCTCAAAGTCCGGGGGATATACTTCTCCATAAACAAGCTAGAGAATGAAGCCCAAGTCATAGGTGGTGCCTCTGTTGGTTGACACTCAACATGTGACCGCCACCACATTTTGGCGTTCCCTTGAAACTTATAAGTCACAAACTCAACACCAAACAGTTTTACTATACCCGTCTTGTGTAGTAGCTCATGACAGTGAACCAGAAAATCGTAGGCATCCTCAAATTCAGTATCCTTGAAGACTGGAGGTTTCAATTTCAAGAACTTACTGAAAAGTTCATGCTGGTCATTTGTCATTATAGGCCCTGTAGTCAGACGAGGAAACGTGCCTATCTCCAATGAGGCAGCCATGCGGGGAGCCACTGTAGCCGCATTTTGTACCTCCGGAACCTGAGGTGCTGGTGCAGAATACTGGAGGTGTTTGGCCTTGATCAGATAACCCGCTAAGATAAGCAAGAACCTGATTGATCATCTCTGGGGTAGGTTAGGGTGGTAATTCCTTATTCTGTACTTGCTCATTTTCCCCATCCTCCCCCTCTCGTACTACTTCCTCAACCGGTGAAGGAGTCACCGCCCTAGTACCAGATGGGCTAGGTGTTTGTCCTCTCCCTCTAAAGGACGTCCTCCCGCGACCCCTTCCACGGCCTCTTGCCACTACTCCTCTTTGATCTACAGCCCCAGTGGCTGGCTCAGACACTTCTTGTCTTGCCAATGTTGGTGTTGGTGAAGTCGTTTCTCTAGGTCTAACCATTTGCAAAATAGAGTGAAGATGGTCAGATACCAATTTGTATCACCTAGATACCAATTGGATCCAAATAATAGCACAAAAGAAAGAAAGAAATAATGGAATTCTCCTAAAGTCTTATAGTCTCTCAAACAAAAGTAAAGGCGTCCCCCTACCGTTCCTTAAGACTCTACTAGACTCGTTCTTGTGTGATGAGACCAACGAACCTAATGCTTTGATACCAAGTTTGTCACGACCCAAAACGGGTCGCGAGTGGCACCCACATTTATCCTCCTATGTGAGCGAACCAACAAATCTAAACCCCATCATTTCAAACATAATGAACTAAATACATTGCGGAAGACTTAAAACTCATTAACAAAATCAATCAAATAACTTCTAAAAACTCAAACACTTATTATTATCCCCTAAATCTGGAAGTCATCATCACAAGAACATCTATCCTCAAATTACTAATCTAAGAGTATTGAAGAAGCTAAAATAAGTAAAAAGCTAGTCCATGCCAGAACTTCCAGGCATCAAGACGTGAAGAAGAAGATCCAGTCCAAGCTAGAAACAAAAGCTCACCCTGAAATCTGACGTGATGAAGACTGGCTAGAGTTGCGGTTTAGTTGAAGATGACGGCACGTTTGCTGCACTTCACAATTAAATCAAGAAAACAAATACAAGTAGGGGTCAGTACAAGGCACAAGTAATGAGTAGGTATTATCGGCCAACTCAAAATAGAAAATAGTATATATATCAGATCATATCAGAAATCAACTACAATACTCAATCTGTAGCATACAAGAATCTTTGATAAATAACGTCAAGTACACTCATGAGGACTGAAGCCTCCATATCATACTCATTTGGGAAATAGGTTTTTTTCATTTGAAATTATTAACATAATTTTAAGATTCATTATCTTTATTCCTCTTGTGTCGGCACGTGACACTCCCCTCCCCTACTACTATGTGTCGGAACGTGACCCTCCGATCCTCTAATACTACTTGTCGGTTTGTGAAACGCGATCCCCTAATTCTACGTGTCGGTTCATGACACCCGATCCCCTAATTCTACGTGTCTTTTCGTGACACCCGATCCCCTAATTCTACGTGTCGGTTTGTGACACCTGATCCCCTAATTCTACGTGTCGGTTCGTGACACTCAATCCCCTAATTCTACGTGTCGGTTCATGACACCCGCTCCACTAATCTCATCTGTTAATTCATTAATCCTTCTTTTATACCAAGGCATCATCAATCTCATTACTTTAGTTCATCAAGCTTTCTCTTATACTAAGGCATCATCAATCTCATTACTTTACTTCATCAAGCCTTCTTTTATACCAAGGCATCATCATTAACAAGAGGTTTTCAAGATTTAGGATTCAATAGTTTCATCATGCTTATTTCATCATAATTATATCATCACATCATGCAAACACAAAATTAAGCATATAGAAGGGTTTTACAATACTACCCAATACATATCATTCGCTATTAAGAGTTTACTATGAACAGCATAAAAATCGTAACCTACCTCCACTAAAGAATGGTGATCAAGCAATCTACTTTCCAAGCCTTTTCGTTTCCCTCTTCATTCTTCTCTCTCTCTCGATCTATCTCCCTCTCTTGTTCTTTCATTTTTTCTTATTCAAACCCTCTTTCTTTTACCCTAATTAGCATATAATTAAGTATAAAAGATGATAAATCAACCCATTAATTAATTTAAGGTTATCTCCTTTAACACTCAAGTAGTTAAGTTATCAACATTAACCCACCAAATTTATAATTATAGTAGGAATAGTCCAAAACGCCCCTTAAAATATTTAACAGAAATCCGACCCCGCCTGGGATAACGCAGTCTGTGACGGCCCATCGTGCCTGCGAAAGTCCGTCCTGCTGCTTCCGTCACGGAGTTCAGATACTGAATTCCCTGAAGAGTCTGTGACGGTCCGTCCTGCCCACGACGGTCCGTCCTGCCATGTCGTCATGAAGTTTAGAGAGTCGATTTCAGTACCAAAATTTCAGAAATCTAAGTGTTTTGGAATGAGACCCCCTCGACGGTTCGTCGTGCCCATGACGGTCCGTCGTGGGATCCATCGTCTCAGCCAGTTTTTCGTGAAATAAATTTGCTGCTCAGAACGACTAAACAGGTCGTTACAAGAATAGCCTAATTAGTGTTTCATGTGAAGGAGGAAATTTAGAGACCTGCAGAGAATGTTCTGGTTAAGAGGTCTATGGACCCCATGGATGGACCATCGATCCATCAGGTAACTGTCGATGGTGTCTGTAAATCCCATATAAGTCAAAGTTTTAATCCAAGTCTAATAGTTATCGCTGGTCCATCAATCGTTCCACGGCCCATCGACGGTGTATCTTGAATCCAATTCTTCTAGTGGTCCGACCTTACCCTGCCTGTTATATTAAAAAAACCAACTCTTTCAAATTCCTTCACTCTTTCCATTTTAATTCAAATTTCCTTCCTTAACATTTTATCCCATCAATTCTTCCCTATTTCACTCCTAATATCCCTTAATCATTTGTCCCATCAGATTCCCCACAATCCTAAACATCCAGTCTCCCAAACTCTCTGTTCTTACATTCTCAAGAGTTTGGTGAACGAGCTCAGAAGCGTAGCCTACTTCGTCAGAGTTCATATCACAAAAGGAACAAAACCACACCATTCTACACTACGAGAAAGGTAGTTCAATTTCTCTTAACTTTGAATTTTTGTTCATAGTTGAATATAGGAATTCGGGAGGGGGTCTTGTCTTATGAACTAAATTAAGTTAATTTGCATGATAAAAGTCGTGTAACTACTCTCGTGGGTTGATAGAGAGTGCTTGTGTAGCAAATTTAACTATGTAAATTTTTGTGTATCTCAATCTTCTTGAAATTTGTGAGTTAGTATTCCATGTTCTTAATCAATTGTGTTTGATAGTTGTACGAAATAGGAACTCTAGGAATGATGAACTACTATTTGGTATGTTAAAAACATGTTTAAACTTGATTGTGTTAAAATGGGTCACTAAAGAAACACAAAAATTGATTTGTACACAGACTTGATAATGGGAGTAGCAGGACCTTCCGGGATAATGGGAGTAGCAGGACCCTTCGGGATAATGGGATTAACAGGACCCTCCTGATAATGAGAACAACACGATCCACTTGGATAATGGGACTAGCAGAACCCTCCTATATCATGGGAGTAGTAGGATCTTCCTAGATAATGGGACTAGCATGACCCTCTTGGATAATGGGACTAGTAGAACCCTCATGGATAATGGGATTAGCAGGATCCTCCTTAATAATCGGACTAGCAGGACCCTCGTAGATAATAGGACTAGTAGGAACCTCCTCGATAATGGGATTAGCAGGACCCTCTTGCATAATGGGACTAGAAAGACCCCCTGGATAATGGGATTAGCATGACCCCCTGGATAATGGGAGTAGCAGGACCCTCCTGGATAATGGGATTAGAAGGACCCTCCTGGATAATAGGACTAGAAGGACCCTCCTTGATAAAGGAATTAGCAGGATCCTCCTAGATAATGTGATTAGCAGGACTCTCCTAGATAATGGGGCTAGCAGGACCCTCCTAGATAATGGGACTAGCAGGACCCTCTTAGATAATGAGATAAGATTAGTTTCTCATCAGATAAAAACTTCCTAGTCTAGATTTTTAGTATTATTTTCTCCTAAAATAAACACTTCCTAGTCGGAGTTTATCTTTTATATTTATATTTGCTAACAAAAACTTTCCTATTGAATACTAGGTTAAAAATTTTGTTTTTTTTTTGTTTGTGGTGGTTTTCAGGTTTCCTCAAAAGAGACATGGATTTGAAATTCAAGAAAAAAATTTCAATTTTTTTTAGAATAATCAATTCCATGATGGTTAGAATTAGCTTCTTCAATATATGTAGCAGCCTGACTTCCTCACATCTTTTACTAGTCAAATTTTGTTCAAGAAAAGATGCAGTCATTCAAGGGAATTTTTTAAATTGTCATTTTGAAGAATGTCAAAAGTTCCGTCTAAGTGGAATGTTCAGCCTCTATTTCAATTTTAGGTTATGATATTCACCAAATATGAAGGTGATATCTTAAAGTCAAAATTCAAGTGAATATTCAAGAAAAGCTGCATCGTAAAAGCTTGTACATTTTTTTACTAATAGATTTCAATTTTTATGAAAGGATAAGTGCCGTGATCTGGTGCCTCGATGGAAGATTACTTAAATTCCAACTAATCACTTCATCTCCTCGAACTACATGTGGTCTGATTCCCTTATCACCCGGAATACGTAGGATGTATAAAACAAGGACTGGGTCGCACAATTTTTTCTCTTTCAAATAAAAGTTCGGTCAAAACTTGTCACTGTCTACTTTTTTTTTTAAAACTCTTCATGTTTCCAGTCAAAGAGGGGAAAAATTTAGACACGCAAATTTTTATCGAATTTAAGTTTAACACCAATTTTTATTGCATAAATATTTTTATAATTCTAAATTAAATATATTTTTTACTTTTATATTATTTTCATTAAGTTTATTTAAAAGATATAAAAACAAACAACATAAATATAGCTAGTATAAGATAAGTTTATTTTTGAGTTTTACACACACACACACATATCTATCTATCTATATATATATATAAATATATATATATATACATATATATATATATATAAATTGATAAATACACTAATATTTCTTAGTTATATTTTTTTTAAATTAGCCATTTAGTTTGTTTATTTATTTATTTATTCAAAATAATTAATAAATATATGATTACTATTTTTTATATATAAAAATAGAAAACATTCCCATTACCTCCCACTTTACCCACTCCCCACTTCCCTCATGATCGGCACACACGTACACACTACTATACAGTACTACACATACACACACGGAGACATTGAAAAAAGAGGATCATGAAGAAAGAGGAGAAAAACATGAAAAGAAAAAGAAAAATACATACATAAAGGAAGAAAATCATCCACAAACAAAAATTAGCAAATATATTCACATTTTATTTCATATTTTTCTTTGACTGACAAATAAAAGTTGATGTTGAGGTTTACTTTCGTGGTTTCGACTTCGTGTTTCCTTATTTAAATTATTTTCTTTTGGTTGAATTTTCGCAAGAGGTACCATTTAATTTGTATTGTATAATTTTATATCATTATATACAAGCATTGATTGCAATATATTGAAGTTGTCAAATTTCACATGTGGTAAAACCATTATGTTTTTATATGAAGTATGTTCAAATATTTCATATCAAATTATGTTTAGATCATTGATATAGTTATATTTAGTGTGAAATTGCTATAACAAACTGTAGTTTATTTCATATTAAAATAACACATAGTTTCTTGCATACTTAAGTAAAATTATTGTCCAAATCTATTCTTATTTCACATATTTGGTTTTATAGTGATAATATGTGTAGTTATTATGTAAAGATTTTAATTATATAATGATAATATGTGTAGTTATCCAAATTTTTATATTCATGTTTTACTGATTTGAATAAATTCTTTGTTTGGTTGTGGTTAGAAAAGCAATAAATTATATTTTATATTTTATTACGTGTGTTGTCCTACATTATTATTTTTTGGATGCTATTAAAAATAATAATAATAAACTTGTTAGGATAAGAAGAAGATAATAAATTGAAGGAATAAAGATAAAAAGAATAATAACAATAAAAATGGAATAAGGAAAAGAGGTAGAATACGTGAATAACATAAGAATAAAAGAAGTAGTATAGAAGGAACATTTAAATTAGAAAAAAAGAATAATAGAAAAATATATAATAAAAAGAATAGAGAAAATGTAGAGGAAAAAACAAAAAAAATAATAAAAAATACTTTGAAAATGAAAAGAAACAAAGAGTATAGTGTTAAAAATATAATAAAATATTTTATTATTATCATAAAAAAAACTATTAGCAACGGTAACCAAAGAAAAAGAAAAAAAATATAGAAAGAAAAAACATAAGGAAAGTTTTTAAAAAAAAACGTGAAAAATTAGTACAAAAGATATAAAAAAGAGAAACAAAAATAAAATAAAGAAAATAAATAAGAAAAATAAAAATAAACAAAAAAGATAAATTAAGAAGCTAACAAAATGTTGATAGAATAAAATAAATAAATAAATAAATAATAATGTACAAAAACGTGACATGCTTATAAAATATGATAGTTTTAAATATGTCAATGATAAATCAAAGAATCTTGTTTTAATAATATAACATTTAAAAAATAGTTTAAGTCATAAAAGTCAATTAAGTGACCGTGCTAGAAACACGGGACTCGATGGGATGCCTAATACCTTCCCCTCGGTCAACAAAATTCCTTACCCGAATTTCTGATTCCCAGACTAAACAAAGAGTCATTTCCTTTTGATTAGAGATTAAACAAAAAAGGTGACTTGGAACACCATAACTCAAATCCAAGTAGCGACTCTGAATATAGCATAATCCTTTTTCAAAATGTCACTTTAATTGGAAAAACTTGTTTCTTTCAAAACAAGCTATTCAATTTTAAGGAAAAAATAGGGGTGTGATATATATATATATATATATATATATATATATATATATATATATATATATATAAAATAGAACATAGTCTTAAATATTTGTCTCATCTCATACCATCTAAACATCATAGCAATTTGGTCATAGGCCTACGTCAATGTAAAGAAGCCATGTCTAGGCTTATACAAATCGTACTCAAATGAAAATTAATGAACATAAGAGTCTTAGAAAACAAGGCAACTCTATAAGCTAGATATTGGCATCGCCCTCGGAAAGTGAGGACCTACTCACTTGAATTGTAGAGATTATCCAAGCGTTCTTCAAGTCGTCTCGAATGAGCCTTCAACGCCGGGAACCTAAAATTTTGGGAGAAAATTAATAAATGGTGTTAGTACGATACTTGTACAAAGTATGAGATCATATGCACTTATAGTTGTAAAACATGCTAAGAAAAGGACATCTTAATAACTATGCATTTTTCATTTAAAACCTTCATGCCTATTCAACAAGACCATACAAATAAATATTTCACATATATTAAGTCATAGGCATGCTCGTCACAATACTAGAACATCAAGTCTAATCAAATAAAACATTCCTACCATATAAGTAGATATATACTTAAGTAACTCTACATCCCAGTCATATTAACAGTTAGCATGAACAAGAGTACATTTGATTATAACAAAGCAAGACAATTACCCATGAACCCCTATCAAGTCGATATGTGCAATGATAAATCAAAGCAAAATAACCTCACCCAATCAAGTAAACCAACAAAAAATCATGACTAACATCCTACTTCACATAACATGAAATTTAGATATACATTTCATTTTACATTGACAATATAGACCGCCACATATTCATAGGTGAACTAATCAACATATAATATCATCAATGTGCAAGTATATCATCTACACATCACATATAATTATAATTATAAACATACATAAGAACATCCTCCTGAGACTCCCCTCAAGACTAAGTAGTGTAACGCTTAGGTAGAGTCTCATACCCCTACCTAGACTAAGCCAGACCCCTTAGTTTATCCTAGTTAGATTTCAATCCTTTGAATAATTTTACCTTTTGGGAAAATCTTGATCTAACAAACATAGACCACATGAGCTAGTGTGGAATCTGGTGTTATAAAACCTTACACCAATGGAAGGTGGTCTACCGGCAATAGTAAAACTAAACATAAACGTAACTTTCTACGTGGATCCACTAGCTAGTGTTCCTATGGGGGAAATACAGTTAAAGAACTAGGAGATAGGTATAATCCCTCTACATATCATTTTACAATTGTTGCCTCCTCTCATGGGAATACGTTGGATGAGTATCCCTCTTTGAGGAGTCAATACCACGTTTAGAACAATAGGGTGAATCTTCCTCTATAGAAAGTTATCACCTCCCATTGTCAAGTTCACTCGGTTCTAAGCTAAGTCCCTTTATTGAAATGTTTTTAAGCCTTTTATTATATATCGTAGCTTAGTTTAGGTCATAGGTGATACGCTAAAACTTACTTCTCAAATAAGAAGTAAAGCGGTCGTGTCAAGTAAATAACCCAACTAGTGAGGTTAGGATCGTTCCCACGAGGAAAATAGTTTAGACTTAACTTTAACCTGTTATTACTATTGTTTGGTCAATTACTTCCTTGGAAAGCAAAAACAATAAAAGGGGGGTTTCTATTTCTAACTTAACAAAAATAACTAACATAATTGAAAGAGACACGTACCAACATTAAATGTTGGATTTTAATCAATTAATCAAAGTAAGTAGGGCTTACGTGTTCCCCACAGGTTTATAACTTAATAATTCGAACTATAACAATTCTTTCCTAGTATCTTGCATGCAAAGTGATAAGTTATGTATTTCTAAATCCTTGGTCCGGCATCTAGAAAATCTCACTTCGCACCTTGGTCCAGCTACGAATGTTGCTATCCTAACCCTTATATTTACCTCATATTAAGCATCGTATTCGATGTTTGACTATGTTATTACCTAGTACCAATCAATTTTAGCATATTAGATAGTATACACCAAATCTATGTTGATAATTCTTTTCCTATTATCTACCTCCTTGGTCCAGCAAGTAGAATTAAGGCGAGTTCTAACGTTGTCCATCCGTTAAAAAGACTTCTAAGCGAAAGAATTATTAATACATGCAAGACACTATTCTAGAATTGTTATTTTTGTTAGGTTTTATCTCGTTATTTGCCTATGGTTCCCACAACGCTAGTTATGGAGTCTAAGTACTCATAGTCACAATCACAATATCAAATATATTAAATAAGAATTCATGAACTTACTTCAATGAGAAAAAGTAAAATCCTAAAGTTTGCTTGATTAATCACCAAAAGTCACTTACAACAATCTCAAAGTAATCAATAATCTCACAAAAAGTCTAATGATAATCCAGGATCTAACAATACAGTTTCTACTAATATGATGTCTAACAATACGGAGTCTCCCTATTAATACATAGCCTAATAATAGGAGTCTAACCTCAAAAATGAGGTTTTTCAAACTATTTATAGAAAATAAAAACCTAATTAAACAAGGACTTTATTTCCTGGAAATCTTCCAAAACACGGCTGGGTAGACGGACCTCGCGACAGATCGTCATGGTCACGACGGAGCGTCATGGACCCCATCATCCCATACTTATGCAATTTCTTCTACTGCTCTCTTCATTACCCTCGACGGCAAGTATGACGGACCGTCATAGACACAATGGTCCGTCGAGGGTCTTCGTTCCCAAACACTTCAACTATTGGAATATGGGTACTGGGATTACTTCTTTGAACTTCATGACGAACCTGTAGGACGGACCGTCATAGCACGACGGACCGTCACAAGCTTCGTAACCCCAAAGTTGGTCAGACTTCCCCATCTTCCTTAAGCAGCTACACTACGCTGCCACCTAAGGACCGTCACAAGCACGATGGACCGTCATAAGTTCCGTAGGTGGTCTCTTCTGCATTTCTTCGCTCAAAATCTCCGCATTCATCTTTGGACAGATTTCCTGCAAAACAAAGAGAAACTTATATAAAAATTAGCACAGTAAGGCTTTTGGACACACTAAACTTAGGGAAAAGTATTAATAATACCGTGAAACCATGGTATATCAACACCCTAAACTTAAATTCATTGTTTTTCCTCAAGCGACGCACTATGACTCAATACAAAATCCTTGTACAATAGTATCCATGTTTCAGCCTTTGCAATCATTTGGCTATCAATCCCGATTAATCTCATCAAATCTATGCATATTATAACTATTAGGCTTGAATTATGTGGGATCAGAACATGACACAGACTTACCATACACTAACACCAATCCTCTTCAATTTCTCACCGACGTGCTAACAATTTCGGTATTGCAACTAGTGTCCTCACTTTAAAACAAAATCCTCATTTTTCACACAATGATTTAAGTTTGAGTATAAGGATTACTTTTCAACACGCGCTCTCAGAACAAATTCACACTCATTCATATCTATTGCCATAAGCTTGCCCTTATTTTCAGTGCCTTAAGTTCGCTATAGAACTCTTAGGATCACGATAGGACTTTTTTAGCTAGTAACATAGGCTCAGGTCCAGATAGGGTATATTTAGGTATACTTTACTGACTTTTTGCCCTCCTTGACATGTTGGCTAAATTCAAGATGCTAAACTTCGATTAGTCGCCCAGGAAAATATGACAACAAATATAATGTTTCTACTTGATTTTAATCATATTGAGCACTCATGTTTAACTGCTCAACTGAATGAGGCCGCATGGCTATGACATTTTCGATATGGCCACTTAAATTTTGAAAGATTTAAAATCCTTCAACAAGGGAACATGGTCACTGGTCTTCAAAAATTCCAGAAACCTTCCAACTTTTGTGTAGATTGTGTCATCAGATAGTAACACAGAGAATCTTTTCCAAGAGGTAAAATTCAAAAAGCAAGTGAGGTACTAGAAATTGTACATTCTGACATTTGTGAACCTATCAGTCCAATTTCAAATGGAGGAACAAGGTACTTTGCAACTTTTATTGATGATTAGAGTAGGAAAACGTGGGTTTATTTTCTTGGACAAAAGTCTAGGGTCTTAGAAGCATCCAAAAAGATTAAGGCAGTAGCATAAAATGAAGTAGAAATGTCTATTCAAGTGTTGCGCACAGATAGAGGTGTAGAGTATGAATCACATGCTTTTCAAAAGTTTTGTGAGTTGTTTGGCATTAAAAGACAGAAAAATGCAGCATGCACTCCACAACAAAATGGCGTGAGTGAGAGGAAGAACCGAACAATCATGAATATGGTAAGAAGCATGTTGGTTAGAAGCAAAGTACAAAAGAAATTTTGTCCTGAAGCGACAAACTGGAGTATTGATATTTTAAACAGGATTCCAACTATTGATGTGAGTAATATAACACCAGAAGAAGCGTGGAATGGGAGAAGACCTGATGTAAATCATTATAAAAAATTTCGTTGTGTTTGTTATGAAGATGTACCTTATCAAAAATGGAAGAAATTAGATGATAAAGGAGAAAGGTATGTGTTTCTTGCAATACAAAATTGTTCAAAAGCTTACAAAGTGTATAATCTTACCACACATAAGATTATTGTTAGCAGGGATGTGATTTCTCTGAAGAAGAGTTTTGGCACTGGAACGGAGGACAACCTAAGAAACATACACCAATAATTTTTTATGATGAAAAAAAAATTAACAAACTGCTTGATCCAGAACAAATACAAGAGGTTGATTTTCACATCAAAGTTCAAGTACTTCTGAGGTTCAGTGAGAATGAAGAAAGAGAAAGAGACCAGCTTCGATGAGTGATTTTGAGGTAATTGGTATTGAAACCATAAATAATTTTTGTTTACTTTCAGAATGTTAACCAGTTAGCTTCGATGAAGCAGTCCAACAACCACAATGGCATAAAACAATGGAAGAGGAAATATCGTCCATTGAAAAGAACAAATCCTGTGGAACTTACAACACTACCAAAAGGTCAAAAGAGCATTTGGTTAAAATGGGTGTTCAAGACAAAGTTGAAGGAAAATGGTCATATAGACAAATACAAAGCGAGACTTATTGCAAAAGGGTACAAGCAAGAGTATGATGTGGATTATGTTGAGGTATGTGTGCCTGTTGCAAAACATGACACAATTAGGATGATTTTGGGATTGGCATCTTGTCACATCAATGGAGCACCTTGTAGACGTAACCGGCATTATAGTCCTCTTTGAGGACTAAGACTATCCTCTTAGCACATCATTACATTCATAGGTCAAAATGTGGAAAAATTTAAAAGTTTTCATTACTTCTACATTAAGGTTTACATAGACTTCTACATACAAATAATATATATATTTATATATATATATATATATATATCGAGTATACATAGACCGAGTATTCATAGACCCTTCATAGATTAAGATTACATAGTCTTCTACTTTCTTGCACATAATTAATATATAGAATATAACATAGTCTCAAATAGTCGTCTCATCTCATTACCATATAATAGGAGTATAATAATTTTGGCCTAGACCATACATCCATAAAATAAGGCCTCATATAGGATATGCAATGTCTAATATCCAAATGAAAAGGAAAGAACATAAGAGTCTTAAAACTAAAACAACTTCATAGCTTGATAGTGGCATTGCCCTCGGAAAGTGAGGACCTACCCAACTTGGATGAATAAGAATTCGAAGTCTTCCTTCAATGTCGCCTCAAAGATCTTCAGCGACCGAAACCTAAAATGTTTGGAAAAAAGAAAGAAATGGGGTTAGTACACCACTTGTACTAAGTATTAGATCATATTGACACATATCTTAAAATCATAATAACGAAAGGGACATTTCATGAAAACATGTTATTTACCATTTGAAAACCTTATGCACATTCAAGAAGACCATACCAATCAATAAGACATATTAATTAAGTTTTAAAGCATGTACATCACAAGACCAACAATGCTAAGTCTAGTCAAGTCAACATACATATCACATAATTTGACAAATAGTCAAAGCAAGTATATCATAAATTCATAATAGCAACAAGCATGAATAAGAGTTCATCATAACATAACCAAAGACAGACAATACCCATGAACCCTCACTAAGTTAACAAGTGAAATAACCAAGCAAAGCCCCATAAATTGTCACATTCCAAAACCACACCATAAAAGTTAAGGGCGATCTCGGATTGCAATCAGCGTAGTTGACCTTTCGGAGGTGTTGTACAAGCCCTTACATATTATTCACCGCATAAACATAGTGAAAAGTAGTGCGAATTAAAACTTTTCACAAATACATATTATAGTCTTTAAAAACTCTTTCATATATAGTCATAAGAGATACTAAATATCTATCGCATCAAACTTACGACACGAGATTACTTGGGACACGACCCATACTTCAAAATATAGAAATAATTAGTCTATTACAATACTTCAAATGGAAACATCAAAGACATCTATGCCCGTTAATCAAATGAGGACATACTTCAACTTCACTTGAATGATGCTACGATCCAATTCTTCACTTCCCAAAAGCTCCTCACCCACAAACAACTATAGAGATAGATAAAAGCATGGATTAATACAACCACATGTACTAAGTATTGCATTATGCATGAAAATCATGAAACGGACATTTAGTAGAAATAATTATCTTTCATTTAAAAATCACATTATAATCATAATAACAATATTTAACAACTTAGAAACACATAAGAGAACCTTAAAACCAAATATCATAATTTTAATGTCACCTTACAGTGAACCCATTTCATTGTTACGGTGAAGTCCCTTTGTCTTACCCTTTATTTAGACACTTTCTAGCATGTAGTTCTCTCACTAAAAGTTATCCTAAGACTCACCTAAGCAATACAAAGAGACACCGCCCATACACCCTCTCTAGGTATGCCTAAATGATCTTCAATACTACTTACAATGTGTCATAAATACACATACAAGACATTAAATCATCAACACATATATAATATGACATTCTCCTCTAAAAGGCTATCAAAAGACCAACTTAAGTAAATTATGAAAATAACGTCTATGATTGAACTCTTCAAGATTACCCAAGTAATCCTTAATACTACCTAAGGGTTAGATCATGTCCATATAATCAACCATTTACCTAACGAGAGTCATTCTAAGACTCATCTAGGTAAGATACGAAGTAGCCATTCCTATGCCCCCTTCACACCTTAACTAGAAAATCCATAACTACTCTAGTTAAGTAATTATTCATTTAACATACTTTATTAACTTAAGTCATTACAATCATTAGTTCATTTAGAATACATTCATCACATAAAGGACATTCAAATAAGGGTTTTGGAGTAAACCTAGTAACTTTAAGTAACACCATCAAATCCTATTGTGCAATGTCTAGATACCGTCCCATACCACCACCTAAACCTCAAAGAACTTCTCTAATGCTAATAGGTATTCCATATGATTAGAATAGAATATAACTGATATAGACCGTGATAGCAAGACATGGAATCCGAAGTTCTAACCTGCTACGATGAGGGTGTTCTACTTGCCAATGGTAGAACTTAGACACATTACACAAAGGCACATGGTTTTGAAATATAAAGGGCATGTTTTGTAACTTAGTCTCATTCTTTAACTAGCTACTTCCCTGACCATACTCACTCGGTTCTAGACTTCTTTCTTAAAGATTAATTCACACATAAAGTCAAATAAAAGGGTTCCATATCAAGTTCAAAACCGAATAAAATTTACCCAACCAAAGAAATGTCCACTAGGGCTACCACACAATGGCAAAAAGAAGCTCATGATGACTTTTCTAAAGATTAATATGATGTCGTTCCAGCAAATTAACCTTATGCATATCATTTCTATACTTTGAAGGAGACCATAAAGGCTTACGACTTCAACATTCATAACCTTACCACTAGGTTAAAGGTTTCACATAAAAAGACCTTCTTAACTTCATTTAAGGTCACATGTCATTCATACATTCAATACTAAGTGAATTTAGCATCCTAAGTCAAGACACAACATATCCACATTCATACATAAATCAAGCAAGGGACACAAGTCAACCAAGACAAGACACTACATACTTCACTTTAACTCATAATACATGTTATTCTAGAAGCATATAAAAACAAATCTTATACTATCATATAAAGATCATTATGACCATCATAGACTCATATAGTCAAGTAGGAATAATATACACAAACCCTAAGAGTATACACACAAAGCCACATTCATAGTCTAACATGATCAACTACATAACATCAATAGAAGAACACATATACTTTCACATTAATTAACATGTAGATAGATATCCTCATACTTCACATACTCAACTACTCAAATAACCACATTTCATCAAGTAGTGTTGTCAAGGACATGACCATCATATTGCATAAAGTAACGCTGACCAGGCCACGTCAAATGCAAGTAAAGCAAATAACATCACAACCATAAGTGGACCATACCAATAAAAACATAATTGAAGTCTAATTAACATAAAAGTAAAGAATATAGGTCATATTACCACCACATCATCCTCAACACCTCAATCAAATGTCAAATCACCACATTCGATATCACAAGGCCCTTACCCATGGACATCAACAACAATTACACATAATTATAACAATATCCATGAAACTAGGTCAAATTACTAGATATTAATCAATCCAATACAACCAAAATATCAATTTATTATAATTATTACATCATTAAACAGCCTATATATATCTACACCATAATTCATCAACATTAGGTCAATATCAAGTAATCCATAACTTAGTAAAAATCCAGGGTTCATCCAATTCATG
Source organism: Solanum lycopersicum (assembly GCF_036512215.1). Lineage (NCBI taxonomy): Eukaryota > Viridiplantae > Streptophyta > Magnoliopsida > Solanales > Solanaceae > Solanum > Solanum lycopersicum. The sequence continues at coordinate 44,198,464 of NC_090807.1, forward strand.
GGTTCATAGGTAATTTAGGTTAACATCATCAATAAAATAAAAATTTAAGCCATTATAAAATTTTAAAAATAATTGATGCAAGAACCCATGGTAGAATCGATATGTTGGACAATTCAACTTTGAAAACATTAGAAAAGATCTGGAAGGTTGGTATCCTTGATGAAGATAGTTTTATGGATTAAATAAATACCTTTAGAAATATAATTCTTCAATTTTAAGAAGAATGTCCACTCCAATTTGTCACTCCAAGCCTTTCCTTGAGTTTTTACTCCAATGGAGTTCTAGAGAGAAATCTAAGGGATGTGAGTTTTTGACTAGGAAGAATGAAATTTTCTAAGTGTTAAACACTTATATACACATTTAAAATACCCAAAATACCCCTCAATAACCTCCAATAATCTTATTTGGAAGTGGGATGAAATTACAAGTTCACCCCTCAACTTACAGTGAACTTGCATATAGGACTTCTTCACAGACGGAAACTAACCTATGGACCGTCCCTTGACCAATGAACCGTCGTGTTGGTCTGTGGTCTAGGAATGATACTCTTCCTTGGTCCTTTATTTACCCAGGATAAGCCCCAAATGACGAGACCAAACCAACGGGGCGTCGATTGACCAACTAGGAGTCGACTGCCTCCATGGTTTGGGCTGTCTTGGGCAGCCTTGACACCAACTTTGGGTCATTCCTCAAGGACCCTTGGATGGTCCTTGGGGATGTTTACCCGGACGTTTCCAACCTAAACATGATTATATAGGATTTTATCACCTGTCACATGAATTTCATCCAAAATGAAAACGTAAAACTCAACGAAACATGCTTAGACACACAAGGTAATTTCAAGGCAACACTTTCGAACGTGATGGACGTTCATGCACATTTGACCACCAAACTCCACGAAAATTGATACACTCCCTATATACACCATAATTAATCATTTAAGGACCTTAAAAACTCCTTAATCACACATTAAAACATAGAAAAACATACGATTCGCATAGGTGACTTAGTCGTCGAACGTCTTAGTCGTCCCTTGACGTTTTTACTTGCAATGCCCCTAAACACTTAGACACTACCTCAATACCACATAATAGACCTATTAAGGATCTTAAAACACCATGGAAAACATGTTAGGATCTATTTCACCTTAGTCATTTGTGATCTCTAACAATCTCCTTCACTTGGACAACATTCGTCCTAGAAGGACACTTGCCACTGTTCGAACACTTCCAAGAATAGAGATTCAACTATAACTCATTGTGCTACAAAACTCACATGATTCATTAAAAATAACAAAACCTCATTTAATATTCAATATCATGCTCATATGCATCAGTTTTAACGACATTACAATAATTTAAGACCCAAGAATCAACTAGTCAATTTCTCAAAAAATTAAAAGTGAGAAGTTTCAAGCTACAGTGCTTTTGATAAAAAAAATTCAAAAATGCAAGTTTATGCAACTCATGATATAAACATGCTAGTATGTAAGGTAACATCATATAAACACATCTTACAACATAATCATGATTTCATAATATACACAATGCAAGAAGTTAACGAAATTCATTTTCAACAGAACTCCTAAACAACATGCACACACAACATACTTATATGACAATTCTATCCCATCTACTAGACACACTCCTGCACTTATAAGGAATTCATATCAATAAAAAGAGAAAAGCAAGGACTTACACTCATCATCATCCCCTTCCGGCTTCTCTCCTCTAGTCCGAATTGCATAAAAACGCCTGTTTGTTGGAGCATCATCCTTTGGAACACTACCAGTAACTTTCTTACCATCTTTTCCTCTATAAGAAATGTTAGGATAATCTCTCACCTTATGTCCTTCCTTGCCACAACAATAGCACCTCCCGATAACCCTTAGACACTTACGATAATGCCTCTTTCTACAACTGACACATGTAGGTTTTTCAATTTTGAGAACCACCTCCTTACTCAAATTTCCCCTTAGTACTCTTAGGTTCTTGTTGAGTTTGAGCCCTCTTCTTCAACCTAGTTTGCTCTTGGTCACTAGAACCTCCCCTTTTCAAGTTTCTATCCATCCTCCTACATTTAGACTTTTTAACTGATTGGGAATACGCTATGAATCTATCTAGTGTCATATCATTATGTAGCATTTTCGCATGGTATTCCACTCTCACTAGATTGGCTACACCCATCACAAAATGACTCATTTCATTTCTAGGATTAGACACAAGAGATGAGGCATATCCAGATAACATAGAGAACTTCAAAGGCTATCCTCAACACTCATATTTCCTTGCTTGAGATTCATAATGTCCTCTACTTTAACTTCTCTCCTCTGATGGGGAAAGTACTTACCAAGAAAAGCTTCATTAAATTCTTACCACTCAATAAGACCCCATTCCTCCTTCCTATTGTCCTTCCATTAAGTGTATCGTATTTGAGAAACATCCCACAATTGATAAGAAGAAAGCTCCGCCTTCTCCCTAGATGTAACTGCGATAACACTCAACACCTTGTACACTCCATCTAGAAACTCCTGGGGATCCGCTCCCACCTTAGAGCCAAGGAAGATAGAAGAATTCATCCTCACAAAATCTCTTAACCTAGATGTCATAGTGCTCTCCACAACATTCACCCTACGCACCATACTCAAATTCACTTGAATAGTCACGGCTAGGGCTAAAAGCAAGCAAAGCCTCTCTAATATCTCTATCACTCAACTCTGGGGGAACCACCGAAACATCATTACCTCCACCTACAATAGGGACTTGATCACCTTGCTTAACTTCCTCAACTTGAGGAGGTATCTCCTTTTGCACCTCATTATCCTCAACTCTCCTAGCCGGTGTCCTCCTCGTATTCATCTTATTAAAAACACAAGGAAAATCATAAGAAAATAGTACTCATAACTTTTACTCTACGGAACAACATAGGAGTAAAACAAAGGGAAACTCTATCGTCTTATAGCCTCTCACTCATAGATGTGTCGCGACTGATACCGATAGTCAAGGCTCTACTAGACGTGACTTGAAGAGACTTCTTGATTCCTAAAACTACTTTAATATCCTATGCTCTTATATCAAGCTTGTCACATCCTGAAACCACATCCTAGAAGTTAGGGGCAATACCGGATTGCAACTGGCGTACTTGATCTCTCGAAGGTCTTGTACAAGCCCTTAATATCATTCATCACATAAAATAGTGAAAAACTAGTGCGGAAATAAAACTTTTCACAAAAACATAGCTAGTCCTTAAGAATTCTTTCATATATAGTCATAAGAAATAATATATCTCTATCTCATCAAACTTAAGACACTAGAATACTTGGGACACGGCCCATACATCAAAATATAGAAATACATAGTCAATTTACAATACTTAGAATGGAAACATAGAAGACATCTATGCCCTCAAATCAAATGAGGACATATTTCAACTTCAGTTGAATGATACGATCGAAGTCTTCACTATGCAAAAGCTCATTACCTACAAACAACTATAGAGATGGATAGAAGCATGTATTAGCACAACCACTTGTACCAAGTAAGGCATTATTATGCATGAAAATCATGAAAATGGACATTTAGTAGAAATATGCATCATTTCATTTAAAAATCACATTATAATCATAAGAAAAACATTTAACAACTTAGAAACACATAAGAAAACATTTAAACCAAATATCATATTGTAATGTCACTTTACAAGGAACCCATTTCACTGTTACACTAAAGTCCCTTCACTATACAGTGAAGTGTCTTACCCTTTATTTAGACACTTTCTAGTATGTGGTTCCCTCACTAAAAGCTATTCTAAGACTAACCTAAGCAACACAAACAGGCCCCGACCATACACACTATCTAGGTATGCCTAAATGATCCTCAAGACTACTTATAATGAGTCACATACACACTTAAAAGACATCAAATCATCAACATATAGATAATATCACATTTGCCTTCCAATGGCCATAAAAAAACCTACTTAAGTAAATCAAGAAGATAATGTCCATGATTGACCTCTTCAAGACTACCTTAATAATCCTTAACAGTACCTAATGCTTAGATCATTTCCACATGATCAACCGTTTCCTTAACTAGAGTAATTCTTAAGACTCATCTAGGTAATATACGAAGTGACCATTCCTATGTACCCTTCAGACATTAACTAGACAGCCCTTAACTACTCTAGATGAGTACTTATTCATTTAACATACTTTCTTAACTCAAGTTATTACATTCATTAGTTCATTTAGGAGACATTCAAACATTAAGGACATTCAAGTAAGGGTCTTGGAGAAGACCTATGAACTCCAACTAACACTTTCAAAACCTATTGTGCAATGTCTAGATAGCATCTCATAACACCACCTAAACCTCATTGAACTTCTCTATTGCTGAGAGGTATTCCATATGATGAGAATAGGCAATAACCAACATAAACCATGATAGCTAGACATGCAATTTGAAGTTGTAACCTACTTCGATTAGGGTGTTTTACTTGCCAATGGTAGAACTTAGACACATTACATGTAGGCACTTGGTTAAGGAATATGAAGAGTATGCTTTGTAATCTAGTCTCATTCTTTAACTAGGAATGCTTTGTAATCTAGTCGCATTCTTTAACTAGAACTACTTCCCTTACCATACTCACTCGGTGCTAGACTTCTTTCTCATAGAGTAATTCACACATAAGGTTCATATAAAAGGGTACCATAACAATTTCATTACACAATCAGATTTATCCTACCAAAGAAAGGTCCACTAAGGCTACCTCACAATAGCGACAAGAAGCTCAATATCACTTTCCTAAGGATTAATATGATGTAATTCTAGCAAATTAACCTTAAGTCTATCATTCCTTTACATTGAAGGATACCATTGCGACGTATGACTTCAACATTCATAACCTTACCACTAGGTTGAAGGTTTCACATAAAAGACCCTCTTAACTTTATTTAAGTTCACATGTTATTCATACATTCAAGACTAAGAGACTATATCATACTAGGTCAAGATATAACATATCCATATTCATACATACGTCTAGCAAGGGACACTAGTCAACCAAGACAAGATACCACATACTTCACCTTAACTCATAATACATGTCATTCTAGAACCACATGGAAACAACTCTTATCATCTTAAAGTTATCCTATATACTATGATATCAACATCATTATGATCATTATAGACTCATATAGTCAAGTAGGAATAACATACACGAACCCTTAGACTATTTATACAAAGCCATATTTATAGTTTAACATGATCAGCTACATAACATCAATAGAAGAACACATATACTTTCACATTACTTAAAATGTATATATATATATAACCATACTTCTCATAATCAACAACTCAAATAACCACATTACTTCAAGTAGTCCCGACAAGGACATGATCATCATATTGCATAAACTAACTACGACAAGGCACATCAATTGAAAGTAAAGCATATAACACCGCAACCATAAGTGGACCATACCAATCACTACATAATTGAAGTCTAATTAACATCAATTAAACGAAATAGGGAAACTTACCACCACATCATCCTCAACACCTTAATCCAATGTAAAATCACCACATTCGATATCACAAGGCCCATACCCATGGCCATCACAAACAATTGAACATAATTATAACAATATTTATGAAACTAGGTCAAATCAATACATATTCATCAATTAAATACAACCTAAATATGAATTTACTACAATTATTACATAATTAGACAGCCTATAGAAATCTACACCATAATTCATCAACATTAGGTCAATATCAAGTAACCTATAACCTAGTCAAAAACTAGGGATCATCAAATTAATGGGTCAAAATTATCAATACAATAACAATTTAATCCATAATAAACATTTAAAATCAATTGATGCAAGAACCCATGGTAGAATCATGAAATTGGACAATTCAACTTTGAAAACGTTAGAAAACATCTTGAAGGTTGGGATCCTTGATAAAGAGAGTTTCAAGGATAAAAATCCATACCTTGATTAAGCTAATTCTTCAATCTTATGAAGAATATCCATTCAATTTGTCACCCCAAGCCTTTCCTTGTGTTTTGACTCCAATGGAGTTCTAGATAGAATTCAAAGGGATTTGGGTTTTTGATTTGGGAGAATGAAATCTTCTATGAGTTAAAGACTTATATACACATTTAAAATACTCAAAATACCCCTAATGAACCTCAAATACTCTTATTTAGAAGTGGGGTGAAATTACAAGTTCACCCCTCAACTTACAGTGAACATGTACGCATGACAGCTTCACAAATGGGAGCCAACCTACGTCCCGTCCCTTGACCAACGGACCATCCTGTTTGTCAATGATCTAGGACTGAGACTCGTCCTTGATCCCTCCTTTCCCTAAGATAAGTCCCAAATGAAGATACCCAACGAATGGTGCACCGATTGACCCACTGGGCGTCGACTGCCTCCGTGGTTTGGGTTGTCTTGGGCAGCCTTGACACAAACTTTGGGTCCTTCCTCAAGGACACTTGGATGGTCCTTGGGGTTGTTTCCCCGAAAGTTTATACGATTTTAGCACCTCTTAGATGAATTTCATCAAAAACAAATACATAAAACTCAATGAAACATGCTTAGACACACAAAGTCATTTCAAGGCAACATTTTCGAACGTCATGGATGTTTGGCCTCTAAACTCCACGAAACCTGACACACTTCCTATATACACAATAGTAACTCATTTAAGGACCTTACAACCTTAATAATAATGGATAAACACATAGAACCACATATGAGGCACATAGGTGACTTAGTCGTCGAACCGCTTAGTCGTCCATTGATGTTTTGACTTCCAATGCCCCTAAACTCTTAGACAGTGCCTCAATACCATATAATAGACCTATTTAGGACCTTACACCACCATGAACAAAAATTTTAGACTCTATTTAACCTAAGTAATTTGCGAGGTCTTACATAACCTTACTCAATCTCTAAATTCACATAGCATATTATATAAGAGTACATATCATCATACTTTTGAAATAGAGACCAACACATAATTATAAGTGGAACTAATCATCATGTAATATCATCAATTTGCAGGATAATCATATACATAACAAGTGAAATTATAAGCATATTCATATACAATAACATCCTCCTAAGACTTCCCTCTAGGCGAACTAGTGTAATGTTTATGTAGAGTCCCATATACCTACCTAGACTAAGCTAAACCCCTTATGTAATCTTAGATAGAGTTCATTTCTTTAGTTCATTTTACATTTTGGGAATATCTTGCCTTGACCGACATAGACCAAATGAGCTAATGTGGAATATGGTATCATGAAACGTTACACCGAAAGAAGGCCGACTACTTGTCAAGGTAGTACCAAAATATGAACATAGCAACAACGTGGATCCAATAACTAGTATTCTTATGGGGGAAACATAGTTCAAGAACTAGGAGATATAGTTGGGACCATTCGTATGGTACATGCATTGGAGTCTCCAATCTCAAGAGTACATTAGTGATCCTACCTTCCCTATGTGGGAAGGGACACTCCTCAATATAGCTCACTCGGTGCTAAGCTAGAGTCCCTTTTGAAATGTTTATAATGTTTTCATTGATCATCATTGCTTAGTGTCGGTCATAGGATTTATCCCTTATATAAGCATCATCGTCATAGCTCAATAAAAATTGCATGCGTATAGTCCTTTCATTACAATTTATATAAGTGAGGTTAGAACATTTACATATCACTTCAAAATAAGGCGCATTGGTAAGTCATCACCATCCTTATAACATTTACATTTTAGCAAACACCTCACAAACCATAGTCAAGACATTTCAATTCAACATCATATTTTACCCTATAAATCTTAATACAAGATATACTTCAATGCAATACCATCAATTATTCACAATTTACCACAATTGAAATAAGGAACAATGATTTCAAGACATACAAAGTCTCCTTCATAATCCATCATCAAGGTCTTACCATCAATCCTTACTCAACCCCATAAGGGTATAATATCATCATAAATCATTAACCAACATGACAACAATGCCAATTGAATCACTATCACAATCCATTACTAGTTCATAAACTACACTATTTTTGGCCTAAGGCAACATCAATTCTAGACAACACTAGAAAATTGTTTCCGAAGTATATGTGGAAAGGCTTTATAGGCGTGGCCTTTGAACAGGGCTTTTGGCCACAAAAACATTGGCAACACTTATATACTCTTTAATAGTATAAACTATACTTTATAAGTGTTGCTGAATAATAATAAAATTGGCAACACCTCATTATACATATGATTACACTTTTAAAATGTGTCATTTTTATAATTTTAAATACAACGTCTTATAAGTGTGCCATAATAACTTAATAAAATTCACCGAGATAATATTACTTCCCTCGTATCTAATTTCCCCCCAATTTATAAAAGGGAAAACTAAAAAATTACAATTTCTCAAACGAAAAAATAAGTAGTCAAACGCTTATTTTTTCCCCCAAATTAGAGAGCACTGATATTAGGGTTTCTTCTCCCAAATGCCTTACAAGAATTCCTCTGAATTAATTGCGGCAATGTTTTCACTCGTTTTTTACTTCCTTCCATGTTTACAGGCACACATTTTTTCACTTCTGTGCAATGTTTGATCTCTTAATCAGTTGTAGATATATATAATCTGAACTCTGCACCGGCCAAATGCCTTGGTATATAACTCTTCTACCACATATATACGTGTCCAAGTACAAGACAGTACCTGTTGATGTCAGATGAGGAGTTTATGAGGCGGCAATGCTTTAGGTCATGTTGAACAGCACTGCCTTATGAGTGTATTATCCTCTCTGTGTTTGAAGCATAACCCAACAAGGATTATTCGTTAGGTCTGGTTTGATGCTTAGGTATTCTAAGAACATTTTATCCAAATGAATATTTTTGTGTTGGTATTTTTTTATCTTGTCCACGCTAGACACAAAACATCAATATAAAGTGTCTTAGTTATGTTGTTTTTGAATTTCACTGGCTGTAGTATTCTGTTACTTTATTTTTTTTCCAAAACCACTGCCTTCATTATGAGAAGTAGATTACTATCTGAAATGTTTTTGTAATTTTCATGACAAAAGAGTATTATATGAAGAATAAGAGAAAATAGGGGAAGAGTGTCATAAACTTTTATTACCTCGCTAAAATGTACAACTTATTACTTCTCTTAGTTTTATGTCTAATTACTGGTCGATCAAACACTTGTATGAACTAAGAATTAGTAGTTGGGGAGTTGATCAATCATAACGACAAAAATTTGTGGAAACAAAGTTTGAGACTTTGATCCAAATGGAATTTTGTTTGCTTTTACTACTTAAACTAAGAGACAAAAAATAAATACAGACAAAAAGTATATATATTTGTCTTGTCTCCTTAATTAGTAATATGTGAATTTTATTGTGCATTTATATTATATTGAATATAAAATAATGACGAAGAACAAGAATGACATGTATCTGTTAATTCATATGTAATAGACCATAGCACTACGTCATCACTAAATCGTTGTTTATGCAGAAGATGATTTTTGTTGCTCTGAATTAAGATTATGGTCAGACACTTTTTTATTATATTTATTTTTAAAAAGTTTTAATGGCTGTAAACGAGATGAAGCAGTCAGTGTTGATTGTCCATATATGAATATTTGGTGTGTGTGTCAAAAGTCCCCACTAGTTTTGGGTAGCATTACTCTTATTGATTCATATTATGCAGTTTGATGAACAAAAGGATCGAGTTACTCTTTACTGTCCTCAAAAGGTGGTATTGTTAGACCTTGAACGACCTTCTCTGATAAGATTAAGGCATGTTTATTTGTTCATCGTGCTAGTACAACTCTCCAAATGAAGAAATTAGAATGACTAAACACAATTTTCAATAAAAATTATCAACTAGACAAAGTTGAGGCTACAACAGAAGCTAACAAGAAATCATTAAGCAACACAGGTTCATAATTTATGAGGAAATGTTTAAAAGTAGATGAATGTGTATCTGTATTTTATATTTGTGTAAAGACGTGGATCAATTTTAGTCTTATCCTAGATCAATTTTCTATGAATGTATGTCTAATTTATATCTTGCTCACTATTCTTCATAGGAGTAAATGTGTGATAGCTTCTTCGGCAGCAGGTTGAGGGAGTGGATTCATTAAAGCAGCATAGGCATTTTTTTATGTGCGTCTATTGCAAGGGAAGAAAGAACTAATAGAAAATTAATGCAAGGCATTTATGTAAATGCATTGCATGTGTGTGCATGTGCACATGCAATCTTGTGCATTATAATTAAGTCATTGCCATATGAATATGGAAGAAACTTAATTTCATGTGATTCTCTTGAAGAGAATACTGCATTGTGTATTTGTGTTAATAAAGTATTGATGGTGACGTTTTCCAGATCATTTAAGTCACTAGAATTTTCTGTTGATCTGATGTCTATAGACAGTAGTTGCATAGGAAGTGTAGATTCTGTTTCGTGTGAAGGTTGTTGATAGAGGCAGTTCAGGTTAACATGCATGGACGCAAGAGAGTCCCATCTATCTAATTTTGTTCCGATGTCATTAGTGTATTTAAATGGGAATTCTGAAGTAACTATCTTGATTATAAGTAGTGACATAATAAAACTGCTTCATTTATATGTTGGAACTATAAATCTTACATAAAAGCACTGATTACTTATAAGGTTTGTTCATTTATGTATGTAAAATGGAGAATTTTAGCTCATTGAGTGTAAAGGTATTGTTCCAGTCTAAAGTACATTACCATGAAATGTAGCTAGTTTGAGCTTATATTATCTCGTGTGTATACATTTATTTCTTTACATGTTGACTGAGAACTCCCTTCTAATTAAAGTGATGAATATGCGGCTTCTTGTGATGGAATAAACAACGTTCAGGCTAAATTTAAAATTTCCTCAGCTTTTATATTTGGTTCTGTTATCTGGAAGATGGTAAGATCACATACTTCATACAATAAAGATTATGGTATATTTTGTATCAGGTCCTATTAATAAAGATTAGTGTAGCATCAACATGTACTCTTGATTGCACGAGAATCGGAAGAAGAGTAATTTTTCTTTTCCTCAAAATTTTTTTTTACTAAAAAGCAAAATGTTCTTATACTTTAGTGTTAAACCAATTGCAAAGCCTTTAGTCTGTGGACAAGTAACAAAATTTGGGTGAAGATGCCATACCTCCAGCCAGTAAAAATGTCAACCATCAAAGTACAAAGTGCCGGATACATGAGGACATAAGATTCCTAATGAATTTCCTTTCAATTTTCTTATGTTCATGCTTAGGTTGTAGGAAAAACAGTGCTATGGATGCTCTCTAAAAACTGTTTGTTTCATCCCCAAGGAACAGGAAATTTTTTATTAAGAGTATGTAAAAAGGTCTTATGTTGTGGGATCATATTTGATGTCCAAGTTGATCGTTTATATTTCTATAGATAAGTATTAAGAATTACTTTTCTCTCTGATTTATGTGCCTGAATTATGTTGTTTCATCATATGTACTCTTCTTCTGATTTATGTGATTGAGTTATGTTGTTTCATCATGTGCTTAGGCATGGTTTTTTTCAGAGTTGCGCTTATTTTTGAAAATTATGGGTGTTTCTTACATTCGCGTTTTTGTTGTTAATATTGAATTATGATGAGATTTAGGTGTTCCAGTTGCATTGTTTGTCAAAAAGAGTGGTGGGTTGGCGTTCTTCAAAGGTTAGTTAAAGCTATATGTTTGTGGTTTATTGCATTTCCATATAGTAGGGAAGTGTTTTGATTACCCTTCCTTTTTTTTTATTTTTGCTATCTACATAGTTTGAAGTTAATTAAGTCTGAAATCTCTGCCTCGATCATATCCACTATCCTACAGACATTAAGAAAGAAGAAAATTATTTGTTCGAAACCCTTGAAAAAAGAACAACTTAAATTATATATGGTATGTGCACCATTGTTCGTGCTCTAGACAACACCTCTTGCACTGATATTTCTACAACTTTACTAGGCAAAGAAAAGGATATAATTGGTTTCTTATCCATTCATGAAGTACGTATGTCATATGTTCATGCTCTACTGATCTTCACTTTTCGGGAGAAATGAATATATTGTGCTGATTAAATGTAAAGGAGCAAAGATGGAATACAAAAAAATGTGTAAGAATAAATGATCTTATTTCCAAAACAGGGTGCATTCACTGCCGTCTTTCTTTGTGTCTTTTTGTTTGTCTATCCGTTTAGATGATAGCTGATTATCCCACATCTTTTAAACTCACCTCTACGAAAAAAATTAGCTGGCATTCTGGAGAACAACTGTTACATTCTTCAAAAAGTGCTACCGAATTATTAATAATAAGCTAACAGACAATTTTCTCTTGATTAGATCCTTTGTTGTTTGGTCAGAAACCCCCCCCCCCATTTTCTCATTCACTGCATAAGAGTGTTGCTTATAGTAAAATTCATCTACGAGTGGTGGTGTCATAGTCAAATAATTCACCGTATTCCCATCCTATGCAACCTAGTGACATGTTTTTTTACCAACCCAAGCTCAGTCCTCATTTGAGCCATCTCTTAATGAATCTCATTTGCGGTCGGGTTGTGTGTAGCTTGCACAGAAAAGGTGTTTCTCCTAGTGTCCGACTTCGTATTTTTCTAAACCTTGTTTTTTTAAGAAATTTTCTTTAACTTTTCTGCGATCTCTGAATAATTGACTCGCCATTAGAACCACCCGCAATTGTTTCAAGTAATACATTATTGTTATGATCATGCCCCCTATAGAGGTACTCTTTCAACAGTTCATCATCAAGGCGGTGGTTTGGGAGACTTTTCACAAATGACGTGAACCTATCCCTAGAACTATAAAACGACTCCCCAGGCAATGTCACAAAGTTATTCACCCTATATATATGGTTATGATATTTAGAAACTGGGTAATATGTTGTTAGGAACACATCCCTCAATTTCTCCCACTTATACATAGAATTATAATGGAATTCACTAAACCGAATTGCAGCCTCTCCCATCAGTGAGAGAGGAAACACCCTTAATGCAATGATATCCATGTACAAGTAAGGCCTCCCTACAGAACTCTTGCACACCGACCTCAGCTTGGCGATGTGAGCATGTGGATCCTCCTATAGTAGCCCCGAAAACAAACCTCTAAAGGTGAGCATATGCATTACGCTACTAATTACGACAAATGAACGACCTTGTGGTAGAGGAGTTGGGAAAAGAGGTCCATCCGGATCGGTGATGTTAACATTTCCCCTATAATACTTTTGAGGGTGTAGGATAGGAGGTTGTCTCCTCAGAGCGTCCATCACTTGGTTATGAGCATCAACCGGTAGAGGAAGTTGTCGGTTGACCCCATCACCATGTTTAGAGAGATTGTGTGGATCATTGATTGTACATATTGTACGGTTCAATTTTGGATCAAACGGATGTTTTGGTTCTCCTAGACTCCGCGTACTTGTCCTAAACAAGAGCTCGACCTTAAATACACAAAAACAAAGAAACAAAGTAAACTTAGGAACTTATTGACTAAAATTCAGTAATTGCGCTTAAAGTTAATCTAAAATTCACTTTCCCTAGCAGCGGCGCCAAAAATTGATACGTTCAATTTATACTTCCCTTAAGAAGTATAAGTGGTTGTATCAAGTAGACAACCTAATTTTTATGTTGGGGTCAATCCCATGGGGAAAATGGTTTAGACTTAACTTTAATCTACAGTTACGTCTATTTAGTCAAGTCCTTTCCAAAAACACTTATTTAAAGGGGAGGGGGGTTCATGAAATAATAGTTTTCAATTATTTCTAAGTAAAACAAGTAGTAAAACTAAAAATTTAGTGTTTATCAATCGATGAGAATAAATAGGGTTGAAGTGTTCTCCGTACATTCAAAACGTGGTAATCCAAGCTATAAGAATTCTTTCCTAGTGTATTTCATGCAAAATGATATGTTAGGTATCTCTAATAAATTGGTCCGACAACTAGATATTTTCACCCTGTACCTTGGTCCGGCTACGTGTGTATTATTTACTAACCCTTACCTTTACCTCATATTAAACATCATATTAAATGTATGGCTAAGTTATTACTTCACACTAATTGAAACTAGCCTATTAGAAAGTGTCCACTAAATTATATTGATAATTATTTGCCTATTAACTACCCCCTTGGTCCAACAAGTAGAAATAGGGCAAGTTCTAACGCGTGGACTCATTAAAAAGACTTCTAAATGGAAGAATCATCAATATATGCAAGAATCTATTCTAGAATTGTTATTTAGCTAGGTTTACATTGTTAATTACCCATGTTACCACAACCCTAGTTTTGGATTTACTTATCCATGCCTAATAATATACAATTGATTGTTGTCAAACAATAATTCATTTACTTACTTTGACAAGTTTGAAGAAAACCCAGAAATAACGCTTCAAATAGCCAAATTCACTTGTAAATAAATTTAAAAAATTTGATACAAGTGCCCAAGTTTAAAATTGAATTCCAAAGATCTAAATTATGAAAAATAATAAAAAACTTTACCCCAAAACCGAGGTTTTTAACCCTATTTATAATAACAAAATCCTAAATTATAAGGTCTTTAAAAGAAGTAAAGTCTATCCAGAAACGCGTCTTCAATCGACGACTCCACTAACGGTTCGTCAATGAAAGGACATACCATCAAAAGCCTTGGTCGGTCTATACTTAGCATCTTCTTCATCCTTTATCTTTGCATCTTCTCTAATCCAATGACGAACCAACAGCACGCTTTGTCGATACACTTATGGTCCGGCATTGCCTTCATCGTTCCATACTAAGCTATTTCTTCAACACAGGATATTCAAACTAATCTCTGATTTGATTGAAGGTTTGCAAAGACGGATATTGGAACTAATCAGTTAACGTACTGTTGATTATTCCGTAGCCCCACACTTTGCCAGAATTCCTCGAGTTGCTTCAAGATTCTTGGAACTCTAATCGACGATCACTACCTACAGATCTTTGATGGGACGACAGAGCTGTCGATGGGTTCGTGGGTCACCGATTCTGTACAATCTTCCGCATTTTCGTATTACAAAACTTTCCTGCAAAACAGAGATAAAAATACATTGATATTACTACAAAGAGGCCCTAGACACATAATAAACTTAAGGAAACACCATTGAAAGTACTGTGAAACCACGATACATCATTCTTCTATAACACTTTTACGGAAGCCACCTCCTAGTTCCTTAACTCTTTTATTTGTCTATAAAAGATTTCAACCGAAACATCCTCATAGGAGATGTTCTCTTGCACATCTAAAACATTAATAGGTTGAGTGGACTCGAGATCATCGATGCACTTCTTAAGCATGGAGAACTTCACATAACGAGGAATGAACTTACCGATCCTCTACGAAATTTCATAATGATCCACATAATTAGGACTGAACTTCCCTTTCTTTCCAAATCTCACCACCCCTTTCATATGTGAAATTTTTAGATACACCTTATCTCCTTCAAATTCTAAGTCTCTTCTCCTATGATCGGCATAAGACTTTTGCCAGCTATAGGATGTTTTCAAGTAGTTTCTTACTGTATGAACTCTCTCCGAAATGTTAAAAATATATTTGAGAGCCAAAAGTGAAGACTCGCCCACTTCAAAACATCCAATTGGAGACCTACATATCTTACCGTACAAGGCTTCAAAATTTGCCATATATATAGATTAATGGTAACTATTTTTGTAAGAAAGCTCAACCAAAGTCAAGTGTTTATCACAATTTCCTTTAAAATCAATTATACATGATCTAATCATATCCCTAAGTGTTTGTATAGTACGCTCCGCTTGACCATCTATTTGGGGATTAAAAGCAGTGGTTAGCTTAACCTTAGTACCCAACCCTTTTTGTAATGACCTCCGCAAACTAGATTTGAATTGTGCACCTAAATTAGATATGATAGATAATGGAATACCATGGAGACACAGTCTTATCTAAGAATATACTTGCATAATCCTTCAACGAGTATGTGGACTTGACGGGAACAAAATGAGTGGATTCGGTGAACCTCTCCACAACCAACCATGTAAAGTCATGTTGCTTTTGTATCCGAGACAAAACTACCACAAAGTCCATATTAATGTCTTCCCAGTTCCAAGTGGGAACTTGGATTTCTTGATGAAGACAACTTGGCTTTTGTTGTCGGTTTTGACTTGTTGGATATTTGGACATTATGCAACAAACTCCGCTATGTCTCTTTTTAAGGCTTCTCACCAAAACACTTCTTAAAAGTCATGATACATCTTTGTAGAAACCAGTTGAATTGAATAACGGAAATCATGAGCTTCCTCAAGAATATGTTCTCCAGAATCATCAACATTTGGAGCACACAACCTTTCTTGATACCTTAAGACACCATCCACTCTAAGGAGAATAACTCATTAAGATTACCAAACACCAACTCCATCAACTCCATCAATGGTTGATCAAGGTGTTGCTTAGACTTCACCTCAACCAGCAAAGACGATTTGGAGTTATGATGGACCATGAAACCAGTATTTGGAACATCTTTGAATCTAACACCCAATCGAGCCAACCTATGAACATCTCTCACTAGGTCTTTCTATTCTCCTTCTACATGAGACACAATACCCATGGTTATACGACGTAGAGTATCTGCAACAACATTGGCCTTGCCGGGGTGGTATAGAACACTCATGCCATAATGTTTCAATAGTTCCAACCACGCTCATTGTCTGAGATTTAACTCCTTTGGATTAAACACATACTAAAGACACTTATGGTCCGTACACACATAAACCTGAACACCATACAAGTAATGTCTCTATATTTTCATGGCAAAAACCACGACCCTTAACTCAAGATCATGAGTTTGATAATTCTTATCATATACCTTAAGTTATCTAGAAACATAAGCTACTACTTTCCCATGTTTCATAATGACACACCTAAACTCCACTCGGGATGCATAACAATATCCAAAAAAATAAACCTTGGTACCCTCTTGTAAAGTCAATACCAGAGAAGAGGTAAGCCTCTCTTTCAAGTTTTGGAAGCTTCTTTAAAATGACTCCGATCACTCAAAATTTGTACTCTTTTGGGTCAAGGTACTCAAGTGAGAAACAATGGATGCTAAACCATCCAGAAACCTCCTATATTATCTTTCTAGACCCAAGAAACTCGTAATGTGGTCACCCAATTTTTTGTATATACTAAGATGTCATCAATGAAGACAATGACAAATGAATATAGATAACTTCAAAAACCCTATTTATTAGGTCCATAAATGCCATCAGGGTATTAGTGAGAACAAAGGACATTACGAAGAACTCATAGTGCCATATCTTGTTCAAAATACCATTTTCAGTATATCCTCACCTCTCACCCTAACTTGGTGATATCCCGATCTCAAGTGAATCTTAGAAAAGTAGCTTGCCCCATGGTGTTGATCAAACAAGTCGTCAATCCGAGGAAGAGGATACTTATTTTTAATTACGACTTTATTGAGTTGGCAATAATCAATGCACATTTTAACGTTCCCATCCTTCTTCTTCAAAAACAATATCGGAGCACCCCATGGAAATACTAGGTCTAATGAAGCCTTTGTCTAGTAAGTCCTTAAGTTCAGCCTTCAAACTCTTTCGTTTCGGCCGAGTCATTCGATAAAGAGGAATTTAAATGGGGTTGTTATAAAGTAGAAAATCGATACCAATATCAAAATCACGTTCGAGTGAAACTCTAGGAAGATCATTAGGAATGACCTCTGGAAATTCCCTTACTACGGTGACCGACATAATGGGATGATTTTTGGAGTCCAAAGCTTTGACTCTTTCTTTTTTTAATATAAACACCCTTTTAAGATCATTTTTGGGATAGAATTTCCACCCTTCCACTCTAAGGCGGGTTCATTTGGAAAATTAAACTTGAAAAGTCTTGTTCTACAATCAATGGAAGCAAAACAATCTTGAAACAAATCCATCTAAAAAATACATCAAAATCGACCATATCAAATTCTACTAATTGAACATTAGTATCTCAATTGAGAAACACTATTGGAAAATTTCTATTTACCCTCTTTGTAACCACCGGCTCACATACCGGGGTACTTACCATGAAAGGTTCATTTAGAATATTAAGGAAAATATCAAACATCCGAGATATTAAGGGAGTAAAAAAATGTAGCACCCTGGTCAAGTAAAGAATAAATATCAATACAGAAGACTTGCAACACACGGGTGACCACATCGGGATAACTATATTAGTCACATCTAGACCAAAGTGCATAAAAGTGATTCTTCTTTGAAGCATCAACGTTAGAATGACTAGCTTAAAATTACCCCTATAAATTAGGGAAATGCTTAACCTTGTGGCCACTCTTTCCACACCCAAAGCAATTGTCCGTCCCAATGAAACAATCACCATAGTGTTTCTTACCACAAATTTCACAAGTTGGCTTCATAGTTGTTGAATTAGTACCGCTTCCCTTTTTGAGACTTAGGGTTAGAAACCCTAACATGAGCCTGAGGAAATTTAGTAGGAAATCTTCTTAAACCTAGGCTTGTCTTTATTGTCAAGCCTACCCTTAGAATAACCACCTTCATAAGACCTTGCCTTTTTGGCCTCCCTATTCTTCCTCCTTAACCTAGTTTCTTCCACTTCTTGAGCATGGACCATAAGACGAGAGATATTCATATCATCATGAAGCATAGACGAATGACATTCCTCAACCAAGTTTTTGGACCAACCTGTAACAAAATGACTCATCTCATCTTATGAGTTAGATACCAAGGATGGAGCACACTTGGAAAAATTAGTGAATTTAAACAAATTGTCAAGTACACTCATACCTACTTGATGAAGGTTTATGAATTCTTCTACCATAGATTCCCTCAACTCTCTATGAAATAACAGATAAAGGAAAGCCCTCTTGAAGATATCCCATGTAAAAGGACGCCCTCTTAGTGCCCTATTATTCCTTCATTGAACATACAAAGTTTGGGCCACATCTTTGAGTTGATAGGCAGCCAACTCGGCTTTCTAAATTGAAGTCACTCCCATAGCAAAGAGAATCTTATACACATTATCAAGGAAATCTTGAGGGTCCTCATGCGAGCTCGATCCAACAAACATAGGTTTACTTATTAGAATAAAGGCTCTCAATCGAAAGTCCATTGTGTTTGCATGTTCAGGCACTTGAGGTTCAGCCTCCCTACTCAATTGGGTTGTCATAGCTTGAACTTGAGAAGTGACAGCATTGGCTTGAGAGGTCATGGATTGGAAAAAATTGAGAAAATTCTCCTTTATCTCATCATTGGTCATTGGCTGAGGAACAACGGAAACTTGATCACCCATAGCAACTTCGTCAAGTGGAGGCACTTGGTTTTCTTCTAGAGGAGCTTGGTTGTCATTAGCTCCCACATTAGCAATGCTTTCTTCGGTCCTTCTTGCTGCTGCTCTTCGATTATTCATACCTATGACCACGATAAAAGGTTTAGGTGTAAGCACATATTATTACTATAGAGGCACGAGATAGGATTACAAGAAGAATAGAGTCTCTAAGCATCACATAGTCTCTCATTCATAAGTGTGGCGCGCTTCATCATTAGGAACAAAAATATACATAGATGTGGTTTAATGAGATATAATTCAACCTCATACTCTGACACCAAGTTTGTCACATCCAAAAAGTACCCCCAAAACGTAAGCGGCATTGTCATCCTTGGAGAGGACTAGGACAAAATTCTTAGCATTAATCATAGCATTCATAGGTTAAAATGCAGAAAATTTAAAACTTTTCATCTATACTACATCATGAGATTTACTTAGACCACTCACTTACATATAATATATTCATTTCGAGTATACATAGACCCTGCATATAAAAATATTACATAGTCTTCTAATTTTATGCCAAATGTAGGCAACATACACAATACATTATTAAAAGGGAAGTCTCATATTACACCATCTAAATGGAGTCAAATATATGGGCACAAGCCCTTACAAAAACGTAGAAACGCCACTTAGGGCTTACGACAATATCTTAAACAACATTAATGAAATTTTCATGTTTCCACTATAACAAAGAACCATATCTAGAGTAATGGGAAGGCATCATCCTCGGACATGAGTACATACCCACACTTGGAGAATGATTTACAAGTCTTCCTTCAAAAATCATCACGAACCCTTCAACGATCGTAAACAAAAATATTGGTGAAAGAGGAAGAAATTGGTTAGCACATCACTTGTACAAAGTATAGGATCATATGCACATACCATATAGAAATCATGCTAAAAAGGGGAATTTCATTAAAGCATGCTAATATACTTTGAAAATCCTAAGGCACATTAAACAACCAATTCAACTCAATAGTACATATTCATTATGACGAACCCATGTGCATCACAAGATCAACAATTCAACTTCGAGTCAACTCAACATGCATATCCACATTATTGAGCACATAATCAATTCAAGTTTATCATCAAGTTATAATATGAACAAGGAAGTATAAGAGTTCATAAAATCATCACCAGAGCAAGATCATTACTCAAAAACCCTCATTAAATTAACTAGATCAATTTCTAAGAAAGGACCCATAAACTCACTCAACCAAGTAAACCCAAAGAAAAACCATGAGCAATGAACAAATTCACATACAATATCATTAGGAGTAAACATTAGCATACTTTAGCAATAGAGAGAAAAAAGATGTTCATCAGTGAAACCAACATCAAATAGTGTCATTAACATGTGATATAATTATTTACATTTATAAGCACAAAAACACATAAGAACTTCCTTCTATAACTTCCATCAAGGCTAATTAGTGCAATTTATAGGTACACTCTCATATCCCTATAACAGTCCAAAAAGTTGAAACCTAATCTACAGCCTAACATGAGTGTATAGGGATTAGATACTGTTTCAAGAACTAAATTATTGTATATAATACATCCAAGAAGTTTTAGAGACAAGATGTCATAGAAAATCCATGACGTCCGGAAACTAGCCTAATTGAACTATTTGACGTTGCTTAGTTTGGGGATTATTTTCGAGGGTAAAATGAAGTCTAAAACTTCTAAAAATACTTTTTAGGTATACTTTAGTATAGACGGTCTAGAAGTCCAAAAAAGACACCAAAGGGACCACTCGAAGGGTCATGGAGGAAGACCCCCAACATGGGTGGGCAGCCTTTCAAAGCAGCCTGCGAAAGTCAAGAATCAGTGGGCTACTAAGCGATGCACAACCCACACGGACCTCACTAGTTCAGTTTTATTTTCCAAAATTTAAAATGCGTGTTGGACCTGCGACACAAATTCAGTTCTTAGGTTATATAAAATCATATTTTTTTACATTTTTACTTCACAAAAAAGACAGTGAGAGGTGTTTTGGGTAATTTAGGGGGTGATTATATATAGCCTAAGGTTCATGTTAATTTATTATTCACTCATCCACACCAATTTCCCAAAACAAAACCTCAAGGCTCTCACCTCTATCTACTTTCTCGCTCCCCAATTCTTCCATTGAAGATGGATGAAAACATGAAGAAGGTCGATTTACCTAGGATCTCAGTTTAAGTTTTTGGATTAATCCTCAATAAGGTATGTGTTCTTTACTCTTGGGATTCCTTTCCCAAAGTGGTCCGCTAAAAGTTTATTTCAAAATACCCCATTCCATGGGGTTTTCCAATTGTAATGGGTTTCTTCTAAACTTCAAGCTGATGATAAATTTTTATTTCCTATGACTTATTGAGTATATATTATTTATTTATTGATTTTAATTGATGAAATATCATGTTGATACTATTACCTTCCCCAATTTCCTAAATCTTTGATTTTGGTCATGAATTGATGGGAATTGAAGATGATTGGATTATCAGCTTGTTTTATCTATTCTAATTCATGTATGGTTTTAATAGGTAATGTTTTGTTGGGATCTTACCTATTTCTTTATGAATTAGTAATGAACCCATGTTCCCCTAACCCTAGTTTATGAATTGATGTTAATTGGGATAGTAAGATGCAATTGACCTACTTCTTGTATTAATTACTATTGATTGATGTTACTACACCTATTATTGAATGTTATTGATTGGTTGATGGTAAGACCATAATGATGGATTTGGAAGGAGATTTGGTAACTCTTCATGATCCTAACCTTTACTTCAAGTATGATGGCTTGTGATTGGTGATGTAGTTCAATTGAAGTATACCTTGTGAATAGCCTAAATAGGTGTTGGTATGATGTTTAATTGAAATGTATTGACTATGTGATTGCGAGATTATAATTAAGATGAAATGATATAAGGTTGTTGATGAATTGACTATGTGTTTTATTATGAAATGATAATGATGATATGCTAATCTCATATATGAGGGTTGCCATGAAAGGATATTCTCATGCAATACCTATTGAGTTAAATGAAAATGACTATATAAGGATTAGACCCTATGACCTAAACTAAGTGATTATTAATAATGAAAGACATTTAAAAAGGGACAGCTTAGAACCGAGTGAACTTGACAATGGGACCGTTGACTTGCCATAGAGGGAGATTCAACTTATAGTTCCATATGAGGTGTTTAATCCCGTATGAAGGAAACTCACCCAATGGATTCCCATGAGATAATTCTCCAAATCCATAGGCATGTAAGGGTTCATAATTGTTTCTTTGTTCTAGAACTATGCTCCATCCATAGGAAGACTAGCTAGTGGATCCACCTAGAAAGCTACATTTATGTTTTGTTTTACTTCGGCCGATAGACCACCTTTCATCGGTGTAAGGTTTTACAACACCAGATTAAACACTTAGTTCTTGTGGTCTTTGTGAGTTACAGAAAGTGTTCCGAAAGTAAAAACAAGTAATGATGTGAACTCTAATTAGGGTGACTTGAGATGTTGGCTTAGTATAGGTAGGGGTATGGGACTCTACTTAGGCATTTCACTAGCTGTCTTTGAGAGAAGTTCTAGAAGGATGTTCTTATGAAATGAAAATCTTATAAATTAAATGTTATGCTTATATTGACTTTACGTGTTGATGATCCTATATGATGTTAGTTTCATTCATGAACGTGCTATTGGTCTATATCGCTAAATATGATGATGGTTTCTATTTATACTATGTTATGTTGAGTTGACTTTGATTATGATTATTTGTTTGGTTTATTTGATTAATTAAGATTATACGACTTTCCTTGGTCATTGCACTTGTAGGATAAAATGGTGGATTGTGAGTAAAGGGTCTTGCTTCTATTATGATGTAATGAACTTTTTTATATGTTAACTTGACTATTACATTTTGATGTTCGTCTTGGGTAGTACATGGGTTTAATTTATGGATTATGTGATTATTCGCTTATATGGGTACTTGATTGTGCATAAGTCTTTTTAAAGTACTTTAGCATGATTTTGATCAAATGTACTCTTTAGCATAATTTCACATGTTTTATGTGCATATACCAATATTTACTTAAGTCTGTACTAAACCAAGTTTGATGTTTACTACAAAGTGTAGGATCCGACTTTTGATATAATAGAAGACTTTGAAGATTAATTGGATTCTTATCTTCCATGTTTGGTAAGTACTCTCTTTATGAGGACGATATCATTATCTACTAATTGGATTTTTTTAGTCATAGAGACACTTTGTTCATTCTCTTTCATTTTGGTACTATAATTGTAAAGACAATATATGGCTATTATTGTTGATCTTAGGGCTATGACCAAATTGTGATACTCTTGTCTAGATGGTTTAATATGAGACAATATTATAGACTTCTTATGATACTATCTCATACTATGTAAGTGCAATCAAAATAGAAGACTATGTAATCTCCCTATAGAAGGGTCTATCTATAGTCGATAAATATATATTACGTGTAAGTGAGAGGTCTATGTAAATTTCAAGTAGAAGTAATCCAAAAGTTTTATATTTTCCACATTTTAACCTACAAATATAATGATGTATGATAAGAGGCTAGTCATAGTCCTTAAAAAAGAAGACAACACCAGTTACGTCTAGGGGGTGCTCCCCGGATGTGACAACCCCTACCTAAACTAAGTTAAACCACTTAGGTCATCCTAGTTAGAGTTCACTTCATAACTTCATTTTACCCTTTGGGAAGATATTACCTTAACCTACATAGACCACATGAGCTAATGTGGAATCCGGTCTCATGGAACCCTACACTTAAAGATGGAGGACTACTTGCCAATTAAGTACCAAAACATAAACATATAATCTATATGGATCAACTAGCTAGTATTCCTGTGGGGGTAACATAGTTCAAGAACTAGGAGATGTTTTTGGGACCCTCTTTAAAATACATTGATTATAATCTCCATTTTCTTGAGTACCATAGTGATACTACCTTCCCTATGTGGCAAGGGACACTCTTTTTATCTAGTTCACTCGGTGATAGGCTAGAGTCCCTTTTTGAAATGTATTTCATTAATAATCATCACTTATTTTAGGCCATAGGATCTACGACCTATATAGTCATCGTCAAAGCTTAATAGGAATTGCATAAGTATTGTCCTTTCATTACAATTCACACGTGTAAGGTTAGCACATTTACATAAACAAATCATGACAAGGCACATAGGAATATTCATCCGCACGCTTATGTCATTACATATTTGCCAGAACTCAAATGTAATAATTCAAGACATTCCAATTCAACATAATACCAACCCTAATAGATATTATCATAAAGTATAATTCAATAAAACTTTATGACTAACCAGAAGAAATCATAATTGAAGTAAACGATTGAGATCACAAGACTTACCCCAATCACTTTGACAATCAATCATCCAAGGTTTTACCATTAATTATACAATTAAACTCCAAAATGGGTTTAGTATCATCACATAATACTAATCAAAATAATAATGAAGTCACGTGAATCATTACACAACAATTCATCACTAGTTCATAACCTATTGTTAGGGATTTGGATCAAATTAATGATCTACTTCATAACCTAGGTAAATTCATCAAGCACTAGGATAATTAAATCATAATACATCATAATATAATCATAACAACCAAAAAAATAATATATAAAGCGATTTAGAAGATCAAATTCGTTATAGGAGAAAACCCACTTAAAACTCATATTTTGAAATCAATTTTTGGATGAACCCTCTAGGAAAGAATCAAAGGTGAAAGGAATCTCATACCTTTTTAATTGATGAATGGAATGATTAATAAAATTATCATCCTTTCTTCCCTATACCTCTTACTTATCCCTTCAATGGAGTTCTTCTATTTATGAGAGATAAAAAAGATAGAAACAAGAGAGAAGGAAGTGAAATTGAGTATTGGGGAAATATAAGAGTTGTGTTAGTTTAATAGGTTAAGGGATTTATATAAGTCATGAAGTAACTTAATCAAAAATCCCTTAAATCCTATGTAATTAACTAACCACTTAATAAATTAATTTCATTAATTAACACGTGGCATCCAATAAAGTAACCTAACCTACGAGACCGCGACATACGGGCCGTTGGTCAGTCGAGGCTAGGTCCCTTTCGTGTTGCACATCCGTCAGTTTGTTCAGATACATTCCAAAATGAACCATCACGAAATTGAATAATGGACCATAACCACCCCGTCGATTGGCCTGTGCCTCGTTGGTTGACAATGATCGGTGGCACAGTCTTTTGACACTTTTTAGCCAATTAGGTTGGGTCCCCCTCAATGGCCCTTTAGTTGGTCCTTAGGATTCGTACCCCATACATTTCGACTATAAAACAACTTTAATGTGTGTTATACACCTTTTAACAAAATTTCATCATTTTCTGACTCTTAAAACCTTGTCAAATAGACTAAGACACGTTAGCACCTCTTGAACAACTTTTCGGACGTCATGGACGTTCCTTGACGTTTGATTCTAAATAGTCCGAAATAACTTATATAAATTATATTTGATCTTAAAACAGTGTTACAACTTTATAATCTCATGTTAGGCCATACATTAGACGTTAGATATTCAGAATATTACAAGTATGACTTAATAGATCGACATTCCTACTTGGAAGTTGGAACTAATAAACAAGTATTTTATAAGAGATTAGCTCATACTTGCAGAAAACATGACTCTATTTTTTGATAGTCAATAGAGTTACTGATTCGTCATGCTTTTTAGTGGTGATGTGTAAAAATTCGGCGGAGGACTAATCTGATAGAGGTCCTCAGTTTGCTTCTCATTTCTCACTACAACAATTGGGATGTTTAGCTATGAAATTATTAAGCACGACACAAAATTCATCACTAATTATTCATCTTTCGAGATACAATTCTTTTTCATGTTTGCATGCATGAGCAATGTACTTTTAATAACTTATAATTTCATAGAAAAAATTTATCCATTAAAATTTCCTCCCCCCCCCCCCCAAGAAAATTTTTCTCTATTTATTACCTCTCTTTAGGGACGAATTCAAAGTTATTAACCACATATACTATTTTCGCTAATGATACATCGAATTTCGAACAAATTAGTTTTTTTTTACTAATAATGCAAGAAATTAGTGACAACTATGTTTTGACATAAGCAAATTCTGACTGTCAACCTTTTATCTAATTACATCATTTTTTTCCACAAAAATATGCAATGTTTAAATAGTGACAATTTAAATTTTTTTAGTAGAATATTTAATTATTTTATACGATAAAATTATAGATTAAAATAAAGCTTTATTTTACTACACTTGTTTTTTATTATAAGTAAGTTTTTCTCGATCAGTTAGATATTTTTGAAATCAAGAACTAAGTTTTAGTCTCGATCCCATTAATGAGTGGCTAAAAGGCTGTGTTTAGGTTATTAGAGATGAAGTTCGGCTCATTCCACGACCCACCAAATTTTAGTAGTGGGGCTACTCTGCTCAGACAATGTTTAAACTATAAACTTTAGATGAGATGGGAAGTCATGGGTCGTTTGGTTGGGCGAGTAATTTTTTCTTTAAGTTTACTTATCCTACTTGATTTAAATTTAAAATTTGAAAGTTCAATTTTAATCATGTAGTGTAATGTCATCAATTTAAATATTTTTTTTAAAATGTATCTATTTTGATTTTAAAATTAAAAGTTCAAATTTCATTTTTCACATGATTCTCTCTATTTATCTATATTTCTACTTATTTAGTACCTATTATTGTGCTTCTAACTTGCATATTTCATGGAATTAAAGAAATTAAAATATTTAAAAGAATTAGTACAGTGTTATCAATTCGAATGTTACATATTAATTATATATATATAAATGACTAGTTATACATCTCAAATATAATTTCGATAAATAAGCGATTATATCTAATTACTTTGTATTAGCTTACTTTATCGAAGTCAAATCTAACTTCACAAAGTCCCTATATTCATCATTATTATGTGTTTCCAAATTATTATTTGGCTCAAATTAGCTTTATCGAACTATTTTTATCAATTAAGTTAAATTGGAGGTGTTAATAGATCAACTTAATTTATTTGTAATTATTATTATATAACTTAACTAAACAAGTTACTTTAACTTCAATTAATTTAATATATCAAATTTTTACAAAACAATTAATAATTAAGAAGCTATAAAACAATATGAATAACTATCATCGTTTTACAGTATTTACAAATAATATATTTTTAAAAAGTGTCATTATTATTACTACAATACATATTTTGTTCTCAATGATAGAGATACTTCCGAAACATTATTCTTTCAACTTTCAACTTTAGTCTAGTCCAGGGTTCCAGTTGCTCACCTTCCTTGAATGAAAGACTCAAAAGATTCATTATTCTGGTGAATAAAATTCCATGAGACACAATTAGAAGGTGTTTATGTTTTTCCTTTCCGATTTATGGGCGATTTTGTAAGCAATTGTTCTCATTCAATAAATTAAATTTACTTGCCTCACATTTAACCAAGATATTCGATTGCGGAACACAAAGGTATATGTGAAACATAGGTGCTTTTTTAAATTGAAATTTAATGTTATTTTTGAATGTGCTCTTGCAATTTTCTTATCTGAAGGGATGATGTCATTTAATTGATTGTTTATTTGTTAGATATTTGATATTTGAAAAACATCATTAGATCTTTTCACAAGGTGTTGTGTTTCTCCTTGCATTTTCTATGATTTTTTACACTGTATTTTATAACCCTGACTACAAAATAGAATAATTCAATTTCTTTAAAATATTATATTTGTGATATTTTTCAAGGTTAAATATTTATATATTTTCTCCACTATCCTGTGAAGACTTGTAACTTTATTTTTACTATCACTTTGAGGATATTAGATTTGTTGAAATAACACTTATACGAGCTAATTAATAAAAAACATAAAATGTTTGAAATGTCACATATAGGATTATACTAGGTATGCTATTGTTGTGGTTTTATTTTAATAGTAGTCCATTTGAGGCATGACATCGTCGAACTCTGCCTAAGCATTATTTTTTAGAGTATCTAATTTATGTTCATTATGAGTAGAAGAAATATTGTCCTGTATATCAAACTTGAGAAATTTTTAATAGAATCTTTTAGATTATACTGGCAAGGGGTGTCATAATTCTTTTGAGAGGACTTTTAAAGATGCAAATTAAGAAGCAATGTTAATCACCCTAAACAGTACTCTATCAATAATTCTTGTATCAGGGGTGTTACATAACATATATACACCTATACTCACATATACTTTTAACCATATACTTACTTTTGTAACAACTAAATGTTTTCCACAAAAGGAATTTAGTTAAACTCACTTGTTACCATTTCAATCCACAAAATGGGTGGGTGATGTGAAGGTCATACTTTATGTAATTGGATTGAATAGATAGTTACAGTCCACAAGAAATAGGTTCCAAGTTAACTTGTCTAACATGGTGTGGTAGATCGGATCATACATATTGGATCAGAACATGGAGCTTCATTATGTAAATCTCAAGACACATGTGGGATGAGTATACTTGATAGATTATCATTTGCATCCTCTATATGGAACCCACTATTTTAGTATATCTCATAGGATCAATGTTAGTCCCTATTCCACCAATCAAATGCATAGTAAAATTATCTAAGCCACTCATGCATCTCAATGTCAACCCTAAAAAGCATGTAATTATTTCTCTATGATATGAATGTCCTAACATCATACCGAACCCAATCCTCTATTTTACTCTCCAAATATAGAATTCTCTATTTTTTTGACAACTAACTTCAACCCAATTCTTTATTTTACTATAAAAACAAGAATCGTTATGTCTCTCCTCAGTATAATATTATTATTTCCAATTCATTATCATTTTCTTATTTCATAAAATGAATTCTTTATCTCTCTTTTTCTTAATAATTACTTTATAGAATTTTTGATGTTATATAAAAATAATATTTTATTGTAAATTTTCAATATTATTAATTGTTAAAAAAATTTAATACATAAATCAATAACAAATTCAAATAAAAGTAACATACAATTATATAAAGACTCATTTATTAAAATTTTTACGTTGAACCCATAAATACTCTATTAATGCACGAAATGTAAGACCCCAAAAATGACTTAGGTGAACTATAGTCTAACATGTTGGTCATTATGGTCTATGGTCGTAAATTGGTCAAAAATGTGATATTGAGGCAGTTACTTATAGTTTAGGTACATTGAAAGTAAAACATCAAGGGACGACCAAGACATTCATTGACTAAGTCCCTTATGTGCCTAATATATTTTTTTATGTGTGATTAATGAGGTTTTAATGTCCTTACATGATTTATTATAGCATATATAGGTAGTGTGTCATGTTTCGTTGATTTTGGAGGTTGGACGTCCAAGATCGTCCATGACTTTAGAATGGTTTGCCTTTAAATGACCTTGTTTGCATAAACATGTTTCCTTGAGTTTTAAGTGTTTGTTTTGGATGAAATTCATGTGAGAGGTGCTTAAATTGTGTAAGATCATTTTTGGGTTGAAAACATCCGGTAAAACATCCCCAAGGACCATGGAAGGGTCCTTGAGGAAGGACCCATGTTGGTGGCTAATACTGCTCAAGGGAGTCCTACGTATGGATGGCAAACGACGGTGGATTGCCTGGCCGACACCCCGTAGTTTTAGGGAGTTGTATGGTACTACGAGTAGGAATAAAAGCTTCCATTTATAAGTCTCTGAACCTATCAACGAAGAACAGGATGGTCTGTATTAAGGGTTTTATTCTACACAGACCACTATTAAATTGAGGGGTGAAGTTGTAATTTAACCCCACTTCCAAATAAGAGTTTTGTCTATTCCTTAATGGTCTTTTAGGTATTTAAAGTGTGTATATAAGTCTTTAACACTTAGAAGATTTCATTCTTCCAAATCAAAACCACAAAATCCCTTAGATTTCCTTCAGACTCCATTGAAGTCAAAACTTAAAGAAGAGGTTGGATTTTTGAATTGACTGGAGATAAAAAGTGAAGAATTATCATCATTGAGGTATAATTTTTTATCCTTCAGACTCTTTTAATCAAGGAGCCCAACTCTCAAGAAGTTTTCTAATGCTTTTCAAAGTTAAATTCTCCAATTTCATGATTCTGGGTTTTGGAATTAATTGTTTTTAAACTTTTATTATGGATTAAATTATTATTGTATAAATGATTATAACCTAAATTACCTGTGAACCCATGAATTGGATGAACCCTAGTTCTTGACTAAGTTATGGGTTACTTGATATTAACCTAATGTTGATTTATTATGGTGTAGTCTTCTATGGGCTGTCTAATGATGTAATAATTGTAGTAAATTGATATCTATGTTGTGTTAGATTGATGATTATGTAGCTAGTTTACCAAGTTTCATGAATATTGTTATAATTGCATTGAATTGTCGATCAGCTCCATGGGTAAGGGCCTTATGATATCAAATTGGGTTATTTGGCATTGTACTAAGATATTGAAGATGGAGTGGTGGTAGGTGTAATGACCTGTTTAGTCGTTTTGAGCAACAAACTTCAATTCTGGAAAAACAGGCAGAGGCGACGGACCTAACGACGATCCGTCATGGGCACGACGGACCGTCGCAGGGTCTCATTTCAAAACACTTAGAAAATCTGAAATTGGGTACTGAAAATCGACTCTCTGAACTTTGTAATGGAGTGGCAGGGCGAACCGTTACAGGCCATTCACCCAAAATCAAGTCTCTTAACTCTGTGACGGGCAGCAGGACAGACCGTCGCAGGCGCGACGGGCCGTCACTGACTGCGAAATCCCAGTCTGGTCGGATTTCTGGTTAAGTTTTAAGGGACGTTTTTGACTATTCTTGCCTTAATTATAATGTTCGTGGGTTTATATTAATAACTCAAATTCTTGGGGGTTAAAAGAGGTAACCCTAAGTTAATTAGTGGGGTATTATTGCCATCTTTTATTATTAATTATATACTAATTAGGGTAAAAGAAAGAGGGTTTGAATAAGAAAATAGAAAGAACAAGAAGGGAGAGAGAGAAACGATCGAGAACAAGAGGAAAGCACCAAGCTTTGGGAAAATTCTTGCTTGATTCAATTCTTCGGTGGAGGTAGGTTATGGTTTTCATGCTATTCGTAGTAAACTCTTAATAGTGAATGATATGTGTTAGTAGTATTGTAAACCCTTCTATATGCTTAATTGTATGCTTGCATGAATGATGTGATTATGTAATTATGAATAAATAAGCATGATGAAGCTATTGAATCTCAAATCATGAAAAGAAACCCTAATCTACTTTGTTAATGATGATGCCTTGGTATAAAAGAAGTCTTGATGAATGAAAATAGTGAGATTAGGGGATCGGGTGCCACGTTCCGGTACCAGGATAGAATATGGATCTGGTGTTACGTTCCGACACCAGGATAGAATATGGATCGGGTGCCACGTTCCGGTACCAGGATAGTATATGAGGATTGGAGTGTCACGTTCCGACACCAGGATAGAATATGGATCGGGTGCCACGTTCCGGTACCAGGATAGTATATGAGGATCGGAGTGTCACGTTCTGACACCAGGATAGAATATGGATCGGGT
This sequence comes from Solanum lycopersicum, assembly GCF_036512215.1. Taxonomy (NCBI): domain Eukaryota; kingdom Viridiplantae; phylum Streptophyta; class Magnoliopsida; order Solanales; family Solanaceae; genus Solanum; species Solanum lycopersicum. The sequence continues at coordinate 44,230,530 of NC_090807.1, forward strand.
GCCACGTTCTGGTACCAGGATAGAATGAGGATCGGAGTGTCACGTTCCGACACCAGGATAGTATATTGAGGAGCGGAGTGTCACGTACCGACACGAGGGGAATAAAGATAATGAATCTTGAAATATGTTAATATATCCAATCTAATGAACTAAATTCCCAAATGAGTATGATGAGGAGGTGTGAGTCCTCATTGATGTGCTTGGTGTTGTAACCAAGAGTTATGGTAACTGTAAATGCTGCATTCTAAGGATATTAGTTGATTTTATGATATTGCTTAATACATACTGTTTTCTATTTTGAGTTGGCCGATGATATCTACTCAGTACCCGTGTTTTGTACTGACCCCTACTTTTATTATTTTCTTCTTGTTTATTTGTGGAGTGCAGCAAACGTGCCGTCATCTTTGACTAAATAGTAACTCAAGCCAGTCATACTACATCGAAAATTCAGGGTGAGCTAATGCTTCTAGCTTTGAGTGGATCTTCTTCTTCAAGTCTTGATGTCTTGAACTTCCGGCATGGACTAGCTTCTTATGTATTTTTAGCTTCTTAGAATACTCTTAGTTTAGTAATTTGATTATAGATGTTCTTGTGATGATGACTTCCAGATTTTTGGGATAATAATAGTTATTGATTTTATTAATGAGTTTAAGTCTTCCGCATTACTTTATGTTGATATTACCTTGAACTGTTAAGGTTTAGATTTGTTGGGTTCGCTCACATAGGAGGGTAAGTGTGGGTGCCAGTCGCGGCCCGAATTTTGGTCGTGACAAAACTTGGTATCAGAGCATTAGGTTCGTTGGTCTCATCACACAAGAACAGGTCTAGTAGAGTCTTAAGGAGCGGTAGGGGGACGCCTTTACTTTTCCTTGAGAGGCTATAAGACTTTAGGAAAATTTCACTTTTTCATTCTTTCTTTCGTGCTACTACTTGAGTCCAATTGGTATCTAGGCAATACAAATTGGTATCTGACCATCTTCACTCTCTTTCGCAGATGGTTAGAACTAGAGCAATGACTACGTCAACACCAACACCAGCCAGACAAGAAACAACTGAGCCAGCCACTGGGGCTGTGGCTCGAGGAAGAACAGCGGCGAGGGGCCGTGAAAGAGGTCAAGGGAGGACGTCCTCTAGGGGAAGAGGACGAACACCTAGCCCATCTGATACTAGGGCAGTGACTCCTCCACCGACTGAGGAAGTAATAAGAGAAGGGGAGGATGGGGAAACTGAACAAGTGCAAAATGAGGAAATGCCACCCCAACCTACCCCAGAGATGATCAATCAGGTTCTTGCATATCTTAGCGGGTTATCTGATCAAGGTCAGGCACCTCCAGTGTTTTCTGCGCCAACACCTCCGGTTTCAGAAGTACAACATGCGGCTACTATGGCTCCCCGCATGGATGTTCCATTGGACATAGACACATTTCCACGTCTGACTACTAGGCGTATAATGACAAATGATCAGCATGAATTTTTCAGTAAGTTCTTGAAATTGAAACCTCCGGTCTTCAAGGGTGCTGAATCGGAGGATGTTTATGATTTTCTGGTTGACTGTAACGAGCTACTACACAAGATGGGTATAGTAGAACGGTTTGGTGTGGAGTTTGTGACTTATCAGTTTCAAGAGAACGCCAAAATGTGGTGACGGTAACATATCGAGTGTCAACCAATAGAGGCACCACCTATGACTTGGGCCTCATTCTCTAGTTTGTTTATCGAGAAGTATATCCCCCGGACTTTGAGGGATAGGAAAAGGGATGAGTTCTTGAGCCTAGAGCAAGGTAGGATGTCGGTTAGTGCTTATGAGGCTAAGTTTCGTGCACTATACAGATATGCCACTCAACTCTGTTTCAGTCCTCAAGAGCGGATTCGCCGGTTTGTGAAGGGCTTGAGGTCAGAATTGCGGATTTCGTCCTTACAGATAGCGGCAACGGCAAAATCCTTCCAAGAAGTGGTAGACTTTGTGATAGAAGTGGAAGGAGTGAAGCCAGACGACTTCACCACAACATCGAAAAAGGTTTCGAAAGGGAGGTGAGTTTAATGGTTCTTACACTAAAGGATAGGGTTCGAAAAGTTACGCAGTTCGACCCATTCAGTCTTCACTACAGACTGTAGTTGGGGGTCCACCTCCGACCAGTCAACATTTCTCTGAGAGACCTATGGATGAACCCAGAGAGTGCTATGGATGTGGGGAGATTGGAAATATTAAGAGATATTGTCCAAAACAGAGTTACAGACCTCCAAATGTTAGAGGTAGAGGTGGTCATGGCAGAGGCCGTTATTCTGGAGGACGTGGTGGTCGAGGAAATGGTGGTCACCAAAACGGCCGAGGTGATGGGAAAACTGGAGCCACTACATCACAACAAGGTAGGGGCAACGGACAGATGAACGATAGGGCCCATTGTTACGCTTTCCCTGGGCGGTCTGAAGCGGAGATATCTGATGCTGTCATCACAGGTAATCTTTTGGTTTGTGATTGCATGGCTTCTGTATTGTTTGATCCTGGATCCACATTTTCTTATGTATCTTCCTCATTTGCTAAAGGTCTAAATTTACATTGTGAATTACTTCATATGCCTATTCGTGTCTCTACTCCGGTGGGTGAGTCTGTGGTAGTTGAAAAGGTATATAGGTCTTGTTTGGTAAACTTTGTGGGGAGCAACACTTATGTAGATTTGGTTATCTTAGAAATGGATGATTTTGATGTGATTCTGGGTATGACTTGGCTTTCTCCGCAATTTTCAATCTTGGATTGCAATGCTAAAACGGTGACGTTAGCCAAGCCTGGGACAGACCTGTTAGTGTGGGAGGGTGACTACACTTCCAATCCGGTACGTATCATCTCCTTTCTTCGTGCTAAGAAAATGGTTAGTAAAGGGTGTTTAGCTTTCTTGGCACATCTCAAGGATGACACTACCCAAGTACCTTCGATTGAGTTAGTTTCAGTAGTTCGTGAGTTTCTGGATGTGTTCCCTGCAGATCTTCCTGGTATGCCACCGGATAGGGATATTGACTTCTGTATTGATCTCGAACCGGGCACACGCCCCATTTCTATACCCCCTTATAGAATGGCTCCCACGGAGTTAAGAGAGTTAAAGGCACAACTTCAACAGTTATTGAACAAAGGCTTCATTAGACCAAGTGCATCTCCTTGGGGTGCTACGGTTTTGCTTGTAAAGAAGAAGGATGGCAGTTTTCGAATGTGCATAGAATATAGACAACTGAATAAGGTAACCATAAAGAACAAGTATCCTCTTCCTCGCATTGATGACTTGTTCGATCAGTTACAAGGTGCTTGTGTCTTCTCTAAGATTTACTTGAGATCCGGTTATCATCAATTGAAAATACGGGCAACGGATGTGCCAAAGACTACTTTTCGAACGAGGTATGGGCATTACAAATTTGTAGTGATGTATTTTTGTCTTACAAATGCCCCTGCTGCGTTCATGAGCTTGATGAACGGGATTTTTAAGCCATATTTGGACCTCTTCGTGATCGTATTTATTGATGATATATTGGTATACTCAAAGAGCAAGAAGGAACATGAAGAGAATTTGATAATGGTATTGGAAATGTTGAGGGAGAAAAAGCTTGATGCCAAGTTCTCTAAGTGTGAGTTTTGGCTAGATGCACTGTCCTTCTTGGGACACGTGGTTTCTAAGGATGGAGTGATGGTGGATCCTTCTAAGATTGAGACAGTGAAGAACTCGGTAAGACCTACTAATGTGTTAGAAATAAGGAGCTTTGTTGGGTTAGCTAGCTACTACCGCCGATTCGTCAAGGGATTCTCTTCTATTGCTTCCCAATTGACGAACTTGACTAAGAAGAATGTTCCATTTGTATGGTCGAAAGAATGTGAGGAAGACTTTCAGAAGCTCAAGACTTTGTTGACTACCGCACCTATCCTTACCTTGCCAGTAGAGGGTAAGAACTTCATTGTTTATTGTGATGCATCCTATTCTTGTTTGGGTGCAGTACTAATGCAAGAGAAGAGTGTGATTGCTTATGCTTCAAGACAATTAAAAGTGCATGAACGTAACTATCCCACTCATGATTTGGAATTGGCTGCGATAGTGTTTGCATTAAAACAATGGAGACACTATTTATATGGGGTTAAGTGTGAGATCTATACGGATTATCGTAGCCTTCAGTATGTATTTACTCAGAAAGATTTGAACTTAAGACAGAGGAGATGGATTGAGTTACTAAAGGACTGCGATATCACTATCTTGTATCATCCGGGGAAGGCGAATGTTGTAGCGGATGCTTTAAGTAGGAAGGCGGGAAGCATGGGAAGTCTAGCTCACTTGCAAGCTTCTAGACACCCATTGGCTAGAGAGGTTCAAACTCTAGCTAATTACTTGATGAGATTAGAAGTAAATGAGAGGGGAGGATTGTTGGCTTCTGTGGAGGCAAGATCTTTCTTCCGTGACAAGATTAAGGGAAGACAGTCTGATGATGACAAACTGCGCAGAATTCAAGATAAGGTATTGTGAGGAGAGGCTAAGGAAGCACAAATCGATGAGGAAGGTGTTTTGAGGATCAAAGGAAGGGTATGTGTACCCCGCGTCGATGATTTGATCAACACTATTCTGACAGAGGCTCATAGTTCAAGGTATTCGATACATCCGGGTGTAACCAAGATGTACCGTGACCTAAAGCAACACTTTTGGTGGAGTAGAATGAAGCGTGACATTGTGGATTTTATTCCCAAATCTCCAAACTGTCAACAAGTAAAGTATGAACACCAGAGGCCCGGAGGAACACTTCAGAGAATGCCCATTCCTGAATGGAAATGGGAGAGAATTGCAATGGACTTTGTGGTTGGTCTTCCAAGGACAATGGGTAAGTATGACTCCATTTGGGTGATTGTTTATAGGTTAACTAAATCTGCTCATTTTAATCCGGTTAAGGTGACTTACAATGCCGAGAAATTAGCCAAGATCTATATCTCAGAAATCGTTCGATTGCATGGGGTTCCACTATCCATCATATCAGATAGAGGTACACAGTTTACTTCTATGTTTTGGAAAACATTGCATGCGGAATTGGGTACTAGGTTGGACCTTAGTACTGCGTTCCATCCTCAGACCGATGGTCAGTCTGAGAGAACGATTCAAGTGCTGGAAGATATGCCTCGTGCATGTGTGATAGAGTTTGGTGGTCATTGGGATAGCTTCCTACCCTTAGCGGAGTTTTCATACAATAATAGCTATCACTCAAGCATTGATATGGCTCCATTTGAAGCATTGTATGGTAGGAGATGTAGGTCTCCCATTGGTTGGTTTGATGCGTTTGAGGTTAGGCCTTGGGGTACTGACCTTTTGAGGGATTCGATAGAGAAAGTGAAGCCTATTCAAGAAAAGCTTCTAGCGGCGCAAAGTAGACAAAAAGAATATGCAGATCAAAAGGTTAGAGACTTAGAGTTCATGGAGGGTGAACAAGTCTTGTTGAAAGTTTCACCAATGAAAGGGGTGATGCGGTTTGGTAAAAGGGGTAAGCTAAGTCCAAGGTACATTGGACCATTTGAAGTACTTAAGCGAGTAGGAGAGGTGGCTTATGAGTTAGCCTTACCTCCAGGGCTGTACGGAGTGCATTCGGTATTCCATGTGTCTATGTTGAAAAAATATCACGGGGATGGAAATTACATTATCCGTTGGGATTCAGTCTTGCTTGATGAGAACTTGTCTTATGAGGAGGAGCCTGTTGCTATCTTAGATAGAGAATTTCGCAAGTTGAGGTCAAGAGAGATTGCATCCATCACGGTGCAGTGGAAGAATCGACCGGTTGAAGAAGCCACTTGGGAGAAGGAGGCGGATATGCAAGAAAGATACCCACATCTGTTTAAAGATTCAGGTACTCCTTCTCGCCCTTGTTTTCCCTCTTTTGATCGTTGGGGGGACGAACGATAGGTAAATTGATATCTATTGTAACGACCTGTTTAGTCGTTTTGAGCAACAAACTTCAATTTTGGAAAAACAGGCTGAGGCGACGGACCAAACGACGATCCGTCATGGGCACGACGGACTGTCGCAGGGTCTCATTTCAAAACACTTAGAAAATCTGAAATTGGGTATTGAAAATCGACTCTCTGAACTTTGTAACGGAGTGGCAGGACGGACCGTCACAGGTGTGACGGACCGTCACAGACCATTCACCCAAAATCAAGTCTCTGAACTCTGTGACGGGCAGCAGGACGGACCGTCGCAGGCGCGACGGGCCGTCACAGACTGCGAAATCCCTGTCTGGTTGGATTTCTGGTTAAGTTTTAAGGACGTTTTTGACTATTCTTGTCTTAATTATAAAGTTCATGGGTTTATATTAATAACTCAAATTCTTGGGGGTTAAAAGAGGTAACCCTAAGTTAATTAGTGGGGTATTATTGCCATCTTTTATTCTTAATTATATGTTAATTAGGGTAAAATAAAGAGGGTTTGAATAAGAAAATAGAAAGAACAAGAAGGGAGAGAGAGAAACGGTCGAGAAGAAGAGGAAAACACCATGCTTTGGGAAAATTCTTGCTTGATTCAATTCTTCGGTGGAGGTAGGTTATGGTTTTCATGCTATTCGTTGTAAACTCTTAATAATGAATGATATGTGTTAGTAGTATTGTAAACCCTTATATATGCTTAATTGTATGCTTGCATGAATGATGTGATTATGTAATTATGAATAAATAAGCATGATGAAGCTATTGAATCCCAAATCATGAAAAGAAACCCTAATCTACTTTGTTAATGATGATGCCTTGGTATAAAAGGAGGCTTGATGAATGAAAGTAGTGAGATTAGGGGATCGGGTGCCACGTTCCGGTACTAGGATTGAATATGGATCGGGTGTCATGTTCTGACACAAGGATAGAATATGGATCGGGTGCCACGTTCCGGTACCAGGATAGTATTTGAGGATCAGAGTGTCACGTTCCGACACAGGGATAAAATATGGATCGGGTGCCACGTTCCGGTACCAGGATAGTATATGAGGATCGGAGTGTCACGTTCCGACACCAGGATAGAATATGGATCAGGTGCCACGTTCCGGTACCAGGATAGAATGAGGATTGGAGTGTCACGTTCCGACACCAGGATAGTATATTGAGGAGCGGAGTGTCACGTACCGACACGAGGGGAATAAAGATAATGAATCTTGAAATATGTTAATATATCCAATCTAATGAACTAAATTCCCAAATGAGTATGATGAGGAGGTGTGAGTTCTCATTGATGTGCTTGGTGTTGTAACCAAGGGTTATGGTAACTGTAAATGCCGCATGCTAAGGATATTAGTTGATTTTATGATATTGCTTAATAAATACTGTTTTCTATTTTGAGTTGGCCGATGATATCTACTCAGTATCCGTGTTTTGTACTGACCCCTACTTTTATTGTTTTCTTCTTGTTTATTTGTGGAGTGCAGCAAACGTGCCGTCATCTTCGACTCAACAGTAACTCAAGCCAGTCTTACTACATCGGAAATTCAGGGTGAGCTAATGCTTCTAGCTTGGACTGGATCTTCTTCTTCAAGTCTTGATGCCTTGAACTTCCCGCATGGACTAGCTTCTTATGTATTTTTAGCTTCTTAAAATACTCTTAGTTTAGTAATTTGATTATAGATGTTCTTGTGATGATGACTTCAAGATTTTGGGGATAATAATAGTTATTGATTTTATTAATGAGTTTAAGTCTTCCGCATTACTTTATGTTGGTATTACCTTGAAATGTTAAGGTTTAGATTGGTTGGGTTCGCTCACATAGGAGGGTAAGTGTGGGTGCCAGACGCGGCCCGGATTTGGGTCGTGACAGTAGGATACCCTATTTCTTTTATTTTTTCTGTTAATTAGACTTCAATTATATTGTGATTTGTATGGTCCATTTATGGTGGCGATGTTATGTACTTTCATTGCAATTTATGTGGTGTTGACGGCGTTACTTTATGTATTATGATGATCATGGCTTTGTCGGATTGATGTATTATGATGAATGGAGTATTTGATTATGTGAAGTATGATCATATATACCTACATTCTAGTAATTTAAAAGTTTATGTATATTATAAGATCATGTTAGGCGATTACTATGTGCTTGTATGTGTAGTATTAGAGTTGATACATGGTTTCTCCTACTTGACTATTTGAGTATATAATTGTATTATTGATGATGATATGGAAGTGTATATGATGAGTTAAAAATGATAATGGTTATTCCTAGGTGACTTAATGAATGATATGTTATATGTGATAAGGTAAATAATGTTGTATCTTGTTTGGTAGACTTGTGTACGTTACTTGATATATGAATGAATGATATGATAATATGAGAAGTATTTAGTAGGTAGGCTTAGTGAAACCTTTTCATGCATGAATTAGGGTGGATAGTTTGGAAACGCATCATATCATCCTTTGGAAAGTCAAAACTAGATATCTTAGTCACCATTTAAAGGTAGCCCTAGTGGACCTCTTTGGGAGGGTGAATGTTATTGGGTTATGAAGTAGATAAGGAACCTCTTCATGTGATCCTTTAATGTAAATTACTGTATGAGAACTAAGAATACCACCGAGTGACAATATTATGGGAAGTAGCTCTACTTGAGAATGTGACTAGAAAACAATGTACCTCTACTTGAAAATGATACTATAGTACGTAAATGCCCTTCATATTCCTTAACCATGTGCCTATATGGGATATGTACTTGTTCTACCCTGGCAAATAGAACACCCTCATCGAAGTAGGTTAGAACTTCGGATTCCATGTCTAGCTATCATAGTCAATATCAGTTATTCTCTATTCTCATCATGTGGTATACTTACTAGCATTATAGATGTTCTATCAAGTTTAGTTGGTGGTATGGGATGCTATCTAGACATTGCACAATAGGTTTTAAAGGTGTTAGTTAGAGTCTCTAGGTCTTTTCCAAGACTGTTACTTGGGTGTCCTATATGTTATGTATGAGTCTCAAATGAACTAATGAACTACTGACCTATGTTATGAAGCATGTAAATGAATGAGTACCTTTCTAAAGTGACTTAAGAATTCAATAGGTAAAGCGTGAAGAGGGTATAAGGGATTAATACTTCATATCTCATCTTTGGAAGTCTTCATAATGACTCTAGTTAGAGAAGGTTGTTTAATTTGTAGACATGATCTAAGCCTTAGGTAGTCTGAAGGATTACTTAGATAATCTTGAAGAGGTCAATCATGGATGTTATCTTGTTCATTTACTCAAGTAGCTTTTTTGATAGCCTTTGGAAGGAGAATGTCATGTTATATATGGGTTGATGTATCAAGTGACGCTTATTCTATCCTAGGTATCCTATAGGATCTCATAAGTGTGTGAGTAAGGGATTGAATGGGCGGTCCCTTCACAACTCACTCAAGTGAGACTTATAATCACCTTTGGTAGAAGAATCTCATGCTTATAAGTTGAAGTATTGAAAATGTGTATGTGACCCACTATAAGTAGTCTTTAAGGTCATTTAGGCATGTCTAGAGAGGTTGTATGGGCGGTATCTCTTTGTGTTGCTTAAGTGAATCTTAGGATAGTTTTAAGTTGAATGACTACATACTAGAAGATGTCTAGGGTAAAGATAAGCAACTTCAGTGTACAGTGAATTCGTTCACCGTAATAGTGAGTTGAGATTACTATAAAGTGACTTCAAAAAATATGATATTTGGTTTATTATTATCTTATGTGTTTCTAAGTAGAGATACGTTGTTATTATGATTATGATATGATTTTTAAATTAAAATGTGCATATTGCCAATAAATGTCCATTTTCATGAATTTTATTTATTATGTTATACTTAGTACACGTGATTGTACTAATTCATGCTTTTATCTATTTCTATAATTGTAGGTAGGTGAGGAGCATTTGTGAAGGAAGACTTGAACCGTAGTATCGTTCAACTTAAGTTGAAGTATGTCCTCATTTGACTCGAGGGAATATATGTCTTTTATCTTTCCATTTGAAGTATTGTAATAGACTATGTATTTCTATATTCGTATTGTGTATGGTCCGTGTCCCAAGTATTCTCGTGAGTAAGATTTATGATATTGAGACTTAGTATTTCCTATACATATATATGTAATATTTCTTAAATACTATGATATGTTTTATGAAAAGTTGTAGTTCTCCACTACTTTTTACTATGTATATGCGATAAACGATATGTAAGAGCTTGTACAAGACCTCCGATAGGTCAAGCACGTGTGTCGCAATCCGAGATTAGCCCTTTTATTCTAGCGGTTTGTTTTGGGCTGTAACAAGTTTGGTATCAGAGCATAGGTTGTTATAGTGGTTTAGAAATCAAAATGTCTCATCAAGTCACATCTAGTAGAGTCTTCACCATAGGTGTGAGTCGCAACACATCTATGGGTGAGAGGATATAGGATGATAGTGTTTCCTTTTTTTTCTACTCCTATGTCGTTTGGTAAAGTAAAAGTTATGAGTAGTCATTTCTAATGATTTTCCTTGTGTTTCTAGGAAGATTAATTTGAGGAGGACACCGGCTAGGAGATTTGATGAGAATGATATGCATGAGGAGATTCCTCCTGAAGTTGAGAAAGTCGAGCAAGTTCCTCAAAATAGGAAAGGAGTCAAAGGTGCTCTAGGTTATCAAGTCCCTATTGTGGAATAAGGTAATGAGGATCACCTGGAGTTGAGTAATAGGGATATAAGGGAGGCGTTGCTTGCTTTATTCCGAGCGTTCAAAACTCCAATTAATTTGAATATGGTGCCTAGGAGAGTGTTGTGGAGAACATTATGACGTCTAGGTTTAGGGACTCTATGAGGATGAATCCTCTTGTCACTCTTGGCTCTAAGGTGGGAGAGGATCCCAAAGAGGTTATAGATGAGGTTTACAAGATAGTGCTTGCTATGGGAGTCACTTCTAGGGAAAAAGCGGAGTTGGCTTCGTATCAATTGGAAGGTGTATCTCAAAGTGTGGTACACACAATGGAAGGGCAATAGGTTGGAGGAGTCAGGTCCTATTGAGTGGGAAGAATTTAAAAAAGCTTTTCTTAATAAGTAATTTTCCCGTAAGATGAGGGAAATACTCTTTGAAGTTCCCTATTCTATCCCAATATGCTCCCTACCGTGTGTCATATCCAAGGGATGAAATTAGTTGCTTTGTAACTAGGGTCGCCTACTTAGTAAGGGAAGAATGACGTACGAAGATGCTATATGATGAGATGACTCATGGTGTATGTACAATAAATTGAAGAGTCTAAACATAGGAGGATGGCTAGAAAATTGAATAGGGGTGGTTCTCGTGATCAAGCACAACCTAGATTCAAAAAGAGGGCTCAAACTCAAGAAGAACCTAGGAGTGCTAAGGTGAAATTTGAGAGAGTAGGTGGTTAGCAATATGAAAAGCCTATATGTTTCACTTGTGGAAAGAGTCACAATGGGAAATGACCAGCGGGTACTATTTGTTATTTTGGTTTTGGGAAGGATGGTCATAAGGTGAGAGATTGTCCTACTATTGAGGCTAGAGGAACAGAGAGTAAGAAAGTTTCTCCAAATATTCCAAAGGATGATGTTTAAGCTATGAGGCATTTCTATGCACTCCGGACTAGACGAGAGAAGCTGAATGTTGATGATGATGATAAGGGTAAGTCCTTGCATTACTTTTCAGTGATATGAGTTCCTTCTGTGTGGGGGAGTATGGTTAGAAGATGGGATATAATGATATGGAAGCATGTTTCTTGTGCATGGTGTTTACGAGTTTAATTGAAATTGAATTTCATTAACTTCTTGCATTTTGCATTTTATGAAGCCATGATTGTGTTGTAAGCTGTGGTTATATGATGTTACTTTGAATACTAGCATATTCCTATCTTAAATTTCCTAAAGGTTGCATTTTTGAAAAAATTTCCTAAATCACTATAAAATTTTCAAAACTTGACTAATCGATTCTTTTGATTAAATTTTTTGTATTGTGGTTAGAATTGATTTATATGAGTATGATATTAAATATTAAATCATATTTTGCTATTTGGAAGGAAGAATGTGAGTTTTGTAGCATAATGAGTTATAGAATTGTCTTCTAGTTTCTTGTTGTGTTGTGAATCTCTTGAAGATTGATGTTTTCTTCTTGACTATGTGTTATATCGTATGTTCATGAGCTGCTACTTAAATCTCTATTATTGGAAGTGTGTGGAGAGTGGCAAGTGTAATTCGAGGACGAATGTTGTCCAAGTGGGAGAGATTGTATGACCCCGAACGTAGGTGACTACAGACTAACATATTGTTCATGATGGTATAAAGTCGTAAATAGGTCTATAATATGTTATTGAGGAACTATCTTAGAGTTTAGGTGCATTGGAAGTCAAACATCAAGGGACGACCAATACGTTCGACGACTAATTCACTTATGTGCATCACTTGTGGTTTTATGTATTTATGTGTGATTCATGAGAATGTAAGGTCAATAAAGAATTTATTAGAGCATATATAGGTAGTGTGTCATATTTCGTGGAGTTTGGAGGTCAAAATCCAAGATCATTCATAATATTAGAAAGGTTTGCCTTGAAACGACCTTGTGTGTCTAGTCATGTTTCGTTGAGTTTTAAGTGTTATTTTTTGATTGGTGGCCAAAACTGCCATGGCAGTCCCACCTATGGGTGTGAAACGATGGCTCGTGGCCTTGTTAAACCCCTATTGGTGGAGGGCATCGTCTGGTACTCATACTAGAGAGCAAAACTCCTATTTTTCAGTATCTTAACCTATCGGCAGAGGACAAGATCGTCCGTGTGTTGATTGACGCCCCGTCGATGGGTAACCATTTTTTGTGGCTGTATTTTGTGCAAGCCACTATCAAGGAGTGAATTTTTAATTTTAACCCACATCCAAATAACATTTTTGGAGGTTCCGAAAGAGTCTTTTGGGTATTTTCTATGTGTACATATGTCTTTAACACATAGAATATTTTATTCTTCCAAATCAAAACCCTTAAACCCCTTAGAAATTCCTAAAGACTCCATTGAAGTAAAAATTCATGGAAGAGCTTGGATTGTTCAATTGAGTGGATATTTTTCATAAAAGTGAAGATTATCATCATTGAGGTATTATTTTTAATTCTTGAAGCTCTCTTCATCAAGGAGACCAACTCTCAAGAAGTTTACAATAGTTTTTGAATGTTGAGTTATCTGATTTAATGATTCTACCGTGAGTTCTTGCATTAATTTTTTGTAATCATTAATATGGATTAAATTTTTATGGTGTTGATAATTTTACCCTAAATTACATATGTACCCATCAATCAGATGAACCCTAGTTCTTGACTAAGTTATGGGTTACTTTATATTGACCCAATGTTGATGAATTATGGTGTAGTTTTCTATGGGCTGTCTAATGATGTAATAATTATAGTAAATTGATCTCTAGGTTGTGTTCGATTGATAAATATGTAGTTAATTGACCTAGATTCATGAATATTGTTATAATTGCATTGAATGATTGGTTATAGCCATGGGTAAGGGCCTTATGATATCGAATTAGGTTATTCGGCATTGAATTGAGGTATTGAAGATGGAGTGGTGGTAGGCTGCCCTATTCCTTTATTTTTAGTTTAATAAGAATTCAATTATATTATAATTGGTACGGTCCACTTATGGTGGCGGTGTTATGTGCTTTACTTGCTATTGGTGTAGCCTTGTTGTCGTTACTTTGTGTATAATGATGATCATGGCCTTGTCAACACAACTTGAAGTATGATTATGAATGGTGTAGTTAATTATGTGAAATATTATCATATCTACCTACATTCTCATAATGTGAAAGTTGATTTATAATATGAGATCATGTTATTATTATGTGCTTGTATTTGTAGTCTTAGACTTGATACATGGTTTCTCCTACTTTGTTATATGAGTCTATAATGGTTATATTGATGATGATATGGAAGTGTATAGGATGACTCAAAGATTATAATGATATGCTATTTGTGATTAGGTAAAGAATGTTGTGTTTTTTCGTAGACTCGTGTCCCTTACTTGATATATGTATGAATGAAATGATAATATGAGATGTATTGACTAGGTAGACTTAGTTCACCCTTGTAATGTAACAACCCTAAAAATTGATATCCTATGTAATGCTTAATGTGTCTAAATGCACACGATTAGACCGGGTTTACATGGATTGATACGCATAGATCCAGACCTCGGAACCCTTTCTTCATCCATGCCAACTAACATAGGGAGTTAATTGATCTTAAAAAGGTTGGTTCCAACCATGTAGAACTCTCTAATACGAAGATTTACTCAGAGGAGTCTTTATAAGACTTAAAAAGAGGAAATCTTAGGTTTGTAGGGTCTAAGGGTAATATGGTCTTTATCTAGGCTAAGGGTTGTATCGTAATTACCCTAAATATATATTTAATTATTTAATTAATAAGGTGGAGGGGCGTTATGGGGAGAGAGGGCCGAAATTGGCTTCTTGAAGTGAAGTCTTGCTACACCCGAGTTCGAACCTATGTTGAAGCAATGAATTGAATTGTTTTTAAGTTAAGTTGATAAATCAATATAATTAATTTATATTTATTAGTTACGTCTGTTCCTACTCGTAAGAGAACTCTTCTCTCCCACGCTCATCTCTCTCTCTCACGTCTCTATCACTCTCACTCACGTTTTTCTCTGCCAAATAATGTATAAAAATAGTACGTAAAGAAAAGTTCTTCACACTTGAAGAACTCACAACGAAAATTATAAAGAAACAATTAACCAAACATGTTAGGAAACAAGAGGGGTTTTCCATGAAGTTGGTGTTGAAGCTCTTGGATTTGGACGTGAATTTGGAGAGGTTCTTTTGGCAGAAAGTCATGGTTTGAGCATCAAAAAGGTATTGGTTTTAATGTCAAAATGGTATTGGTTCTCTTCTCTCTTGGTACCATTCCCAAGAGAACCCTTAAAGTTTAGAATATTCATTCCGAAAACTAGGATTGTTCCCCGTTGCATATCCGTGTCACTAGCTCCCATTGAATCATAGGTTGGTTATGTTTCTGGTAGAAAACTAGGGATGAAACGTGTTTAGGTGATGATTATGTGTTTATGTGTATGTTTGGAATTATGTGACTTATGTTGATGTTTCCAAAAATGTAACTACGTGTGTATGTGTGTGTTGTCGTGGATATTGTTCATGGTTTAGAACTTGAAATGGCATGATAGTTATTTATATTTCCTGTGCACATGCTTATGTAATTGTGATGTTCATATGAGTTTAAATGAGGATGATTTGAGGGATGATCTCTTGGCTAAATGAATCCATGAAAATGCATCGAAATGTTCTAAATGCAGTACGAAATTCCCCTAAGATCTAAGGTGTAACTTGATGAAAGGATGCTGAAAAATTAAAAGAAAATTTCCAGCTTCTGGTGATGAATTTCGGTCAGCAAATAGTGTTCAAAATATTGAAAAAATGAATTAAATAAAGTAAGGTCATGGAGGATTGAATATGTGACCTCACAATATTAAAAACCATGAAAATAAATAAGTGAAAAGAAAGGTGGTGAAGGGGATTCGAACCATGGTATTGTCTGGAAAATGTAACTTAAAAGAAAAAAATAAGAAATGAGAGGAGTGGAATTCGAACCCACCGCCTCTCAATAATATTTAAGGAAGAGTAAAAGAAAAAAATTAAAATGTGAGGCGTGGGAAACGAACCACGACCCCTAGGCAGTGAAAGAGAGTAAAAGGAAATGAAAGAAAAGAGATGTGAGGCGTGGGAAAAGAACCCACGACCTCCTAGGTAGATTAAACAAGAAAACATAAAATAAATTAAAGAGGGTTTGTGGGAATTCGAACCCACAATCCCTCGTCAAAAGGAGAGAAATTTAAAGGCAACGAAAATAAAATGTTAATGAGGTTGTTGATGTTCGATCAAACATCCTCTTAGTTCCATTAAGCGAAAAATGAAGCGAAAAATAAGGAAAAAATAAAATGAAGGCATTGGGGCTCGAACTTGGGTCCCCGAGCCGTATGGATCAAACAAAAATGAATAAAAAAATGTCAATGTTGTTCGAGAGATTTGAAAACCGGGTTCCCTTTCCCAAATTCCATATAGATACATAAGTCATAAGTGATTTAAATCTTCAAGAATAATACGGTCTACTTAGATCAAAATCGAGATCTTGTCATACGTAGAAGATGCATAAGTCTTGTACTACACAATCTTAGGAAGATATGAATCACTTAAACGAACTATGAATGATGTCTCATGACTTGTATGCATAGACCCATAAGTCTAGCATAAGTTTAAAAATAAGTGAACCTAAGATGTATGTAATGAATTATATAACCCTAGAAGGGTTAAGTACGAGTGTAAAACACACTAAATGGCCAAGTGCATTGGCATACTATGAAATGATTATTATGTAATAAAATGATGAAACCCTAGAAGGGTTAAGTAAGAGTGTGAAACACACAAATGGCCAAGAGAATTTGCATATGATTAAATGAACATTCACGTTAAAAAGGGTGAGTAAGTCTGAGGATGATTTGAATAGTCCACTATCTGTACTGAGCTAGATCTTGCATAGTTAGTCCTGCTAAATGTAAGTTGTAATAGACAATTAGGAAAGGATCATAGGCCCTTATTCAAGATAGCCCATTTTTAGCCTAAATAAAAGAGAACAAAATGAAATGTATCCTTTTTTTATGCAAATGATCTGATCTTAAATTAGACCTTTCTTTTAAACCCAAACTGTTCTTTTCTGGGAATAATGTGTTGGCCCTGGTCCCTCCTTGTACATGTACACCTTAGCTTATGCCAATAGCATATGTCGAGGGTGTCTAATGCAGTAAATAACCTTCGTTATGGCCCTGACCCAACTTTTAGTATTTTGTACCTAGACTCATGGCAAAGCCATGAGTTGAGGTTGGCTATTATGAGGAATGCTCTGGAAAGTGGGGTTGAAAGAAAAAAGAGAGAGAAAGAACAAAAGTAAAGTGACTCAAGAATTAGTTGAATGAAAAGTAATGAAAAAGAAAAATATACAAGAAGTACAAGTAAGAAAAAAAAAAGAGTCACTTAGACAAATGAAGAAAGTAGAGAAAATAGCAAGGTGAAAGAATATGAGAAATTGGGCGAGATAAAATGATAAAAAGTGGTAGATTTAGATGATATGTAAAGGAGGGCAAAAAGTCACTAAAGTATACCTGAATATACCCTACCTGACCCTGAGCCTATGTTACACGCTAAGAAAGTACTGTCGTTATCCTAGGGGTTGTATAGCGAACTTAAGGTAGTGAAAATAAGGGCAAGGTTATGGGAATATGTATGAATGAGTGTGACTTTATGATGAGAGAGAGTGTTGAATATTAATCCTTATAATCAAACTGAAATCATTGTGTGAAAAATGAGGATTTTGTTTTAAAGTGAGGACACTTGTTGCAATACCGAAATTGTTAACACCTCGGTGAGATATTGAAGAGGATAGGTGTTAGTGCATGGTGAGTCTGTGTCATGTTCTGATCCGACATAATTCAAGCGTAATAGTGATAGTATGCATAGATTTGTTGAGATTAATCGGGATTGATAGCCAAATGATTGCAAAGGATAAAACACGGATACTATTGTACAAAGATTTTCTATTGAGTTATAGTGCGTCGCTTGAGGACAAACAACAAATTTAAGTTGAGGGTTTTGATAAACCGTGGTTTCACAGTATTATTAATACTTTTTCGTTAAGTTAACTGTGTCGAAAAGCCTTTTTGTTCTAATGTTTATTTAAGTTTCTCTTTACTTTGCATGAAATCTGTCCAAAGATGAATGCGGAGATTTTGAGCGAAGAAATGCAGAAGAGACCACCTACGGAGCTTGTTACGGTCTGTCGTGCTTGTGACGGTCCGTAGGTTGCAGCGTAGTGCAGCTTCTGAAGGAAGATGGGGAAGTCTGACCAAGTGTGGGGTCACGAAGCTTGTGATGGTCTGTCGTGTCTTTGACGGTCCGTCCTGCAGGTTCGCCATGAAGTTCAGTGAAGTAATCCCAGTACCTATATTCCAAGAGTTGAAGTGTGTTGCAACGAAGACCCTTGACGGACCGTTGTGCCTATGACGGTCCGTCGTGACCACGAGGATCCGTCGAGCCAGCCGTATTTTGGCAGATTTCTAGCAAATAGAGTCCTTGTTTAATTAGGTCTTTATTTTTTATAAATAGTTCGAAAACCTCGTTTTTGAGATTAGACTCCGTATTGTTAGATATCATATTAGTAGACACTGTATTGTGAGATTTTTCAGAATCATTAGACTTTTTGTGAGATTGTTGATTACTTTGAGATTCTTGCAAGTGATTATTGGTGATTAATCAAGAAAACTTTCGTATTTTACTTTTTCTCATTGAAGTAACTACATGAATTCTTATTTAATATATTTGAATATTGTGATTATGACTATGAGTAACTAAACTCCATAATTAGTGTTGTGGGAACCATAGGAAAATAATGAGATAAAACCTAACTAAAATAACGATTCTAGAATAGTGTCTTGCATGCATCAATAATTCTTTCACTTAGAAGACTTTTTAACGGATGTCCAACGTTAGAACTCGCCTTAATGCTACTTGCCGGACCATGGAGGTAGATAATAGGAAAAGAATTATCAACATAGATTTAGTGTATACTATCTAATAGGCTAGTATTGATTGGTACGAGGTAATAACTAAGTCAAATATCGAATACGAAGCTTAATATGAGGTAAAGATAAGGGTAAGGATAGTAACACACGTAGCGTGACATAGGTGCAGAGTGAGATTTTCTAGATGCCGGACCATGGATTTAGAAATACATAACTTCTCACTTTACATGCAAGATACTAGGAAAGAATTGTTATACTTTGATTTATAATGTTATGAACCTGTGGGGAACACGTAAACCCTAATTACTTTGATTAATTGATTAAAATCCAACGTTCAAAGTTGTTAATTATCTCTTTCAATTGCGTTAGTTATTTTCATTCATTTAGAAATAGAAACCCCCCTTTTATTGTTTTTACTTTCCAAGGAAGTCATTGACTGAACAATAGTAATAATAGATTGAAGTTAAGTCTAGACTATTTTCCTCGTGGGAACGATCCCAACCTCACTAGTTGGGTTGTTTACTTGACACAACTGCTTTACTTCTTATTTGAGAAGTAAGTTTGAGCGTATCATGAGGCTCTAGACACCATAACTCATTTTTGGGGTTTTATAGTAACATAGTTCAAGAACTAGTATATGTAATTGGGACCCTCTATATGGTAGATGCATTGTCGTCTCCAATCGCATGAGCTCATAGTGATCCTACCTTCCACATGTGGGAAGGGAAATTCAGTTCTACTTCACTAGGTGCTAAGCTAGAATCCATTTTTGAAATGTCATCCATTAATAATCATCACTTAGTTTAGGTTATAGGGTCTATCCCTTATATAGTCATCATCATATCTCAATAGGGATTGCATGAGTATTGACCTTTCATTACAATTAACACATATGAGGTTTAACACATTTACTAAAACGCATTATGAGAAGGCACATAGGCAAATTACTCACCAACCTTATGTCATTACTTCCTAGCCAACAACTCACAAGTCATAATTATAGACATTACAATTAAACATCATAAAAACCCTAATAAATCTCATCATACATTATACATAAATATATATTCATCACTAAACACAAAAATTCATAATTGAAGTAAAGGATTGAGATCACAAGACTTACCTCAATCTCCTTCACAAGCCATAATCAAAGCTTTAACCATAAACAATCAAATTCAATTAAATACTAGGTTTAATATAATCACACAATATTCATCAATACAATAAGGAAGTCATGTAAATCACTACGCAACAAGTCATCAATAGTTCATAACATAGGGTTAGGGATTTGGGTCAAATTCATGATCTACTTCATAACCAAAATTAATTCATTAAGAACTAACATAATTAAATCATAATAAGTCATAATATAATAATATTAACCAAAATAAATAATAAACATGTCAGTTTGGAAGATGAAATTCGTAATAGAAGAAAACTCACTTGAAACTAATTTTTTTGAAATAAATTTTTGGAAGGACCCTTTGGGGAAAGAATCCCAAAGGTGAAAGGAATCACATACCCTGTTAATTGATGAATAAAGATGAGTAAAAGACCCATACTGGATTCCCTATACCTTTACTTAGCCCTTATATAAAGTTCTTCTATTTGGGATAGAGAAAGAAGAGAGGAGAAAGATCAATTCGGTTTTTGGGAAATATGAGAGTTGGGTTTATATAAGTCGTTAAATGACTTAATTAGACCTCCATTAATACCTAAATAATTAAATAACCAACCAATTAATTAAATGGTCTAATAAAAAAATGGAATCCAAAGTAGTGACCTGACATACGAGACCCCGATCTATGGGGTAGTAGGTCAGTCGACGATCAATATCCCTTCCGTGCTTCACATGCGTCCTTTCGGTCAAATACTTGCAAAAATTAAACCTCAATATATTAAATAAGGTACCATCGATGGTGGAAATCGACGCCCAATATATTGGCCTATTCCTCGTTGGTCGGCAATAGTTGACGACACTAGTTTTTGACAGCTTTTAGTCAATAAGGAAGGGTCCTTCTCAAGGACCCTTTTGTTGGACCTTGGGAAGTATCACCCGTATTATTTGATGTTAAACCAAATTTAATGTGTGTTAGACACCTTTTCACCAAATTTCATCATTTTTAGACTCTTCAAACCTTGTCAAATAGACTAAGGAACGCTAGGACCTCTTGAATTAGTTTTCGGACGTCATGGACGTTCCTTGACTTTTTGATTCAAAAACTACTGAATGATTTATATACATTATATTTGATCTTAAAACAGTGTTACAACTTTCACAATATCATTTTAGGTTCTATATTATTCTTTAGACTTTAAGAGTATTACATTATCCCCCCCCCAAGAAACATTCGTCCCCCAATGATATTAAAATACTTTGAAAAGAAGGATTAGACTCAAGACTAGCAGCCATACCAAAAACAACATATCAAAACTTGAGTTACAATTCAAATTAACATAACATCATGACCTTTTTACAAATTGCAACTCAAACATCACTTTCAACTCATAAAAGTTCAACGTTCATTACATGTTTTTTCACTTATGCCAAAGCTTTCTTCAACACATATCATAATTCTCAATACAACTCATGAAGGCACAACATACCAAAGTACACCTCATAAGATCAAATAAAGTAAAATAGCATTTCTTGAAAACTTTCATTTCAATTGGCATAAACCACTGTAATTATCTTTAAACAAAGCATAAAATTAACTATCTTACCAAGAATCAAGGAAACTTCAATTAAACTCATTAAATTTCACTATGAATAGGAATAACTAACCTTAGTTATCAAATAGATGAGGGTAACAGAACATCATGTCAGCCTCGGCCTCACATGCTGCAGCCTCAACTAAGTAGTTCTTCGACACACTCAAATTAAACATCCCTAAACAAGTATAAGCGGTCGTATCAAGTAGAGAACCCAATTGTTAGGTTAGGGTAAATCCCACAAGGAAAATTGTTTAGACTTAAGTTTAGTTTACAATTACGTCTATTGAGTCAAGTCCTTTCCGAAAATAATTTATTAAAGAAGGGGGTTATGAAACAAAAATCTTCAATTATTTCAAAGTAAAACAAGTAGCGTAACTAAATCTTTGGTGTTTATAAAGTGATGAGAAAAAAAGGGTGTTAGTGTTCCTCATAGGTTCATTATGCGGTAATCCTAGATATAACAATGGTTTCCTAGTGTCTTGCATGCGAAATGATAAGTTAGGTTTCTCTAATTCCTTGGTCTTTCAACTAGAGAATTTCACCCCTTACCTTTGTTCGTCTACGTGAGTATAATTTACTAACCCTTAACTTTACATCATATTAAGCATCATATTCTATATATGACTAAGTTACTACTTCGCACTGATTCAAACTAGCCTATTGGATATTGTCCTGTAAATCTATATTCATAATAGGGAAAGTTCTAATGCTTGGTCTTGTTGATAATACGGCAAGTTCTAATGCTAGCCTATTAGTTATTTAAACAAGCCTAGTCGAAATAGGGCATGATCTAATGCTTTCTCTCGTTAAAAAGACTTCTAAACAAAAAAAATTATCAATACATGCAAGAATTTATTCTAGAATGTGGATTTAGATATCCATGCCTAGTGATATAGAATTCATGGTCGTTAAACAATAATTCATGTACTTACTTTTACAAGTTTGAAGAAAATCCGAAAATAACACTAATAATAGCAAAATTCACTTGTAAATTAATCCGGAAATTAGATATAATTGCTAATGTTGCAAAGTCAATTCCAAAGAACTAAAGTATGTAAAAAAAATTAAAAGACTAGCACAAAACCTAGGTTTTTTAACCCTATTTATAATAACAAAGTCCTAAATTAAAAGAAGTTCAAAATACGGAAAGTTTGTTTAGAAACATGTCTTCAATCGATGACTCCACTGAAGGTCCAGCGATGGAACAACAGACCATTGAGTGCCTCCATTTTAAAATACTTATCATGTTCTTCATCGTTCATCGTTGCATCTTCTCTAATCTAATAGACGAACATACAGAGCGGTCCATTTATATACTTACAGTCCGTCGATGCCTTCGTTGTTTCGTACTTAGTTATTTCTTCAACACCGGGTACTAGACTAATCTCTTATTTGAACAATAGTTTGCCAGGACGGTCTATTCATCAGTCGATGGACCGTCGATCTTTCTATAGCTCCGCACTTTGTTAAAATTCCCCGAGTTTCTTCCAAAAGCTTGGACCTCCTGTCAAAGATCACCACCTACGAATCGTCGATGGGACGACGGGCCATCAATGGATTCATGGATAACCTCTTCTGCACAATCTTCTGCATTTCCACTTTGGACAACTTTCTTGCAAAACACAGATATAAACACATTAAAATTACAAGAAAAAGGCCCTAGACACACACTAAACTTAAGAAAAAGAATGGAAAGTGCCGTGAAACCACATTATATCAACAAACTCAACTTAAATTTGTTGTTTTACCTCAAGCGACACAATATGACTCACCACAACACATTTGTACAAAAGTATCCTCTTTTAATATGTTGAGTTCATATGGCTATCAATCTTGACTATTTTAATTGGTTTAATGTAGGATTTCACTCTAAGGCTCATTAGGCTCATTCATGTGGATAATACCATGACACAGACTCACCACGCCAACACCTGTACCCTTTTTCTCTCACAAAGGCACCAACTTTCTAATAATGCAACTAGTGTTCTCACTTCAAAAGATATCCTCCTTTTTTCCAATTGATTTCCGATTTGGGTATAAGGATCATTAGTCAACACTCACACTCAAAACAATTTCACACCTAGTTGGTACTTCTCTCCATAGGATTGCCCTTATTTTCCCTGTTTAAGTTCACCATATTAGACTCTTAGGATCATTATATGACTTTCCCGGCTTGTAACATAGACTTAGGGTCAGATATGGTACATATGGATACATTTTAGTTACTTCTTTCCCGTCTTGACATTACGGCTAAGCATCCTACCTCTTGCATTGTCTGTTATGCCCTACTCTTCCTTTTCTTGTATTATTTGCCCTGTTTTCTCATTTCATTCTCCTTTTGTGGAAATGACTTTTCTTTAAGCACTTCTTTTATTTTTATTGTTATTATTTTTATTTTTTTTAAAAATATTCACATGATTTCTACTTTAATTGAGTCACTTCTCTTCTTCACTATTTCATTTTCTTTTTCATTTCACATTAATCCTTTAAATCCCACTTTTCTGAAGAATTGCTTGTTTGAACAAGGGCCTATGAACATTTCGTAATTGTATAACGCAAATTACTTTTTGAAGGACTAACCGACAAGTTGTAGCTAGGTACCAATAGTGGAATAATAAAATTTTCTCACACACTAGAAACACCTCATTACATAATCAGATTATCGGACACGTAGTTCAAGAGTTAGATTAGGGTCATGCAATGGTGTATCTCTATGTCATACGTATAGCCAACACATTCAACATTAACTATTCCTAATCATGCAAACATACTCTTTCTGATGGGATATCATTCTTCTTTAGCCATCAATTTTCAGATTTAAAATTCATACTTTGCACAAGATACTAATCATGTGGGTTCAATCGAAACATACCAATTCTCTTGGGGCAAAAAAAGAAGGCAAGAATCCCCAAAAAAGGATCGTGAGTTGGGCTACTCTGACTTCACCCTAGCACTTACTTTCCATTTACCCCACCCTCAACAAGAAATCATGGAATTCTCCCCAATTCATAAGAAAAATAAAAAAAAATGGTAGGTAAAGCAAACCTGAGGCGCATAGCGCCGAAGATCAATAAGTTGGCGGGTCCATTTTCTCAAAACCCGCTCGATCAGTAGAAGGGACACCATCAGTAGTGTCCACAGCAATGTCAACACCCTTAGTCGTGCTCTTCTCAACATCATAAGACCTGGAACTAGACACCCCAACAGCTAACTTACGAGACCTCATCATTTGGACCTCCAAATCGACCTACGAAGCTCTCCTTGCGGCCTCCATTTTAGTGAACTTATTTTTCCTAGCCCAAGCCTCCTCATTCCCTGTGGACCGATGCCTCTTTGCATGCTCACGTAGTTGCGGCAGCGGTGCTATGCAGGTGGGGCCTCGGGCTCGGGCACCCTTATGTCTAAGAGCGCATTAACATATGCCATCAGACATACCACATTATCCTAGAGAGTCATCAAATCAGCATTGGTGTTGGGCGTGCAAGGAATCTCAAATCAAAAGCATTGATGAGTTGGTAGACCGCCTAAATCCTCCTCTTAGTTTGCTGAGCAACCTTCTTTTTTATCTGTTCCTCTGCCTCGGTAATAAACATCTGCATCCAAGGCAAGATATGATGCATCAATGTGGGTATCTAGGCCTCTAGCTTCAGGACCCTAGCATTCAGGACCATTGCTGCTGATGGTGTGGAACAGGAGGAACTCGGTGCTCCACTACTGCCCAGGGCAGACTCAATCATGGTGGTATCCGTAGGCTCTAAAAAAGCACGCTTGCTCTACCATATCTATAAGGTTCTTACCCAACGACTGCTCATCTACTCGGGTCTCCCTATTTGGTGTTGCAACTTTAGCCTCATCGCTGAAGAGACCTATGTCCACTGTCCATATAGAAGTACGGAGAACAACTATATGCCAAATGGGCACTCCACTAGCCCTGCAAAACTCAAAAATCATACAGCGAAAAGGGTAAGTGGCCGAGGCCTTAAAATCCCTCTCATGGATGACAGATAGCAAAACCTCTGAAAATCAATATCAAATCCGGCGACCATAGCAGAAACCAAGACCGCTCTATGCAACGTAATTATGTTGTCTACAGATGTGGGAGAGAGGCGGTGGTGGACCAAAAGCCAGAGGAACGTGGCCACAAATGTGAAATTGGCCTTATTGATAACGCTTCTAGTGTCCAACACCCAGTATGCATCCTCACGGTCTACGGATATGTGATGGGGAATCAACCTCTTTGTAGTATCTCTCACATTCTTGTCTCGCTGGAAATGGTCCTGCTTAATCACATCCCACCTATAGTAAAACTCGTGGGTGAGGGGACCTTGTTGGCATCTGTATTCTGCACCGCATGAGAAACGACAAGTGGTAGGCACAGAGATATCCACGCAGAAGCCATGGACTCGAACATATGTAAGTGGTGCCTGTTTGGCGGGATTAGACCTCCTATCCAAAAAACCCCTGAGACATGGTCCGTAAGAAGCGTAGAACTTGCGCACAAATCTTCAGTGTAGCGTCCCACACTTCTAGCCATCCACTCGAGCTGGTGGCGGGCGAATATGTCATGTATTGCAGGGACAATGTATAGACTCCTTGAAAGAACCTGCCTCTCAATTATCAGAGTCCGAGTCATGACACCCTTATAATTGAGCAGCTTAGCATCCCTCTATATCTGGTGTTACCCCTGTACGCACCACGGGTTAGGCTGATCACCAATCCATGCAAGATTTTCATGTCAGAGTGCTGGAGCAAATTCAAAACTCCTGGCCATATTTGACGAGGCATGGTGTGGAGGTGCATTCGTAACAGTGGCTCCTTATGAGCCGAAACCTAAGTCAGTGGACTCATTCAACCCTATATAGTGGGCCGACTAAAAACCAGAAGCCTCCTCAGATCCAGACGCTCTATCAAAACCCATGGCAGACCTAGATGGTATGTCGTTCAGTGTGTGCTCCACATCAGACTAGGAGGCAGTGACTACGCCTGGCACCACCATATTGGGCGTGCCTCGAGTGGCTCGAGCAGCATATGTAAGGGTCTGGTTTCTTAAGGGAACATATTCGATATCTCGCTCATCATAGGACTAGCCAATATAACGCTGGGATGTTGCAAAGGACTTGTTCCGTCCCCTGGAATATACAAATACCAACTTGTTATCATACTACACAGACAAAAGAAAAAAAACAAAATTTTTAACAAAAGACAAGTAAAAGTGCAGAGCTGTAGAACTGGTCGACGGGCACAATCAACGGTCCGTCGATGAAATGATGGTCCATCGATAGGGTCCATCGGTTGACCCCTAGCACATTTTAGAAGCCACAGGTCCATAGAAGTCACAGTTAGAAATGATTGTTTTACAGAACAGCCCATCGATGAATCAACGGATAGTCCACTTCCATCGTTGGACACTAAGAAAAATTCATAAAACTTCAGAAAATAGGGTTTCAGTTAGAAACGATGGACGTGAAGAAAAGCCCATCGATAAATCGATGGATCATAGTCTACTTTCGTCGTCCTAGAGTTAAGTGAATACGTGGTACAGATATCAATAGACCCCATCAACGGTCCGTTTATTGATCGACGATCCATAGATGGGGTATGTACTGTCAGTCAGAGATAGGGTTTTCAGACAACCATTGCCCCCCACAAATAGACAATTTTATTCACATCTACACAAGTTTCAATAGCAATCATCAAACAACTTCATAATTCCTAGGGCTTCGAATATTCCAAATGTGATCGTAGATTCTAAGCCATTAATAAGCCCTAAGTCGAAAACAACAAATCAAACAACATTCAAAGATTTTTTAGACAGCTAGCACCCCCAAACCATTAACTTTCAATAATTCTAAGGGACAAGGAACCCAATTTTAACAAGTTAATCATGTAAATTTGTCCCTAAGTCAAGACCCACGTACAATCTAATCATTGTCTCATACAAATGAATCATAATTCATTGATTGGATGAGAATGACATACATGTACGTTGTAGTGGATTGAATGTGAGGGTTAACTGTGCAAAAAGTGACAAGCCCGCCTTTAAATACCAACCAGAAAATAGAAGAGATGGATTGGGAAATTGGGAGGATAGGGTTTTGGGAACTTGTAGAAGGTGAGCGAGTGAGAAATTAGAGAGGAATTGGATGGAATCAATGTGGGAGTGAATGAGGGAACAATTGAATAATGGGACAGAAAAGGTTGGGGGAGAAATTTGAAAAGGTAATGAGTAACTGAAGGGATGATTTTTAATATATAGCCAGTCGGGTCAGGTTAGGTCATGGTTTCTGTGGAACTTACAATTCCCCATCAATAGTCCATAAGTCATTCGACGGTCCATAGACTACTTCGTTGATTATGCCCTAACTTAGACAACATTGAAAATCATACCTGGGATCCATGGACACCAACGACAGTCCGTCGATGGAACGACGACCCATCATGTGGTCTGTGGATTAGTGCGCCAAACTAATTTATGTAGATTTCCTTTGGTTTAGTCCCTGCACATTGAGCACCCAATAAGCCATTCTTTTTGTGTATTCTTTACAGCTTTTAGACACGGACCCTAAACTACTCTCTAGATAATAGACTAGAAAACAAAAGCAAATTCACACATGATATTGATTAAAAACCGAAAGAATGCAACTATTCCCAAAAAAATAAGAAAAACCTATTGTTGGCTGGAGGATACACATTGGGTTGCCTCCAATTGAGCGATTGATTTAACATCGCAGTACATTGGAAGAATCCTGGTTACCTAGACTTCATCAAGATGGTAAGCCTCAACCACTTCATTTGCATTTTCAGCATGCCTGAGGAAGATTTTGATTCATTGCCTATTTACCGTAAACTTTGCACCCTTCTTGTTCTCCAACTCAACTACACCATGAAGGAACAATTTACTCATCAAGAATGGACCAGTTCATTTGGACTTTAGTTTTCCTGGAAATAAGAGCAACCTAGAGTTCAACAAAACCAGCAAGTTCCTAACCGCAATTTCGTGCTTCTCGATCTTTTGGTTATGGTACATCTTCATAATTTCTTTATAGAGGGCTGAACTTTCATATTCCTTCAAGGGAAACTCATCAAGCTCATTTAACTCATTTAGTCCTTTTTTCGCTGCTTCATTCCAATCAATCTTTAATTTATTCATCGCCCACATGGCCTAGTGCTCTAACTCAACCGGTAAGTTACAAGCCTTTCCATATAAAAGTTGGTATGGAGAAATACTTATGAGAGTCTTTTATGTTGTATGCTCAGACCAAACAGCATCATCTAGCCTCCTTGACCAATTTTTCTACTAGCATTTGTCATTTTCGCCAGAATTTTCTTAATTTCTCTGTTTGACACCTCAACTTCTCACTAGTCTAGGGATGGTAAGGATCGAATACATTGTGGCGAACACTATATTTTTCCAATAACACTTTGAACAATTTGTTGCAATAGTAGGATCCCCCATCACTAATAATAGCTCTACGTGTGCCAAATCTGGAAAATATATTCTTTTTCAAGAACGGAGTGACACTCTTCCCTTCATTTGTTTGCAAGTGCTATGGCTTCCACCCATTTTGACACATAATCAACTGCCCCACACATCAAACAACTCAATTACAAGAATGGGATTCAAAGGAAGCTCTTACCTTTTAGAAATACCTCTATCTCATTAGCACCTATTACATGTCTTCGCGAACTCATGAGCATCTTTGTGGATGGTTGGCAAATAGTAGCCACATTGCAAAATGTTATGGGAAGTCCGGCTACAACTATGATGCCCAGCCACAGGTGAGGACTTGCATGCCACAAAAACATTAAACATCTGAACTTTGGGCACACAACGACAAATAAGACCATCAACACAATTCCTATATTAATGCGGCTCATCCCAAAAGAAAATTTTCACATCATGCATGATCTTTTCGTTGGATGAAAGGACAAGTCAGATCGGACCATATCAATAGACAAATAATTCAAATAAGTGAATCATGGAATCAGGTCATGTGAAGCAGCCAAAACATGCTCATTAGGGAATGTATAATCAATTTCAGCCTTTTTCACTCAACTCTCACATAGTTTCATCCTCTAGTCTAGACAAGTGATCGACAACTTGAATTTTGGTCCCTTTTTTATCTTTCTCTTAAAAATCAGTCTCTTGCAACAGTAATACCCATCTAATAAACCTTGACTTCACAGTGTTCTTTGCCATCAAATATCTCAAAGAAGATTGATGAGTATGCACTATGACTATAGTTCCAAGCAGATAGGAGAAATTTTTTTTTATGCAAATACACCTGCAAGGAGCTTTTGTTCCGTCACGTTATAGTTCATTTTTCCTTCATTAATTGCCATATAGGTGTTATTCATGGGGTGAAGGATTTTATCCCTTCATTGACCCGAAACTACAGCAAGAGCAATCCCACTTGCATCACACATCACCTCAAATGGCTTACTCCTATCCGGGGAAATCATAATTGGCGCAGACACCAATTTCTCCTTCAACTCACAAAACGCCTTTAGAAAGGATTTATCAAAATAAAATTCACATTCTTTATCATGTAACTTGCAATGAGGATGTGCAATTTTTTAAAAATCCTTAATAAACTTCGGGTAGAATCCCTCATGGCGAAGAAAACTTCTCATACATGTAGAAATGGGTGGAGGAAGTTTTTCTATCACCTCAACATTTTCTCGACATACCTCTATACCCTTCTCTGAGATGCGATGACCCAATACAATACCTCTTTCACCATGAAGTTACACTTCTCCCAATTTAGCACAAGGTTTCAATCTTCACACCTTTTGAGAACCTTAGCCAAGTGACTCAAACAACCCTTAAAGGAGTAGCCAACAACTGAAAATCATCCATAAACACCTAAATAGTGAGTTCCACCCTATCGGAGAATATTGACATCATACATATCTGAAAAGTAGCCGATGCATTACACAACCAAAAAGGTATCCTCTTGAATGCAAAAGTTCCATATGGGCAAGTAAAGATGGTTTTCTCATGATCCTCCGGTGCAATAGATATTTTGTTGTAACACGAACAACCATCAAGAAAATAATACCATCCCTTTCCTGAAATCCTATCCAACATTTGATCCATGAAGGGCATCGAGAAATGGACATTCTCAGTCCATGCATTCAACTTCTTCTAATCCATGCAAACTCTCCATCAGGTCACCGACCTCATTTGAACAATCTCATTCTTCTTATTAGGGACCATATTCATTCCCCCCGTTTTTGGAACACAGTGAACAGGGCAAACCAAACTACTACCGTTAATTGGATATATGACTCCGGCATCCAACCACTTAATAATCTCCTTCTTCACTACCTCTTGTATAGATGGATTAACCATCATTCATTCTCAACACTTGGCTTATGATCGGGCATGAGTTGAATTTTTTGTGAACAAATACCGGGTGGAATCCTACAAAACTTTGGCAATAATCCAACCAATGGCTCATTTGACATTTTTAACACTTCTACAAGACATTCCACTTGTTCCACATTGAAATCTAAGGCAGTGATTACTCGTAAAGTGTAATCTTTTCCCAAGAAAGAACCTCAGATGAGGTGGTAGAGCCTTAAGTTCTAATTTAAGGCCTCCTAAATAGATTGTTTTGCAACTGGAGACTCGCAATGCTTCATATCAAACTCAAACTTCTTTGGTTTTAGTCGAATGTCACCTAGATCAAGTGCGGCCGCCAATGAACTATAATCTTCAATACCATCACAATCAAAATTCATGATCACTGCCACTAGTGCCTCAAACCTAGGCACTCTTCTATTTGTACCTTAGAAGAACTCTCAACCCTATAAGATATCGCAAATACCGATTGGAGCTCACTAGTCTGCCTCATTTGACCTACAAATGTTGAAAGTCGCTTCATCATTGTTTAACCAAAACTTCATCAGCCCTTTTTCCATGTAATCCAAGACGCGACCCGTACCAAGGAATGGTCTCCCAGGAATAATAGGCACCTCAAAGTCCACATCACAGTCAAGAATCACACAATCGGTAAGAAATATAAATTACTCCACCTTTACTAATACATTGTGGAGTATCCCAAAAGGCCTCTTCAATGATTGATCAGCCATAAGATTTATGCTTTCCCCAAGATCACATAATGCTTTAGAAAAGTGTAACAACCCGATTGTACATGGAATAGTGAAAGCGCCCGGATCTTCTTTCTTTTGTACAAGAGACCTTGTTGAAAAACTAATACAATGTTTCATCCGATCATTATCCTCAAAACTAACCGATCTCTTCTCAGTGACCATATATTTCATAAACTTGGCATAACCGGGCATTTGTTCAAGGGCTTCTTTTAAAGGGACATTGATAGAATGTTATTTCAAAATAGTAATAAAATATGCGTATTTACAATCCTTAGTCTTTTTCACCATTATTTGCGGGAATGGAGGTGGTGGTTTAGGAACGGGAGTCACCTTTTGGGGTATCTCATCTTCATTTCATGATTTGTCTACCAACTGACCACTAACTTCTACTACCTTATCATCTCCTCTCATCCTATCTTCTACGCCAGACATCATAGTTGGATCAATGTTTTTCATAACCCCTTGAGTAGTGACTCTTATGCGAAGTCTATCATTTTTTGCATTTTTGACGGTATTTCTAGGAAGAGTTCCTGATTGGCGTGGGTTCATAGTAGAAGACAATTGGGCCCTTTGCAACTCAAGATGCTTGACTAAGATTGCATGTGCATCCAACTTTTTCCCAATATTAGCTTAATCACGTCTCAACTGTTTGGAGTTCTCATAACTAGCATCAAACCTCCTGATCATCTTTCGCAACATATCCTCAACTCATGCCATACTACCTCCACCATTCCTAAGACCAACTTCCCAATTTTGAGATGGAACATAGGGCCAACTTTGATTGTTTCTATTACAATAGTTACATTGGTTTAAGTTGTTTTCATGGTTGTAGTTTCCTTCTCGAATATAGTGAACCTCTCGATTTTAATTTCCATAGTTCTGACCTTGATTTACTTGACCTTGGCACCAATTCTCTTGATCAGTTCCTTTGCTGTTTGGTCGGAACCCCCCCCCCCCCATTTTCTCATTCATTGCATAAGAGTCTTGCTCATAGTAAAATTCATCTACCGGTGGTGGTGTCTTAGTCAAATAATTCACTGTATTCCCATCCTATGCAACCTAGTGACATGTTTTTTTACCAACCCAAGCTCAGTCCTCATTTGAGCCATCTCTTAATGAATCTCATTTGTGGTCGGGTTGTGTGTAGCTTGCACTGAAAAGGTGTTTCGCCTTGTGTCCGACTTCGTATTTTTCTAAACCTTGTTTTTTTAAGAAATTTTATTTAACTTTTCTGCAATCTCTGCATAATTGACTCACCATTAGAACCACCCTCAATTGTATCAAGTAATACATTATTGTTATGATCATGCCCCCTATATAAGTACTCTTTCAAAAGTTCATCATCAAGGCGGTGGTTTGGGAGACTTTTCACAAATGAGGTGAACCTATCCCAAGAAATACAAAACTACTCCCTAGGCAATGTCACAAAGTTATTCACCCTATATATTGGTTATGATATTTAGAAACTGGGTAATATGTTGTTAGGAACACATCCCTCAATTTCTCCCACTTATACATCGAATTATAATGGAACTCAGTAAACCGAATTGCAGTCTCTCCCGTCAGTGAGAGAGGAAACACCCTTAATGCAATGATATCCATGTACAAGTAAGGCCTCCCTACAGAAATCTTGCACAGCGACCTCAGCTTGGCGATGTGAGAATGTGGATCCTCCTATAGTAGCCCCGAAAACAAACCTCTAATGGTGAGCATCTGCATTATGCTACTAGTTAAGAAAAATGAACGACCTTGTGGTAGAGGAGGTAAGACTAGAGGTCCATCCGGATTGATGATGTTAACATTTCCCCTATAATACTCTTGAGGGTGTAGGACAGGAGGTTATCTCCTCAGAGCGTCCATCATTTGGTTATTAGCATCAACCGGTAGAGGAAGTTGTTGGTTGACCCCATCACCATGCTTAGCGAGATTGTATGGATCATTGATTGTACATATTGTACGGTTCAATTTTGGATCAAACGGATGTTTTGGTTCTCCTAGACTCCGTGTACTTGTCCTAATCTAGAGCTAGACCTTAAATACACAAAAACAAAGAAACAAAGTAAACTTAGGAACTTATTGACTAAAATTCTGTAATTGCGCTTAAAGTTAATCTAAAATTCACTTTCCCTAGCAGCGGCGCCAAAACTTGATACGCTCAAATTATACTTCCCTTAAGAAGTATAAGTGCTTGTATCAAGTATAGAACCTAATTTTTATGTTGGGGTCAATCCCAAGCGGAAAATGGTTTAGATTTAACTTTAATCTACAGTTACGTCTATTTAGTCAAGTCCTTTCCAAAAACACTTAATTTAAGGGGAGGGGGGTTCAATGAAATAAAAGTTTTCAATTATTTCTAAGCAAAACAAGTAGTAAAACTAAAAATTTTGTGTTTATCAAGCGATGAGAATAACTAGGGTTTAAGTGTTCTCCGTAGGTTCATAACGTGGTAATCCAAGCTATAACAATTCTTTCCTAGTGTATTTCATGCAAAATGATATGTTAGGTATCTCTAATAACCTGGTCCGACAACTAGATAATTTCACCCCGTACCTTGGTCCGGCTACGTGTGTATTATTTAGTAACCCTTACCTTTACCTCATATTAAACATCATATTAAATGTATGGCTAAGTTATTACTTCACACTAATTGAAACTAGCCTATTAGAACGTGTCCACTAAATTTATATTGATAATTATTTTCCTATTAACTACCCCCTTGGTCCAACAAGTAGAAATAGGGCAAGTTCTAACGCGTGCAGTCATTAAAAAGACATCTAAATGGAAGAATAATCAATATATGCAAGAATCTATTCTACAATTGTTATTTAGCTAGGTTTACATTGTTAAATACCCATGTTAACACAACCCTAGTTTTGGATTTACTTACCCATGCCTAATAATATACAATTGATTGTTGTTAAACAATAATTCATTTACTTACTTTGACAATTTGTAGAAAATCAAGAAATAACACTTCAAATAGCCAAATTCACATGTAAATAAATTTCAAAAATTTGATACAAGTGCCCAAGTTAAAAATTGAATTCCAAAGAACTAAATTATGAAAATAAATAAAAAACTTAACCCCAAAATCGCGGTTTTTAACCCTATTTATAATAAAAAAATCCTAAATTAAAAGGTCTTTAAAAGAAGTAAAGTCTATCCAGAAACGCGTCTTCAATCGATGACTCCACTAACGGTTTGTCAATGAAAGGACATACCATCAAAAGCCTTGGTCGGTCTATACTTAGCATCTTCTTCATCCTTTATCTTTGCGTCTTATCTAATCCAATGACGAACAAACAGCATGCTCTGTCACTACACTTACGGTCCGACAATGCTTTCATCGTTCCATACTTAGCTATTTCTTCAACACAGGATATTCAAACTAATCTCTGATTTGATTGAAGGTTTGCAAAGAAGGATATTGGAACTAATCTGTTGACGTACTATTGATTATTCCGTAGCCCCACACTTTGTCATAATTCCTTGAGTTGCTTCAAGATTCTTGGAACTCTAATCGACGATCACTACCTACAGATCTTTGATGGGACGATAGAGCTGTCGATGGGTTCGTGGGTCACCGATTCTGTACAATCTTCCACATTTTAATATTACAAAACTTTCCTGCAAAAGAGAGATGAAAATGCATTGATATTACTATAAAAAGGCCCTAGACACACAATAAACATAAGGAAACACCATTGAAAGTACTGTGAAACCACGATACATCATTCTTCCATAACACATTTACGGAAGCCACCTCCTAGTTCCTTAACTCTTTTATTTGTCTATAAAAGATTTCAACCGAAACATCCTCATATGAGAGGTTCTCTTGCACATCTAAAACCTTAATAGGTAGAGTGGACTCGAGATCATCGATGCACTTCTTAAGCATGGAGAACGTCACATAACGAGGACTGAACTTATCGATCCTCTGTGAAATTTCATAAGGATCCACATAATTAGGACTGAACTTCCCTTTCTTTCCAAATCTCACCACCCCTTTCATATGTGAAATTTTTAGATACACCTTATCTCCTTCAAATTCTAAGTCTATTTTACTATGATCGGCATAAGACTTTTGCCGGCTATAGGATGTTTTCAAGCAGTTTCTTACTGTATGAACTCTCTCCAAAATCTTAAAAATACATTTGAGACCCAAAAGTGAAGACTCACCCACTTCAAAACATCCAATTGGAGACCTACATATCTTACCGTACAAGGCTTCAAAATTAGCCATATATATAGATGAATGGTAACTATTTTTGTAAGAAAGCTCAACCAAAGTCAAGTGTTTATCACAATTTCCTTTAAAATCAATTATGCACGATCTAATCATATCCTTAATTGTTTGAATAGTACGCTCCGCTTGACCATCTATTTGGGGATTAAAAGCGGTGGTTAGCTTCACCTTAGTACCCAACCCTTTTTGTAATGACCTCCGCAACCTAGATGTGAATTGTGCACCTAAATTAGATATGATAGATAATGGAATACCATGGAGACACACAGTCTTATCTAGGAATATACTTGCATAATCCTTCAACGAGTATGCGGACTTGACGGGAACAAAATTAGTGGATTCGGTGAACCTATCCACAACCAACCATGTAAAGTCATGTTGCTTTTGTATCCGACACAAAACTACCAAAAAGTCCATATTAATGTCTTCCCAGTTCCAAGTGGGAACTTGGATTTCTTGATGAAGACCACTTGGCTTTTAGTTGTCGGTTTTGACTTGTTGGAAATTTTGTCATTATGCAACAAACTCCGCTATGTCTCTTTTTAAGGCTTCTCACCAAAACACTTCTTAAAGGTCATGATACATCTTTGTAGAAACCAGTTGAATTGAATAACGGGAATCATGAGCTTCCTCAAGAATATGTTCTCCAGAATCATCAACATTTAGAGCACACAACCTTCCTTGATACCTTAAGACACCATCCACTCTAAGGAGAATAACATATTAAGATTACCAAACACCAACTCCGTCAACTCCATCAATGGTTGATCAAGGTGTTGCTTAGACTTCACCTAAACCAGCAAAGACGATTTGGAGTTATGATGGACCATGAAACCACTATTTGGAACATCTTTGAATCTAACACCCAATCGAGCCAACCTATGAACATCTCTAACTAGGTCTTTTTTGGCTCCTTCTACATGAGACACAATACCCAAGGTTATACGACTTAGAGTATCTGCAACAACATTGTTCTTGCCAGGGTAGTATAGAACACTCATGCCTTAATGTTTCAACAGTTCCAACCACGCTCATTGTCTGAGATTTAACTCCTTTGGAGTAAACACATATTGAAGACACTTATGGTCGGTACACACATCAACATGAACACCATACAAGTAATGTCTCAATATTTTCATTGCAAAAACCACGACCCTTAACTCAAGATCATGAGTTTAATATTTCTTATCATATACCTTAAGTTATCTAGAAACATAAGCTACTACTTTCCCATGTTTCATAATGACACACCTAAACTCCACTCGGGATGCATAAAAATATCCAAAAAAATAAACCTTGGTACCCTCTGGTAAAGTCAATACCGGAGAACAGGTAAGCCTCTCTTTCAAGTTTTGGAAGCTTCTTTATCATGACTCCGATCACTCAAAATTGGTACTCATTTGGGTCAAGTTACTCAAGTGAGAAACAATGGATTCTAAACCATCCATAAAGCTCCTATATTATCTTTCTAGACCCAAGAAACTCGTAATCTGGTCACCCAATTTTTTGTATATACCAAGATGTCGTCAATGAAGACAATGACAAATGAATATAGATAACTTCAAAAACCCTATTTATTAGGTCCATAAATGCCATCAGGGTATTAGTGAGAACAAAGGACATTACAAAGAACTCATAGTGCCATATCTTGTTCAAAATGCCATTTTCGGTATATTCTCACGTCTCACCCTAACTTGGTGATATCCCGATCTCAAGTGAATCTTAGAAAAGTAGCTTGCCCCATGGAGTTGATCAAACAAGTCGTCAATCCGAGGAAGAGGATACTTATTTTTATTAGCGACTTTATTGAGTTGGCAATAATCAATGCACATTTTAATGGGCCCTTCCTTCTTCTTCACAAACAATATCGGAGCACCCCTTGGAAATACTAGGTCTAATGAAGCCTTTGTCTAGTAAGTCCTTATGTTCAGCCTTCAAACTCTTTCGTTTCGGCCGGAGTCATTCGATAAAGAGGAATTTAAATGGGGTTGTTATAAAGTAGCAAATCGATACCAATATCAATTTTACGTTCGAGTGGAACTCTAGGAAGATCAATAGAAATGACCTCTGGAAATTCCCTTACTATGGTGACCGACATAATGGGATGATTTTTGCAGTCCAAAGCTTTGACTCTTTCTTTTTTTAATATAAACACCCTTTTGAGATCATTTTAGGGATACAATTTCCACCCTTCAACTCTAAGGCGGGTTCATTTGGAAAATTAAACTTGAAAGTTCTTGTTCTACAATCAATGGAAGCAAAATAATCTTGAAACAAATCCATCCAAACAAATGCATCAAAGTCGACCATATCAAATTCTACCAATTGAACATTAGTAACTCAGATGAGAAACACTATAGGAAAATTTCTATTTACCCTCTTTGTAACCACCAGCTCATATACCGGGGTACTTACCATGAAAGGTTCATTTAGAATATCAGGGAAAATATCAAACATCCGAGATATTAAGGGAGTAAAAAAATGTAGCACCCTGGTCAAGTAAAGAATAAATATCAATACTGAAGACTTTCAACACACGGGTGACCACATCGGGATAACTATATTACTCACATTTAGACCAAAGTGCATAAAAGTGATTCTTCTTTGAAGCATCAACGTTAGAACGACTAGCTTAAAATTACCCCTTCAAATTAGGGAAATCAAAGGGTGACCTCTGATGCTCCGGGTGAACACCAACAGAGGGGACAAAATCCCGCTCCACGGCCCCAAACATACTACAGAGGCTATGATAACATAGCAGACTCCGATGGGCTACTTATTTTTCCTCCTCTACGCACAGGCCATATAGCTAAGGTAAGGGTAATGTGTAAAAGTTGTGTAAGGAGGCCTGACTTGGACTTAGATGTAATATGGCTTAGAGTGTTTCCTCTCTCACTGACGGGAGAGGTAGATATACGGTTCATTGAGCTCCCATACAACTCTATCTTTACTTGGAACAATCTAAGGAACGTTTTCTTTGCATGCTACTATCCGTTCTCGAAGAAACTAAACCACAAAGATAGAGTGAATAACTTTGTTGCACTACCAGGAGAGTCAGTTAGTAGTTCTTGGGATAGATTCACCTCATTCTTGAGAAGTTTTCCAAATCACCATATAGATGATAAGTTACTGAAGGAATACTTCTATCGGGGAAAGGATGATAATAATAAGCGGTGTTGGACACTATAGCACGTGGATCTTATGGGGAGTGTCTTTATGCAGATTTTGAGGAAAAATTAGAGAAAATCTCCAGGACAATAAAGCTTGGAGTAATAGGATGTTC
Organism: Solanum lycopersicum; assembly: GCF_036512215.1. Lineage (NCBI taxonomy): Eukaryota > Viridiplantae > Streptophyta > Magnoliopsida > Solanales > Solanaceae > Solanum > Solanum lycopersicum. The sequence goes on from NC_090807.1 coordinate 44,269,466, forward strand.
GATACCGGGAGAAATACCTTCGCTTTCAAATCCACTCACAACCCAGCCACAGATTAGATTTGTGAAGAAATGACTCATATTAGAACTGAGCTTGGGTTGGTATTAAAACATGTCACTGGGGTGCAGAAAAGATAAATGCAGTTAACTACTTGTCGAAACCACCACCACTTAATGATGAATGATATTATGCGGAGGACACCTATGCGGTAAATGAGCAGACGTGGGGTTTTCAACCGAGTTCCCAAGGCTCAAATCTGGATAATTGGCACCAAGGTCAAGGGAACCAAGGTCGGAATTATGGTAACTATAACAGTGAGGGTCATTATGTCCCAGATGGAAACTACAACCGTGACAAAAACATCAGCAGGGGTAACTTCGGTTAAAGAAATGATAGGAATGGCCCTATGTCACTCCTCAAAATCATAATGCTACTCCCAGGGATGGTGGAAATAGTATGGCGCGAGTTGAGGATATGTCGCACAAAATGATTAGGATGTTCGATGCTAGTGATGAGCAAATTAAAGAGTTAAGGGGTGATTTAGCAAGTATTAGGCAAAAAGTTGATACACATGCAATATCGAATGCAATATCGATTAAACAGATCGAATTGTAAAATGGCCCAATTATCTGCGACAGTGAACACACAACAACCAGGCACTCTTCCTAGCAACACTATCAAAAAATCCAAAAACTGATGCGCACTGTATGGCAATGACTACTTGGCGTGGTAAGCAAACCATTGACCCACCTATGCCGTCTAATGAGGAAAATTTGAGAAAGGATGATGATAAGGTGGTAAAGGATAGTGTTGAAGCAGAGGAAAGCAATGGAAAAGATGTAGAAGTCCCTATGAAGGTAATTCCCATGCCTAGGCCACCACCACCCTTCCCTTAGAGATTAGTGAAAAAGACCGAGGATGGTAAATATCAGCATTTTATAACAATGCTTAAGCAGCTTTGTATCAATGTCCCTTTGGTAGAAGCTCTTTAACAAATTCCCGGTTATGCCAAGTTTATGAAAGAACTGGTTACAAAGAAAAGATCGGTCAATTTTAATGATGATGATAGATTGCATCATTGTAGTGCTATTGCTACAAGATCCCTCGTACAAAAGAAAGAAGATCTGCGTGCGTTAACTATTCCTTGTACAATTAAGTCATTACATTTTGCGAAAGCATTATTTGATCTGGGGTCAAGCATAGATATCATGCCCCTCACAATCTACAAGAAGTTGGGTTTGGGAGATTCAAAACCCACGGCGATGCGGCTACTGATGGCTGATTGGACGATGAAAAGGCCTATAGGGATACTCCATGATGTGCTAGTAAAAGTGGAGTCATTCATCTTTCCCGCTGATTTTGTTATTCTTGATTGTGAAGTCGATTTTGAAGTGCCTATAATTCTTTGGAGGCCATTCCTTGCTACAGGTAGAGCCTTAGTTGATATGGAAAAGGGGAACATGTAATTTTGGCTGAACAATGTAGAAGAGACCATCAACATTGGTAGGACCATGAGGTAGAGTGGTGAGCTCCCATCGGTATCAGCCATATCCCATAAACAAAGATGAAGAAAGAGAATGAGGAAAAAGTGAAAAACAAGAGTTTATGGTTGAGGATTTGGTGATTTTAGACAGTTTAGGGGTGCCTTGTCTTCCGGGCAAGATCAAGTCAAAATGGACTTACCCTTACTTAATTACCCAAGTATTCTCTCATGGAGCAGTTGAGTTACAAGCCAAAGAGGGAGTGCGGTTTAAGATGAATAGAGAACGAACAAAACTCTATTTTGGGCATAAAGCATCGGGGAATGAAGTGATAGAGGCATATCATCTTGATGAAGTCTGACTAATCATGTGTCCGCAGCCGTTCCGCTACATTAAATCTGGCGCTTTTAGGGAGGCAACCCAATACTTATAGTCTTTTTAGTGATGGTAGCATTTTTCTACTAATGGGTTTTTAAGTTTGCAGGCACATCACCAGGAAATTCTAAAAAAAAATTATTCTGCAGCACTCACCGACGGATACATTGACGGACCGTTGCGCCTGCAACGGACCATCATATGCCTCCGTCGTACCAGGTATGTCTTCCTGTTATTTTCAAACAAGGACACACACGACAGAACCAACGATGGGTCATCACAACTACGACGGACCGTCGTCGGGGAATCATCGCGTCATTAATGAGCGTACCCAACCTGACCTGGCTGGAGTCTTGTTCAAAATCATACCGTTTAAACTCCCCCAACCCCTCATTTTACCCCCATTCCTTCACTATTCTTCCTATTTCCCTCCCTTTTCAACTTCCAAAATCTCTCCCTCTACCAACCGATCATTGTTACCTCTGAAATGCTCGAAAGACCTAAAAGTTATAACCTACTAGTTGGAGTTGCTGTTGTGAGTGTCTTCCTCGTCACCGAGTACTTGTCCATCTTTTTTCTCTCCAATTATAAGGTATGTGTCTCTAATTTCTACTCATTTATCTTGCATTTTTGTTTATTAATTAGTATTAGCTTAGTTCTTTGTTATATATTCGTTTCTTTTACATAAAATTTTGCCTAATCTAAGTTAAAAATGTTCGAAATTGTCGTGTTTACAACCCTAGACATAGATGCTTTTGCATTGATAGTTTCCTAGATAGTTGGGTTAGTCAAATGTAGGTCCGAAACACCACGATTTCGATTTGGGTTCATCGGGGATGCATGGGGTACCCCCAGTTCTCTCACTGATCTAAAGAACCACAGCCCGATGACGAACCGTCGTACCCACGATGGACCCTCGTAGGGTCCGATCCAAAAGCCCTTACACCCCACTGTCCATTTTTTCTAAGTGTCCTTCAATGGACACATGTGACGGACCGTCATACCCACGATGTCTGTCCTGCACAACCGTTCTGGTTGTTAGGGACCCTCTTGCTAAGGGTCTCCCACTTTTTCTAATTGTCCTTCAACAGACACATGTGACGGACCGTCGTCTTTACGACGGTCTGTCCTGCACAATTGTTCTGGTTGTCAGAGACCCCATTTCTCAAGGTCTCTCTCCATTTCTCTAAGTGTCCTCAAATGGAAATGTACGACGGACCGTCATACCCACGACGGTCCGTCCTATATGACCGTTATGACGGTCAGAAACCCCTCTCCTATGAATCTCCTTATTTTTTTTAACTGTCCTCTGACGGACACCTACGATGGACCGTCGTACCTGTAACGGTCCATCCTGCACAAACCGTCATACTTGTCAGAGACTCTCCTTCAGAGTTAACCATATATACATAGTCTAAGTAAGACACGAAGACCCTATGACGGTCCGTCATAGTCACGACGTGCCGTCACAAGGACCGTTGTGTATCTCTGTTACTACAGAAATGACATACTATTTTCAATTTTATTTCTTTTTGTGTGGTTTTCCTTGTCTTGTTTGGCACAACTCGTACTAATATTGATCTTTTACAGGTACTAACTACAATGGCACCAAAGCAATATCGAATCTATGAACGCGAGCGATCAATGTCTGTCGCCCCATATACCCGTACGGTCATTGGCTATGATGATGAGCGTGACCCCGAGTATGTGCCCCAAAGAACTTCCACCCCTGCCCGTGCTGCACATACTCCCAGAGCCACACCCAAAAATGTAGCGTCCGGTGTGGTCACTGCCTTCCGGTCTGATGAGGAGCGCACACTGACCGGCACACCCTCTGGGTCAGCCACAAATGAAGAAGGAGCGTCTGGCTCCTTAGGAGTTTCCTGGTTAGAGGAAGCCTCCGGCTCTACTGAGGTTCCCGTACCCACCACCGCTGCGGCGTCGGCCTTGTCTTATGAGGCTGACAGTTCAGAATTCACAACAGGTTCACCAGCTCAGGCCTCTACCCCAGCCACTGACCTGCCCAACTAGTGGTGTGTCGACGGGCAATTTCAAGTCTACTCCAACGCAAAGTTCCTGACTGACAGAGTATTTATTACTCAAACACTCACCTTGGAGTGGCGGGTCCTTACAGGGAGTCTCCCGACGAGGCATGAGATCGACAATCTCTTCAATAAGTATCGCCTGGAGTGTACAGCACGTCCGTTGGGACGTCTGAGTTAAAAAATGGTCTAAGAGTTCTATGCATCCTACCTAGCGACTCTACGATCACAGATAGATAGGCAGGCTGCCCCCGGCAAACAGTACCCACTGGAGCAGGTCCGAGAAAGGGGCGTGCAGGTCGACATTTCCTTGCCTACCATCCGTCGGTTTCTATATGGAGAGGGTGTTGGTGCTAATTGAACCCCTCTCATGCCGAGTTTGACTAGCGATGGCAGATTGTTAATGACGGCCAGTTCCTGCGTGAGCCATCCCTGAGAGAGATCACCAAGAGGTGGATGACCCTGCACCTGTCAGCTGATGGAGAGGGTGCCGATTGGGTGACTGAGCCAAAGGGGGCCATCAAGAAGGCCAACATCACTTTCACGGTGAATTTCTTGTGGCTGATTGTCCACCACTGCCTTTCCCCCACAGCCGCTGATAATATCGTTACATGGGATACAGCAGTGTTGATGGCGGGGATGATAGCCAGGTTGGAGGTGGATTTCGCGTGGCTTCTACAGGCAGCCATGCACGAGAGGGCTTTCAAGGTAAGAACTACTTACCCTTTCCGGTGAATGATCTTTTCTCTGCAGGTCGGCAGGTGTGCCTATATGGCATATCGATCAGCTCAAGACCCTGCTGGGAACTGTTGACGTCTGCCTCATCGGAGATGAGGCTAATGAGTTGGCTCCATGCAGAGGGCCCCGTCCAGTGTTGCCCCCACTTGCTGATGATCTTGCTGATACGATATCCAAGGCCCGCATGGCTACGCAGGCGGGGTCTACTAACACTACCCCGCTCGAGTCTATCCTGGGTAGTAGCACTGCACCGAGCTCCTCTCGCACATCCCCTCTACTGGTGCTGGTCCCGCTTTCTAGGGTCCAAAAATTAGAGTCGCAAATGGCTACACTTCTGCATCATACCCAGCCGTGGATGCAAAAGTGTATTACTGAGTCAGAAAAGCGCCTAGAGCGGAAAATGGTCCAGTATATAGAGAGGAAGATCGCTGAGGTTCACTAGCGATTGGACGCCTTTGATTTGCGGGTGCTAGCCTTGCCAGCCCCTCCAGTGGATGTGTCAACTCTTCAGGCTGCGGTCGAAAGCCTTCGCGCAGATATTGACACGATCTTATAGGCTAGGGCGCCGGAGTTTGAGGCTCCTTTTTTCAAGACTGTTGAAGACACAGTGTTGGTGGCCCTATACGCTACTTTAGAGATTCCACCACCTCCACCTTGAGAGCATGCCAAGGGGCGTAGGGGTCGAGCAGAGGATGAGGTGCGAGCACAAAAAAAGGAGCGCCGAGAGATGGAGGCTGCGGGGAGAGCATCACAGTTAGCGGCTGGGGCGTCTAGCTCTTGAACAGTGCGGATAGCAGGAGGCACTACTTATAGTGCGGTTGTTGCTGAGGACACAACTGAGGTTGTCCAAATTGCAGAGGACGTGGGTGCTGGGGAACCGGACCCACCAGCTTGCTGATCGACGGCGCTTTGCACCACAGGTTTGCTTCACCTACTACTCTAGTATTTCAATTTTTGTGCATTGGGGACAATTGCATGTTTTTTTTTTGGTGGCGTAAATGGACATTGAGTGTTAGGGTCAAGTCTGAGTAGCCCAATTCACTATCCTCTTTTGGGGTTTTCTTTCCAGTGTTCTTTTTCCCCAAAAGACTGATTACTTTTTCTTTTGAACCGCCATGTCTATATATTTCGTACATAGTTTAACTCTAGAGCATTATGGCTAAAATGATATACTAATAAATTGGAAAATGATGCATGACTAGGTGTAGTAACTTATAAATGTGTGGCTCTAAGCATGACATAGAGGTACACCATTGACCTACCCTATGTCTAAAATTCGAACTAGGTGTCCGATAATCTGGTAGAGTGATGACATGTCAAGTGAGTGTGAGGATGATTTAAATAGTCCACTATTTGTACTGAGCTAGATCTTACATAGTTAGTCCTACTGAAAGTAAGTTGTAATAGGCCCTTATTCAAGATAGCCCATTTTTAGCCTAAATAAAAGAGAACCAAATGAAATGTATCCTTTTTTTATGCAAATGATCTGAGGTTAAATTAGACCTTTCTTTTTCACCCAAAGTGTTCTTTTTTGGGAATAATGTGTTGGCCCTGGTCCCTCCTTGTACATGTACACCTCAGCTTATGCCAATAGCATATGTTGAGGGTGGCTAATGCAGTAAACAACCTTCGTTATGGCCCTGACCCAACTTTTATTATTTTGTACCTTGACTCATGGCAAAGCCATGAGTTGAGGTTGGCCATTATGAGGAATGCTCTGGAAAGTGGGGTTGAAAGAACAAAGAGAGAGAAAGAACAAAAGTAAAGTGACTCAAGAATTAGTTGAATGAAAAGTAATGAAAAAGAAAAATATACAAGAAATACAAGCAACAAAAGAAGAGAGTCACTTAGACAAATGAAGAAAGTAGAGAAAATAGCAAGGTGAAAGAATATGAGAAATTGGGTGAGATAAAACGATAAAAAGTGGTAGATTTAGACGATATTTCAAGGAGGAAAAAAAGTCACTAAAGTATACCTGAATATACCCTACCTGACCCTGTGCCTATGTTACAAGCTAAGAATGTCCTGTCGTTATCCTAGGGGTTGTATAGCGAACTTAAGGTAGTGAAAATAAGGGCAACGTTATGGAATAGGTATGAATGAGTGTGACTTTATTATGAGAGCGAGTGTTTAAAATTAATACTTATAATCAAACTGAAATCATTGTCTGAAAAATGAGGATTTTCTATTAAAGTGAGGACACTTGTTGCAATACCAGAATTGTTAACACCTCGGTGAGAAATTGAAGAGGATAGGTGTTAGTGCATGGTGAGTCTGTGTCATGTTCTGATCCGACATAATTCAAGCGTAATAGTGATAGTATGCATAGATTTAATGATATTAATCGAGATTGATAGCCAAATGTTTGCAAAGGATAAAACATGAATACTATTGTACAAAGATTTTGTATTGAGTTATAGTGCGTCGCTTGAGGACAAACAACGAATTTAAGTTGAGGGTGTTGATATACCATGGTTTCACAGTATTATTAATACTTTTTTGTTAAGTTAAGTGTGTCCAAAAGCCTTTTTGTGCTAATGTTTATTTAAGTTTCTCTTTACTTTGCATGAAATCTGTCCAAAGATGAATGCGCAGATTTTGAGCAAAGAAATGCAGAAGAGACCACCTATGGAGCTTGTTACGGTCTGTCGTGCTTGTGACGGTCCGTAGGTAGCAGCGTAGTGCAGCTTCTGAAGGAAGATGGGGAAGTCTGACCAAGTGTGGGGTTACGAAGCTTGTGACAGTCTGTCGTGTCTATGACGGTCCGTTCTGCAGGTTCGCCATGAAGTTCAGAGAAGTAATCCCAGTACCCATATTCCAAGAGTTGAAGTGTTTTGGAACGAAGACCCTTGACGAACCGTTGTGCCTATGACGGTCCATCGTGACCACGAGGATCCGTTGACCCAGCTGTATTTTGGCAGATTTCTATCAAATAGAGTCCTTGTTTAATTAAGTCTTTATTTTTTATAAATATTTCGAAAAACCTCATTTTTGAGATTAGACTCCGTATTGTTAGATATCATATTAGTAGACACTGTATTGTTAGATTTTTCAGAATCATTAGACTTTTTGTGAGATTGTTGATTACTTTCAGATTCTTGCAAGTCATTATTGGGGATTAATCAAGAAAACTTTCGTATTTTACTTTTTCTCATTGACGTAAGTACATGAATTCTTATTTAATATATTTGAATATTGTGATTATGACTATGAGTAACTAAACTTCATAACTAGGGTTGTAGGAACCATAGGAAAATAATAAGATAAAACCAAACTAAAATAACGATTCTAGAATAGTGTCTTGCATGTATCAATAATTCTTTCTCTTAGAAGTCTTTTTAACGGATGGCCAACGTTAGAACTCGCCTTAATGCTACTTGCCGGACCATGGAGGTAGATAATAGGAAAAGAATTATCAACATAGATTTAGTGTATACTATCTAATAGGCTAGTATTGATTGGTGCGAGGTAATAACTTAGTCAAATATCGAATACGATGCCTAATATGAGGTAATGATAAGGGTAAGGATAGTAACACACGTAGCGTGACATAGGTATGGAGTGAGATTTTCTAGATGCCGGACCAAGGATTTAGAAGTACATAACGTCTCACATTACATGCAAGATACTAGGAAAGAATTGTTATAGTTTGATTTATAAAGTTATGAACCTGTGGGGAGCACGTAAACCCTAATTACTTTGATTAATTGATTAAAATCCAACGTTCAAAGTTGTTAAGTGTCTCTTTCAATTGCATTAGTTATTTTCATTCATTTGGAAATAGAAACCCCTCTTTTATTGTTTTTACTTTCCAAAGAAGTCATTGAATGAACAATAGTAATAATAGATTGAAGTTAAGTCTAGACTATTTTCCTCGTGGGAACGATCCCAACCTCACTAGTTGGGTTATTTACTTGACACGACTGCTTTACTTCTTATTTGAGAAGTAAGTTTGAGTGTATCATCAGGCTCTAGACACCATAACTCATTTTGGGGTTTTGTAGTAACACAGTTCAAGAACTAGTATTTGTAATTGGCACCCTCTATATGGTAGATGCATTATCGTCTCCAATCGCATGAGCTCATAGTGATCCTACCTTCCATATGTGGGAAGGGAAATTCAGTTCTACTTCACTAGGTGCTAAGCTAGTGTCCAATTTTGAAATGTCTTCCATTAATAATCATCACTTAGGTTAGGTTATAGGGTCTACCCCTTATATAGTCATCATCATATCTCAATAGGGATTGCATGAGTATTGACCTTTCATTACAATTCACACATATGAGGTTTAACACATTTACTAAAACGCATTATGACAAGGCACATAGGCAAATTACTCACCACCCTTATGTCATTACTTCCTAGCCAACAACTCACAAGTCATAATTATAGACATTACAATTAAACATCATAAAAACCCTAAGAAATCTCATTATACATTATACATAAATATAAATTCATCACTAAACACAAGAATTCATAATTGAAGTAAAGGATTGAGATTACATGACTTACCTCAATCTCCTTCACAAGCCATAATCAAAGCTTTAACCATAAACAATCAAATGCAATAAAATATTAGGTTTAATATAATCACACAATATTCATCAACACAATAAGGAAGTCAAGTAAATCACTACGCAACAAGTCATCACTAGTTCATAACATAGGGTTAGGGATTTGGGTCAAATTCATGATCTACTTCATAACCAAAGTTAATTCATTAAGACCTAGCATAATTAAATCATAATAAGCCATAACATAATAATATTAACCAAAATAAATGATAAACATGTCAATTTGGAAGATGAAATTCGTAATAGAAGAAAACTCACTTGAAACTAATTTTTTTGAAATAAATTTTTTGAAAAACCCTTTTGGGAAAGAATCCCAAAGGAGAAAGGAATCCCATACCCTTTTAATTGATGGATGAATAAAATACCTATACTGGATTCCCTATACCTTTACTTAGCCCTTTTATAAAGTTCTTCTATTTGGGAGAGAGAAAGAAGAGAGGAGAAAGAGCAATTCGGTTTTTGAGAAATATGAGAGTTGGGTTTATATAAGTCATTAAATGAATTAATTAGACCTCCATTAATACTTAAATAATTAAATAACCACCATATTAATTAAATGGTCTAACAAAAAATGGAATCCAAAGCAGTGACCTGACATACAAGACCCCGACCTACGGGGCCGTAGGTCAGTCGACGATCAATATCCCTTCTGTGCTTCACATGCGTCCTTTCGGTCAGAGTCTTGCAAAAATTAAACCTCAATATATTAAATAAGGTACCATCGATGGTGGAAATCGATGCTCCATCTATTGGCCTATGCCTCGTTGGTTGGCAATAGTCGACGACACTATTTTTGACAGCTTTTAGTCAACAAGGAAGGGTCCTTCTCAAGGACCCTTTTGTTGGACCTTGGGAAGTATCACTAGTATTATTTGATGTTAAACCAAATTTGATGTGTTTTAGACACCTTTTCACCAAATTTCATCATTTTTAGACTCTTCAAAGCTTGTCAAATAGATTAAGGAACGCTAGGACCTCTTGAATTAGTTTTCGGACGTCATGGACGTTCCTTGACTTTTTGATTCTAAAACTATTAAATGACTTATATACGTTATATTTGATCTTAAAATAGTGTTACAACATTCAGAATATCATTTTAGGTTCTAGATTATTCTTTAGACCTTCAGAGTATTACATTATCCCCCCCCCCAGAAACATTCATCCCCCAATGATATTAAAATTCTTTGAAAGGAAGGATTAGACTCAAGACTAGCAGCCATACCAAAAACAAAATATCAAAACTTGAGTTACAATTCAAATTAACATAACATCATGACCGTTTTACAAATTGCTAGTCAAACATCACTTTCAACTCATAAGAGATCAACGTTCATTACATGGTTTTTCACTTATGCCAAAGCTTTCTTCAACACATATCATAATTCTCAATACAACTCATGATGGCACAACATATGAAAGTACACCTCATAAAATAAAATAAATTAAAATAGCATTTCTTGAAAACATTCATTTCAATTGGCATAAACCACTGTAATTCACTTTAAACAAAGCATAAAATTTACTATCTTACCAAGAATCAAGGAAACTTCAAATAAACTCATTAAATTTCACTTTGAATAGGAATAACTAACCTTAGTTATCAAATAGATGAGGGTAACAGAACATCATGTCGGCCCCGGCCTCTTATGCTGCAGCCTCAACTAAGTGGTTCTTCGACACACTCAAATTAAACTTCCCTAAACAAGTCTAAGAATTCGTATCAAGTAGAGAACCCAATTGTTAGGTTAGGGTCAATCCCACAAGGAAAATGATTTAGACATAAGTTTAGTTTACAACTACGTCTATTGAGTCAAGTCCTTTCCAAAAATAATTTATTAAAGAGGGGGGTTATGAAACAAAAATGTTCAATTATTTCAAAGTAAAACAAGTAGCATAACTAAATATTTGGTATTTATTAAGTGATGAGAAAAAAAGGGTGTTAGTGTTCCTCACAGGTTCATTACGCGGTAATCCTAGATATAACAAAGGTTTCCTAGTGTCTTGCATGCGAAATGATTAGTTAGGTTTCTCTAATTCCTTGGTCTTTCAACTAGAGAATTTCACCCCTTACCTTTGTTCGTCTACGTGAGTATACTTTACTTACCCTTAACTTTACATCATATTCAACATCGTATTCAATATATGAATAAGTTACTACTTCGCACCGATTGAAACTAGCCTATTGGATATTGGTGGGCTGGAGACGAGATCTTTCACTAGATCCACTTGTTCAGGGAGAGTGGTGGGCAGGGATTCTCTACAATGATACTGTTGTAGACCAATGGAAAGGGATGTAGTGCAGTTTGGTAGCGCCTTTGTTTTATCCTGTAAATCTATGTTGATAATTGGGAAAGTTCTAATGCTTGCTCTCGTTGATAATAGGGCAAGTTCTAATGCTAGCCTATTAGATATTTAAACAAGCCTAGTCAAAATAGGGCATGATCTAATGCTTGCTCTCGTTAAAAAGACTTCTAAACAAAAAAAATTATCAATACATGCAATAATTTAATCTAGAATGTGGATTTAGATATCCATGCATAGTGATACAGAATTCATGGTCGTTAAACAATAATTCATGTACTTACTTTTACAAGTTTGAAGAAAATCTGAAAATAAGACTAATAATAGAAAAATTCAATTGTAAATTAATCCGTAAATTAGATATAATTGCCAATGTTGCAAAATCAATTCCGAAGAACAAAAGTATTAAAAAAATTAAAAGGCTAGCACAAAACCTAGGTTTTTTAACCCTATTTATAATAACAAAGTCCTAAATTAAAAGAAGTTTAAAATACAGAAAGTTTGTCTAGAAACATGTCTTCAATCGATGACTCCACTGAAGGTCCAGCGATGGAACGACAGATCATTGAGTGCCTCCATCTTACAATACTTAGTATCTTCTTCATCGTTCATCCTTGCTTCTTCTCTAATGTAATAGATGAACATACAGAATGGTCCGTTCATATACTTACAGTCCGTCGATGCCTTCGTTGTTCCGTACTTAGTTATTTCTTCAACACCGGGTACTAGACTAATCTCTAATTTGAACTATAGTTTACCAGGATGGTCTATTCATCAGTCGACGGACCGTCGATCCTTCTGTAGCTCCACACTTTGTTAATATTCCCCAAGTTTCTTCCAAAAGCTTGGACCTCCTGTCAAAGATCACCACCTACGGATCGTCGAGGGGACGATGGGCCATCAAAGGATTCATGGATAACCTCTTCTGCACAATCTTCTGCATTTCCACTTTGGATAACTTTCTTGCAAAACAAAGATAAAAACACATTAAAATTACTAGAAAAGGCCCTAGACACACACTAAACTTATGAAAAAGAATGGAAAGTACCGTGAAACCACGGTATATCAACAAACTCAACTTAAATTTTTTGTTTGACCTCAAGCGACACAATATGACTCACCACAACACATTTGTACAAAAGTATCCTCTTTTAATCTTTTGAATTCATATGGCTATCAATCTTGACTATTTTAATTGGTTTAATGCAGGATTTCACTCTAAGGCTCATTAGGCTCATTCATGTAGATAATACCATGACACGGACTCACCACCCCAACACCTGTACTCTTTTTCTCCCACAAAGGCACCAACTTTCCAATAATGCAACTAGTGTTCTCACTTCAAAAGATATCCTCCTTTTTTCTTAATGATTTCCAATTCGGGTATAAGGATCATTAGTCAACACTCACACTCAAAACAATTTCACACCTAGTTGGTACTTCTCTCTATAGGATTGCCCTTATTTTCCCTGCTTAAGTTCACCATATTAGACTCTTACGATCATTATATGACTTTCACGGCTTTTAACATAGACTTAGGGTCAGGTATGGTACATATGGATACATTTTAGTTACTTCTTTCCCTTCTTGACATTACGGCTAAGCATCCTACCTCTTGCATTGTCTATTATGCCCTACTCTTCCTTTTCTTGTATTATTTGCCTTGTTTTCTCATTTCTTTCTCCTTTTGTGCTAATGACTTTTCTTTAAGCACTTCTTTTATTTTTATTGTTATTATTTTTTTTAAAAAAAAATTCAAATGATTTCTACTTAAATTGAGTCACTTCTCTTCTTCACTGTTTCATTTTCTTTTTCATTTCACAGTAATCCTTTAAATCCCACTTTTATGAATATTACTCATAATAGACACCCTCAGCTTATGGCTTTTCCATGAGTCGAGGTACACAACACCCATGTTTGGGCTAGGGCCAAGACTAGATCGGTTTCTGCATTAGACACCCTCAATTTATGCTTTTGGCCTAAGTTGAGGTGCACATATCCAAGGAGGGACCAGGGCCAACACATTATACCCAGGGAAAATGAGTTGGGGTAGAAAATAAAAGTCCATTGTATGCTTAAAATATTTTGATATAAAAGGGATCAATTTTATTTGGTTTTCTTTTATTTATCCTGAAGAATTGCTAGTTTGAACAAGGGCCTATGAACATTTAGTAATTGTATAACGCAAATTACTTTTTGAAGGACTAACCGACAAGTTGTAGCTAGGTACCAATAGTGGAATAATAAACTTTTCTCACACACTAGAAACACCTCATTACCTAAACAGATTATCAGACACATAGTTCGAGAGTTAGATTAGGGTCATGCAATGGTGTATCTCTATGTCATACGTATAGCCAACACATTCAACATTAACAATGCCTAATAATGCAAACATACTCTTTATGATGGGCTATCATTCTTATTTAGCCATCAATCTTCAAATTTAACATTCATACTTTGTACAAGATACTAAACATGTCGGTTCAATCGAAACATACCAATTCTCTTGGGGCAAAAAAAAAAGGCAAGAATCCCCAACAAAGGATCATGAGTTGGACTACTCAGACTTCACCCTAGCACTTACTTTCCATTTACCCCACCCTGAACAAGAAAGCATGCAATTCTCCCCAATTCATAAGAAATATAAAAAAATGGTAGGTAAAGCAAACCTGAGGCGCATAGCGCCGAAGATCAATAAGTTGGCGGGTCCATTTTCTCAAAACCCGCTCGATCAGTAGTAGGGAAACCATCAGTAGTGTCCACAGCAATGTCAACACCCTCAGTCGTGCTCTTCTCCTCATCATAAGAGCTGGAGCTAGACACCCCAACAGCTAATTTACGAGACCTCATCATTTGGACCTCAAAATCGACCAACGAAGCTCTCCTTGCTGCCTCCATTTTAGTGCACTTATTTTTCCTAGCCCAAGCCTCCTCATTCTCTATGGACTGATGCCTCTTTGCATGCTCACGTAGTTGGGGCAGCGGTGCAGTAGAGGTAGTGAACAGTGAAACAAGCACCGTATCCTCAACAAGCTCCGCAGGTGCGGCCTTAGGCTCGGGCACCCTTATGTCTAAGAGGGCAATAACATACGCCATCTAACTTACCACATTATCCTGGAGAGTCATCAAATCAATATTGGTTTTGGGCGTGCAAGGACTCTCAAATCAAAAGCATTGATGAGTTGGTGGACCGCCTGAATCCTCCTCTTAGTCTGCTGAGCAACCTTCTTTTTTATCTGTTCCTCTGCCTCGGTAATAAACATCTGCATCAAAGGCAAAATATGGTGCATCAATGTGGGTATCTGGGCCTCTAGTTTCAGGACACTAGCCTTCAGGACCAGTGCTGCTGATGGTGTGGAACAGGAGGAACTCGGTGCTCCACTACTGCCCAGGGCAGACTCAATCATGGTGGTATCCGTAGGCTCTAAAGAAGCAATATTAGGATTGCTCTACCGTATCTATAAGGTTCTTACCCAACGACTGCTCATCTACTCGGGTCCCCCTATTTGGTGTCGCCACTTTAGCCTCATCGCCGAAGAGACCTATCTCCACTGTCCATATAGAAGTACGGAGAACAACTATATGCCAAATGGGCACTCCACTAGCCCTGCAAAACTCAAAAATCATACAGGGAAAAGGGTAAGTGGTCGAGGCCTTAAAATCCCTCTCATGGATGATAGATAGCAAAACCTCTGAAAATAAATCTCAAATCTGGCGACCATAGCAGAAACCAAGACCGCTCTATGCCACGTAAGTATGTTGTCTACAGATGTGGCAGAGAGCCGGTAGCGGACCAAAAGCTAGAGGAACGTGGCCACAAATGTGAGATTGGCCTTATTGATAACGCTTCTGGGGTCCAACACCCTGTACGCATCCTCACGGTCTACAGATATGTGCTGGGGAATAAACCTCTTTGTAGTCTCTCTCACATTCTTGTCTCGCTGGAAATGGTCTTGCTTAATCACATCCCACCTATAGTAAAACTCGAGGGTGAGGGGACCTTATTAGCATCTGTATTCTGCACCGTATGCGAAACGACAAGTGGTAGGCACAGAGATATCCACCCAGAAGCCATGGACTCGAACATATGTAAGTGGTGCCTGTTTGGCGGGATTAGACCGCCTATCCAAAAAACCTCTGAGACATGCTCCGTAAGAAGCGTAGAACTTGCGCACAAATCTTTACTGTAGCGTCCCACACTCCTAGCCATCCACTCGAGCTGGTGGCGGGCGAATATGTCATGTATTGCAGGGACAATGTATAGACTCCTTGAATGAAATTGCCTCTCAATTGTCAGAGTTCGAGTCATGACACCCTTATAATTGAGCAGCTTAGCATCCCTCTATATCTGGTGTTACCCCTGTACGCACCACGGGTTAGGCTGATCACCAATGGGTGCAAGATTCTTATGTGAGAGTGCCGGAGAAAATTCAAAACTCCTGGCCTTATTTGACGAGGCATGGTGTGCAGGTGCATCCATGACAGTGGCTCCTTATGAGCCGAAACCTGAGGCAGTGGATTCAGTCAACCCTATAGAGTGGGCCGACTAAGAACCAGAAGCCTCCTCGGATCCAGACGCTCTATCAAAACCCATGGTAGACCTAGATGGTATGTCGTTCAGTGTGTGCTCCTCATCAGACTAGGAGGCAGTGACTACGCCTTGCACCACCTTCTTGGGCATGCCCCAAGTGGCTCGAGCAGCATATGTAAGGGTCTAGTTTCTTAAGGGAACATATTCAAATCAGCGAATCATGGAATCAGGTCATGTGAAGCGGCCAAAACATGCTCATTAGGGAACGTATAATCAATTTCAGCCTTTTTCACCCAACTCTCGCATAGTTTCATCCTATAGTCTGGACAAGTGATCGACAACTTGAATTTTTGTCCCTTTTCTATGTTTCTCTTCAAAATCAATCTCTTGCAACAGTAATACCCATCTAATAAACCTTGGATTCACAGTCTTCTTTGCCATCAAATATCTCACAGAAGATTGATGAGTATGCACTATGACTGTAGTTCCAACCAAATAGGAGAAATTCTTTTTGAAAGAAAATACACCCGCAAGGAGCTTTTGTTCAGTCACATTATAGTTCATTTTTCCTTCATTAAGGGCCTTACAGGCGTAATTCATGGGGTGAAGGATTTTATCCCTTCATTGACCCGAAACTACACCAACAGCAATCCCACTAGCATTCCACATCACCTCAAATGGCTTACTCCTATCTGGGGAAATCATAATTGGCGCAGACACCAATTTCTCCATCAACTCATAAAACGCCTTCAGAAAGGATTTATCAAAATAAAAATTAATTTTTATCATGTAACTTTCAATGAGGATGTGCAATTTTTTAAAAATCCTTAATAAACATCCGGTAGAATCCCTCATGGCGAAGAAAAACTTCTCATACATGTAGAGATGGGTGGAGGATGTTTTTCTATCACCTCAACATTTGCTGGACATACCTCTATACCCTTCTCTGAGATGCGATGACCCAATACAATACCTCTTTCACCATGAAGTTACATTTCTCCCAATTTAGCACAAGGTTTCAATCTTCAAACCTTTTGACAAACTCATCCAAGTGACTCAAACAACCCTCAAAGGAGTAGCCAACAACTGAAAATCATCCATAGACACATAAATAGTGAGTTCCACCCTATCGGAGAATATTGACATCATACATCTCTGAAAAGTAGCCGGTGCATTACACAACCAAAAAGGTATCCTCTTGAATGCAAAAGTTCCATATGGGCAAGTAAAGGTGGTTTTCTCATGATCCTCTGGTGCAATAGATATTTTTTTGTAACCTGAACAACCATCAAGAAAATAATATCATCCCTTTCCTGAAATCCTATCCAACATTTGATCCATGAAGGGCATCGAGAAATGGACATTCTCAGTCCATGCATTCAAATTCCGCTAATCCATGCAAACTCTCCATCAGGTCACCGACCTCATTTGAACAATCTCATTCTTCTTATTAGGGACCATATTCATTCCCCCCGTTTTGGGAACATAGTGAACAAGGCAAACCAAATTACTATCGTTAATTGTATATATGACTCCGGCATCCAACCACTTAATAATCTCCTTCTTCACTACCTCTTGTATAGATGGATTAACCATCATTCAGTCTCAACACTTGTCTTATGATCGGGCATGAGTTTGATTTTTTGTGAACAAATACCGGGTGGAATCCTAAAAACGTTCGCAATAATCCAACCAATGGCTCATTTGACATTTTTAACACTTCTACAAGACATTCCACTTGTTCCACATTCAAATCTAAGGCAATGATTACTCGTAAAGAGTCATCTTTTCCCAAAAAAGAACCTCTGATAAGGTGGTAGAGCCTTAAGCTCTAATTTAAGGTCTCCTAAATAGATTGTTTTGCGACTGGAGACACGCGATGCTTCATATCAAACTCCATCTTCTTTGGTTTTAGTCGAATGTCACCTAGATCAAGTGCGGCCACCAATGAACTATAATATTCAATACCATCACTATCAAAATTCATGATCACTGCCACTAGTGCCTCAAACCTAGGCACTCTTCTATTTGTACCTCAGAAGAACTCTCAACCCTATAAGATATCGCAAATACTGATTGGAGCTCACTAGTCTACCTCATTTGACCTACAAATGTTGAAAGTCGCTTCATCATTGTTTAACCAAAACATCATCAGCCGTTTCTCAATGTAAGCCAAGACGCGTCCCATACCAAGGAATGGTGTCCCAGGAATAATAGGCACCTCAAAGTCCACATCACAGTCAAGAATCACACAATCCGTAAGAAATATAAATTACTCCACCTTTACTAATAAATTGTGGAGTATCCCAAAAGGCCTCTTCAATGATTGATCAGCCATAAGATTTATGCTTTCCCAAGATCACATAATGCTTTAGAAAAGTGTAACAACACGATTGTACATGGAATAGTGAAAGCACCCGGATCTTCTTTCTTTTGTACAAGAGACCTTCTTGCAATAACAATACAATGTTGCATCCAATCATCATCCTCAAAACTAACAGATCTCTTCTCAGTGACCATATGTTTCATAAACTTGGCATAACCGGGCATTTGTTCACGGGCTTTTTTAAAAGGGACATTGATAGAATGTTATTTCAACATAGTAATAAAATGTGCGTATTTACAATCCTCAGTCTTTTTCACCATTATTTTCGGGAATGGAGGTGGTGTTGTAGGAACGGGAGTCACCTTTTGGGGTATCTCATCTTCTTTCCCTGATTTGTCTACCAACTGACCACTAACTTCCACTACCTTATCATCTCCTCTCATCCTATCTTCTACGCCAGACATCATAGTTGGATCAATGTTTTTCTTAACCCCTTGAGTAGTGACTCTCATGCAATGTCTATCATTTTTTGCGTTTTTGACGGTATTTCTAGGAAGAGTACCCGATTTGCGTAGGTTCATAGTAGAAGACAATTGGGCCCTTTGCAACTCAAGATGCTTAACTAAGGTTGCATGTGCATCCAACTTTTTCCTAATATTAGCTTAATCACGTCTCAACTGTTTGGCGTGCTCATAACTAGCATCAAACATCCTCATCATCTTTCGCAACATATCCTCAACTCATGCCATACTACCTCCACCATTCCTAGGACCAAATTCCCGATTTTGAGATAGAACATAGGGCCAACTTTGATTGTTTCTGTTATAATAGTTACATTGGTTTAAGTGGTTTTCATGGTTGTAGTTTCCTTCTCGAATATAGTGAACCTCTCGATTTTAATTACCATAGTTCTGACCTTGATTTCCTTGACCTTGGCACCAATTCTCTTGATCAGATCCTTTGTTGTTTGGTCGGAAACCCCCTCCCCATTTTCTCATTCACTGCATAAGAGTCTTGCTTATAGTAAAATTCATCTACCGGTGGTGGTGTCTTAGTCAAATAATTCACCGTATTCCCATCCTATGCAACCTAGTGACATGTTTTTTAACCAACCCAAGCTAAGTCCTCATTTGAGCCATCTCTTAATGAATCTCATTTGCGGTCGGGTTGTGTGTAGCTTGCACTGAAAAGGTGTTTCTCCTAGTGTCCGACTTCGTATTTTTCTAAACCTTATTTTTTAAAGAAATTTTCTTTATCTTTTCTGTGATCTCTGCATAATTGACTCACCATTAGAACCACCCGCAATTATATAAAGTAATACATTATTGTTATGATCATGCCCCCTATAGAAGTACTCTTTCAACAGTTCATCATCAAGGCGGTGGTTTGGGAGACTTTTCACAAATGAGGTGAACCTATCCCAAGAACTACAAAACGACTCCCCAGGCAATGTCACAAAGTTATTCACCCTATATATGTGGTTATGATATTTAGAAACTGGGTAATATGTTGTTAGGAACACATCCCTCAATTTCTCCCACTTATACATCGAGTTATAATGGAACTCACTAAACCGAATTGCAGCCTCTCACGTCAGTGAGAGGGGAAACACCCTTAATGCAATCATATCCATGTACAAGTAAGGCCTCCCTACAAAACTCTTGCTCACCGACCTCAGCTTGGCGATGTGATCATGTGGATCCTCCTATAGTAGCCCCAAAAAAAAACCTCTAAAGGTGAGCATCTGCATTACGCTACTAGTTACGACAAATGAACGACCTTGTGGTAGAGGAGGTAGGACAAGAGGTCCATCCGGATTGGTGATGTTAGCATTTCCCCTATAATACTCTTGACGGTGTAGGACAGGAGGTTGTCTCCTCAAAGCGTCCATCACTTGGTTATGAGCATCAACCGGTAGAGGAAGTTGTCGGTTGACCCCATCACCATGTTTAGCGAGATTGTGTGGATTATTTATTATACATATTGTACGGTTCAATTTTGGATCAAACGGATGTTTTGGTTCTCCTAGACTCCGTGTACTTGGCCTAAACTAGAGCTAGACCTTAAATACACAAAAACAAAGAAACAAAGTAAACTTAGGAACTTATAGACTAAAACTCAGTAATTGTGCTTAAAGATAATCTAAAATTCACTTTCCCTAGCAGCGGCGCCAAAAGTTGATACGTTCAAATTATACTTCCCTTAAGAAGTATAATGGTTGTATCAAGTAGAGAACCTAATTTTTATGTTGGGGTCAATCCCAAGGGGAAAATGGTTTAGACTTAACTTTAATCTACAACTACATCTATTTAGTCAAGTCCTTTCCAAAAACATTTAATTAAAGGGGAGGGGGGTTCATGACAGAAATGTTTTCAATTATTTCTAAGTAAAACAAGTAGTAAAACTAAAAATTTAGTGTTTATCAAGCGATGAGAATAACTAGGGTTTAAGTGTTCTCCATACATTCATAACGTGGTAATCCAAGCTATAACAATTCTTTCCTAGTGTATTTCATGCAAAATGATATGTTAGGTATCTCTAATAACCTGGTCCGACAACTAGATAATTTCACTCTGTACCTTGGTCCGGCTACGTGTGTATTATTTACTAACCCTTACCTTTACCTCATATTAAATGTATGGCTAAGTTATTACTTCACACTAATTGAAACTAGCCTATTAAAAAGTGTCCACTAAATTTATATAGATAATTATTTGCCTATTAAC
This sequence comes from Solanum lycopersicum, assembly GCF_036512215.1. Classification (NCBI taxonomy): domain Eukaryota; kingdom Viridiplantae; phylum Streptophyta; class Magnoliopsida; order Solanales; family Solanaceae; genus Solanum; species Solanum lycopersicum. The sequence goes on from NC_090807.1 coordinate 44,290,565, forward strand.
TACCCCCTTGGTCCAACAAGTAGAAATAGGGCAAGTTCTAACGCGTGCACTCATTAAAAAGACTTCTAAATGGAAGAATCATCAATATATGCAAGAATCTATTCTAGAATTGTTATTTAGCTAGGTTTACATTGTTAATTACCCATGTTACCACAACCCTAGTTTTGGATTTACTTACCCATGCCTAATAATATACAATTGATTGTTGTTAAACAATAATTCATTTACTTACTTTGACAAGTTTGAAGAAAACCCAGAAATAACACTTCAAATAGCCAAATTCACTTGTAAATAAATTTCAAAAATTTGATACAAGTGCCCAAGTTAAAAATTGAATTCCAAAAAACTAAATTATGAAAAATAATAAAAAACTTAACCCCAAAATCGAGGTTTTTAACCCTATTTATAATAACAAAATCCTAAATTAAAAGGTCTTTAAAAGAAGTAATGTCTATTCAGAAACGCGTGTGCAATCAACGACTCCATTAACGGTTCGTCAATGAAAGGACATACCATCAAAAGCCTTGGTCGGTCTATACTTAGCATCTTCTTCATCCTTTATCTTTGCATCTTCTCTAATCCAATGACGAACCAACAGAACGCTCTGTCGATACACTTATGGTCCGGCAATGCCTTCATCGTTCCATACTTAGCTATTTCTTCAACACAAGATATTCAAACTAATCTCTGATTTGATTGAAGGTTTGCGAAGACGGATATTGGAACTAATCAGTTGACGTACTGTTGATTATTCTGTAGCCCCACACTTTGTCATAATTCCTCGAGTTGTTTCAAGATTCTTGGAACTCTTATCGATGATCACTACCTACAGATCTTTGATGGGACGACAGAGATGTCGATGGGTTCGTGGGTCACCGATTCTGTACAATCTTCCACATTTTTGTATTTCAAAACTTTCCTGCAAAACAGAGATAAAAATACATTGATATTACTACAAAAAGGCCCTAGACCCACAATAAACTTAAGGAAACACCATTGAAAGTACTGTGAAACCACGATACATCATTCTTCCATAACACTTTTACGGAAGCCACCTCCTAGTTCCTTAACTCTTTTATTTGTCTATAAAAGATTTCAACCGAAACATCCTCATAGGAGAGGTTCTCTTGCACATCTAAAACCTTAATAGGTAGAGTGGACTCGAGATCATCGCTGCACTTCTGAAGCATGGAGAACTTCACATAACCAGGACTGAACTTACCGATCCTCTGTGAAATTTCATAAGGATCCACAATTAGGACTGAACTTCCCTTTCTTTCCAAATATCACCACCCCTTTCATATGTGAAATTTTTAGATATACCTTATCTCCATCAAATTCTAAGTCTTTTCCTATGATCGGCATAAGACTTTTGCCGGCTATAGGATGTTTTCAAGCAGTTTCTTATCGTATGAACTCTCTCCGAAATCTTAAAAATATATTTGAGACCCAAAAGTGAAGACTCGCCCACTTCAAAACATCCAATTGGAGACCTACATATCTTACCGTACAAGTCTTCAAAATTATCCATATATATAGATGAATGGTAACTATTTTTGTAAGAAAGCTCAACAAAAGTCAAGTATTTATCACAATTTCCTTTAAAATCAATTATACACGATCTAATCATATCCTTAAGTGTTTGCATAGTACGCTCCGCTTGACCATCTATTTGGGGATTAAGAGCAGTGGTTAGCTTCACCTTAGTACCCAACCCTTTTTGTAATGACCTCCGCAACCTAGATGTGAATTGTGCACCTAAATTAGATATGATAGATAACGGAATACCATGGAGACACACAGTCTTATCTAGGAATATACTTGCATAATCCTTCAACGAGTATGCGGACTTCACAGGAACAAAATGAGTGGATTCGCTGAACCTATCCACAACCAACCATGTAAAGACATGTTGCTTTTTTATACGAGACAAAACTACCACAAAGTCCATATTAATGTCTTCCCAGTTCCAAGTGGGAACTTGGATTTCTTGATGAAGACCACTTGGCTTTTAGTTGTAGGTTTTGACTTGTTGGAAATTTGGACATTAAGCAACAAACTCCGTTATGTCTCTTTTTAAGGCTTCTCACCAAAACACTTCTTAAAGGTCATGATACATCTTTGTAGAAACCAGTTGAATTGAATAACAGGAATCATGATCTTCCTCAAGAATATATTCTCCAGAGTCATCAACATTCGGAGCACACAACCTTCCTTGATACCTTAAGACACCATCAACTCTAAGGAGAATAACTCATTAAGATTACCAAACACCAACTCCATCAACTCCATCAATGGTTGATCAAGGTGTTTCTTAGACTTCACCTCAACCAGCAAAGACGATTTGGAGTTATGATGGACCATGAAACCACTATTTGGAACATCTTTGAATCTAACACCTAATCGAGCCAACCTATGAACATCTCTCACTAGGTCTTTCTATTTTCCTTCTACATGAGACACAATACCCATGGTTATATGACTTAGAGTATCTGCAACAACATTGGCCTTGCCGGGGTTGTATAGAACACTCATGCCAAAATGTTTCAATAGTTCCAACCAAGCTCATTGTCTGAGATTTACCTCCTTTTGATTAAACACATATTAAAGACACTTATGGTTGGTACACACATCAACATGAACACCATACAAGTAATGTCTCAATATTTTCATAGCAAAAACCACGACCCTTAACTCAAGATCATGAGTTTGATAATTCTTATCATATACCTTAAGTTATCTAGAAACATAAGCTACTACTTTCCCATGTTTCATAATTACACACCTAAACTCCACTCGAGATGCATAACAATATCCAAAATAATAAACCTTGGTACCCTCTGGTAATGTCAATACCTGAGAAGAGGTAAGCCTCTCTTTCAAGTTTTGGAAGCTTCTTTAACATGACTCCGATCACTCAAAATTCGTACTCTTTTGGGTCAAGGTACTCAAGTGAGAAACAATGGATGCTAAACCATCCAGAAACCTCCTATATTATCTTTCTAGACCCAAGAAACTTGTAATGTGGTCACCCAATTTTTTGTATATACCAAGATGTCGTCAATGAAAACAATGACAAATGAATATACATAACTTCAAAAACCCTATTTATTAGGTCCATAAATGCCATATGGTTATTAGTGAGAACAAAGGACATTACGAAGAACTCATAGTGCCATATCTTGTTCAAAATACCATTTTCGGTATATCCTCACCTTTCACCCTAACTTGGTGATATCCCGATCTCAAGTGAATCTTAGAAAAGTAGCTTGCCCCATGGAGTTGATCAAACAAGTCGTCAATTCGAGGAAGAGGATACTTATTTTTAATAACGACTTTATTGAGTTGGCAATAATCAATGCACATTTTAACGGGCCCATCCTTCTTCTTCACAAACAATATCGGAGCACCCCATGGAAATACTAGGTCTAATGAAGCCTTTGTCTAGTAAGTCCTTAAGTTCAGCATTCAAACTCTTTCGTTTCGGCCGGAGTCATTCGATAAAGAGGAATTTAAATGGGGTTGTTATAAAGTAGAAAATCGATACCAATATCAAATTCACGTTCGAGTGGAACTCTAGGAAGATCATTAGGAATGACCTCTAGAAATTCCCTTACTACGGTGACCGACATAATGGGATGATTTTTGGAGTCCAAAGCTTTGACTCTTTCTTTTTTTAATATAAACACCCTTTTGAGATCATTTTAGGGATACAATTTCCACCATTCCACTCTAAGGCGGATTCATTTGGAAAATTAAACTTGAAAAGTCTTGTTCTACAATCAATGGAAGCAAACAATCTTGAAACAAATCCATCAAGAAAAATACATCAAAATCGACCATATCAAATTCTACTAATTGAACATTAGTAACTCAATTGAGAAAGACTATAGGAAAATTTCTATTTACCCTCTTTGTAACCACCGGCTCACATACCGGGGTACTTACGATGAAAGGTTCATTTAGAATATCAGGGAAAATATCAAACATCCGAGATATTAAGGGAGTAAGAAAATGTAGCACCCTGGTGAAGTAAAGAATAAATATCAATACAGAAGACTTGCAACACACGGGTGACCACATAGGGATAACTATATTACTCACATCTAGAACAAAGTGCATAAAAGTGATTATTCTTTGAAGCATCAACATTAGAACGACTAGCTTAAAATTACCCCTTCAAATTAGGGAAATGCTTAACCTTGTGGCCACTCTTTCCACTCCCAAAGCAATTGGCCGTCCAAATGAGACAATCAGCATAATGTTTCTTACCACACTTTTCACAAGTTGGCTTCATAGTTGTTGAATTAGTACCGCTTTCCTTTTTGAGACTTAGGGTTAGAAACCCTAACATGATCCTGAGGAAATTTAGTAGGAAATCTTCTTAAACCTAGGCTTGTCTTTAATGTCAAGCCTACCCTTAGAATAACCACCTTCATAAGACCTTGCCTTTTTGGCCTCCCTATTCTTCCTCCTTAACCTAGTTTCTTCCACTTCTTGAGCATGGACCATAGGAAGAGAGATATTCATATCATCATGAAGCATAGACGAACGACATTCCTCAACTAAGTTTTTTGACCAACCTATAACAAAATGACTCATCTCATCTTATGGGTTAGATACCAAGGATGGAGCACACTTGGAAAAATTAGTGAATTTAAACAAATAGTCAAGTACACTCATACCTACTTGATGAAGGTTTATGAATTCTTCTACCATATCTTCTCTCAACTGTCTAAGAAATAACTGATCAAGGAAAGCCCTCTTTAAGACATCCCATGTAAAAGGACCCCCTCTTAGTGCCCTATTATTCCTTCATTGAACATACAATGTTTGGGCCACATATTTGAGTTGATAGGCCGCCAACTCGGCTTTCTAAATTGAAGTCACTCCCATAGCAAAGAGAATCTTATACACATCATCAAGGAAATATTGAGGGTCCTCATGCGACCTCGATCCAACAAACATAGGTTTACTTATTAGAATAAAGTCTCTCAATCGAAAATCCGTAGTGTTTGCATGTTCAGGCACTCGAGGTTCAACCTCCCTACTCAATTGGGTTGTCATAGCTTGAACTTGAGAAGTGACAGCATTGGCTTGAGAGGTCATGGATTGGAAAAAATTGAGAAAATTCTCCTTTATCTCACCATTGGTCATTGGCTGAGGAACAACGGAAACTTGATCACCCATAGCAACTTCGTCAAGCGGAGGCTCTTGGTTTTCTTCTAGAGGACCTTGGTTGTCATTAGCTCCCACATAAGCAATGCCTTCTTCGGTCCTTCTTGCTTCTACTCTTCGATTATTCATACCTATGACCACGATAAAATGTTTAGGTGTAAGAACATATTATTACTCTAGAGGCACGAGATAGAATTACAAGAAGATAAGAGTCTCTAAGCATCACATAGTCTCTCATTCATAAGTGTGGCGCTCTTCACCATTAGGAACAAAAATATACATATATGTGGTTTAATGAGATATAATTCAACCTCATACTCTGACACCAAGTTTGTCACATCCGAAAAGTACCCCCAAAACGTAACCGGCATTTACATCCTTGGAGAGGACTAGGACAAAATTATTAGCATTAATCATGTCATTCATAGGTTAAAATGCGGAAAAATTAAAACTTTTCATCTATACTACATCATGTTATTTACTTAGACCACTCGCTTACATATAATATATTCATTTCGAGTATACATAGACCCTGCATATAAAAATATTACATAGTCTTCTAATTTTATGCCAAATGTAGGCAACATACACAATACATTGTTAAAAGGGATGTCTCATATTACACCATCTAAATGGAGTCAAATATATGGGCACAAGCCCTTACACAAACTTAGAAACGCAACTTAGGGCTTACGACAATATCTTAAACAACATTAATGAAATTTTCATGTTTCCACTATAACAAAGAACCATATCTAGAGTAATTACAAGGCATCATCCTCGGACATGAGTACATACCCACACTGGGCGAATGATTTACATGTCTTCCTTCAAAAATCATCACGAACCCTTCAACGATCATAAACTAAAATAATGGTGAAAAAGGAAGAAATTGATTAGCACATCACTTGTACAATGTATAGGATCATATGCACATACCATATAGAAATCATGCTAAAAAGGGAAATTTTATTAAAGCATGCTGATATACTTTGAAAATCCTAAGGCACATTAAACAACCAATTCAAGTCAATAGTACATATTCATTATGACGAACCCATGTGCATCACAAGATCAACAATTCAACTTCTAGTCAACTCAACATGCATATCAACATAATTGAGCACATAATCAAGACAAGTTTATCATCAAGTTATAATATGAACAAGGAAGTATAAGAGTTCATAAAATCATCACCAGAGCAACATCATTACTCAAAAACCCTCATTAAATTAACTAGATCAATTTCTAAGAAAGGACCCATAAACTCACTCAACCAAGTAAACCCAAAGAAAAACCATGAGCAATGAACAAATTCACATACAATATCATTAGGAGTAAACATTAGCATACTTTAGCAATAGAGAGCAAAAACATGTTCATCAGTGAAACCAACATCAAATAGTGTCATTAACATGTGATATAATCATTTACATTTATAAGCACAAAAACACATAAGAACTTCCTTCTATGACTTCCATCAAGGCTAATTAGTGCAATTTATAGGTACACTCTCATATCCCTATAACAGTCCAAAAAGTTGAAACCTAATCTACAACCTAACATGAGTGTATAGGGTTTAGATACTGTTTTAAGAACTAAATTATTGTATATAATACATCCAAAAAGTTTTAGAGACAAGATGTCATAGAAAATCCATGACGTCCGAAAACTAGCCTAATTGAACTATTTGACGTTTCTTAGTTTGGGGATTATTTCCGAGGGTCAAATGAAGTCTAGAACTTCTAAAAATACTTTTTAGGTATACTTTAGTATAGACGGTCTAAAAGTCCAAAAAAGACACCCAAGGGACCACTCGAAGGGTCATAGAGGAACACCCCCAACATGGGTGGGCGGCCTTTCAAAGCAGCCTGGAAAAGTCAAGAATCAGCGGGCTATTGAGCGATGCACAGCCCACACGGACCTCACTGGTTCAGTTTTATTTTCCAAAATTTAAAATGCGTGTTGGACCTGCGACAAAAATTCAGTTCTTAGATTAGATAAAATCATATTTTTGACATTTTTACTTCACAAAAAAGACAGTGAGAGGTGTTTTGGGTAATTTAGGGGTGATTATATATAGCCTAAGGTTCATTTTAAGTTATTATTCACTCATCCACACCCATTTTCCAAAAAAAACCCCAAGGCTCTCACCTCTATCTACTTCCTCTCTCTCCAATTCTTCCATTGAAGAAGGATGAAAACATGAAGAAGGTCGATTTACCTAGGATCTCACTTTAATTTTGTGGATTAATCCTCAATAAGGTATGTGTTCTTTACTCTTGGGATTACTTTCCCAAAGTGGTCCGCTAAAAGTTTATTTCAAAATACCCCATTCCATGGGGTTTTCCAATTGTAATGGGTTTCTTCTAAACTTCAAGCAGATGATAAATTTTTATTTCCTATGACTTATTGAGTATATATTGTTTATTTGTTGATTTTAATTGATGAAATATCATGTTGATACTGTTACCTTCCACAATTTCCTAAATCTTTGATCTTGGTCATGAATTGATGGGAGTTGAAGATGATTTGATTATTATCTTGTTTTATCTATTCTAATTCATGTATAGTTTTAATAGGTAATTTTTTGTTGGGATCTTAACTATTTCTTTATGAATTATTGATGAACCCATGTTCCCCTAACCCTAGTTTATGAATAGATGTTAATTGGGATAGTAAGATGCAATTGACCTACTTCTTGTATTAATTACTATTGATTGATGTTACTACACCTATTATTGGATGTTATTGATTGGTTGATGGTAAGACCATAATGATGGATTTGGAAGGAGATTTGGTAAGTCTTCATGATCCTAACCTTTACTTCAAGTATGATGGCTTGTGATTGGTGATGTAGTTCAATTGAAGTATACCTTGTGAATAGCCTAAATAGGTGTTGGTATGATGTTTAATTTAAATGTATTGACTATGTGATTGCGAGATTATAATTAAGATGAAATGATATAAGGTTGTTGATGACTTGACTATGTGTTTTATTATGAAATGATAATGATGATATGCTAATCTCACATATGAGGGTTGCCATGAAAGGATATTCTCATGCAATACCTATTGAGTTAAATGAAAATGACTATATAAGGATTATACCCTATGACCTAAACTAAGTGATTATTAATAATGAAAGACATTTAAAAAGGGACAGCTTAGAACCAAGTGAAGTTGACAATGGGACCGTTGACTTCCCATAGAGGGAGATTCAACTTATAGCTCCATATGAGGTGTTTAATCCCGTATGAAGAACACTCACCCAATGGATTCCCATGAGATAATTCTCCAAATCCATAGGCATGTAAGGGTTCATAAATATTTCTTTGAGAACTATGCTCCATCCATAGGACGACTAGCAAGTGGATCCACCTAGATATCTACATTTATGTTTGGTTTTACTTCGGCCGATAGACAACCTTCCATCGGTGTAAGGTTTTACAACACAAGATTAAACACTTAGTTCTTGTGGTCTTTGTGAGTTACGGAAAGTGTTCCAAAAGTAAAAACAAGTAATGATGTGAACTCTAATTAGGGTGACTTAAGATGTTGTCTTAGTATAGGTATGGGTATGGGACTCTACTTAGGCATTGCACTAGTTGTCTTTGAGAGAAGTTCTAGAAGGATGTTCTTATGAAATGAAAATCTTATAAATTAAATGCTATGCTTATGTTGACTTTACATGTTGATGATCCTATATGATGTTAGTTCATTCATGAACGTGCTATTGGTCTATATTGCTAAATATGATGATGGTTTCTATTGATACTATGTTATGTTGAGTTGACTTTGCTTATGATCATTTGTTTGGTTTATTTGATTAATTAAGATTATACGACTTTCCTTTGTCATTGCACTTGTAGGATAAAATGGTGGATTGTGAGTAAAGGGTCTTGCTTGTATTATGATGTAATGAACTTTTTTATATGTTAACTTGACTATTACTTTTTGATGTTCGTCTTGGGTCGTACATGGGTTTAATTTATGGATTATGTGATTATTCGCTTATATGGGTTCTTGATTGTGCATAAGTCTTTTTAAAGTACTTTAGCATGATTTTGATCAAATGTACTCTTTAGCATAATTTCACATGTTTTATGTGCATATACCCATATATACTTATGTCTGTACTAAACCATGTTTGATGTTTACTACAAAGTGTAGGATCCGACTTTTGATATTATAGAAGACTTTGAAGATTAATTGAATTCTTATTTTCCATGTTTGTTAAGTACTCTCTTTATGAGGATGATATCATTATCTACTAATTGGATTTTTTTAGTCATAGAGACACTTTGTTCATTCTCTTTCATTTTGGTACTATAATTGTAAAAACAATATATGGCTATTATTGTTGATCTTAGGGCTATGACCAAATTGTGATACTCTTGTCTACATGGTTTAATATGAGACAATATTACAGTCTTGTTATGATACTATCGCATACTATGTAAGTGCAATCAAAATAGAAGACTATGTAATCTCCCTATAGAAGGGTCTATGTATACTCGATAAATATATATTACGTGTAAGTGAGAGGTCTAAGTAAACTTCAAGTAGAAGTAATCCAAAAGTTTTATATTTTCCACATTTTAACCTACAAATATAATGATGTATGCTAAGAGGCTAGTCATAGTCATTAAAGAAGAAGACAACACCGGTTACATCTAGGGGGTGCTCCCCGGATGTGACAACCCCTACCTAAACTAAGTTAAACCACTTAGGTCATCCTAGTTAGAGTTCACTTTATAACATGATTTTACCCTTTAGGAAGATATTACCTTAACCTACATAGACCATATGAACTAATGTGGAATCCAGTCTCATGGAACCTTACACCGAAAGATGGAGGACTACTTGCCAATTAAGTACCAAAACATAAACATATAATCTATATGGATCAACTAGCTAGTATTCCTATGGGGGTAACATAGTTCAAGCACTAGGAGTTGTTTTTGGGACCCTCTTTAAAATAAATTGATTATAATCTCCATTTTCTTGAGTACCATAGTGATCCTACCTTCCCTATGTGGCAAGGGACACTCTTCTTATCTAGTTCACTCGGTGCTAAGCTAGAGTCCCTTTTTGAAATGTATTTCATTAATAATCATCACTTATTTTAGGCCATAGGGTCTACGACCTATATAGTCATCGTCAAAGCTTAATAGGAATTGCATAAGTATTGTCCTTTCATTACAATTCACATGTGTAAGGTTAGCACATTTACATAAACAAATCATGACAAGGCACATAGGAATATTCATCAGCAAGCTTATGTCATTACATCCTAGCCAGAACTCACAAGTAATAATTCAAGACATTCCAATTCAACATAATACCAACCCTAATAGATATTATCATAAAGTATAATTCAATAAAACATTATCACTAAACAGAAGAAATCATAATTGAAGTAAACGATTGAGATCACAAGACTTACCCCAATCACTTTCACAATCAATCATCCAAGGTTTTACCATTAATTATACAATTAAACTCCAAAATGGGTTTAGTATCATCACATAATACTAATCAAAACAATAATGAAGTCAAGTGAATCATTACACAACAATTCATCACTAGTTCATAACCTATTGTTAGGGATTTGGATCAAATTCATGATCTACTTCATAACCTAGGTTAATTCATCAAGCACTAGGAAAATTAAATCCTAATACATCATAATATAATAATAATAACCAAAAAAATAAAACATAAAGCGATTTAGAAGATCAAATTCGTTATAGGAGAAAACCCAATTAAAATTCATATTTTGAAATCAATTTTTGGAAGAACCCTCTGGGAAAGAATCAAAGGTGAAAGGAATCTCATACCTTTTTAATTGATGAATGGAATGATTAATAAAATTACCATCCTTTCTTCCCTAGACCTTTACTTATCCCTTCAATGGAGTTCTTCTATTTATGAGAGATAAAAAAGATAGAAACAAGAGAGAAGGAAGGGAAATTGAGTTTTGGGGAAATATGAGAGTTGTGTTAGTTTAATAGGTTAAGGGATTTATATAAGTCATTAAGTAACTTAATCAAAAATCACTTAACTCCTAAGTAATTAACTAACCACCTAATAAATTTATTTCATTAATTAACACGTGGCATCCAAAAAAGTCACCTAACCTATGAGACCGCGACATACGGGCCGTTGGTCAGTGGAGGCTAGGTCCCTTTCGTGCTGCACATCCGTCGGTTTGTTCAGATATATTCCAAAATGAACCATCACGAAATTGAATAAGGGACCATCGCCGCCCCGTCGATTGGCTTATGCCTCGTTGGTTGACAACGATCGGTGGCACAGTCTTTTGACAACTTTTAGCCAATCAGGTTGGGTTCTCCTCAATGGCCCTTTAGTTGGTCCTTAGGATTCGTACCCCATACATTTCGACTATAAAACAACTTTAATGTGTGTTATAAACCTTTTAACAAAATTTCATCATTTTCTGACTCTTAAAACCTTGTCAAATAGACTAAGACATGTTAGCACCTCTTGAACTACTTTTCGGACGTCATGGACGTTCCTTGACGTTTGATTCTAAAAATTCCGAAATAACTTATATAAATTATATTTAATCTTAAAACAGTGTTACAACTTTATATTCTCATGTTAGACCATACATTAGACCTTATATTTTCAGAATGATACAAGTATGACTTAATAGATCGACATTCCTACTTGGAAGTTGGAACTGATAAACAAGGATTTTATAACAGATTAGCTCATACTTGAAGAAAGAATGACTCTATTTTTTGATAGTCTATAGAGTTACTGATTCGTCATGCTTTTTAGTGGTGATGTCTAAAAATTCGACGGAGGATTATGTCAAGCTTTATATTATTGACATTGGAGTTCCTTTATCTATCATTTTTGATAGAGGTCCTCAGTTTAATTCTCATTTCTCACCACAACAATAGGGATGTTTAGCTTTGAAATTATTAGGCACGACACAAAATTCATCATTAATTATTCATCTTTTGAGACATAATTCTTTTTCATGTTTGCATGCATGAGCAATGTACTTTTAATAACTTATAATTTCATAGAAAAAATTTATCCATTAAAATTTGCCCCCCCCCCAAGAAAATTTTGCTCTATTTATTACCTATCTTTAGGGACGAATTCAAAGTTATTAACCACATATACTATTGTCGCTAATAATACATCGAATTTCGAACAAATTAGTTTTTTTTTTACTAATAATGCAAGAAATTAGTGACAACTATGTTTTGACATAAGCAAATTTTGATGGTCAACCTTTTATCTAATTACATAATTTTTTTTCACAAAAATATGCAATGTTTAAATAGTGACAATTTAAATTTTTTTAGTAGAACATTTAAGTATTTTATACGAAAAAATGATAGATTAAAATAAAGATTTATTTTACTACACTTGTTTTTTATTATAAGTAAGTTTTTCTCAATCAGTTAGATATTTTTGAAATCAAGAACTAAGTTTTTGTCTGGATCCCATTAAAGAGTGGCTACAAGGCTGTGTTTAGGTTATTAGAGATCAAGTTCGGTTCATTCCACGACCCACCAAATTTTAGTAGTCGGGCTACTCTGCTCAGGCAATGTTTAAACTATAAACTTTAGATGAGATGGGAAGTCATGGATCGTTTGGGTGGGCGAGTAATTTTTTCTTTAAGTTTACTTATCCAACTTGATTTAAATTTAAAATTTGAAAGTTCAATTTTAATCATGTAGTGTAATGTCATCAATTTAAATATTTTTTTTAAAATGTATCTATTTTGATTTTAAAATTAAAAGTTTAAATTTCATTTTTCACATGATTCTCTCTATTTATCTATATTTCTACATATTTAGTACCTATTATTGTGCTTCTAACTTGCATATTTCATGGAATTAAAGAAATTAAAATATTTAAAAGAATTAGTACAGTGTTATCAATTCGAATGTTACATATTAATTATATATATATATATATAAATGACTACTTATACATCTCAAATATAATTTCGATAAATAAGCGATTATATCTAATTACTTTGTATTATCTTACTTTATCGAAGTCTAATATAACTTCACAAAGCCCCTATATTCATCATTATTATGTGTTTCCAAATTATTATTTGGCTCAAATTAGCTTTATCGGACTATTTTTATCAATTAAGTTAAATTGGATGTGTTAATAGATCAACTTAATTTATTGGTAATTATTATTATATAACTTAACTAATCAAGTTACTTTAACTTCAATTAATTTAATATATCAATTTTTTACAAAACAATTAATAATTAAGAAGCTATAAAACAATATGAATAACTCTCATCGTTTTACAATATTGACAAATAATATATTTTTAAAAAGTGTCATTATTATTGATACAATACATATTTTGTTCTCAATGATAGAGATATTTTCGAAACATTATTCTTTCAAGTTTCAACTTTAGTCTAGTCCAGGTTTCCAGTTGCTCACCTTCCTTGAAGGAAAGACTCAAAAGATTCATTATTGTGGTGAATAAAATTCCATGAGACACAATTAGAAGGTGTTTATGTTTTTCCTTTCCGATTTATGGGCAATTTTGTAAGCAATTTTTCTCTTTCAATAAATTAAAGTTATTTGCCTCACATTTCACCAAGATATTCGATTGTGGAACACAAAGGTATATGTGAAACATAGGTGTTTTTTTATTGAAATTTAATGTTATTTTCGAATGTGCTCTTGCAATTTTCTTATCTGAAGGGATGATGTCATTTAATTGATTGTTCATTTGTTAGACATTTGATATTTGAAAAATATCAGATCTTTTCACAAGGTGTTGTGTTTCTCCTTGCATTTTCTATGATTTTTTACACAGTATTTTATAACCCTTACTACAAAATAGCATAATTCAATTTCTTTAAAATATTGTATTTGTGATATCTTTCAAGGTTAAATATTTATATATTTTCTCCACTATCCTGTGAAGACTTGTAACTTTATTTTTACTCTCACTTTTAGGATATTAGAGTTGTTGAAATAACACTTATACGAGCTAATTAATGAAAAACTTAAAATGTTTGAAATGTCACATATAGGATTATACTAGGTACGCTATTGTTGTGGTTTTATTTTAATAGTAGTCCATTTGAGGCATGACATCGTCGAACTCTGCCTAAGCATTATTTTTTAGAGTATCTAATTTATCTTCATTATGAGTAGATGAAATATTGTCCTGTATATCAAACTTGAGAAATTATTAATAGAATCTTTTAGATTATACCGGCAAGGGCTGTCATAATTCTTTTGAGAGGACTTTTAAAGATGCAAATTAAGAACCAATGTTAATCACCCTAAACAGTAGTCTATCAATAATTCTTGTATCAAGGGTGTTACATAACATATATACACCTATACACACATATACTTTTAACCATATACTTACTTTTGTAACAACTGAATGTTTTCCACAAAAGGAATTTAGTTAAACTCACTTGTTACCATTTCAATCCATAAAATGGTTGGGTGATGTGAAGGTCATACTTTATGTAATTGTATTGAATAGATTGTTACAGTCCCCAAGAAATAGGTTCCAAGTTAACTTGTCTAACATGGTTGTGGTAGATCGGATCATACATATTGGATCAGAACGTGGAGTTTATTATGTAAATCTCAAGACTAATGTGGTATGAGTATACTTGATATATTATCATTTGCATCCTCTATATGGAACCCACTATTTTAGTATATCTCATAGGATCAATGTTAGTCCCTATTCCACCAATCAAATGCATAGTAAAATTATCTAAGCCACTCATGCATCTCAATGTCAACCCTCAAAAGCATGTAATTATTTCTCTATGATATGAATGTCCTAACATCATACCGAACCAACTCCTCTATTTTACTCTCCAAATATAGAATTCTCTATTTTTTTGACAATCAACTTCAACCCAATTCTTTATTTTACTATAAAAACAAGAATCGTTATGTCTCTCCTCAGTATAATATTATTATTTCCAATTCATTATCATTTTCTTATTTCATAAAATGAATTCTTTATCTCTCTTTTTCTTAATAATTACTTTATAGAATTTTTGATGTTATATAAAAATAATATTTTCTTGTAAATTTTCAATATTATTAATTGTTAAAAAAAATTTAATAGATAAATCAATAACAAATTCAAATAAAAGTAACATACAATTATATAAAGACTCATTTATCATAATTTTTACGTTGAACCCATAAATACTCTATTAATGCACGAAATGTAAGACCTCAAAAATGACTTAGGTGAACTAGAGTCTAACATGTTGGTCATTATGGTCTATGGTCGTAAATTGGTCAAAAATGTGATATTGAGGCAGTTACATAGAGTTTAGGTACATTGAAAGTAAAACATCAAGGGACGACCAAGACATTCGATGACTAAGTCACCTATGTGCCTAATATGTTATTTTATGTGTGATTAATGAGGTTTTAATGTCCTTAAATGATTTATTATAGCATATATAGGTAGTGTGTCATGTTTCGTGGATTTTGGAGGTCGCACGTCCAAGATCGTCCATGACTTTAAAATGGTTTGCCTTTAAATGACCTTGTTTGCATAAACATGTTTCCTTGAGTTTTAAGTATTTGTTTTGGATTAAATTCATGTGAGAGGTGCTTAAATTGTGTAGTATCATTTTTGGGTTGGAAACATCCAGTAAAACATCCCCAAGGACCATGGAAGGGTCCTTGAGGAAGGACCAATGTTTGTGGCTAATACTGCCCAAGGGAGTCCTACGTACGGATGGCAAACGACAGTGGATTGCCTGGTCGACGCCCCATAGTTTGAGAAAGTTGTATGGTACTACGAGTAGGAATAAAAGCTCCCATTTTTAAGTCGCTGAACCTATCAACGAAGAACAGGACGGTCCGTGTTAAGGGTTTTATTCTACACAGATCTTTATTAAATTGAGGGGTGAAGTTTTAATTTAACCCCGCTTCCAAATAAGAGTTTTGTCTATTCCTTAATGGTTTTTAGGTATTTAAAGTGTGTATATAAGCCTTTAACACTTAGAAGATTTCATTCTTCCAAATCAAAACCACAAAATCCCTTAGATTTTCTTAAGACTCCATTGAAGTCAAAAGTCAAGGAAGAGGTTGGAGTTTTTAATTGACTGGAGATAAAAAGTGAAGAATTATCATCATTGAGGTATAATTTTTTATCCTTGAGACTCTCTTAATCAAGGAGCCCAACTCTCAAGAAGTTTTCTAATGCTTTTCAAAGTTAAATTGTCCAATTTCATGATTCTGGGTTTTGGAATTATTTGTTTTTAAACTTTTATTATGGATTAAATTATTATTGTATAAATGATTATAACCTAAATTACCTGTGAACCCATGAATTGGATGAACCCTAGTTCTTGACTAAGTTATGGGTTACTTGATATTGACCTAATGTTGATTTATTATGGTGTAATCTTCTATGGGCTGTGTAATGATGTAATAATTGTAGTAAATTGATATCTAGGTTGTGTTAGATTGATGAATATGTAGCTAGTTTACCAAGTTTCATGAATATTGTTATAATTGCATTGAATTATCGATTAGTTCCATGGGTAAGGGCCTTATGATATCAAATTGGGTTATTTGGCATTGTACTAAGATATTGAAGATGGTGTGGTGGTAGGATGCCCTATTTCCTTTATTTTTATGTTAATTAGACTTCAATTATATTGTGATTTGTATGGTCCACTTATGGTGGCGATCTTATGTACTTTAATTGCAATTTATGTGGTGTTGACGGAGTTACTTTATGTATTATGATGATCATGGCCTTGTCGGATTGATGTATTATGATGAATGGACTAGTTGATTATGTGAAGTATGATCATATATACCTACATTCTAGTAATTTAAAAGTTTATGTATATTATAAGATCATGTTAGGCGATTACTATGTGCTTGTATGTGTACTATTAGAGTTGATACATGGTCGCTCCTACTTGACTATTTGAGTATATAATTGTATTATTGATGATGATATGGAAGTGTATATGATGAGTTAAAGATGATAATGGTTATTCCTAGGTGACTTAATGAATGATATGCTATATGTGATAAGGTAAATAATGTTGTATCTTGTTTGGTAGACTTGTGTACTTTACTTGATATATGAATGAATGATATGATAATATGAGAAGTATTTACTAGGTATGCTTAGTGAAACCTTTTCATGCATGAATTAGGGTTGATAGTTTGGAAACGCATCATATCATCCTTTTGAAAGTCATAATTAGATATCTTAGTCGCCATTTAAAGGTAGCCCTAGTGGACCTCTTTGGCAGGGTGAATGTTATTGGGTTATGAACTAGATAAGGAACCTCTTTATGTGATCCTTTAATGTAAATTACTGTATGAGAACTAAGAATAGCACCGAGTAACAATATTATGGGAAGTAGCTCTACTTGAGAAAGTGACTAGAAAACAATGTACCTCTACTTGAAAATGATACTATTGTACGTAAATGCCCTTCATATTCCTTAACCATGTGTCTATATGGGATATGTACTTGTTCTACCCTTGGAAAGTATAACACCCTCATCGAAGTAGGTTAGAACTTCGGATTCCATGTCTAGCTATCATAATCAATGTCAGTTATTCTCTATTCTCATCATGTGGTATACTTACTAGCATTATAGATGTTCTATCAAGTTTAGTTGGTGGTATGGGACGCTATCCAGACATTGCACAATAGGCTTTAAAGGTGTTAGTTAGACTCTCTAGGACTTTTCCAAGACTGTTACTTGGGTGTCCTATATGTTATGTATGAGTCTCAAATGAACTAATGAACTACTGACCTATGTTATGAAGCATGTAAATGAATGAGTACCTTTCTAAAGTTACTTAAGAATTCAATAGGTAAAGCGTGAAGAGGGTATAAGGGATTAATACTTCATATCTCATCTTTGGAAGTCTTCATAATGACTCTAGTTAGAGAAGTTTGTTGAATTTGTGGACATGATCTAAGCCTTAGGTAGTCTGAAGGATTACTTAGATAATCTTGAAGAGGTCAATCATGGATGTTATCTTCTTCATTTACTCAACTAGCTTTTTTGATAGCCTTTGGAAGGAGAATGTCATGTTATATTTGGGTTGATGTATTAAGTGACACTTATTCTATCCTAGGTATCCTATAGGATCTTATAAGTGTGTGAGTAAGGAATTGAATGGGCGGTCGCTTCACAACTCACTCAAGTGAGACTTATAATCACCTTTGGTAGAAGAATCTCATGCTCATAAGTTGATGTATTGAAAATGTGTATGTGACCCACTATAAGTAGTCTTTAAGGTCATTTAGGCATGTCTAGAGAGGTTGTATGGGCGGTCTCTCTTTGCGTTTCTTAAGCGAATCTTAGGATAGTTTTAAGTTGAATGACTACATAGTAGAAGATGTCTAGGGTAAAGATAAGCAACTTCACTGTACAGTGAATTCCTTCACCGTAATAGTGAGTTGAGATTACTATAAAGTGACTTCAAAATATATGATATTTGGTTTATTATTATCTTATGTGTTTCTAAGTAGAGATATGTTGTTATTATGATTATAATATGATTTTTAAATTAAAATGTGCATATTTCCAATAAATGTCCATTTTCATGAATTTTATTCATTATGTTATACATAGTACACGTGATTGTACTAATTCATGCTTTTATCTATTTCTATAATTGTTGGTAGGTGAGGAGCATTTGTGAAGGAAGACTTGAACTGTAGTATAATTCAACTTAAGTTGAAGTATGTCCTCATTTGACTCGAGGGAATATATGTCTTTTATATTTCCATTTGAAGTATTGTAATAGACTATGTATATCTATATTCGTATTATGTATGGTCCGTGTCCCAAGCATTCTCGTGAGTAAGATTTATGATATTGAGACTTAGTATTTCCTATAACTATATATGAAATAGTTCTTAGATAATGTGATATGTTTTCTGAAAAGTTGTAGTTCTCCACTACTTTTTACTATGCATATGCGATAAACGATATGTAAGAGTTTGTACAAGACCTCCGATAGGTCAAGCACGTGTGTCGCAATCTGAGATTGGCCCTTTTATTCTAGCGGTTTGTTTTGGGCTGTAACAAGTTTGGTATCAGAGCATAGGTTGTGAAAGTGGTTTAGAAATCAAAATGTCTCATCAAGTAACATCTAGTAGAGTCTTCACCATAGGTGTGAGCCACAATACATCTATGGGTGAGAGGATATAGGACGATAGTGTTTCCTTTTTTTTCTACTCCTATGTCGTGTGGTAGAGTAAAAGTTATGAGTAGTCATTTCTAATGATTTTCCTTGTGTTTCTAGGAAGATTAATTTGAGGAGGACACCGGCTACGAGAGTTGATGAGAATAATATGCATGAGGAGATTCCTCCTCAAGTTGAGAAAGTTGAGCAAGTTTCACAAAACAGGAAAGAAGTCAAAGGTGCTCTAGGTTATCAAGTCCCTATTGTGGAATAAGGTAATGAGGATCACCTAGAGTTGAGTAATAGGGATATAAGGGAGGCGTTGCTTGCTTTATTCCGAGCCTTGAAAACTCCAGTTAATTTGAATATGGTGCCTAGGTGGGTGTTGTGGAGAACATTATGATGTCTAGGTTTAGGGACTCTATGAGGATGAATCCTCTTGTCACTCTTGGCTCTAAGGTGGGAGAGGATCCCAAAGAGGTTATAGATGAGGTTTAAAAGATAGTGCTTGCTATGGGAGTGACTTCTAGGGAAAAAGTCGAGTTGGCTTCGTATCAATTGAAAGGTGTATCTCAAAGTGTGGTACACACAATGGAAGGGCAATAGGTTGGAGGAGTCAGGTCTTATTGAGTGGGAAGAATTTAAAAAAGCTTTTCTTAATAAGTACTTTTCCCGTAAGATGACGGAAGTTAAGCTAGAGGATTTTATAAATCTCAAGAAAGGCAATAAGAGTGTAGAAGAATACTCTTTGAAGTTCCCTATTCTATCCCAATATGCTCCCTACCGTGTGTCATATCCAAGGGATGAAATGAGTTGCTTTGTAACTAGGGTCGCCGACTTAGTAAGGGAAGAATGACGTACGAAGATGATATATGATGAGATGACTCATGGTGTATGTACAATCAATTGAAGAGTCTAAACTTAAGAGGATGGCTAGAAAATTGAATAGGGGTGGTTCTCGTGATCAAGCACAACCTAGATTCAATAAGAGGGCTCAAACACAAGAAGAACCTAGGAGTGCTAAGGTGAAATTTAAGAGAGTATGTGGTTAGCAATATGAAAAGCCTATATGTTTAACTTGTGGAAAGAGGCACAATGGGAAATGACCAGCCATTACTATTTGTTATTTTGGTTTTGGGAAGGATGGTCATAAGGTGAGAGATTGTCCTACTATTGAGGCTAGAGGAAGAGAGAGTAAGATAGTTGCTCTAAATATTCCAAAGGATGATGTTTAAGCTACGAGGCATTTCTATGCACTCCGGACTAGATGAGAGAAGCTGAATGTTGATGATGATGATAAGGGTAAGTCCTTGCATTACTTTTCAGTGATATGAGTTCCTTCTGTGTGGGAGAGTATGGTTAGAAGATGGGATATAATGATATGGAAGCATGTTTCTTGTGCATGGTGTTTACGAGTTTTATTGAAATTGAATTTCATTAACTTCTTGCATTTTGCATTTTATGAAGCCATGATTTTGTTGTAAGCTGTGGTTATATGATGTTACTTTGAATACTAGCATATTCCTATCTTAAATTTCCTAAAGGTTGCATTTTTGAAAAAATTTCCTATATCAGTATAAAATTTTCTAAACTTGACTAATCGATTCTTTTGTCTTAATTTTTTGTATTTGTGGTTAGAATTGATTTATATGAGTATGATATTAAATATTAAATCATATTTTTCTATTTGGAAGGAAGAATGTGAGTTTTGTAGCATAATGAGTTATAGAATTGTCTTCTAGTTTCTTGTTGTGTTGTGAATATCTTGAAGATTGATGTTTTCTTCTTGACTATGTGTTATATGGTATGTTCATGAGCTGCTACTTAAATCTCTATTATTGGAAGTGTTTGGAGAGTGGCAAGTGTCATTCTAGGACGAATGTTGTCCAAGTGGGAGAGATTGTATGATCCCAAACGTAGGTGACTACAGACTAACATATTGTTCATGATGGTATAAAGTCGTAAATAGGTCTATAATATGGTATTGACGAACTGTCTTAGAGTTTAGGTGCATTGGAAGTCAAACATCAAGGGACGACCAATACGTTCGATGACTAATTCACCTATGTGCATCATTTGTGGTTTTATGTATTTATGTGTGATTCATGAGAATTTAAGGTCAATAAAGGATTTATTAGAGCATATATAGGTAGTGTGTCATGTTTCGTGGAGTTTGGAGGTCAACATCCAAGATCATTCATAATATTAGCAAGGTTTGCCTTGAAACGACCTTGTGTGTCTAGTCATGTTTCGTTGAGTTTTAAGTGTTACTTTTTGATTGGTGGCCAAAACTTCCAATGGCAGTCCCACCTATGGGTGTGAAACAATGGCCCGTGGCCTTGTTAAACCCCTATTGGTGGAGGGCATCGTCTGGTACTCATACTAGAGAGCAAAACTCCTATTTTTTCAGTATCTTAACCCATCAGCAGAGGACAAGATGGTCCGTGTGTTGACTGACGCCCCGTCGACGGGTAACCATTTTTTGTGGGTGTATTTTGTGCAAGCCACTGTCATGGAGTGAAGTTTTAATTTTAACCCACATCCAAATAAGATTTTTGGAGGTTCCGAAAGAGTCTTTTGGGTATTTTCTATGTGTATATATGTCTTTAACACATAGAATATTTTATTCTTCCAAATCAAAACCCTTAAACCCCTTAGAAATTCCTAAAGACTCCATTGAAGTAAAAATTCAAGGAAGAGCTTGGATTGTTCAATTGAGTGGATATTTTTCATCAAAGTGAAGGATTATCATCATTGAGGTAATGTTTTTAATTCATGAAGCTCTCTTCATCGAGGAGACCAACTCTCAAGAAGTTTACAATAGTTTTTGAATGTTGAATTATCTGATTTCATGATTCTACTGTGGGTTCTTGCATTAATTTTTTTAATCATTAATATGGATTGAATTTTTATGGTGTTGATAATTTTACCCTAAATTACTTATGAACCCATCAATCAGATGAACCCTAGTTCTTGACTAAGTTATGGGTTACTTTATATTTACCCAATGTTGATGAATTATGGTGTAGTTTTCTATGGGCTGTCTAATGATGTAATAATTATAGTAAATTGATGTCTAGGTTTTGTTCGATTGATGAATATGTAGTTAATTGACCTAGATTCATGAATATTGTTATAATTGCATTGAACGATTGGTTATAGCCATGGGTAAGGGCCTTATGATATCTAATTAGGTTATTCGGCATTGAATTGAGGTATTGAAGATGGAGTGGTGGTAGGATGCCCTATTCCTTTATTTTTAGTTTAATAAGAATTCAATTATATTATAATTGGTATGGTCCACTTATGGTGGCGTTGTTATGTGCTTTACTTGCTATTGGTGTAGCCTTGTTGTCGTTACTTTGTGTATAATGATGATCATGACCTTGTCAACACTACTTGAAGTATGATTATGAATGGTGTAGTTAATTATGTGAAGTATTATCATATCTACCTACATTCTCGTAATGTGAAAGTTGATTTATAATATGAGATCATGTTATTATTATGTGCTTGTATTTGTAGTCTTAGACTTGATACATGGTTTCTCCTACTTTGTTATATGAGTCTATAATGGTTATATTGATGATGATATGGAAGTATATAGGATGACTCAAAGATTATAATGATATGCTATATGTGATTAGGTAAAGAATGTTGTGTTTTTTTCGTAGAATCATGTCCCTTACTTGATATATGTATGAATGAAATGATAATATGAGATGTATTGACTATGTAGACTGAGTTCACCCTTGTAATGTAACAACCCTAAAAATTGATATCCTAAGTAATGCTTAATGTGTCTAAATGCACACGATTAGACCAGGTTCACATGGATTGATACGCATAGATCCAGACCTCGGAACCCTTTCTTCATCCATGCCAACTAACTTAGGGAGTTAATTGATCTTAAAAAGGTTGGTTCCAACCATGTAGAACTTTCGAATACGAAGATTTACTCGGAGGAGTCTTTATCAGACTTAAAAAGAGGAAATCTTAGGTTTGTAGGGTCTAAGGGTAATATGGTCTTTATCTAGGCTAAGGGTTGTATCGTAATTACCCTAAATATATATTTAATTATTTAATTAATAAGGTGGAGGGGCGTTATGGGGAGAGAGGGCCGAAATTGGATTCTTGAAGTGAAGTCTTGCTACACCCGAGTTCGAGCCTATGTTGAAGCAATGAATTGGACTGTTTTTAATTTAAGTTGATAAATTAATATAATTAATTTATATTTATTAGTTACGTTGGTTCCTACTCATAAGAGAACTCTTCTCTCCCACGCTCATCTCTCTCTCTCACGTCTCTATCACTCTCACTCACGTTTTTCTCTGCCAAATAACGTATAAAAACAGTACGTAAACAAAAGTTCTTCACAGTTGAAGAACTCACAACGAAAATTATAAACAAACAACTAATCAAACATGTTAGGAAACAAGAGGGGTTTTCCATGAAGTTGGTGTTGAAGCTCTTGGATTTGGACGTGTATTTGGAGAGGTTCTTTTGGCAGAAAGTCGAGGTTTGAGCATCAAAAAGGTATTGGTTTTAACGTCAAAATGGTATTGGTTCTCTTATCTCTTTGTCCCATTCCCAAGAGAACCCTTAAACTTTAGAATATTCATTCCGAAAACTAGGATTGTTCCCCGTTGCATATCCATGTCACTAGCTCCCATTGAATCATTGGTTGGTTATGTTTCTGGTAGAAAACTAGGGATGAAACGTTGTTCGGTAATGATTATGTGTTTATGTGTATGTTTGGAATTATGTGACTTATGTTGATGTTTCTGAAAATGTAACTACGTGTGTATGTGTGTGTTGTCGTGGATATTGTTCAAGGTTTAGAACTTAAAATGGCATGATAGTTATTTATATTTCCTGTGCACATGCTTATGTAATTGTGATGTTCATATGAGTTTAAATGAGGATGATTTGAGGGATGATCTCTTGGCTAAACGAATCCATGAAAATGCATCGAAATGTTCTAAATGCAGTACGAAATTCCCCTATGATCTAAGGTGTAACTTGATGAAAGGATGCTGAAAAATTAAAAGAAAATTTCCAGCTTCTGGTGATGAATTTCGGTCAGCAAATAGGGTTCAAAATGTTGAAAAAATGAATTAAATAAAGTAAGGTCATGGAGGATTGAATATGTGACCTCACAATATTAAAAACCATGAAAATAAATAAGTGAAAAGAAAGGTGGTGAAGGGGATTCGAACCATGGTATTGTCTGGAAAATGTAAACTTAAAAGAAAAAAATAAGAAATGAATGCAGTTGAATTCGAACCCACCGCCTCTCAATAAGATTTAAGGAAGAGTAAAAGAAAAAAATTAAAATGTGAGGCGTGGGAAACGAACCACGACCCCAAGGCATTGAAAGAGAGTAAAAGGAAATGAAAGAAAAGAGATGTGAGGTGTGGGAATAGAACCCACGACCTCCTAGGTAGATTAAACAAGAAAACACAAAATAAATTAAAGAGGGTTTGTGGGAGTTCGAACCAACAACCCCTCGTCAAAAGGAGAGAAATTTAAAGGCAACGAAAATAAAAAGTTAATGAGGTTGTGGAAGTTCGATCAAACATCCTCTTAGTTCCATTTAGCGAAAAATGAAGAGAAAAATAAGGAAAAAATAAAATGAAGGCATTGGGGCTCGAACATGGGTCCCCGAGCCGTATGGATCAAACAAAAATGAATAAAAAAATGTCAATGTTGTTCGAGAGATTTGAAAACCGGGTTCCCTTTCCCAAATTCCATATAGATACATAAGTCATAAGTGATTTAAATCTTCAAGAATAATGCGGTCTACTTAGATCAAAATCGAGATTTTGTCATACGTAGAAGATGCATAAGTCTTGTACTACACAATCTTAGGAAGATATGAATCACTTAAACGAACTATGAATGATGTCTCATGACTTGTATGCATAGACCCATAAGTCTAGCATACGTTTAAAAATAAGTGAACCTAAGATGTATGTAATGAATTATATAACCCTAGAAGGGTTAAGTACGAGTGTAAAACACACTAAATGGCCAAGTGCATTGGCATACTATGAAATGATTATTATGTAATAAAATGATGAAACCCTAGAAGGGTTAAGTAAGAGTGTGAAACACACAAATGGCCAAGAGCATTTGCGTATGATTAAATGAACATTCACATAAAAAAGTGTGAGTAATTATTAAGAACAAATGTGCTAATGTTAATGAATGTGGTGAAAACATGATATGAGGCTAATGTAATAGATAAGAGAAATCTCAAATGAGCCAAAGTAAATGTTACCAAAACGTTGTCACGTATGAGAGTATTAAGTTAATGAAGAGACCAGTCTCTATGAACACTCTAATAAAAGTATTAAGATCAACACACTCAATACTAATGATGAGATGAGAAATTGTTTACTGAGCTATGATTTCCTCATACTAGAAGCCAGCTTCAATGACGTATGAGTTTAATGTAATGGAACATTATCCTCAACACCGATAGACTAGGTATGAGCGGTGATGCCTTCTTTCAGGAAGGTCGGAGGTTCACGTAACTCTCATGACATAAGAATTTCTAGAAAGACGGGTATGGGTCTCCTTATATCTGATAGTCTTCGAACCTATACTGCCATTATAGGGATCTAGTGGGGTTAAATTCCCATGTAAACTATCATATTTTGGGTCACTTTGGTTGGTGATTCCACCTCTTTTTGGTATGGGGTTTCATGACACTAGATTTCATGATGCTTACATGATCTGTGTTAGTTAAAATTGAACTTCCAAATGAATGAATCAGGCCAATCTCAAATGATGCACACAATGAAACGAATGATACCAAAGGTCTTAGGGTAGGATAATGAAGAGGTAAGTTACACTCAAGTAATGACATTAGGTCATTCTTGTTCATGCACAACGAACCCAATGAAAGTCTTAAACTACATCCTAGGTATAGTTGGTGTTTACACTGGCTCATGAATGAAATAACATGAAGTATGTATAAATGAAAGAAGCAGACTCTTGTTTTCTAAAGAAGACTCCCTTGTTGAGGTCCTGTATGTTGATCCCTCATTTTGTAAAGTCTTAATGTAAAGTCCATGATTCCATGGTCCCATGGCATACGGATAAATCATATGAACCATGTTATGTTTTGGATGAATTATGATATGTGCTATGCTTACGTTGTTGTGTGTTGTATGCAAAATGTTATGTATGATGGTGCATGTTACTATCATGGCATAACTATCCTAATCAAAATTTGGAAAACTCATAAACATTCCTAATAAAAATTTGGAATGTTTACTCACATTCCTAATCTCAATTTGGGAAGTCCCCTTACTTGGCCTGCTATAATCATGTTGCTAGGAAATAGGTATTCTTACTCATTCATATCATTGGTGTTTGCATGCATTTACCCATAATTAGTAAAAGTGTGTACTAACCTTATACAAATATAACCTTTAAGGTGAAGACATATGTGGATGCTAGAGCTACACGATCAACTCTACAACTATCTGGACGTCGAGCATTCATCCAAACATGGTATGCCCTCATTCTTTCGAGGATGATTTCCCATTAAGTTCTAGCTTAGTTATAGGATGGATCTAGTGTAGTATGTTTCACTAGCATTTATTTCCTTTTTTTGTTCAAACACTGTATTGGTGCCATATTGGCAAGTACATCTTTATCGTTATAATAAACTTCTTCTTTTATTTGATTATCTTAATGTTAGATCATTGATGGTGAACAATTATATACATAATAAAATGTTTACTAAACATTTTAGGAAACAAAATGTTTCAAATTTTCCGCTAAAATTAACCTACATGAAGTAAGAATGACATATGTAGGCTTGTCTGAGACCTCGGAGAGGTCAACAATGTTGTTCTCTCTAGGGTTTAGATTCCGGTCGTGACATGTCATGTATAAAAGAAATATATGTGAGACCTTATATAATGTTAAGAAAATCATGTACGTGGAACCTTAAACCTAGCGGTAAGGTTATGAATGTTGAAGTCGAGAGTCGTAATGGTATCCTTCATGTAAAAGAATGGTGGACTTAGGGTTGATTGTCTGTAGAGGCATAATATCATCTTTAGGAAAGTCATAATGATTTATTTTAGACGCCATTTAAATATAGCCCTAGTGGACCTCTTTGGTAGGTTAATGTGATTGGGTTATGAACTAGATAAGAAACCTCATCATGTGATCCTTTAATGTCAGCAACTGTGTGAGAACCAAGCAAGCACCGAGTTATTATAAAGTTTTGGTGGTGGTATGGGACGCTATCTTGACATTGCACAATAGGCTTTGAACGTGTTAGTTAGCGTCCCTAGGTCTTGTCCAATAGCATTACTTGAATATCTTATATGTGATGTACGAGTCTCCGATAAACTTATGAACTAATTACCTATGTTATGAAGCATGTAAATGAATGAGTACCTAATATAATGTGACTTAAGGATTCCTTAGATAAAGTCTGAAAAGGGAATAAGGAATGATCTCTTCATGTCTTATCTTTGGAAGTCTTGAGAATGAATCTAGTTAAGGAAGTTGGTTGAACAAGTATACATGATGTAAGACTTAGGTAGTCTTAAGGATTAATTAGGTATCTTGAAGAGGTCAATCATGGACATTATCTTCTTGATTTACTTTAGAAGGTATTTTGATAGCCTTTTGAAGGAGAATGTCATGTGATGTATGGGTCGATGCATTAAATAAAAATTCTTCTATCCTAGATAGCGTATAGGATCTATTAAGTAAGTGTGTAAGGGATTGAATGGGCAGTCGCTTCACAACTCAGTCCAGTGAGACATATAATCACCTTTGATAGGAGAATCTCATATTCATATGTTGATGTCTTGAAAGTGTGCATGTGACTCATAATACGTAGTCTTGAGGGTCATTTAGGCATGCCTAGAGAGGTTGTATGGGAGGTATCTCTTTGTGTTGCTTTAGTCAATCTTAGGATATCATTAAGTGGGATGATTACATAATAAAAGATGTATACGGTAAAGATAAGCAACTTCTCTATTTAGTGAAGGAATTTATTGTAACAATGAGCTGGGGTTACTATAAAGGGACTTAAAAAATTATGATATTTTGTTTATTGTTATCTTATGCGTTTCTAAGTTGATAAATGTTGGTCTTATGATTATAATATAATTTTTAAATTAAAAGATGTGTATTTTTGATAAATAGTCGTTTTCATGATTTTTATGCATTATGTAATACTTAGTACATGTGATTGTACTAATCCATTTTTTTAATCTATATCTATAGTTTTTGGTAGGTGAGGAGTATTGAGTAAGGATGTCTTGGACCGTAGCATCGTTCAAGAGAAGTTGAAGTATGTCTTCATTTGACTCGAGGGCATATATGTTTTTTATGTTTCCATATGAAGTATTGAAACAGACTAAGTATTTATATATTTGTATTGTATATGCACGTGTCCCAGGTATTCTCGTGACCTAGATTGATGACATTAAGAATAAGTATTTCCTATTACTTTATATTAAAGATTTTTTAAAGACTATGATATGTTTTATGAAATTTTTTAATTTCGTACTACTTCTTACTATGTTATGCGATGAACGATATGTAAGTTCTTGTACCAGACCTCCGAGAGGTCAAATACGCGTTTGGCAATACGAGTTTGCTCTATTCTTCTAGTGGTGGTTTCGGGTTGTGCCAACGGAGTTTAATATGAACATTGTTGTCCTTAATTTTTTTTATAAATAGCTAAAAAGTTTTCAACCCAGAGATTTTCGTCTACCATCATTTTTGTAGATGGAGTTGAGACCTCTAAAATATCTTCAATTGGTGCATCGAGATCTCATATTGCTACCATGTATTTAAGTTATCGTATCGTGTATTGTATTTTTGGATTAAATTTTTCATTTTCCATTTTAATTTTCTGTGTTCTTTATAATGAAAATCAATAATAAAAAAAATTATTGGTGCCAAAATAAGAAAAAAAATATAATACTTTGAATTTGTAATTAAAGTAGTATATACTAGATAATATTCTTAAAAATATTATATTACATTTAAAAAGAACTATGTATATTAGATATTTATTTAATGAAATTGTATGTAAAATGATGTGTTAATTAGAATGTAATAGAAAAACTAATAAAATAATTAGCAGTGAAATAGAGAGTCTAAATTTGAAAAATAGAGGGTGATTTTCATGTGGTTTGGAGTACCCATTTTATATTTTACTCTGTAAAAATAGAGAATGAAAAGTAAAACAAAGGTGATTTGGAGATAGTCGCATGGAGGGAAATAGAATAAAGTAGATAACCTTGTAGAATGGTTTGTCAAGTTTTTTTCTATTTTCTATTTCAGCTAGTATTAGTGCAGTGCAAGATTAGCGAATTTAATTGTAAAATATATGATAAGTTTATCAGTGTCGGTTCTCATCACTTATTTCATCCAGGTGGAAAGCTCATCGGAAGTTTTTATTTGTAACCTACTATATATTTTCATCTAAAATCTTTTATTGGTAACTTGCTACATATGAACTTTTTGAAAGAGAATATTGCTTTCATACTAAATTATCTGGATATTTTTTTCATATGAAGAAATTGTGAGATTATGTCTTCTTCTTTTAATTTCATAAACAAAAATGTGAACTCGCTAATAGTATTTTTCTTCTTTCATTTGACAAAAGTTAGCTATTCATTGACAATACTTTTGTTGTTTCATTTTTTTGGAATATATTGAAAACAAGATACATTATGCCATTTAAACTTTGGTTTGTTTGAATGCATATATTAAGAAAGCTAATTATTATCACATAAGTTTCTAATTGTAATAGTGCAAATACTTTATCCGTTCTTAAGAGGTGAAGCGTCTGACTTGGAATATCTCCACCAACAGTAGTTTGAGTTATGGTCCTAACAAGAAGGAGGCTAATTTATTGAAGCGAAGTAACATATCAAAATTAGAGGAAATCCTTAATTGAATTTTCGAAGTGTTGGAAAATGCAGATAAATAAAAAATATATATGGTAAAAATAATGGACATAAAAGGGAAAATAATGTCACGAAGAGTTTTACGTGGAAACGCTTCTAAATAATGGAAAAAACATGGGCCAAGAGGAGCAACTGATATCACTATAGTAAGAAATTTTACACTGTGTAGCACAAATACAATACTCAAAATGACTACTACACATTAAAAAGGAACAACACTATTTTTGTTTCCACCATATTAAAATATCGCTCACACTATATTTTTCATCACATACTATTTTTTTTGTATAGTTTATTGAATACTTCACTTTGCTCTGAAAATGATTTCTCTCTCTCTAAATTGGTGTGTTCTACAAATGAGCAAGAATGCTCTATTTATAAAAGAGAAAATGATGTCTATTTTACTAATGACATAGGTGAATATAGCAAAGTCAAAAAGAGTGACAAATCTTACGAATTAGCCAACAACCAAATCATTTATTTTCAACTACAATTACTATTTCATTTTTAAAAATTACTAATAACAATTTATAGCAAATATTGACCAAAAATATGGGATGGACTCCACAAATCTCTCCCTCCAGTCCCATTCATTGAAAGGAGGTAGCTTCATCTTCTTTTGAGAGAGGTCATAGCTACAAGTTCTTTGCACAGCTCGAACTTATCTTTCGGTATCGTCTTGGTTAGTATATTTGCAAGATTTTTACTTATGTGGATCTCTATGACGTGATATGATTCACTCTCCACTTTCTCTCGAATCCAATGATATCTGACGTCGATGTACTTTTATCTTGCATTTTACATGCACTTCCTACTCAAGTCTATTCCACTCTTGCTATCACAAAAGACAATATACTCCATCTGATGCAGATAAAGTTCTTGAAGAAATCGCTTCAAACATATAATCTCATTGCCAGCTTCAGTAGCCACAATATACTCAGCTTCAATTGTAGATAGTGCAACTCATTTCTACTACTTCGACTCCCATGATATAGGTCCCCTTAAAAAATAATCAAATATCCTGTAGTGGATTTCCTATTATGGAGGTCACTAACATATCCACATTTATATAGCCCTTCAAGATAGGATCCGATGATCAAAAACACAAGCATTCATTTGAGCTTCTTACACCTGAGTATCCACTTCACAACTACCTAGTGCTCTTTTCTCGGATTGTCAAGAAATCTGCTAACAACACTAATTGCGTGAGCATTATCAGATCTAGTGCATAACATTGCATACATTAGACTTTTGATGACGGAGGAATATGGAACTTGGCTAATTTTCCTCCATAGCTATAAGACAAATCTTCTTGCTAAACTTCATATGACCAACAAGAGGTGATCTAATAGGCTTAGCATTCTTCATATTGAAGCGCTCTAGTACACGTTCAATGTACTTCTTCAGGGACAAATAAATCTTCCTTTTAACTTTGAGACAAGCAGATCTTACGCCCAAAATTTTTTTGGCATGACCCAAGTGTTTCATAGAAAAAGACTTACACAACTCTTTCCTCAACTCGTCAATCTTAAGAGTATTCTTTCACACAATCAACATATCATTCACATACAACAAAAGGATTATAAAATCACGCTGAGAAACTTCTTGTACAAGTACACAATGATATGAAGAAGTCTTCTTATAGCCTTGCTCCCACATAGCGAATTTAAACTTTTTGTACCACTGATGAGGAGCTTACTTTAGTCCATATATACTATATTTGAGTTTACACACGAAATTTTCTTTATCTTCTACTTTGAAGCCCTCAGGTTGTTCCACATAAATCTCTTTTTCTATATCAGTGCGAAGGAAATCCATTTTCACATCCATCTGCTAAATATCTAAATTAAGGCTAGCAGCGAACCCTAGAACTGTGCGAATCGACGAAATTTTCACAACAGGAGAAAATATTTTGTCAAAGTCAATAAAATTCCTTTGACCAAATCCCTTAACAACTAATCTAACTTTGTCCCGAGGCTTCAAGTTGCGTTCAACTTCAACTTTGAAAACCCACTTCTTATAAAAAGCTCTCATTCCCTAAGGTAATTTTACTAACATATAACTGTTGTTCTGATGCAGAAACTTCATCTGATCTTGCATGACTTCAATCGATTAATCCTTGTGCTCATATTCCATAACCTCTTCATAACATTCAGGTTCTCCCCCATTGGTAGAGTAACACATATTGATTGGGTGAATAACGGGGGGAAGGATATCGTTGTCTTGTGGACCTCCGAAAAGGAATATTTGATTCATCTACAATTTCACGAGCAACAGGACCATCAATAACAATTTTATTATTATTAGAAAAATCAACATGTTGATCTGATACATGATTTAGGGCGTTACCATGATTATCAACACCAACGAAATCATTCAAACTCTGTGAGGAACTTTATAATGATGAACTATACGATCAAAACCTAAAAAATCTACCTTTTCCTCTTTGTCAATATCTTAAATTTTTTGATTCTCCGTGAAAATAATATCACAGATTCTTACAAGTTTCTTCTCAATTAGATCATATTGACTACAACCAAATTCATCAACGTCATATTCATTGAAGATGCATTGCCTTGTCTTGGCAAGGAACTTTGACTTCTTATCTTTAGGAACAAGTACAAAAGCTTTGCAACAAAATACTGTCAAATGATCATAGAAAACATCCTTTCCATACAAAACATTATTTGTTACATCTCTTTGCAAAGCAACATAACGAGATAGACTAATAACATGTGCAATTGTCAATAAAACCTCACCCCAAAATGATTTCAGTAACTTTACTTCAGAAAGCAGCCATTCAACTCTTTCCATTAAGGTCATGTTCATCCTCTTAGCCAAACCATTAAGTTGAGGAGTCTTGGGAGGAGTCTTCTTGTGTCTAATACTTTGATGCTTGCAGTGTTCGCAAATGGTCTACAATATTCACCACCATTATCAACATGAATACATCTAAGTGTCTGTTTCAACAGAAGCCAAAACTGTTTGAAGAAACATAACACTTGGTCTTTAGTCTTCAAGACATAGAACTTAATTTTTCTCGAGAAATCATCAATGAAAGTGATAAAGTAGATTGTACCACCCAATGTTTTTGTCTTCATTGGTCCACATAAATCAGAGTGCACTAACTCAAGAAACTATATTTTTCTCGAAGGAGGTAGGACATAAAGGAAACCTATTTTTTACCAGCCAAGCAGTGCTCAAACTTTTCTAATTAGCACTTTTGAAATTTGACAAAAACATCTTCTTGGCAAGAACATTAAGTCGTTTCTCACTGATGTGACTAAGTCTCTTGTGCCATAATGTTGAAGAGTTATCACTCTCAACCACATTCATTATATCAATAGAAGAAGATGTGATAGTCTAGCATAGACAACATCGTTTATTACAAAGAGCCACAACTAATGTACCTTTAATGAACTTCCATTTTCCATCACCATTGGAACTAACGTATACTTCATCATCAAAAACACCAACAGAAATTAGGTGCAGACGAACATCAGGAACATATTTCACATTGTTCCAAACTAGTTAAGTTCTTAATCTAGTTTTCAAACAAATTGTACCAATTCCCATAACTCTATGATCAATCTTATTATCCACACTGAAAGTTCCAAAATCACAAAGAGTGTAGGAAGAAAAAAATCCTTCCTTGATGTCACATGAGATGAAGCATCAATGTCCACAACCTAGCTTGACTTATCACAAGCAACATTTATCATATTGTCATCAAGGATAATAACAAGATCTTTATTGGTGACAGTGGCTAGGTAATTTTCATTGCCATGTTCTTTAGTTTCCTCTTTTTTTTTCCTCTCCCTCTTCAACTTCCTGTAGAACTTCATTATGTACCCTTTCTTGCAACAATGGTAACAGTCAATTTCCTTAAGTCTGCCTCTGGATTTGCTCCTAATTTATTTTCTATACTGAGAACCATGAGTTTTGTTTCTCCCCTTGAGCCCATTTATCTGGACATCCGACGAAGAAGAACCTTGATTTTTCATCTCATCTCATCATTCAAGACACTACTCTTGGCAGAATCCATTGAGATCACACCATCTGGAGCAGAATTTGACAATAAAGTTCTAAATGTTTTCCAAGAGTCTAATAGGGAACCAAGTAGAAGTAAGATCATCTCCAAACCACCTCTATTTTTCTCTATATTCTTTATATTTGGAGAGTAATATAGAGAAAGTGATCACCAATCCCTCTTCATTTTAATCTCTATCCTCCATTTATAGAGAGGTGAATACAAATTCTCCAAATTTGGAGAACTACTATTCACCTCTCTATTTCACTTTATGATCATTTTTATATTATCCACTGTATCATTTATTAAGTCTTGTTATTTATAATGAATTGTCTAATATAATATAACATCTAGAAACATATTATTGAGTAGTTACTATTATCCAAATTAATAATTTTTCTTTTTTTTTAAATCGTCACTTAAAATATGTAATTTCAAATTATTTTAATATTATTTATATTATATTACACTATTAATTATGTTTTTAATAGTTGAATTACTATTTAAGTAATATAACATCTAAAACCCATATTATTGATAAATATACTATTTTCATCACGAATTAACTATATTTTAAATTGTCACTTTGAATATTTAATTTAAAATTATCATTATTATTGACTATAAAGAATACATAAAATCAACATGATAATTCAAACAATCTACTTTATGTTATAATCATAATTATTAAACAAAACTTTTAAATGATCATGAAAATACTTTTTTCAATAGTTCAAAATGCAATAGCGGCAGTACATTAGTACGCGAAATAATTGAATAGAAGATGAAATTGTCAATTTAAATAATTTTTAGATGTACATAAAAAAATGGAATTTTTTTTTACTCATTTTGAACTTCGCAATGCATTAGTAGAGAAAAATGGGAGCAACATAATAGTCCTGAAAGAAAAGTATTTATGTAAAATTTAAAATTAAATTTTACAATAATGCATTATTTATTATATAAATTTTTTTTATCAATTATTTCACTTTAATTTGAATTCTTTGGTTGTATGTATGATACATAATATTTTTTGTAATTTGTTTTCTTTATAAATGTAGAAAAAAATATAATTTTATATTTAATGAAAAAATTGAAAAAAATATAATTTATATTACACGAAGATTATAATGAATATACTGTAATTATTTGTGAAAAGAAGAAATGATTTATACTTTGACATATGAAAATAAAAATCAAATAGAAATATAAATATAATATCGAGGAAAGAGTGAAAGATTCCTTTTTAGAAGTAAAATAGATAATTGGGTTGGAGTTGACTATTTGAAAAAATAGAGAACTATATATTTGGAGAGTAAAATAGAGTATTAAAATAGAGATTCTATAAGACTTGAATTTCCTCATCAAATTTGATGCCCAAAACGTATAACTGGTTCATGTTTTTCTGAAAATTATTAAGATGGCCTGTCATCAAAGAACAATCATGAAACTTTAAACTCAATATCTTCTTCCTTAAGAACATATTGTTATTTCCAGTCTTCCGAGCATACAAACTTTCAAGATGCTTCCACAAGGTTCGACCATGTGTTTCCACAGAAATATGATTCACACATTATCGTCGACCGATTGCCTAATGAATCCACAAACCTGTATGTGCAATATATTTCACTCTTCATATGTTTTATTATAAAATATTACAGTGTTAAATACTGATTTGTAAAAATTCTTAACATAAAACATATCTTCCATTTCTCATTCCAATTGTCATAATTGATACAATTAAAAGTAACCATTTTACTTGTGTTGTCTTCCATTATTTTCCCCCAAAAAATATTGTTATCGCAAATCAAAGTAAATCTTTTATGATGTTGAAGTTCATATTGTAATGTAACTACAGAACATACTTAGATAAAACCTTCTCTCTGATATCGGTTTTTGGGGGAAATTACGGATAAACACAAAAATATGTATGGTAAAAGTAATAGAAGTAAAATGACACTAACAGTTTTCTGTGGAAACCCTTCTAAATAAGGAAAATAACCACGGGCCAAGAGGAGCAACTGTATTACTATAGTGAGGAATTTAATATTGTGTAGTCACGACTAAATACTCAAAGTGACTAGAACACACTCAATGGAACAACACCCTTTTTGTTTCCACCTTACTAAAATATCGGTCACACTCTATTTTTTTTTCATAGACTATTTTTCTTGCATAGTCTATGGAATACATCACTTTGTTCTCAAAGTAGTTTTTTTCTCCCTAAATTTGTGTTTTCTACAAATGTGAAAAAATATTTATTCTCTAATAAATATTACTTCTTAACATATGGTTAATAGTACACATCCCAACAATCTCTCGGTTAGACTTTTTGTTACACCTCCAAAAATGATTTAGGTAAAACTAGGGACTTATATGTGTTTCATAAAGTCTTTGTTATGCCTCGTATTTTTCTTTTATACGTAGTGCGCATCGTGATCTAGAAGACGTAAAGAAATATTAGGCAAGGATGTTATTTCCAAATGTGATATTAAGTATGAGTTGGTTAATGTAAGTGCCATTAACTTTAAGTGAGGGATTAATTAGTGGCTAATTTGGATTGATTTAATCCAATGGGCCCCACCACTCAAGGCAAAAATTAAAAAGGGATCAGATTGTGGGCTGACCTTAGTGGACAGGTGTAGAGGGGGGCTGCCTCCACTTCATACTATTAAATGAGGTGGAGAAATCCACTCCATGCTATATAAAGTGGTGAAATGCATTGCTGGATATCATCTTCTTCTTCACCACTTGTCTTAGGCAACCATGGAAATGGAAAAACAAACCCTGCAACTCTTGGCCAGCAGCTGCAAATAATTTAGTTAGTAATCTCCTTGTTTGGTGTGTTAATTCTTTAGAATACCCTTGTTAATTATCAATTAATTTTAAGAAGGGGGCGTGAGCAGTAGCTTAGGAAGTTTGTTTTAGTTATTGAATGTGCTAAGTATGAATGGAAACCATAATCGGATTATTAGTGGTGTCATGTTGGTGCTTGAGCTGTTTATATGATTCTTTGGGTAATATGTGTTATTGGTATTGCTGTGGATAATTAGGATTGTTGTCGGATTGGGACGAAGTAAGGAAAATAAGGGAGGTGCTGCCGAATTTTCGTTAGATTATTAGCTAGCTTACAAGAAAGTAAAGCACGATGTTTATCTAATTGCGGCAGGATTGTTGCTTGTTATAGATTAATAGCTTGAGCAGTAAATATTGGACGTGCGGCTCAATTATACGGTATGCAACACTATCCCTTCTTTCTTTGCTTGGCATGACTTTTAAAAATAAGCGAATAACGGACAGATTTGATACTTACCTCTAAAGCGTCTAGGTGATGTATATTCTTGCTTCCACAGTTATTCCTCTATATATCGGTTATGTCTAAGGCTATGATGATCTCTAATATCTATGGTAATGCTTCTTAGAGTCATTGAAATTTTACGTTTTCATATCGTATTAAAGGTTCATAATCTTGATAAAACATTAATCTTTGGTAATACTCCTTGCTGGTTCACGTTGATTGTTCTATTGAGTTATAAGAAATGATTTTAATTGCATATGGTTGCTCATAATATTCTGCTCGTGCATAGAGTCATTTATCATTTAACCGAGTCCTGGGCCGGGTAATGTTCGTGCGGAGTTTCTTGCATATGTCACCGAGTTCCTCACTAGAGGGCCGGGTATGTATATTATATATATGATTGGTGATGAGGATGGTTATGATGATGATGATGACGGAGATGACGTGATGATTATTTTGCCGAGCCCCTTACTAGGGAAGCTGGGCACCTTAAATGTTAAATATATGCATGATTTTCACTTAAAAAGTATATGTGTAGCGATATTTTGTTTCGACTTGCCACATTGGTATCCTGTCATCTTTACCTTATGCTTTACACACTCAGTACATTGTCCGTACTGACCCCCCTTTCCTCGGAGGGGCTGCGTTTCATGCCCGCAGGTGTAGACGCGCAATTCGGTGATCCTCCCGCCTAGGATATCTACTCTGCTGATTGGGAGAGCTCCACTGTTCCGGAGCCCAGTCCTTTTGGTACATAACTTTTGTGTAGTCTTTTGCTCGTCTATGGGTATGGCGGGGCCCTGTCCCGTCGAGTTTCACTAATGTACTCTTAGAGGTCTGTGGACATTATGTGGGTTGTATATATATGTTTTGTATAATGGTCTGGACATGGTTTGTTTGGGATGTCCGCTTGTACAGGGGCAGCCTTGTCGGCTGCGTACATCATTATGCTTTGAATAGTGGCGGCCTTGTCGGCTCGCGTATGCTGTTATGGTTGAATGGTTATGACTCCTTATGAGACAGGTCCTCTTATATATATATATGACGTTGGGGTTGGCTTGATTTGATTAAATTCCATATTGTCATAGTTTCAGTTGGTCATACTTAGTAGGTTTGTATGTGGGTGTCCAAAACGGGCACTAATCATGGCCTATCGGGTTGGGTCGTGACAAAGAGTGGTATCAGAGCGGTTCTTCCTCGGAAGTGCCTACAGACCGTCTCTAGTAGAGTCTTGTTTATCGGTGTGTTGTGCACCACATCTATAAATAGGAAGCTACAGGACATTTA
The DNA here is from genome assembly GCF_036512215.1 of Solanum lycopersicum. Taxonomy (NCBI): domain Eukaryota; kingdom Viridiplantae; phylum Streptophyta; class Magnoliopsida; order Solanales; family Solanaceae; genus Solanum; species Solanum lycopersicum. The sequence goes on from NC_090807.1 coordinate 44,329,518, forward strand.
GGATGTCATTCTTTCTTCTTATTCTAGATCGTGCGATAGAGCTATAATAACAGGATAATCCCTCTCTAACGAATCCATGTGTTTTCAGCTATGCCTCCAAAGAAAGCGACAGCCGCCCAGAAGGGAAAATCGGTAGCAGAAGGTACAAGTCAGACCCGAAGAGTTACTAGGGCCCGTGCCCAGTCTATGCCTGGTATTATTCTCCAGTCGGAGAGCTCTGCTACACCCCCACCGCCAGAAGAGCTTAGAGCAGCAGCAGCTCCAGTTCGGGGGACACCACCAGCCCCCGAGGCCCCAACATCTGAACCTCCAGCTCCTCAGTCAGGGGCGGAGGATAGGGCCATGAGAGATGCGGTTTAATTGCTGACTAGATTAGTGGCAGATCAGGCTCGCAGGCATGGACTAGGAGTTGATCATGCGGACAGATCTGATAGCTTAAGGGCTCGTGACTTCTTAAGTTGTAATCCTCCAAAGTTCTTTGGGTCAAGGCCACAGGATGATCCGCAAAAGTTTATTCGTCAGATGCAGCGTACATTGAGGATAATCAAGGCTTCGGAGACCGAGTCTGTTGAGTTGGCTACGTATCGTTTGCGGGATGTAGCTATTAATTGGTATGAGTCTTGGGAGTTATCTAGGGGTGAGGGTGCCCCTCCAGCGGTATGGGATGAATTTGTGGAGGCTTTCCAGGGCCACTTCCTGCCTCCAGAGATGAAGCGAGCTAGAGTCGATAAATTCTTGTGTTTGAAGCAAAATGGCAGGAGCATTCGAGAATATAGCCTCGAGTTTGATTCATTGGCTAGTCATGCGCCTACTATTGTGGCTGATATGGCAGACAGGGTACATCGTTATGTGATGGGATTGGATCGTTATCTGATTGACGGTTGTATGGCAGTGACTCTTCAGCCAGGTATGGACATTGCTCGGGTGCAGGCATATGCACAGGGGGTAGAGGATCGGCACCGGGGACGTCAGCAAGATAGAGATTATAATAGAGGCCAGCATAAGAGGGCTAGATCAGCAGGTTATCCTGACGAGTTTCAAAGCGGGCAGTCTCAGCAGCATGTTAGATTTTCTTCCCAGCCAGCACAGAGTGCACCCCCACGTTTCATGGGTAGGGGGTTCTATCGTATGGGATATTCGGAACCTGGTCAGAGCTCTAGGGCGTCAGGGTCACAGATGGGCAGGGGTTTGAGCCAGTCGAGGCCACCTTTGCCTCGGTGTTCTCGTTGTGGTAAGTCCCATCCTGGGGAATGTCGTTGGGCTACAGGTGCGTGTTTTTCTTGCGGCCGTCAGGGCCATACTATGAGGGAGTGTCACCTTAGAGGTAGTGCAGGTGGTATGGCACAGCCTACAGGGTCCGTTGCTGGTTCATCTTCTTCTGTGGCTATGCGCCCTACGTGGCAGGGTATTCAAGCACCAGCAGGTCGTGGTAGAGGACGTGGTGGAGCTTCTAGTTCTAGCGGTCCCTCAAACCGTATATATGCTTTGACTAATAGGCAAGATCAAGAGGCGTCACCTAATGTGATCACAGGTATATTATCACTATTCTCCCGAAGTGTGTATGCATTGATAGACCCAGGTTCCACCTTATCATATATATCTCCCTTTGTTGCTAGTAGGATCGGAATAGAGTATGAGTTGATAGAACCATTTGAGGTAGCTACACCTGTAGGAGATTTTGTCATAGCTACTCGAGTATATAAGAATTGTTCAGTAGCTATATATAGTCGTCATACCGTAGCAGATATAATAGAGTTAAATATGATTGAGTTTGATATTATCATGGGCATGGATTGGTTGGTTGCTTTTTATGCTAATGTTGATTGCAGAGAAAAGATAGTTCGATTTCAATTTCCAGGGGAACCGATTATAGAGTGGAAGGGAAGTACAGTATCGCCGAAAGGTAAGTTCATTTCATACCTCAAGGCCGAGAAGATGGTTAGAAAAGGCTATATTTACCATCTGATTCGGGTGTATGACATAAAGGCAGAGGCACCGACTCTTCAATCAGTCCCGGTAGTTAATGAATTTCCTGATGTATTCCCCGAGGAACTTCCAAGCCTTCCTCCAGAACGGGAGATAGAGTTAACTATAGATGTACTGCCAGATACCCAGCCTATATCTATACCTCCTTATAGAATGGCACCTGCTGAGTTGAAAGAATTGAAAGAGCAATTGAGGGATTTGCTAGAAAAGGGCTTCATCAGGCCTAGTACGTCACCTTGGGGAGCACCAGTACTGTTTGTGAGGAAGAAGGATGGGTCGCTGCGGATGTGCATTGATTATAGACAGTTGAACAAAGTAACAATAAAGAACAGGTATCCCCTCCCAAGGATTGACGATCTATTTGACTAGTTGCAGGGTGCAAAGTGTTTTTCAAAGATAGACTTGCGGTCAGGTTATCATCAGGTGCGGGTAAGGGAGGCAGATATTCCAAAGATAGCATTCCAGACCCGATATGGGCATTATGAGTTTAGAGTGCTGTCTTTTGGGCTGACTAATGCTCCAGCGGTATTCATGGATTTAATGAATCGAGTATTTAAACCATTCCTTGATATGTTTGTTATTGTATTTATAGACGATATTCTGGTCTATTCACGTTCAGAAGAGGAGCATGCAGATCATTTAAGGACGGTACTTAGGGTGCTTCAGCACCAGAAGTTTTATGCTAAATTTTCTAAGTGCGAGTTCTGGTTGACTTCAGTGGCATTCTTGGGGCATATTATTGGAGCTGATGGTATTCGGGTAGATACGCAGAAGATTGAGACAGTAAAGACTTGGCCCAGACCTACGACACCTACTGAGGTACGCAGCTTTTTGGGGTTAGCAGGATATTACAGGAGATTCATAGAAAAGTTTGCCTCAATTTCAGTGCCTTTGACAAGGCTAACTCATAAGGCAGCCAAGTTCCAGTGGAGAGATGCTTGTGAGCGAAGCTTCCAGCTATTGAAAGACAAATTGACTACAGCTCCAGTCCTAACTCTTCCAGAGGGACCAGACGGCTATGTTATTTATTGTGATGCTTCGGGTGTTGGGCTAGGATGTGTATTGATGCAGCATGGCAAAGTTATAGCCTATGCCTCCCGACAACTTAGGAAGCATGAAAAGAACTATCCTACTCACGATCTGGAGTTAGCGGTCGTGGTTCATGCCTTGAAGATATGGAGACATTATTTATATGGTGTCCATGTGGACATCTATACAGATCATAAGAGTCTCCAATATATCTTTAAACAGAAGGAGTTGAACTTACGACAGAGGCGGTGGTTAGAGTTGCTAAAGGATTATGATGTTGATATTTTATATCATCCAGGGAAAGCGAATGTTGTAGTAGATGCTTTTAGCCGTAAGTCCATGGGTAGCTTGACAGATGTACAACCAGAAAGGAGGGATATGGTTCGGGAGATTCAGCGGCTATCCAGCCTTGGAGTCCGTCTAGCTAATTCGGAAGATAGTGGAGTTTCTATTCGAGAGGTTGCTGAGTCCTCAATCATAGATGAGGTAAAGAGACACCAATACAAGGACCCTATTCTGGCACAGTATAGAGATGCAGCTCTTCAAAAGGAAAAGACCCCATTTAAGGTTACACCTGATGGAGTGTTACGATATGAAGGCAGATTGTGTGTACCCGATATTGCGGGGCTACGACGGCAAGTTATGGGAGAGGCACACTCTGCCCGTTATTCTATTCACCCAGGGTCAACAAAAATGTATCATGACCTCAGATGCTTATATTGGTGGGATGGCATGAAAAAGGACATAGCAGAGTTTGTTGCTCAGTGCCCAAATTGTCAACAAGTCAAGATCGAACATCAAAAGCCTGGTGGATTATTACAGGAGATAGAGATCCTGACTTGGAAATGGGAGATGATTAATATGGACTTCATTACAGGCTTACCTCGCACTCAACGGAAGTATGACTCTATATGGGTTATTGTAGATAGGCTGACGAAATCAGCCCATTTTCTTCCAGTCAGGACTACTTATTCGGCTGAAGATTATGCGAGGTTATATGTCAGGGAGATAGTGAGACTTCATGGGGTTCCCACGTCCATTATATAAGACAGAGGAGCTCAATTTACAGCCAACTTTTGGAGATCGTTTCAGAAGGGATTGGGGACACAGGTGAACCTTAGCACAGCATTTCACCCTCAGACTGATGGGCAGGCTGAGCGTACTATTCAGACACTAGAAGAGATATTGCGGGCATGTATTATTGACTTCAAAGGCAGCTGGGATGATCACTTGCCACTCATTGAGTTTGCCTATAATAATAGCTACCATTCTAGTATCCAGATGGCACCGTACGAGGCCTTATATGGGAGAAAGTGCAGATCACCTATTGGTTGGTTTGATGTTGGCGAGACTAAGTTAATAGGCCCGGATGTGATTCAGCAAGCTGTTGACAAGGTGAAGCTTATTCAAGAAAGATTATTAGCAGCCCAGAGTCGACAGAAGTCATATGCAGATAATCGGCGTCGAGATTTGGAGTTTCAGATTGGTGACTGGGTATTCCTGAAGGTATCACCCATGAGGGGTGTGATGAGATTCGGCAGGAAGGGGAAGCTCAGTCCGAGATACATTGGGCCTTATCAGATTGTTCGTAGGATAGGCAAGGTTTCCTATGAGTTGGATCTACCATCTGATTTGGAGGTGGTACATCCAGTCTTCCATGTATCGATGCTACGTAAATGTATTGGTGATCCTTCTAGAGTACTCCCTGTAGATGATATTCAGGTAACAGAGGAGTTGTCATATGAGGAGAAACCCGTGGCTATACTTGATCGTCAGGTTAGAAGGTTACGTACTAAGGATGTGGCTTCCGTCAAAGTGTTGTGGCAAAATAACAATAGGGAGGAGATGACTTGGGAAGCGGAAGACGAAATGAAAAATAAGTATCCTTACTTGTTCCCCGTACCTGCAGGTAATTCAATTCCTAGCTTGACTATATTGATAGATAATGAGATTATGTAGCTGTGAGGCATCTGTAAGTTACGGAATGCAGGTTGATAGGTATAACTTTTAGAGAGACCTCGCTGGAATTTGTTTTTGCAAGACGCTAACTTAACATTCGAGGACGAATGTTCCTAAAGGGTGAAGGATGTTATGCCTCGTATTTTTTTTATACGTAGTGCGCATCGTGATCTAGAAGACGTAAAGAAATATTAGGCAAGGATGTTATTTCCAAATGTAATATTAAGTATGAGTTGGTTAATGTAAGTGCCATTAACTTTAAGTGAGGGATTAATTAGTGGCTAATTTGGATTGATTTAATCCAATGGGCCCCACCACTCAAGGCAAAAATTAAAAAGGGATCAGATTGTGGGCTGGCCTTAGTGGACAGGTGTAGAGGGGGGCTGCCTCCACTTCATACTATTAAATGAGGTGGAGAAATCCACTCCATGCTATATAAAGTGGTGAAATGCATTGCTGCATATCATCTTCTTCTTCACCACTTGTCTTAGGCAGCCATGGAAATGGAGAAACCAACCCTGCAACTCTTGGCCAGCAGCTGCAAATAATTTGGTTAGTAATCTCCTTGTTTGGTGTGTTAATTCTTTAGAATACCCTTGTTAATTATCCATTAATTTTAAGAAGGGGGCGTGACCAGTAGCTTAGGAAGTTTGTTTTAGTTATTGAATGTGCTAAGTATGAATGGAAACCATAATCGGATTACTAGTGGTGTCATGTTGGTGATTGGGCTGTTTATATGATTCTTTGGGTTATATGTGTTATTGGTATTGCTGTGGATAATTTGGATTGTTGTCAGATTGGGACGAAGTAAGGAAAATAGGGGAGGTGCTGCCGAATTTTCGTTAGATTATTAGCTAGCTTACAAGAAAGTAAAGCACGATGTTTATCTAATTGCGGCAAGATTGTTGCTTGTTATAGATTAACAGCTTGAGCAGTAAATATTGGACGTGCGGCTCAATTATACGGTATGTAACGCTGTCCCTTCTTTCTTTGCTTGACATGACCTTTAAAAATAAGCGAATAACGGACAGATTTGATACTTACCTCTAAAGCGTCTAGGTGATGTATATTCTTGCATCCACAATTATTCCTCTATATATCGGTTATGTCTAAGGCTATGATGATCTCTAATATCTATGGTAATGCTTCTTAGAGTCATTGAAATTTTACGTTTTCATATCGTATTAAAGGTTCATAATCTTGATAAAAAAATAATCTTTGGTAATACTCCTTGCTGGTTCACGTTGATTGTTCTATTGAGTTATAAGAAATGATTTTAATTGCATATGATTGCTCATAATATTCTGCTCGTGCATAGAGTCATTTATCATTTCACCGAATCCCGGGCCGGGTAATGTTCGTGCGGAGTTTCTTGCATATGTCACTGAGTTCCTCACTAGAGGGCCGGGTATGTATATTATATATATGATTGGTGATGAGGATGGTTATGATGATGATGATGACGGAGATGACGTGATGATTATTTTGCCGAGCCCCTTACTAGGGAAGCTGGACACCTTAAATGTTAAATATATGCATGATTTTCACTTAAAAAGTATATGTGTAGCGATATTTTGTTTCGACTTGCCACATTGGTATCCTGTCATCTTTACCTTATGCTTTACACACTCAGTACATTGTCCGTACTGACCCCCCTTTCCTCGGGGGGGCTGCGTTTCATGCCCGCAGGTGTAGACGCGCAGTTCGATGATCCTCCCGCCTAGGATATCTACTCTGCTGATTGGGAGAGCTCCACTGCTCCGGAGCCCAGTCGTTTTGGTACATAACTTTTGTGTAGTTTTTTGCTCGTCTATGGGTATGGCGGGGCCCTGTCCCGTCGAGTTTCACTAATGTACTCTTAGAGGTCTGTGGACATTATGTGGGTTGTATATATATGTTTTGGATAATGGTCTGGACATGGTTTGTTTGGGATGTCCGCTTGTACAGGGGCAGCCTTGTCGGCTGCGTACATCATTATGCTTTGAATAGTGGCGGCCTTGTCGGCTCGCGTATGCTGTTATGGTTGAATGGTTATGACTCTTTATGAGACAGGTCCTCTTATATATATATATGACGTTGGGGTTGGCTTGATTTGATTAAATTCCATATTGTCTTAGTTTCAGTTGGTCATACTTAGCAGGTTTGTATGTGGGTGTCCAAAACGGGCACTAATCACGGCCTATCGGGTTGGGTCGTGACAGTCTTAAAGTCCTAATATAGTATATATTAATTTTTTAGGAAGTGTCTAAGGATTTGGGTTAAGTTTGAATACAAACGTTAAGGGATGATCAAGAAATTCGACGACCAGTCACCTATGTGAGTTGTGTTTTTTCATGTGCTTATGTGCGTGTAATGATTTTATGAGGTCATTATAGGGTTGATTATAATTTTTAGAGTCATCATGTTAGTTCAGTAAGGTTTGGAGGTCAAACATCCAAGAACGTCCGGTGACGTTCGAAAGATAGTATTTAGACGTCCTTGTGAGCTTGGATGAGTTTTAACATGTTGCATGGATTGTTTTATGTTGAACTTGTTTTGAGGTGTTACTAATAACTAGACATTCATGTTTAGGAGTCTAACATTTTGGTACGACTCCATCGACGGGCCATCAGCTGGTGCTTCAATTTTGCCAGTTTTTGTATTAAGACTTGGGGTTTTTGGGAAATTCACCCCATGTTTTATAAAATAGGAGGGCGGTTATTTTGGGTATGTATGAGTATTTTAAGAGTAACTCTCATTTGTACCCTATAACCTATATCAAAACACATTCCCTCCAAAAGTTTCACTGAAACCTCAATGAGAGATCAAGGTGGAGATAAAGCTTGATGATGGATCTTCAATGGAGTTTATTGGTAAGTTTTCATTGTATTCTTCTAATAATGTATGTTATTTCTTTATATAAGGCTTTCTATCACCTTATTGACAATTTCAAAGATCATTTCAAAGACATTCAAAAGATTAAAAACTCTAATTTCTACTCTAACTCTTGGGTTCTTGCATGAAACATTTTCAAACTTTATGATATGATATAATTATTGTATAATTGATGTTTTCCAATTTATTTCACCATAAAACATTGACCTTCTGAAACCTCTCAATTTGACTAAAGAATGGGAGAATTGATTATGGCATGAATTCAGTTGTACATTGCTTAGGACTATTGATTTATGTTTAGATAATGATTTTATGTATCATAGGCAATCTCAATTTGATTACATGAGTGATGTGTAACATAGGATTCATAGTATATAGAGCTTATTGTATTGAATTGGTGATCATGGACATAGTAAGAGCCTTATGGGTAATGAGTTGGTTAAATGGCCTATGGATTGAAGTTGTGTAGTTGGATCAGTGGTATGCTTCTCCAACTTTCTTAATATTACATATCGATTTTTTATTACAATTACTATTGGTATGATTGACTTATGGTGGCGGTGTTTATGTGTTACCTTTGTGAAAGATGTGGTCTCGTCGATATTACTTTGTAAATTGTATTAGTATAATATTTAGGACATATATGAAGTTATAATGTAAAGCTTCTTGATGTTGAGTAATGTAATATTGTCTAAGATGTTATGGATTTAATAAACATGTGGTTTGAAGCATGATAGATAATATGTGTTATTTATGAAGGTTAACAGTTAGGTGCCTAATACTGCTTGTATGATCTTGTGTGAGTGATTATGTTATGATTCCTCGTATATGATGATATATGAAGAAGTTGTATATGGATGTGTGAAGGTTAACATGTTTTACTCTTAAATAACTATGTATGACTAAGCTAGTACTTGATGACTTATTACATGATTTATGAAAATGTAGTGTCTTCATTAGGTAGACCTAAGTCCCTCTTATTTATGTATGAAAGATATGTGAATATGTGACTCTTTTACTTAGTATGTTAAATATTCTTAGTCTTTTGTGAGTTAATTACATGTGACCTAGAATATAGACAAGAAAGTCATTTATATGGAATCCTTTAGAAAGAAGGTTTTGATATTCTTGAAGTCAATAGCCCTAAAGGTATCCTTGTTGTTTGAATGGTGGATGAAATCATCCTTCGTAATGTCATTGAGCTATCATGTTCATCATTGAAATGCAGCGCTTTGGGGCCTCTTTGGTAGGGTGAATGTGATTGGGTTATGAACTAGATATGGAACTCCTTCATGTGAATTACTCTAAACAACAAATGCTAGCACTGAGTTAGTATGGTTATGGACGTAGCTCTAGTTAAGAATGAGACTAGGGTCCAAATTAACCGTTCATATTCCTTAACCACGTGCCTACATATGATGTGTCCAAGTTCTACCTCTGGAAAGTAGAACACAGGCCATCTAAGTAGGTTACAACTCTTGAATCCATGCTTAACTACCATGGTCTATGTTTGTTATTGCCTATTCTAATAATATGGGATACGTGCTAGTATTTGAGAAGTCAATGAAGTTTTGGTGATGGTGTTTGAGTCTACCTAGACATTGCACCTTTACGATTTGAAGATGTTAGTTAGTGAGTTCCTAAGTCTTCTCCATGACCATTACTTGAATGTCCTTGTGTGATGAATGTCTCTTCAATTAGCTAATGAAGTAATGACTTATGTTAGGAAGCATGTGAATCACTGAATAACTAATTTAGAGTAACTTTAAGGATTTCCTAGTGAGGCATAAAGGATGATCTTTTCATATCCTACCCCTAGAGATCTTGAGAATGACTCTAGTTTTAAAAAGTTGGTTGATAAAGTAGGCATGATCTAATCTTAGGAAGTCTTAAGGATTACATAGGAAATCTTGAAAAAGGTGTATCAGCTTTTTCTTCAATAATTACTTAAGTAAGTCTTTGGAAAACCTTAGTGAAGAGAATTTCATATTATTTGTTATGTGTTTTGGTGTATTTAAAGTGTATATATCTCATTATAAGGAGTCCTAAGAATTACTTATGTGTGCTTAGAGAGGGTGTATGAGATGTATATCTTTGTATTACATAAGTGGATCTTATGATAACTTTTAGTGAGAAGGATGCATGCTTTATAAGTTCACTATAATGTTGGAATTTTTCACAGTGAAGCTTAAAATAGTTCAGTGTAATATGTTCTATTTCACTGTAGTGTTCCTAAGAATGTGGTTAAATGATTATGTTGTTTTTATGTGTTTCTTTGGTGTTTAATGTTGTTCTTATGCTTATAGTATGATGTTTTAATCAAAATTCATCAAAACATGGTATTTAAAAAATTTTCCTGTTTCATGGTTATGTCATTGCTTGCATAGTTAGTGTATCTAATGTTCTATCCCCTTCTTTTCTCTTTTTGACTAAATTGTAGGTAATTGGAAGTATTGGTACGCCATGGAGGATGAGTAGGTTTCTAAAGGTTGAAGATGGGCATTGGGGAGTCCTCATTGATTTGAGGAAAATATCCACATGTTCCTTTTATGTCTTTGTCTTATATTATGTATTCTATGGGATTAGTCCCAAGTGTTTTATATTCCAATTTTTAGATGGTTCAATGAGAGACAGTAAAATATTGATGTTTTAATGAAAATCTTCAATTTGCGTAATGTTATTGAAAGAGTTCTTCGTGTGTGAAGAAAGTTTTAAAGTTTTTCTCATTTTTAATGTTTATTATGCATTGAATGATACGAGTGGCTTTAGTGAGAATTCTTGGAGTCTCATATGCTGTGTGGCGACACAACGATGCTCTAACTTTTATGGTGTACTTGTGGGTCTTTATATAGTTGGTATCATCGCATAAGGTTTGGGGAGTGTCTTCGTTTTACTCATAAACCACATTTGATAGAGTCTTGTTCAACATGTGAAACGTGCCACATTATGAATATCAGACTATTGGGTGCTAGTAAAAGTTTCACTTCTTCATTCTTCTAAACGTGCCTAAGAGATTTGTATATATTGTCTTTCCCTTGTCCATTATTTGTTGGTCCTTTGACATTGGCCTTTGTGAAGTATGTATTGTGGGAGAAAAAAGATGAGATCTTACTTGTTATATGGGGTATGGAAGATGGTGTTAATGACTTTAGGATGATTGAGTTACCTTTTTAAGAGTAGTATAGTTTTATGAAATTGCGAAGTATATTGTTATATAGGTGAAGAAGTGGTTGTTGAGATGTTTTGAAGTTGTTTAAGACCCAGCCTTAGAATGGAAGGTGATGAGATTATAAGAGTAAATGTGAGTTTCTCCTAGGAAAAGGGATGTAGTGATTAGATGGTTAGACCTTTAAGAGTCTTTAGTTTTCATTAGATTGATTTTGTTGATTAAGTATTACTAAGTTTTAATGTTCCTTGAGGGAGTTCCTTGTAATAGGTGTTATGCTGACCTTAGAATGGGTTTCTCCTAAGTGGGGGAGTATGGTGAAGAGTATGGTTGTTGGAAGTGAGATACCCTTAACCTTTATTTATGTGTTTCTTCTAGACTAAGACAAAGAATTCTTAGTAACTTGATTATTTAGGAGTCTTTTGTGAAAAATGAGTTCCAAATATTCTCCTTATGATATGCATTTTTTTGTTGAGTTCTTGTTAAATGGGAAAAATATTACTTCTCATGCATGGTATCTTCCTCATGGTTAATGTGCATCTAGTGTAGGTTGCTAATTATTTCAAGAAGATGAAAAGGACCATTCCTAAATTGTTATATGAGATTGGTTTGTTGAGCATTTATAAGATATTTCTTAAGGGTGACATTTGTTAAATTGTGAAGCATGTTCATTGTAAGGTAATTATATTCATTGTGAAGATTTTGTAAAAATGATTAAATTATTTATGACATGAATTCATGTTTACGTTGCTTTTTTATAGCTGAATAACCCTTTGATGGGTAGTAGCTGAGCAACACCCCCATGCCTTATCATTAATAACAAAAACAAATTACACGGAGGGGGGCATAAACCAAACCTCCAGACTTAAGATGGTTTGGAGTCAACTTTCCAGAAAGAACCTCAACTCTCCCCCTTACAATTACAGATGAATTTATAATACTAAGTACCTAATGAGAGGACTCCACTAAATACAAAGCATCTAGAAAGCATATACTAGGGAAACTCTCCCTTTACAAGAAAGCCTATAACTAACTAACCTATTAAAAAGTAGCTATAATTTTAATTATAGCTAAGTTGAAGAGGTATAAAAGATCAAGGGGGTTCCTTCATTCTTTTAATCTTCTTTCTTCTGAATTTTGACATTTGCAATAGATAAAAGTGATAGTACGACTTTGCTTGCTTGGGCATTTGTTGGCTATTGAAGTATATTTGAGGATTGTTGATCTTGTGGCTGAATTTGGAAAGTGTATCAGCAACACAATTGGCTTCTCTACACACATGAACACATTTCATGTTTTGAATTTTAGAGATGAGATTCTGTATTCTTCCCAACTATGTGCTGATGTTCCATTGAGGCGTAGCCTTCTTTAAAATCAAATGCCCTACTTGTTGAGACCCAATCTCCTAAATGATGTTTCTATATCGATGTTCAATCGCCCGATTTAAACCAAGGATGGCTGCCTCAAATTCCGCCTTATTTTTTGTTCCTTCTCCCATTGGTGTTGCGAAAGCCATAACCATCTTACCATGATTGTCTATCAAGATTCCACCAGCGCCAAGTCTGCCTTGATTGGAAAGTGCACTGCCATAAGGGTTCACCTTAATCTACTGCTTTGCCTTTTTAATCCAAGCCACCATATTCACCTTGATGTCAAGCATACACCTATCGCTCATCCGTAGTAATTATTTCCATTTTGCTGGCCAATTAACTTTAGGGATGACATAATGAAGTACCTTGAAGTTTTCCATGTATATCGGATATTTGACTCGGCTGATGTTGGTTCTTTTCCCCTGTACATGGCTGCACATATGTTCTTCCAGAGGTTCTAACAAATTAGTATAGGTGTGGCTTGTACTAGTGTCTTGTCTGCTGCGTTTGTTTGCCTGGACGCCCACCATTGTTGGATTATAGCCTGCAGATAAGAGCTGTCTGGCAGTATGCCTGCTATCACAGCAAAGCTGCTCCAGACTGCTGCTGCAAATTTTCCTTTGGTGAAGATATGTTCAATGGAATCCATTCCCGACCTGTCAAAACAGTAGAAACACGCAGATGGCTAAATGCCAAAATTAGTAAGCTTATCGTAAGTAGGGAGTTTACCCCTAAGGGCTCTCCATAACAAAAAGGTAGATTTAAAAGCAATGTTCTTATACCAAAGAAGAATGTTGAAGCGATTCTTAACCCTTCTTTCTCATATCTCTTTCAAATCATATGAACAAGTAAAACAACCATGTGTGTTGGGTTTTCAAAGTGCATGATCAGTTAGCTGCCCGAGGGGGGAGATATTTGTAGCTTGTATGTTTGAGAGGTGACTGGATGGTGCTTGCTCCAATAGCTTGCTCAAACTCCATCTCCCTTCTTCCCAAAAATCTGCAACTTTGGAATTATTGAGACTGTTTTTGTTTGAGGTAAATTGTGCTAATTTTCCACTGCCTAGACAATTACACAACCAATATGAGCAATTTCCAGCTTGCAACTTCCATTTGATGTGTTACTCATCCTGTGGCCTGTTCATCAACATATGTTTTCCAAGAAAGTAAATCCCTAGAATCCCTTTTCTTGCTGATTGGATTGGACCTTTTGCCGTACTTTGCCTTTAAGAAATCACCCTACAGTGTTTGCTTTGTTCTGAATATCCACCATTGTTTTAATTGGAATGCTTTGCAAGCATCTTTTAAATTCTTCATGCCTATTCCTCCCTCTTCATAAGTGAAGTTTAGGTTCCTTAAGAAGCCCAATGGTATTTCATTCTATCACTGTTACACCCCCAGAAAAAGTCAACCATAAGCATTTGGATCTATTTAAGAATAGTTTTTGGGGGAGTTACAGTAGATAGAAGATGGATAGGTAAAGCTTGTACCACATGCTTTGTAAGAATTGCCTTGCCCCCGTAGCTCAGCTGTTTGGTTTTCCAACCAGTAATCCTGCTAACATTTTTACTAACAAGCTGAGAAAAATAATTATTTCTAGGCCTACCAACAAATTAAGGGAAGCATAGGTATGTAATTGGGCCCTGTTTTTGTTTAAAATCTGTAAGTCTCTTTATTATATCTCTAATGCTAGTGAAAGCATTAGAGTGTAGCATAAAGTGACTTTAATAACCATTGATGAGTTGTGCGGAAGTATTCTCATACTCCTTTAATGTATTCATAAGAATCTGCAATGTTTTGCATCTCCCAGATGTTAACAAAATGATGTCATCAGCAAAGCTCAAATGGTTCACCTGTGTCCCTCTCATTTCCATGACAAACCATGGTAATCCAGATTATTATGAATCCTGTTAAGAGATATTGATAACACCTCTGCACCAAAAATAAATAGGGCTGGAGAAAGTTGATCACCTTGCTTGAGTTCTCTAGTGGAATGAAAAATCCATATCTCTTATCATTGACAATGATTGAGTACCAATAGTTTGCCATGATCCTCCACAACATATCAATAAACACCTCATCAAATCCCATTTTCCTTAAAACTAGATAGATATAAGACCATGACACCCTGTCATAGGCTTTAGCCATATCTAGTTTAATGATAACATTGCTACCAACATTGGGTTTTTGATGTGATGAATGATTTATTGAGCAAGCACAATGTTTTCTGAGATAGTTCTGCCTTTTAACAAACCTATATTGGTTAGTAGAGATAAGAGTAGGGATGATAGGGCTTAGTCTTTTACTTACTATCTTGGATATGATTTTACTAGTGAAGTTGCTCAAACTTATAGGTCTAAACTCAGCCTTTTTGTTTGGATTATTGACTATAGGGAGAAATACAATACAAGAATGGGAGAAGTACTTGGGAATCATCTGTTCACGGAAAAAAGCTTGTAGAACTTCCATTACATCATTCTTGATGATGTGCAAACATTTTTTATATAAGTACCCATTCATACCATGTGGCCCACCTGCGGAATTAGGATTCATAGAAAAGACCACCTCTTTAAGTTCATCCATATTAGGCATAACTGTAAGTTGAGTATTTTGGTCTTGACTAATCATCCTTGGAATACATTCCAAAGTATGCTCATTAATATGCTTCTCTTCTCCACTAAAAATACCTTTGAAATGTTTTCAAGCTACATGAGCAGTGTTGTAGTAACCTTGTACCCAGACTCCATTTTCATTGACTACTTTATGAATAAATAACTTCCTTCTTCTCCCCTTTATCACAGAATTGAAGTATTTAGAGTTATTATCACCTTCTTTAAACCAATAAAGCTGAGTTTTTTGTGTCAAAATAGTGTCTTCCAACTTGAGGAACTTGATATATTTGGCATTAATTTTATGGAGGAAACATCTATTTGTGTAACTTTGGTTAGACATGTAGTTTTCTTCATCCTTATGCACTCATTCCTCAAACATACTAACATTTTGGAAAATATCACCAAATTCTATCTTTGACCAACCACTAAGAATGTAAGACAATCTTTTCATTTTTTGGTGAAATCTCCACATACCATTACCTTCCACTTTCTTCTCCCAACAGGTTTTGACAGTTTTAAATAATTGAGGGTTGTCTACACAATAGTTGAGGAACCTGAAGTATTAGATGTGATCAGTAGTTGAAGGAGTCATTTTTATATGAAGTGGGCAATGATCCGATCTTGTAGATGACAAGTGAGTAATTGTAGTTTGAGGCATCTTTTCCAACCAAGAATCATTAAACATCTCCCTATCAGTTCTCTTCCAGATTCTACGGTTAATACCTCTCTTATTGCACCAAGTAAATTTCTGTCCATTAAAGCCTATATCCAAGAGTCCACAAGCTTCAATGACAGTAATAAATTAAATACTTTTTCTCATGTTATAAGGTAACCGTCCCAGTTTTTCCTCGACAGAAGTTATAACATTTAAATCACCAACAACACACCAAGGATTATCATTTAAGGTATAGTGCCATATCATTATGTCCCACAACGATCTTTTGAGATGACCTTTACATTTAGCATAGACGAAGGTATTATCAAATTGATGTGGTAATTCATTGTGTTTCATGTTGCAGGTGATTTGTTGTTCATCTTCGTCAAGAATACTATAGTCAATATCGCTGCTCCATAAACCCAAATCTTACCATTGCAATTGCTAATAGCATTATCAATGCTTAGCTATACTTTGAAGTTTTGAATATGAACAATGTCGGAGAAAGGTTCCAAAATGATAATAACAGATAAATGGTGTATTTTCCTAAGCATTTTGACTCTCTCAAGCACCCCCTGAGTGTCCATCCCTCTCACATTCCATGTGATTGTACTAATCATTGGGATGATCTAGACGAGGAGAGTCTAGTGTTTGGTCTACTTGTAGTGACAGTATTTGTACCTTACTTTTTTAAGTGATAGTTTTCATGATGGAAACCCCTTGGAGATAGACATTGGCTTTGTGCTACTAGTTGGATTTATTCTTCCAAGGTCTGATCATTATGAGGACTGAAGGCCCTAATGAGGTCTTCACTAGTGTAACAATCTACCTCAACCTCTTCTATGGAATGGTTATCCCCATCCATTTCATCCTTTAAATTATCCACATCATATTCATCTAAAATTGGCATATTGTTAAGTTTACCCTTTTTTGTCTTAAATCCGGAGGATCATTTTTTGGAGGGTTCATATATTTAGCTTGTAGGGGAAGAATATCTAAACGATTGTTATTATCAACAATGATAAATTTGTTACAAGATTCTTCCGTTCAATCATGTTCATATTCCCTATCCCTTTCGTGCAGTTTATTTTGCCTCCTTTTTCCAACATCTCTTTTTTGATTGCTTGGATTATTTTTACTCTTACGAGTATATAGTGTCACACTAGTAACACTTTGTTTCCCTTGATCTTTTTCCTTCATTTTTTCAGTTTGTTGTTTCTCATTATTTCCTTTCGCAGATTGTTTAGTGGTGTCTCTGTTGTGCACCTACTGTTGAAGTCGTTGTTGTTTCCTTTGTTGCAATCTACTTTCAGCATTATTTGAGTCTCTATGGTCTATACTTGGGTCAGATTCCAACCCCTCATGCATAACATGAGGCAATTTCCCCCCTTTGCTAACCCCATCCTACATGTTAGAGGCTATCTCCTTACACCCCCCCATCCATACCTCCACAAACTTCTTCAGAAAGACCAAAAACAACATCAATAATATTGGGGATTCTAGGGTTTGGGAGCATTGAGTCAATACCTGGGGTATTATGTTTATGATCTTCAGCAACCTGTTGTTTTTGTTCACTTCTTATGTTGTTCTTCTTTGTTGTAGTTGAGATACTATTACCTCCTTGTTTTTGTTGCAGTCCATTGTTATGTTATGTCTGTGTACTACATGTTTCTAGCTATTCACGCACTCCAAGGTTACAAATAATATTTTGAGTTGGGATAGGTGTTATACCTACTGTTTCTTGTTCCTGTTGTTGGCTGTTTCTGCTTCTTTGTGTTTGATGCAATTCATGTTGTTCTTGCATTTCTATGTTTGAAAAAATATTTTGAGTTGGAAGTTGAGATATACCTGTATTTTTCTGTTCTTTCTGCTGGGTGTCACTAGTTCTTTGTCTTGGGGGAGAGACACGTCTCCAAAATGCCTTGGAGTTGTTTTGTTCCTGACTTTTTTGGTGCCTCTTCCTTTGTGTTTACCACTGTTCTTCATGTACCTCTTCTTTTTGTCTGTGTTCACCTTGACTGTGATTCTTTTGGCTTTGTTGTTGGCCTATCATTTGTTTTTTTGTTGATTTTGATCATCCTCTGTTGCAGCTCATTCCTTTTGGTTTTTGTTTTGTTTAGTTGCTGACCTTATTGCTTCTTCAACTGTTTTCCTTCCTTGTTCTTGTAATTCTCCAGAACTGCCTTTTTCCTTACTGTTTTTGTCTATTTCCTTCTCCTTTCTTTTGTTAATCTCATCATCCCTTCTTTTAATTGTGCATTCTTCATTTTGTGTACTTGGTGTTTACATTAGAAGTAGTAACTATGAATCCCTTCATATTCAACTTTTAACCATTACCTTTGTTGGGTTTTGAATGTTTGAATCCCAACCAAACATGAGAGAGTCTTTCCTAACTGAGATCAGCATGCACCTTCACTCTAGTTGTACTGCCTTTAGTCCTTTGGGATGTTGGAGAGTCCATGTATAAGACCTTCCCAACAGTCTATAAAATGGTAGACAAAAAAACATTGTTGTTGCAGTGCCAAGAAAGGCCTGGAATATACACCCATATAGGAACTACAGGAGTTTCCTCCTCAGGTGTCAAATGTGGGGTCCAAGCTTGAATTCTCATAGATTGTCCCTCAATATTCATTTTCAGTTTTGTCCATGTATTTTTGTAGTCCAGCTCATTGTCCAGGTCTATGTATACATGCCTTGAGTTGAAATGAGTAATCATAAGGCCCTCCATTAGTTAAGTGTGTAAAATGAAACTTTTCCTCACTTGATCCATTCTAGGCATTGTATTAGTAAACTTGCCTACAAGAGTATATTTGCAAATTTCTGCAAATTCAACATAATAATCTTCTTCTTCTAAGAGTACAGGAGAGAATCCATGTCTAGTGGTATGGACAGGCTCATTTAATACAATGGGAGTTTCATTTTATGCCTGATTAAACTTCATTCTAGCAGCAAAATACTGTACAAAAGTATATGGTGCAGGTTCTGCACTTTGATCATTTTTGATGTTGTTATTAGGTTGTTAGCCATATTGTTGTTTATTAATATGTCTCGTAGTTGTATTAACACTTTGACCACCTTGCTTGTTAGTTTTATCATCTTGAGAAGTGGTTTCATACCTTGAAAAATTGTTGGATATTTTGGGGAAGTTGTTGTGGTATTCCTCTCTTGCTCTAGTGTTCTGATCACCTGGATTACCTCCCCGCTGTTTGTCATTTTTATTAGCTTGATCAGGTTGCTTCTCCTTACTTTTTTGTTCCTTTTTTGAGTTGTATTTTCCAACCTCCAATCTCCCTTGTTTTTCCACAGCTAGATAGTTCTGTTTGCTTAGTTAATCACTTTGTTTGTTCCTGGCTTTGATCATTTGCCTTCCGTTCCCCTTCATCCTTGTTGTGTCTATTCTGTGAATTATCTGCATTAAACAAAGGAGTTAGGTAGGATGAATTAATTGTCGTAGTAAAAGAGGAATTACAGTTATCATTTGTTGAAGCAGTATTTGTTGAGTATATTGTGTGAGTCTTTAAATTGCCCTGCTGATTAGTTTAATTCCTCCAATGTTGGACTTTTTTTGCTTTGATCATTGTTGTTGCTTTGGTTACTTGAGAAACAACAATATTGTTGTCGTGTTTAACCCCTCAAACATTATTTGAGGTTTCCCTTCACTCTCCTGTTGTTCATATTGACAATTGGACATAGAGTCATTAGACAGAATATCATTGTTATCATTAAGTATTTCTCTGTTGGATTGAATCGCAATATCTATTAAATATATGTTTTTTGTCTGAAAATCTGATGTATTTGACGAACTTCCATTGATATCGGTGTTTGGAGATGTAGTGTAACCGGAGTTCTCACCGCCTGCGATTCCATCATCCACTTGCTTCGAAATATTGCTGAGAGGGGCCATCTCATTAGGGGAACAAACCTAGAGGTCAAATCTCTTCGACTTTGACTGAAAACCGATTGAATTTGAAGGAGCGACTTTAGCGATTCTGTAGGGATTCATTCAAAAAAAAGCCTCTCAATTTTGATCGATCGGGACGATAGAATTCGTTGCTTTTTGGATCAGTTATAGATAATGATGTGGAGAATCCATTTCCTTAATTCGTTATTCTAGATTCAACCCAGAGAATCCTGGGGAAATATTTCTTCGATCATCTTCGAACTTCACTTCAACACTCGAAGGTTCCATCGCATCTTTGACTTGTGAATTCGTGGAGTTCTGATCTTGTTCATGGAGAATGTTATGCAAGGGTAGGTAGCCTTCTCCAAGGTGCTCCTTTTGGTTTAAGTACGAAGGCCATTTGACGGCTACTGGCGGCCCAGGTTCCGTTGCAGCGCTGGGCATGTTTAAGTTTCCTGCCATTGTGGGAGAGAGAGAGTCAAAGAACAGAGAGAAAATTTTAGAGAGAGAAAAATCCCAGAAAATGAGGTGCGATATGTGTACATTAATTAGGACTACTAATTTATGTATAGATCATGATTGTATGGATCATAGGCTGGCTCAATATGATTACATGAGTGATGTGTAATGTTGGATTCATAGTGTATAGAGTTTATTGTATTGAATTGATGATCATGGACATGGTAAGATCCTTATGAGTAATGAGTTGGTAAATTGTCCTATGGATGGAAATTTTGTAGTTGGATCAATGGTATGCTGCCCTAACTCTCTTAACATTATGTATGACTTTTGTATTCCAATGATGATTGAGATGGTCAACTTATGGTGGCGGTGTTTATATGTTATCTTTGTGAAAGATGTGGCCTCATCGACATTATTTTGTTAATTGTATTAATATTATGTTTAGGACTTATATGAAGTTATAATGTAAAATTAATGATGTTAAGTAATGTAATCATGTCTAAGATGTTATTGATTGCATAAAACTGTAGTTTTAAGCATGATAGATAAAATGTGTTATTTGTGAATTTTAAAAGTAAGGTGCCTTATATTGCTTGTATGATCTTGTGTTAGTGATTATGTTATGATTCCTCATATTTGGTGATATATGAAGAAGTTGTATATTGATGTGTGAAGGTTAATATGTTATACATTTAAATGGATATGTATGACTAAGGTAGTACTTGATGACTTCTTACATGTGTTATGAGAATGTAGTGTCTTGATTTGTTAGACCAAAATCCCTCTTCTTTATGCACGAAAGATAAGTGAATATATGACACCTTTACTTAGTATGATAAAATTTCTTAGTCTTGTGTGAGTGAATGACATGTGACCATTAATATAGACATGTAGGTCCTTTATATGAAATCTTCTAGAAAGAATGTTATGATTTCCTTGAAGTTGAAAGTCGTAGGGGTATCCTTCTTGTGTGAATGGTGGACTTAGGCTGAAACGGGATGAAATCATCCATAGGGAATTCATTGAGCTATCCTCTTCACCATTTAAATGCATCCGTAGGGTACCTCTTTGGAAAGGTGAATGTGATTGGGTTATGAATTATATATGAAAAACATTCATGTGATCGTTTATGTTAATAAATCTAAAATAATAAAGTCTAGCACCGAGTGAGTATGGTAAGGGAAGTAAATCTAGTTAAGGATGAGACTAGAGTACGAAGAGACCCTTTATATTCCTTAACCATGTGCCTACATGGGATGAGTCCAACTTCTACCAAAGGTTACAACTCTGAATTCCATGCTTAGATACCTTGGTCTATGTCTGTTATTGTATATTATCATCTTATGGTATATCTACTAAATTTTGAGAAGTTTATGAAGTTTAGATTGTGGTATGAGACGCTACCTAGTCATTGCACCTTTAGGCTTTGAAGACATTAGCTATTGAGTGCCTACGTATCCTCCAAGATCATTACATGAATGTCCTTATGGGATTAATGTCTTTTTAATGATCTCATGATGTAATGACTTATGTAGGAAGCACAGGAAGGAATGAATACCTAATCTGGAGTAACTCTAAGGATTTCCTAGTTAAAGTATGAAGGGGGCATAAAGGATGATCTCTTCATATCTTACCTAGGGAGATCTTTATAATAACTCTAGTTAGGAAAAGTTAAGTGAAGTCTTAAGGATTAATTAGGTAATCATGAAGATGGTGTATGGGTAATCTCATCTAGAATTACATAAGTAAGGCTTTTGATAAACTTAGTGAGGAGAATGTCATATTATGAGTTATGTGTTTTGGTATATTGTAAGTGTATATATCTCATTATAGGTAAGTCCTAAGGATAACTTAGGTGTGCTTAGTGAGGGTGTATGGGAGCTCTCTCTTTGTCTTATTTATGTGGGTGTTGGGGTAGTTTTTAGTAAGAAGGATGCATGGTTAATAAGTTCACTTAAATATTTGAATTTGTTTATGGTGAAGCTTAAAATAATTAACTGTAATATGTGTTATTTCGCTGTAATGTTCCTAAAAATGTGGTTAAATGCTTATGTGGTTTTTGATGAATTTTTAAGATGTTGAATGTTGTTATTAGGATTATAGTATGATGTTTCAATCAAAATTCATGAAAAACATGTTATTTAAAAAATATCCCTTTCTCATGATTTTTCTATGGCTTCATACTTAGTGCATCTAATGTGCGAACCCTTTTTTTTTCCTTTTTGACTAAAGTGTAGGGAATCGTAACTTTTGATACGCCATGGAGGATGAATAGGTTTCTAAGGGTTGAAGATGAAGTATTTGTGAGTTCTCATCTATTTGAGGAAAATATTCACATGTTCCTTTTCATGTCTTAGTCTTTATTTTATGTCTTATGTGGGCTTAGTCCCAAGTGTTGTATACTCCAAAGTTTAGATAATTCAATAAAACATTGTAAAGGTTTAATGTGTTAGTGAAAGTCTTTTGCTTGCGTAATGTTATTGAAAGAATTCTTCGTGTGTGAAGAATGTTTTAAATTCTTACTCATTTTAGAATGTTTATCATGCTATGAATGATACGAATCGCTTTAGAGAGACTTCTCGGAGTCTCATATGCCGTGTGGCGACTCAAGGATGCTCTAACTTCTATAATGTACCTGTGGATCGTTACACTTTTAACCATCACAATTGTCATAATGTACAATATCTAAATGCATGGTTAATATTATATACCTTAACAATCTCGAACTTATATATTTAATCTTGAAAATGGTTAGAATATTATGTCTTAACACATGATTAATAGTATATACTCTAATAATATCCCACCTACACTCTTACCTATGCATTTACAAATTTGATACACATTTCTTTATTTCTTACCGAAAGAAAATTTACCAAGATATTTTCTCATGCAATTTTTTCTATTAGTGTTTCATCGTAACAAATTAATTTTGTACTAGATATTGAAAGAATTTATCATGAAACTCTCCAAAATGTACTTCTTTTCAGGAGATCTATCATAGAAGTTCTTTGAAGAATACAATACAAATCAATCTTCGTTATGACTCTCACTACGACTAAGTACAACTATTATAATCACACTTTCATGTTCTTGAGTTTTAATATTTTCTTAAAAATCTTTTGATATTGACATAATACCAACTTATCATGAATTGTTCCTTTAAAATGCTCAACATCACTCCCACTACTTGAGATGGTATTTTTATTTTGTCTAGTAATGTTTCTCCCACTACCTAAATGCAATGGAAAGTCAATTCTTACATACCTATTGGATATTGCTGAGTGTCTATATTTATATTTGACTTATTTGTCATTTGCTTGTTCAAAACTGTAAAACTACTTTACTTCTAGGATCATGGTTTACCAAATGATCCTATTCTACAAATCAGACAGTTGTGTTAACAATTTTCTTATTTTCTTTAGGACACTAAAGTAAACCCTTTTTCCTTCTTTAAGATATCCAATACACGCACACATTCTCTTCATAATTCCAAATTTCTTATTCTCCCATCAGCACATGTACTGGACAATCCTATATCTTAACATTCCACAGATTAGAAATACGTCAAATCCAACCCATTCAATCGTTGTTCATGGAACTGATTTGAAAGAAATTGAATTCAGAATGTGTTATGCAATTATTAGAGCCGATCCTAAAAGAAACAAAATAACTAATTAAAAGTCAATGAATTATCTTTTCATCTTCATAAGAGTCTACTTTTCTTTTCTCTTCTACAACAATATATTATAGAGCGTCTAGTGTAGACAATTGAAAGAAAATTAATTTGTATGATAAGTAACTTATGAGCTCTGCGGAGAGGTTTATGTCACCTTAATCAGATTGTAGCAACTTTATCATACACCTCTAAAATGACTTAAGTGAATCTAGATCCAAAAATGATTTTCATGAGGGTCTAAGGACCTAAAATTGTTTATAACGTGGTATTTAGACAATGTCTAAAGATTTAGGTTAATTAGAAGTCGAACATCAAGGGACAACTAAGACGTTCGACGACTAGTCACCGATGTGCCTCGTGTGTGTTTATGTGGATATATGTGTGTTATGAGCTTATGAGGTCATAATATGAGTTACAGTAGTGTATATAGGCAGTTTACCAAGTTTCATGAATTTTGGAAGTCAAACGTCCAAGAACTTCCATGATGTTTAAAAAGTTTGCCCTGAAACAACCTTCTGTGTATTGACATGTTTCGTCATATCTTATGTGTTTGTTTTGGATGGAAATGATATGATAGGTCCTAAACTCGTAATGATCATATTCCGGTTGGAAACATCCAATTCAAAGTCCCCAAGGACCAACAAAAGGCCCTTGAGGAAGGACCCTTTATGTGAGCCAAAGGCTTTAAAGACCAAGACCAATCGACTTAGGCAATCGATGCCCTGTGGGACGGTGGACACCCCGTCATTGGTAGTTGTTGATCAATATATATACTAGGGAGATTAAGATCCTACGGGGCAGTCTCTGAACCAAAAGACGCATAACATGACGGGCCATTTATGGATTAACAGTCCGTCGATGGCCAGGCATCAATCGTGCCTGTAACTTGCCTGCTTCACCCCACGTCCAAATATAGTTAAACCTCGATAAATTAATATAGTTGGGACCATGAAATTTTATTATTTTATTGAGATATTATTTAATCTATAATCTCTCTCTCTCTCTCTCTATATATATATATATATATATATATATAGTTTAAAGAACGATTTGATTTTTAATGAAGATAATTTTGAATTTATAAAAATTATTGTATCTTATTAATTTATGCATCATATTTATTGATCTCACATAAAAAATATTATACATAAAGTACAACGAATACAAAAAAAATATTGTATCTTACTAATTCCAACCTTTTAATGTTGGGATGATAAGAGTTTTCAAGGTATTTTACCATAGGATATTAGAAGACTATGAAGTGGGAACAAACGGATCAAGTAAATATTAATATATTTGATGTTGTCAATTTTCTGATCCCTGTTTGGACAAAAAGTGTTCAGCAAGAGATAATAGTAAATTATTTTCGACACTTAAAAATTTGTTCGGGGGATGTAATCTCAGGGAATATGAATGAACCTACTTGTAAAAACTTTACATATGAACTAGAGGTCATTGATTAATGGTCTCTGTTACCATAATGAAATAGATATCAATAACATTTTGGATTATCTGAGTGAAAGTAAAACATGTTAAGATGTCAGAACATAGAATAAATTATGGATACCATAGAAAAAAATAATGAGATGATAAAGTTAAAGATAATACTAAACATTTGCAAGCGTAAGAAAATACTTGTTTCATCTAAAACTCTTCACAATTTTATGGTATTGTTTGAAATGACAAGACCATAAATCTTATATAAAATAAGAAGATAAATTATCTTAGATATATTTTTAGTTTTAAAGAGTTATTAATTTATGGTATTAATGGGACCATATATTTATATATGGGTCATCTGAAAATATGTTATCTTATTATCTATTGAAATTGATTGCTTTTTCCATTGGCCCAAGTCGTGACCAAATAAAAATATTATTTTAGAGAGATTATTAATTTATCGAGTATTAATTTATAGAGATTTTACTGTATTACTTCGGGCGGTTACTTAGGGGTATTTTGGGTATTTTAAATAGCTATATAAGTCCTAAACACCAAGATGAATTTATTCTTCCAAATCAACCCCAAATTTTCTAAGAATTTCTCTAGAACTCCACTGGAGCTAAAAATTAAGGAAGAGATTGGATTGGAGATTTGATTGGTGTTCTTCACCAAATTGGTGGATTAGCATCAGTGTGGTATGAATTCTTCATCCTTGTAACTTATTCATAGAGGAGTCAACTGCAAAGTGATTTTCGAAAGTCTTCCAAAGATGAACTTCTTCAATTTCATCATCTATCGATGGGTTATTGCATAAATTTTTTTGAATAATTGATTATAATTGATTGATTTTAATTAGGTGATTCAAGCCTAAAATATTCATGAACCCATGTGTAACGACCTGTTTAGTCGTTTTGAGCAACAGACTTCAATTCTGGAAAAACTGGCAGAAGCGACGGACCCCACGACGGACCGTCAAGGGCACGACGGACCGTCGCAGTGTCTCGTTTCAAAACACTTAGAAAATCTGAAATTGGGTACTGAAAATCGACTCTTTGAACTTCGTGACAGAATGGCAGGACGGACCGTCACAGGCGTGACGGACCGTCACGGAGACTTCAGTGAAAATCCATTCTCTGAACTTTGCGACGACCTGCAGGACGGACCGTCGCAGGCACGACGGCCCGTCACAGGTTGCGCAAATCCCAGGTAGAATCGGATTTCCTTACACGTTTTAAGGGACGTTTTGGGACTATTCTTTCCTTAATTATAGATTTCGTGGGTTTATATTAATAACTCAAATTCTTGGGGGTTAAAAGAGGTAACCCTAAGTTAATTTGTGGGGTATTATTGCCATCTTTTATTCTTAATTATATACTAATTAGGGTAAAAGAAAGAGAGTTTGAATAAAGAAAATAGAGAGAACAAGGAGAGAGAGAAATTGATCGATCGAGAAGAAGAGGAAAACAACAAAGCTTTGGGAAAATTCTTGCTTGATTCAATTCTTCGGTGGAGGTAGGTTATGGTTTTCATGCTTTCATAGTAAACTCTTAATAGAGAATGATAAGTATTCGTAGTATTGTAAACCCTACTATATGCTTAATTTTTTGTTTGCATGAATATGATTATGTGATTGTGATAAGATAAGCATGATGAAAATATTGAATCCCAAATCTTGAAAAGAAACTTTAATATACATTATTAATGATGATGCCTTGGTATAGAAGAAGGCTTGATGAATTAAAGTAATGGGATTGATGATGCCTTGGTATAGAAGAAGGCTTGATGAATTAAAGTAATGGGATTGAGGATGCCTTTTTATAGAGAAGGCTTGATGATTTATAGAATGATATTAGTTGATCGGGTGTCACGAACCGACACGTAGAATTAGGGGATCGGGTGTCACGAACCGACACGTAAAATTAGGGGATCGGGTGTCACGAACCGACACGTAGAATTAGGGGATCGGGTGTCACGAACCGACACGTAGAATTAGGGGATCGGGTGTCACGAACCGACACGTAGATTTAAGAGATCGGGTGTCACGAACCGACACGTAGATTTAGGGGATCGGAGTGTCACATACCGACACAAGAGAAATAAAGATAATGAATCTTGAAAGTTGTTAATATACTCAATCAAATGAACATGATTCCCAAATGAGTATGGTATTGGGGCTTGAGTCCTCATGTGTGAACTGGACGGTAATTGTTAATGATATAGTGCTTGTTGTTGCTACATGTTGAGTATAATAGTTGATTTTATGATATTACTTGGTATATACTGTTTTCTATTTTGAGTTGGGCGATGATATCTACTTAGTACCCGTGCTTTGTACTGACCCCTACTTTTATTGTTTTCTTCTTGTTTAATTATGGAGTGCAGCCAACGTGCCGTCATCTTCGACTCAACAGTAACTCTAGCCAGTCCTCGCCACATCGGATCTTCAGGGTGAGCTAATGCTTCTAGCTTGGACTGGATCTTCTTCTTCAAGTATTGATGCCTTGAACTTCCGGCATGGACTAGCTTCTTATGTATTTTTAGCTTTTAGAATACTCTTAGTTTAGTCATTTGATTGTAGATGTTTTTGTGATGATGACTTCCAGGTTTTGGGAATAATAGATGTTGATTACTTATAGTTATTGAATTGGTTTTTATTAATGAGTTTAAGCCTTCCGCATTACTTTATTTTATATTATATTGAAATATTAAGGTTAGATTGGTTGGTTCGCTCACATAGGAGGGTAAGTGTGGGTGCCAGTCGCGGTCCAGATTTGGGTCGTGAAAAACTTTGTATCAGAGCATTAGGTTCGTTGGTCTCATCACACAAGAACAGGTCTAGTAGAGTCTTAAGGAACGGTAGGGGGACACCTTTAATTTTCCATGAGAGGCTATAAGACTTTAGGAAAATTTCACTCTTTCATTCTTTCTTTCGTGCTACTACTTGAGTCCAATTGGTATCTAGGCGATACGAATTGGTATCTGACCATCTCCACTCTCTTTCGCAGATAGTTAGAACTAGAGCAACGACTACGCCAACACCAACATCGGCAAGACAAGAAGTGTCTGAGCCAGCCACTGGGGCTGTAGCTCGAGGAAGAACAGCGGCAAGGGGCCGTGGTAGAGGTCGTGGGAGGACGTCCTCTAGGGGAAGAGGACGAGCACCTAGCCCATATGATACTAGGGCAGTGACTCCTCCACTGACTGAGGAGGTAATAAGAGAAGGGGAGGATGGGGAAACTGAACAAGTGCAAAATGAGGAAATGCCACCCCAACCTACCCCAGAGATGATCAATCAGGTTCTCGCCTATCTCAGTGGGTTGTCTGATCAAGGTCAGGCACCTCTAGTGTTTTCTGCGCCAACACCTCCGGTTTAAGAAGTACAACATGCGGCTACTATGGCTCCCCACATAGATGTTCCATTGGAAATAGGCACGTTTCCACGTCTGACTATTGGGCCTATAATGACAAATGATCAGCATGAACTTTTCAGTAAGTTCTTGAAATTGAAACCTCCGGTCTTCAAGGGTGCTGAATCGGAGGATGTTTATGATTTTCTGGTTGACTATCACGAGCTACTACACAAGATGGGTATAGTAGAATGGTTTGGTTTGGAGTTTGTGACTTATCAGTTTCAAGGGAACGCCAAAATGTTGTGGCGGTCACATATCGAGTGTCAACCAATAGAGCAACCACCTATGACTTGGGCCTCATTCTCTAGCTTGTTTATGGAGAAGTATATCCCCCGAACTTTGAGTGATAGGAAAAGGGATGAGTTCTTGAGTCTAGAGCAAGGTAGGATGTCGGTCAATGCATATGAGGCTAAGTTTCGTGCATTATCCCGGTATGCCACCCAACTATGTTTTAGTCCACAAGAGCAAATTCGCCCGTTTGTGAAGGGGTTGAGGCCAGAATTGCGGATTTCGGCCTTACAGATAGCGGCAACGGCAAAATCCTTCCAAGAGGTGGTAGACTTCGTGATAGAAGTGGAAGGAGTGAAGCCAGACGACTTCACTACGACATCGACATCAAAAAGGTTTCGAAAGGGAGGTGAGTTTAATGGTGCTTACACTAGAGGACAGGGTTCGGGAAGTTACTCAGTCCGACCAATTCAGTCTTCACTACAGACTGTAGTTGGGGGACCACCTCAGACCGGTCAACACTTCTCCGAGATGCTTGACTCCAGAGAGTGTTACGGATGTGGGGAGACTGGACATATTAGGAGAAATTGTCCAAAATAGAGTTACAGACCCCCAATAGCTAGAGGTAGAGGTGGTCATGGTAGAGGTCGTTATTCTGGAGGACGTGGTGGTCGAGGTAATGGTGGTCACCAAAACGACAGAGGTAATGGGAAAACTAGGGCCACTACATCACAACATGGTAGGGGCAACGGACAGACGAACGATAGGGCCCATTGTTACGCTTTCCCTGGGCGGTCTGAAGCGGAGGCATCTGATGCTGTCATCACAGGTAATCTTCTGGTTTGTGATTGCATGGCTTCTGTATTGTTTGATCCTGGATCCACGTTTTCTTATTTATCTTCCTCATTTGCTAATGGTCTAAATTTACATTGTGAATTACTTGATATGCCTATTCGTGTTTCTACTCCGGTGGGTGAGTCTGTGGTAGTTGAAAAGGTGTATGGGTCTTGTCTGGTGAACTTTGTGGGGAGCAACACCTATGTAGATTTGGTTATCTTAGAAATGGACGATTTTGATGTGATTCTGGGTATTACTTGGCTTTCTCCGCAATTTGCAATCATGGATTGTAATGCTAAAATAGTGACGTTAGCCAAGCCTGGGACAGACCCGTTAGTGTGGTAGGGTGACTACACTTCCAATCCGGTCTGCATCGTCTCCTTTCTTCGTGCTAATAAAATGATTAGTAAAGGGTGTTTAGCTTTCTTGGCACATCTCAAGGATGACACTACCCAAGTACCTTCGATTGAGTCGGTTTCAGTAGTTCGTGAGTTTCTGGATGTGTTCCCTGCAGATCTTCCTGGTATGCCACCAGATAGGGATATTGACTTCTGTATTGATCTTAATCCCGGTACTCGCCCCATTTCTATACCCCCTTATAGAATGGCTCCCGCGGAGTTAAGAGAGTTAAAGGCACAACTTCAAGAGTTATTGAACAAAGGCTTCATTAGACCAAGTGCATCCCCTTGGGTGCTCCGGTTTTGTTTGTAAAGAAGAAGGATGGGAGTTTTTGAATGTGTATAGACTACAGACAACTAAACAAGGTAACCATAAAGAACAAGTATCCTCTTCCCCGCATTGATGACTTGTTCGATCACTTACAAGGTGCTTGTGTCTTCTCTAAGATTGACTTGAGATCCGGTTATCATCAATTGAAAATACGGGCAACGGATGTGCCAAAGACTGCTTTTCGAACGAGGTATGGGCATTACGAATTTGTAGTGATGTCTTTTGGTCTTACGAATGCCCCTGCTGCGTTCATGAGCATGATCAACGGGATTTTTAAGCCATATTTGGACCTCTTCGTGATCGTATTTATTGATAATATATTGGTATACTCAAAGAGCAAGAAGGAACATGAAGAGCATTTGAGAATGGTATTAGAAATGTTGAGGGAGAAAAAGCTTTATGCCAAGTTCTCTAAGAGTGAGTTTTGGCTAGATACAGTGTCCTTCTTGGGGCACGTGTTTTCTAAGGAAGGAGTGATGGTGGATCCTTCTAAGATTGAAACAGTGAAGAATTGGGTAAGACCCACTAATGTGTCATAAATAAGGAGCTTTGTTTGGTTAGCTAGCTACTACCGCCGATTTGTCAAGGGATTCTCTTCTATTGCTTCCTAATTGACGAACTTGACTAAGTAGAATGTTCCATTTGTATGGTCGGACGAATGTAAGGAAAGCTTTCAGAAGCTCAAGACTTTGTTGACTACCGCACCTATCCTTACCTTTCCAGTAGAGGGTAAGAACTTCATTGTTTATTGCGATGCATCCTACTCTGGTTTGGGTGCAGTACTAATGCAAGAAAAGAGTGTGATTGCTTATGCTTCAAGGCAACTAAAGGTGCGTGAACGTAACTATCCAACTCATGATTTGGAATTGGCTGCGGTAGTGTTTGCATTAAAGCAATGGAGACACTATTTATATGGGGTTAAGTGTGAGGTCTACACGGATCATCGTAGCCTTCAGTATGTCTTTACTCAGAAAGATTTGAACTTAAGACAGAGGAGATGGATGGAGTTACTAAAGGAGTACGATATCAC
This sequence comes from Solanum lycopersicum, assembly GCF_036512215.1. Taxonomy (NCBI): domain Eukaryota; kingdom Viridiplantae; phylum Streptophyta; class Magnoliopsida; order Solanales; family Solanaceae; genus Solanum; species Solanum lycopersicum. The sequence goes on from NC_090807.1 coordinate 44,360,887, forward strand.
TATCTTGTATCATCCGGGGAAGGCAAATGTTGTAGCGGATGCTTTAAGTAGGAAGGCGGGAAGCATGGGAAGTCTAGCTCACTTGCAAGCTTCTAGACGCCCATTGGCTAGAGAGGTTCAAACTCTAGCTAACGACTTGATGAGATTAGAAGTAAATGAGAAGGGAGGATTGTTGGCTTGTGTGGAGTCAAGATCTTTTTTTCTTGACAAAATTAAGGGAAAACAGTTTGATGATGAGAAACTGCGCAGAATTCAAGATAAAGTATTGCGAGGAGAGGCTAAGGAAGCTCAAATCGATGAGGAAGGTGTTTTGAGAATCAAGGGAAGGGTATGTGTACCCCGCGTCGATGGTTTGATCAACACTATTCTGACAGAGGCTCATAGTTCAAGGTATTCTATACATCCGGGCGCAACCAAGATGTATCGTGACCTAAAGCAACACTTTTGGTGGAGTAGAATGAAGCGTGATATTGTTGACTTTATGTCCAAGTGTCCAAACTGTCAACACGTAAAGTATGAACACCAGAGGCCCGGAGGAACACTTCAGAGAATGCCCATTCCTGAATGGAAGTGGGAAAGAATTGCAATGGACTTTGTGGTTGGCCTTCCGAAGACAATGGGTAAGTATGACTCCATTTGGGTGATTGTTGATAGGCTAACTAAATCTGCTCATTTCATTCCGGTCAAGGTGACTTACAATGCAGAAAAGTTATCCAAACTTTACATCTCGGAAGTGGTGCGATTGCATGGGGTTCCATTATCCATCATATCAGATAGAGGTATGCAGTTTACTTCTAAGTTTTGGAAAACATTGCAGGCGGAATTGGGTACTAGGTTGGACTTTAGTACTGCGTTCCATCCTCAGACCGATGGTCAGTCTGAGAGAACGATTCAAGTGTTGGAGTTTATGCTTCGTGCGTGTGTGATAGAGTTTGGTGGTCATTGGGATAGCTTCCTACCCTTAGCGGAGTTTTCATACAATAATAGCTATCACTCAAGCATTGATATGGCTCCATTCGAAGCATTGTATGGTAGGAGATGTAGGTCTCCCATTGGTTTGTTTGACGCATTTGAGGTTAGGCCTTGGGGTACTTATCTTTTGAGGGATTCGATAGAGAAAGTGAAGTCTATTCAAGAAAAGCTTCTAGCGGCGCAAAGTAGACAAAAAGAATATGCAGATCGAAAGGTTAGAGACTTAGAGTTCATGGAGGGTGAACAAGTCTTGTTGAAAGTTTCACCCATGAAAAGGGTGATGCGGTTTGGAAAAAGGGGTAAACTAAGTCCAAGGTACATTGGACCATTTGAAGTACTTAAACGAGCAGGGGAGGTGGCTTATGAGTTAGCCTTGCCTCCAGGGCTGTCCGAAGTACACCCGGTATTCCATGTGTCGATGTTGAAAATATACCATGGGGATGGAAACTACATCATCCGTTGGGATTCAATTTTGCTTGATGAGAACTTGTCTTATGAGGAGGAGCCTATTGCTATTTTAGATAGAGAAGTTCGCAAGTTGAGGTCAAGAGAGATTGCATCCATCAAGGTGCAATGGAAGAATCGACCAGTTGAAGAAGCCACTTGGGAGAAGCAGGCGTATATGCGAGAAAAATACCCACATCTGTTTACAAATTCAGGTACTCCTTTTCGCCCTTGTTTTCCTTCTTTTGATCGTTCCGGGACGAACGATGGGTAAATTAGTATCTATTGTAACGACTTGCTTAGTCGTTTTGAGCAACAGACTTCAATTCTGGAAAAACTGGCAGAAGCGACGGACCCCACGACGGACCGTCAAGGGCACGACGGACCGTCGCAGGGTCTCGTTTCAAAACACTTAGAAAATCTAAAATTGGGTACTAAAAATCGACTCTTTGAACTTCGTGACGGAATGGCAGGACGGACCGTCACAGGCGTGACGGACCGTCACAGGCGTGACGGACCGTCACGGAGACTTCAGTGAAAATCCATTCTCTGAACTTTGCGACGACCTGCAGGACGGACCATCGCAGGCACGATGGCCCGTCACAGGTTGCGCAAATCCCAGGCAGAATCGGATTTCCTTACACGTTTTAAGGGACGTTTTGGGACTATTCTTTCCTTAATTATAGATTTCATGGGTTTATATTAATAACTTAAATTCATGGGGGTTAAAAGAGGTAACCCTATGTTAATTTGTGGGGTATTATTGCCATCTTTTATTCTTAATTATATACTAATTAGGGTAAAAGAAAGAGAGTTTGAATAAAGAAAATAGAGAGAACAAGGAGAGAGAGAAATTGATCGATCGAGAAGAAGAGGAAAACAACAAAGCTTTGGGAAAATTGTTGCTTGATTCAATTCTTCGGTGGAGGTAGGTTATGGTTTTCATGCTTTCATAGTAAACTCTTAATAGAGAATGATATGTATTGGTAGTATTGTAAACCCTACTATATGCTTAATTGTATGTTTGCATGAATATGATTATGTGATTGTGATAGGATAAGCATGATGAAAATATTGAATCCCAAATCTTGAAAAGAAACTTTAATATACATTATTAATGATGACGCCTTGGTATAGAAGAAGGCTTGATGAATTAAAGTAATGGGATTGATGATGCCTTGGTATAGAAGAAGGCTTGATGAATTAAAGTAATGGGATTGAGGATGCCTTGGTATAGAGAAGGCTTGATGATTTACAGAATGATATTAGTGGATCGGGTGTCACGAACCGACACGTAGAATTAGGGGATCGGGTGTCACGAATCGACACGTAGAATTAGGGGATCGGGTGTCACGAACCGACACGTAGAATTAGGGGATCGTGTGTCACGAACTGACACGTAGAATTAGGGTATCGGGTGTCACGAATCGACACGTAGATTTAGGGGATCGGGTGTCACGAACCGACACGTAGAATTAGGGGATCGGGTGTCACGAACCGACATGTAGAATTAGGGGATCGGGTGTCACGAACCGACACGTAGATTTAGGGGATCGTGTGTCACGAACCGACACGTAGATTTAGGGGATCGGAGTGTCACGTACCGACACAAGAGAAATAAAGATAATGAATCTTGAAAGATGTTAATATACTCAATCAAATGAACATGATTCCCAAATGAGTATGGTATTGGGGCTTGAGTCCTCATGTGTGAACTTGACGGTAATTGTTAATTATATAGTGCTTGTTGTTGCTACATGTTGAGTATCATAGTTGATTTTATGATATTACTTGGTATATACTGTTTTCTATTTTGAGTTGGCCGATGATATCTACTCAGTACCCGTGCTTTGTAATGACCCCTACTTTTATTGTTTTCTTCTTGTTTAATTGTGGAGTGCAGCCAACGTGCCGTCATCTTCGACTCAACAGTAACTCTAGCCAGTCCTCGCCACATCGGATCTTCAGGGTGAGCTAATGATTCTATCTTGGACTGGATCTTCTTCTTCAAGTATTGATGCCTTGAACTTGCGGCATGGACTAGCTTCTTATGTATTTTTAGCTTTTAGAATACTCTTAGTTTAGTCATTTGATTGTAGATGTTCTTGTGATGATGACTTCCAGGTTTTGGGAATAATAGATGTTGAATACTTATAGTTATTGAATTGGTTTTTATTAATGAGTTTAAGTCTTCCGCATTACTTTATGTTTATATTATATTGAAATGTTAAGGTTAGATTGGTTGGTTCGCTCACATAGGAAGGTAAGTGTGGGTGCCAGTCGCGGCCCGGATTTGGGTCGTGACACCATGCAAAATATAATCTCTTCAAATTGGCTATATTTTGGATGTTATGATCTTGTCTCAAATCTTATGAGTTCTAGTGTAGTTTTCTATGATCTATTGAATGATGTAAGAATTATATTGGATTGATGTATAGGTAGTCTTTATATTGATAAATATATATTTAATTGACTTAGATTCATTGAGTATCATGATTTATGCATTGAATTGATTGTGAGGGCCATGGGTAAGGGCCTATTGGTATTGTATTTGATTATTTATCTATTTATTGAAGTGAGAGAATGAATTTTGCGGTACGATGCCTTAATTCTATTTATTTTATGTAATGCAAGTTTTGAATTATGTTGTGATTTTAATGGTCCACTTATGGTGGCGGTGTTAAATATTATAATTGTTAATGTTATGCCCTCGACAACGTTACTTTATGTATTATGATGATCATAGCCTTGTCGTCAACTACTTGTAATATTATGATGATTTGTGCAATTTATTATGTGAAGTATGATCATATTTACCTACATGTTAGTAATGTGGAATCATGTGTTTTTCTATTGATGTTGTTAGGAGATCATGTAAGACTATGACTATGTCCTTATGTGTGTAGCCTTATAGTTGATGCATGATTATTCCTGATTTGGTTATATAGTCTTATAATGACTTCATTTATGAATCAATAGTGGTATATACGATAACTTATAGTTGACTTGGTTGTGCCTATGTGCTTCTTGATATGATATGCTATGTATAATAAAGTAAAGTTATGATGTGTCTTGTTTAGGTAGACCTAAGTATCTCTTCTTGATGTATGAATTATATGTGAATTTCAGCTGTCTTAACTTAGGATGATAAACTATGTTAGTATTGCATGTATGAATTATATGTGACCTTGAACATAGTAAGAAGGTCAAATAATGTGGAATCTTTGAGAAAGAAGTTTATGATATCCTTGAAGTCGAAAGCAGTAATAGTATCCTTCTTGTGTGGGTGATGGCCTTAGAAATTGTTGGTTGGAACGATATAAAATCATTCTTAAGAAAGTCAATAGGCTATCCTATTCTCCATTTAAATGCAACCCTAAGGGACCTCTTTGGTAGGGTGAAGGTGATTGATTTATGAACTAGATATGGAACCCGTTCATGTGATCCTTTATATGAACTAATCTATGAGAACAAAGGCTAGCACTAAGTGAGTATGGTAAGGGAAGTTTCTCTAGTCAAGAATGAGACTAGAGTGCAAAGAAACCCTTCATATTCCTTAACCATATGCCTACATAGGATGTGTCCAAGTTCTACCATTGGCAAGTAGAACATCCTTATCGAAGTACATTACAACTCCGGATTCCATGCTTAACTACCATGGTATCTGTTGGTTATTGCATATTCTCATCATATGAAAAACCTACTAGTGTTTTAGAAGTCTATGAAGTTTAGGTATTGGTATGAGACGTTACGTAGACATTGCACCTATTGGTTTAGAAGATGTTAATTAGTCAGTCCCTAGGTCTTCTCCAAGACCATTACTTGAATGTCCTTTATGTGATAAATGTCTCTTAATGAACCATTGATGTAATGACTTATGATAGGAATAATGTAAATGAACGAGTACCTTATCTAGAGTAACTCTAATGATTTCCTATTTAAAGTGTGAAGAGGGCATAAAATATGATTTCTTCATGTCTTATGTAGGGAAGTCTTTAGAATGACTCTAGTTAGGAATGTTGAATTATAATGTCGGCATGATCTAATATTAAGAAGTGTTGAGGATTATTTAAGTAACCGTTAAGAGGGTGGATGGGAGTTCTCTTCTAGAAGTACTTACATAAGTCTATTGATAACCTTAGTGAAGAGAGTGTCATATTATATTTAGGTGTCTTTGATGTGTTGTAAGTGTATATATCTCATTATAGGTAGTGTCAAGGATCATTTATGTGTGCTAAGAGAGGCTATATGAACGGTCTCTCTTTGTCTTACTTAAGTGAGTCTTACAATAAATTTTAGTGAGGGAATTACATGGTAATTAGGTTCACTATAAGGTTTAAGCAAATCACTGTAACAGTAAAATGGTTCACTGTAATTTTCTTAGAATTTGCTGAATTGTCTATGTGTTATCTTATGTGTTTCTAAGGTGTAAAAATATTGTTCATATGCTTATATTATGCTGTTTTAATCAAAAAGAGTATATTTCTATTTAATGTCCGTTATCATGATTTTTATGCATTAAGCCATTCATAGTACATGTTTTGCTCTAATTCCATATCTTTATCTAACTCTAAAGTAATTCATAGGTGAAGATGCTATTGGAAGCGAAGCTTTGATTATAGGATCGTTCAAGCAAATTAAAGTATGTCCTCAATTGACTCGAGGGCATAGATATCCTTAGAGTTTCTTTTATTAAAGCATTGTAATAGACCTTATAGTACTATATTTCGATTGTATGGTCCTTTTTTCCACTATACATGAGTCTAAGGTTTGATGACATGAAAATATGAGATGCAATACTTTAAAGAGATCATAATATTTCAAATAATCTCAAATTAATTAATTCAGGGTTCATTTATACGTATATATCCATGAATATTGAATAGCCAATCGTTGGGATTGAAAAACTACTCATACAATGCACATGTACAGTGACCGGTTGTTCACTCTATAAACATATACAGATCTAGCTTAGTTGGAGAGTCTACTGGTAGTTTAAGTTTAGTGAAAATCCTCTAGCTACAAATATCCAATATTATATTACGCAGTTTAGGAGAGTTAATATAGATTATCAAAACTAAACATGTAAATGCATAGTGACTTGCTTCAATTTCATCCGTTGGGGAGGAAGGTATAAGCCAACAGATAAAACTAATACTTCACTAATATATAATAAAATATGACCAAAAACACATATAACAATCCAAAAAATATTAATTTCTTACTAGGATGTTCTTATGAATCTACAAAATTTCACATCAGTTAGACTGTTTCTTATTTGAATTCTAAAAGTATGATCAATTTGATTGAAAACGTCATTTGGCCAAAATAGAATTTAATATTTCCCGCTTAGTAATTCATATTATATATCATTGATTTTATAAAATAGATATACAAATAAACAATAAGGAATCAAATTATAAAATTCCAAAAGAAAAAGCATGGTTATGTATACATTGAATATTAAAATTCAAAATACCCCTCATAGATATATGTGCATCCTAAACAATGATGTTTAATGAAAAATGACTATTCATCCAACATGCATAAGTGATGTTAGATATTCACTTCGACAAATTTAAAACAAAAGCTAACCAGATGGAAAGTATATGTTAAATTTAAGTCAAGTGCATTTCATTATCCCTAGATCCATTGATCTAGTCAAATATTACTCATTTTAGGAGAGCTAATACATATATCAAAACTAGAGATTAAACATTAATGACTTGTATTAATTTCATTCAATAGGGAGGAAGGTCTAAGCAAACACATGAACTAAATATTTCACTAAAAGTAATAAAGATCATAGAGAAATAAACTCTATCAGCACTATATCATAGTGGATTATTTTTTATTTTTTTTGGTAAAATTAATTTTTCAAGATACAAAAAATATCTAAAAATATCATCGGTACAACCTCAAATTACCAAATCACTATATAAAAATAAGTGTTTTAAATTTGATAATTTTTGTTGAACCTACAAAAATTTAGATCAATCAGAGTTTAAAATTAGTATTTATCTCCATAGCTATGATCAAGTTCAGATTCAAATGATATGAGGAAAAATGAAGAGATCTACATCCTTATCAGACATCAATTTATGTTTACTCATCACATGTAATCATATACCATTTATAACATAACTAAAACCAATATAAAGGATGTCATTCATACTAAATAACATTTTAATTCCAAAGAACTTTAAAATCGTTTTAATAGCCTCAAAAAATATAAGCAGATAGTTACGAATACTTCTTGCTAGGTCGTTATCCATGAACATACCAAATTTCATGTCAATTGGATTCTATAAAAAATATTTATTTCAAAATCTATGACCAAAATCAAATTTAAGTAATTTAAACATCTTTATAAATGAAAACAGCATGACCTACATTAATATCACATATCAATTCATGTCAAATATCCATGTGCAATCATGTTCCAAATTGAACATAAACATAATTGACATAAAGAATGACTTTTTTATCATATTCAAATTAAATTCTAATCACATAAACTACCTAAACCCGTCTAAACGATTTTCATTGGAACCATCATATTTCAAGCCAATCAAAGATCATAAATTCATGACCGCCTAAATTATGAAAAAATTTGAAAAATTAAGCGTGTTAGGTGTAGTTGTAGATTAAAATAACTTGATTAATAATTTCATTCTCTTTTAATAATTATCTCATGTGTATAAGGCGTACTTGTGTTCTTTCTTTAGATAAGACATCCACAACCCTCTTGTAACAAATCATCCTTTCGATTAATATATCTAAGAATTCAAGATACTACTTTTTTTCCTTTTAAGATCGGTAATAACCTTTAATATTTTTCTCATGTATTAATTAAGTGTTACTAGAATATCAAGGTAAATCTCCATTCAAACAAATAAATATTCACCATTTCTTTTCACATAGGACAATTTATCTATGTTCAATTAAAAATATTCTAATGAATCAAATCAATAGACCACATAAAGGAACCCTATTTATTAATTATAATTCTCAATTCATATATTAATATAATCTCTCGCATATTTAATATTTTTAAAGAATTTTAATATATTTCAAATAATATAACACATTAATGATAACTATTTATTAATCAAATAATTCTTAATTCATAATTTGTTTAAGAATAATGCTCTAATAATTACTCAACTACGAGAGAAAAAATAGTAAACATTTTATAATTTACCAATCACATTTGAGCAAAGAAGCCTATTGGACTAATCATTAAAGCATATATAATAACATTATTTTAAGAAATTTAATAACAAAAATATCACATTGGGGGAAAAAATAGGGAATATTATAATAGCAATATTTTAGTGAGATCCCCTAGCAACAATTTTATTATAGATTTAAAAATGTCATTACTTTTTCTTGTTAAAGGATTAGTTATCTTTTCATTATTATTTTGAAAAGAATGCCAATAAGTAAAAGAAGATTAAAAAATATTTTAATTTGAAAAAAATCAATTAATTTATAACATAGTGGAGAAAGTCAAGTAAAATATTATTTCAAATAATATAATTTTTTAATTTAAACCAACAAAGTTACCTTACCATAATTACTAATAACAATTTTAGTATAACATTAAGTAGACATAATATTTTTTTGCTCTATTCTTAAGTCTTTTAATCTTTTATTTTTGAGATTATAATTTGCAAAATTTCTTTCGTTTTATACGTGTTTGGTTTCATAATCGACATGACTTTTATCTTCCTCTCGTCAAATTTTCAATATTGAAGTCTATTGATTTAAGATTTTTGCAGGCAGTGAAAAAGATTTTAGAATAAAAAAATTTTAAAAAATACAATTTTTTTTGTCAAAAAAAATTATCACAAAAAATCTAAATTTTGTTGGTATACATTTCCAAATTATATAAAATAAATAAATAAATACCAAAACTTATTAGCGCAAAATGTGAAAATGAAATACAAAATGATATTGAAATACAAAATGAGCACAAAAAAAATACAAAACTTGTTGGCATAGAAAGAGATCATGAAATACAAAATTAAATTTAATTACCAAATGATATTTTAATACACAATAAGCACAAAAAAATGGAAAACATATTGCCATAGAAAGTGAAAATGAAATACAAAGTGAGTCTGAAGTACAAAATGATAATTGAAATGCAGAGTGAGCATAAAAATATACAAAATTATTAGGCATTGAATGAATATAAAATAAAAAAGAATACAAAATTGTATGAAGCATAATTTAGAATAGTATACAAAATGTTGTAAATCTATTTATCTACTATGATGTGATATAATACAAAATTAAATATATAAATAATCAGAAATGAATACCACCTACAAAATAGATACAAGTTATACTTAAAAAACTCAAATTTTAGCAAGATATCACATGAATTTTGTAATGGATACAAAATTAAATAAACCATAAATACAATAAAGAATACAATATGATAATTTAAATATAAAATGCAATATGACATAAAGTTCCTTTATGAATAACCTTGAAGTACTCATTTATTCATAAATCTTATCATAGGTCCTAGTAGCTTAAATCCTTGTATAAACATGATGATAAGCTCTTTAGGTTTAGATGAAAATTTAATTTCTTCACAATCCTTCATTTGTGAGATTTATAGCTTTACCATAGGAGAGAACATCTTAACTTTAATTATCGTATCCTTACCATGTTCCTATACTTAACAGATTTATAGCCCAACACATTTATATAGCAACATCATATGTACTTCAATTGCATAGCAACAACTTTTATAGACTATCATACATATGAAAGAAATCCTTACTTTAGAAGACTTAACTTTTTCTTCCAAGAACCTTTATCAAGAACTTCCGTTTAATTTACAACAATCCTCAAATCCATATAGTGAACAACTCAATAACATAACCAATACCAACCCTTTCAGGTTATATACAAGATCATTCATTGTTAAAGATAAGGGAAAAGGGTCATTAAACAGTTCATTCAAGCTATAGTTCCGATCTCAACGTTTATATGTCATCCAGTGATGCATATAACCCAATCAAAACCATTATTTCGAGAAGAAACATGATTCACACGAAAGTCAAACATTAGAAACCAATTACCCAACATTACATACTTAATTACCAATAGAAAATCATTATTTTTTGTCAATAGTCATAAACCTTGAGTTAGGAAGACAACCTATTTAGTAGAGTAAACACCGTAGGAGTTGATTTCTTGAAAAAATACATTTTGTAGAGTAAACACACTAGGAGTTAAATTCTTGAAAATCATCTTTGAGAGGTCCTTTTGGGGAAACGAAATCACGATAGTGAAGAACCCATACCTGATTGATGAATATTTCACATATTTTGAATGAAAATCTTGAAGTCATTGTCTTCTTCAGTAATCTTCTTCTTGTTCTTTAGTGGTGTTTTAAAATAGAGAATTCTTAAGAGGGATGACAAGAATTTGTTTAATCTAATTTGAAGTGCGTAAAAGTTGTCTACAACTGAACTAGTATCATTATAAAGTTGTCCCCTAAAATACCCAAAAGAACCATCACTTAAATAGGTCATTTTTTGTGAAGTTAAATTTTTTAAAATACAACTTTAACGAATTTTGAATGTTGCTGCGTGTCGCGGAGTCAATTTCAGATTTTATTTTCAAAATCTAGATTGAGGCAGTGACCCTCGTGGAGTGCACACCTCCTGGAAAGTTGCTGCGCGTCACGTGTTGGCTGTGCATCGCGCAACATCCCTAACTTCCTGGCTGTGCGCAGGATGCTTTGGCAGCCAGCCTGCCCATGTTCTGGTCCTTGTCAAACCTTGGGATGTAATTACCGGACATATGGTTACCGGACATTTGGAATATTTTATACTCCATATTACCTATTTAAGTTTATTTTACATGTTTTCGACTATATTTGACACTTTCATACCTTTTACCAAATATAGGGACATCAAGTAGTTGAAACAAGCTAGTTTCTGGACGTCGGGGTCATTCTTTGTAGTTTTTTCTCTAACCTTTTCTAAATGAGTTTATCATATTTATATAGGTCTAGAAAAAGGATTTTAATAATTATTCAATAGGTGAAACTCTAGTCAATGTCATGGAACTTCCGGATTGTTACGTCACATTCATCATATACATTACTTTCATTGTAAAAGACATCACATCAACATGCTACCTTTAATATTAGACATAAATTCACATTACTTCATTTACATCATATAATTACTCATTCAAACCTCTTCATGAAATATAACACCATGACTCCCTCCAAATGCCTACTTGTGGATCGATAGCGTCCCATACAACCACATACGCTAAGTAGTACACCCTGAAGAAGACTTAGTTCATTTACATTCATTTGTGGGGTATAGATTTAAACGACATAGCCCATTAGATCTAGACATGGAATCCCTGTATTAACCCTACCGGATGAGGGACCCCTATTTGCCTAAGGTAGGGGCATATTCTTTAGCTTTTACATGGATTCTCCAATAGATGCACCTATGCAGGTGCACAATTAAGGCGTAAGGAGATTTATTCTAAGTAACACATTCCCTACTAAAGAAGAGCACTCATATCAAGAGGTACATAAGATACATCATATCTACTCAAGATGTCTACGCACCCCTTTTTCAAATCTTCTCGTTGCTAAGCATGACTCCCCCACAGAGTCTTGAACATTTATTAACTATAGGTTAAAGCATAAATAATTAGCACCAAATCTCCACTAACGAAGACTCCTTATCCCTAGAGGTTACTTTTGAACACCATATCTCAGCTTACGAAGGGTATCAAAACTCGAACTATCTATGAAAGCTCTTGAGAATAGTGAGGTTTCTACTAAATACTTCATTTCAATTCACAAAGAGTGTTCACACCAAAAACCCAATTTTCATTACTAGAGTTATTTATGAACAGTAGGAATTGGTCAAAATACTTCATCTCTATTCACGAAGAGTGTGTACCCTACAATCCCCATTTTCTTTGATAAACTTCATTCATACATCCAAAGTGTGTGTGTGAGTACATGTGATCACAACATTCACATAATCACCTTTATTCACAACATTTATATTTTGACATAATCATACCTACATTCATCTTAGTTCACACACTAGCATGCTTTACATATACACATACCTCATTCAGATATAATAACTTTAAGATACACATTTCCCACTTCCTAAAACATATTAAGCATACACATCATAATCATCACTTAAATTCATATGTTTTACCTTGAAAGGAATAATCACAATACACATATATACATATTCATATGCTTCAATTAAACACTTGCACAAAAGGTGGACAATACAACTGAAGATCACTTTAATGGAAACTAAACAAGATAGAACACTTACATTTCATCCATGCATTTACCAATTTATCTCAATATTCCACAAAATCATCAAAAATAAGCATAATAAGGCAGTAAATATCCATGATACAAAATAAATAAATACATTTCTAACATTATCTAAACATATGCACTAAATCCACTCCATAAGTCAAAAGTTTATAATATGCATAATCATAGGTCCATTGGGGTTTTGACATTAAAATAACCAACTAACATTGAAAATATCAACTTAGATCATTAAAAAATTTTCATGCAAAGACCCATACTTAGAGTTCAAAATAGAAGAAGTTGCAGTTTGGAAACCCTTTTTGAAAAGCCTTTGATTGGGCTCCTTGAATGAAATAATGTTCAAGGATGAACTACCATACATATATATGAAGAATCCAACGAAATTTGGTGAAGAAAAAACCCAAAACCTTTACTCCTAGATCTTCCTTGAGTTCTATCTTCTATGGAGTTTGAGAGAGTTCTTTCTAGAGGGAGTGGTTTTGATTTTCGAAATAAAGAGTAACTTAGGTTCTAGGAGTATAAAATAACCTACAATACCCTAAAAGACCTTAAAAACGTCCATGTGCCATAAAATAATTGTGGTGAATTTACAAAAACACCCCAAGATAGGCCGCACCTCAACAACTTTTGTAGGTGCAAAATGACATACCCTAGCTACTTGGTGTGGTTTGATAGACGACCCTTCCAATTGGGGAGTTGTTTGGTTCATAGAATGGTTTCATGGGGGATAATATCACACAACTAAGTTTGGAGATATGCCTCAAATCATGGGGCGTCGTTCAGTCTACTGCCTATCATCAAGGATCATTGTTTGGGCAGTTTTGGCAGTTTTATTTCGAAGTCTTTGATCCTCTATAGGGCCCGTTATTGTTCCTAAGTGGAGTCGTACCTAGACATTAGAACTCTAAACATAATAATTAGGTCTTAGGGTCCTACTCTAAAAATTTTAACCCCAAATTGCTCACGAAACATGTCTAGGAACACGAAAACACATGCAAGCACATAGAACTCTAGTCGTCAGACGTCTTGGTCGTCCCTTGACGTTTGACTTCCAAACTTACCATACTGACCTCAAACACTAAAATTCACTTTTTAAACACATTATGAAATCATGAAACACAAGGGAAACTCTAGATAAACCTATTTTATTATGAGGGTCGTTACAATAATGAGTATGTGAAATATAGTTTTTAGTGACAAAATTGTAACACCCTGAAAGTCCTATGAACTAGACTAGAGCCTCACTTATTATATAATGACTAAGTCCTATGAATTAGAGTAGATCCTCACCTATTAAATAATGAATAAATTTTTTGTTCCAGACCTATTCTAATGTTATCAATTTTATTAGAGGTATTAGATCCTCAATGTAAAATGAAGACCTTTACATCCGGAAACGAGCGAAATTGAACTAGAAGACGCCTCTATGTTTTGTGAAGTCTGTGAGAATCAAATGAAGTCTAAAACTTGTAAAAATACTTTAAATAGGTAAAAGATTGTTTATAAGGTAAAAAATTCCAGTAATTATTCCCTAAGTACCACTTGAAGGGCTCTTGAGGAGGACCTGAACATTGACAAGCAGAATGCCAAAGCGGCCTGCGTGCAGCCAAGGTGTGGAGCCCCTTGCACGTCGCACATGTAATACTGGATGGGAAAATTTTTACTCTCGACATAGGTCCTTTACAAGTCTCACTGCCTCAACTTAGATATAAGAAAAAATAATTAAAATTGCCCCCCGCAATGAGCAGCCACTTTCCAGATTCATTCGCATCATTTTTAAGTCAATTTGACTTCAGAAAAAAGACCCAATTAAGTGAGGGGTACTTTGGGTAATTTAGTTATTTACTATATATTTATTTTGGATCCTTTTAAGTCATTTTAACCCATGCAAATTAATTCCCCAAAGCACTCTCACTTCTGTCAAAAAATGCTCTCTCTACTCAACCTATAATGAAGAGTAATTTGGAGCTTGAAGAAGAAGGACAATTTCTCAAGTTTTTCAATTCAAATTTCTTGGGAAATCATACATTAAGGTATGGAGTTTTTGATTAATTGATTGTTTTCTCCATGAATCCCTTCAAAACTTTAATTTTTGAAATCTACATTGTAACAAAAAACTAGGGCTTTTGATCGAGCCATGGGTTCAAAAAAAATAATTTTATTTATGTTATATTCCTTCAATTATGAATATATTTGTATTAATTGATGATTTCTATTGTGAAAATCTACCAAGTGCCAATGTTCACCCTATGACCTAATTTCTTGCATGTTGATGGATGAAATGAGTACATATGAACATGATGCATTGAAATTGTTGAATTATCTAGTTATAAATTCTTCTTTTCATACCTATCATGAAATAGGTGGAGGGTGATCATGATACTTGATTACTAAACATGAAAAAAGGGTAAATCAAGGGTGTGTATATATGATGAAGATTATTGTGCATACACTTTTAATTGGCTTTCAAGGTACATGGCTTATGAAAATATGCAAGAAAGGTACCGTAGCTATTGTGTGGCAGGAATTATGTATAATGGAGTTGATCTCTTGTGTTGATTAAATTTATAGTCCTCATGAAAACATTGTAATCGAGATTTCAAAAGTTCTTCTCGCATATGTATGGTGATTCTAGGATGAAAGTGTATTCTCAACTAATGAATCTACGAGCTTTATTTTGAATTGTATTTAATTAAGCAGAATTTCTCTTCACACACGTAGATACAATTAATAAATGGTAGAAAGTTGGGAAAGTATATCAATCACCGAGAGGATATGACCTATGAGGAAAAGATCATTTTGTTAATGCAAAAGGTTGGGTCATCCTAGTGATACTCATACGAGGACTCCTCCACTAATCCATTCTAACCTGTCTTTGCTGGTAGATAGATGCGCTTAATTAGTTACCTGAATTAAAGAGGACTCTTGAATAAGTTGACTTCGCCTGGGCGTCATCTTTCCTTTCATTCACCAATAGGTAGAGTCCTTAGAATAAATCTCCCTATCCCTTAACTATGTGCCCCTGTAGGACTTAGCTAGTGGATCCACATAGTATTTAGTATGTAGATTCTACGTTGGAAAGTAGGACACCTTTTTTTGGTGGGGCTTTACGACACCGAACTCCATGCAAGTTGTCATGATCTATGTCTTTTGTGGTAGATATTACCTAAACAATAAAGTCATGAATGAAGTAGGAACTAACCTAGTATATCCTAATAAGATGACTAAGTTCAAGTCAGGGTATGGGATTTCACTTTTTCATTGCACTAGTAGGCTTTGGGGGATGTTATGGGGAGATCTTTGTAATCATGAAGTAATATAAGAATATATAGTTTGTATGTATAATAGTTGAAGTGACCATATCCTTATATCCAAATGTTTCCAATGATGTATGTGTTTCACATTTGATTATTGTATATGATGAAAGTAATTGTAGTATGTGTGCCAAAGGTGGTTTCTATGGGAATTCTTAATATGGTTGGTAGTATTGGATGCTAACTCTACATTGCACAAGTGGACCCTAGAAGTGCTAAGGTCATATTGTCTTTATGTTTTGTCTCATATTTTACATGAAAATGTCCCTTTCTCATGTTTTAACGGTTTTCATGCATTTCTCCATGCTCACTGCATTAATTGTACTAACCCTTTTCTCCCTTTTATATTATGAGTGTAGGTTACGGATAATTGGTTTGGTTCTACATCCTTGAAGAAACG
Organism: Solanum lycopersicum; assembly: GCF_036512215.1. NCBI lineage: Eukaryota > Viridiplantae > Streptophyta > Magnoliopsida > Solanales > Solanaceae > Solanum > Solanum lycopersicum. The sequence continues at coordinate 44,377,382 of NC_090807.1, forward strand.
TTGGACTTCTTTCTTCAAGACATTGTTGTAGCTCCTCTATCATCCGAGGACACATGCACTAGTTGACACTTTATGATTTTTTTAATTATGTAATAGGACTTAGTAATCTTCTCTTATGTACTTTTGTTTTAATAGACTATTGGGCCTAAAGAGATAAGGACCCTATTTGTAGACTTGTGTTGAACTCTTATATATCGATACTATTGTGATATGATATTAAAATATTATTATGAATAACTTATATTGCTAAAAAACTGTCTAAGTAAACTTAATAATCCAGTAGTCTATGGGAACTCCATATACATTGAATAATAATTCTAAGCATACTTCATTATACATAAATATTTTAATTTTTTAACATTATTTCTAGTTTATTATCCATGAGAATTATGCTAATAAGCTTGTATGAGACCTCTTCCGTGTTGAGTAGGCCACTAACGTCTAGGGGGTACTCACGGTAGTTAGAATCTTGGGATCAGAGCATACGGTTTTGCAATAATAGTAGGGTTTATTTCACACACACCATTTCAAGTAGAGTCTTATTCTTAAATGTGAACCGCACTACCATTATAAAGAAGAGGCTATGAGATTCTTAGCTACTTCCTTTCTTCAGTATTCAATGATCATGATTTAAGTCTTAACGCTATGTACTTAATTCGTTCATTCTAATCATTTTTTTGGTTCTTATAGGCAATGAATACAAGGAGAAAGAATGTTAGGATTGTAACACTCCTAAAATGACATAGATGAAACTAGATCCTAAAACGTATTACCATGAGGTTCTAATGTCCTAATAATTTTTATAATGATGTTTATAGGAAGTGTGTTAAGTTTGGTGAAGTTTGGAGGTCAAACGTCCAAGAACGTCCATGCCGTTTGAAAGGTTTACCGTGAAATGTGTTTGTGTGTCTTGGTGTATTTCGTCAAGTTCTATATGTTTTTTTGGATGAAATTTATATCACAGGTACTTAACATGTGTACTTCAATATTTCTGTTGGAAACGTCCGTGAAAAACTCCTCAAGGACATCCCAAGGGGCCCTTGAAGAGGACACATCTCAAGAGCCAAAAGCTGTCCAAACCAGCGCCATACTACGGAGGTAATCGACGCCCACTAGGGTGATGGACGACCTATCAATGGAGGTATAGGTTTACAATTAGTTGCATGATCCTAAGATCCCAAATGTGAGGCTCTGACCCAATCGACAACTTGCCAGTATGGCTCGTCGATGGATCGACGTCCTTTCAATGGGGAGACATCGATGAACCTCCAATTTCCTACAGGGTCTCGGCGAACTGGATAGTATTTTGGGGTTTTCTCCTATCTTTCCTAAAACAAGTTGGACGGTTTCTTAATGTTATTTAAGGTACTATAAATAGTTTTATAAGTCTAAAACACTTAGATGAATTCATAATTTCAGAATTAAAACCCAAAACCCCTAAAGATCTCACTAGACCACCACTGAAGCTTGAAGGAAGAATAGATATTCTCCAACAAATCTTCTCAACTTTCAAGGCTTAGCATCAATTTAAGGTATGACTTTCTGTAACACCCCAAAAATAAATTAGGGCAAGATAAATCCTAACATGTGGTTCCATGAGATTATAAGTTCTTAAAATGACTATAATAGTTTTTAAAGGATGTGTGTAATATTTGGAGGTGTTAGGAGGTCAAACGCCGATGGACGTCCAATATGTCCGAAAACTAGTCAAAGTTGAACTAGTGTGTCATATTGTTTTGTAGTAGAGTTTTTGAGGATTATTTGAGGGTAAAATTTAGTATATATGGTTTCTATGCGTAGAATGACATTTTAAGGGTCGAAACGTCAGAACGATGCTCCGGGGACCTGCCTAAGGATCCCCGAGAAGGACCTAAACATAGGCCATTGATGCTGCCGGGCAGCCTAGATGTGGACACTTCTGTGCGCCGCGTAGACATCATCTAAAGGTCAATTTTAAACCATATACACGGGTATATCACAAACAATTTTGTCTCAAATTATTTTCCAGAACCAAGAATAAAAAATGCCTCCGCGACACGCTGTAAACTCTGAGTTTTGGTCTGTTCATTTTAAGTCAAATTAGAATTGGACAAATGGTCCAATAGTTGCAGGTGTCTTATGGGGATTTAAAGGATTAATTATTGGCAATTATATTAGGTATTTGATGTTTATATAAGCACTACAATCCCTAGACTTAAAATCAAAACCTTTCTCACCCTAAATTCTCCCAAAACAACCATTGATGAAGAAGAGAAATTTCAGCAGCTTTTTAGAACTATTTGATCAAGGAATCAAACTGGTTTTAATACTATAATCTAATGTATGTGAATATTATTGATCCATGGATCTTCCATTCATAGAGTCCCCCTAGTTTTCCTCAATTATGAATACAAAGAACAACAATGTAGAGAGGGTTGTAATTGTTTTGTGCGTAAGACTTTATTCTTATCCCAATCGAGTGGGTAGCATTCAATAATGTTTATATGATAATTATGAACTGCTTTCATGGTGAATTAATAGTTAATTCTTGTAATTGAACTTTAAGGTGATCATGGTGATTTTAGGCCATTAGAGGCTAGATGAAGGTTTTATGTTGATCTTCTTTATTCTATTTGATTATACGCTATTCTATATTGATTGAATCACCTAGATATGACTTGAACTAGGCCTAATTTATATAGGTTGGACTTGACTTGTAAAGATGAAATTGAACCCAAGTAATCATACATGACTAAAATTGCCTTCTAATGCTCTACTTGAATGACGTAAGCATGAAAAATAATAGATCATAATGAATTAAGGGTAATAATAGTTTAGTGGTTGTTATGCCATTGATTCTTGAGATTTTAAGGTTAAAGTATTGATGAGGATGATTGTGATGATGTTTCGTTTCTCTTCTACACCTAGACATGATTATGATTAGGAGAAGCAAGTTCTGACATAGAGGAAACCTAGATTAACTTAAGGACTTAACATAAATCAATATATCGCAGACTAGGGTAAACATGAAGGTGAGTTTTATAATCACTTCTTGTGTAGTAGACTTTTTTAGACAACACCAAGGACATGGTTTCTTGAGTTAAGTACTCACTATTGCTTGACATAGTAAATCTTAAGGGTAGCTTTTGATAGTGAATATCAAGCAGTCTTGAGTTTAAATACTCATGGAAGCTTGAGATGTTTAATCTAATGAAAGCTAGGGTTAGATAAATAATGTTATTGAGGTGTTGAACTTCGTGTTAGCTTGGGGATGGTGGTTACAATGGTAACTTGGGATTGAGTAACGTAGCTCTCCTAAGAATAGCTTGAAGTAGCTTGACTAGAGTGCATTCATTGTAGCTAGAGATGGATCTAGTGAGATCTCCCATCACTAGCTTGGTCTTGTGTTGTAAGGATACTTGAACATGGTAGTTTGTCTTGGTTTAGACAACAAAATTTCATGGTATCCTTACGGGAAAGTCCTGTACTCTCCTAATGTTAGCTTGACATGCATCCAAGGTGCATTTCACGGTAAATTGATTTACATATGTGGTGTATTTCATGGAATAACTTGAGATAGGTTTCTCATGGTATCTTAGGGTTTAGGATTCATGATCCCCTATGATTAGCTTTCATAGTTGCTAGGATTGTAATATTTTACCTTTAGTATTATTGTTGGTATGTTGAGATGCTTTCAATGATAGTATGTGTATTAAGATAGTATGTTGAGATTAATAGGACACGTTTGCAGAATAAGTTAGATTGGATTAAGTTAGTCTATAGAATTACTTAGTATGGATTTTAGTATCGAATGACATCTATACATTGCATGAGTATGACTTGCAACTACCAATGACATGACCCCTTCATGATGTATGGTTGGATTGGATAGCGCTACCATTGCCTTCCAGGACATGATTGACTTAAGATGATTTTTACTTGTCAATATGAACTAGTTCTTTTAGATGACTTCTAAGATGAAATGAAACAAGTTATGGTGAACTGAAGATATTCTTAGTGTGTTAGGCATTATGGTATGCTTCACATGCTTTGAACAAGTATGTTTTGAAGTGGCCTAGGGGCATACTGATCATATGTTATGATGGACATTAGTATTAATTATGAAAGTGAACTATGGTCAAGTATAACTAATGAGAGGTACTTAGCTTTTATAGTAGTATTGGATACTACCTTAGCCTTGCACAAGGATACTTTGGGGTAACTTGTGAGATAGTTTATAATAGTAAGAATGACAAGGAGTGAAGATGAATACTTATATGTTTTATGATGCTTTATTATGCTTTTGATAATTATGTTATGCTTATGTCTTTATCTGTTATAATTAAGTGTATTATTGACTAACCCGTTGAGATATGTTATGTCTTGTATGATGTATCCATACTTACCGTTAATCATACTAACACATATTTCCTACATATTGATCATGTAGGATCTTGAGAAGATTGAGTTTTCTAGAAGGGTATAGTTCCAAGGTTTCCAAGAAGTGAAGACCTACTGAATGCTCATAGCACCCGAGGACTACCACAACTATTTTGTATATTTTTCAATATGTTAGACTTTTATGGGTTGTTAACCAAGACTCTTGTTATTCGTATTGTGATATATGGTTTGAGACATATGTTTGAAGTTTCATAAAATGACTCCACATTTTGTTTTGAATGAAAGTTATTATATTCCGTACTAATTTTCATATATATATCTAATGAATGATGTCTAAGGGTTTGTGGAAGACCTCCTAGAGGTCACGTAGGCCGTGTGATGACCTCAGAACTCTTTACCTTCTAGGGTGTACATGCGAGTCGTTACATGTCACATCGGGGGAGCACCCCCTAGAAGTAACATGGCGCACTTGACCTATTTAAGGTCATATACAAAACCATAATTATCTTTCATGTCAATGTCATTGTAAATTTAGCGGAAACTCCCAGGTACGACATCCCAAGTGCCATGCAAATTGGCCCACAAGAAGGACCCAAGGGATGTAGAGACACTGCCTTGGCAGTGTCAATCGACTTAAAAAAATGACGCCCAGTTTGTTGACAAACGACCCTTCAATGGAGGTCTAGTTGATGTACACTTAGAATTCACAAGGCTCAGCCAAAGAACTGGCAAAGGTCCAACCGACTGAAGCCACAAGCGACCCGTTGATGAACCTCTTGGCCGTCGATGGGGGCCTGCAACTGATGCCATGCGAGTACCTCATTAAAGGGGTGAAATAGAAATTTACCTTACGTAATAACCTTACCCTAATAGGTTTATTTAGTGATTTTTGGGTGTATTTAATAGATCAAAAACATGAACAACCCATTCCCAACACCTTCTACACAAATTGGACTTTCCATCCAAAAATATTCTCTCTAGAAAACTCCATTGTTGGTGAAGCTCATGAACAGCTTGGAGATCGGATTTACATGGATTTATCATCAAGTTGTATAGGTTATAAATAGAAAAAGGTATGGTAATACTACATATCTATGTAACCTCTCACTTGGAGAGTTAATATCAATGTTTCAAAAGCAATTTCATGGTCAAAATTTTAATCTTTTAATCTAGCCACATGTTCTCTCTCAAAATATTCTAATGGATTAATCAATATGAGCTGATTATTATGTGACGGTTTTAATGTGAAAAACAATACAATTTCATGATGAGCCCATATCCCTTCCCAATATTTATTTAGACTTACATAGGCATTGTGATCATGGCTTGTATAATGATTGAATTGTGATTGTATTACGTTGAATTGTTTATATCTAATGTTTTTTACGTTAATTGGTGATTAAGGATCCATGTGGATAAAGGTATGAAGGTTTGAGCATTCGTAGATTAGATATCAAGAAGTTCAGTCTAACATAACCTCTTAGTGATTGGATGTTGAATTCGATTAGGTAAACTTTATTATAACTACTATTTTAGGTTGGTTTATGAGTATATTGTAGTTATAAATACTTGATGATCAAATTAAAGGAATCTTGATAAGGATTAATCTACCTGCTTTAGATTAAATGTTTATAATGCTATGAACATAATGTGATCTCAATTTAGGGTAGATGAAGCATGACTTATTCTTGATTTTTATGTATTTAGATATTGCCCTAGGTTGTCTTTATTGAAATATAATGAACTTTAATCACGTTAATCAAAGTAAATAATATTAGTAAGTGATTGATGACTCTCTAATTTCTAGTATACATGTGATGCCTTATATTATGATATAGTATGATATTCTAGTGACTTGTAGATGGTTTATTTTATGATTATGGTACTTTATCTACACCCTTATATTTGAACTGTTGATGAAAGAATAGAAATGGTCAATAATGGCCAAAGGCTAATGTATTGGTAAGAATTGCTATAATTTTCTACTTCTCTACTTCTTTATAGTATTGTTGATAAATCCTTTTATGGTATTGTGTGGTATGGTCCACATATGGTGGTGATGTTTACATTATTTCCAAAAGATATGTGATGTGATCATGGACTTGAAGGCAAATATACTCTCATTGTGGGTTGGTGATGAATCATCCTATGTGTAGCCTATGCCTAGTTTACAATACTAACTATAATATAGGTTGTGTTGCTAATTTCATGAACATGTAAATTGCTATGTTAAGATCATGTGTAGGTGCTACCATTAGTAAAGTATTAAGGATTGATGACCCCTATGTATGTACCCCTATGTGAAGGTGTGATAATTAATGTTAGGAGTCTTAAAGCGTCCTATGAAGTTAGCTTGCCTCCTATTCTAAATTTTGTTGTCTCGCCTATGCTTGAATGTGTATTGTGTTCCTAAAAGGGTAGCTGCCTTAATATTGTTTTGATAGCCATTATGTGATCATATTGACCAATGTACACACACCCTCAGTCTATATGCATGCTTACAAGTAGTATAGTTCACAGTGTCTAAATTAAAGGTAGTTCTCATATTCACTAGTGTCCATAACTATGCATGTTAAGATTATGTCTATGAAAGTATGATATCTGCTTCCTCAACTAGGATAACTTGATAGGTGTACTAGTACGGGTAATGGTATGGGACCTTGCCTATGCATTGCACTTGTGTGCCTTGTTCATATAGTTCCTAGTTTTGGGTTTCTATGTGCATGAATATGAATGTATGAACATGTGTGTCCTTAATGTGTTATATAAATGGATTGATCACATATTTGTGTACAAACACATGAATGATGGTCTATTCAATAGAGTATCAAGGTGTGCTAAAGTGTATACTTAACTAGATAGTTCTAATAATATATGCTATATCCATGTGAAAGGTTTTCTCACATGATGTAGGTTGATGAAGATTCATCAATGACCTAAGAGCTAGGCAAATGAATGTATGACTCTCCTAAGGCTATATTCTATAAAGTTATGCAATAATGACTTCTCAATAAAGGGAATTTCGCTTCGTAATGATTAAATGGAATATGTGTGTCTGTCCGTCCCTTTTCAATGTGGGAAGAAAGGTCTACCATAAATCTCATGAGGTGGATAATCAAATTGCCTCAATAATCATAAATAGTGTTTCAATTGGTTCGTCACATCTAGGTTTACCCCCTAGAGGTAACCGACATCATTGTCCTTTTTGATGACTAAGACTATCCCCTTAGTCTCATGTATTTAAATTCATAGATTGAAATTTACGAAAAAATGAAAACTTTTATTATATCTACTTGGAGGTTTACATATACCTCTGTATACACATAGTATATACATATCGAGTATACGTAGACCCTTCGTATAAGAAGATTACATATCCTTCTATTGTTTATGCAAATACATATATTTAAAATAGCAAATAGTGTCAAAGATTGTCTTAACCCATACCATCTAAACAATCATAACAATTTGGGCATATCCCTACATAAAAGGTAAATAAGCCACATATAGGCTTATAAAAGTCGTACACATTGAAAGGGGATGTAACGACCTGTTCGTCGTTTTGAGCAGTGGAGTTTATTTCTGGTAATAACTGTCTGGGTTGGTGGATCCCACGACAGACCATCATGGGCACGACGGACCGTCGAGGGTGTCTCGTTCCAAAACACTTAGACTCTGGAAAAATTGGGTACTAAGAACAACTCTCTAAACTTCGCGACGACATGGCAGGACAGACCGTCGTAGGTACGACGGACCGTCACAGGGTCTTAAATAACATTGAGTCTCTAAACTATGTGATGACTCAGCAGGATGGACCGTTGCAAGCACAACGGGCCATCACAGGCTGCGTAAACCTGACTGGGTCGGATTTCGGTTAAAAGTTTTACGGGGCGTTTTGGACTATTCCTTCTTATAATTATAAAGTTAGTGGGTTAATGTTAATAATTCAATTACTTGGGGGTTAAATGAGATAACCTTGAAATAAATAGTGGGTTACTTTTACCATCATTTATACTTAATTATATGGTAATAAGGGTAAAAGAGAAAGAGTTCGAATAAGGAAAAATAGAGAATAAAAAGAAGAGAGAAACGAGCGAGAGAAAGAGAAGAATGCAGAGGAAAGCAAAGGTTTTGAAGGATATCTTGCTTGATCACGATCCTTCGGTGGAGGTAGGTTATGGATTATGCTATTTCATAGTAAACTCTTAATAGCAAATGATATGTATTGGATAGTATTGTAAAGTCTTCTATATTCTTAATTGTTGCGTGCATGATGTGATTCTGTAATTGTGATGAATTAGCATGATGAGACTGTTGAATATTAAACCTTAAAACCTCTTTGGTAATGATGATGCCTTGGTATAAAAGAAGGCTCTATGAAATAATCGGGTGTCACAAACCGACACATAGTATTAAGGGATCGGGTGTCACGAACCGACACGTAGTATTAGGCGATCGGGTGTCACAAACTGACAGGTAGTATTAGGGTATCGGGTGTCACGAACCGACACGTAGTATTAGGGGATCGGATGTCACAAACCGACACATAGTATTAGGAGATCGGGTGTCACGAACAGACACGTAGTATTAGAGGATCGGGTGTCACGAACCGACACGTTGTATCAGGGGATCGAATGTCACGAACTGACACGTAGTATTAGGGGATCGGGTATCACGAACTGACACGTAGTATTAGGGGATCGGGTGTCACAAACCAACACGTTGTATTATGGGATCAGGTGTCACGAACCGACAAGTAGAGTTAGGGGATCAGAGTGTCACGTTCCGACACAATAGGAATAAAAAGAATGAATCTTGAATTATCTTAATATACTCAAACTTAAAGAACCTTTTTCCTAAATGATTATGGTATGGAGGGTTGAGTCCTCATAGGCGTGCTTGCTGTTATTGCCAATGGTTCTTGTACTTGTTGTTGCCACTTGTTGAGTATTGTAGTTGACTTTATATTATTATTCAATGTATATTGCTTTCTATTTTGAGTTGGCCGATGAGTCCTACTCAGTACTTGTGCCTTGTACTGACCCCTACTTGTAATTTTCTTCTTTGTTATTTGTGGAGTGCAGTAAACGTGCCATCGTCTTCGACACAACCGCAATTCTAGCCAGACATCAGCATAATCAGATTTCAGGGTGAGCTATTGTTCCTAGCTCGGACAGGATTCTTTCCTTCGCGTCTTGATGTCCTGAAGTTCGGACATGGACCATCTCTTTTACTTATTTTAGATTCTTAGATACTCTTAGATTTAGTAATTTGAGGGTAGATGTTCTTGTGATTATGACTTCCAGATTTTGGGGATGGTAATTGATAAACTTAGAAGTTATTTAATTGATTTCGTTAATGAGTTTTAAGTCTTCCGCAATATATTTTGTTTATTATGGTTGAAATGTTGGGGTTTAGATTGGTTGGTTCTCTCACATAGGAGGGTAAGTGTGGGTGCCAGTCGCGGCTCGTTTTGGGTCATGACAAAATTGGTATCAGAGCATTATGTTCGTTGGTCTCATCACACAAGAACGAGTCTAGTAGAGTCTTGAGGAACGGTAGGGCGACGCCTTTACTTTTCTTTGAGAGGCTACAAGACTTTAGGAAAATTCCATTCCTTCCTTCTTTCGTGCTATTACTTGGATCCATTTGGTATCTAGGTGATACAAATTGGTATCTGACCATCTTCACTCTATTTCGCACATGGTTAGAACTAGAGCAACAACTGCACCAACACCAACACCGGCAACACAAAATGTGTCTGAGCCAGCCACTGAGGCTGTAGCTCGAAGAGGAGCAGTGGCAAGAGGCCGTGGTAGAGGTCGCGAGAGGGTGTCCTCTAGAGGAAGAGGACAAGCACCTGGCTCATCTAGTACTAGGGCGGTGACTCCTCCACCGACTGAGGAAGTAGTAAGAGATGGTGAGTAAGGGGAGAACGAACAAGTGCAGAATGAGGAATTACCACCCCAACCTACCCTAGAGATGATTAACCATGTTCTTGCTTATGTTAATGGGTTATCCGATTAGGGTCAGACACCTCCAGTGTTTTCTGCACCAGCGCCTCAGGTTTCAGGAGTACAACATGCAGTTGTTGTGGCTCCCCGCATGGATGCCTCATTGGAAATAGGCACGTTTCCTCGGTTGACTACAAGGCCTATAATGACAAGTGATCAGCATGAACTTTTCAATAAGTTCTTGAAATTGAAACCTCCAGTCTTCAAGGGTGCTGAATCTGAGGATGCCTATGATTTTCTGGTTGATTGTCATGAGCTACTACACAAAATGGGCATAGTAGAACGATTTGGTGTCATGTTTGTGACCTATAAATATAAGGGGAACACCAAAATGTGGTGGCGATCGTATGTTGAGTGTCAACCAGCACAAGCACCACCTATGACTTGAGCATCATTCTCTAGCTTGTTTATGGAGAAGTATATACCGCGGACTTTGGCGGATAGGAGGAGAGATGAATTCCTGAGCCTAGAGCACGACAAGATGTCGGTCACTGCTTATGAGGTGAAGTTTCATGCACTATCAAGGTATGCCACCCAGCTTTGCTTCAGTCCATAAGAGCGGATTTGCTGTTTTGTGAAAGGGTTGAGGTCAGACTTGCGGATTTCAGCCTTACAGGTAGCTGCTGCAGCAAAATCCTTTCAGAAGGTGGTAGATTTCGTGATGGAAGTGGAGGGAGTGAAGCCAGACGACTTCACCATGGCATCAACATCTAAGAAGTTTCGTAAAGGATGTGAGTTTAATGGTTCTTACTCTAGAGGGCAGAGTTCAGAAGGTTATCCAGCCCGACCTATTCAGTCTTCACTACAGACTGTAGCTGAGGGTCCACCGCAGACCGGTCAACATTTCTCTGAGTATGGAGTTTATCCCCAGACTCTTTCGTTCTGACAAAGACCTATGCTTGAATCCAGAGATTGTTATGGATGTGGGGAGACAAGGCATATTAGGAGAAATTGTCCAAAACAGAGTTACAGACCCCCAATAATCAGAGGTAGAGCTGGTCATGGAATAGGCCGTTATTCAGGAGGACGTGGTGGCCGAGGTAATGGTGGTCATCAAAACGGCCGGGGTGACGGACAAACTTGAACTACTGCAGCGCAACATGGTAGGGGCAACGGGCAGAAAGGTGATAGGGCCCATTGTTATGTTTTCCTTGGGAGGTCTGAAGCGGAGACATCTGATGTTGTTATCACAGGTAATCTTTTGGTTTGTGAATGCATGGCTTTGGTATTATTTGATCCTGGATCCACATTTTCATATATATCTTCCTCATTTGCTAATGGTCTTAATTTACATTGTGAATTGCTTGACATGCCTATTCGTGTTTGTACTCCGGTGGGTGAGTCTGTGATAGTTTAAAAGGTGTATAGGTCTTGTCTTGTGACTTTTATTGGGAGCAATACTCATTTAGACTTTGTTATCTTAGAAATGGTTGATTTCGATTTAATTCTGGGTAAGACATGGCTTTCTCCAAACATTACAATCTTAGATTGTAATGCCAAAACTGTTACATTGGCCAAGCCTAGGACAGATCCGTTAGTGTGGGAGGGTGACTACACTTTCACTCCAATTCGTATCATCTCCTTTCTTCGTGCTAAGTGAATGGTTAGTAAAGGGTGTTTAGCTTTCTTGGCACACCTCAGGGACGATACTATCCAAGTACCTTCAATTGAGTTAGTTTCGATAGCCCGTGAGTTTCGTGATGTGTTTCCTGCAGACATTCCTGGTATGCCACTAGATAGAGATATTGATTTCTGTATTGATCTGGAACCGGGTACTCGCCCCATTTCCATACCCCCTTATAGAATGGCTCCCGCTGAGTTAAGGGAATTAAAGCCCCAACTTCAAGAGTTTTTAGGGAAAGGCTTTATTAGACCAAGTGCATCCCCCTGGGGTGCTCCTGTTTTGTTTGTGAAGAAGAAGGATGGAAGTTTTCAGATGTGCATAGATTACAGACAACTGAATAAGGTGATTGTTAAGAATAAGTATCCTCTTCCTCGCATAGATGATTTGTTCGATCAGTTACAAGGTGCTTGTACCTTCTCAAAAATTGATTTGAGATCTGGTTATCATCAATTGAAAATTAGGGCAACGGATGTGCCCAAGACTGCTTTTCGGACCAGGTATGGGCATTATGAGTTCTTAGTAATATATTTTGGGCTTACGAATGCCCCTGCTGCTTTCATGAGCTTGATGAATGGGATTTTTAAGCCATACCTGGATCTCTTTGTCATCGTATTCATTGACGATATACTGGTATACTCGAAGAGCAAGAAAGAACATGAGGAGCACTTGAGAATGGTATTGGAAATGTTGAGGGAGAAAAATCTTTATGCCAAATTCTCTAAGTGTGAGTTTTGGCTAGATTCAGTGTCCTTCTTAGGGCATGTGGTTTCAAAGGATGGAGTGATGGTTGATCCTTCTATGATCGAAGAAGTGAAGAGTTGGGTAAGACCTACTAATGTTACAGAGGTAAGTAGCTTCGTTGGTTTAGCTAGCTTCTACCATCGATTTGTCAAGGGATTTTCTTCGGTTGCTTCCCAACTGACAAATTTGATTAAGCAGAGTGTTCCATTTGTATGGTCGGACGAATGTGAAGAATGTTTTCAGCAACTCAAGACGTTGTTGACTACTGCACCAATTCTTACCCTACCAGTGTAAGGTAATAATTTCATTGTTTATTGTGATGCATCTTATTCGGGTTTGGGTGCAATGCTAATGCAAGAGAAGAATGTAATTGCTTATGCATCGAGGTAATTAAAGGTGCATGAACGTAATTATCCAACCCATGATTTGGAGTTGGCTGCGGTAGTGTTTGCATTAAAGCAATGTAGACATTATCTATATCGGGTTAAGTGTGAAGTCTATACGGATCATCGTAGTTTACAGAATGTCTTTACTAAGAAATATTTGAATTTGAGACAGAGGAGGTGGATGGAACTACTGGAGGACTATGATATCACTATCTTGTATCATCCGGGAAAAGCTAATGGTGTGGCAGATGCTTTAAGTAGAAAGGCAGGGAGAATGGGATGTCGAGGCCACTTGCAGGTTTCTAGGCGCCCATTGGCTAGAGAGGTTCAGACTCTGGCTAATGACCTTATGAGGCTAGAAGTAAATGATAAGGGAGGATTTGTGGCCTATGTGGAGGCAAGATCTTCCTTTCTTGATAAGATTAAAGGAAAGCAGTTTACCGATGAGAAACTGATCCGGATCCGAGATAAGGTGTTGCGAGGAGAAGCTAAAGAAGCAAAAATCGATGAGGAAGGTGTTTTGAGGATTAAGGGAAGGGCATGTGTACCCGCGTCGATGATTTGATTCACACTATTCTTACAGAGGCTCATAGTTCAAGGTATTCAATACATCCTGGTGCAACCAAGATGTATCTTAACTTAAAGCAACTTTTTTTGTGGAGTAGGATGAAGCGTGATATTGTGGATTTTGTTGCTCAATGCCCGAATTGTCAGCAGGTAAAGTATGAACACCAGAGGCCTGGAGGAATACTTCGGAGAATGCCCATTCCTTAATGGAAGTGGGAGAGAATTGCAATGGACTTCGTGGTTGGTCTTCCAAAGACAATGGGTAAGTATGACTCCATCTGGGTAATTGTTGATAGATTAACTAAGTCTGCTCATTTCATTCCGGTCAAGGTGACTTATAATGCAGAGAAGTTAGCCAAACTTTACATCTCAGAAATTGTTCGATTGCATGGAGTTCCACTTTCCATTATATCAGATAGGGGTACATAGTTTACTTCTATGTTTTGGAAACATTGCATGCTAAATTAGGTACTAGGTTTGATCTTAGTACTGCATTTCACCCTCAGACTGATGGTTAGTCTGAGCGAACGATTCAGGTTTTGGAGGATATGCTTCGTGCATGTGTGATAGAGTTTGGTGGTCATTGGGATAACTTCTTACCCTTACCAGAGTTCTCGTACAACATTAGCTATCACTCAATTATTGATATGACCCCATTTGATGCACTGTATGGGAGAAGATGTAGGTCTCCCATTGGGTGGTTTGATGCATTTGAGGTTAGACCTTGGGGTACTGATCCTCTGAGGGAATAGTTAGATAAAGTGAAATGCATTCAAGAAAAGCTTTTAGAGGCACAAAGTAGGCAGAAAGAATATGCAGATCGAAAGGTTAGAGACTTGGAGTTTATGGAGGCTGAACAAGTCTTACTCAAGGTTTCACCCATGAAAGGGGTGATGCCGTTTGGTAGGCGAGGTAAGCTTTGTCCGAGGTACATTGGTCCATTTGAAGTTCTGAAGCGCGTGGGGGAGGTATCTTATGAATTAGCCTTGCCCCCAGGACTCTCAGGAGTGCACCCGGTGTTTCATGTGTCTATGCTGATAAGATACAATGGGGATGGAAACTACATCATTCGTTGGGATTCAGTTCTTCTTGATGAGAATTTGTCTTATGAGGAGGATCTTGTTGCTATTTTAGATAGAGAAGTCCGCAAATTGAGATCAAGGGAGATTGCATCCATCAAGGTTCAATGGAAGAATCGGTCAGTTGAAGATTCCACTGTGGAGAAGGAGGATGATATGCAAGAAAAATACCCACACCTGTTTACAGATTCAGGCACTCCTTTTTGCCCTTGATTTTCTTCTTGTGATCATTCGAGGATGAACGATGGGTAAATTGGTATCTATTGTAACGACCTGTTAGTCATTTTGAGCAGTAGAGTTTATTTCTGGTAATAACAGTCTGGGTCGACGGATCCCACGAAGGACCGTCGAGGGTGTCTCGTACCAAAACACTTAGACTCTGGAAAAATTTGGGACTTAGAACAACTCTCTGAACTTCGCAATGACATGTCTTGACGGACCATCGTAGGCACGACGGACAATCACAGGGTCTTAAATAAAATTGAGTCTCTAAACTCTGCGACTATTCAGCAGTACGGACTGTCGCAGGCACGACGGGCCGTCACAGGCTGCGTAAACCTGACTGGGTCGGATATCTGTTAAAAGTTTTAAGGGGTGTTTTGGACTATTCCTTCTTATAATTATAAAGTTAGTGGGTTAATTTTAATAATTCAATTTCTTGGGGTTAAAGGAGATAACCTTGAAATAAATAGTGGGTTACTTTTACCATCTTTGATACTTAATTATATGATAATTAGGGTAAAACAAAAAGAATTTGAATAAGGAAAAATAGAGAAGAAAAAGAAGAGAGAAACGAGCGAGGGAAAGAGAAGAACGTAGAGGAAAGCAAAGGTTTTGGGGGATAGCTTTCTTGATCACGATCCTTCGGTGGAGGTAGGTTATGGTTTATGCTAATTCATAGTAAACTCTTAGTAGCGAATGATATGTATTGGGTAGTATTATAAAGTCTTCTATATGCTTAATTGTGTGCTTACATGATGTGGTTATGTAATTGTGATGCATTAGCATGATGAGACTGTTGAATATTAAACCTTAGAACCTCTTTGTTAATGATGATGTCTTGGTATAAAAGAAGGCTTGATGAAAAAAAAGAATGAGGTTAGTGGATCGGGTGTCACGAACCGACACGTAGTATTAGGGGATCAGGTGTCACGAACCGACACGTAGTATAAGGGGATCGGGTGTCACGAACTGACACGTAGTATAAGGGGATCGGGTGTCACGAACCGACACATAGTATTAGGGGATCGGGTGTCACGAACCGACACGTAGTATTAGGGTATCGGGTGTCACGAACCGAAACGTAGTATTAGGGGATCGGGTGTCACGAACCGACACGTAGTATTAGGGGATCGGGTGTCACGAACCCACACGTAGTATTAGGGGATCGGAGTGTCACGTTCCGACACAAGAGGAATAAAGAGAATGAATCTTGAATTATCTTAATATACTCAAACTTAAAGAACTTTTTTCCTAAATGAGTATGTTGTGGAGGCTTGAGTCCACATAGGTGTGCTTGGTGTTATTGCCAATGGTTCTTGTACTTGTTGTTGCCACCTGTTGAGTATTGTAGTTGATTTTATATTACTACTCAATGTATATTGCTTTCTATTTTTAGTTGGCCGATGGTTCCTACTCAATACTTGTGCCTTGTACTGACCCCTACTTGTAATTTTCTTCTTTGTTATTTGTGGAGTGCAGAAAACGTGCCATTGTCTTCGACTCAACCGCAACTCTAGCCAGACTATAGCATAATAAGATTTAAGGGTGAGCTATTGTTCCTAGCTCGTACTGGATTCTTTCCTTCGCATCTTGATGTCTTCAAGTTCGGACATGGACAATCTCTTTTAGTTATTTTAGCTTCTTAGATATTCTTAGATTTAGTAATTTGAGGATAGATTTTCTTGTGATGATGACTTTCAGATTATGGGGATGGTAATTGATAAACATAGAATTTATTTAATTGATTTCGTTAATTAGTTTTAAGTCTTCCGCATTATATTATGTTTATTATGGTTGAAATGTTGGGGTTTAGATTGGTGATATACCGTGGTTTCACGGTATAATTAATACTTTTTCCTTAAGTTTAGTGTGTCCGAAAGCATTTTTTTGTGCTAATTTTGATATAAGTTTCTTTTTGTTTTGCAGGAAATCTGTCCAAAGCTGCATGCGGAGATTTTCAGCGAAAAATGCAGAAGAGACCACCTACGGAGCTTATGACGGCCCGTCGTGCCTGTGACGGTCCGTAGGTGGCAGCGTAGAGAAGCTGCTGAAGGAAAATAGGGAAGTTTGACAAAGTGTGGGATTACGAAGCTTGTGACGGTCCGTCATGGCTATGATGGTCCGTCCTGCAGGTTCGTTGTGAAGATCAGAGAAGTGATCCCAGTACCCAGATTTCAAGAGTTGAAGTATTTTGAAACGAGACTCTCTATGGACCGTTGTGCCTATGACGGTCCGTCACACTTGCTATCGAGAGGAATGAAGAAAGCAGCTGAAGAATTACTCAAACTGTGGGACGACGGAGTTCACGACGGTCCGTCGCGTGGTCCGTCGACCCAGCCGCGTTTTGCCAGATTTCCAGTAATTAGAATACTTGTTTAATTAGGTATTTCTTTTTTATAAATAGTTCGAAAAACCTCATTTTTGAGGTTAGACTCTGTGAGATTAAACATCATATTATTAGACTTTGTGTTTTATTGTTTGATTTTTGGAGATTCTTACAAGTAATTTTTGGTGATTAATCAAGCAAATTTTTGGACTCTATTCTTTCTCATTGAAGTAAGTACATGAATTCTTGTTTAACATATTTGAATATTGTGTTTATGGCTATGAGGAACTAAACTCCATAACTAGGGTTGTGGGAACCATAGGCAAATAATCAGATAAACCCTAGCTAAAATAACAATTCTAGAATAGTGTCTTGCATGTATTAATAATTCTTTCGCTTAGAAGTCTTTTTAACGGATGATCAACGTTAGAACTCTCCTTAATGCTACTTGCCGGACCAAGGAGGTAGATAATAGGAAAAGAATTATTAACATAGATTTAGTGTATTCTATATAATAGGCTAGTATTGATTGGTACAAGGTAATAACTTAGTCAAATATCGAATACAATGCTTAATATGAGGTAAAGATAAGGGTTGGGAAAGCAACACACGCAGCCGGACCAAGGTGCGGAGTGAGATTTTCTAGATGTCGGACCAAGGATTTAGAAATAAATAACTTATAACTTTGCATGCAAGATACTAGGAAAGAATTGTTATAGTTAGAATTATCAAGTTATGAACCTGTGGGAAACATGTAAACCCTAGTTACTTTGATTAACTGATTAAAACCCAAAGTTAAAAGCTGTTAAGTGTCTCTATTAAGTTCGTTAGTTATTTTTACTTATTAGGAAATACAAACCCCCCTTTTTATGTTTTTACTTTCTAAGGAAGTCATCAACCGAACAATAGTAATAACAAGTTGAAGTTAAGTCTAGACTATTTTCCTCGTGGAAACGATCCCAACCTCACTAGGTTGCTTATTTACTTGACGCGACTGCTTTACTTCTCATTTAAGAAGTAAGTTTGAGTGTATCAAATTTTGGCGCTGCTGCCGGGGAATTTAGCTTTTAGATTAACTTGATCTTCTTAGTATAGTTTAGTTGATATTTTTTTGATTTTACTTTGTTTTATTGTTTTTGATTTCCTTTCAGAACTATCCTCCTTATATGCCAAATACACGGAGAGGAAGAGAACCGTTGTTTCCCTACGATTATGAGCTAGAGCGTACACTGCGATACATGAATCCTAAATTGGGAATCAATGATCAGGATCCAAACCAGAACATCCCAACTCTGGCTGATGTTCATGGTCAGATGTTACCCGATGCTCCGGGTGAACATCAACAGAGGAAACAGAATCCCGCTCCACGGCCCCAAGCATACTACAGAGGCTATGATAACATAGCAGATTCGGATGAGCCACTGTTTTTGCCTCCTCTACCCACAGGCCACACTTTTATGGTAACTAGTAGTCTGATGCAAATGCTCACTGCCAGAGGTTTGTTTTCAGGGCTACCTTCTGAGGATCCACATGCCCATATAGCTAAGGTACGGGCAGTGTGTAAAAGTTGTGTAGGGAGGCCTTATTTGGATCTAGATGTAATAGGTCTAGGAGTGTTTCCTCTCTCAGTGACGGGAGAGGCTGCTATGTGATTTATTGAGCTCCCATACAACTCCATCTTCACTTGGAACCAATTATGGGATGTCTTCTTAGCACGCTACTATCCGGTCTCCAAGAAATTAAACCACAAAGACAGGGTGAATAACTTTGTGGCACTACCAGGAGAGTCAGTTAATAGTTCTTGGGATAGATTCACCTCTTTCTTTAGAAGTGTTCCAAAACATCGTATTGATGATGAGTCACTGAAGGAATATTTCTATCGGGGACAAGATTATAACAATAAAGCGGTGTTGGACGCTATAGCAGGTGGATCTTATGGAGAATGCCCTTATGCTGAGATCGCAGAGAAATTAGAGAAAATCACCCGTAACAAGAAAGCTTGGAGTACTATGAAGTCCGATATAGGGAGAAACACCTTCGCAGTGCAGTCCACTCACAACCCAGGCACAGAAGATATTCGTGAAGAAATGGCTCAGATGAGAACTGAGCTTGGGTTAGTACTAAAATATGTCACTAGGGGTGCAGAAAAGATTAATGTAGTCAACTACTTGGCTAAACCACCACCTCCAATCGATGAGTTTTATTATGAGGAGGATTCCTATGCAGTAAATGAACAGATGGGGGGTTTCCGACCATGTGCCCAAGGCTCTAATCATGAGAATTGACGCCAAAGTCAACGGAACCAAGGTCGGAACTATGGTAACTACAATCGTGAGGGTCATTATGTCCGAGATGGAAAATACAATCGCGACAACAACTTCAACAGGGGTAGCTATGGTAATAGAAACGATAGGAATGGACCCTATATTCCTCCTCAAAATCGTGAAGTTACTCCTAGGGATGGTGGAGGTAGTATGTCGCGAGTTGAGGATGTGTTGCACAAAATGATTAGGAGGTTCGATGCTAGTGATGAGCACAATAAAGACTTGAGGAATGATTTAGTGGGTATTGGGCAAACAGTTGATACACATACAATATCAATTAAGCAACTTGAGTTACAATTGGCCCAATTATCTGCAATTGTGTAACAACCTGTTTAGTCATTTCGAGCAGCAGATTTTATTTCTGGAAAAACGGGCTGAGGAGACGAACCCAACGACGGACCGTCATGGGCACGATGGACCGTCGCAGGGTCTCGTTTCAAAACACTTACAAAATCTGAAATTGGGTACTGAAAATCGACACTCTGAACTTCGTAACGGACTGGCAGGACGGACCGTCACAGGCGTGACGGACCGTCACAGGCGTGACGGACCGTCACAGATTATTCTGTGGAAACTAAGTCTCTGACCCTTGCGACGACCTGCAGGACGGACCATCGCAGGCACGATGGGCTGTCGCAGGTTGCGAAATCCCAGTCTGGGTCAGATTTCTTGATACGTTTTAAGGGACGTTTTTGACTATTCTTGCCTTAATTATAAAGTTAGTGGGTTAATGTTACTAAGTCTAATTACTTGAGGGTTAAAAGAGGTAACCTTATGTTAATAAGTGGGTTATTATTGCAATCTTTTATTCTTAATTATATACTAATTAGGGTAAAAGAAAGAGGGTTTGAATAAAGAAAATAGAAAGAACAAGAGAATGAGAGAGAGGATCGAACGAGAGGAAAAACACAAAGCTTGGGAAATTGATTGCTTGATCACGAATCTTCGGTGGAGGTAGGTTATGGTTTTCATGCTATTCGTAGTAAAATCTTAATAGCCAATGATATGTGTTAGTAGTATTGTAAAACCTTCTATATGTTTAATTGTATGCTTGCATGAATGATGTGATTATGTAATTGTGAATAAATAAGCATGATGAAGCTATTGAATCCCAAATCTTGAAAAGAAACCCTAATCTACTTTGTTAATGATGATGCCTTGGTATAAAAGAAGGCTTGATGAACGAAAGTGGTGAGATTAGGGGATCGGGTGCCACGTTCCGGTACCAGGATAGAATATGGATCGGGTGTCACGTTCCGACACCAGGATAGAATGAGGATCGGAGTGTCACGTTCCGACACCAGGATAGTATATTGAGGAGCGGAGTGTCACGTACCGATACGAGGGGAATAAAGATAATGAATCTTGAAAGATGTTAATATATCCAATCTAATGAACTAAATTCCCAAATGAGTATGATGAGGAGGTGTGAGTCCTCATTGATGTGCTTGGTGTTGTAACCAAGGGTTATGGTAACTGTAAATGCTGCATTCTAAGTATATTAGTTGATTTTATGATATTGCTTCATACATACTGTTTTCTATTTTGAGTTGGCCGATGATATCTACTCAGTACCCGTGTTTTGTACTGACCCCTACTTTTATTGTTTTGTTCTTGTTTATTTGTGGAGTGCAGTAAACGTGCCGTCATCTTCGACTCAACAGTAACTCAAGCCAGTCTTACTACATCGGAAATTTAGGGTGAGCTAATGCTTCTAGCTTGGACTGGATCTTCTTCTTCAAGTCTTGATGCCTTGAACTTCCGGCATGCACTAGCTTCTTATGTATTTTTTAGCTTCTTAGAATACTCTTAGTTTAGTAATTTGATTATAGATGTTCTTGTGATGATGACTTCCAGATTTTGGGGGAATAATAGATGTTGAATTTTAGAAGTTAATGAATTGGTCTTTATTTAATGAGTTTATGTCTTCCGCATTACTTTCTGTTGATATTATATTGAAATGTTAAGGTTAGATTGGTTGGTTCGCTCACATAGGAGGGTAATTGTGGGTACCAGTCGCAACCCGGTTTGGGTCGTGACAAACTTGGTATCAGAGCATTAGGTTCGTTTGTCTCATCACACAAGAACAGGTCTAGTAGAGTCTTAAGGAACGGTAGGGGGCGCCTTTACTTTTCCTTGAGAGATTATAAGACTTTAGGAAAATTTCACTCTCTCATTCTTTCTTTCGTGCTACTACATGAGTCCAATTGGTATCTAGGCGATATGAATTGGTATCTGACCATCTTCACTCTCTTTCGCAGATGGTTAGAACTAGAGCAACGACTATGCCAACACCAACACCGGCAAGACAAGAAACAACTGAGCCAGCCACTGGGGTTGTGGCTCGAGGAAGAACAGCGGCAAGGGACCGTGGTAGAGGTCGTGGGAGGACGTCCTCTAGGGGAAGAGGACTAACACCTAGTCCATCTGATACTAGGACAGTGACTCCTCCACCGACTGAGGAGGTAATAAGAGAAGGGGAGGATCGGGAAACTGAACAAGTGCAGAATGAGGGATTGCCACCCCAACCTACCCCAGAGATGATCAATCAGGTTCTCGCCTATCTCAGTGGATTGTCTGATCAAGGTTTGGCACCTCCAGTGTTTTTTGTGCAAACACCTCCAATTTCAGAAGTACAACATGCAGCCACTAGGGCTCCTCGTATGGATGCCTCATTGGACATAGGCACATTTCCATGTGTGACTACTTGGCCTATAATGACAAATGATCAGCATGAACTTTTCAGTAAGTTCTTGAAATTGAAACCTCCGGTCTTCAAGGGTGCTGAATCGGAGGATGCTTATGATTTTCTGGTTGACTGTCACGAGCTACTACACAAGATGGGTATAGTAGAACGGTTTGGTGTGGAGTTTGTGACTTATCAGTTTCAAGGGAACGCCAAAATGTGGTGGCGGTCACATATTGAGTGTCAACCAACAGAGGCACCACCTATGACTTGGGCCTCATTCTCTAGCTTGTTTATGGAGAACTATATCCCCCGAACTTTGAGGGATAGGAAAAGGGATGAGTTCTTGAGCCTAGAGCAAGGTAGGATATCGGTCAATGCATATGAGGCTAAGTTTCGTGCGTTATCCCGGTATGCCACCCAACTGTGTTTCAGTCCACAAGAGCGAATTTACCAGTTTGTGAAGGGGTTGATGTCAGAATTGCGGATTTCGGCCTTACAGATAGCGACAACGGCAAAATCCTTCCAATAGGTGGTAGACTTTGTGATAGAAGTGGAAGGAGTGAAGCCAGACGACTTCACCCCGATATCGACATCAAAAAGGTTTCGAAAGGGAGGTGAGTTTAATGGTGCTTACACTAAAGGACAGGGTTTGGAAAGTTACTCAGTCCGACCAATTCAGTCTTCACTAAAGACTGTAGTTGGGGGTCCACCTCCGACCGATCAACACTTCTCTGAGAGACCTATGCATGAACCCAGAGAGTGCTATGGATGTGGGGAGATTTGACATATTAAGAGATATTGTCCAAAACAGAGTTACAGACCTCCAAATGTTAGAGGTAGAGGTGGTCATGGCAGAGGCCGTTATTCTGGAGGACGTGGTGGTCGAGGAAATGGAGGTCACCAAAACGACCGAGGTGATGGGCAAACTGAAGCCACTACATCACAACATGGTAGGGGCAATGGACAGACAAACGATAAGGCCCATTGTTACGCTTTCCCTGGGTGGTCTGAAGTGGAGGCATCTGATGCTGTCATCACAGGTAATCTTCTGGTTTTTGATTGCATGGCTTCTGTATTGTTTGATCCTGGATCCACGTTTTCTTATGTATCTTCCTTATTTGCTAATGGTCTAAATTTACATTGTGAATTTCTTGATATGCCTATTCGTGTTTCTACTCCGGTGGGTGAGTCTGTGGTAGTTGAAAAGGTATATTGGTCTTGTTTGGTGAACTTTGTGGGGAGCAACACTTATGTAGATTTGGTTATCTTAGAAATGGATGATTTTGATGTAATTCTAGGTATGACTTGGCTTTCTCCGCAATTTGCGATCTTGGATTGTAATGCTAAAATGGTGACGTTAGCCAAGCCTTGTAAAATTCCGTTAGTGCGGGAGGGTGACTACACTTCCAATCCGGTGCGTATCATCTCCTTTCTTCATGCTAAGAAAATGGTTAGTAAAGGGTGTTTAGCTTTCTTGGCACATCTCAAGGATGACACTACCCAAGTACCTTCGATTGAGTCGGTTTCGGTAGTCCGCGAGTTTTTGGATGTGTTCCCTGCAGACCTTCCTGGTATGCCACCAGATAGGGATATTAACTTCTGTATCGATCTTGAACCGGGTACTCGCCCAATTTCTATACCCCCTTATAGAATGGCTCCCACAGAGTTAAGAGAGTTAAAGGCACAACTTCAAGAGTTGTTAAACAAAGGCTTTATTAGACCAAGTGCATCTCCTTGGGGTGCTCCGGTTTTGTTTGTAAAGAAGAAGGATGGGAGTTTTCGAATGTGTATAGACTACAGACAACTAAAAAAAGTAACCACAAAGAACAAGTATCCTCTTCCCCGCATCGATGACTTGTTCGATCAGTTACAAGGTGCTTGTGTCTTCTCTATGATTGACTTGAGATCCGGTTATCATCAATTGAAAATACAGGCAACGGATGTGCCAAAGACTGCTTTTCGAACGAGGTATGGGCATTACGAATTTGTAGTGATGTCCTTTGGTCTTACGAATGCCCCTGTTGCGTTCATGAGCTTGATGAACGGGATTTTTAAGCCATATTTGGATCTCTTCGTGATCGTATTTATTGACGATATATTGGTATACTCAAAGAGTAAGAAGGAACATGAAGAGCATTTGAGAATGGTATTGGAAATGTTGAGGGAGAAAAAGCTTTATGCCAAGTTCTCTAAGTGTGAGTTTTGGCTAGATGCAGTGTCCTTCTTGGGACACGTGGTTTCTAAGGATGGAGTGATGGTGGATCCTTCTAAGATTGAGACAGTGAAGAATTGGGTAAGACCTACTAATGTGTCAGAAATAAGGAGCTATATTGGGTTAGCTAGCTACTACCGTCGATTTGTCAAGGGATTCTCTTCTATTGCTTCCTAACTGACGAACTTGACTAAGAAAAATGTTCCATTTGTATGGTCGGATGAGTGTGAGGAAAGCTTTCAGAAGCTCAAGACTTTGTTGACTACCGCACCTATTCATACCTTGCCAGTAGAGGGTAAGAACTTCATTGTTTATTGTGATGCATCCTATTCTTGTTTAGGTACAGTACTAATGCAAGAGAAGAGTGTGATTGCTAATGATTCAAGGCAATAAAGGTGCATGAACGTAACTATCTGACCCACGATTTGGAATTGGCTGCGGTGGTGTTTGCATTAAAGCAATGGAGACACTATTTATATGGGGTTAAGAGTGAGGTCTACACGGATCATCGTAGCCTTCAGTATGTCTTTACTCAGAAAGATTTGAACTTGAGGCAGAGGAGATGGATGGAACTACTGAAGGACTACGACATCACTATTTTGTATCATCCGGGGAAGGCGAATGTTGTAGCGGATGCTCTAAGTAAAAAGGCGGGAAGCATGGGAAGTCTAGCCCACTTGCAAGCTTCTAGACTCCCACTGGCTAGAGAGGTTTAGACTCTAGCTAATGACTTGATGAGATTAGAAGTAAACAAGAAGGGAGGATTGTTGGCTTCTGTGGAGGCAAGATCTTCCTTTCTTTACAAGATTAAGGGAAGACAGTCTGATGATGAGAAACTGCGCAGAATTCAAGATAAGGTATTGTGAGGAGAGGCTAAGGAAGCACAAATTGATGAGGAAGGTGTTTTGAGAATCAAGGGAAGGGTATGCGTACCCCGCGTCGATGATTTGATCAACACTATTCTGACAGAGGCTCATAGTTCAAGGTATTCTATACATCTGGGTGCAACCAAGATGTATCGTGACCTAAAGCAACACTTTTGGTGGATCAGAATAAAGCGTGATATTGTTGACTTTATTGCCAAGTGTCCAAACTGTCAACAAGTAAAGTATGAACACCAAAGGCCCGGAGGAACACTTCAGAGAATGCCCATTCCTGAATGGAAGTGGGAGACAATTGCAATGGACTTTGTGTATGGTCTTCCCAAAACATTGGGAAAGTTTGATTCTATTTGGGTAATTATTGATAGGTTAACTAAGTCTGCTCACTTCATTCCGGTCAAGGTGACTTACAATGCAGAGAAGTTAGCCAAACTTTACATCTCGGAAGTGGTGCGATTACATGGGGTTCCACTATCCATCATATCAGATAGAGATACGCAGTTTACTTCTATGTTTTGGAAAACATTGCATACGGAATTGGGTACTAGGTTGGACCTTAGTACTGCGTTCCATCCTCAGACCGATGGTCAGTCTGAGCGAACGATTCAAGTGTTGGAGGATATGCTTCGTGCATGTGTGATAGAGTTTGGTGGTCATTGGGATAGCTTCCTACCCTTAGCGGAGTTTTCATACAATAATAGCTATCACTCAAGCATTTATATGGCTCCGTTTGAAGCATTGTATGGTAGGAGATGTAGGTCTCTCATTGGTTAGTTTGATGCATTCGACGTTAGACCTTGGGGTACTGACCTTTTGAGGGATTCGATAGAGAAAGTGAAGTCTATTCAAGAAAATCTTCTAGCGGTGCAAAGTAGACAAAAAGAATATGCAGATCGAAAGGTTAGAGACCTATAGTTCATGGAAGGTGAACAAGTCTTGTTGAAGGTTTCGCCCATAAAAGGGGTGATGCGGTATGGAAAAAGGGGTAAACTAAGTCCAAGGTACATTGGACCATTTGAAGTACTTAAGCGAGTAGGAGAGGTGGCTTATGAGTTAGCCTTGCCTCCAGGGCTGTCCGGAGTACATCCGGTATTCCATGTGTCGATGTTGAAAAGATACCATGGGGATGGAAACTACATTATCCGTTGGGATTCAGTTTTGCTTGATGAGAACTTGTCTTTTGAGGAGGAGCCTGTTGCTATTTTAGATAGAGAAGTTCGCAAGTTGAGGTCAAGAGAGATTGCATCCATCAAGGTGCAATGGAAGAATCGACCGGTTGAAGAAGCCACTTGGGAGAAGGAGGCGGATATGCGAGAAAAATACCCACATCTGTTTACAGATTCAGGTACTCCTTTCGCCCTTGTTTTCCTTCTTGTGATCGTTCGGGGACGAACGATGGGTAAATTGGTATCTATTGTAACGACCTGTTTAGTCGTTTCGAGCAGCAGATTTTATTTCTGGAAAAACAGGCTGAGGCGACGAAACCAACGAAGGACCGTCATGGGCACGACGGACTGTCGCAGGGTTTCGTTTCAAAACACTTAGAAAATCTGAAATTGGGTACTGAAAATCGACTCTCTGAACATCGTAACAGACTGGCAGGACGGACCGTCACAGATTATTCAGTGGAAATTGAGTCTCTGACCCTTGCGACGACCTGCAGGACGGACTGTCGCAGGCACGATGGGTCGTCGCAGGTTGCGCAATCCAAGTCTGGGTCAGATTTCTTGATACATTTTAAGGGACGTTTTTGACTATTCTTGCCTTAAATATAATGTTAGTGGGTTAATGGTACTAAGTCTAATTACTTGGGGGTTAAAAGAGGTAACCTTAAGTTAATTAGTGGGTTATTATTGCCATCATTTATTCTTAATTATATACTAATTAGGGTAAAAGAAGGGTTTGAATAAAGAAAATAGAAAGAACAAGAGAACGAGAGAGAGGATCGAACGAGGGGTAAAACACAAAGCTTGGGAAATTGCTTGCTTGATCACGAATCTTCGGTGGAGGTAGGTTATGGTTTTCATGCTATTCGTAGTAAACTCTTAATAGCGAATGATATGTGTTAGTAGTATTGTAAAACCTTCTATATGTTTAATTGTATTCTTGCATGAATGATGTGACTATGTAATTGTGAATAAATAAGAATGATGAAGCTATTGAATCCCAAATCTTGAAAAGAAACCCTAATCTACTTTGTTAATGATGATGCCTTGGTATAAAAGAAGGCTTGATGAACGAAAGTGGTGAGATTAGGGGATCGGGTGCCACGTTCCGGTACCAGGATAGAATATGGATCGGGTGTCACGATCCGACACCAGGATAGAATATGGATCAGGTGTCACGATCCGACACCAGGATAGAATATGGATCAGGTGTCACGTTCTGACACCAGGATAGAATATGGATCGGGTGCCACGTTCCAGTACCAGGATAGTATATGAGGATCGGAGTGTCACGTTCCGACACCATGATAGTATATGGATCGGGTGCCACGTTCCGGTACCAGGATAGAATATGGATCGGGTGTCACGTTCCGACACCAGGATAGAATGAGGATCGGAGTGTCACGTTCCGACACCAGGATAGTATATTGAGGAGCGGAGTGTCACGTACCAACACGAGGGGAATAAAGATAATGAATCTTGAAAGATGTTAATATATCAAATCTAATGAACTACATTCCCAAATGAGTATGATGAGGAGGTGTAAGTCCTCATTGATGTGCTTGGTGTTGTAACCAAGGGTTATGGTAACTGTACATGCTGCATGCTAAGTATATTAGTTGGTTTTATGATATTGCTTAATACATACTATTTTCTATTTTGAGTTGGCCGATGATATCTACTCAGTACCCGTGTTTTGTACTGACCCCTACTTTTATTGTTTTCTTCTTGTTTATTTGTGGAGTGCCGTAAACGTGCCGTTATCTTCGACTCAACAGTAACTCAAGCCAGTCTTACTACATTGGAAATTCAGGGTGAGCTAATGCTTCTAGCTTGGACTTGATCTTCTTCTTCAAGTCTTGATGCCTTGAACTTCCGGTATGGACTAGCTTCTTATGTATTTTTTAGCTTCTTAGAATACTCTTAGTTTAGTAATTTGATTATAGATGTTCTTGTGGTGATGACTTCCAGATTTTGGGGGAATAATAGATGTTGAATTTTAGAAGTTAATGAATTGGTCTTTATTTAATGATTTTATGTCTTCCGCATTACTTTCTGTTGATATTATATTGAAATGTTAAGGTTAGATTAGTTGGTTCGCTCACATGGGAGGGTAAGTGTGGGTGCCAGTCGCAACACGGTTTGGGTCGTGACAAACTGTGAGCACACGGCAACCGGTCACTCTTCCTAGCAACACTGTCCAAAATCCAAAAAATGATGGATATTGTATGGCAATTACTACTCGCGGTGGAAAGCAAGCTATTGACCAACCTATGCCATCTAATGAGAATGAGGTGACAAAAGACACTGATAAAGTGGTAAATATTGATGCTAATTTAGAGGATAACAGTACAGAAAATGCTGAAAATCCTAAAAAGGTAACTCCCATGCCTAGGCCACCACCCCCATTTCCTCAAAGATTAGTGAAAAAGACTGAGGATGGCAAATATCGGCATTTTATAACAATGTTGAAGCAACTTTATATCAATGTCCCATTGGTAGAAGCTTTAGAACAAATGCCTGGTTACGCCAAGATTATGAAAGATTTGGTCACAAAGAAAAGATCGGTTACTTTTGAGGATGATGATAGAATGCAGCATTGTAGTGCTATAGCTACAAGATCTCTGGTCCAAAAGAAAGAAGATCCGGTTGCGTTCACTATTCCTTGTACAATCGGGCTATTACATTTTGCGAATACATTATGAGAAGAAGTTGGGTTTGGGTGACCCAAAGCCCACTTCGATGCGGCTACTGATGGCTGCTCGAACAGTAAAACGGCACATAGGGATACTTCATGATGTGCTATTAAAAGTGGAGTCATTCATATTTACGGCCGATTTTGTTATTCTTGATTGTGAGGTTGATTTTGAAGTGCCTATTATCCTTTGGAGGCCATTCCTAGCTACGGGAAGAGCCTTAGTAGACATGGAAAAGGGGCAGATAAAATTTCGGTTGAAAAGTGAGGAAGTGACCTTTAATATTTGTAGGTCCATGAGGCAAATTGGTGAGCTCCAATCGGCATCTACTATATCCTACAACATGGGTGAGACATTTGAGACACAAATAGAAGAACGTCTAGGTGTCGAAGCATTAGCGACAGTGATAATGAAATTTGATAGCGATTTCATTTAAGAGTATGAGTCATTAGTCGCGGCTCTTGATCGAGGTGATGTTCGGTTTAAACCGAAGAAATTTGAGCTTGATATGAAGAATCGCGAGTCCCCGCCCGCTATACCATCTATAGAGGAAGCTCCAAAACATGAATTAAAAGCTCTCCCACCTCATCTTAGGTATGAATTCTTAGGAAATGGTGACACTTTTCCGGTAATCATTGCATAAGACCTTGATGAACCACAGGTTCAAAGTTTGGTGAATGTACTAAAAAGGTTAAAAAGAACTATTGGGTGTACCATTGCGGACATTATTGGGATCCCTCCTGGTATTTGTTTCTCATAAAATCCAACTCATGCCTGATCATAAGCCGAGTATTGAGCACCAGGGACGCTTGAATCATCCAATGCAATAGGTTGTGAAGAAGGAAATCATCAAGTGGTTAGATGCTTGAGTAATCTATCCAATCGCCGATAGTAGTTGGGTATTCCCGGTTAAGTGTGTACCTATGAAAGGGGGAATGACTGTGGTCCCAAATGAAAAGAATGAACTTGTTCCAATGAGACCGGTTAGTGGATGGAGGGTGTGTATGGATTACCGTAAACTGAAGTCATGGACTGAAAAAGACCATTTTCCTATGCCCTTCATGGATCAGATGTTGGATAGACTTGCCGAAAAAGGGTGGTATTGTTTTCATGATGGGTATTCGGGGTATAATCATATTTCTATTGCACCAGAAGATCAAGAGAAAACCACTTTCACTTGTCCATATGGGACTTTTGCGTTCAGAAGAATGTCGTTTGGGTTGTGCAATGCACCCGCAACCTTTCAGAGATGTATGATGTCAATATTTTCTTACATGGTGGAAGATACTATAGAGGTTTTTATGGATGATTTTTCTGTGGTTGGTGATTCATTCGAGTGGTACTTGACAAATTTATCTGAGGTTCTTATGAGATGTGAAGACTGCAATTTGGTACTAAACTGGGAAAAGTGTCATTTCATGGTGAAAGAGGGTATTGTGTTAGGTCATCGCATTTCAGAAAAGGTCATAGAGGTTGATCGAGCTAAACTTGAGGTAATAGAGAGACTTCCCCCGCCGATCTCTGTGAAAGGTGTGAGAAGCTTTCTTGGACATGTAGGTTTTTATCGGAGATTCATCAAAGACTTTTCAAAGATTGCACACCCATTGTGCAAATTGTTGGACAAAGAATGTAAATTTTGCTTTGATGAATCCTGTCTTAAAGCATTCGGTGAGCTAAAAGAAAAGTTAGTGTCTGCGCCTATCATTATTTCTCCGTATTGGAACAGTCCATTTGAGGTAATGTGCGATGCTAGTAGGGTGGCTCGTTGTGTAGTATTGGGACAGAGAAGAAACAAAATCCTTCACCCAATTTACTATGCTATTTAAGCCCTAAATGAATCCCAGAAGAACTATACAGTGAGTGAGCAAGAACTCCTCGCAGTAGTCTTTGCTTTTGAGAAATTTCGCTCCTAATTTCTAGGTACTAAAGTTATAGTGCATACTGACCATTCAACATTGAGATATTTGATGGCGAAAAAGAATGCGAAACCAAGGCTGATTCGTTGGGTATTACTGCTGCAAGAATTTGACTTTGAAGTGCTGGATAGAAAACAGACTGAAAATCAAGTTGCTAATCATTTGTCTAGTCTAGAGGATGAAGCTAGGAGAGAGTTAGGGGATAAGACTGACATTGATGATACTTTCCCCGATGAACATGTATTGGCTGCTTCACAAGACTTGATTCCATGGTTCGCAAATTTTGCGAACTATCTTGCCAGTGATATTGTTCCATCAGACTTGTCCTTTCATCAAAGGAAAAAGTTCATGTACGATGTGAAGAAGTTCTTTTGGGATTAACCATACTTGCATAGGAGTTATTCGGCGTTGTGTGCCAGAATGTGAAATGTTGAGTGTGTTGGAGGCATGCCATTCTTCACCTGTTGGGGGACATCACAGTGGTATCCGAACCGCTCACAAGATATTGCAATGTGGTTACTATTGGCCAACTCTTCATCAAGATGCTCATGGGTTTTCTAAAGCATGTGACAAATGTCAATGAGATGGTGGTATTTCAAGAAAGCAAGAGCTCCCTCTAAACCCCATTCTTGTGATTGAGTTATTTGATGTGTGGGGTATTGAATTTATGGGCCCTTTCGTGAGTTTTCATGGGATGAAGTGCATTTTTGTAGCAGTTGATTATGTATCTAAATGGGTTGAAACCATAGCCCTCGCAAACAATGAAGGGAAGAGTGTCAGTGCATTCATGAAAAAGAATATATTCTCCCGTGTTGGCACTCCAAGGGCCATTATTAGTGATGGGGGCTCCCACTTCTGCAACAGATTGTTCAAGGGGTTATTTGAACAATACGGTGTTCGCCATAATGTGGCCACTCCTTACAACCCTCAAACTAGTGGGCAAGTTGAGGTATCGAATCGGGAGATCAAACAGATATTGTCTAAAACTGTGAATGCTAGTAGAAAAGATTGGTCAAGGAGGCTTGATGATGCTCTTTGGGCCTACGGGACAGCTTATAAGACTCTCATAGGTATGTCTCCATACAAACATGTATATGGGAAAGCTTGTCATCTTCCAGTAGAGTTAGAGCATAAAGCCATGTTGGCTATGAAGAAGTTAAAAATGGATTGGAGCGAAGCTGCAGAGCAACGGTTAAATGGGTTGAATAAACTTGATGAATTTCGCTTGAAAGCGTATGAATGCTCAGCCCTATATAAATAAAAGATGAAGAAGTATCATGACAACAAAATTGAAAAACGAGAGTTTATGGTCTGGGATTTAGTGCTTCTATTCAATTCCAGATTGCGCTTGTTTCCAAGCAAACTCAAGTCCAAATGGACTGGTCCTTACACGGTGACCCAACTATTCCCTCATGGAGCAGTTGAGTTGGAAACTAAGGAGGGTGTGCGGTTCAAGGTGAATGGACAGCGCATAAAAATCTATCTCAGGCATGTTGAATCGGCGAATGAGGTGATCGAGGCATACAATCTTGATGAAGTCTGAGTAATCAAGTGGCCCCATTCGTGCTGCGACATTAAATCAAGCGCTTGTTGGGAGGCAACCCAATAGTTATCATCTTTTTATTAATGGTAGCATTTTTTCTATTAAAGGGTTTTAAATTTGCAGACACATCACCAGGAAATTCTGCAGGAAACTACTCCGCAGTAGCCACTGAGGGATACAACGACGGACCGTTGAGCATGCCACGGACCGTCGTATTCATCCGTCACACCAGGTACGTATTTCTGTCATTTTGAATATTAGGGCACACACGACGGAACCTACGACGGCTCGTCACAAATGCGACGGACCGTCGTCGAGAACCGTCACGTGATTAATGAATTCTACCCGACCCAACCCGGCTGGACCCTTTTCAAAATATGACCATTTATACTCCCCCCTCCATAATTCCACCCCATTACTTCCTTATTCCTCTCATCTCCCCTCTCTTTTCAACTTCCACACTTCCCCTCACTGATCATTGCACTCAAAATCCTCCTAAGCCTTATACTTATCATCCACTAGTCGGTGCTGCTGCTGTAGGTGTCTACCTTGCCAGAATCATTCTCCGTTTGTTTTCTTCTCCATTTCCAAGGTATGTGTCTCTACATTTATACTTATTTATCTTGCATTTTGGTTTTGTAGTTATTCTTAGCTTAGTTCTTAGTCGTATACTATTCCCTCTATATGATTATGTCTAAACCTAGGCTCAAAATGTTCGTATGTGCCATGTTGAAAACCTGGGCATAGATGATTTTGCTTTGGTAGTTTCCTAGGTCGTTGGGTAGACACATATAGGTCCACAACACTACACGACCATGTGGGTTCATCGGGGATGCGTAGGGTACCCCCAGTTCAAAAACTGCTACTCAGAACGAGACCCCGATGACGGACCATCGCACACACGACGGACCGTCGTAGGGTCCATTGCACAAGCCCTAGCACCCCTGCCCAACGAGGCCTGTGACGTACCATTGTCTTCACGACGGTCCGTCCTGCACAACTATTCTGGTTGTTAGATACCCTATTTTTAAGAGTCTCTCAAAATTTTCCAAGTGTCCTACGACGAACTCTTACGACGGACCGTGATACCCACGACGGTCCATCCTGCACGACCGTCATGATGGTCAGAGACCCCTCTGATAAGGGTCTCTCAAAAAGTTATATGTTTCCTACGACGGACTCTTACGACGGACCATCGTACCGACGACGGTCCGTCCTGCACGATCGTCATGATGGTCAGCCCTCTGATAAGGGTCTTCCAACATTTTCTAAGTGTCCTACAATGGACCGTCGTACCAACGGCGGTACGTCCTGCTTGATCGTCATGATTGTTAGAGACCCCTCCTTCAGGGTTCTTTCTGTATACATTGACTAAGAACAACACGACAGACCTCATGACGGTCGGTCGTATCCACAACGAGCCGTCATCTAGCCCGTCGTGTGATACAGTTTCACTATCACTAACACAGTATTTTAAATATTTTGTGTTGTATGGGCTTGCTTGTCTTGTCTGACATTACTCGTACTAATAGTGATCCTTTGTAGGTACTATCTACTATGGCACCCAAGCAAGACCGAGCCTACGCACGCGGGCGATCCAAGTTTGTTTCCCCGTCTGCACGCTTGATCATCGGGTCTGATGATGAGCGGGACCCTGAATATGTGCCCCAGGCACTTCCGCACCTTCCCATGCTGCACGTGCCCCCAGAGCCACACGCAAGACGGTGGCGTCTGGGGTAGTCACTGCCTCCCAGTCTGATGAGGAGCCCACACTGACCGGCACAGCCTCTGGGTCAGCCACAAATGAGGAAGGAGCGTCTGGCTCCTTAGGAGTATCCTAGTCCGAGGAAGCTTCAGGCTTTGCTGAGGTTCCCACACCCGCCACTGCTGCAGCGTCGGCCTCGTCTGATGAGGCTAACAGTTCCGAGTCTACGTCCGGTGCACCAGCCCAGGTCCCCACCCTAGCCTCTGACCAGCCAAACTGGTGGTGCGTCGAAGGCCATTTTCAAGTTTACTCAGACGCTAAATTCTTGACTGATAAAGGAATAATGACTCGGACACTCACCTTGGAGCGGCGGGTACTTAGAGGGAGTCTCCCATCGATGCCGAAGATCCACGACCTATTCACCAAGCATTGCATAGAGTGGACTGCCCGTCCGTTGGGACGATATAACGAGGATGTGGTCCGAGAGTTCTACTAATCCTACGTAGCGACTCTCCGATCACAGATCGATAGGAGGGGTGCTCCCTCTAAACAGGCCCCACTGGAGCAGGTTCGAGTCCGGGGGGTGCCGATCGACATTTCCTTGCCAGCTATCCGCCGGTTCCTATACAGTGAGAGTGCAGATGCTACGCGGGCTCCCCACACTGCCGAGTTTGACTACCGCTGGCAGATAGTGAAGGATGGCCAGTTCTTGCGCGAGCAGGCACTGAGAGAGACCACCAAGAGGTGGATGGCCCTGCATCTATCAGTCGACAGAGAGGGTGCAGATTGGGTCAGTGAGCCGAAGGGGGCCATAAAGAAGGCCAACCTCACATTCGTCGCGAAGTTCTTGTGGCTGCTCGTCCGTCACTACCTTTCCCCCATAGCTGTTGATAACAACGTAACTTGGGATCGAGCAGTGTTGATAGCGGCGATGATAGCCGGATTCGAGGTCGACTTCGCATGGCTTCTCCAGGTAGTCATGCACGAGAGGGCATTCAAGGTCACTACTACCTACCCCTTCCCGTGTATGATTTTTGCTCTTTGAGGGACCGCAGGTGTGCCCATATGGCACATAGATCAGTTGAAGACCCCGCAGGGCACCGTTGACGTCGGCCTCATCAGAGACGAGGCTAATGAGTTTGCCCCACGTCGAGGGCCCCGTCCAGAGTTGCCACCACTTGCTGATGATCTTGCGGATACGGTGGCCAATGCCCGCACCGCTACACAGGCGTCCAGTGACACTACCCCAGTCGAGTCTATCCAGGTAGTAGCCCAGCCCCGAGCTCCTCTCGCACAGCCCCTCTACCGTTACCGGCCCCAGTTGCTAGGGTCAAAGAACTGGAGGCACAAATGGCCACCCTTCTGAATCATATCAAGCCGTGGATGCAGAAGTCTATTACTGAGTCTGAAGCGCGTATGGAGAGGAAGATGCAGCGGAAGATTGGTGAGGTTCACAAGCTCTTGATGCATTTGAGTTGAGAGTGTTAGCCCGTCCAGCCCCTCCGTTAGATGTGTCAACTCATCAGGCTGTAGTCGCTAGTCTTCGTGCAGACATCGACACGATCCTAGAGGCAAGAGTGCCGGAGCCTGTCAAGCCTATTGAGGACACTATATTGGCGGCCCTGTTTTCTACTTCAGAAAATCCCCCACCTTCCCCTCGAGAGAGTGCCAAGAGGCGTAGGGGTCGATCAGAGGATGAGGCGCGAGCAAGGAAAAAGGAGCGCCGAGAGATGGAGGCCACGAGGAGAGCCTCACTTGCTGAGGCGGAGGCACACCAAATCAGAGCTTCGCAGATAGCGGTTGGGGCGTCTAGCTCCCGCACTGTACAGATAGAAGGAGGCACTAATGATGGTGCGGGTGTTGCTGTGGACATCACTAAGGGTGTCCAGATTGCTGAGGACACCACTGAGGGTGTCCAGATTGCGGAGGATGTGGGTTCTTGGAAACCAGACCCACCAGCTTGTTGATCGACGGCGCTATGCGCCACAGGTTTGCTCCACCTACCCCTCTAATCTTTAGATTTGTTTATGCATTGGGGACAATTGCATGCTTTTTTGTTGGGGGTGGGGTAAATGGAAAGTTAGTGTTAGGGTGAAGTTTGAGTAGTCCAACTCACTATCCTCTTTTGGTGTTTTCTTGCCTGTGTTCTTTTTACCCAAAAGACTGATAATTTTTTCTGTTGAACCGGCATGTTATATCTTTTGTATATAGTTTGACTTTGAAGGATGATGGCTAAAATGATATCCCGATAAAATTGGAAAATGTTGCGTGACTAGGCGTTGTAACTGATAATTGTGTGGCTCTAAACATGAAATAGAGTTACACCATTGCATTACCTCAAATCTTCAAGTCAAACTAGGTGTCTAATAATATGGTATAGTGATGAGATGTCAAGTGAGTGTGAGGAAAGTTGAATAGTCCACTATTGGTACTGAGCTAGAACTTGTCTGGTTAGTCCTGCTAAAAGTAAGATGTAACAGACAATTAGGAAAGGATCATAGGCCCTTATTCAATATATCCCATTTCTAGCCTAAATTAAAGAAACCAAATCAAAGTTATCCTTCTTTGATCCAAATAATTTGAGCTTAAAATTAGACCTTTCTTTTTCACCCCAACTGATCTTTTCTGGAAACAATATGTTGGCCCTGGTCCCTCCTTGGACATGTGCACCTCTTCTTTTGCCAAAAGAATAAGTTGAGGGTGGCTAATGCATAAACAACCTTCGTTACGGCCCTGACCTGACTTTGGGTATTGTGTACCTTGACTCATGGTAAAGCTATGAGTTGATGGTGGCTGTTTTGAGGAATGCTTTGGAAATTGGGGTTGAAGGAACAAAGAAAGAGAAAGAACAAAAGTAAAGTGACTCAAGAAATCGTTAAAAAAAAAGAAGAGAAATATTCAAGAATTACAAACAAGAAAAGAAAAGAGTTACTTACACAAATGAAGAAAAAAGGGAAACAGCAAGGTGAAAGAATAGGAGAAACTGGGCGACATAAAGTGTTAGAAAGTGGAAGGTTTAGCCGATATGTCAAGGAGGGAAAAAAGTCACTAAAGTATACCTAAATATACCCTACCTGACTCTGAGACTACATTACAAGCTAAAAAGTCCTATCGTGATCCTAAGGGTTGTATAGCGAACTTAAGGCGGTGAAGATAAGGGCAAGCTTATGGAAATAGGTATTAATAAGTGTGACTTTGTTCTGAGAGCGAGTGTTGAAATGTAATCCTTATACTCAAACTAAAATCATTGTGTGAAAAATGAGGATTTTGTTCTAAAGTGAGGACACTAGTTGCAATACCAGAATTTTTAGCACCTCGGTGAGAAATTGAAGAGGATAGGTGTTAGTGCGTGGTGAGTCTGTGTCATGTTCGAATCCCACAAAATTCAAGCCTAATAGTGATAGCATGCATAGATTTGATGAGATTAATCGGGATTGATAGCCAAGTGATTGCGAAGGATAAAACATGAATACTATTGTACAAAGATTGTGTAGTGAGTCATAGTGCGTCGTTTGAGGACAAAAGCGAATTTAAGTTGAGGGTGTTGATATACCGTGGTTTCACGGTATAATTAATACTTTTTCCTTATGTTTAGTGTGTCCGAAAGCCTTTTTTGTGCTAATTTTGATATAAGTTTCTCTTTGTTTTGCAGGAAATCTGTCCAAAGCTGAATGCAGAGATTTTGAGCGAAAAATGCAGAAGAGACCACCTACGGAGCTTATGACGGTCCGCCGTGCCTGTGACGGTCCATAGGTGGCAGCATAGAGAACCTGCTGAAGGAAGATGGGGAAGTCTGACCAAGTGTGGGATTACGAAGCTTGTGACGGTCCGTCATGGCTATGACGGTCCGTCCTGCAGGTTTGTTGTGAAGATCAGAGAAGTGATCCCAGTACCCAGATTCCAAGAGTTGAAGTATTTTGAAATGAGACTCTCGACGGACCGTTGTGCCTATGACGGTCCTTCAAACTTGTGTCGAGGGGAATGAAGAAAGCAGCTGAAGAATTGCACCAAGTATGGGACGACAGAGTTCATGACGGTCCGTCATGACCACGATGTTCCGTTATGACCACGACGGTCCGTCATGACCACGACGGTCCGTCGCGTGGTCCGTCGACCCAGCCGCGTTTTGCCAGATTTCCAGTAATTAGAATCCTTGTTTAATTAGGTATTTCTTTTTTAAAAATAGCTCGAAAAACCTCATTTTTGAGGTTAGACTCTGTGAGATTAAACATCATATTATTAGACTTTGTGTTTTATTGTTTGATTTTTGGAGATTCTTACAAGTAATTTTTGGTGATTAATCAAGCAAATTTTTGGACTCTATTCTTTCTCATTGAAGTAAGTACATGAATTCTTGTTTAACATATTTGAATATTGTGTTTATGGCTATGAAGAACTAAAATCCATAACTAGGATTGTGGGAACCATAGGCAAATAATGAGATAAACCTTAGCTAAAATAACCATTCTAGAATAGTGTCTTCCATGTATTAATAATTCTTTCGCTTAGAAGTCTTTTTAACGGATGATCAACGTTAGAACTCGCCTTAATGCTACTTGCCGGACCAAGGAGGTAGATAATAGGAAAAGAATTATTAACCTAGATTTAGTGTATACTATCTAATAGGCTAGTATTGATTGGTACGAGGTAATAACTTAGTCAAATATCGAATACGATGCTTAATATGAGGTAAAGATAAGAGTTTAGAAAGCAACACACGCAGCCGGACCAAGGTGCGGAGTGAGATTTTCTAGATGCCGGACCAAGGATTTAGAAATACATAACTTATCACTTTTCATGCAAGATTCTAGGAAAGAATTGTTATAGTTAGAATTATCAAGTTATGAACCTGTGGGGAACACGTAAACCCTAGTTACTTTGTTAAGTGTCTCTGTTAAGTTCGTTAGTTATTTTTACTTATTAGGAAATACAAACCCCCCTTTTTATGCTTTTACTTTCTAAGGAAGTCATCAACCGAACAATAGTAATAACAAGTTGAAGTTAAGTCTATACTATTTTCCTCGTGGCAACGATCCCAACCTCACTAGTTGGGTTATTTACTTGACGCGACCGCTTTACTTCTCATTTGAGAAGTATGTTTTAGCGTATCAATTGGTTTGTTCGCTCATATAGGAGGGTAAGTGTGGGTGCCACTCGCGGCTCGTTTTGGGTCGTGACAGGGGAATAAACATAAAAGACTATGAAAAATAAAGGAACATCATAGGCAATATATTGGCATCGCCCTCAGGAAGGGAGGACCTACCCACTTGAATAATAGAGAATATACAAGCCTTCTTCAAGTCGTCTCAAATTAGCCTTCCCTGACCGAAACCTAAAGTGTTTGGGTGAAGGGAAGAAAATGGGGTTAGTACTCCACATGTACTAAGTGTGAGACCATATGCACCTATAAAAGCAAAATAAGCTAAAAAGGGGAATTTAGTCAAAACATACCATTTCACCCTTTTAAAAGTGTCATGCATAATCAAGTGATTCATACTAACTTAACAAACATGCTTACTAACTCAAACAAGTAATGTGTATCCCAACATACTTGAACTCATGATTTACTACAACCCTATCATCAAGAAATAACATCATAAATATGCATAAGAGTTAGTCATACCATAATAAGCAAGTAAACTACTCATGAATCCACATCATGTCAACTAGTGCAATGACCAAGCAAACCCCATAAGATAACTCAATCAAGTAACCTCAACAAGAATCCATAAATAATGTCGATGTTTACATAACATAACCCTTATGAACATCTAACATCATACTTTAAATGTACAACACTATTACTTGTTCATAAGGATAATCATCACCATATAATATCATTTGTAATTTAACATCAACATGTTATCACCATATACATCATTAACACATGCATACATAATATCAATTTCATAAAGCTTCAATTAAGGTCAACTAGTGCAAAGCATAATTAGAGACCCACACCCCAACCTAGGCTATGTTGAACCTCTCAATTAACCTTAGCTAGTTTATACTTCCTTACTTATTTTAATTAAGTTAACTCTTGCCTTAACTGACATAGACCACAAGAGATAAGTGTGGAATTTAGTGTTGTAAAACCTTACACCGATTGAATGTTGTCTACCGGCCAAAGTAAAACCAAACATAAACGTAGATTTTTAGGTGGATTCACTAGCTAGTCTTCCTATGGGGGCAACATAGATCAAGAACTAAGAGATATTTATACCACTTGGTAATTTAGGCCTCTTCTTATTGTATTTCACTGGATGAGTATTCCTCTCAGGGAAGTAAGAATCTCATATAGAACAATAGGGTGAATTTTCTTCTTTGGCAAGTCATCACCCCTCATTGTCAAGTTAACTCGGTACTCAGCTAAATCCCTTTATTGAAATGTCTATAAGCCTTTAATTATCAACCATAGCTTAATTTAGTTCATAGGGTCTACCCAATGTATAATCATCACTATCAATAACTGAATAGGAATTGCATGAGTATAGACCTTTCATCACAATTCGTATAAATGAGGTTAACACATTAGCATTTCATACCATATAAAGACACATTAATAGTCATCACCATCCTTATATCACAGACACCCTAACAACTTCATAACATACTAAACGTATTTAAATTCAACATCACACTTCCCTTTTATACTAATATTAGGCATACTCGAATATAATATTATGACATAACCACAATTAATTACAATTGGAAGTAAAGATAGAGATTCCAAGGGTTACCAAGTCTAGATCGTGGTTCATCATTTTGGCCTTACCACAGAACGTCAATTCAATCCAATTTATATTTTCAACATCATAATTCAGTAATCAACATGATAACAATCACAAATTACTATAATAAAGTTTCATTAAAACTTTATCTATCGATTATATCCTAAAGAAACATAAACAACTCAGTTCATGACATTAAATTAGTAATTGAGTGAAACCAACTTGAAAACCCAACATTTGAAATCCATTTTGAAAGAACCTCTTGAGGAAACAGTCTCAAAAGTGAATTAGATCCCACACCTTAACATTTGATGAAGATTTGATGGTGAAATCGTTCCTTTCCAGCCCCCAAAACCTCCCCCTTATCTTGTCTTCAATGGTGGCTTCTTAATAGAGAGAGAAAGAAGAGAGAAGGAAGATAGTTTATTTTGGTGTGTTGTGTTTAGATTAATGAGGGTTGGGGTCTTTATAGGGGATGTGAATTAAGTTAGTTAGACTCACTTATACCCCTAATTACAATCCTAACACCTTAACTAATTAAATGAACCAACATTAAAACATAAAGGAAAACTTTGACCCTCACACACAGAACCCCGTCGACGAAACATCTTTTAGTCGACGGTTGGTCCCTCCTCCGTCCTGCACAACCGTCATCTTACTCAAAGACTGGTGTAGGCAGAGGCTTCCTCCATTTTTATATGTGTTTGCCGATTGTTGACAACGCCCTGTGGACCCATACAAAGATCGTTGCCTACATCTCGTCGATGCACACTTCCTAGGCAATGTTGACATCAACTTGCAAGTGTCCTCCTCAAGGTCCCTTGGTTAGTCCTTGGGATTATTATCTGGATGTATCGAGAAAAAATAATCTTACACACTTGTAATACACCCTAAGACGTAATTTCATGGATTTTCGACTCCTAAAAGCTAGTCAAATAGGCTAAGGTACGCTAGTACCCCTTAGAACTAGTTATCCAAACGTCATGGGCGTTCTTGGGCGTTTTAGTTCGTAAACATTCTAAATGACCTATATTAATTGAAAATAGTTCTTACAATATTGCTTATACCCCATGGCACCTATGTTAGGATCTAAGACTCGTTTTGGATTTTCAATGTGTTACATTGTCACCCCCACCCCCTTAGGAACATTTATCCCCGAATGACACTAAAACTCTTTTGAAGGAAAGATTAGAATCAAGACTATCATCCCTAACAAATCAAAAATATCAATTCAACATAAATCATATTATTTCAACAAGGCAAATTCCACAACTCCAATTACCACACATAAGACTCAAAACACTTCATCTTGAGGTATTTCCTTCTCACAACACACATGAGCTCAACATATATTACATGAGTCAATTATCCCAAATTTCAACTTATAAATAGTTCACATAACTTTTCATTAAGACTAACCATGTAAAAATTCACAACATAACACAAACAAGCCGAAAAGAAAAAATTTCAAGTTCAAGTGTAAAATGCAACTCAAAATTTACATTTTTGCAAGACTTCACCAAAAATTATGAAACTTCAATTACTAGTCATATTTATATTATTAAAAAAATTACTAACCTTAATTATAAAAAACATCATGTTGGCCTTGTCTTCCCATGGTGCACCGTCAACTAGGTGATTCTTCTATAACACCTTTTTACAGAAATGACGTCTTTTTTGCTTAACTTCTTGACTTGCCTATCATGAATTTAAACCGGAATATCCTCATAAGAGAGGTTATACTTGACACCATGATGCTCAATAGGAAGAATAGACTCGTGATCACCAATAAACGTTTTCAACATAAAAACATGGAAACCCGAATGAATTCAAGCCAATTCACTATGGAGTTACAATTCATAGACAACTTTACCATTCCTTTGAAAGATTTCATAGGGACTCACATAACAAGGACTAAACATCCCTTTCTTTCAAAATCTAACCACCCCTTTCATTGCTGAAATTTTCAAATACACTTTATCACTTTCTTCAAACTCCAAATCCCTTCTCCTATGACCGGAATAAGACTTTTACTTACTATAGGCCATTTTCAACCAGTTTCTTATTATATGAACCTTCTCTAAGGTCTTAAAAATCAAATAGGGACCATGAAGCAAAGGATCAGCCACTTCTAACCATCCAATAGGAGACGTAAATCTCTTATCATACAAGGCTTCGTAGGGAGCCATGGATATAGATGAACTAAAACTATTATTCTAGGCAAACTCAACCAGAAGCAAATATTTATTCCAGTTACCTTTAAAATCAATAATGCAAGGCCTAAGTATATCCTTAAGGTTTTTAATAGTACGTTCCACTTGACCATCTGTTTGGGAATGAAAAGCGTTATTCAACTTCACCTTAGTACCCAACCCTCTTTTGAATGACCTCCAAAACCTAGATCTAAATTGTGCACCCCGATCCGATATGATGGAATATAGAATACCATAGTGACATACAATCTCATCTATTGATATCCTAGCATATTATTCCACCAAATAAGTAGACTTGAAAGAAATAAAGCGAGCGGAGTTAGTCAACCTACCCACCTCCACCAATATGGAATCCTATGACCTTTTAGTCCGAGTTAAACCCATTACAAAGTCCATATTGATATCTTCCCACTTCCAAGTAGGAATTTGGATATGTTGTCGTAAGCCACCCGATTTTTGATGTTCGACTTTTATTTATTGGAAATTTTGACACTTAGACACACAGTCCCCTATGTCCTTATTCATTTCTTTCCACTAATATATCTCCCTAAGGTCATGGCAGATATTTTTCAAACCCACATGAATTGTGTAGCGGGACTCATAAGCTTTTTCTAGGATATGATCCCTCAACCGATATACATCAAGAACACTCAATCTCCCTCGGTACCTTAACACACCATTCCCACCTAAGGAGAATAAATCATTAAAATTGTTGAGAAGATTCTTTCAACTCCATTAATTATTCATCAAGGTGTTATTTTGGCGTTACTTCCACCACTTAACATAACTCGGAGTTATCATGGGCAATGACCCTACCATTTGAAGAATTTTCTTTTCTAACCCCCAACCTAGCAAACCTATGTACATCCCTCACTAGGTCTTTCTTGTATTCATCAATGTGGGATACACTACCAATAGTCATACGACTTATGGATTCCGCAACCACATTAGTCTTGCCGGGTGATAGAGGATAGTCATGTCATAATGATTCAACAATACTAACAACCTTATTTGGCGGAGATTCTACTCCTTTTGGTTAAAAACATATTGGAG
Source organism: Solanum lycopersicum (assembly GCF_036512215.1). Taxonomy (NCBI): domain Eukaryota; kingdom Viridiplantae; phylum Streptophyta; class Magnoliopsida; order Solanales; family Solanaceae; genus Solanum; species Solanum lycopersicum. The sequence continues at coordinate 44,421,850 of NC_090807.1, forward strand.
ACTCTTATGGTTTGTGAAAACATCAACATGAATGCCATACAAGTAATGCCTCCATATTTTAAAAGCAAACACCACGGTCGCTAACAAGATGTCATCAGTATAATAATTTTGCTCATGTACCTTAAGTTGCCTAGAAGCGCATACTATCACTTTCCCATGTTGCATAGGCACTCACCCTAAACACACACAGGATGCGTCAAAATACAAAAAAAACCGGGGCACCCCATTGATAAATACTAGGTCTAATGATCCCTTCGTCTAGTAAATCTTAGAGTTTAGGCTTCAACTCTTTCAATTGGGCTGGAGCCATTCGATAAGGAGAAATTGAAATGTGATTTATATCCGGTAGCAAATTGATGTCGATGTCAATTTTCCATTCGAGGGAATACCAGGAAGGTCATTAGGAAAGACCTTCGGAATTCACTCGCTACACGGACCGACTCAATAGAAAGAATTTCGGAGTATAGATCTTGGACTCTTACAATATGGTATAGACAACCTGTAGAGATCATTTTGTATGCTTTTAGACAAGAGATAATACGACCTCTAGGAATAGAATTTCGCACCTTCCACTCTACATTGGGTTCTTTTGGAAAGTTAATCTTCACTATCCTTGTCCTACAACCAATTGAAGCAAAGGAAGTGTAAAACAAATCCATACCCAATATAATATCAAAATACCGCATATATAGTTCTAATAGAACAACATAAAAAACTCTATAGGGAAACATTATTGGAAAATTTCTATACACCATTTTTCAAACAACCGACTCACCAACCGTAGTAGACATTATAAATGGTTACTGAAAAATATCGGTAAACTATCAATTTTTTTAGCTACAAGAGGGGTAAAAAATTCTAAGGTAGTACCTGGATCAACTAAAACATATACACCTACGGTAAATACATTCAACATACCAGTCACAATGTCAGGAAAAGTTTTCTCTTCACCCCTAGTGCTGAGAAGATAGAAGAGGTTCTTCTTAGGAGTATAACTAGAACCACTTGCTTAAGTTTGGCCACCCCTCTCTTGACCCTTAAAGTTTGTACAATCTATCATCTTCTGACCACTCTTCCCACGACTAAAAGAATTTCCTGTTCCTACCAAGCACTCACCAAGATGACCCTTTCAACACATGGCACATGTAGGCTTCTTATTTAGAGAGTTTCAACTCTTCCCCTTTTTATCTCTTGGTTTATTTCCCTTGTTATCACGAGCCTTCGAGATCTTGGGTGGAATGTAACTACAAAACCCGCTTCTTAAATCTAGGCTTGTCTTGTATTTCAAGCCTAGTCTTTAAAGAACATCCATCAAATAATCTTGCCCTATTCGTATCTCTACTCTTTCTCTTAGACCTTGCCACCTCAACCCTTCCAGCATGCACCATAAGCAAGGAAATGTTTATGTTTTCATGTACCATGGTCAAATGACACTCCTCTTATAAATTTTTGACACTCCCGTCACAAAGCGGATCATTTGGTCTCTAGAATCGGAAATCAAAGAAGCATCATATTTGGAAAATTTAATAAATTCCAAGGAGTATTCATGAACACTCTTCCCTCCTTGGCAAATGTTTATGAACTCTACCACTTTTTCCTCCCTGATCTCCCAAGGAAAGAATCGATCTAGAAAAGCCTTCTTAAAGATCTCCCAAGTCAATGGACCACCCCTCAATGTCCTATTATCCCTCCATTGCACATACCATACTTGTGCCACGTCCTTGAGTTGATCGGTAGAGAACTCAGCCTTCTCACTTGTGGGCAACCCCATAGCTAAAAGTATTTTAGAGACTTCATAGATGAATTCTTTGGGGTCCTCATTAACCTTAGATCCGTAGAATGAAGGAGGATTCATCTGAGTGAAATCCCTTATACGGGAAGCCATACTAGTGACTTGTTGATGAGGATGGGGTACAAGATCTCCCTTTGCTTGGGCCGTCGTAGGTTGGGCTTTGACAGTGGTGTATTGAGCCAATTGAATGAGGTAAGCCTTTATATCTCCATCCATCAAGGGTGAAGTATTGATCGGAGCTTGGTCAACATTACCATCTTCTTTAAGTGGATGAATTTGCTTTCCACGGGGAGGTGATCCTGAATTGGCAATTTCCTTTTCAAGACTTCAAGTCGTATTCCTTCGAGTTTTCATCCTTCCTATAAGAACAATTATTGGATTAGAATCACTTAAAACCCTAATTAACCTCCTAACTCATTAATTAATTAAATGAACCAACATTTAAAAACGCAGGAAAACTTTGACCCTTATAGTTGGAACCCCGGAACGGGTCATATGTGAGTCAACAGTTGGTCCCCCCTTTGTCTTTCACAACCATTTTCTTGGTCAAATACAGGTAGAGGGAGAGGCTTCCTACATTCTTTTATGTGTTAGTAGATCGTTGGCAATGATGCCCCTTCGATCCATACACGGATCATTGCCTGCATCTCATCGATGCTCTCTGCCTAGGCAGTGTTAACATCATCTTGAAATTGTCCTCCTCAAGAGACCTTTGTTGGTCCTTGGGGAGTCGTACCCGGAAATTTCGACCACGAATCACCTTAAATACTTTTTATACATCTTTACACCTAATTTCATGGATTTCCAACAACTAAAAGCTACTCAAATAGGCTAAGCCACGGTAGTACCCCTTAGAACTAGTTTCTTGAACTTCATGGACGTTCTTGGGCGTTTTGGTTCTTAAACTTCTTAAGTGACCTATATTCATTAATATAGGCCTTAGGACAGTTCTTAGACCCCATCACACCTATTTTAGGCTCTAAGACTCATCTTAGATTTTAAATGTGTTACTAGTTAATAACCATAATGCCCCACCTTTGCATAAACAGGGTATTCACATGTACCTCCATGTTCCATAACAATGCTTTCCACATAAGATCCACCAAGTGATTTCAGTAAGTATACTAGCATGTGTTAATGTTGAACCTTTTCTATGTAGGAACACCTTCCATTGGTGTAAGGATCTACACCACCAAATTATATGCTTAGCACCTATGTATTAGTGTGGTTAAGTCTATAGTTCCCCTAATGTAAAATGGACTTTGGATTAAATAAGTAAGACCCTAGCGATGAAAACGAAGGGAGGTAACTTAGGATAGGTGGAAGTAATGAACCCATATATACATTGCACAAGTATATCCTTAGGAAGTTCTACGGAGGTGTTTTAATGTGTATGATTATGATTATGTCTTTATGCTTGGCATCATAGTATTTGTCTATTTGTCATGTAGATATGAATTGTATGAGTCTATCTGATGTGGTATTATTCTTATATGCACTATGTGAGTCATAATTACTCTAAGATGAAGATTGTTGACATGAATGGAGTTCTCTTCATTTACTTTTTCATGTATGAAACAGAATTTTAACGCTTCTAGTCTTTTGATAGGCTTACTAAATATATGTGAGGTTATGGGGATTTATACAAACAATGCACTAGTAGACATAGTGTAGAATTATGTGTAAGTTCTTAATATTATTTATGTGATGTGAAGTGAATATATGTGCAAATAGATGTAACTTGCCGTAAATCCAATGGAGTCTTCACTTAAATGTGTCTTTGATATATTATGCTTATACGATGATATGTAATAATGTGTGTAACTCGTATGGATGCTTTTTTGGTGTCCTAAGGTGATGCCTTGCACCAATTATTTCTATGGGGATACTTGGGAAGTTAGTGAATAAAAGAAAAGATAGGTCACTGTAAACTAAAAGATCTAATTGAAATGTAATTTTAAAATGCCTTAAATTCTATATGCGTTGTTATATGATTTTTGGCTTTTGAATATGTCTATATGAAGTATATGAATGATAAATATGCAATTTTCTAAAGGTTTTATGAAGATTTACTAAAAAAGGAATGAAGTATGATTTAAAGAAAAAATCCCTTTTAAATGCATGTATTTGCATGGTTGCCATACTTACTGCATTCTTATACTAATCTCATTCTTCTCAACCTTTTTTACAAAGTTTAGGTTATGGATTGTTAATGGATGTTTTAAATGTTAGGAGCTTGATAGATGATTCCCAAGATCAATTAAAGGAATCATTATGTTCAAGGACAACCTACTTATGGTTTACTGTAAAGTGTGTTAAATATTGTATTTATGTATTATGCTTTACGGGCTGTGTCCCTAAGGCACTCTAATGTTGTTGAGTGTAAGATGTAAAAGAGACTTAGAATCTAAGTATGTAATATGATTTTTTTATATATATGAAGTGATGTTCTAGCATATAATGTGCTAAGAAAGTTTTAAATTTTTATGCTAAATTAACTATGACAATGCGATGAATGATAACGATGGGATTGTATAACACCTCCAAGAGGTCGAGTAAGCCATGTTATTCCTACGGGGTGCTCCACGAATATGACATGGTCGTTCTAAGAATCGTCAAAAGTTCCCCAGACAAGATCATTCTAGTGCTTCTATGAATGAGGATGAGAGGGTATCTAACCATAGATCACAAGGGAAGAATGTGTATTCCCAACATACTTTCCCTAGGTGTGGTATGAAGCATGAGTGTAGGTTTTTGGACGGGTACAGATTGTTGCTATGGATGTACTGAGAGTGTCAACATTATTAGGTATTTCCCTAATGCAATATCTAATGTGAGGGAAGTAAAGCAAGTTGTTGCTAATAGTGAGGAAGATGTTCCTAAAGCAAAGGATAGGTTCTTTACTGTCAAATCAAAGGGTGATCAAGAGTGATATCCTTATGTCCCTTTCCAGTATGCGCTTCTTTGTTGATTTATGAAATATTTCATAATTTCTTATGATTATGTTTTGTTATGTTAAATTTGATGTTTCCATATGATGTGGAATTGATGTTAGAAAGTCATATGTAACTTATTCCCAAGTGGGGGATAAGGAATCTTTGTATGATGTATTTTTATAGTAACGTTTCGTTTGGAATTATTGTGTTTCATTGATATGGGTATGTGTATTTAGGTATAATTCATATACTATTGGATTCTACTCCAGAATAGGTTCGTTAATGAAGAGTTTTGTAAGGTATCCTTTGAGGACTAATGTTTCCCAAGTGGGGGATATTGCAACACCTCAAAAATTAATTAGGGCAAGATAGAGCATAACATTTGGTTCCATGAGCTTATAAATTCTTAAAATTACTAATAATAGTGTTTAAAGTCAGTGTGTAATTTTAAGAAATGTTTGGAGGTCCAACGCCAAAAGACGTCCGCAAACTAGTCGAAGTTGAACAAGTGTGTCATATTGTTTTGTAGTGGAGTTTTGGTGGATTTTTTGAGGTTGAAATTGAGTATCAATGATTTCTATGTGTATACTGACATGTAAAGGGTCTAAACTTCTTAGAACAACAGCCTAGGGACCAGCCGAAAGGTCCCCATGGAGGAGCCTAATATAGGCCAGTAAAGCTGATGGGCAGCCTAAATTTGGAAGCTACTGAGAGACGTGGAGACATCACTTAAAGGTCAAATTTTCTCCCTGCGATGCAGATACTTTGCGAACCATTCTGTCTGAAATTATTTTCTAGAACCAAAAATAAAAAATGCATCTGCCACGTGCAGTAAACTCCAAGATTTGGTCACATTGATTTTAAGTCAAATTAGAAATGGTTAAATGGTCCAATAGTTGCAAGGGTCTTTTGGAGATATTAGGGATTAATTATTTGTTTTTATATTAGGTATTTGAAGTGTATATAATAAGTACAATAGCCATTTATACCCTAGACTTCAAATCAAAACCTTTCTCCCCAAAAATTCTCCGAAAACCACCTTTGAAGAAGAAGATATATTTCAGCAACTTTTTAGGACGAACTGATAAAGTAATCAAGCTGGGTTTAAGGATATAATATAATGTATATGAAGCTTATTCATCCATGTATTTTCTATCCACTTATTCCCCCTAGTTTTCCACAATTGTGAATCCAAAGAATTCCAATCTAGAGAGGGTGGTGCTTGCATTGTAGGTAAGGCTTAATTGTGATCCCAATCTATAGGGTAGCATTCGATAATATTTAGATGATTATTATGCACTGTTTTAATATTGAATTCATAGTGAATTGTGGTAATTTCACTTGAATGTGATCATGGTGATTTTAGGCAATTAGAGGCTAGACGAAGGTTTTATATTGATCTTCTTGATTCAAAGGTATTCTATACTATTTTATCAAGATTGCATCACCTAGATATGAATTGAACTAGGCCTAATTGATCTTGGTTTGTCTTGACTTGTAAAGATGAAATTGAACCTATATAATCCTGCATGGCATGAATTACCTTCTGTTGGTCTAATTGAATGAAGTAAGCATGTAATAAAATATAGATCTTAATTATGATTAGAATAAGCATGTTCTCAAATAGATGATGTTATGCCATTGATGCTAAGGCTTTGGGGGTAAAGCCTTGATGCGGATGATTGTTATGATGTTTCATTTCTTTTCTACATCTGGCCAAGATTATGATTAGGAGAAGCATGTCCTCACATAGAGGAACCCTAGTTTGACTTAAGGACTTAATATGAATCAATGTATAGTAAACTAAAGTTAGGTTAAAGGTTAGTGGTATGATCACTTCTATGTATTAGGTTTTGTCTTCTTGAAGGTAAGTTGTATGATAATTTCTATATATTAGATTTTGAAAGACAAAATCAAGGAAAAAGTAGCTTGAGTGAAGTACACAAGATAGCTTGAGATAGTATATATCAAGGTTAGCTTGTGATAGTGAATCTCAAGGAAGCTTGAGTTGAAATACTCATGGTAGCTTGAGATGTTGAATCTCATGAAAGCTTGGGATACATAACTCATGGTAGCCAGAGGTGTTGAACTTTATGGTATCTTGGGGATTGTGTTTCTCATTGTAACTTGGGATTGAGTAATGTATCACTCCTAAGAATAGCTTAAAGTAGAATGACTAGAGTTCCTTCATGGTAGCTTTGGATGGAGGTAGTCATCTCTCCCATAAGTAGCTTGGTCTTGTGTAGTAAGCAACATTTATCATGGTAGCTTAACTTGGTTTTGTCAAAACAATTTCCTAGTATTTTTAGGGTAAAGACCTATACTCTCCTAATGTTAGCTTGACTTGCATGCAAGGTGAATTTTATGGTATATTGATTTCAATATGAGGTGTGTTTCATGGAATAACTTGAGATAAGTTTCTCATAGTATCTAAGGTTGATGATTTATTCTCCCCTATGGTTAGCTTGCATCTACAAGAATTGGTTACAGGGTGGCTAAGGTGGTTGTATCCTTTCTTTTGTAGCCTGGTTAGTATTTTTAGTTGCTTTCCATCATAGTAGGTGTATTATTATAGTATGTTGAGCTTAGTAGACGAGGTTGGAAGAGCAGTTCTCTTGGATTAGGTTAGTCTAGAGAAGTTCTTAGTATGGATATAGTATAGTATTACATCTATACATTTCACAAGTATGACTTGAAGTTACCTATGACATGACCCCATCATGATGTGTGCTTCTCTTGCTTAGTGCTATAGATGCCTTCCATGACATGATTGGCTTAAGATGATAGTTACTTGTCAATATGAACTAGGTCTATTAGATGACTCCTAGTATGACATTAAAAAAGTTAGGGTGATTTCATGATATGCTTAGTGTGTAAGGTATTAGGGGATTCTTCACATGCATTGCACGAGTGTGTTTTAAGGTAGCGTAAGGCATAGTGCTTATATGATAGGATGAACATAGGTCCTTATTTTGAAAGTGAACTGTGATCAAGTATAACCAAATAGAGGACTTACCTTTGGTAGTATCATGGGATGCTACCTTAGCCTTGCACAAGGATACTTGAAGGTTGCTTGTGAGATAGTTCATAATAGTATGAAATATAATAAGTCAATAATGAAATCTTATATGTTTTATGATCATTTATTATGCTTATGATATTCATGTTATGCTTGTGTCTTTATCTCTTATGATTATACTTATTATTGACTAACCCTTTGAGATATCTTATGTTTGGTATGATGTTTCCATATTTAGTACTAATCGTACTAATATATATTGCCTACATGTTGGGTATGTAGGGTCTTGAGAAGATTGAGCTTGCAAGAAGGATAGAGTTCCAATATTTCCAAGAAATAAAGACTTGGTGAGTCTTCATAGCATCCGAGGACAATATGTTGTCTTTATATTTTTCATTATGCTAGACTTTTATGGGTTGTGACCTGAGACTCTTGTCATTCAAACTGCCATAGATGGTTTGAGACAAATTTAGAAGTTTTATAAAAGGGTTCCGCATTATGTTTTGAAAGAAATGTTTTCATTCCACACTACTTTTCATATATATATATATATATATATATATATGCAATGAATGATATCTAAGGGCTTGTACAAGACCTCCAATAGTTCAAGTAAGTCGTGTGATGAGCTATGAATTCCCTAACTTCAAGGGAGTACATGTGGGTTGTTACACGTTCATCCTTGAATATCTTTTCTTAAAGGAGCCAATCATTAATGTGATTTTCAATGACTTCTCAAAAAGATTAACTTATAAGTTGTAATCTATCCATGGATTCTCGAATGAAACTTTTGAATCATTGTATTATGCGTGAAGTGATATTAATAAAATGATTTTAGACTAAAAACACTATGAACCAATGAAAATCATTAAACCCTTGTTTTGGACAATTTTATGGGTGATTGAATTATGTCCCTATGTTATTGAATTCTTGTATAGTTTGATTAGGGATATTGCATTATTAAAGAATCATGCTATAATTTAAACTAGGCTATCTAATTTGATACATTCATGTTGTATCATCTTTGAATCATTGGATATTATGATTGTTTGATTGAGTTGGTGAGGATGGCTATTGGTAAAAGTCTTTGCATAATGATTTTGTTCAATTTGTCAGCACCTGCATTCTGGAACCTGAATCGCAACAGGCGTTGTTGGCCACTCGGAGTCCCAAACAAGCCTGTACTTGCATTCATCACATTCCTGTGGTAAATTTTAGCAGAAAATTTATAACTCTTTAAAACGTATGAAGTATACATAAACTTCATATTTTTTCCGCATAGATTACTAATATACTAAGCTCAAATTAAAAGTACAACCAACTATAATAAAGAATAAAATGAAAGGGAGAATCACTATGTCATAAATAATTTTGCCAAACACGGCCTTATTACAAAAGCTTCGAAAAGAAAGTGTCTGAAAGAAATGCTAGCGACAACATACACTATATATGTCTACTACTAGGCTACAATAAAACTGTAGCATCCTCGAAACCAAGAGGACCTACAAAATGGTCTGGAGTACGGTGATGTCCATACTCTCTGACCCGCACTTATAAAAATAGTAAATTTTATAGGGTTAGTACACCTCTTGTACTAAGTGTGGGTATATGCACACATACACATAAGGATTACGCATGATCAAGAAAAGGAGACTCCTTATCATATCTGGTCAATAGTTCTTCCGAAATAAACCCTTTCCTTAATGCTCTTGTTGTTGGTTTTTGCTCTGGCTTGAGTAAACTAAGTATCTATTGGTGTATCTCCTCCATATCTTGTTCTCTGATTTCTTTAGAATTTGAATATATCAGCCACGACCCAAAACGAGTCGCGAGTGGCACCCACACTTATCCTACTATGTGAGCGAACCAACCAATCTAAAACCCAACATTTCAACAATAAATAACATAATATAATGCGGAAGACTTAAAATCATTAATGAAAATCGATTAAGTAACTTCTAAAAACTCAATACTTATTATTCCCAAAATCTGGAAGTCATCACCACAAGAACATCTATCCTACAGATACTAAATCTAAGAATATCTAGGAAGCTAAAATAATTAACAGCTAGTCCATGCCGGAACTTCAAGGCATAAATACAAGAAGAAGAAGATCCAGTCCAAGCTAGAAGCATTAGCTCACCCTGAGATCCGACGTGATGAAGACTGTCTAGTGTTGCGGTTGAGTTGAAGTTGATGGCACGTTTGATGTACTCCACAAATAACAAAGAAAAACAATTACAAGTAGGGGTCAGCACAAAACACGAGTACTGAGTAGATATCATCGGCCAACTCAAAATAGAAAATAATATATATCAGATAATATCATAAAATAAACTACAATACTCAACAGGTGATAGCACCAAGTATAAGAATCATATACAACATCCCCAAACACATCTATGAGGACTCAAGAATCCACATCATACTCTTTTTGGGAAGTAGGTTCTTTAGATTGAGTATATTAACATATTTCAAGATTCATTCTCTTTACTAATCCTGGTGTCGGAACGTGACACTCCGATCCATCTAGTATCTTGGTGTCGGAACGTGACACTCCGATCCATATACTATCCTGGTGTCGGAACGTGACACCCAATCCATTACTATCCTGGTGTCGGAACGTGAAACTCTGATCAATCTACTATCCTTGTGTCGGAACGTGACACTCCAATCCATATACTATCCTAGTGTCGGAACGTGACACTGCGATCCATATACTATCTAGGTGCCAGAACGTGACACCCGATCCATATACTATCCTGGTGTCGAAACTTGACACTCCTATCCATATACTATCCTGGTGCCAGAAAGTGACACCTGATCCATCTACTATTCCCAATTTTGTAGTTCATCAAGCCTTCTTTCATACCAAGGCATCATTATTAACAAAAAGATTTTAGGGTTTAAGATTCAACAGCATCATCATGCTAATCCATCATAATTATGTAATCATATCATACATAAAAACAATTAAGACATATAGGAGACTTTACATTACTACCCAATACATACCATTCGCTATTACGAGTTTACTATGAAATAGCATAAAAACCATAACCTACCTCCACCGAAGAATTGCGATCAAGCAATCTACTTTCTCAAAGCTGCATTCTTCCTCTCTCTCAATCGATCGTTTCTCCCTCTCTCTCTGTTCTTTTTCTTTTTCTTATTCAAGCCCTCTTTCTTTTATGCTAATTAGCATATAATTAAGTATAAAAGATGATAAAATACCCCACTACTTGTTTCAAGGTTCTCTCTGTTAACCCCCAAGTAATTAAATTATTAACATTAAACCACTAACTTAATAATTATATGCAGGAATAGTCCAAAACGACCCTTAAAATATTTAATACAAATTCGAACAGTAAGGGTCACGCAGCCTGTGACGGTCCGTCACAACTGTGACGGTCCGTCCTGCACGTCTGTCACAACTGTGACGGTCCGTCCTGCACGTCCGTCACAAAGTTCAAAGAGTTAATTCTGCGGAAGGATTTGTGACGGTCCGTCGAGCCCTCAACGGTCCGTCCTGCCATTTCATGGTGAAGTTCAGAGAGTCGATCTCAGCACCCAAATTTCTAAATTCTAAGTGTTTTGGAATGAGACACCCTTGACGGTTCGTCGTGCCCATGACGGTCCGTCGTGGGATCCGTTGACCCAGACAGTGATTTTCAGAATTTAGCTCTACTACTCCAAACGACTAAACAGGTCGTTACAATAGGTACCAATTTACTTATAGTTCGTCCTCGAACAATCACAAGAATAAAAACATGGGCGAAAAGGAGTACCTGAATCTGTAAACAGGTGTGGGTATCTTTCACGCAAATGAGCCTCCTTCTCCCAAGTGGACTCTTCAACTGGTCCATTCTTCCATTGAACTTTGATGGATGCAATCTCCCTTGATCTCAACTTGCGAATTTCACTATCTAAAATGGCAATAGGCTCCTCCTCATAAAACAAATTCTCATCAAGAAGAACTGAATCCCAACGAATGATGTAGTTTCCATCCCCATGGTATCTATTCAACATAGACACATGAAACACTCCTGACAGTCCTGGGGGCAAGGCTAACTCATAAGCCACCTCCCCTACTCTCTTAAGTACTTTAAATGTTCCAATATACCTTGGGCTTAGATTACCTCTTTTTCCAAACTGCATCACCCCTTTCATGGGTGAAACCTTCAGCAAGACTTGCTCACCCTCCATGAAATCCAAGTCTTTAACCTTTCAATCTGCATATTCCTTTTGCCTGCTTTGAGCCGCTAAAAGCTTTTCTTGAATAGATTTCACCTTCTCTAATGAATCCCTCAAAAGATCAGTACCCCACGGTCTAACTTCAAATGCATCAAACCAACCAATGGGAGACCTACATCTCCTCCCATACAATGCTTCGAAAGGAGCCATATCAATACTTGAGTGATAGCTATTATTGTATGAAAACTCTGCTAAGGGTAAGAAGTTATCCCAATGACCCCCAAATTCTATCACACATGCACGAAGCATATCTTCCAACACCTGAATTTTTCACTCAGACTGACCATCGGTCTGAGGGTGGAATGCAGTAGTAAGGTCCAACCTAGTACCTAATTCAGCATGCAATGTTCTCCAAAACATAGAAGTAAACTGCGTACCTCTATCTGATATGATGGAAAGTGGAATTCCATGCAATCGAACAATTTCTGAGATGTAGAGTCTTGCTCTGCATTGTAGGTCCCCTTGATCGGGATGAAGTGAGCAGACTTAGTTAATCTGTCCATAATTACCCAAATAGAGTCAAACTTCCCCAATGTCTTTGGAAGACCAACCACGAAGTCCATTGTAATTCTCTCTCACTTCCATTCAGGAATGGGCATTCTCTGAAGTGTTCCTCCGGGCCTCTAGTGTTCATACTTTACTTGCTGACAATTTGGAAATTTGGCAAAAAAATCGAGAATGTCGCGCTTCATTCTACTCCACCAAAAGTGTTACTTTAGGTCACGGTACATCTTGGTTGCACCAGGATGTATAGAATATCAGGAACTATGAGCCTCTGTAAGAATAGTGTGGATCAAATCATCAACATGGCGCACACGTACCCTTACCTTAATTCTCAAAACACCTTCCTCATCCATTATTGCTTCTTTAGCCTCTCCTCGCAACACCATATCCCGAATTCGGCTTAGTTTCTCATCATCAAACTGTTTTTCCTTGATCTTGTCAAGAAAAGAAGAACTCGCCTCCACACTGGCCAAAAATCCTCCCTTCTCATTTACTTCTAACCTCATAAAGTCGTTAGCCAGAGGCTGAACCTCTCTAGCCAATGGGCATCTAGAAGCTTGTAAGTGGGCTAAACTACCCATGCTCCCTGCTTTTCTACTTAAGGTGTCTGCCACAACATTATCCTTTCCTGGGTGATACAATAAGGTAACATCATAATCCTTCAGTAGTCCATCCACCTCCTCTGTCTCAAATTCAAATCCCTATGAGTAAAGACATACTGTAGGCTACGATGATCCGTATAGACTTCACACTTGACCCCATATAGATAATGTCTCCATTACTTTAATGCAAACACAACAGCGGCCAATTCCAAATCGTGGGTCAAATAGTTACGTTCATGCACCTTTAATAGCCTCGAAGCATAACCAATTACATTCTTCTCTTGCATTAGCACTGCACCCAAACCAGAATAGGATGGATCACAATAAACAATGAAGTTCTTACCCTCTAATTGCAAGGTAAGGATAGGTGCAGTTGTCAGCAAGGTCTTGAGTTTCTGAAAGTTTTCTTCACATTTGTCCGACCATACAAATGGAACACTCTGCTTAGTCAAGTTTGTCAATTGTGAAGCAATGGAAGAAAATCCCTTGACAAATCGACGGTAGTAGCTAGCTAAACCAACGAAGCTCCTTACCTCTGTAACATTAGTAGGCCTTACCCAATTTCTCACCGTTTCAATCTTAGAAGGATCCACCATCCCTCCATCCTTAGAAACCACGTGCCCCAAAAAGGACACTGAATCTAGCCAAAACTCACACTTGGAGAATTTTGCATAAAGCCTTTTCTCCCTTAACACTTCCAAAAAAATTCTCAAATGCTCCTTATGTTCCTTCTTACTCTTGGAGTATATCAGTATATCATCAATAAATACGATCAAAAAGAGATCCAAATATGGCTTAAAAATCCCGTTCATCAAGCTCATGAAAGCATCAGAGGAATTCGTAAGCCCAAAAGACATTACTAAGAACTCATAATGCCCATACCTGGTCCGAAAAATAGTCTTGGTCACATCCGTTGCCCGTATATTCAATTGATGATAACCAGATCTTAAATCGATTTTTGAGAAGGTACAAGCACCTTGTACCTGATCGAACAAATCATCGATGCGAGGAAGAGGATACTTGTTCTTAACAGTTACCTTATTTAGTTGTCTGTAGTCACTGCACATCCGAAAACATCTATCCTTCTTCTACAAAAACAAAATAGGAGCACCCCAAGGGGATGCACTTGGTCTAATCAAGCCTTTCCCTAACAACTCTTAAAGTTGGGCCTTTAACTCTCTTACCTCAGCGGGAGCCATCCTATAAGGGGGTATGGAAATGGGGCGAGTACCCGACTCTAGATCAATACAAAAGTCGATATCCCTATCCGGTGGCATACCAGAAAGGTCTGCAGGAAACACATCCAGAAACTCACGGACTATTGAAACCGACTCAATCGAAGGTACTTGGGTAGTATCATCCCTGAGGTGTGCCAAGAATGCTAAACAACCCTTTCTAACCATTCTCTTACCACGAAGGAAGGAGATGATACGAACTGCAGTGGAAGTGTAGTCACCCTCCCACACTAACGGATCTGTCCAAGGCTTGGCCAATGTCAAAGTTTTGCCATTACAATCTAAGATTGAAAAGTTTTGAGAAAGCCAAGTCATACCCAGAATTACATCGAAATAAACCATTTCTAAGATAACCAAGTCTACATGAGTATTGTTATCCATAAAAGTCACAGGACAAGACCTATACACCTTTTCAACTATCACATAATCACTCACGAAGTAGAAACACGAATAGGCATGTCAAGCAATTCACAATGAAAATTAAGACCAGTAGAAAATGAGGAAGATACATATGAAAATGTGGATCCAGGATCAAATAATACAAAAGTCATGCAATCACAAACCAAAAGATTACCTGTGATGACAGCATCAGATGTCTCGGCTTCAGATCTCTCAGCGAAAGCATAACAATGGGCCCTATCACCGGTCTGTCCGTTGCCCCTAACATGTTGCGCTGTAGTATTTCCAGTTTGCCCGTCACCCCGGCCGTTTTGAAGACCACAATTACCTCGGCCACCACGTCCTCCCGAATAATGGCCTCTTCCATGACCAGCTCTACCTAAGACTATTGGGGGTCTGTAACCCTGTTCTGTACAATATCTCTTAATATGTCCAATTTCCCCACATCCATAACACTCTCTAGGTTCAAGCATAGGTCTCAGTGAGAACGACGGAGTCTGCGGATAACCTCCAAACTCAGAGAAGTGTTGACCGGTCTGCGGTGGACCCCCAGCTACAGTCTGTAGTGAGGACTGAATAGGGCGGGCTGGATACCCTCCTGAACTCTGCTCTCTAGAGTAAGAACCATTAAACTCACCTCCCTTACGAAACCTTTTTGATGTCGATGCCATGGTGAAGTTATCTGGCTTCAGTCCTTTCACCTCTATCACGAAGTCTACCACTTCCTAAAAGGATTTTGCTGTAGCCGCTACCTGTAAGGCTGAAATCTGCAACTCTGACCTCAACCCCTTCACAAAATGGTGAATCCTCTCTTGTCAACTGAAACATAGCTGGGTGGAATACATTGATAATGCACAAAACTTAGCCTCATACGCAGTAACCGACATCCTACCTTGCTCTAGGCTTAAGAACTCATCTCTCCTCCTTTCCCTCAAGGTCTGGGGGATATACTTCTCCATAAATAAGCTAGAGAATGACACCCAAGTCATAGGTGGTGCCTGTGCGGGTTAACACTCAACATGTGACCGCCACCACATTTTGGCATTTCCCTGGAACTGATAGGTTACAAACTCAATGCCAAATCATTCCACTATGCCCATTTTATGTAGTAACCCATGAAAGTCAACCAGGAAATTGTAGGCATCCTAAGATTCAGCACCCTTGAAGACTGGAGGTTTCAATTTCAAGAACATACTGAAAAGTTCATGCTGATCACTTGTCATTATAGGCCCTATAGTCAAACGAGGAAACGTGCCTATTTCCAATGAGGCATCCGTGTGGGGAGCCACAGTAGCTGCAGGTTGTACCTCCAGAACCTGAGGTGCTAGTGCAGAAAACACTGGAGGTGTCTGTCCTTTATTAGTTAACCCGCTAAGATAAGCAAGAACATGATTAATCATCTCTAGGGTAGGTTTGGGTGGTAATTCCTCATTCTGCACTTTCTCACTTTCCCCTTCCTCACCCTCTCTTGCTACATCCTAAGTCAGTGGGGGAGTCACCGCCCTAGTACTAGATGGGACAGGTGCTTGTCCTCTTCCTCTAGAGGACGTCCTCCCATGACCTCTACCACGACCCTTTGTTACAGCTCCTCTTCGAGCTACAGCCCAAGTGGCAGGCTCAGACGTACCCTGTCCTGCCGGTGCTGGTGTTGGCATAGTTTTTGCTCTAGTTCTAACCATCTACGAAATAGAGTGAAGATGGTCAGATATTAATTTGTATCACCTAGATACCAATTGGATCAAAGTAATAGCACGAAAGAAAGAAAGAATGAAATTTTCCTAAAGTCTTATAGCCTCTCAAAGAAAAGTAAAGGCGTCCCCCTACCGTTCCTTAAGACTCTACTAGACTCGTTCTTGTGTGATGAGACCAATGAACCTAATGCTCTGATACCAAGTTTGTCACGACCCAAAACGGGTCGTAAGTGGCACCCAAAAATTCAACCATAAATAACATAATATAATGCGGAAGACTTAAACTCATTAATGAAAATCAATTAAATAACTTCTAAAAACTCAATACTTATTATTCCCAAAATCTGGAAGTCATCACCACAAGAACATCTATCCTCAAGATACTAAATCTAAGAATATCTAGGAAGCTAAAATAATAAACAGCTAGTCCATGCCGAAACTTCAAGGCATCACGACATGAAGAAAACGATCCAGTACAAGCTAGAAGTATTAGCTCACCCTGAGATCCGACGTGATTAAGACTGGCTAGAGTTGCGATAGACTTGAAGACGATGGCACGTTTGCTGCACTCCACAAATAACAAAGAAAAACAATTACAAGTAGGGGTCAGTACAAAACACGAGTACTGAGTAGATATCATCGGCCAACTCAAAATAGAAAACAATATATATCAGATTATATCATAAAATCAACTACAATACTCAACAGGTGATAGCCACAAGTATAAGAATCATTTACAACATCAATAAACACATCTATTAGGACTCAAGCCTCCACATCATACTCTTTACTAATCCTGGTGTTGGAACGTGACACTCCGATCCATCTACTATCCTGGTGTCGAAACGTGACACTCCGATCCATATACTATCCTGCTGTCGGAACGTAACACCCGATCCATTACTATCCTGGTGTCGGAAAGTGACACGCCAATCCATATACTATCCTGGTGTCGGAACGTGACACTCTGATCCATATACGATCTTGGTGTAGGAACGTGACACTCCGATCCATATACTATCCTGGTGCCGGAATGTGACACCCGATCCATATACTATCCTGCTATCGGAACGTGACACTCCGATCCATATACTATCGTGGTGCCGGAACGTGACACCTGATCCATCTACTATTCTCAATATTTTAGTTCATCAAGCCTTCTTTTATACCAAGGCATCATTATTAACAAAAAGATTTTAGGTTTTAAGATTAAACAACCTCATCATGCTAATCCATCACAATTATATAATCATATCATACATACACACAATTAAGCAATATAGGAGACTTTACATTACTACCCAATACATACCATTCGCTATTAAGAGGTTACTATGAAATAGCATAAAAACCATAACCTACCTCCACCGAATAATTGCGATCAAGCAATCTACTTTCTCAAAGCTGCGTTCTTCCTCTCTCTCAATCGATCGTTTCTCCCTCTCTCTCTGTTCTTTTTCTTTTTCTTATTAAAACCCTCTTTCTTTTACCCTAATTAGCATATAACTAAGTGTAAAAGATGATAAAATACCCACTACTTGTTTCAAGGTTCTCTCTTTTAACCCCCATGTAATTAAATTATTAACATTAAACCACTAACTTTATAATTATAAGCAGGAATAGTCCAAAACACCCCTTAAAATATTGAACAGAAATCTGACCCAGTCAAGGTCACGCAGCCTGTGACGGTCCGTCGTGCACGTCCGTCACAAAGTTCAGAGAATTAATTCTGCGGAAGGATTTATGACGGTCTGTCGAGCCCTCAACGGTCCGTCCTACCATTTGTTCGTGAAGTTCAAAGAGTCGATCTCAGTACCCAAATTTCTAAATTCTAAGTGTTTTGGAACGAGACACCCTCGACGGTCCGTCGTGCCCATGACGGTCCGTCGTGGGATCCGTGGACCCAGATAGTGATTTTCAGAATTTAACTCTGCTGCTCCAAACGACTTAACAGGTCGTTACAATATCATAACTTGCTCTCATACATAATATCTTCATACTGAATTTCCGTTTCAATAATTGTTAGTTAGTTCATTTAGGATAGTTGCTATTCCTATAACTCTTTTGTTGGCGTAGAATTCTGATATCTCAATCTTTTGTATTTCTTGCTATATTCCGATATCTTCTGGAATTATCATATCTCTGGTCAAACCAATCTTTATAACGTGTATAATTGGTTTTATCTCATCAAACAATATCTCTGCTGGTGCTGAATAAAACTTTATATAAAATAATGTTCCTTTAGTAATTCTTTTATAGTTCATAAAGGCTTTGTATAGCTCTAGTACGGTAGATATTTCATCTCCTGTTTGGGTATAAACTGTACTAAGTAATCCATAACTATAACATGTTTTTACTTGATTTACATTGGTGCCTTGTTGTGCTATTAACTTATTGTATCCTTGTAGCTTTTAAGTTATAAAATCAGTATTAGGGTCTTTGGTAGTTGGAGATCTAGGTGTTGAGTTTAAATAAATTTGGATTTTATAATGGTTTTCAATATATGAGCGGGTTATGTGGTTGTAGGCTTTTTTATCTTTGCTTAAACTTTCTGAGTAAGTAGTTATTTTTGGTGGTATAAATAATGAGTATTTTTGGTTCTTTGGAATAAATGGTTTATCGAAGATTTTGTTCATATTTTCATTTGTATATCTTATTCAACTAACTCCTTTTGTTGTAGATGTGCTGGCTGTAGCTGCATTTAAACAAACATTGTCATGAGTTTTATGGAGTTTCCCAGCATCTCGTTGTAGCTCTGGAATTTTTCTGTCTTCCGATCGACATAGCTCCGCATTTTTATAGTCATGCTCCTGACTTACATTTTTCATCTTTTGTAACTCTTTATCCATACTGTCTACTTTCGTAGGAAGTGTAGTAATGACTTTTAGTATCTCTTCCATTGTATCTTTTTCTGGTTCAGTTTTGGTTCCTTTTGCTTGATGGATAGTCTGCAACAATATTCTTGTCAATATTAATTACTTCAATTGTAAATGTAAAATTTAATATATTTAATACTAATCTCCTTATTTTTTTGTTGTAACTGAATCTTCTGCCTTTTTTGTTATCCACCATTTTACCTGTGTATTATGTGTTCTTACAATAAATTTATTGTAAACAATATATGGTTCAAATGCTAATAAATATTATATGTTCTAACAACAAATTTATTGTAAACAGTATATGGTTCAAATGCTAATAAACATTATTATAATGCGAATAATTCTTTTCTATTTATTTTCTATTTTTTTGTGCTTCTGCATAAGATACTGAATAATATCTACAATGGTGTTCTATTTTTTCTTTTTCATATTTGTATTTTAAAAATCCTCCATAACTATGATCACTTGAATTTGTTTCAACAATATAAGCAAATGATTTATTTTCATCAGGGAAATATAGTTTTGGTAATTTTTTACATAAATTTTTAATATTTCCTATATGTTCTATATCTTTATTGTCGAATTAGTATTCAAGATATTTTTTAAGTTTTTTATGTAATGGTTTTAAATGTTCTGCTAATTTTTGTATATATTCTCTTACGTGATTTACTAATCCTAGAAAGGATTGTACTTTCTTTTTTGTATCGATATTTTCATCAAGGGTGATTATTTTTTTTACTATGTGGTTTTGCATTTTTATTTCATTTCTATCTATTTGTATTCCTAGAAATTCTATCTGTGGTTTCATAATTTCTGCTTTCTTTTGACTTAAACATGTACCTGAATGTTTAATTATATGTATGAATTTTTCTAATAACCTTATATGTTCATCTTGTGTTTTAGAATATAATAATATATCATCTATATATACAATACAATTTTCTAACTGGTTAAAATAGTTATCCATAAAATGTTGGTATCTACCTGGTGAATTTTTATATCCAAACGGTAAAACATTACATTAATAGAAACCTTGCAGTACTGTGAATCTTGTTAGCTGTTTAGATTCTTCTTCTAGTTTTAGGTGTTAAAATCCCGATTTACAGTCAAATTTACTAAAATAGTTATATCCTTGTATTTGTCTTATTTTTAGTATTTTATTTGGTATTGGGTAATTGTATGTTTTAATTTTAGCATTTAGATTACGATAATGTATGACCACTCTACTTTTACCTCTTTTTTGTTCACTATGTTTTATAACTATAAATGCTTGGCTTGTATGTTTACTATTACTTTCTTGTATGTAATTTTTTTCTTATAATTCATCTATATGTATTTTGAATTCTTTTAAATCATCAAAGTTATATTTTAATGGTTTTTCTGTTATTCTACTATTTTCATCTATTAGTTCAATTTTTACTTTTGTCTTATGTTTTTCTCATCCTTGTAATGGATCTTCGTTATATAGTTGTTCTAGTTGTTCATTTTTTATTTTAACTTTATCTATTGTAAATCTAATAATTTCTAATTGTGATATTTGTTTCTTATTTATATTTTCCATTTCTTGATTTATTTTTTCACTTCCTTTTATCCATTACATAGGTTTTCGTTGTTTATTATTTAATCTTATTGCTCCTATCTTGTTTCCGCATGGTGTAGTAAACCACCAGTGTATTTTTGTTATTATATGTCGGTAGAATTTATCTAAAAATGACATTCCTAGTAGCATATCTTTTGTTGTAAACTCAAAATTATACATTTCTTCTATTGTCAGTATTTTATCCTATATTTGTATTTTTATAATTTTTTCTTTGTATGTAATCATATTTCCTTCATTATTAAATCCTATTACTACCATCAGTGTTTTTAATTTTTCCCATTTATCTTCTGCTAAACAGTTATATTTACATATATTTGCTTCTGCTCCTGTATCTATCATAGGGGTATAACATCTGTTGTGATATCCTTCAACAATAATTTTTGCAAGTATAAATATTTTCATTATTCATTTTGTTCTTTTAATAATTATTTTCTTATTTTGACAAGTTATTGTTAATTGTTCATTTTCTATATTGTACGGTTTAACTTTTTCTAACCATTTTATTCGTAATGTAACATTTTGATCTCCTTGGTAAATCTTAAATGGTATAATTAAAGGTATTCCTCCTATAATTACTTCTTTCTCTGTTGTTTCTTCATTTGTATTTACTATCTCACTAGGTAATCCAGGGCATATGTGTCCTGTTTTTATAATTTCTTCTTCTAATACTAACTCTCTTTTTATGTTATTTTCTTCTTGTCCTATATTTATCAAAATTTTATATCTTCTTTAGTCTATTATTCCTGTTATGAAATAAATGATATGGTGTTATTTCTTCCTTGTCTAATAAGTTTGGTGGGATTTCATAGTTTCTTTTAGATGTACTCATTCTTGATGAGGTAGCTCTTGTTAGTGTATTTGGTACGCTTGAAGTGCTTAATCTTTCTTTTACAATTTCTAAATCTTCTTCTATGTCAACTTCTCTATAGCTATAGTCATTATTGTTTATTACATTAATTATTTTTTCAAAAGGATTTTCTATCTTTATTTTATCAATTTTATTTTTTGCTGTTACTTTGTGTTTTGTTGGTAATATATATAGGTTTTTACATCTTGCTATAACTATTTTGCTGCCTGGTGCTAGTTCTATTCCAGACATTTTCCAATATAGGACTAATGATTTATCTATATTTCTATCTGTTAATGCTACTGTATAATTGACACTTATTATAAATTTATATTTTTTGTATATTAAATTTCCTTTTAGTGCACTTATTACATTTTTTATAGGGTGTATAATTCTATCATCTGCTAAATATATTTCAATAGGTGTATCTATTCCTTCTCTAAAACAATCTTTTATTAATATTTCTGTTCCTCCTAAATGTACAAATTTTATTGGTGTTTTAGCTTTTATATCTTGTATTTCTTTATTTATTATTCGTTTACTTAGTATAGGTATATGTGATTTTCCTCTTGTATATTTGCAATCTATGATATGTTCTTTCTTACTAAATACATAGAATTCTTCTTTTTGTCTTTTAAACCAATTCCTTAAAGTAGGTATTTCAAGTACTTTTTCAACACTTAAATCTAATTCTTTTCCTTTTATTTGTTCAAATATTGTATTATCAAATATAATTTTTTGTTCTGATAATTCTTCATTTTGATAATCTTCTTTAGATATTATTTTTATCTTATTTTCAGACATTATATTTCTTCATCTGTATCATTATTATCTAGATTCATATTTTCTTCTTCATTTTCAGTTTCTATATGTGATACTTCATATATACTATCGTTTTCACTTAATTCATAGTCTATGTATTTTATTTGCATATATTCGTCATAATCTGTAATTACTTCAGCAATTTTCTTCCTTTTCAGATCTTTGGGTAATTTACATTCTTTAGCTAAATGTCCTACCTTTCCGCAATTATAACAAGTACATTGGGATATTTTTCTTTTTGGTCTATATAGTCTTTTGATTTTATAATTTTTTATATTATATCTTCGTCTTGGTTTTTTATATTATACTTGGTTTTAGTTTTTCTATAATTTTTATACCTTTTAGGCTTTTGCTTTTTATTTGTACATCCAAACTGTGGTGCTATTTTATTTTTATAAAAGGCTAAATTCTTGTTTAGTACTTTTTCCATTTTTAATTTTTCTTTTTGGCTTTCACATAGTTGTATAAACCATTGATGTAAAAATTTTATTCTAGCTCCTAAAATATCTACTAATCCTTCATCATTCAAATCTTTAATTAGTTTTGTGCTAAATTGTTCTGGTAATTTTGTGAAATATTGCTGTCTTATTTCTTTTGCTTCGTTTATATTGTATTGCTTTGTAATAATATTCTTTAAATGCACATGTATATTTTTCTATATAACACATTTTACATATAGCTAATTTTGTCATAAGTTGTCTTTTTATTATTTTTTCTCTATTTTGTTCTCTTATGTCCGTGGTCATACCTCCAAATTCATTTCTTATTGCTTATTCATATTTATCTAATATTTCTATATTTGTTGCTGATGGAGATCCATCCATTTTCTTGTCACTTATAAGTACTTCTAAACTTTCTGAGGGTAGATTTTCGATCCATAATCTTGTTGTTCCTACAAATGTTCTTTCTATATATCTTGGTGTTTCTGTTGTTTTTATTTTGTTGTCTATTAGTTGTTTAGATATATTTTCTATCCTTACTAATATTGTTTTATTTATGTCTGTAACACAATCTAGGTCTATGAAATTATATTGTTCGGTTATTGGTTTTGGTGTCCAATTTTTATTTAAT
Source organism: Solanum lycopersicum (assembly GCF_036512215.1). Classification (NCBI taxonomy): domain Eukaryota; kingdom Viridiplantae; phylum Streptophyta; class Magnoliopsida; order Solanales; family Solanaceae; genus Solanum; species Solanum lycopersicum. The sequence continues at coordinate 44,445,501 of NC_090807.1, forward strand.
CTACTATTCCATATTGCGTTAGTTTTATCTGATTGCTGATAACTTTTTGTATAGTAAGTTGTGGTGTCCATCTACGACAATTTCTAGGACTATTGTCTGGGTTTTAACTCTTGACGTACTTGGTCGATTTATATCTTCTGTGTTTATTTCTAATTTTTTCGGTTTATTTACTTGTTCTAGGATTTCTGTGTATATTTCACTTATATCACTTATTTCTTAATTTTGATCATTTACCATATCTGATTCATCTATTTCATTTACTTCAAGATTTTCTTTTGTTTCAAGATTTTCATTTACTTCAAGATTTTCATTTAATTTTTGTTTTATCTCATTTATTTCATTGGTTAATTCAAATTCTTTGTCTTTTTCTTTTTTTTTTCTTTTTATTTAATTTCATATAATAATTTTAACCTAGCTTATTCTTTTTCTAATTCACTTATTCTTGTATTTTTTTATTTCTTCTAGGTGTTGTACCTCTTGTTTTGCTTGTATTTTTATCTTTTCAATTTCTTTTGATTTATCTATTTCTTCATTTTCTTTTGTTATTCTTATCATAGCTGTTAAGCTATCTTATAATATTGCTGTTTCTTTTTCTAACATCTAATATAATTTATTTCCTATTTTTTTATATCTTCTTCCTAAATTTGAAAATATTATTTTTATTATCATTCCATCTTGACTTTCATATGTCATTTCGTCTACTGCAAATTCTTTTTTATTCATTATAATTTATGTATTATATTATGTTGTAACTTATATTCAAGGCAATTTATTTCTAGTTCTAGCGTAAATATAGTTTTTCTTTGTGCTAATATTGATTTATTACACACTCCTACTAAAATATTTTCTTCTAGTCATCTTTTTCTATGTCGTAATTCTTGTCTCTTTTCAGCTATTTTTTCTATCAATTGTTGTTTATATTTTTCTTTGTTCATACTATTTTTTCAAATAACAAACATATTTGTATTTTGTTTTTGAAATAATATTTATCAAATAATTTGTCTTATCGTTACTTGTTTTAGTAAGTTGTGTTAGTTCATATTCTATGTATAAGGGTTTTAATTTTTTCCATGTCTTTTGTACTTTTTTATCTATCCTGGTTTATGATATTTTAGTTTCTTTACTTGTTGTATTCTTCATTTATATTTTTCTATACAAAATTTTAAAAATATTACTTAATTTGTTTGGGTCTTTAATAAATTTTATCTTATAAATTATATTACTTCGTTTTTGCCAAATTTCAAATATTTTTGGTTCAATCATTCTTTTATAATTCTAATTCTTTTTTTTATCATACAGATCTATGTTTTCTTTAGTTTTTTCCAATATTGTAAGTACATATAATTTATCATTGATTTCTAAATATCTCTAGATCATAATATAAATCATTTATGTCAAAATAAAATTCATCATAAAAATTATCTTGTATATCTAATTTAGCCCAACCTTGAGTTGTTACTTCTATTACTTCATATGTTACTAATATATCATAAATTTTTTTTATATCTGTATTAAGACCTTTTAGTATATGGAGTATTAATATCTTGTATTTAACATCATCATCCAATAGATAAGTATTCATTTTAATTATTTTCCACTTACTAATTCAAACACATAATATGCATTCCAACATAGTTGAAACCATGATTTACTACAACCCTATAATCAAGAAGTAACATCACAAGAATGACTCATATAATAATGAGCAAGCCAACTTCTCATGAATCCTTATCAAGTCAAGAAGTGCAATGACCAAGAAAAGCGTCATAACGTTGCTCAACCAAGTAGACTTAACAAGAAAAGATAACCAATGTCCAACTTTAACAATATAATCCAACCACGTATATAAAGAGGATAATCATCTTCATGTATACTCATTTACATTGTAGCATCAACATATTATCATCATATACATCATTATCATATGCATAGATAATATCAACTTCCTAAAGTTTCCATTAAATTCAACTAGTGAAAGACATACGTAAACTCCAATACCCCTACATAGGCTAAGTTAAATCTCTCAACTTACCTTAGTTACTTTTTACTTCATTACTTTATTTTACGTTTGGGAACACTTTCCTTAACTGACATAGACCATATGATCTAAGTGTGGAATCCCTTGTGTTGTAAAATCTTACACCAATGGAAGGTGGTCTACCAACAAAAGTAAAACTAAACACAAAAGTACCTTTCTAGGTTGATCCACTAGCTAGTCATCCTACGGGTTCAACATAGTTCAAGAAGTAAGAGATAGTATATTACCTTTTGATACCAATTGGTAGTTGGGGCCTCCTCTCATGGGAATCCATTGGATAACTATTCCTCTTTGGGAAGTAAACATCTCATGTATAACTATAGGGCGAACCTTCCTCTTTCGGAAGTCATCACCTCTCAGTTTCAAGTTCCCTCGGTGCTAAGCTAAGTCCCTTTATTTAAATGTCTTTAAGACTATAATTGGCAATCATAGTTAAGTTTATGTCATAGGGGCTATCCCTTCTTTAATCATCATTATCAATATCTCAATAAGAATTGGATGAGTATAGTTTTTTCATCACAATTCATATAAGTGAGGTTAACACATGAGCATTTCAAAGCATATCAAGGAAAATTGATAGTTATCACCATTCTTTTATCAAATACACCTTAATAAACCTCACAACATATTCAAGACATATCAATTCAGCATCATACAACTATAGTCCTAAAATAAGGCATACTTTAATATAACATCATGACTTAACAACAATAAATCACAATTGGAAGTAAAGATAGAGATTCTAAGACTTACCAAGTCTTTCTTATTGTTAATCATCATGGTCACACCATAAACCCGTAACTCAACTCAATTAGGTGAATAACATCATTACACAACCATAAAAAGTAAGATAACAAGGCCAATTGCATCTCGATAACACAATCCAACAGTAAATCATAGCTTAAGAAAAGATACATAGGCTAATTTCACAATATACTTCATAACCTAAATCACGTCTCATGAAATAGCATTATAGGCCTATAATTGATATTAATTTAATGTTAATAACACCATAGCATTGTGATCTAATAAATAACAAAGTCAACTGAATGATCACAATACAATAAAGGTCAAGATAATAACCTAGGGTTAGGGGTTGAGGATCTGTTCTTAAATTTATACCAAACCATGAAAAATTATTAAATTCAAGTTAAAATACATGTTAATATACTCACTATAACCCAAAAAAACTTTTGACAACTCAATTCATAACTTCAATTTCGTAATTGGATAAAACCCATAAGAACACTCAAATTTTGAAATCCATTTTGAAGGAACCCTTGGAAAAAAGACTCTCAAAGGTGAAATAGATTCCATAACTTAATGTTTGATGAAGAATTGATGGTGAATTTTTCCCTTTCCATCCGCCAAACCCCTTCCTTAGCTAGTTTCAATTGTGTGTTCAAGTACAGACAGATGAATAGAGAAGGAAGAGAGTTTATTTGTTAGTTTAGTTTAGATTAATCAGGGTAGGGGTTATTTATATTGAGACTTAATCAACTTAATTAGACTCTCTTAAACCCCTAAATAACAACCTATACCCTCAATTAAATAATTGACTTAAAATTAAAATGTGCAGGAAAATCACCCCCTCATAGTCGGAACCCTGCCGACGAGCTGTTTGGGAGTGTACGGACCTTTCCCGCGCTCGTCTTTCACTCCGTCGATGAATTCAGATGATGCGCAGGTGAGGGGCTTCCTTAATTATTCAATGTATGGGACCTCGGTGGCATAGACGCCCCATAGGTCCCCACACGGGCTGTTAACTGCCTCGTCGATGCACACTGCTTCAGGTAGTGTTGCCTCAATAAAATTTGCATGAAGATTAAGAAGTACCCAAGGATATAGTAAGGATACTTGGTACAATAAGTATACATTCAAAATGAACTATCATGAATATTTAGTTAGGAAAGTACAAGCAACACATGTGTAAGCACATGTGAAGAAAAGGCCAAGGGAGGGGACCACCTTAATCGAATTCGGTTAGGGCAGTTATGGGGAAGGAATTTGTAGACTCTAGTAAACTAACCTACCTATATAACTAATCTATAACTAACCTAAATAAATCAAATATTGCACCCGACAACCTAAGACTTAACTGGGTGACACTAACCAAGTAACTACATAAAGAGACAACCTAATACCTAACCAAGGATGGTCCAAAAGGGTTAGTTATTGTCCAAAAGACATAGGGTAATTTAGTTATTAAACTAGGTCACTTAATTAATAAAATTAAAAATTTAATTAATTTAAAAAAGTGTAAAAATTTTGCCGAGACCCTAGATAATTTCAAGATTTTGGCTAAGTCAAATGTTCTCCTATATTTAGTTCACTTAGGAGGGGTCTTATAGTAATTAACTCATTAATTTATTTAATTAGTCTAACTTTAATGAGTGAATATCAGTTCCCAAGACTTAGAATCACATTCAAACACTAGAAAACTCACGACACAAAACAGTTTGCAAACGAAGGAAAAACAGAAAAGTTTCTCTGGATTCTCTTAGGCGTTTTCAATGTTTTCTTCAAGGTTTCATGCAAGGTGATCTTCATAAATTCAATTCTACATAAGGTATGGTTTTATCTCTTGGAATTCTTCCTCCAAGAGGCTTTTCGAACTCATGAAATTCAAAAATAGGGTTGTTCCCAATGTCATTGTTGAACGTACAACTCCCTAGTTATCCTTGTTTTAGATTCTAACAATTATGTAGATGTAAATCTCTAAAATATTGTTTGGGGTGCTAACTGATTTTATTTGTTAGGTTTTTTATTTTCTATTGACTAATTAGACCTATAGATTAGATTCGAATGATTATAGTGTTAGTTACACGAATTACAGAATGATATAATGTTTACTTTGTTTCGAGAATATGAAGTTACAATGAAGCACCTATGCAATTGAGTTACTATTAAAATGTTAAAGTATCGACTTGTTCATGTTGAGGAATTACTATATTACATTCAGGAAACTAATTAATTTTGTAGTGCTAACATAATGAAAAGAGTTTAAGAAAAGTTCAGTTCATGGCAATAAATTGGGGAAAATTTTTTGTCCCAAAAAGTTGAATGGAATTGGCTTATAATGTTATTTTAAAATAATGAAAATATGTGCTAATGACTAAGGTATACAAAATTAAGCATGACCAATATAACTTTGAATTCTTAACCAAGGGCATGCATATCATTGTGAAAACTCCGAACATACCCTTTCAAAATTATTTATGAACATAATAACTATATTGAACAAAGTTCTTAACGTTTATAAAGAATGGTATAAAATTACCAAAAGATATGAAACGAGTTAAGGTGAGTAATAACACAAATAAAAGTCTTTGAATTATGAAATTGACAAGAATGGGGTGTTAAAGGAAGTGAGACAAGTCTCACTTACACTTAATAAAAGGATGTTAAAGATACTGACATATGATGGTGTTAAAAATCGTGAAACAAGTCTCATTAACACAAAGATGATAATGTAAGGTTAAATTCACAATTCATCAGGTAAAGAAGCGATGACCGGTTATCGAAAGAGTTAAGTAAACCTCATAACTAGAAGCAAGCTTCCATAATGTTTGAGTAAACTCTAAGATATGTAAGGAACATGATGTTAAGGAAAGCACTGATAAACTAGCAATGAGTTTGTGCCATCACATGTAAGACTCATGAGATGAGGCTACCACAAATGTGGATAAGTAGTCTCCTTATATCTTCTAGTATTCGATCCAAGTATAGTAAGTGTGAGTTTTGGTTGAGATTGGCTTCTTTTCTTTGTCAGTTTGTGTGTAGGGAAGCATTAAGAGTAGATCCAAGGAAAACATAAATGGTTAAGAGTTGTCTATGGGTTTTGAACCCTATTGAAATGCTATTCATTGTGGATTTAGACGGGTATTATAGGAGGTTTTTTAAGGGATTTTCGTACATCGCATCTCTACTGACGGCCTTGAATCAAATGAAAGCTAAATTTGTATGGTCAGAAAATTTTGAGAAGAATTTTCAATCGTTTAAAGATAAGGTTACCCCCGTGTTACAACCAAAAGTATCCCCTAGGAGTAACCAATGTCACCGTCTTCTAGGAGTACTAAGGCAATCCCTTAGAGATTGTCATAACACATAATAGGTAAGAAAATATTGGAAAATTAAAAACAATTAGTTATATATCAAGGAGGTTTACATAGACCTCTATATAAGAAACATGCATAGGCTTCTCGTATAAACAACATACATAGGAATTTACTATAATACTTTGTCGCATATTAAACCACCTATAAAGTGAACCACAATTGTTTGGGAATATCCCTTAGTCTATTAGAATATGCCATATAGGGTACAATGAATGTCTCAACTTGAGAACGGAATAATTCTCTCAAAACATAGACAAAACTAATAAGGCTTGATGAGTGGCTTTATCGTCTGAACACATAAGGACACACCAATTGACTTAGGAAGGATCCAAGTCATCTTTTTCAATGACCACGAATATCCTCAATAGTCATAACATAAAATGTTTGGGATACGGGGGGGGGGGGAATATGGGTTAGTACAAACCATATGTATTAAGTATGGCTTTTATACACAAAATCATCAATGCATGAGAAAAGGCACAATTTAGTCAAAACTATGCACAATGACAAATAATTCATATAAGGACCATCATAATCATATCAACATATAAATAACTCAAGCAACACTTGTGCAATGCCATGAACAAAGATCTATAACCCTATTATAAGCTAAGTATCACATCAAGAAACCTATTTCGTAGTTAGAAGATATTCTTATATATAACGTGCTTTATATATCACTATTAGTCATAGCTTATAAACATTATCATAATGAGAGTAGAACCCTACTTAAACTATCCTATTGGATCCCACTTGTGCAATGAGTAAGAGGAGTTCCATACTTTACGACTACCCTAACAGGAGTTAACATATGTAACATGTTCATTTCTTTAAATTAGGAAATAAGTATAGCAACTGTTATGATACCATGTGAGCTACATAGAATCTGGTGTTCTACACCACCAACGAAAAGAGAGGGTTAACACTTGCATAAGTTTCAACCATTCGTACATAGAAATTCTTGGTTAATACACTAAGCTAGAGTCATATGCGAGGACATATTTAAGGGAAAAAGAGATTGTTTCTAGAAACCTTGACTATCTAAGCTTGAAGGTTTCAATCTCATGACACAAAACATATCTTGGGAATGCACACCACTAATCGTGAATAAACAAACCCATGTGGGAGGCAGAACATACTAACGTGAGACCTCATTCTCATTTACATGCCCTTTTGGTGCTAAACAATTATTCCCTTTAGTAATCATCATAAAACATCATACAAGTTAAAATTAGTCTCTTTTAGACCTTTAAGTAAAAATCATATCATAATAGTTCATAGGTGATCAGGAGTGAGAACTATACTTTACTTTAGACACAACAATATAATCATGAATGACTAAATTCAATAATACAATGATCACCTCGTAACAAAATTACATACTTCATAGCCCATTCAGATGTCTAGGGTTAGGGATGAGGGATCATTATCACCAACACAACAATAACACAATTATATATAGCCTTATTATCACATAAGTAGATTTCACCTTGCATAATTGAGATAAAAGGAGAATCAAAATCATACACCATTTCTTTTCATAAAACTTCATACTTCAATACCGATGAACTCACAATCAACATATGAAATAGGGAAATTCATAAATTATTCAAATTACTAAAATCAAAGTAAACAAGGGACATATTAATCACCCTGAACAATTCACCTTAATCTGTCCAAGAAATTAGGAATTTTGAGAAATACATGGGTCAAGTTAAAACTCATAGGAATTCATCAATTGACCACTCATTCATAATTAAACAATATTAAGTCGTCATTATTCATCACAATTAACTGACATTATCATTTTTTATAGAAGACCCATGTGAGGAGAAAAGTCCTTGTTTTGGGGGATCTAGAAATATTCTTTTGAAGGACCTCTCGGGGAAAGGAAAACCAAGAGTGAAAGAAACAATACCTTATGGATTATAAAGCGACAAAATTGTGTTAAAAACATGAAGGATTCTTCTTCTTCTTGGATCTCTAATTGTCTTGAATGGACTTTTTGAGGAAAAGAGTATTTGGGAGAGAGAGAGAGAGAGAGAGAGAGAGAGAGAAAGAGAGATTTGAGTTAACCTTTTGGGGTTTGATTTTTGTGTTAAAAATAGACATAAAACTTACCCTAAATCATTATATAGTCATTCATTAAATTCCCCAAAAGACACCTAACATAAATTGGTTTATTTGTGAAGTCAAAACACCAAAATACGACTTGTTATATTAAGGGTCGTGTGGGGTGCGCGTTTGGCAGCAGCCCACTAAATATTGACTTACACAGGCTACTTTGGAATCCTATCCACCAATGTTAGGGTCCTCCCCAAGGACCCTTTCGGTTGTCCTTGGGATGTTAATATCGTAATTTTATACACCATATACTGTACCTATTAAAAGTCTTTTTCAATGTTTTAGACTTCATTTGATCCTCCAAAACCTTCACGAAACAAAGGGACGTCAACTAGTTAAATTTCGCTAGTTTCCTGACGTTATGGCCTTTCTTTAATCTTATGCACCCAATACTACTCAAACAAGTTATTTATAATTATTTAGGTCTAAAAACATCATTTATCAACTTATAAGACCCCAGTATAAGTCATGGAAATTTCCGGGTGTGTCAATACTACCCCCCCTCCAAGAACATTCGTACCTGAATGACATTCTAAATCTTTTTATAGGAAGAAGAGACTCTTCACTACAAGTCAATCACCAACAATACAATACAATGAGTCAAATATCATAGGAGGAAATATCAACTCCTTTAGACACATAAAATGGCATCAACAAGTATGAACTTACTCCATACATACTTATAACAAAAGTTCAATTTTTCATATCACATAAAAAGGTACTACCTTTTCCATTTCTGTATGATCTCCATATGAAAATTAAGAGTTGACATGTTGACTTTTATCAAAACAATATCAATAATTCTCATTATAATACTACAAAAAATTTATAGAACACAACAGTCTCAAGTAAAAGCCACATAATAATAATATTTCATGGAAAGACAAGAACTCAACTTAGGCATGATATTTAACTATAATCTGCACATATTTTAACAAACTTGATAAGTTCAACATTATTCGTAATAGCCATATAAGGAATTAATAACCTTAATCTTAGCTAGGAGTAAGGGAAAAAAGATGAGAATAGCGGGTCTTCATGTTGGCCTTGGCCTCCCATATTGCACCCTCAAGAAGGTGGTTCCTCAATGGAACTTTTACGAAGGAAACCTCCTTATTCCACAATTTCTTAACTTGGCCGACGAAGATCTCAACAGGGACCTCTTCATTAGAAATATACTCTTTTATCCCTAAACCTTCTAGAGGAAAAATGGAAAATGGGTCCCCTATAAACTTCTTGAGCATGGAAACATGGAATATCATATGAGTCATGTCCAACTCATTTTGGAACCGCAACTCATGGGAAACACTCCCAATTGTCTACAATATTTTCATAAGGACCCAAATAACGAGGACTAAGCTTCCCTTTCTTTCCAAACCACATCACCTTGTTTTGCAGGAAATCTGTCCAAAGCTGAATGCGGAGATTTTGAGCGAAAAATGCAGAAGAGACCACCTACGGAGCTTATGACGGTCCATTGTGCTTGTGACGGTCCGTAGATGGCAGCATAGTGAAGCTGCTGTAGGAAGATGGGGAAGTCTAACCAAGTGTGGGATTACAATGCTTGTGACGGTCCGTCGTGGCTATGGCCGTCCGTCCTGCTGGTTCGTCATGAAAATCAGAGAAGTAATCCTAGTACCCAGATTCCAAGAGTTGAAGTGTTTTGAAACGAAGACCCTCGACGGACCGTTGAGCCTATGACGGTGCGTCATACTTGCTGTAGAGGGTGGTGAAGAGAGCAGCAGAAGAAATTGCAGAAGTATGGGACGACGGAGTCCATGACGGTCCATCGTGACCATGAAGATCCGTCGCAAGGTCCGTCGATCTAGCAGTGTTTTGGCAAATTTCCAGCAAACAGAGTCCTTATTTAATTAGGTTTTTATTTTTTATAAATAGTTTGAAAAAACTCGTTTTTGAGGTTAGACTCTTAGATTGTTAAACTCCGTATTGATAAACATTTTATTGTGAGATTTTTCATAATCATTAGACTTTTTTTGAGATTATTGATTACTTTGAGATTCTTGCAAGTGATTTTTGGAGATTAATCAAGCAAACTTTTGGATTTTACTCTTTCTCATTGAAGTAAGTACATGAATTCTTATCTACTTTATTTGAATATTGTGTTTATGGCTATGAGTAACTAAACTCCCTAACTAGGGTTGTGGGAACCATACACAAATAATGAGATAAACCCTAACTAAAATAACAATACTAAAATAGTATCTTCCATGTATTAATAATTCTTTCACTTAGAAGTCCTGTTAATGGATGGCCAACGTTAGAATTCGCCTTAATGCTACTTGCCGGACAAAGGAGGTAGATAATAGGAAAAGAATTATTAGCATAGATTTAGTGTATACTATCTATTAGGTTATAATTGATTTGTACGAGGTAATAACTTAGTCAAATATCAAATACGATGCTTAATATGAGGTAAGGATAAGGGTTAGGATAGCAACACTCATAGCCGGACAAAGGTGCGGATTGAGATTTTCTAGATGCCGGACCAAGGATTTAGAAATACATAACTTATCACTTTGCATGAAAGATACTAGGAAAGAATTGTTATAGTTAGAATTATCATGTTATGAACCTATGGGGAACACTTAAACCCTAGTTACTTTGATTAATTGATTAAAATCCAACTGTCAAAGCTGTTAAGTGTCTCTTTCATTTTCGTTATTTATTTTCACTCATTTAGAAATATAAACCCCCTTTTAATGTTTTTACTTTCCAAGGAAATCATTGAACAATCAATAGTAATAACAGGTTGAAGTTAAGTCTAGACTATTTTCCTCGTGGGAACGATCCCAACCTCACTAGTTGGGTTATTTACTTGACACGACCGCTTTATTTCTTATTTGAGAAGTAAGTTTGAGCGTATCAAAGACCCCCAAAGTGAGTTAGGATGTCTAGATCATAAAATTTTGTATTTAAATTATAATATCCAAAAATGACTTATTTTATTGTATTGAGGCAGTGTGGAATGTTTGAGGTGACTTCTAAGTCAAACTTCAAGGGACGACCAAGACGTTCGACGACTATTCACCTATGTTCCTCATGTGTCCATACTTCTGTATAATTGTATTTAATGAACTTATGATATCTCAAAATGAGTTATAATTATGTTTATAGGAAGTAAACGAAGTTTCCTAAAGTTTGGATGTAAACATATAAGAACGTCTAAGATGGTAGAAAGTTAGCACTTAAGACGTTAAAGTATATCTTGATGGGGCCTCACATATTTGGAAGTGTTTTATGTGCGCGTTTTGGGTAAAACTTACATGGAATGTCCTTGAATATTCAATATACGATTCTTAGTTTGAAACGTCCGGGTACGACTTGTCAAGGGCCTCGCAAAAGGGCCTACAAGAAAAACCCAAGGGTTGTTGAGACACTGCAAAGACAAGCAAAAATGATGCCCCGTTGGTGGACTGACGCCCCATCGATGGGGAGGCGTCGATGAACCTAGGGAAGTCTTAGACACATTAGAGAAACAGATCCAATCGACAGAGGGCACAGAACGGCCCATCGATGGACCAATGCCCTATCGTTGGATTCGTAGATACAGGATGGTGTATAACTGCCTACACACTGCTTATTAAAGGGGTGAATGGGAAATTCACCCAACCTCCTAAGCTAGCTCTAGTATGTTTACTTAGCTATTTTTTGGTGTATATAAAGCATATAAAACGTGATCAACCAATTCCCAATACAATACACAAAAAATAGACTTTCCCTTCAAAAATCGTCTCCCTAGAATCCTCCATTGTTGGTGAAGATCAAGAGAAGCTTGGACATTGGATATATTTGCTTGCCTAATAAATTTTTAATGGTATTCATAAATATAAATATATGGTGATCCTTCATCTCTACGTAACCTTTCACTTAAAGAGTTAATATCAATGTTTTCAAATAAGTTTCAGGATCAAATCTATTTTTTAAAACATAGCCATGGGTTCCTTCTCAAAATGTTTTCAAAGGATTAATCATTATTAATGGATCATAATGTGATTATTTAACATGATTTTAATCCAATTTCATTATGAACCCAAGTACCATCAGAAAAATAATTTAGCCCTTGCATGGGCATTGTGATCAGGGTTTGTTAATAGTTGAATTGTGATTATATTATGTTTAATTGGTTAAACTTAATGTTGTTTAGGTGAACTAAGGATTAACTGATGAGGAAGGATCCATGTGGATCAATGTATGATGATGTAAACATGATTAGTCTACAACTCTATATGTTCACTGTAATGTGGACCTTTTAATGAATAATAGTGCAATTCGATTATGTTGTGGTTCTTGTAGACACTTCCTTAGGTTAATAAGTTTGCTGAATTGTGAGTATATAAATGGTATTATCAAAATAAAGAAGGCTTGCTATAAATCGATCTAGGTGCTTCGAATCAATCAAGTAGTAACTTGTGATGTTGACGTTAGGATTGTTTTTGTGTAATTCGATTATGGTAAATTTCCTTAGATACGGCCTAATATGTACATTATTGTTCATATTTTATTGACGATCAAGGCCTTGTGAAATTAGTATTATTGTCTATTTCCTCTTCCCTCTCTTGAATAGATAGTTCAGTGCCTATGTTCGTTTTTTGAACTTTGAAGGCTTTAAGCATGATTTTTTATGTTAATATTATGAGTAGCTACTTACCTAGAATGATATTATTGGTGAAATAAGACCGATATTCCATTTAAGTGAAATTGGTTAATGGTCAATGTCCTTCTACATTCTAGCATGTTAATGATGTGTTGCACTAGTTTTTAGCATCGCCTTATAGTAGCTTATGCATGACTTCATATATGATTATTATTTTTTATATACTTACCTATACTTTAATTATTTATGAAAGAGTTCTAATGATCAATGATTACCAAAGGCTAAAGGATTGGTATGAATTGCTTTACTCTTTTACTTTTCTACCCCTTTATAGTAATGATGATAAAACCTTTTATGACATTGTATGGTATGGTCCACTTATGGTGGAAGTATTTAGTTCTTGTAAATTTATATATATGTGTGCATTATGTAGTTGAAGAAAAAGTGATAAATATATCGTTGTTATGAAGATCACACTGTGTGAAACTTATGCCTATTTTCCTATTCTAGTGGTGATTTATGTTCTATGGTTATTGCATAAGCATATGTATATCTATGTTCAGGTAAAGTAAAGGTTCTTCCATTGATGAGTTAATATGGTTAATAATCCCGTACTTATGTACCCCTATGTCAATGACTGAATAGTAAAAGTAAGAGTGTTAAGTGCAATATGAAGCAGGCTTGTCTCCTATACTATTGTGTGTTTTGTGGTCTATGCTTGAAAGTGTATTATGATCTAAGAAACTGGATTTCTCAATGTGTTTTTTCTAGCATTTATGTTATCATACTGAATAATGTACACACACCCTCACTTTACATGCATGCTTACAAGTAGTATAGGTTGTGGAAACTATTAATATGGATGTTAAGCTTATGTTTGTGAAAGTATGATATGTGTTTCCTTACCTAGGATGACTTGATAGGTGTACTAGTATGGGTAAGGGTATGGTACTTTGCATATACATTCAACATGCGTGCCTTGATATAATATTTTTTAGGTTTTGTTTTTATGTGCATGAATATGAATGGATGAACACGTGTAACCTTAATGTGTTATGTGAAAGGAGTTATCCCATATATTTATCCAATCACAAATTAATTATGATCTAGTCAATAGAGGAGCCTTGAAAGGTGTGCTCATGTGTATCCTTAACTAGAGAGTACTAATGATATATAGTATGTCCATCTTAAAGGGTTTTAAACTTGATTTAAGTTAATGAACTACCATTTTTGACCTATGAGCTAGACATATAGGGAGTCAATAACCTAAGCATATATTTTATAAATTAATGTAATGGATTTTTAATAAAGAGAACTTATCTTAGCACCGAGTTATGTTGATAAGGGCATGTGATGACTTCCCATAGAGGAAGATTAACCCTGTGTTTCAATAAAGGGTGTTGAATCCACAATGTGGGGTACTCATCCAATGGATTACAATTAGAGGAGTCCTCAATTGCCAAGTGGTATTTATAGGGATTATACCTATCTCTTAGTTCCATAAACTGTGCTTCCCACATAGGATTTAGCAATATGATATCAATTAAAATGCTAGCATGTGTTAATGTTTTACCTTTCCTAGGTAATAAAACCCTCCATTGGTGTAAGACTCTATAATACCTATTTCAATGTTTAGCACATAGGGTATTAGTGTCGGTTAAGGCTATAGTTTCCTTAATGTAAAATTGATGATGGAAGTAAATGACTAAGACCCTAAATAGGCTGACCTAAGGGAAATTAAATAGGATATGAGGAAGTAATTAACCTATCTAGATATTAAAGAAATAGCTACTTAGGATGTTCTAGTATGGTGTTTTAAGGTACATGATTATTATTATGTCTTTGTTCATGGAATGGTGGTATTTGTCTATTTGTCATGAAGATGTGCATGGTGTGAGTCTATGTGATTTCGTCTTATTCTCATATGCACTATGTGAGTCTTAATGACTATATGACAAAGGTTTTTCCATGCGTGGATGAAGTTGCCTTTACTTACTGTGTTGACGTATGAATTAAATGTTAAGGTTTGTGCTGTCATGATGGGTTTATAAGTATTTGTGAGGTTATGAGGCCTCACATTAACATTGCCCTAGTAGGTTAAGATTCGGGTCATTAACAAGGTCTTATGACGATTCATATGAAAAGAAATAAATATATGTGTAAATCTATGCAACTTATTGTAAAGCAAATGAAGTCTTGACTTAATTGTCTCTTTGATATATGATGTTATATGTTGGCTAGTGTAGGTTCAATGTATGCTTTCTTTGTTTCCTTAAGGTGATGCATTCCACCAAGTATCACTAGAGGGTTACTTGGGAGGTTAAAAAATAAAAGAAAAGAATGCCCACTATAAAAAAGGAAATAGTTCAATGCAATGTGACTTAAAAATTGACTTAAATTCTATATTTTAACCCCTATGATATTTGGTCTTTGAATATGTCTATATGAAGTATATGAACGATATAATTTCTATTGTATAAGAGGTTTTATGAAGATATAATCCAAAAAGGCATGAAGTATGATTTAAAGAAAATGTCCCTTTTAAATACATGTTTTTGCATGGTTGCGATAATTAGTGCATTCTTGTACTAATCCCATTCTTCTCTACTTTTAAAACATAATTTAGGTTATGGATTTTTAAAGGATGTCTTGAACGATGAGAATGTTGATAAATGATTCCCAAGCTAATATTATATATACATATATATATATATATATATATATATATATATATATATATATATATATATATATATATATAAAAGAGGTAATGTTCTCGAATATTATGTGCTAAGAATGTTTTAAATTTCTGCTAAATTTACCATGAGAAATGTGCTTAATGATAACTATGGTCTAGTATAAGACCTAGTTGAGGTCAAGAACGCCATGGTTCTTCTAGTAAGGGCTCCCTAGATGTGACAAAGGTGGTATCAGTTTATCAGGTTTTTAAAGTATTTTAGGTTCCATGAAGTCTCATATTGCAACGTCTAGTAGAGTCTCATATCATTGATGGTGAGTCTCGACACATTAAATGGTAAGTGAGGCTATAAGATTATAGAGTTTCCCTTCTTCATCATTCTCAAATCATGCCATATAGCTTCACTCTTTAAGATCTCTCTCTTATGTTTTATTGTCTAGTGGTCTTTTAGATGTTATTGCTTGGGTGAGATTGTTCTCTAAGCATGAGGGAGAAAAAGGCGAGTTTAAATTTTGATCTTTGTTTTACGGTATGATTTGTATGTGTGAAGGTGACTTTTGGCATATTTGATAATGTGATGCCATTTATGGCTAAGTATGAGATTTATGTGAAATAACATATTATATTGAGAAGTGTATATCATTATAGGATTAAAGCATCCTGAATGCTATTTTTATTAGAATGATTTATTTTGCAATAATGTGTTTCTATATGGTTTTACATGATTGTGTCGTAATACTATTATTTGAACTTTAAATGTTTAGTTACTACCTATGAAAGCATGCTACTCTAAGAATAAGTTATTAAAGGTGGTCAATGTTGCCTTTGTTATATGTGTGAACCTTAATGATTGATTTCCATGGATTGTAGTTCTTGGTATAGACTTAATCCTCGGTGTGAAGGTAGTATGCATGTTTATATACGATTAGTTGGTAAAGTTTTGTATCTCATATTGTCATGCTTTTCCCATCAATTTCCTAAATGATGCATTTTTGAAATTTGGAAGCATGTCCATTGTACTGCGTAGCAGCTTACTGTAAGATTTTTCGGAATCGACTAAATTTTCCGTTCATTGTAAGTTGTTGAAATGTTTATACAGTTGTTGCATATGAGCATGATAATTAATGTAAAAAGGAGACTTGCTATTTGGTATGAGGAATGAAATTTTAATGACATGGTGAGTCGTAGATGTCTTTCTCACTTCTTACTGTGTTGTGAGTTCCTTGATGTTGTGGAATTGATGTTTACCCTACAATTGAAGGTAATATTATTTTCTTTGTATGGTGATGATATGGGTCCTATTGACCTAGAAGTTACGTTAATTTTATGATTAAAGAAGAGAAAGAGTCCTTATGGATAAATTTCAATGTTTCTTTCCCCTAATTTTGCATGACCTTGGTGTCTATTGTATTGTTAAAAAAATTATTAGGTTAAATAGTATGACCTAATTTTATAATTTGGGGATAATTTGCCTAAAATTACAAGGTTTGGAATACCTCCGTGTTCCAATATTAACTTATTGTAATCCCTTCTTATGTGGTAATCACTTTTAAGTGATGAAAATTAAGGTCTTAAGTTTAGATCCTCTTAAAATAGGGTTAAGTTGGTCTGATTGGGTTTACCCTAAGAGAGGTATGGTGATGGAGTAGTAATATTGTATATACTTTCTACCTTTTCCTTCTATTCTTACTTGATCTTGAAACGAATGAATTTCTAGTAAGCTTGTTCATGAATAGAGTTTTGTATAAAGTATGAATTGCACTAAGTTTATATGTTTGGTATTTATTGATTGACATTCCTTAAGGATATTTAAAGATTTTAAAGTGCATGAAGGGAAATTTTGATAAAAATCAATGTTTTCTTATGTGTATTGTGCATCTTAACATGCTAATTGGGAATTTATCTTCATAAGGTACGATAAGAAAATTTGTTGTGGTCACTTATGAAGTGTAATGTTTATCCTTATAATGGAAGTTGAGTCTATTTAAATTGGAAAATGTAGAGTCTCTTGAAAACCATTTGACTTGTATGATTTGGAATGCATGATTGTGGCTCACTCTTAAGAAGTCAAAGAATCTTTAGCTTAGAGTTAATGTGTGTGCCTGCGATTTTAGTTACTTTTCCAAATGATGCTTACAGTGAACGGTTTTGCAAAATTGGAAATGGAAATTTTGTTAAATGAGTTCCTAATTGTTTTGATGACCTTAGTGTGACCTACCATTTGGACTTCACTAAGAAGGAAACATGAACATGCCTTGGTTTAAATGTCGAGAAATTCTCATTTAACAAGGAAATTGACCTTGTGCTTTTCATAGGAGTAAACTCATGATACATGTAAGTGTTTTGAGGAGAAGGAAATTCTTCTATGGACACCACTAAGAATTTTATGGTTGAATATGACATTCATGGCACTAGGTCTAACTAAAAAAGATCTTAGTTGGTTTAATTAACTCAAGTCTATGTGCATTGAAGTATGAGTGCCTAATTATTTCTTGAATGTTGTTGAAATCTGGCTAAGTGTTACTTAAATAATAGTTAGAAGATGAGCTCTTAATTAATTGAATTGTAATGACCATGTTATAACTAGGAGAAGGATGTTCCTCCTACAAACATGATAAGAGCCTTGGTGTTTGATACATTAAAGAGTTAGTGAATGAATATTTTGCTTGCTTGTGTGCATTGAGTGCTAAAATTATTTGAAGTTGTTTTACTTGTAAGTAATGTGAATTAAATTATATATGATTATATTAATAATGTTATGAACTTCTCTATTATTCATTAAAGACCTTGTTGTGAGTAAAGTGTTCTAACTGTAATTCGAGGACAAATGTTCCCAAGTGGGGGATATTGTAAGACCCCCAAAATGAGTTAGGGAAGTCTAGAGACTAACATGACTGTCTTAAGGTTGTAAGGTCGTAAAATGACTTATAATATCGTATTGAGGTAGTGTGAAATGTTTGAGGTGATTTGGAAGTCAAACGTCAAGGGACGACCAAGACGTTCAACAACTAGCCAACTATGTCCCTCATGAGTTAATAATTACGCATAATTGTTGTAGTTATCTTATAAATTCTTAAAATAAGTTATAATTATTTTATAGTTACTATATGGAGTTTCTTTAAGTTGGGAGGTCAAACGTCCAACAACGTCTAAGACGTTTGTAAGTTAATCCTTTAGACTTTCAAGTATGTCTTTAAGGGGCCTACCATGTTTGGACATTTTTATGTGTGCATTTTTGGAGAAAATTTCATGAAGTTCCTTGAATTTTTAATGTGTGTATATACATTTAAAACGTCCATGTATGACTTCTCTACGGCCCCGCAAAAGGGCCCACAAGAAGGACCTAAGGGTAGTATAGACAATGTCTTTGCAGTGTCAATCGACGCGCAAAAACAATGCCCCGATGGTTGACTGATTCCCAATTGATGTGGAGGCATCTATGAAAACTTAGCCTGGGGAAGTCATGGCCACATGACATCCGTAGACCCAATCGATGGAGGGCAAGGAACGGCCCTTCGATGAACCAATGCCCCATCATTGGGTTCATCGATGCTGGTTGGTGCATCACTTCCTCTGCACTGCTCATTAAAGGGGTGAATTCACACGTCCTTACCTTAACATCATATGTTTATTCAGATTTTTTAGGTTTATAGAAGTGATAAAAACTATGATAAACCCATTCCCAATCCCATACACACAAAATAGACTTTCCCTCCAACAATCTTCTCCCTAGAAACCTCCATTGTTGGTGAAGGTCAAGAACAACTTCGAGCTTGGATTTCTATGTTTTTTTCATCATGTTTTAAATTTTTTCATGTATATAAAGGTATGGTAATCCTTAATCTGTATGTAACCTTTCACTTAGAGAGTTAATCTTAATATTTTTTAAAAAGTTTCATGATCAAATCTCTTCTTCTTAAATGTAGCCAATGTTCCTTCTCAAAACTATTTTAAAGGAATAGTCATTATTAATTGATGATAATTTGATTGTTTTAACATGATGTTAATCCAATTGCATTATGAACCCATCTCCCTTCCCAAAATTGATTTTGCTCTTTTATGGGCATTGTGATCATGCTTTGTTAATGATTTAATTGCTATTCTCATACGTTGAATTGGTTACTTTGATTAATCGATTAGGAAGGATCCAGGTGGATCAATGTATGAAGATTTGAAGATGCTTAGTCTATAACTCTATATTTTCACTGTAATATGGACTTTTTAATAAATAATAGTGGAATTTGATTGTGATGTGGTTCTTGTAGGTACTGCCTTAGGTTAATAGTTGATTGAATTTGTGTGTATAAATATGGTATGATTAGAATAAAGAATGCTTGGTGTAAATCGATCTAGGTTCTTCTAAGCTATTAGGTAGTAACTTATGATGTTGACGTTAGGATGGTTATTGTGTGATTCAATTATGGTAAATTTCCTTGGCTAATGCCTAACATGTATATTATTGTTAAAAGATGATTGATGATCAAGGCCATAGGGAATTAAAATTATTTTCCATTTCCTCTACTCTCTTTTGAATGACAGTTTAATGCCTACGTTGGTATCTTGATCTTGTAGGGCTTTAAGCATGATATTTGTTATGTTAAGTGTATGGGTAGCTACTTCCCTATAATGATATTATTGGTGAAAAATGATCTATAATCCATGTAAGGTAAATTCGTTACTGGTCTATGTCCTTCTACATTGTAGCAAATTAATGATGTGTTGTACAAGTTTGTAGCATGACCTTGTAGTATCTTATCACAACTTCGTATATGATTATTATGTTTTAGATACTTCCCTATACTTAAAATATTTATGAAAGACTACTAATGATCAACGAGGAACAAAGGCTAATGCATTGGTAAGAATTGCTCTACTCTTCTACTTCTCTACCTCATTATAGTAGTATTGATGAAGCCTTATATGACACTGTATGGTTTGGTCCACTTTTGGTGGCGGTGTTTACTTATTATCAATAGATATATGTGTTGATTATGGACTTGGAGACAAAGTTATGAATATATAAATGTGTTGTTATGATGATAACTTTATGTGAAGCTTATGCCTACTTTCCTATTCAACTGGTCATTTAGGTTTTATGAATATTGTATAAGCATGTGCATATCGATGTTAGGGTAAAATATAGGTGCTTCCATTGATTAGATAAATTGTTAATAATCCGTTACCTATGTATTCAAATGTAAATGCATGAATAGTATAATTTAGGAGTCTTAGGTGTAATTTGAAATTGACTTGTCTCCTATGCTATTTTTTTGGTGTTGTCTACACATGAAAGTATAATATGGTCTAAGTGAATGGATGCCTTAATGTCTTGTTGATAGCCATTGTGTGATCATATTGACCTATGTACACACACTATCACTTTACATGCATACTTACAAGTAGTATAGGTCAAGCAGTCAAAATTAAAGGTCGTTCTCTTATTCAATAGTGCCTACTACTTTGTATGTTAAGCTTATGACGATGAAAGTATGATATGTGGTTCCTTAAATAGGATGACTTGTTAGGTGTACTAGTATGGGCAAGGGTATGTGACTTTTCCTATTCATTGCACATGTGTGCCTTGATGGGATAGTTGCTAGTTTTGGTTTCTCTGTGCATTAATATGAATGTATGAACATGTCTGACCTTAACTTTTATATTACTAGATTTCTCACATATATGTATACACACACACATGATCTAGTCCATAGAGGGACCTTTAAAGGTGTGCCCAAGTTTATTCTAAACTAGATAATGCTAATTATATATGTTATGTCCATGTGAAAGGGTTTCTCACACGATTTAGGTTAATGAACTCTCATCTATTACGTATGAGCTAAATATATAGGGAGTCAATCTCCTAAGATTTTATCTTATAAAGAAATGTAATAATGGCTTTTCAATGAAGGGAAGTTAGCATAGAATCGACTGAACTTGACATGTCGAGGTGATTATTTCCCATAGAGGAAGATTTAACCTATAGATGTACAAGGGGAGTTGACTCCCCAAAGAGGGATACTCATCCAATGGATTTCCATAAGAGGAGGACCCAATTGCAATGTTTTATGTAGAGGTATTACACCTATCTATTAGTTCCATAATCTATGCTTGCCACGTAGGATCTATCAATTTGATTTTAATTAAAATACTATAATGTGTTAATGTTCTACCTCAGTTAGGTAAGTATACCTTCCATAAGTGTAAGTCTCTACAAAAACAAAATCCATGTTTAGCACCCATGGTCTTAGTGTCGATTAAGAGTATAGTTTTCCTAAAGTAAAATGGATAATGTAAGCAAATGAATAAGACCAAACTAGGATGACATAAGGGAGGTTACTTAGGACTGGTGGAAGTAATGAACTCATATCTAGACATTTCAAAAGCAGCTCCTTAGAATGTTCTATGAAGTTGTTCTAAAGTGTATGATTATGATTATGTCTTTATGCTTGGGATTGTGGTATTTGTATATTGTTAATGAAGATGTGAATGGTATTAGTCTATGTAATATTATATTATTCTTATTTGCACTATGTGAATCTTAATGATTATATGATGAAGGTCTTGCCTTGCTTGGATGAAGTTGTGTTTACTTACTATGTTGAAGTATGAATTGAATGTTTCGGTTTGTGGTCTCATGATGGGTTTACTAAGTATGTATGAGTTTATGGGCCTCACATGAACAATGTTTTATAATGATGTATATGAAAAGAAATAAATATATGTGTAAATGTAGGTAACTTACTGTAAAGTTAATGAAGTATTGACTTAAATGTGTCTTTGATATATTATGCTTATATGATGTTATAAATTGTCTTGTGTAGGTTGTACGTATGATTCTTTGTGGCCTTAAGGTGATGCATTGCACAGAGTATCACTAGAAGAGGGTTAGTTGGGAGGTTAATGAATAAAATAGAAGAATGCTTAATGTAAAGAAGGAAATAGTTCACTATAATGTGAGTTGAAAAATGACTTAAATTCTACATGTGATCTTATATGATGTTTGCCCTTTGAATTAGTCTATATGAAGTATTTGAATGATATAAAAGCTATGTTATAGAGATTTTATGAATATTTACTCAAAATGGTATGAATTGTGATTTTAAGAAAATGTCCCATTTAAATGAATTTTTTGCATGGTTGTCATATTTAGTGCATTCTTGTACTAATTACACTCTTCTCTACTCTTTACACAAAGTGTAGGTTATGGATGCTTAAAGTATGTGTCGAATGGTGATGAGCTTGATAGATGATTACCAAGCTCAATGAAATTAATCCTTAAGTTCAAGAATCTCCTACTTATGTTTACTGTAAGTTTATTAGTTGTATATTTAAGATTATATAGTAAGGGTCGTCTTCCGAATGTACTCTATAGTTGTTGATTATAAGATGGCAAAGAGACTTAGGGTCTAAGTATGTAATAGAAATATATATATATATATATATATATATATATGAGGCAATATTCTTGCATATGATGTTCTAAGAATGTTTTAAATTTTCGACTAAATTTACTATTACAAATGCGATGAATGATAACTATGGGTTAGTATAAGTCTTTCGAGAGGTAAAGTACGCCATATTGATTCTAGGGTGTGCTCCTCGGATGTGACAACCTCTATCCGAAATGATGGACAAAGGTTCTCCATATAACATCACTATCTCTTTAAAGTAAAATTTGGCATAATCCTCCGCCGAATATGTGACTTTGCTGTGAAGGAAATGTGCGGTCTTGGTTAGCCTATCCATAATGACCCATGTCGATTCATGTTGTCTTCTAATACGAGGTAACCTCACTACAAAGTCTACGTTAATACCCTCCCATTTCAATGTATGAATATCTATACATTGATTCAAGCCACCCGACCTTTGATGCTTGACTTTCACTTATTTGCAATTTCAACACTTAGCAACAAGGACCGCTATGTCCATATTCATACCATTCCAATAATATGTTTCTCGTAAGTCGTTCGTTCATATTTGTAGCACCCAGGTGAATGGAATACCAGGAGCCATGAGCCTCTTTACATTTTCCTCTCCCTTAGTTCCAAGGGAAAGAACCTATCAAGGAAATCCATTTTGAAATCTCACTGTGTAATTCAGACATCTATAACCTGCCTCTCATCCATCCATTGCTCATACCATACTACAGTTGCATCTTTGAGTTGGTAGGCGGCTAATTCAGCATTTTCATGAGAAGAAACACCCATAGCATCTAGAACCTTGAACATTTCATCAATACAACATTGTGTGTCTTCCTCACCTTAGAACCATAAAAAGTAAGGGGATTCATCCATGTGAAATCACATATCCTTGAAGCGGTGGTATTAGCATCGGCTTTCACTTGAGACCTTGTATCTCTAGTAACTTGGGTAGCCAACAATTGACTCAAGATCTGAATGGTCTATCTTATCTCAACATTTGACATAGCCCCTTCTTCAATAGAAATATGAAGGTTTTGAGGATGTTTAGGGGGAACCGCCTCATTAAAGTTCTCCTCTCTGGCACTTCGAGCATTGTTCTCCATTGTATTCATTCACTATAATCACTATAAAAGTATTATACTAATGGACTAAATAGAGCTAGGAGTCTTAGGCACAACAAAGGAATAACAAGAGAGTGAATGTTCCTAAGAATCACATAGTCTTTCATTCATAAGTGTGGCGCGCTCCACAATTATATATAAGACCCTATATCGACGTTTAATGAGACATCAATCCTAAGATTTACTTTAACCTAATGCTCTAATACAAAGTTTATTACGAACTAAAGTACCCCCTAGGCATAATCAGCACCGGCATTCTCTATGAGGACTAAAACAAGCCCTCAGCGTTCATCATAGCATATCATAGGTAAGAAAATACGGGAAAATTAATTTTGTTTACTTATATATCAAGGAAGTATACGTAGAACCTTACATGTAAATCATACATAGGCTTCTCACATAAATAAGATAGATAGTAATTTAATCTAATACTTTCTCTAACATTAAACCATCTATAAAGTGAATAACTATAGTTTTGGCATAGGCCTTAGTCTATTGCAATTTGCCATATAGGCTTCAGTAAAAGTCTCAACATTAGAATGAAATATTAGTCTTAAAACATAGAAAAAACTAATAAGGCTTGATGTGTGGCTTTATCCTTGGAACTCGTGAGGACTTACACAATTGATTTAGGAATGAGCAAAGTCTTCTTCTTCAATAACCAACAATCTCCTCAATGGCCCGAACCTAAAATGTTTTGGGAAAAGTGGAAAAATATGGGTTAGTTCAAAAAATATGTACAAAGTATGGATTCTACGCACAAAATCATCAATGTATTAGAAAAGGAACAATTTAGTCAAAACTATGCAAAATGACAAGCAAATCTATATACACATATAAGGAACATCATAATCATATCAACATATAAGTAACTCAAGCAACATTTGTGCAATGCCAAGAACAAAGCCTCTTAACCCATTTCAAAGCTAAGTATCACATAAGCAAACCATTTCATACTTACAACATATTCTCATACGTAACATTCCTCATATATCATTATTAGTCATAGTTTATTAACATAATCATAATAGAACCGTACTAGTATCATCCTATAGGATCCCACATGTGCAATGTGTAAGAGAAGTCACATACCCTCCCTCACACTATGTAGTAACTTTTAGGACAACCCTAATAGGAGTTCACATACAATACATGTTTATACCATTGCTTTAGTTAAACAAGTAACACAACCACACATGAGACCAAGTGAGCTTCATCGAATCTAGTATTCTACCCCCACAACGAAAAGAGAGGCTTAACACTTGCCTAATGTGCAACAATTCATACGTAGATATTCTAGGTGGATCCTCTAAGCTAGAGTCGTATGCACACACATAGTTAAGGGGCAAGGAGATGATTTCTAGAAACCTTGACTAACTAAGCACGAAGGTTTCCATATAACGAGACGATATATATCTTTGGAATCCATACTAATAGTCTTGAAGTAATCAATATGGGAGACTGGAATTACTAACGTAAGACCTCCAACTCATTTACATGCCCTTTCGGTGCTAAGAAATTATTCCATCTAATTATCAGCATACAAATTCACATTAGTCTCTTTTAGACCTTTAGGTAAACATCTTATCATAATAGCTCATAAGTTAGAACTATCCTTTCAATTTAGACACAACAATATAGTCTTAAAAGACTTTATTCAATCGTAATATGATCACATCATATCATAGTTACATACTTGATAGACAATTAATGGGTCTAATGTTATGGATGAGGAATCCTTGACACAACATCACAATAACACAATTAGATATTGCATCATTATCACATTATAGGTTTCACCTTGCATAATTGAGATCAAAGAAGAATGAAGATCATACCTCATTTCCATGCATGGGAGTTCATACTTCAATACACAAGAACTCAAAATCAACATATGAAATAGGTCAAATCATGAAGTATTAACATAACTAATAAAAAAGTAAACTAACGGCATATTCATCACCCTTAACAAATTCACCTTAATCAATCCAAGAAATTAGGTATTAGGAGAGAAGACATGTGTCAAGGAAAAACTCTTACGAATTCATAAATTGACCATCAATTGATACTTAAATAACATTAATTTATCATAAATCTTATAATTTAGTTTTAGAAAGATGACCCGTGTTAGGAGAAAACCCCTTGTTTTGGGGGATATAGAAATAATGTTTTGAAGGACCTCTTTGGGAAAGGAATCCCAATACTTAAAGAAACCATAACTTATGGATTAGAAAGAAAAATTTGGGTTTAAAAACATGAAGGCTTGATATTCTTCATGGAGATCTAATAGTCTTCAATGGTGTTTTGGAGGAAGAGAATATTTGGGAAAGAGAGAGAGATTTTTGAGTTAAACTTATGGTAATCAATTTTTCTATTAAAAATAGACAAAAATCTAACGCTGAGGCATTGTATAGTCACCCATTAAATTACCCAAAATGCCCCTCAGATAAATGGGAATATTTGGTAAGTCAAAACAGCCAATGTACTACTTTTTACAAATCTGGGAATTTGCTCCGCGTCGTGGAGTCGAAATAAACTTTTTATTTGAAACATAAATTTGAACCGGTTAGGTCAATGTGGGTTATGTAGCAGCCCACAAAATCCTGACTTGCTCAGGCTGCTTTGGCAGCCTGCCCACCCAAGTTGGGGTCCTTCCCAAGGACCCTTCTAGTGGTCTTGGGTTTCATTATTGGATATTTAGACTCTATATGCTAAAATATACCTATATAAAGTAGTTTACTTGTTTAAGACTTCATTTGACCATCAAAAACATTCCCAAAACATGGGGATGTTAACTAGTTAAATTTCACTAGTTTTCGAATGTTAAGGCCTTTCTTTAATCCTATTGCTCCAATAATTTTTAAACAAGTTATTTATACTTATTTAGGTCTAAAACCATAATTACTCAACATATAATGCTCTACTACAAGTAGAAATTTCTGAGTGTGTCACTCTACTCCGGTACTGGCCTTATCGGAGGGCACCAAAGTGTTTGTCATATATTGTGATTTTTCTCGAGTGGTCTTTGGTTGTGTTATTATTAAACATGTAAAGATGATATCATATACCTCTAGAAGATTTAATGTACATGAGAAGAACTACCCAACTCATAGTCTTGAATTAGCAGCCGAAGTGTTTGCCATATAAATATGGAAGCATTATCTATATGGTGTACATATGGATGTTTTACCAACCACAAGATCCTTTATTATGTGTTCACTAAAAAGTAGTTGAAACTCCGACAATGAAGGTGGTTAGAACTCTTGAATAATTACAAAATGAGTCTTCTCCACCACCCCGACAAAGACAATGTAGTAGTTAATACTCTATGTAGAATGTCAATGGATAGTGTGGCTCATGTAGAAGAGGGTGAGAAAGATATATTGAAGTATGTTCATAGATTTACCAGCTTGGGTGTTCGGTTAGAAGATTCTCCAAAAGGGGATGTCATGGTTCATCATAACTCTGAATCATCATTGGTGGTATAGGTAAAGTTAACAACATCTTGATCCTCTATTGATGTAGTTTAAGGAATCAGTTCTTAGTAAGCTCAGTGAATCTTTCTACCAAGGGGCATGTTGTACTTAGGTAACAAGGTAGGTTGTGTATACCAGATGTTGATGAATTAAGAAGACCAATTTTGGAGGAAGCCCATAGTTCTTGATATTTTACTCATCTGGGTACCACCAAAATGTATCATGGTCTTCAAGAGATCTATTTGTTGGAAGGTTTGAAGAAGGATGTAGCGGAGTCTAAGCATCAAAGGCCGGGAGTTCTAACACAAGTAATGTGTGATCCTACGTGGAAGTGGGAATAGATTTATATAGACTTCGTTGTGAGGTTGCCTCAAACATGGAGTAAAAATTACTCCATTTGTGTTATTGTGGATAGATTGATAAAATCCATTCACTTTATCCTCTTCAAGTATAACTTTTTGGTGGAGTATTATGCAAGATTATATACATTAATGCCACAGTAAGCTTACATAGGATACCTTTGCATCATTTCATAACGAGCCGCCCACTTCACTTCTCATTTTTGAAAGTTTTATAAAAAAGGGTTGGGTACTCAAGTGAATCATAGAAACAGTTTTCATTATAAAAGGGATGGTCAAGTGGATCGTACAATTCAAACCCTAGAAGATACGTTAAGAGCTTATGTAATAAATTTCAACGGAAATTAGGGTAATCACCAACCATTGGTTGAGTTCTACTATAATACTAGCTACAAGTCAATTATTTCCATGGAACCATTTGAAGCACTTTATGAAATGACATGCAGTTCTCCAGTTGGTTGGATTGAGGTTGATGATTATTCACTACTTGGTCTTGAAATAATCTATGAAGCATTAGAGAAGGTTCGGATGATAAGTAATAGTTTGAAAATAACCTCTAGTCCGCAAAAGTCTTATTCTGACAATAGGAGAAAGGACCTTGAATTTGAATTAGGTGAAATGAAGTATTTAAAGATTTCACCGATGAAATGTGTGACGAGATTCGACCGAAAAGGGAAACTAAATCCCCGGTATGTGGGTACCTATGAGGTTTTGCAAAAAGTAGGAAATGTTGCATATGAGTTGATACTACCTATTGAAATATTTTTGGCTCATCCGGGTATTTCATGTCTCCATGCTTAAGAAATATATAATTGTGAATCCATGTCCATTCTCCCTATTGAAGGGTTAGGTGGGGAAGAGAACCTATCCGATTATGAGGTTCCGGTGGAAATAAAGTGGTCAACAAGTTGATGAACAACTATTTTTCCTACATAAAAGTCCTATGAAGAAACAACCTAGTTTAGGGAGTAACATTGGAGGCCGAGGCCGACATGAAGTCCCGTTATCCTTACCTTTTTCCTCAAAATTCTCTCCAAAGTTGAGGTTAGCAATACTCTTAAAATGAACTTGTCTAGAATTTCTACTATGCGAATATTATTGATGACGGTTTATGCTAGCTAAAATGAGTTTTCTTGTAAACATGCTCGTTTCCTTAACATTCACATATTTGTGACTATGTGAATAGTTTTTTTCATGAAATAGTTTTGAGTAAGTTTGTTCCTTAAAGGATTTTTTTAATAGGTTACTGTTGATGTTATGTTTATTTTATGTTGACAATGAGAAGGTAGTTCCTGATGTTGTGAAGTTGAGCTGTTATATGTGAGAAATTGAGTTTTGAGTTCCTATGTATAATGTTATTATTATGTGTTTATTTGATTTGTGAATTACTCATATGGGATGTTATCATTATGTTTTTATGTTTTTTATGTTATTGATGGTTGGGATTCTAGTCTTGAGTAATCCTCTCGCTATAAAAAGATTTTTGGTGTCATTCACGGACGAATGTTCCGAAGTGGGATAATGTGACACCCCAAAAGTCCTATGAACAAGAATAGGGCATTACCTTTTAAATAATGAGTAAAGTAATGTTTTCATACAAAGATTAATATAAGAATGTTTAATTAGAAGTATTAGAGCCTAAATGTCAAAGAAAGGCCTTGACGGTCGGAAACTAGTGAAATTTAACTAGTAGCTGTCTGTATTTTTGGTAAAGGTCTGGCAGTTCAAATTAAATGTAAAACTTATAAAAATACTTTAATAGGTAAAATAATTTTTATTGGGTCAAAGCGTCCAGTCACGACTCTCAAAGGACCACCAAAGGGTTATTAAAAGTGAACTGAACATTGGAAACATACATACAACAAAGGTGTGGAGTACCTCGCGTGTCACACAAAAAAACTGGATGCAAAATTCTTTTCTTACGATGCGGTTCCTTTGCGAGGTTCACTTCCTCAACCCTGATTACATAAAAAACAATTGGAATTTCCCCCGCAACGCATAAAAATTTTCAATATTCGTTAGCGTCATTTTAAAGTCAATTTGACTTCATAAAAAGACCCAATTAAGTGAGGGGGTACTTTGTGTAATTTTGGGGGTAAATATATATTTATTTAGGGTATGTTTTGAGTAATTTTTACCCATTCAAATTAATTCCCTAAAGCACTCTCACTTCTCTCTAAAAATTCTATCTCTACTAAACCTCCATTGGAGAGAAATTTGGAGCTTGGAGAAGAAACCCAATTTCTCAAGTTCCTCACTTCAATTTCGTGGGAAATCTTCAATCAAAGTATGGGGATTTTGATTCATGGATTATTTTCCCCATGAATCCCTTCTGACATCTATTTTCGAACATTTATTGTAGCAAAAACTAGGGCTTTTAATCTAGCCATGGGATAAATCAAAAATTATTTTCTCTATGTTATATGTGTTTAATTATAAATATATATCTATTAATTGATCTATTTTGAAAATCATCCAAGAACCCATGTGCACCCTATGCACTAATTTCTTGAATTATAATGGATGAATTGAGTGCATATGAACATAATGCATTGGAATTGGTGAATTATATAGTAATCGAAGAGGTAGATGGGGGTGGTCATGATTTAGACTCTGAAATTCCTTCCATTGAGTCAACCCTCGTAATGAGGTCTATTCTAGTATTAATTCCAATATTCCTCTTGAATGGAAAATTGATTTTGGTATCAAATTTCAATCCTTCATTATCGGATGGATCCGGCCGAATTGAAAGAGTTGAAGGCTCAACTAAAAGATTTACTAGACAGAGGCTTTATTCAGCATAGTATTTCTCCATTGGGTGGGCCTATATTGTTTGCAAAAAAGAATGATGTACCATTAGAATGTGTATTGATTACCATCAACTAAAGAAAGTCACTGTCAAGAACAAGTATTCTCTCCCTCAGATAAATGATTTATTTTATCAACTCCAAGGTTCAAGTTACTTTTCGAAGATTGACTTGAGATCAGGATATCACCAACTTAGGGTGAGAGATAAAGATATTCGCAGTATGACATTTCTAATAAGATATTATTACTATGAGCTCATAGTAATGTCGATTGGTCTTACTAATGCTCCGGCGGCGTTTATGGACCTAATGAATAGGGTGTTTTTAAGTTACATGGATTCATTTGTTATTGTCTTCATTGATGACATCTTGGTATATTTCAAAAATGAGGGTAAACACATGGACCGTTTGATGGAGGTGTTGCAAGTTATTAAGGAACACCAATTGCTTTCCATGATTAGAAAATTTGAGTTTTGATTGAGGTTGGCAGAGTTACTTCGTCATATCATCTCTAGTGAAGGTGTAGAGGCTGATCCAAGGTAGACCAAAGCGGGTAAAAATTGGCCTAAGCGCTTGACTCCTAAGGATATCAGGAGTTTTTCAGGGCAATCCAGTTAGAATGGAAGGTTTATCGAAGGAATCACGTCTCTTGCTTCTCCCTTGACAACCTTCATCCAAAAAATGTGAAATTTTATTGGTCCAAAGCATGTGAAAAGAAATTCCAAATATTCAAGGATACGCTTACTTTTACTCGAGTATTGACCATACCAGAGGGTACGAAGGAATTTTTTGTTTATTGTGATGCATCCCGAGTCGGGTTGGGGTATGTTCTTATGCAACAAGTCTATGTTAAAGCCTATGCTTCTACGAAACTGAAAGATCATGAGAAGAATTATCCAACTCGTGACCTTGAGTTAGTGGCCGTTTTATTTTACTTGAAAATATGGAGGCATTATGTTTATCGGGTTCATGTTGATGTGTATACGGACCACAAAAGTCTCCATTATGTATTCACTCAAAAGAAGTTGAATCTCCGGCAACAGAGATGGTTAGAGTTGTTCAAAAACTTTGACATGAGTGTTATCTGTCACCCAACAAGGCTAATGTGGTAGGTGATGCTCTTAGTCTATTGCCCATTTGAAGTGTGTCCCATGCGAATGAATCCAAGAGAAACCTAGTGAAGGATGTTCATAGGTTGGCTCGTTAGGGGTTAGAATTCAAAGTTGTCAAAATGGTGGTATAGTGGCATATCAAAATTCCGAGTCATCTTTGGTGGTAAATATAAAGTCAAAACAACACCATGATCCATTATTGATGGAGTTAAGATAATCGATTCTTGGAAAGATGAATGAGTCTTCTCCTAATAGGGGGGGATGGTGTTCTTTGGTACCAAGGGAGATTGTATGTACCTAATGTTGATAATTTGAGGAGTAGGATCCTTGAAGAAGCTCATGGAGGCCGTTACTCCATTTATCAAGGTTCTACAAAGATGTACCAGAACCTTAAGGAAGTATTTTGGTGTTTTAACGACTGGAGAGTACCCCTTAGAATTAGGGAGCACCTTTAGGTCGTAACACGTATTACTTGACCCTTTAGGGTTTTGTACAAGATCTTTAATTATCATTAATTGCATAAGACATGAAAAGTAGTTCATAATTTAAAACATTTCATCGCATTTAATATAAAAGGCATTCTTTGATAAAAACTAAGAAATTCTCATTGTCACAAGCCAAACTTTAATGCACGACATAATATCATAGGGGCATGACCCTTTACATTAAAAGAAATACATAATAAGTCTTAAATAAGAAACTAACAAACATAGGCTATGTCCTCATATATCCAAGGACATGTCAAGTCATTAGAGTGTAGATTCCAAAGCTTCGCCTTCTAGACTTTTCCTTCTATTCAAACCTATATTCATTAACTATAGAAAAGTATGGGGTTAGTACAAAACAATGTAGTATGTATTGCATATGCAAAAACATGAAAACGGGACATTTTATTATAAATACGCTTTCATGCCAAAAAAGTTAAACTTTATTAATATAGGAGTAAAACAACATAAGAATCGTCATTTACACATAAAGAAGAATTTTCATAGTTTTAACAAAAGGGACCATTTTCAGTAAACACTTCAAAAATTACAGTGAACTCATTTTAGCATTACAGTGAATTCATTTTAGCATTTCACTGAAATATTTTAATCCCAAAACAGTGAACCAATATCATTAGAGGTTTTCCTAAATATGTTATACTTAAGACCACTAATCATAGACTTAATTTCTAGGGAGACAAGTCCACACATTAAAAACTATACTATAGAGGAGTATTCATACATTATGAACTTCACCTAGGTGCTTTAGTCCAATGGGACTTACAATTTATACTAAATGCAAAGTGACAGTAGCATTCCATACTAAAAATCCCACTTAGTGACCCTTTAAGTGTTCCTTTTGATCAAACACACCACATTCTTATCAAGACACTGTGAACCCCTAAGGTCAATCCAAGAGAGAGTGAACTCATTTTTGTAGGAGTTTCCCTAACAAGGATTATCCTATAACTCACCAAAGTAAGAAATGAAAGAAACACCCGTACACCTCCTTCAATACACACCAAATAGATCCTTAATACTACCTATTATAGGCTTACTCCGCTCGGGAGAACAAGTCACCACTTAATAAAAAGACATTACACATCAAATAAGACACACCAAGACTACCCTTACGAAATGCCTAATTAGTGCAATGAGTAGATGGTGTTCCATTCCACCACCTGCCCGAAGTAGTACACTCTTTTAGAATACTTAGCTCATCAAATACATAAATGACACACCAAGACTTCCCTTTCGGAATGCCTACCTAGTGAGACTGATAGATAACACCCCATTCCACCACCTATCCTTAGTAGAACAATCTTTAATTGAGTTAGTTCTTTCATTCATTCGTAGGGGAATAGGTTTAACGGATCTTAGTGCTTACATTCTTTTATAGCGGAATATCTTTAACCAACATAGACCATGAGAGATAGACATGGAATCCTGAATTCTACCCTTATCAGGGAAAGTTTCCCCACTTGCCTAGGGTAGGGTACTTCTTTTAGATTTTACATGGATTTCCCAATAGCTACACCTATGTGGGCGCGTAGTTAAGGGATAAGGAAATTGATACTAAGTAAATCATTCTCTACTAACGAGGAGTACAGATCTTAAGAGGTACATTGGGATACAACATATCAACACGCGAAGTGTAACCACCCCTTCTTCATATCCTCCCGGTGCTAAGAATAATTTCCCACAGATTCTCAACATTCTATACTATAGGTTAAGGATAAGTAGTTAACACCATATGTCGACTCATGAAGTTCATTCATCCTTCGAAATATCATAGAAATCTGTTAAGATGTAGTGAGGTTGCTAGTAAACACTTTATCTCACCTCACGAAGAGTGTTCACCGCAAA
Organism: Solanum lycopersicum; assembly: GCF_036512215.1. Classification (NCBI taxonomy): domain Eukaryota; kingdom Viridiplantae; phylum Streptophyta; class Magnoliopsida; order Solanales; family Solanaceae; genus Solanum; species Solanum lycopersicum. The sequence continues at coordinate 44,479,741 of NC_090807.1, forward strand.
ACTCTCCTTTTTACTTAACTTAGCTTCATTCATTCATTCAAGTGTATGTATATGTATGTATATGTGAAATCAACTTACACATAAGCATCATTTAATTTACATTCAATTCTATACATGCTTAGACCTTTTTTCATCACAATACATACTTTGACATGATTCAGATATTCGACTAAGTCATTTAGACATTATGTCTACCATACTTCTCGCAATAAAATTCATAATCCACATTAAAAAGAAGAAGAGCATAATTATATTACTTCACAAAATATTCCTTCATTGCCTCTTTGACAATACACAAGTAACCTCATATCCATACAATTCAAGTAAACATCGCCAGAAAAAGAGGACCATACCACTGAAGACCATTTCATAAATAAAGCTAAACAACATAACCAACTTACCCTTTATCTAAAGTTCCCTCACCCATAATAATTTATTCAACAATTCATCATAATATATCCCTCGGGGCAGTAACTAAACATCAATATCAACACAAGAAAACCAAAGCTCAAACACTACCAAAATAATGCTCATTCAACCCAATCCTTGAGCCAAAAATTGATAAAAAGCATTAACATTTTTTCATTGATGTTTTAGCATTAAAACTATCAACTAACATTAAAAACATCATGTTTGAATCATTAAAAACGTTTTAATGCAAGACCCATATTAAGAGTTAAAGCTAGAAGAAGTTAGGATTGAAAAGCCTTTTTGAAAATCTATCACAAAAGACTCCTTGAACGGAATAGAGTTTAACGATTACTACCATACCTTAAACATAAGAAAAACCACAAGATTTTTATGAAGAGAGGTTTACAAACAGATCTCCTAGGTCCTTCTTGAGCTTTAGCTTTTATGGTGTCTTGAGAGAGGGGTTTTTGGTTTTAGGAAATGAATTCTAAAATTAGGTCTAGGGTATGAAAAAATTTAATAAACCTTAAAGACAAGAAAATAACTTGATGAGTTCATAAAGGACTTGGGGTGAATTCACCAAACACCCCAACCCAAAAGTAGAATTTTGACAACTTTTTTGAAGCAACACCACGGACCATTTTTCAATTGATGCCCCATTGGTGGTGATTCGTTGGTTGGGTATGAGACACTCAAAATTGCAGGTCCTGAGTTCCAATAGATGGACGAAGTGGACGAGACATCGATTGGTCAACTGGCCGTCGACTGGTTTTTTTAATGGATACTGCCTAGATAGTTTTGGGTCCTAATCTTGGTGCCTTCTCTAAGGACCCTCGTGGGTCTCAGGTGGAATCGTACCCAGACGTTAAATCCCTAAACATAGTCTTCTAGGTCTTAGAAATATCCTATATCCATTTCGATTAAAACAGACGCGTAAAACTCACAAAAACACATAAAGATTTTCTAGGACACACCTTCCGAACGTCATGGACATTCTTGGACATTTGACCTCCAAACATTACCAAACATCACACACTGCATAAGAACATCAATGTAACTCAGTTTAAAACAAAACTAACTCTCAAATAATTTACGAGGCTCTAGTTTACTTTAGTTCCTTTTAGTGTGTTACATTCTCCCCAATTGGAATAAGATTCATCCTCAAATGACACTAAATACTTTAAGACATTCAAAGACTCAATCAGAACAAAATAAAACATCAAATCACGATCTAAACATTCATATTCAAGGAACAAACAAACAAAGTGCACAATTTAACATTTACAAACACTTTCACAATTAAAAATTAACCCTTAGGAACTACATTATCCAACATTAAATATTCTCATATATAACACTTATACACAAATTGAAACCACTATACAAGACAATACAATTTTTTGTAAAAAAATTAAGTTCTTATGGGGAGCATCAACTCACACAGTGAAACGTGTTAGAAAATCCTACAATTCATCCTTTATGAAATTCATCAAGAAAGCATGAATTGTATATAAAAAAACCATACAACCTCATCTTATAACAACAACAACACAAACATATAGAGTTAAGACTTACCGGGACTTACAAATCCGGATTAGTTCTCTTTCATAGATCCCATCCCATAGGGATGATTCTTCTGTGGAGCGTTGGGATCTAGACCACATTGAGAATCTTGGTTGACATTTTTCCCCTTTTCCTTGATGCTAGGGATGTCCTAAGTTTCAGAGGGCAATGCCATTATCTATCTATTCATATTGTTCTAGTTATAAGACATCTAGTTCTTTTCTTTTCATTTGGGTACTAAAGATTATACAGCTTATATGTTGATTTATAACAATGATGTACGAAATATGTACAATTTATATACTCTTTTTAGATTATTATGATATGAGACACTCTTTTAACACTATGTTAAGTATATTAGACATATCTGTGCAATAAAAGTATAGGACTACGTAATCTTCTTATACGAAAGGTGTACGTATACTCGATATGTAAATAATGTGTATGTTCAAGAGGTATATTCAAACCTCAAGATAGATATTTAAAAGTTTTAAATTCATTACATTTTTAGTCTATGAATGTAATAATGTAAACTAAGAGGCAAGTCTTTATCCTTTCCCAGGACGTCAACGCCAGTTACGTATGAGGGGTGCTACATGGTTGCGAAAATGATATAGTCAATCATGCAATGAATAAATTACATCTCTTTATATAGCAATTTAGGACAACCTAGAGTTTCCTTAAATCTTATGAGGATATCAGGAGAAGGGAACTAGAGTTGTTAGTTGATGACTAGGTTCTCATGAGGATATAAGGAGAAGGGAACTAGAGTTCAAAGTTGATGATTGGGTTATCCTGACTGTATCGCCTATGAAAGGGGTAATGAAATTTGGAATGAAAGGGAAGCTCATTCATAGATATGTAGGCCCTTAGATGATTTTTAAAAGGATCGGTAAAAGTGACTTATGAGTTATAGGTTCTAGTAGATTTAGTTAGAGTGCATCTAGTTTTCACATTTCATTGCTGAAGAAGTGTGTGGGTGATACATTATGTTTGTACCTTTAGAAAGTGTTTCTTTGAAATATAGTCTAACTCATAAGGATGTGCAAGTTGAGATTCTATATAGTCAATTTATAATGTTAATAAACAATCAAGTATCTTTATTCATTGTTTTGTAGAGGAGTCAGTTTTTTTAAAGGATCTATTTCCAAAGCAGAAGTAGCCATGATGACAAAGTTTACTCACCTCCATCCTTCCGATTGCACTCCATCTTAAGATTGTTAGGAACCTAAAAATTATCTATGATAAACTAGATACTCACATGTTTTGTATGTTTTAATAAGTTATTTATAAGGTTAGAAATAATTTGTCTTAGTTGGTTTTAATAGGTTTGAGGTCAAATGTAAAAAACGACTAAGACATGCAGCAACTAGTCTTTTGTGTGATAGTGTGTCCTTGTATGTTTTCCTTGTTTTTATATTTTGTTTGGAGTATAAAATTGTTGAGTTGAGCCAAGTCACTTAGAAACCTGTTTAGCGTCAAAACATGCGTGTACGACTCCCCAACCATTGGCCAACATAGGGGTCCTTGAGGAGGACCCAACCTTTGCCAACAAGTTGCCAAGGTGAAGGTTGCAATTTCACTTGTCGGAGACTAGGTTCTCATAGGGCCAAATGTTTTGTCCGCTTCACGGACTCTACTGTCCCAAAATTTAATTCCATAAATCTTGTAAAAATATCTTCGCGATGCGGATATGCTCCTCGACGGTAATTCAGAAAATGAAAGTTATGTTTGACCATTTGAAATTTCCAATTAATGTGGGGTTATTTTTGGTACATTGGGATTTTTTTATAATTGTTTTAAGTCATATTTACCCCATTCCCAATTCAAAACACATATACCCAATGAGAAATAAAAAATCCCACACTCTCCTCTCCCAAAGTTCTCTGTAAGCTCCATTGGAAGCCGAACTCAAGCTCAAGAAAGAAGTTATATTTTCAGCTAAATTCTTCCCAATTTCATGGATATTCAATAAATAAGGTATGGTTACCCTTGATGTTTAGTTAACCTTTCGTCGAAGGAGTTCAATCAATGTTTTTCTAAAGATATTCAAAGACAAAAGTTCCAAATTTTTAATAGAAGAATGGGTTCCTTGTCAAATATTTTCTAAGTCATTCTTATGATGAATTAATGTATAATTACTGTTTTATGATGATTTTCAATACAATTCCATGAAGAACACATGGACTCCTTAATTTCTCAATTTAGCCTATAATGTGGGTCTTGCTATCTTGATTAGATGTTTATTCAATTGTGATTAGATTGTAATGTATTTTTAATGATATTTCTATATATATCAATTGATTATGAACTGTTTAAAAAATGTATACTATGATCATGGCTTGGATAATTTGTATGTTGACCTAATTCCAAGTTTATAGTGTTGAAATTGATGTTGGATGGTATGGTTCACTTATTGTGGTGGTGTTTACATTTATCTATATATACATTTTGTGATCATGGCCTTTAGGGAAATAGATGTAAAGTGAATTTGTATGATAATGATCATACCTGTGAAGGATTTGTGTAGTCTCCAATTCTAGTATCATGATGTAGGTGTTTTAATAGAGTTAAGTATCTGTGAATGATGTTATTAGGGTTAGGAATGGTCTACATGCCTAACTTTGATGAATTACTATTGTATAATGACCCCTACCTACTTATCCCTATATAGATGTGTCATCATTGTATGTTAGGAGTCTTCTATTCTAATGGTGCATATGTTCTTGTCTCTTGTGCGGTAATGTGGGTGTGTGGTCCATAGTCCTTATTACTCTATATGTGAGTTGTTCATGACTTGAGGTATATGGTATAATTGTTTTCATCCTTGAAGGGTGGCTTACTTAATATCAATGTTGTTTCGCTTAGGTGATCATGATGACCAATATGTACACACACCCTCTCATGCATAACTAGGAGTACTAAATTTTTATGATGTCTATTGAATGAATGATTATCATATGCACCTTTATATTTTATTATATATGAAAAGCATATCACTAATTAAGTATGATCATGGGTTATCTAAATGTGTTTATCTGAAAGGTTTCTTCATGTATGTACACATACACACATGAATGTATGAATGAAGCGTACTAATGATAATGTAGTGAATAAGAGTCTATTGGGTGATTTCCTTAATTTTGTTCTATAGTAAACTATTTTATGACTATGTGAAAGGATATCATCACATAAAATAGGTTATGATGAAAGGACATTCTAATCATCAAACTATGATCTATTAACATGTATATAAGGAGTTAATCTCACAAATCTTATATAATACTCTTATGTGTGATATACAATGAAAGGGTTTTCAAAAAGTGAATGTTATCGTAGCACCGAGTGAAGTTGACAATTAGAGGTGTTTCTCACAATTGAAGGGAGGTTCAAACTATGTCTTATGAGGTAAAAACTATAATTCTTGGTAGCACAAAGAGGGTTTATAGTAAAATCCTCCTAATTTTTTAACTATGTTCCCCCATAGGATCCTAGCAAGTGGATTCACCTAGCAAGTATTATGATTTATGCGTCCTACCTTTGGTTGTTTGACGCCCTCCTTTCGGTGTGAGGGAATAACAATGCATTCCATGTTTAACTCATATGGTTTAATGTCTGTTAAGGTTAATTTTTGCTAATGTAAAATGAACAATGGAAGTAAGAAAATGAACACTAACTAGGACTACTAAAGGGTTTTTGCGTAGTGTAGGTGAGGAAAGGAGACTTTACTTATTAAATGCACAAGTAGATCTTGAAGGGAATTCTAGGAAGGAGTTCTACATGTATATGAATATGTATATGTAACTTATGCATGGTATGATGGTGTAAACATAGTGGTTGTAATTATACGCATAGTATTGGTCTTATTGTCTACATGATGAAGTTCTTACTTAAGATGCATGTTAATGGCTATGCATGTTGTCACTTCCGGGGAGCACCTCCTAGACGTAACCGGCGTCGTCGTCCTCGAGAAAGAGTAAAGACTAGCCTCTTAATTTAAATCTTTACATTAAAGGTTAAAAATGCATAATATTTAAAACATTTCTATATCTATCTTGAGCTTTAAATAGACTTCTCGTATACACCTAATATAGAGTATACACGGACCCTTCGTATAGGATGATTACGTGGTGTTCTACTTTTATTGCACATAGATTTAGAAGATACCTAACATAGTCCTCAAAGAGAGTGTCTTCTCATATTCATCTAAAACAAAATTATATCAGTTGGGCATATCCCATACATCATTGTAACAAGGCCACATATAGGTTATACAATGTGTCCTCAAATGAAAAGAAGGAACGTAGGAGTCTTAAAACTAAAACAACATTCATATGGTCGATATTGTCATTACCCTCAAAAAGTGAGAACCTACCCAACTTCGATAATTGAAAAATTACAAGAGTTTTTGATGTCCTCCCAAAACCCCTTCAATGGATGAAACCAAAAATGTTGGGAATAAGGGACAAAATGGGGTTAGCACAGCACATGTACAAAGTATGAGAGCATATGCATATATAATGTCAAATCATGCTAAAAGAGACATTTCATTAGACCATGCTATTTACATTTGGAAAGCATTATGCACATTTAATAACCTTTACAAGTCATTAATTCATATTAATCAAGTCAATACCATGTGCAATACCCGACCAACCCACCTTAAGTCAAATCAAGTCACATGCATATCTACATACTTGAACCCACAATAAAATACAACTATATAATCAAGTCATAAAATCAAAAGCTTGAACAAGAGTGCAACTCTTTATAAAAAGCAATACCATTACTCATGACCCTCATTAAGTCCACTTGTGAAATAACTAAGCAAAGCCCCATAACGTTGCTTAATCAAGTAAAACTAATAAGAACCATAACCAATGTCAAACTACATGTTTATAAGAGTAACCAACATAACATTATCATAATTTACACTTATAAGCATATACATACATAAGAAAAACCTCCTAAGGATTCCCTCAAGGTAAACTAGTGCAAGGCATATATAGAGTCCCATACCCCTACCTATGTTAAGTCAAACCTCTTTAGTCACCCTAGTTTAATTGTACTTCATTATTTCATTTTAGTTTAGGGAACGCTTCCCTTAACCGACATAGAACCCATGATCTAAGGGTGGAATCCGATGTCGTAAAACCTCACACTGATGGAAGGTGGTCTACCGGCCAAAGTAGAACCAAACATAAACATAGCTTTTAAGGTGAATCCACTAGCTAGTCTTCATATGGTGGCAACATTGTTTAGGATATAAAAGATTAGTAATAACTCTCTACATATCATATGGAAATTGGTGCCTCATCTTATGAAAATACATAGGTTGAGTATCCCTCATAGGAGAGTCAACACCTCATGTAGAACTATCGGGTGAATCTTCCCCCATGGAAAGACAACAACTCTCAATGTCAAGTTCTCTTAGTTCTAAGCTAACATATCTTTTGAAATGAAATTCAATTCATCCTTTATTATTAACATTTAGTTTAGGTCATAGGGTATATCCCAATATAATCATCATTATCATATCTCAATAATAATTGCATGATTATTTTCCTTTCATTAAAATTCATACATGTGAGGTTAGGAAATTTACACAATCATTCATGATAAGGAACATTGGTAAGTCATAAACATCTTTATAACAGTCACTTCTTAGACAACAACTCACAAAACCATATTCAAGAAATTTAAATTCAACGTCACACAAACCTTGTGAATCCATATATAAGGTAAACTTAAAAACAACATCATCACTTTATCACAAGTAACCATAATTGAAGTAAAGAGTTGAGATCAACAAGACTTACCAAGTCATCTTTCATAAGCCAACATCAAGGTGTTACCATAAACAATCAAAATCAAAAAAACAATGGGTGTAATATCATAATACAATTATAAAAAACATAATAATGAATTCCATTGAAACACTATATAACAACCCATCACAAGTTCGAAAAATAAGAGTAGAGACTTTTGTCAAAATCATAATCTACTTCACAACCTAGATCAATTACTCAAGAACAAGCATGGTAGGATTAAATTTATCTAAATATATTCATAAATTCATACAATAACATCATAATATAGTAATTCAACCAATAATAAAGTCAATCGAACCGACACTAAATAATTCAACTCAAGATCATAACCTAGGGGAAAAGGTCATCTTCTACAAAATAGGGGAAAAGGTAATCTTCTACAAAATAGACCAATCCATCAATAAGTAGTGTAATATATTCATAATACATAATAATTTTAATCAATACAATAAAAATAAACCATAAAAATCCATTTGAAAGATCAATTTCGAGATTGGAATATACCCACAAGAAAACTCATCTTTCGAAATCAAATTGAAGAAACCCGTTGGGGAAAGACATCCGAAATGTGAAAGGAATTCAATACCTTGCTTATTGATGAATATTAATGGAGAATCTTTGGTTATTTATTACCTAGAAACAAACTATACCTTGACTTCTATGGTTATCTTCAACTTGGGAAAGAGATAGAAGAAAGATGGAAGAGAATTTGTGTTATGAGAATTTCGAGAGTTAGGTTAGTCAAATTAGTTAGGGTCTTTATATAGAATGTTAAGAAAATTAATTCTACCTCCCTTAACCCCTAAATAATAAATAACTCCTATATTAATTAAATCAAGTCATTTAAAATTGAGCAACAAAAACTAGACCCTCATAGACGATTCCCTGTCCACGCCCTGCTTTTCAATCAACCGACCATGGGACCAATCATCTTTTTTGTCCATCTTTGAGTTCAGAGACATGTAAAATATCATCCTTGGACAAATATTCTATGTTTTAATCGACCTAGGCAATCGAGGCCCTGCCGATTGGACCACGATCCATCTGTGACAACCATCTATAGACACTACCTTAGGCAATCTTTGATCCCAAATTCAAGTGTCCTCCTTATGGGACCTTGGTTGGTCTTTGGGGATTTGTACCAATACGTTTAAACTTTGAACTAACTCTAATACATGTTAGACACCCTACCAAAAAAATTCTTCAATTTCAGACTCGTAAAGCCTAGTAAAATAGTTTAAGGCACACTAGCACCTCATTGGACTAGCTTCAAGACATCATGGACGTTCTTTGAAATTTTTATTTCCATACTTCTTAAATGAATTATTTTAATAATTTATGACCTTGAAAGATTTTTTAAACCCTTTTACACTTATCTTAGGCTCTAGAACATTTCATAGATTTTTTAAGTGTAACATATATTAAGTTGATGTGTGAAGTAAAGACAACGTTTATGATCTCCTTGATTGGTTTACTTAGTATTTGAGAGGTTATGAGGATTTATAGATACATTGAACCATTAGACTTAGATTGGTGTTATGAATGAGGTTTTATGATTAATTGATGAAATGAACCGTAAATATGCTATGTTGACTATTATGTCATTTTAGTGATATTTATAGTATGGTTTATATGTTGTCTTGAGATTTGAATAAAGACTAAATGGATTATGAATATGATGTAACAAATGAATGAGTTTCTATATGATGGTCTATTAAGTATGTGGGTTTTATGTCCAAGGTCAAATGCATGTATTGTGACCTATTGAATGTAGTGTGCCTAAGTCTAGTGTGAGTTCACAGGAATACTTTTTATGAGTAGTGTTAAGGGATGTTACTTATACATTGCACTAGTGTGACTTGGATTTGTCTTAGGTGATGGTTCTTATGTGAAGGTAATGTTTACGATATGATATATATTAATGAATGTATGAAGGTTTTATTAATGTTCACTTTGGTCATCTTAAGGTGATACTTGAGTGTGGTTGGTAGAATGGGACACTATTTATGCATTGCACTAAGTATTACTTAAGGGTTGCTTTGTGTAAAGGATTTAAGGTAGAATGGAAAGGTAAAGTATTGGAGATATTGAATATGTCTTAAATATGATAAATGACCTCATGTGTGATTCCGTATAATATCCTTGTCTATCATGATGTATGTGAGTTGTAATATGCTTGTGGTATCAAATGGTTATGATTCTTTTAAAAAATACATGATGCATCGTTTCTCACTAAATTTCCTCTTTAGATTTATGTTATTGTTTGATACTTAGTGCATTCTTGTACAAATATCATTCTTCTTCATCCTGTTATTCAATATGTAAGTGTTAATAATTAGAGGATCTTTTTTGTAGTGAAGTTCTTGGATATATATTTCCCATGTTCAAGAGTGTACTTATGATTCAAGAAACTTTATCTTTTAATAGTAAATATTATAAAATTTTGGTAGTTAAGGGTCATATCAATATTCTATTTATTCTATTATATTCTATTTTATTCTATTGATGATTAGTCTAAGATTTAAAGATGACACCCAATGTCTAAATTCTGTACTTATGATATTTAAAATAAAGTGATGTTTAGCATTATTCTATGCTATGAAAAATTTTAAATTTTTCGCTAACTTTATGTAAATGTGATGAATGAATGCTAAGAGGCTTGTCCAAGATCTACGAGAGGCCAACGACGCTGATTACTTCTAGGGGGTGCTCCCCGTAGGTGAAAAACATTATATCAGAGCCATGTTTATAAAAAGTGGTTTTAGGGTCTAAAGTTCCATAATGCCATATCTAGTAATGTCTTTTTCATCGGTGTGAGTCGTGATACATCTATGAGCAGGAGGCTGTAGAACGATAAAAGTTTCACTTTATTCACTCTATTGTGCAGTGCCATAGAGCTTAACTCTATTTGATCTCTTTCGTATTTTCCTTGTCGAGTTGCCTTTTAGATGTGATTGCTTAGATAGGTGATGCCTCAAGGCTTGAGGGAGAAGAAGATGAGTTTTGATGCTTATTATGGTTTTGTGACTTTATGAGTATATGTGAAGGTGCATTTGAAATATTTTGACTAAAGACAGTTTAGACCTATGAGGTTTGAGATGATATGTTGAGTAATGATACTGCACAGTAGTTCTAGCCTTATAAGATTTCTTATGGTAGAATGAAGTCCTTTTTGGAATGATGAGTTACTTTATGGTCATGTGCAATGATAATATAATGTCATTTTATAGGTTTGTAATATTTTGGAGAAATGATGTAAATAGTGAAAGATGAATGTTGCCCTTTTTATAGGAGTAATGTTTCATAGTTATCCTTGTGTGGATTGGAGTCTTTTGTATAGGCTTACTCTTGAGGAGGGAAGGTAATGTGTTTTATCATGTATGGTTATTGTTAAGTAGGCGATTTAAGAAGAGAATATGTGTGACTATTTTATTAGTTCGCCTATCATAAAAGCGGGAAAAAGGAATAAGGGATTTTATTCCATAAGTTTGGATTATGTTGAACTCTAAGGTTGACTTGGAGGGTAATATGTACCCTTTATCTCATAGGTAGAAGAATTGAATTGATGTTGACCTACTTTCAAGAGTTTAGATATCTTTTAAGTTTGATCATAAGTGTGGTTATTTAAGAAAAGTGCTTACATTGTACCTAGGCATGGTTGGTTGGAAGCTTCAACCGAAGGTGATGATGTGGGTTGAAATTTCCTAGAAACTACCTTACCATAGTGTTGGAAGAAAATAAAGAGGCCTCTACGGCTCAATCTCTTCTATGTTTACCCTTAAATTTAATCTATAGAGGATGTTATCCTATGTCTCTAGAAAAGTAGTAGTCAATCTTAGGAGTTCCAATATTTGTTTTAAGCTTTGATAAAATCGAGTTTTTTTTATAATCCTATTGATGGAAGGAAAAGTCTCTAAAGTCTATATATGAGCTACCTAAGGTGATGAACCTTGTAGAATTATATCAAAAACTACCGACCTTGATATAACTTGGGGGATTGAAAGTGGAGTTACCCTTGGTATTCATGGAATAGTTAAAGCCTCATTTTATTAGGTAGTGTGACCTAACTTGATTTTTATGACTTTCCCTTAGGTGTAAACTCGAAGGATTGTGGTGCTACAGTAGTGCTTATTGATGATTAAACTAATAATCTCTTTTTATGAGAGTAGGGGTGAAATACCCAATGATGTTGAATCACATTATGTGAGAAATGTGTAGGTTTAGTCTTTACTTGCCTTGACCTTGTTGTTGAAGGCATGATGTGATGAATTTTTATTAAGGTTACCCATGTGGGGGGTAATGTGACTAGATTGTAATATTTTTAATTCCCTATATGTCCCTACTTTTATTTCATATAACTTTTCTATGTTAAGAATCAATTTAAGTTGTGGATATGAAGTGGAGTTATTTAGATAGTCATTTATGATCTCTTGGATATGAAGTGGAGTTATTTAGATAGTCATTTGTGATCTCTTGGAATCCTCACCAGTGGAGTGTGAGTAAAGAATTAGTGATAAATGATTCCTACTTTAGAGTGGAATCGAGTGATGTTAAGAAGGGTTTGCATAAACTTGATCCCCACAAGAGGAATGTTGAGCTTGCTTAGTAAGGTTAGTAAGTCCAAGTTTTCTTGGATGAGATCAATTACTATTTTATGAGGTCACCCTAAGTCGGGGATGATTAGTTGAGTAGTAAGGTTGTTGATATCCGTATATTTTCCCTTAATTCTTACTCAATCTTAAAACGAAAGAGTTCCTAGTATTCTTTTAACATTATGGAGTTATGAGTATAAGTTTTATGTTCTACATATTTCATGCATTTAATTAGATGACACTATGTTGTGCATGTTTTGAAAGATTCTTGTTTCATAAAATGTGATTTTTGATAAATTCATTGTTTTCATGTTGTTATGCATCTTAGTATTATTCTTGTGTATTTAACTTCATTAGATAATTTGATGAACATGCTTGATTGCACTTTTGATGTGAGGTTATTTTTCCCCACAATGAAGTGTTGAATTTTTTTTAAATGAAAAAAGACGAGTCTTTTGAAAAAGATGTTATTTTTTAATTTAGGAAGTATTAATACGTGCTCAATCACGAGAAGTGATGGTGTATCTACCCAATATTATTGATGTGTGCCTATGAATTCTAATAATTTTCCTAAATTGATGCATGTTTGTGAAAACTAGTATTATGCAAGAAATTAAAATTTCTTTGAAATAACTTCCTATATTTGGGATGTGTTTTGTATGAGCTACCATTTTGACTTAACGAGGAAGGTAGTATGAGCATACCATTGTTAGAAGGGGAGAAATTAACCTTGAAATGAATTGACCTTTGTGAAATGCTTGTATGTGAACTTTATGATGACGTGTCAATATGTTAAGGAGAACGACATTCCTCCCTGAACATAACTAAACATGATGATGAAATGTATGTCCTTGATGGTATTATTTCTAAATTATAAGAATTTTTGTAATCTACATTACTCATGATCTATGTGCAATTCGTGTGAGATGCTTATTTGCCTTTTCAGTGATAATAATGAACATGTCTATCCGTGATTTAAAAGTTATTGCATATAGAGTATTTTGGTGAAATGAAAAGTAAAGGTCATGTTTTGATTAGGAAAAGGAAGTAGGATCCTAAAAGTGAACTAAGTTAAACTAGAGAATCACTGTGTTTTATGAGTTATTAACTTATTTATAAAATTATAAGCAGCTTGAATTAGCAGGTTTGAATGATTTTGACGTCAAACATCAAAGGACAACAAAGATATCCATAAACTAGTCTTTCATGTGCTAGGTTGTCCTTGTATTTTTACATTGTTTAATGTGTTTTTTGTAGTCTAAAGACAGTGGAGGTGACCCTAGTGTAATAAAAAAAATGTTTAGGGTAATAAATTTTTGTTACTAATCCCCTAGGAGCAATCTAGGGTCCTTGAGGAGGACCCAACCTTTGACAAACAAGCTGTTAAGGGGAAGCATGCAATTGCACTTGCTTGAAACATGTCCGCGTCACAGACTAGGTTCTCCAAGGGTAAAATGTGTGGTCCGCATCGAGGAATCTACTGTCCCAAAATTTAATTCTATAAATCTAGTGGGAAAAGCTCTATAACGCGGACATGTTACTCGACAATTCCAAAAAATAAAAACAACTTTGACTTATTTAAAAAGGTCCAATTAATGTGGGGGTATTTTGGGTACATTGGGGGTTCATAAATATTTTTTAAGTAATATTTACCCCATTTCCAAGTGAAAATACAAATACCCAATGAGGAACCAAAAATCCAAAACCCTCTTCTATCCCAAAATTCTCTTAAAATTCCATTGAAGGCCAAACTTAAGCTCAAGCTAGAAGATGAATTTGCAACTAATATTTCCTCGAATTTTATGGGGCTTCAGTCAATAAGGTATGGTAACCCTTGATCCTTTTTATGCTTCAACAAGCATGTCTTATTTCACTTATTCTTTAGAACAGTACGTGGTACCCCATTAAGCATATCTTTGTTCATAAGATCAAGAGATTTCTGCTACAAACCTAAACTTTGGTATGTTAAGGATTCCTTTTAATGAAACCTAACATCACGACCCGAAAATACCTCCTAGCCTTAAGGGCAACCCTTAGGTCATAACAATTGCCTACTTGACCTTTCGGAGGTCTTGTATAATCCTTAGCTATCATTAATTACATAACACATGAAAAGTAGTGAAGAATTAAAATTTTCACAAATAAAATAATAAAGGAAACATCTCTCTTAAAATCTAAGGAGTGATTTCGTCTTCGTAAGAAAACATAAACACACGACATAAATATCTAAGGGACACGTCCCTTTATATTAAATGAAAACACACAGTAAGTACTCATGATATGTAACTAAGAAATTGAACTATGCCCTCAAAAATATGAGGACATACTTAGTCTTTAGAGAGTCGATTCCCAAGATTGACTTTCTGGTCTTCAACTTGCCTCCCACCTATTCTTATTAAGTATAAAAAGTATGGGGTTAGTACTAAACAATGTACTAAATATTATATATCTAAAATCATGTGAATAGGAATGTTAGTTAATTAAGCTTTCATGAAAAATAAATAAAACCTTCAAGAATATTGAATTAAAATACCATAAGAACCATCATTTATCACATAGTAGAAGGTTTCAAGAATTTTAGCAGGAGGAGTCACTTTATAATGAACTCAAAAAACATTACATTGAAATTCCCTTTACCGTGAAACCATTTCGTTCCATAACATTGTGAACTCATTTCCTTTTATGGTTTCCCTAACCAAGTTATCCTAAGACTCACTAAGTTAAGACATGAAGAAACCACCCATACACCCCCTTAAATACACACCTAAGTGATACTTAAGACTACCAACAATAGGATTACCTCACACGTGAAATAAGTCCATGCTTTAAGCTAGACATTAGAAGGACATTCATACATTAAGGACTTAATGTATGTTACCTTCTCCAATAGGACTTGTAAGTTACACTAAAAGCCATGTGAGACTAGCATCCCGTACTACTACTCCGATTTAGTGCTCCTTGACGATTCTCTTGGATTAAGCACACTACATTAGTCATTTATAATTAGATTTCATAAAACTTAACTTTAACATTGTTCGTTAACAATAGAACTTAAGTCATCTAACTTATTTTAAAACACATGATAAGTCATTGATATATTTTATATAAAACATACCAAGACTCCCATTTCGGAAGATCTGCATAGTGCAATGGTTAGATATCTTCTCATACCATCACCTACCCTAAGTAGCATTGTCTTTTAGGAGACATAGTTCATATGCTTCTTATGAAACACACCAAGAGTCCCCTTTTCGAAAGGTATATTTAGTGCAATGGATAGATAGCTTCCCATACCACCACCTACCCTAAGTATTATGGCCTTTTAAAAGACTTATTTAATTCATTCTTTTGTAGAGAAATATCACTAACTGACATTGAACATGAGACCTAGACATGGAATGCCGATACTACCCTTATCGGATGAGGGTTCCCCACTTTCCTAGGGTGGGGTCATTCTCTTAGCTTTTACAAGGCTTTTCCAATAGCTACACCTATGTGGATGCATAGTTAACAGATAAGGATATTGTACCAAGTAACTCCCTCTCTACTCATGAGGAGTAGTCATCTCAATAGGTAAATTGGATGCAACATCTCTACTCACAATGTGCACCCACCCCTTCTACAAATCCTCTCGGTGCTAAGCATAACTCCCCCATGGAGTCTTAAATGTTCATTACTACAGGCAAAGGGATAGGTAATTAGCACAACATCTTAAACTCACGAAGTTTACTTACCCCTAGAGGTTACATTGGAATACGAGATCTAAATTCATGAAGGGTATCAAACCTCTAACTTATCTTAGATAGTTCTTTGTAATAGTGATGTTACTACTAAACACTTCATCTCATCTCACGAAAATTGTTCACCCCAGAACTCCCCTTTTCATTCACATTCTTTAACTTCAATCATTCATTCAATGTGTGAGTGTATATACATGTCAGAACACCTTTAAAATAATTATCACTTTCATAACATTGGATTCTAAACTTGCTTACATCTTCATTCATCATATTACACATTTTTACATGCTTCACATAATTATAGAGTTCCTCTAGACATTGTCTCCAACATACATTACATGAAAAGCTTTAAAAAGAACATCAACAACAACAACTTCATTATCATCTTACCACACATAATAAGCCTTCATTAACTCATTAATAGTATACAAGTAAAGTCAAATTAATCTATTTCAAGTAATCATCGCCACCAAAGTTGTACCATACCACTCAAGAGCATTTTATAATAAGAGTTTAAGCAAAGTAACCAACATAAGTCAAAAGTTGATTAAAAGCAAAAACAGAGTTTCACTGAAGTTTTAGCATCAAAATCACAAAATAACATTAGAAAAAGCATATTTAAATCATTTGAAACATTTTGATGCAAGACAAATACTTAGAGTCTAAGATATAAGAAGTTAGGATTTGAAAACCTCTTTTGAATTTCCATAGAAATGGTTTCTTGAATCGAATAGAGGTCAAGGATGACTACCGTACCTCAATGAGAATAAATGGGGTCCTCTTTTAGGGCCCCTCGTGGGTCCTAAGTGGGGTCGTACCCAGATGCTAAACCTCTATATATATTATTAATGTTCTTAGGAATATCCCACATTATTTTCAATGAATACAACGACGTAAAAGTCACTAAAACACATTAAGACACGGAAGCACTTTATAAGGCACATCTTCCGAACGTCGTGGACATTCTTGGACGTTTGACCTCCAAATGTCACCACAATTAACACACTTCCTAAGAACATCATTATAAATCATTTAACAAAACTTATGACAAATTCTCGAAACTCTATCTCACCTTCGTTTATTTTAGGGCATTACAACTAACTTTGGGAAATACCACACTGTACTATGTCAGAGTTCCCCCTATAACTGCGATAGTCCTCATATAACCTAGGTGTGGTTCTCACTTATACTTAGATCTTGGAGACTTTATTGTGTGACACACTATCTCATTTTCAATATCCACTTGGAGCCAAGTATACACTCAAGATTTACTTGTTAAGCCTTGTTGAACAGTGATGTGTAATGGAAGGATATCCTTGACAATCAATTCATGTTTAAGTGATTGTATCACTTAATCCTATCAAGATTCCCAACGGTAGGTTAGGTGAGTATAGGCCTTTAACCTATATTTTACCAATTCGACTTGTATTTGTCTTTTAGACTTTACTCTCAAAGTCTTAACACGTATAGTACATCACATTGGCTTTACTTGGAAAATCATAGTGATAAACAATCATGACTAAAACCTTCGTACGAAAAGTTTTTCTACTTATTAGATTTATTATACCTATATTGGAAAGTAATATAATTACGCACCTCATCACTTGGTGATTTTAGTCACAATTGATCATAAAGGTTCATTTCAAACATTACAAGTAAGGATCAGTCATACTTCAAAAGGTCTAGTTAAATTCATGATTATATGATCCTAACTTTGACCAATTACTACATATGTCGTTGATTTAAGCAGACCACCTTTAAACCTTCAATTATAACCCTAATACCATAAACCGTTGAATAACACATTCATTAAATAGAATAGGATTACCCATAGAAATAATAAAATTATTCATAATATCATAATTTAATGTAAATACAATCATAATGAGGTATTATCCAATCGATTAGAATCATACATAATCCCTACCCACAATGTAGAAGGAAACATTAACTAGAATTGTGTTTTTCAACTCATAACTCGAGGGATGAACCATAGATAGATAAGCTAACATACCTTAATTGAAACCCCTGATAAAGATTTCATCAATGGAGGAAACCTGTCCTCTTCTCTTCTCTTCTTCGTCTTCCACTTCACTTCTAGAGAGAAATTTTTTGGAGAGAATTTGGGGTTCTTTAATGAATTAGTTAATCACATATTTTGGGGGGTATATTAGGTATATATAGGTGACTCAATAACTACATAACCAAGCTCTATAAACCTCTAACTAATTTCTAATTTACCTAAGTCCCCTAACTAAACACTAAAATTTAAATTTTGCATGGACCTACGCCGACTCATCCACATATCGTGGATGGGTCTACTAGAAGTACTGCCCACTTGTGAGTGCGGTACTGTGGCTTAAAAAATGCAGTCTGAGGTTTCCTTGACCCACAACCCAAACCCATGGGCATGGTTCAATTTACAGCTAGAAGGTTTACAATCGTGAGTGGCTGCAAATTTTCAGGGTTTCGCTGTTTTGAGGGCCCTCCTCAAGGACCCCTTGGGTGGTCCTTAAGAGGTCGTATGTCTAAATATAATCCTTTAAGACTAATTTAAAAGTATGGGAATAATTATTATGAGTTTTAATCCTCCTACCATACTCCAAAAATGTTTCTAAAAGCTCTAAAACAATATAGTTCAATTTATTATTTTTGAGGTGTAACAATACTTTCCCGTTGGGATCATTATTCTTCGAATTTCAATTCTAGACAATTATTATTATCAAAACACTAGAATATCAGTCCATAACGAATGTAACATATTTTAATGCACACAACCAAGAAAGAGAACTCTATCTCCAAACTAAATATAATCAATGAAACCCAAGGTTATAGGAACTGCATCTACCAAAAAAAGCATGAAATTCTTGATTTACTAATTCTAAAGGAGGAACACAGAACTCCTTACTTAATCTTGCTCGATGCACATTCATTGAGTATAAATTAAATTTACTCTTAAGCTTGTATATGACCTCCGAGAGGTCAAGGATGCCATCTTACATCTAGGGGGTTCTCCCCGGTTGTCAAATAAAAAAACCATTTACAAACATCCTATAATCTACAAAAGTCTTATGCCAATCATAGGAGAAGATATCTTTAATTCTAAGATGGTCTTAAGGTATATTTGAAAATTTCGCTAATGAAAGGGGTTGTAAGATTTGGCAAGAAAGGGAAATTAAGTCCTCATTATGTGGGTCCCTATGAGTAGAAACTCCCTAGTGAACTATCTTCGGTTCATTCGGTTTTTCATGTATCAATACTCAAGAATTGCATTGGTAATCCCGGGTCCATTCTTCTAATTGAAGGTCTCGGTGTGAAGGATAACCTCTCATATAAGGAGGTTCCGATTGAAATTCTTTATTTAAAGTGATGGGGTTGAGGAACGAAGAGGTGGCTTCTGTAAAAAAAATTTGGAGAAACCACCTAGTTGAGGGAGCAACATGGTAGGTCGAGGCCAACATGAAGTCCCGTCATCCTCATCTCTTTACTAGTGATGGTTAGGTGTTCTTTGTAGTAATAAAAATAATTACTAAATTTGTAGTTACTTTAGTTTTTGGTGAAATTTTGCAACAATGCTTATGTTAGAGTGAATTATGCCTTAAGGCATGGAATTTAGTAATTTTTCTTGTTTTGAGTTTTGTGATGCATTTCGATATAGTCTGTCTTTATGAAATAATTTTAGGCATGTTGATAAGTTGTGTTTTGGTATAATTGACTCATATATGGTATGTTGAGCTCATGTTGTTGTGAGAAGGAAATTCTTCATATTTTGATGTTGAGCTTTATGTGTAGTAATTAGAGTCTTGCTATGTGTAAATGCCATGATTGATATTTTGATTTATATTATCATGTATTATTGTTTGTTGGGATGCTAGTCTTGAGTTATTCTTTTCCTTCCAAAAGATTTTAGCGTCATTCGGGGACAAATGTTCCTAAGGGAGGATACTGAACAACTCTGAAAGTGTAAGACATAATTTATAGCCTGACCTGAGTTATAAGGGTAAGGAAACATCCTTAAGACCTTAAATAATGTTAATAAGTCATTTAAGAATTCTAAGAATCAAAACAACAAGAAACGTCGAGGACGTCCGTAAGCTAGTTTAGTTGAACTATAGAAACGTCCTTAGGTTGTGGAAATGTTAGGAGTGGTGTAAGATGTCTAATGCTTGTAAAATGACTTGAAATAGGTAAAAATATATAAATAGAGCAAACACTTCAAGGTACCATCCCCCAAGGTTCGCCCTAGGTATCCACGAAAGGACCCCAAACTTGGCTTGGCCAGCTGCCAAAGCAGCAGTCAAAATACACATGGATGAAACAAGTAAGCGTTGCAGAAATGAGTGCATTCTTTTCAAATCTCAAGTTCGCATCGCGGGAAGGTAGCGGACTTCAATGTCTTTAAAATAAATTTAGAAATTCATGTGGGAACAACTCCACATCGCGGACTTACTCTTTTAACAAAATCTGAAAATTTGAATCGAAGTTTGACTTCATTAAAGGGTAAACATAAGTGAGTGGCCTTTTGGGTATTTCATGGACGGTCTATATATTTATTTACAATATGTTTTGCCTCAGATTTACTCACTCAAATCAAATCCTTAAATCAAAATCCAATAACTCTGACCTATCTCAAGTTTCTCTTTCTATTCATCATACATTTAATGAAGAAGAAAGCTTGAAGAAGAAGACTAGTTTCACTAGGATTTCACTTCAATTTCTTTGATTGATATTTATGAAGGTATGGATATTCACTCTCTAGTTTCCTTTTCCTGAGAGGTCCTTTCAAAGTTGATTTCTAAACCACCCAATTCCAAGAGTTTTTCTATTCTAATGAGTTTTCTTCCAAACTTCAAGTTGAGGATAAATTTGAATTCTCTATGATATTTAAGTGTATATTGAATGTTAATTGATATTCATTGATGCATTTTCATGTAGATCATTTCGCTTTTCCCCAATTCCCTAAATGTTGGATCTTGATTTTAAATTGATGGGAATTGAAGTATTAACTGATCATTAGACTTGTTTTATCGATTCTAATAAACCTATGGATTGACTAGGGTGATGTATGGTTGGGATTGGATCCATTTATTGATTAATTCATGATGAGCGCTAATTACCTTAACCTTCGGATATAAAATGATGTTAATTGGGATAGTGATGATGTAATTGACCTAGTTCTTCTATTAATTACTATTGTTTGATGGTATACACCCATTGTTGGGTTGAATTGGATGGTTGATGGCAAGAACATGTATGATGGATTGTGAAGGAGATTTTGTAAGACAATATGATTGTAACGACCTATTTAGTCGTTTTGAGCAACAGATTTCAATTCTGGAAAAACTGGCAGAAGCGACGGACCCCACGACGGACCATCATGGGCACGACGGACCGTCGCAGGGTCTCATTTCAAAACACTTAAAAAATCTGAAATTGGGTACTGAAAATCGACTCTCTAAACTTCGTGACGGAATGGCAGGACGGACCGTCATAGATTGTTCAGTAGAAATTGACTCTCTGACCCTTGCGACGACCTGTAGGACGGACCGTCGCAGGCATGACGGCCCTTCACAGGTTGCGCAAATCCCAGGCAGAATCGGATTTCCTTACACGTTTTAAGGGACGTTTTGGGACTATTCTTTCCTTAATTATAGATTTCGTGGGGTTATATTAATAACTTAAATTCTTGAGGGATAAAAGAGGTAACTTTGGGTGAATTAGTGGGGTATTATTGCCATCTTTTACACTTAATTATATGTTAACTAGGGTAAAAGAAAGAGGGTTTGAATAAAGAAAATAGAGAGAACAAGGAGAGAGAGAAATTGATCGATCAAGAGGCAGAGGGAATATCAAAGCTTGGGAAATTGCTTGTTGATTCCAATTCTTCGGTGGAGGTAGGTTATGGTTTTCATGCTTCATAAGTAAACTCTTAATAGTGAATGATATGTATTGGTAGTAATGTAAACCCTACTATATGCTTAATGGTATGATTGCATGAATATGATTATGTGATTGTGATAAGATAAGCATGATGAAAATATTGAATCCCAAATCTTGAAAAGAAACTTTAATATACATTATTAATGATGATGTCTTGGTATAGAAGAAGGCTTGATGAATTAAAGTAATGGGATTGATGATGCCTTGGAATAGAGAAGGCTTGATGATTTACAGAATGGTATTAATGGATCGGAGTGTCACGTACCGACACATGTAGGGGATCAGAGTGTCACGTTCTGACATATATAGGGGATCGGAGTGTCACGTACCGACACATGTAGGGGATCAGAGTGTCACGTACCGACACATGTAGGGGATCGGAGTGTCACGTTCCGACACATGTAGGGGATCGGAGTGTCACGTTCCGACACATAGAATTAGGGGATCAGAGTGTCACGTACCGACACATGTAGGGGATCGGAGTGTCACGTTCCGACACATAGTATTAGTGGATCGGAGTGTCACGTTCCGACACATAGAATTAGGGGATCGGAGTGTCACGTACCGACACATAGTAGTAGGGGATCGGAGTGTCACGTACCGACACAAGATGAGGAAAGATAATGAATCTTGAAAGACGATAATATACTCAACTTAATATACTTAATTCCCAAATGAGTATGGTGTTGAGGCTTGAGCCCTCATGGATGAACTTGATGGTACTTACTGATGATTATAGTACTTGTTGTTGCTACATGTTGAGTTTTATAGTTGATTTACGATAATATTTGATATATACTGTTCCCTATTTTGAGTTGGCCGATGATATCTACTCAGTACCCGTGTTTTGTACTGACCCCTACTTTTATGTTTTTCTTCTTGTTATTTGTGGAGTGCAGCAAACGTGCCGTCATCTTCGACTCAACAGTAACTCAAGCCAGTCTTCGTCACACCGGATCTTCAGGGTGAGCTAACGCTTCTAGCTTGGACTGGATCTTCTCCTTCATGTCTTGATGCCTTGAACTTCCGGCATGGACTAGCTTCTTATGTATTTTTTTAGCTTCTTAGAAACTCTTAGAATTAGTAGTTTAAAGTAGATGTTCTTGTGATGATGACTTCCAGATTTTGGGAATAATAGATATTGAATAATAATAGTTATTGATTTTATTAACGAGTTTAAGTCTTCCGCATTACTTTATGTTGATATTACCTTGAAATGTTAAGGTTTAGATTAGTTGGTTCGCTCACATAGGAGGGTAAGTGTGGGTGCCAGTCGCGGCCCGAATTTGGGTCGTGACAAACTTGGTATCAGAGCATTAGGTTTGTTGGTCTCGTTACACAAGAACAGGTCTAGTAGAGTCTTAAGGAACGGTAGGGGGACACCTTTACTTTTCCTTGAGAGGCTATAAGACTTTAGGAAAATTTCACTCTTTCATTCTTTCTTTCGTGCTACTACTTGAGTCCAATTGGTATCTAGGCGATACGAATTGGTATCTGACCATCTTCACTCTCTTTCGCAGATGGTTAGAACTACAGCAACGACTACGTCAACACCAACACCGGCCAGACAAGAAACAACTGAGCCAGCCACTGGGGCTGTGGCTCGAGGAAGAACAGCGGCAGGGGGCCGTGGTAGAGGTCATGGGAGGACGTCCTCTAGAGGAAGAGGACGAGCACCGAGCCCATATGGTACTAGGGCGGTGACTCCTCCACCGACTGAGGATATAGTAAGAGAAGGGGAAGATGGGGAAACTGAACAAGTGCAGAATGAGGGATTGCCACCCCAACCTACCCCAGAGATGATCAATCAGGTTGTGGCTTATCTCAGTGGGTTGTCTGATCAAGGTCAGGCACCTCCAGTGTTTTCTGCGCCAACACCTCCGGTTTCAGAAGTACAACATGCAGCCACTATGGCTCCTCGTATGGAGGCCTCATTGGACATAGGCACATTTCCACGTCTGATTACTGGGCCCATAATGACAAATGATCAGCATGAACTTTTCAGTAAGTTCTTGAAATTTAAACCTCTGGTCTTCAAGGGTGCTGAATCGGAGGATGCTTATGATTTTCTGGTTGACTGTCACGAGCTACTACAAAAGATGGGTATAGTAGAACGGTTTTGTGTGGAGTTCGTGACTTATCAGTTTCAAGGGAACGCCAAAATGTGGTGGCGGTCACATATCGAGTGTCAACCAATAGAGGCACCACCTATGACTTGGGCCTCATTCTCTAGCCTGTTTATGTAGAAGTATATCCCCCGGACTTTGAGGGATAGGAAAAGGGATGAGTTCTTGAGCCTAGAGCAAGGTAGGATGTCGGTCAATGCTTATGAGGCTAAGTTTCGTGCACTATCAAGATATGCCACTCAACTCTGTTTCAGTCCTCAAGAGTTGATACGCCGGTTTGTGAAGGGGTTGAGGTCAGAATTGCGGATTTCGGCCTTACAGGTAGCGGCAACGGCAAAATCCTTCCAAGAAGTAGTAGACTTTGTGATAGAAGTGGAAGGAGTAAAGCCAGACGAATTCACCACAACATCGACATCAAAAAAGTTTCGAAAGGGAGGTGAGTTTAATTGTTCTTACACTAGAGGACAGGGTTCGGGAAGTTACTCAGTCCGACCAATTCAGTCTTCACTACAGACTGTAGTTGGGGGACCACCTCAGACCGGTCAACACTTCTCCGAGGGGCCTATGCTTGACTCCAGAGAATATTATGGATGTGGGGAGATTGGACATATTAGGAAAAATTGCCTCAGACAAAGTTATAGACCCCCAATAGCTAGAGGTACAGGTGGTCATGGTAGAGGCCTTTATTCTGGAGGACGTGGTGGTCGAGGTAATGGTGGTCACCAAAGTGGCCGAGGTGATGGGCAAACTGGAGCCACTACATCACAACATGGTAGGGGCAACGGACAGACGAACGATAGGGCCCATTGTTACGCTTTCCCTGGGCGGTCTGAAGCGGAGGCATCTGATGCTGTCATCACAGGTAATCTTCTGGTTTGTGATTGTATGGCTTCTGTATTATTTGATCCCGGATCCACATTTTCTTATGTATCTTCCTCATTTGCTAATGGTCTAAATTTACATTGTGAATTACTTGATATGCCTATTCGTGTCTCTATTCCAGTGGGTGAGTCTGTGGTAGTTGAAAAGGTATATAGGTCTTGTTTGGTAAACTTTGTGGGGAGCAACACTTATGTAGATTTGGTTATCTTAGAAATGGATGATTTTGATGTGATTCTGGGTATGACTTGGCTTTCTCCGCAATTTGCAATCTTGGATTGTAATGCTAAAACGGTGACGTTAGCCAAGCCTGGGACAGACCCGTTAGTGTGGGAGGGTGACTACACCTCCAATCCGGTGCGTATCATCTCCTTTCTTCATGCTAAGAAAATGGTTAGTAAAGGGTGTTTAGCTTTCTTGGCACATCTCAAGGATGACACTACCCAAGTACTTTCGATTGAGTCAGTTTCGGTGGTCCCTGAGCTTCTGGATGTGTTCCCTGCAGATCTTCCAGGTATGCCACAAGATAGGGATATTGATTTCTGTATTGACCTTGAACCTGGTACTCACCCCATTTCTATACCCCCTTATAGAATGGCTCCCGCGGAGTTAAGAGAGTTAAAAGCCCAACTTCAAGAGTTGTTAAACAAAGGCTTTATTAGACCAAGTGCATCTCCTTGGGGTGCTCCGGTTTTGTTTGTGAAGAAGATGGATGGGAGTTTTCAAATGTGTATAGACTACAGATAACTAAACAAGGTAACCATAAAGAACAAGTATCCTCTTCCTCGTATTAATGACTTGTTCGATCAGTTACTAGGTGCTTGTGTCTTCTCTAAGATTGACTTGAGATCCGGTTATCATCAATTGAAAATACGGGCAACGGATGTGCCAAAGACTGCTTTTCGAACGAGGTATGGGCATTACGAATTTGTAGTGATGTCTTTTGGTCTTTACGAATGCCCCTGCTGCGTTCATGAGCTTGATGAACGGGATTTTTAAGCCATATTTGGACCTCTTCGTGATCGTATTTATTAATGATATACTGATATACTCAAAGAGAAAGAAGGAACATGAGGAGCATTTGAGAATGGTATTGGAAATGTTGAGGGAGAAAAAGCTTTATGCCAAGTTCTCTAAGTGTGAGTTTTGGCTAGATGCAGTGTCCTTCTTGGGACACGTGGTTTCTAAAGATGGAGTGATGGTGGATCCTTCTAAGATTGAGACAGTGAAGAATTGGGTAAGACCTACTAATGTGTCAGAAATAAGGAGCTTTGTTGGGTTAGCTAGCTACTACCGCCGATTCGTCAAGGGATTCTCTTCTATTGCTTCCCAACTGACGAACTTGACTAAGCAAAATGTTCCATTTGTATGGTCGGATGAGTGTGAGGAAAGCTTTCAGAAGCTCAACACTTTGTTGACTACCACACCTATCCTTACCTTGCCAGTAGAGGGTAAGAACTTCATTGTTTATTGTGATGCATCCTATTCTGGTTTGGGTGAAGTACTAATGCAAGAGAAGAGTGTGATTGCTTATGCTTCAAGACAATTAAAAGTGCATGAACGTAACTATCCAGCTAATGATTTGGAATTGGCTGCGGTAGTGTTTGCATTAAAGCAATGGAGACACTATTTATATGGGGTTAAGTGTGAGATCAATACGGATCATAGTAGCCTACAGTATGTCTTTACTCAGAAAGATTTGAACTTAAGACAGAGGAGATGGATGGAGTTACTAAAGGACTACGATATCACTATCTTGTATCATCCGGGGAAGGCGAATGTTGTAGCGGATGCTTTAAGTAGGAAGGCGGGAAGCATGGAAAGTCTAGCTCACTTGGAAGCTTCTAGACGCCTATTGGCTAGAGAGGTTCAGACTCTAGCTAATGACTTGATAAGATTAGAAGTGAATGAGAAGGGAGGATTGTTGGCTTCTATGGAGGCAAGATCTTCCTTTCTTGACAAGATTAAGGGAAGACAGTTCAATGATGAGAAACTGCGCAGAATCTAAGATAAGGTATTGCGAGGAGAGGCTAAGGAAGCATAAATCGATGAGGAAGGTGTTTTGAGAATCAAGGGAAGGGTATGTGTACCCCGCGTCGATGATTTGATCAACACTATTCTGACAGAGGCTCATAGTTCAAGGTATTCTATACATCCGGGTGCAACCAAGATGTATCGTGACCTAAAGCAACACTTTTTGTGGAGTAGAATGAAGCGTGATATTGTTGACTTTATTGCCAAGTGTCCAAACTGTCAACAAGTGAAGTACGAACACCAAAGGCCCGGAGGAACACTTCAAAGAATGCCCATTCCGGAATGGAAATGGGAGAGAATTGCAATGGACTTTGTGGTTGGTCTTCCAAGGACAATGGGTAAGTATGACTCCATTTGGGTGATTGTTGATAGGTTAACTAAATCTGCTTATTTTATTCCGGTTAAGGTGACTTACAATGCCGAGAAATTAGCCAAGATCTATATCTCAGAAATCGTTCGATTGCATGGGTTCCACTATTCATCATATCAGATAGAGGTACGCAGTTTACTTCTAAGTTTTGGAAAACATTGCATGCGGAATTGGGTACTAGGTTGGACCTTAGTACTGCGTTCCATCCTCAGACCGATGGTCAGTCTGAGCGAACGATTCAAGTGTTGGAGGATATGATTCGTGCATGTGTGATAGAGTATGGTGGTCATTGGGATAGCTTCCTACCCTTAGCGGAGTTTTCATACAATAATAGCTATCACTCAAGCATTGATATGGCTCCATTTGAAGCATTGTATGGTAGGAGATGTAGGTCTCCCATTGGTTGGTTTGATGCGTTCGAGGTTAGACCTTGGGGCACTGATCTCTTGAGGGATTCGATGGAAAAAGTGAAGTCTATTCAAGAAAAGCTTCTAGCGGCGCAAAGTAGACAAAAAGAATATGCATATCGAAAGGTTAGAGACTTAGAGTTCATGGAGGGTGAACAAGTCTTGTTGAAAGTTTCACAAATGAAAGGGGTGATGCGGTTTGGAAAAAGGGGTAAACTAAGTCCAAGGTACATTGGACCATTTGAAGTACTTAAGCGAGTAGGAGAGGTGGCTTATGAGTTAGCCTTGCCTCCAGGGCTGTCCGGAGTACATCCGGTATTCCATGTGTCGATGTTGAAAAGATACCATGGGGATGGAAACTACATTATCCGTTGGGATTCACTTTTGCTTGACGAGAACTTGTCTTATGAGGAGGAGCCTGTTGCTATTTTAGATAGAGAAGTTCTTAAGTTGAGGTCAAGAGAGATTGCATCCATCAAGGTGCAATGGAAGAATTGACCGGTTCAAGAAGCCACTTGGGAGAAGGAGGCAGATATGCAAGAAAGATACCCACATCTGTTTACAGATTCAGGTACTCCTTTTCGCCCTTGTTTTCCTTCTTGTGATCGTTCGGGGAGGAACGATGGGTAAATTGTTATCTATTGTAACGACCTGTTTAGTCGTCTTGAGCAACAGATTTCAATTCTGGAAAAACTGGCAGAAGCGACGGACCCCACGACGGACCGTCGCAGGGTCTCGTTTCAAAACACTTAGAAAATCTGAAATTGGGTACTGAAAATCGACTCTCTGAACTTCTTGACGGAATGGCAGGACGGACCGTCACAGGCGTGACGGACCGTCATAGATTGTTCAGTGGAAATTAACTCTCTGACCCTTGCGATGACCTGGAGGACGGACCGTCGCAGGCACGACGGCCCGTCATAGGTTGCGCAAATCCCAGGCAGAATTGGATTTCCTTACACGTTTTTAGGGACGTTTTGGGACTATTCTTTCCTTAATTATAGATTTCGTGGGGTTATATTAATAACTAAAATTCTTGAGGGATAAAAGAGGTAACTTTTGGTTAGTTAGTGGGGTATTATTGCCATCTTTTACACTTAATTATATGTTAACTAGGGTAAAAGAAAGAGGGTTTGAATAAAGAAAATAGAGAGAACAAGGAGAGAGAGAAATTGATCGATCAAGAGGCAGAGGGAATATCAAAGCTTGCGAAATTGCTTGTTGATTCCAATTCTTCGGTGGAGGTAGGTTATGGTTTTCATGCTTCATAAGTAAACTCTTAATAGTGAATGATATGTATTGGTAGTATTGTAAACCCTACTATATGCTTAATGGTATGTTTGCATGAATATGATTATGTGATTGTGATAAGATAAGCATGATGAAAATATTGAATCCCAAATCTTGAAAAGAAACTTTAATATACATTATTAATGATGATGCCTTGGTATAGATGAAGGCTTGATGAATTAAAGTAATGGGATTGATGATGCCTTCGAATAGAGAAGGCTTGATTATTTACAGAATGATATTAGTGGATCGGAGTGTCACGTTCCGACACATAGAATTACGGGATCGGAGTGTCACGTTCTGACACATAGTATTAGTGGATCGGAGTGTCACGTTCCGACACATAGAATTAGGGGATCGGAGTGTCACATACCGACACATGTAGGGGATCGGAGTGTCACCTTCCGACACATGTAGGGGATCGGAGTGTCACGTACCGACACATGTAGGGGATCGTAGTGTCACTTACCGACACATGTAGGGGATCGGAGTGTCACGTTCCGACACATGTAGGGGATCAGAGTGTCACATTCCGACACATAGAATTAGGGGATCGGAGTGTCACGTTCTGACACATAGAATTAGGGGATCGGAGGGTCACGTACCGACACATAGTAGTAGGGGATCGGAGTGTCACGTACCGACACAAGAGGAGGAAAGATAATGAATCTTGAAAGATGATAATATACTCAACTTAATATACTTAATTCCATTTCTTAAGCAGTGTCCTAGTTTGACTTGATATGTTTAAGAAAATTAAAAAAATTGAATCTTATGGAACTAAACTAAAGTTATGTCAAATATACAAATTTTTTGTTTAATCTTGTGACATTAACCATGTTACGGGGAAAACTAAAATTAAAACGTTGCCAATAAAGAGAAAGTAATTCTATTTTAAACAGACACAATCAAATCCGAACGAACAAAATGTTGAATTTCATTATACTTGTCTCTAATGGGGGTTATTACTTATTTCTGTACTTGTCTTTTTATACTCCAATTACTTCTTCAATTAATAACCTAAAATAAAATAAAATCTATAGGTCATTCTTTTTGATACAGATGTATTTTAAAATTTTAAAATGAGAAAGTGAAATGTTAAATGACATCCTTAGCTCGTTATGATTAGTAAAAAGGATCTTCTTGTTTTTTCTAATAATAAAGGAGAGTTCTTCATTTATTTTTTTTTCTTCAACCAAAAAAAAGAGGACCTTTGTTAAATTTATATACAACTAAATGTAATGTAGGAGCCCAAGGTCTTATCCAGGCCTCTAAGAATAATTTGTATTGCTTTACTAAATGTAATGTAGGAGCCCAAGGTCTTATCCAGGCCTCTAAGAATAATTTGTATTGCTTTAGCCACATAGCTATATCTGATCTCTTTTATTTCGAGGATGTTCAATAATTAATATCTATAAAAAATATCGATATTTAATCTAAACATTTAAAAAAAATATTGACAAAATGTGTTCATCTAATAACCCTTAGGTGTTTAGCTCCGCCATATTTATAAGTTTTCTTGCTTTTGCATCCATTCTCTGAAAATTTGTGAATACACAATTCTTTGTTTTATAGTAATGTTTTCCAAGTAGTATTTAATTTGATTCTATTCCCTCATTGTATGCTGAAATCTTTTACCTCTTTTTATGCAAAAAGAAGTATTGTTTACCTTGTAAGTAGTCCCAATGTTTTCCAAGTGTTTTTCTTATTATCCATAGACTTCCTAAAAAGTACTCGTATATATTGAAATGTGAAAGTAGAAAGATGATTGGTAAGTGCACCTTCAATACCAAGAATAAATTTACATCTGATGTGATTGTTGGAAAAACTTCTTTTATGCCCACATGTATATTTCAATGATGCTTCTTATCAACGGGATATAAAATGCAAAGATATGTTCATTCATTTTCTCAATCTCATGTTAACTAGAAGCTATTTATGTGAGATTATTGGTAGGGAGATCTTTGAACTTATTTAGAAAGATAAATTTCAGTCATATTTTTTGCTAATAAACTATAAAATTGATTTTATTTAAAATTTGAAGACTATTATTGTTTTATTCTCTTTGACCTAGAAATAACAATGTATGCTAGGATATAACTAAAGTATCCTTTACTCTAAGAATGTCATGATAAAGAGATAAGAAGTGACTAGTGATCAAGGTGTCTCTAATCATAGGATTACGTTCTTAAGAAAGTATGTAAATGAAATATAATAATAACTTATATACACATAGAAGTGTAAAAGAAGCATATTTTTGTTAGTGACTAAAATCTATATTTTTTTTTACTCTTAGAGAATAATCGGGATGGAGGAGGAAAGATTGTACAGACTTAGAAATTTTAATAGATATTTTTGCTTTAAAACTTAATAAGAATGTTTTTTCTACTTCTATTATATCTTCATTTAAATTGATTACATGTTTTTCCCATATTATTATTTTTCATGCTTTACGCAAGAAAATATTATGTGTCCCTATGATTTAGAGAACATACAGCCCGTATCCATTACTATAAGATGAATGGACTTTTAATTAAGCTATTCAAATGTTGAAAAACAGATTATGTATCATTGAACTATGATTTCAAAGAATTTTGATAATTCAATATTATTTAAACGAAGAAGGGTCTAAAATACCCTAATAGTATTAGAATTGGTACAAAAATACCCCTCGTTTATCTTTTGGCCTTAAAATACCCTTGGGGTTAACCTTTAGGGACCTATTTTTCCCTTTTGGCTAACAGACTACTAAGTCAATATTTTAATTATTTCATTTATTACGTGGCATGTTGTAATTGGTTAAAAATTTAATTAACTAAAATCTAATTAGTTTGACCCAAACCACCCTATCCACCCGGATCGACCCGACCCATCTTTCAAAATACCCAACCCATCCAAATATAACATCAATTACCCATTTCCTTTTTTTAAAAAAAACCCTAAACAACTGTAAAAATTTATAGATTACAAATTGTTGTGTAATAGCTGTAAAAATTTGAATATTGCAGATTTTTATAAAAATCTGCACATTTTGCTGTTAAAAATTGCAAATTGCACGTTGCTGTAAATAATTGCAGTTTGCCAATTCCATATGGCATTGGTTTGATCTTATTTGGTTACCTTGATGAACATATCACTTATTTGGTTACCTTGATTAACATCATCACCAGCATGTATGCTCTGATCTTTGAGTGTCAAGACAACAGCAAAATGTTTAGGGTTTTTTTAAAAAAAGAAATGGGTAATTGATGTTTTATTTGGATGGGTTGGGTATTTTGAAAGATGGGTCGGTTCGATCCGGGTGGATAGGGTGGTTTGGGTCAAACTAATTAAATTTTAATTAATTAAATTTTTAACCAATTACAACATGTCACGTAATAAATGAAATAATTAAAAATATTGACTTAGTAGTCTGTTAGCCAAAAGGGCAAAATAGGTCCCTAAAGGTTAACCCCAAGGGTATTTTAAGGCTAAAAGATAAACGAGGGGTATTTTTGTACCAATTCTAATACTATAAGGGTATTTTAGACCCTTCTCCGTTATTTAAATAAGAGAGATAATTAAATCTCTCTAAGACTAGCTTCACAAAGCTTTGTTGCTTCCTCTTTAAACGAGAAGATTAGAATCATTGATAAGTTATAACTCAATAGTACCCAATATTCTCTTTAATGCTTCATTTATTTCTTAGTTCGACCATGTTATAACAGAGAAAAAACAATTGTCTTCCCTAGTACAAAAGAACAAATAAGGTTAGCATGTTTGAGACTTGATCTTTTTTTGTTATTGCAAATATTTGCAGTTAACTACAGAAAAGTGCAAGTCCTAAAGCAGAATATTTCTTGCTAATTCCAAAACCAAATATCAATAAAAATAATCATATTCTATATTTTAGAGAAATAATTTCCATCCATATTTTGAAGTAGTCTAAGCCATAAAAAACCGCTCCAGTCTTGCTTCTTCCGTCACAATTCTACTTTACAAGTAGGAAAAGATAGACTATAATTGTGACCAAAAGATGGAATTTGTTTACATTTTAATTAATATAAATCTTTGTAACAGTGTATCACCATATAGAATAAAACATACATTTCTATTGTATTTGGTTGTTTGAATATGTTATGTATCTTTGTACATGAGATAATATTCATTAAGGGAATGGGAGAAATGAAGAAACTCGAAAAGTTGATGTTGAATATGATACCTAGAAGCAATACCTTGCAGTCACTTCCCAACTCACTCAAGTGAATCTTTGAATCACCTTTGGTAGGACAATCTCATGATCATGTGATAAGTATATTGTAAGTATGTGTATCTCATTATAGGTTGTCTTAAGGATCATTAAGGTGTGCCTAGAGAGAGTGTATGTGCAATCTCTTTTTGTCTTATTTATGTGAGTCTTAGGATAGCTTTTAGTGAGAGGATTGCATCCTAGGAAGTGTTCCTTGTGAAATTGAGAAACTTCACTGAAACAGTGGATTAAGTCACTATAAAGTTACACGACTTCACTGTAAGGTTTTCTAAAATTGTCCTAAATTGAATTAGTGAATTCTTATGTGTTCCTAAGTTGTTAAATGTGGTTCTTTTTATTATATTATGATATTTAAATCAAAAACTTCATATTTCCAATAAATGTTTGTTTTCATGATTTTCATGCATTATGCCATACTTAGTACAGGTGTTTGTACTACTTCCATTCTTTTATATATCTCTAAACTGATTCATAGGTGAAGGTGCTTTTTGGAGCTAAGCTTGGATTATAGGATCGTTCAAGCAAGTTGAACTATGTCCTCATTTTACTCGAGGGCATAGAAATCATTTAATTCTCTTACATAAGTATTGTGTTAGACTTAGTACTACTATTTTTTTATTGTGTATTGATGTACCTTGGTTTCGCGGTACTTTCAATACTTTTTCCTTAAGATTTGTCTGTGCCCAGAGCCTTTTTATAGTAGTCTTAACATTTTTTTATCTTAGTGTTGCAGGAAAGATGTCCAAACCCAAAACGCAAAAGGCAACTTAGATTTAGTGCAGAGGTGACCCACGAAGACCATCGACGGTCCGTCGTTCCATCTATGCACCGTAGATGGTGACAACTGACTGATAGCTGAGGCATCTATAGAAACTCGAGGAAATCTAACCAAGTGTGGGTCTACGGAAATCTATGAAAGAATCAACAGAACATCCTATTGAATCGTCGATAAATTCAGAGATAGTTCCAGTACCCGAAGTTGAACAAAGTTTAAGTATGGAATTGACATAAGGCATCAACGAACCAAAAATGCATCCACGGACCTTGGTGTTGGTTTGGTGATTGATTCAGAGAGGGTGCTAGATGAAGGATGAAAAAAGATGCTAAGTCTTGAATGATAGAGGAAGTCGATGGTCCATCATTTTTTACGGACCCTCTGTGGGGGTCGTCAATTACAACCACATTTTTTGGACAACTTTCTTTATTTTAATTCCTTTTAGTTTAGGAAAATGTTTTTATAAATAGAGTGTAAAAACATAGTTTAGGGGTTGGATTCTATTACTATTGATCTTAGGTTGTGTTTGGAGATAGGGTTTTGCAACTTTAACATTAATTCAATTTTTGTATTTCTTTTGAAGTGATTTGTTGTTATTTAAGGTCAAATTACTCGATTTTCTTCGAATTGTTGAAGTAAGTTAATGTTTTATTGTTTAACAACTATGAATTGTGTTCTTAAGTGCATGTGTAACTTAATCCACAACAAGGATTGCGAAAACCATTGGTGCTTAACATAGTAGACCTAGCCTAATAACAATTCTCAAATAGGCTATTACATGTATTCATAATTCTTTCGATTAGGAGTCTTTTCAATGAGTTCACGTGTTTGAACTCATCATATAGCTACTTGTTGTACCAAGGAGGTAGTTAATAAGAAAAGACTTATCAAGATATATTTAGTGGGATACTATATAATAAACTAGTTTAGATTTGTGCGAAGTAATAAATAAGCCATACATCCAATATGATGCTTAATATGAAGTAAAAGTAAGGGTTAGTAGCTTATACACACGTAGCCTGACCAAGGTACAGGGTGAAATTCTCTAAATGTCGGACCAAGGATTTAGATATACCTAATTTATCACTTTGCATGCAAAACACTAGGGAAGAATTGTTATATCTAGGAATAGGACGTTATTAACCTTTGAGGAACACTTACACCCTAGTTTCTCTCACAACTTGATAAAAACCAAAGCTTTACTCCTTTCACTTTTTTTACTTAGAGATATTGAAAAAATTTCTTTCACAAAAAAACCCCTTTAATCATACATTTTCATAAAGAAATTGACTAAATAGAAGCAATTGTACATTGAAGTTAAGTCTAAAACATTTTCCTCGTGGGATCAACCCTAACCTACTAGTGGGGTTCTTTACTTTATACGACCGATTATACTTCTTTAGGGAGGTGTAATTTGAGTGCATCGCATTTTGCTGCCTCTTTCAGGGAAAGTGGATTTTATATTAACCTTAATAATATTACGGATGTTTATTCAACGATATCCTGATTTTACTTTACTTTATTTTGTTTCTGTGAGGTCTAGCTCTAATGTATGCTAAGTATACGGAGCCGAGGAGACCCGTTAATTCAATTTGATCCTGAACTTAACCGTACAATTCGAAGAATGGAAAATAAGCAGAACCTTGCCCATCTAGGTTATGGGATTTTTCGTCAACTTCCACCAATGGTTGACACTCACAATCAAGTAGTTGCGGAAAATCAGGTTGATGATGCAGCCTACCGTCCCACACCCTCAGGAGTTCTATATTTCCAATTTCAACATCACTGACTCTGATGGGCCTCTTGTCTTACCTCCTCTACCCCATGGGAACACTTTCGTGGTAACTAGTAGTTTGATGCAGATGCTCACTGCAAGGGGTTTGTACGCTGAGCTACCATCAGAGGATTCACATTCTCACATAGTCAAAAGGAAGTCTTTGTGTAAAAGTTGTCTGGGGAGGTCATATGTAGATATGAACATCATTGGGCTGAGAGTGTTTCCTTTATTTTTTATTGGAGATGCTGTGATATGGTTTACTATGTTTCCCTATAATTCTATCTATACTTGGGATCAGTTGAAGGATGTGTTCCTAGATTTGTATTGCCCGGTGTCCAAGAATCGCAACCATAAGGACAGAGTGAAAAACTTCGTGGAACTACCTAGAGAGTCAGTAAGTAACTCTTTGGATAGATTTACTGGGTATATGAGAGGCATTATAAACCACCACATCGATAATGAGTAGTACTTCCATTAGGGTCAAGATGATAACAATAAACCAGTACTCGATGCTATTACAGAGGGTCGTTATGGTGAGTGGACATATGTTAAGATTGCAGAGAAGTTGGAGAAAATCTCTCGCAACAACAAGGCTTGGAGTACTAGAAAGTCAGACACATGGAGAAACAGGTTTGCAGTGCAAGCTACACATAATACGGCTGCAGATGAGATTCATGAGGAGGTGAATCAAATGAGAACTAAGATTCGGTTGGTATTGAAACATGCCACTGGAGGTGGAGAGAAAGTAAAAGTGGTGAATTACTTGACTAAACCACCACCACAAGCGGATGAGTATATGAGCGAATAATTAGACAGGGGCTTTCCGACCAAATGCCCAAGGCTTCAATCAGGATAATTGGCATCAAGGTTAAGGAAATAAAGGTCGAAACTATGGTAATTACAATAGAAAGGGGAAATATGTTCGTGATGAAAACTACAACTGTGACAACACCTTCAATAGGGTTTACCATGGTAACAGAAATGATCAAAGTGGGCCTTATGTTCCATCTCAAACTCAGGAGGTTGCTCCTAGTGATGGTGGAGGTAGTATGGCGTGAGTTGAGGATATGTTGCGGAATATGATGAGGAGGTTTGATGCTAGTAATGAGCACTCCAAAATTGAGAAGTGATTTACCTAAAATTGGCCAAAAGGTGGAAGCATATGTGGACTCTATTAAGCATCTTGAGTTACAAATGGCCCAATTTTCTACTAGTGTGAACCCGTGTCAATCAGGCACTCTTCCTAGAAATACCATTCAAAATCATAAAAATAATGGACATTATATGTCAATCACTAATCGATGAGGTAAGCAAACTATTGATCCACCTCGGACGTTTATGGTTGAAGATGAGAAGAGAAATAATGAAGATGTGGTGGAAACTAGTAGAGAATTGGTCAACAAAATGGAAAAAAGAAGTAGAGGTCCCAAAGAAAGTGGTCCCATTCCCATATCTCCACCACCATTCCCTCTGATATTGGTGAAGAAGAATGAGGATTGTAATTACAAGCGTTTTATCACTATCTTGAAACAACTCTCTATCAATGTGCCTTTAATAGAAACTTTGGAGCAAATGCCAAGTAATCATAAGTTAATGAAAGATATGGTTACAAAGAAGAGATGGGTAGGTTTAGAGGATGATGACCAAATATAGCATTGTGGTGCGATTGCCACACGATCTCTTGTGTAGAAGAAGGAAGATTCGGGCGCTTTGACTATACCATGTACACCATCGGATTATTACACTTTTCTAACTTAATATGTGATCTAGGTTCAAGCATAAACCTGATGCCCCTTTTCATTTATAAGAAATTGGGTTTAGGTGACCCAAAGCCCAATGCGATGAGATTACTGATGACCAAATCGAACAATGAAGAGGCCCATTGGGATACTCCATTATGTGCTCGTGAAAGTGGAGTCATTTATAATTTTGGGCGATTTGGTAAATCTTAAATGGGAGGTGAAAATTGACGTCCCTATTATTCATGTGAGGCCGTTCCTTGCTACCGGTCGCGCCTTGGTATACATGGATAAAGGGCATATGAAGTTTAGGTTGAACAAAGAAGAACCAACATTCAACATTCAATATTTGTAAGTCCATAAAGCGGAGAGGGGAGATCCAAAAGGCATATGTTATATCCTACATGGTTGAGAGTATGTAGGAGGTACAAATTGAAAAATGCTTGGCTGTCGAGGCTATAACGGCAATGATAATGAATTTTTCAAGTGATGGTATTGAAGAGTATGGGTCTTTGGTTGCGGCACTTGAACGGAATGAATATAGGTCAAAACCAAAAAAATTGGAGTTGAATACCAAGAATCGCGAGTCTCCATCCTCGACACTATCTGTTGATGAGGCTCCAAAATTGGAGCTTCAGGCTCTACCACCTCATTTGAGGTATGCATTCTTTGTACAGATGACACTTTGGTGGTAATCATTGCAACACATTTTATATGCAAGAAGTAGAGTGTCTGGTGAAAATTTTGAAAAGGTTCAAAGGATCCATTGGTAGGACTATTGTGGACATTATTGAGATCTCTCCCGATATTTTTTTACACAAAATTCAACTCATGCCGGATAACAAGTCCAGTATTGAGCACTAGAGATGGTTGAATTCACTTATGCAAGAGGTAGTGAAGAAGGAGATCATTAAGTGGTTGGATGTCGGAGTCATATATCCTATTGCAGATAGTAGTTGGGTAGGCCCTATTTAGTGCACCGAAAAGGGGGGAATGACAGTAGTACGTAATGAGAGAAACGAGCTTGTTCCAATGAGGTCGGTGAAAAAATGGAGAGTTTGTTACCAGAACATTAATTCATGGACTTAGAAGGTCTATTTTCCTATGCCCTTTATGGATCAGATGTTGGATACACTCGCAAGAAAAGGATGGTTCTGTTTCCTTTTTGGTTATTCAGGTTACAAGAAAATCTCTATTGCCCTGGAGGATCAAGAGAAGACCACTTTTACTTTCCCTTATTGAACGTTCGCCTTCAAGAGAATGCATTTAGGTTTTGCAATGCACTGGACATCTTCCAACGATATATGATGTTTACATTTTCTGATATAGAACAGGATACTATTAAGGTGTTTATGGGTGACTTTTTGGTTGTGGGTGACTTCTTTTGTTGGTGTTTTATGCACTTGGCCGAGGTTCTCAAAAGATGCAACGATTGCAATTTTGTGCTTAATTGGGAAAATGTCACTTTATGGTGAAAGAGGGTATGGTATTAGGCCATCGCATCTCGGATAAGGGGATAGAGGTTGATCGAGCAAAAGTTGAAGTTATAGAGAGGCTTTCCCCACCCATATCAGTAAAAAGTGTGAGATGTTTCTGGGACATGCAGGCTTTTACCGGATGTTTAGTAAGGATTTCTCATAATTTACACATCCTCTATGCAAATTATTTGAGAAATAATGTAAATTTTATTCTGATGAATCCTATCAGAAAGCATTTGGAGAGTTGAAGGAGAATTGGTGTTTGCGCCCATTATTATTTCCCTAGATTGGAGTAAGCCATTTTGATTTTATGTGTGATGCTAATGGGGTTTATCTTGGTGCGGTATTGGGATAGAGAAGGGATAAAATCCTCTATACCACATATTATGCAAGTAAGTCCCTAAATGAAGCACAAAAGAACTATAGTGTGCCTGAGCAAGAGTGCAGTATTATTTGCATTTGAAAAATTTTGCTCCTATTTCATGGTACGATAGTCATAGTGTATATTGACTACTCCTCTTTGAGGTACTTGATGGCAAAGAATGATTCCAAGTCACAGTTGAAAAAGAACATCTTCTCCAGATTTGGCACACCCAGGGCCATTATTAGTGATGGTGGATCTTACTTTTACAATAAGTTGTTCAGAAGGCTATTGGATAAATATGGGGTTCATCACAGTGTGGCCACATTGTATCATCAACAAAATAGAGGGCAAGTTGAGCTGTCCAATCGAGAGATCAAGCAAATTCTGTCAAAAATAGTAAGTGCTAATAGAACGGATTGGTCAGGGAGGCTCATTGTTCGGATTCTTCTTTTGCACCCTAGGAGAATATCCCTTCACCGATTGCTGAAGATCCAACGAGGTGGTGCATCGATGGTCAGTATCAGGTCTACAGGGACGCAAAGGTTCTGAATGAAAAGGAGGTGATGACTCGATTGTTGACAGTCCCTGATCTGTAAAGATTCTTCACCCGACTTTTGATCGAGCCGATGTTTAGGATACCTAGGGTCGTATAGCAACGAGATGGTTTGAGAGTTCTATGCCTCCTATGTTGAGAGTCTCCAAGATTCTTTTGATAGGCAGGAAAAAAACCACCAAACTAGATCTGCTCACAAAGGTTCTAGTACGAGGCTGTCGGGTGGACACTTCTCCTACTAGCATCCGCCGATTCCTATACGGTGAATCCAGTGATGTTACTCAGGACCTCCTTACTCTGGAGTTTTCTTACAGGTGGGATATGGTCAAGAGTTTCCAGTTTCACAGGATCGTGGATAAGAAAGAGACCGCTAAGAGGTGTATTGTGCAACACCTCTCCATTGACCGTGAGGGAGCACACTGCGTGTTAGACCCTAGAGGTTTCATCCGAAATCCAAACATACTTTCACAACCAAGTTCTTCTGGCTGTTAGTCCGCCACTACCTCTCTTCAACGGCAGCAGATAATATTCTTACATGGGATAGAGCAGTATTTGTAGCCCCATTTGTGGCTGGTTGGAGATCCACTTTGCGAAATTATTGAACTCCATGATACATGAGAGGCTTTAAAGACCTGTACTACATACCCATTCTAGTGTATGATCATCCACTTACTCAGGGATGCTAGAGTGCCTATATGGAACCGTGATACCCTCTGCACACCGGCCAGGACTGTTGATATAGATCTCATTAGGAATGAGGCAAATGTGGTTGCACCATAGAGAGGACTAGAGTTGAGTTGCAGATGCTGAGTGAGAATTTGGCGGATATGGTAGAGTAAGACCAAGGGGATGTTCCTACCACTTTAGTGACCACTGACACTACCCTAGTTGAGTACGCGCATGACACTAGTAGAGCACCCTGTTCCTTCCGGTCTACTCCACCATCTATAGCACTAGTCCGGATAGCAAGGGCCGAACAGTTAAAGGCCCCCATATGGACATCCTGTTTCATCATATCCAACCTTGGATACAAAAAACCATTGCCGAGGGTGAGGACCAGATTGGGAAGAGGGTAGACCAATAGAAGATTAAGGCGGTTAACCACTGCTTTGATGCATTGGAGTTGTAGGTTCTTGTACGGCAAGCCCCCACCATTGACTTGACTACTTTTCAAGAGGCGGTGGCATGTTTGCACATAGATGTTGACATTATTTTGGAGAAAAGGGTGTCTAATCCCGAGACTTCACTCATCGAGCGAGCCGAAGACACTATTCTAGCTACTTTATTCACAATCCCTACTAAGTCTCCGCCTAAGACACTTTTTGTGCCTTGAGGAACCATTCAGGACGCGCCACTTAGGGAGAGGATGACCGTGCGAGGAAGATGGAGAGTAACAATCTTGATTTCGCTAGGAGAGCCTCTTTGATTGATGAGGAGACCCATCAGATGAGGGATCGAGAGTTAGCTTTTGGGGCGTCTAGTTCCAGATATGAGGTTGTTCAAAGGAGCACCACTGATGGTGCATCAATTTTTGTGGGAACCACTGAGGGTGAACCTTCTACGGATGATGATGCGGGTTGTGGGAAACCGGACTCATCTACTTGTTGATCGTTTGTGCTATGCACCTCAGTTTTTCTTCACTGACCACCCTATCTTTATTTTTATGCTTTGGGGAAAATTGCATGCTATTTTGTTAGGGTGGGGTGAATGTAAAGTGAGTGTTAGGGTGAAGTCTGAGTAGCCCAATTCATGATCCTTTCTTAGGGGTTTTCTTGCCTATGTTCATTTTACCCAACAGACTGAGTACTTTACCATTGAAGAGTATGTCGTAACTTGAACAAAGTATGAAGAATGAAATAAAAAGCATGATGGCTAGTCATGAATGATATCCCTTCCTAAGAAAATGTTTTCATGAATAGGTATAAAGAAGTTAAACTTGTTGGCTCTTATTATTACATAGAGATGCACGCACTGCATGACCCTCAAACGAACACTAAAACTAGGCTTCTAACAACCTTATAGGGTAATGAGGTCTAAAGAGAGTGTGAGGAAGTTCTACTGTTCCACTTTTGGTACCTAGATAAACCTTTCGTTGTATGTCCTGCAAAAAGGAATCTGTGTTAGACAACTTGAAAAGGATCATCGGACCTTGTTCGAATTAGCAAACATCTAGCCTAAAATAAAGTTAACCAAATGAAATTTTTATCCATTTTTTATCCAAATATGTTGAGCCTATAATAGACCTTTCTTTTCTTCACCAAACCACGTTCCCTGGGTTTAATGTGTTGGCCCTTGTCCCTCCTTGGAAATATGCACCTCAACTAAGGTCAAAAGCCTAAGTTGAAGGTGGCTAACGCAGAAATTGACCTCATCTTGACCCTGAACAAACATTGGGTAATGTGTACCTCGACTCATGGCAAATCCATAAGTTGAGGGTGCCTATTATGAGTGATGACCCGAAAAGTAGATATGAAAAGAGTAATGGGGCAATGAAAAGAAAAAGTGATCAACAGAGGTCACTCAGTAAAATTTATCAATATAAAAAGAAAAAAAGAGTTTAGATTAAAAAATGAAAACAAAAAAAAAAGAGTCGAACAAAAAAAAAGTAAGACTTACTTCCACAAAGAACAAAAAGAGAAGCAAGGTAAAAATGAAAAGAAAAGAAAAGTAGGGCATAAGAGATAATCTAAGCGGTAGGATGCTTAGTAGTAATGTGAAGGAGGGTAAAAAGTCAATAAAATATACCCATATGTACTATACCTGACCCTTAGCAACCGTTACAAGCACAGAAAGTCCTATCATGATCCTAGAGTCCAATGTGGTGAACTTAAGAAATGAAAATAAGGGCAAGCCTATGGTGACAAGTACTATCTAGTTGTGAATTTTGTTTTGAGAGTGAGTGTTGTAGAATGATCCTTGATCCAATGTTCAAATTATTGTACGAAAAAAGGAGGATTTTTTTTAAGTGAGGGCACTAGTTTTAATGTCGGAAAGTTAGTACCTTGGTGAGAGGAAAAATAGTAGAGGTGCTGGTGCATGGTGAATTTTTGACATGTTCTTATCCACATAAGTAAGCTTCTCTAACCTAAGAATAGAAGCATGCACTAAATCAATTAAAAAGTTGGCATTGATAGCCATGTGATTGCGGAATCTTAAAAGAGTATACTTTTGTATAAAGTGTTGCGTTAAGTCATAGTGCGTCGCTTGTGGACAAACAATAAATTTAAAATGAGGAAGTTCATGTACCGTTGTTTCTCCGTACTTTTAATGCTTTTTCATTATGTTTTGTGTCGAGTCTAGAGCCTTTTTTTAGTAGTCTTAAACATTTTTTTATTCTTGTGTTGCAGGAAAGATGTCCAATCCCAAAACGCAGAACGCTATTGAGATTTAGTGCAGAGATGACCCACAAAAGCCATCAATAATCTATCATTTTGTGAAAGGCCTGTTGATGGTGACCGCCAACAGATAGTTCAAGCATTTAGAG
Organism: Solanum lycopersicum; assembly: GCF_036512215.1. Lineage (NCBI taxonomy): Eukaryota > Viridiplantae > Streptophyta > Magnoliopsida > Solanales > Solanaceae > Solanum > Solanum lycopersicum. The sequence goes on from NC_090807.1 coordinate 44,523,343, forward strand.
AAACTCAGTGAAATCTAACCAAGTGTGGGACAATGGAAGGATAGACGGTCCGTCGATTGATATACAGATCGTCCTGTTGAATCGACGATAAGTTCATAGATAGTCTAGTACCCCATGTTGAAGAAATCCCGAGTATGGAACGACGGAAGGCATCGACAAACCGTAGATGCATCAACGGACTGTGATGTTGGTATGTCGATTGATTAAGAGAGGAAACAAACTAAAGGATGAAAAAATATGCAAAATCTGGATGGACCGTCTGTCGGGGTTGTCGAATACAACTGCATTTTTTTGGACAACTTTTATTATTTTAATTCCTTTTAATTTTGGGATATGTTCTTATAAATAGGGTTTAAAAACCTCATATTTGGGGTTGGATTCTATTAATAATGTTCTTAGGTTGTATTTGGTGATTCGGTATTGCAACTTTAGCAGTAATTCAATTTCCGAATTTGGGTTTCAAGTGATTTCTAGTTATTCCAAGTTGAACTTTTTTATCTTCTTCTAGTTGTCAAAGTAAGTTCATGTTTTATTGTTTAACACTACTAATTGTGTTCTTATATGCATGGTTAACTAAATCCACAACTAGCACTGTGGGAACCAAAGGTGATTAACAAAGTAGACCTCGATTAATAAAAATTCACAAATAGGTTATGGCATGTATTGATAATCTTTCTCATAGAAATCTTTTTTACGAGTGCACGCATTAGAATTCTCCTTATTTCTACTTGCCGGGCCAAGAAGATAGTTAATAAAAAAAGAATTATCAACATGGATTTTGTGGGAAACTATATAATAGGCTAGTCTCGATTGGTGCGATGTAATAACTAAGTCATACATAAAATATGATGCTTAATATAAAGTAAAGGTAAGGGTTAGTAGCTTATACAAACATAGTTAGACAAAAATACGGGGTGAAATTCTCGAAATGTCTGACCAAGGATTTAGAGCTACCTAACTTATTAAATTTCATGCAAAACACCAGGGAATAATTATTATATCTAGGATTACGGCGTTATGAACCTATGGGAAACACTTATACCCTAGTTTCTGTCACAACATGATAAAAACCAAAGCTTTACTTCTGTAACTTTTTTTTAGTTAGAGTATACAACCAATTTTACTTCGTTAGGGAGATGTAATTTGAGTGAATCATGTATGGGTCGTGTCCCAAAGTACTCTTGTGTCGACTTAGAATCCGATACTAAACCAATTTCAATTCCTCCTTACATAATAGCTCCAGCTGAACTCAAGGAGTTGAAGATGCAGTTAAAAGATATCACTGATAAGGGTTTCATTCAGCCGAGCATATCCCCTTGGGGCTCTCCGGTGTTGTTTGTGAAAAATAAATATGGAACCCTTAGAATGTGTATCGATTATCAATAGCTTAACAAAGTCACTATTAAGAATAAGTATGCACTTACCAGAATAGATGACTTGTTCGACCAACTACAATGGTCTAGTTTGTTCCCAAAGATTGATCTTTGTTCAGGGTATCATAAGCTTAGGGTTAGGGATGTAGATATCTCAAAGACAACCTTTCGTACCCGTTATGGACACTATGGATTCCTAGTAATGTCATTTAATCTCACGAATGCACCTCCTTTATTTAGGGATATCATGAACAAAGTTTACCATGAATACCTTGACTCATTCATCATAGTATTCATTGATGACATTCTCATCTAATCTAAGACCAAGGAAGAGCATTAACAACATTTGATACTAACCTTGTAGGTACTTAGATCAGTGAGCATCCTGGGTCATTATCTGTGCGATAAAGGTGTGGAGGTAGATCCCACGAAGACTGAGGTTGTGAAAAAATGGCCAAAACCTCATACTCTCACACATATTCGTAGATTCTTGGTATTGGCTGGTTATTAGCTCAGGTTCATGGAGGGTTTCTCTTTCATTGTTGCACCACTGACAACGTTGATGAATAAGAGAGTCTAGGATTAATGGGCGGAGACTTATGAGAAGAGTTTTCAAGAGCTCAACGACAGACTCACTTCAGCCTCGGTGCTTACATTGCCCAAGTGGCGAGAATTACACTATTTATTGTGATGTCTCTACGGTTTGTTAGGGTTGTGTTCTTATGAAGGGTGCTAAGGTGATATCTTATGCGTCCTGACAACTCAATGTTAATGAAAATAATTATCCAACTCATGACTTGGAGTAAGAAGTTGTAGTGTTTGCACAAAAATTGTGGAGGCACTACTTGTATGTAGGGCATGTGGAAGTGTTCATAGACCACAAAAGTCTCAAGTACGTGTTCACACAGAGGTAGTTGAATCTACAACAACGGAGATGGTTAGAGCTTTTGAAGGACTATGACATGAATATACATTACCATCCATGTAAGGCTAATGTTGTAGATGATGCTTTGAGCAGAATGAGCATTGGAAGTACAACCTACCTTAAGGATGGGAAGATGGATTTTGTTAAATATGTACACAGACTGACCAGACTGGGTGTGCGGTTAGGTTACTCTACTAGTGGGGGTGTTGCAGTCCATCCTAGTTTTGTATCATGCTTAGTAGTTGAAGTCAAGAAGGATGAGCATCTTGATCCTGTGTTGATGGAGCTGAAGGACTCAGTGTTGGTTAACATGAATAAGTCTTTTGCCTTGGGAGGTGACAACATACTTGGGTACCAATACAGGTTGTGTGTAGCAGATGTGGATGATTTTTCGACCAGGATTGTTGAACAGGCCCATAGTTCAAGATATTATGTACATCCAGGTTCCACCAAGATGTATCATGATCTTAAACATATCTATCGGTAAGATGGCATGAAGAAGGACATTGCACATCATGTGGCCAAGTGTCCTAATTGTCAACACGTTAAGGCAGAACATCTTAAGACTGGCGGTTTTACTCAGATTATTGATGTTCCGATTTTGAAATGGGAGGCCATTAATATAGACTTCGTGGTTGGTCATCCGAAGACTAGGAGACCGCATGACTCCATATGGGATATTGTGGACAGGATAACTAAGTCTGCCCACTTTATCACTGTGACATCTACTTACAAAGCTGAGGATTATGCAAAACTTTACATTTATGAGATTGTGAGATTGCTTGGTATTCCTTCGTATAACATTTCAGATAGAAGAGCTTAGTTCACTTCACATTTCTAGAGATTGTTCTAGAAGAGCTTACGCACACAGGTGAATCTTAGTTTTTCCTTTCATCCTCAGACTAATACGTAAGAAGAGCGCACTATTTAGACATCGGATGACATGTTGAGGGCGTGTATGATTGACTTCAAGGGTAGTTGGGATGACGCCGTTTATGGCACTGTATGGTAGGAGATATAGGTATCCAGTTTGGTTGTTCGAGTTTTAAGATTCATCTATTTTGGGTCTTGAAATCATTCATGAGGCCTTAGAGAAGGTCAGAGTTATTAGGGACAAGTTGTCTACTACTTACACTTGGTAGAAGTCTTATAAATACAATAGAAAACGGCCCTTAGAGTTTGATGTTGGTGACCCAGTCTATTTGAAGATATCACCTATGAAGGGGTTGATAAGGTTTGGCAGGAAAAGAAAGTTGAGTCCGAGGTATGTTGGTCCATATGAGATCATACAGCGTGTGGGTGAGGTGGGCTATGAGTTGGCATTACCTTTGGAGCTAGCTTCTGTTTATCCAGTCTTTCATGTCTCTATGATGAAGAAGTGCCTAGGTGACCCAGCATCAATTCTACCTGTTGAAGGCTTGGGGTTTGATGAAGTTTAGTACTATGAGGAGGTACCTGTTGAGATTTTAGGCACACAGGTCAAGCGCTTGAGGAACAAGGAGATTGACACAGTGAAGTTATTGTGGAGGAACCATCTTATTAAGGGTGCTACATCGGAGGCCGAGGTCGATATGATATCCCGCTACCCTTATCTTTTCATCCCTTGAGGTTAGACTTCCTATTCTTAATTGTAAGTTTCCTTATCTCTCCATTCTTTGTTGCTATTGCTTGGTTGTAAATAGTATCTATGTTATCTTTTGAGTGGCATTAAGCTAGAGAATTAGTAGTGTCATTCGGGGAAGAATGTTCCTACGGGGGGGGGAGGATAATGCAACAACCCTAAAAATGTCTATACTAAATAATGCTTAATGTGTCTACAATTCCTACGATTAGACCGGGTTTACAGGGATTGATGCATGTAGACTAATACCTCTGAACCCTTGCTAAGGCCAAGCCAACTAACTTGGGGAGTTATTTGAGCAAGAAAATATTTGGTCCATCCATGTAGGGCTCTCGAATACGAATATTTACTCGAATGAGTTTTTACCGGACTTAAAAACGGAAAATCTTAGGTATGGAGGGTCTAGGGGTAAAATGGTATTTTTCCAGGCTAAGCGTAGTATCGTAATTACCCTAAATATACAATTAATTATTTAATTAATAAGTTCAAGGGGTATGTTTGATGGTATATATTACGCATGTATTGTGTTTTCGTGATGAATATGTTCATGAATGTGTGTTTGAACTCGTATGAATGAAAATCTACATTTTCTGAATATATGACTTACGTGCGTTTGGGTTTATCGCATATGTTTTCCGAATATATGACTTATGTGGATGAATCGTGTGAGAAACTCTTGGCTTAATGAATCCACGAAAATGCACCTAAAACGTTATAAACGTACCATGAAATTTGTGTAAGAACTAATGTGTAGCTTGATGAAAAAGATGCTGAAAAATTACTAAATCCCCATCCATAAGTTTCGGTCAAGTTAAAATGTTATAAAATATTAGAAAAATGATGAAAAATAAGTGAGGTCACTGAAGGTCGAACCCATGACCTCACCATGTTAAAAACCATGAAAATAAGTAAGTTAAAAGTATTATGGTTAGGGGGATTCAAACAGTGGTTTTGGCTTGAAAATGAAATCATGAAAATAAGAAATGAGAGGAGTGGGATTCGAACCCACAATCTCTCAGACAGACTTAAGGAAATTAAAAAAAAATAAATGCTGAGGCGTGTGGGAATCGAACCCACGACCTCTAGGAATATTTAGGGATTAAAGAGAAAAATAAAGTGAGGCTGTGGGGATTCGAACCCATACCTCATGGTCAACTCGAAAAAATTCAAGGAAAAAGAAATTAAAATAAAAGGGGCTATGGGGGTCGATGCCACAACCCCTCGGCCAAGAAAGAGAAAATTTAAAGAAAAGAAATTAAAAGGAAATGAAGGCATTGGGGCTTGATCTTGCGTCCTCATTCTGTGTGAACAAAAATAAAATAAATGAAAAATGTAAGTATTGACCAAGGGATTCAAAACTGGGTTTCCTTGACCAAATGTCGTATTGATACATAAGTCATACATGAATTAAATGTTCAAGAGTAATGCTGCCTACTTAGATCGAAATCGAGATCATGGCATACATACAAGATGCATAAGTCTTGTACCATGTAATCATTTGAAGATATGAATCACTTAATGAAACTATGAATGAAGACTCATGATTTTTATGTATAGACCTATAAGTCTAGCATACGTTTAAAAGTCTAGCATACGTTTAAAATTAAGTGAACCTAAGATGTAAGTAATAAAATGATGTAACCCTAGAAAAGTTAAGTACAAGTGTAAAACACACTAAAATGGCCAAGTGCATTGGCATATGATGAAATGAATCATATGCAATGAAATGATGAAACACTAGAAGGGCTAAGCACTAGTGTAAAATACACTAAATGGCCAAGTGCATTGGCATACGATGAAATGAATATTATGTAATGAAATTATAAAACCCTAGAAGGGTTAAGTAAGAGTTTGAAACACACAAATGGCGAAGTGCATTGCAATATGATGAGATAAACACTGCCATAAAATGCAGTGAGTAATTATGAAGATAAAATGTGCTAATGTCAATTAATGTGGTGAGAACATGATAAGAGGCTAATGTGAAAGATGAGACCAATCTCAAAAGATACTATGTCAATGTTACCAAAATGTACTCACCTATGAGAATGTAAAGTTAAATAAGAGACCAGTCTCTATAATCACTATAATGAAAGTATTGAGAATAATGTATGCTTAATACTAATGATGAGATGAGAAATCATCTATTGAGCTATGAGGTCCTCATACTAGAAGCCATCTTCCATGACGTATGAGTTGAAGGTAATGGAACTTTATACAGAGCACTGATGGTAGCATGTCTGCCGGTGATTCCACCTCTTTTTGGTGTGGGGGGAACTTAGGATTTCGTGATGCTCACATGATCTATGTCGGCTAAAGTTAAAGTTCCCAATAAGTGAATGAGGCCAGCTTTAAATCATGCACACAATGAAATGAAAGATACCAAAGGTGTTAGGATAAGATAATCAAGATGTGGGCTAGACCTAAGCAATGACACAAGGTCATTCTTGATCATTGCACAGTGAATCTGATGAAAGTCTTAAACTACATTCCAGGTATAACTTGTAATTACACTAGTTTATGAATGAATAAAATGACATACTTATGAATGAATGAAGCAACAATTTGTGTTTGCTAAAGAAGGATCTCTGGTTGAGGTCTCATATGTTGAGCCCTCAGTTTTGGGAAGTCTTAATGTTAAGTCAATGATTCCAAGGTCTCATGGCATATGAATGAATTATATGAGAGATTCTATGTGCTATATGCAATATGATATGTGCTATGTGTAAGATCTTATGTGTTGTGTGCAATATGATACGTATGATGATGCATGTTACTCTCATGGCATGACTTTCCTAATCCAATTTTCCAAGTCCACTTATTTTCCAAATACAAATTTGGCAGGTCCACTAACTTTCCTAATCCAAATTTTGCAAGTCTACTAAATTGTCTTTCCATAAATCATCTTGTTACGAAAGAGCTATTTTTACTTATGCATGTCCTTGGTGTGTGATTTAATATACCCATTCTTAGTACAAGTGTGTACCAATCCCATACAACTCTATATTTTTAGGTGCAAGCACAGGTGAACACTAGAGTTTGCAGGTTGACGTTGTAGATATCCGGATGTGGAACTTTCATCCGTCCGTGGAACTTTCATCCGGACTTGGTAAGACCTCATGCTTTCGAGGATGTCTACTGTTATTATCTAGCTTAGATTTAGGCTTTATCTAGTGGAGCATGTTCCACTAGTGTTTCTTTCCACTTTCATTTTAGACTTTGTATGGGTGCCATTTTGGTAAGAATGCATTTAATACAATTATGAACTGCTATTTCATTTGATTATCTCTATATTAGATTGTTAATTTGTGAATGAATATGATGTTAAGTTTAAAATGTTTAGCATGGAATAAGAGAACAAAAATTTCAAATTTTTCGCTAAAATTAACCTAGATGAAGTAAGAATGACGTATGTAGGACTCTGAGAGGTCAACAACGTCGGTCTCGTCTGGGGTATAGATTCTGGTCGTGACACTCATCACCCCTTTCATGGGTGATATCTTCAAGTATACTTGGTCACCAACATAAAACTCTAAGGGCCGCTTCCTGTTATCTTTATAAGACTTTTGACGACTCTAAGCAGTAGTCAACCTGTCCCTAATCACCCTTAACTACTCTAAGGATTCTTGAATGATCTATGGACCCAAAATTGATGACTCTCCAACCTCGAACCACCAAACTGGATACCTACACCTCCTACAATACAGTGCCTCAAACAGTGCCATCCCAATATTGGAGTGATAAATGTTATTATATGAGAACTCTTTCAATAGCAAATTGTTATCCCAACTATCTCAGAAGTCGATCACGCATGCCCTCAATATGTCCTCCAATGTCAGAATGGTGCGCTCTGCCTGCCCATTTATCTGAGAATGGAAGGTAGTACTAAGCTTTACCTGCATGTCTAAGCTCTTCTTGAAGGATATCCAGAAATGCAAAGTGCACTGAGATGCTATTTCTGAAATGATTGACAAAAGAATCCCATGCCACCTTACAATCTCATCAATGTAGAGTTTCTCATAATCCTCGGCCCTATAAGTTGACTTCATAGGTCAAGCTACTAGTTACCACGAAGTTCTGGCTTGGTGGTAAAGAAGGAAAGACAAGTGGCCCATCGGAGTCTTCTATGTTGTCATAGCCTCTGTAGTATGCTTGTGGTCGTGGAGCGGGATTTTGTTCCCTCTGGTGGTGTTCAGCCGGAGCATCGTGTAACAACTAACCATGAACATCAAATGGAGTTGGGATGTTCTTGTTTGGATCATCATCATTAATTCCTATGTTTTTATTCATGCTGCGTAGTGTACGCTCTAATTCGTGATTGTAGGGAAACAAGGGTTCTCTTCCTCTCTGTGTATTTGAAATACAAGGAGGGTGGTTCTGCACGAATCAAACACAATAAAACAAAGTAAAATAAAGAAAATATCAACTCAACTATAGTAATAAGTTTAAGTTAATATAAAATCTACTTTACCCGGCAACGGCGCCAAAATTTGATATGTTCAATCTTACCTCCCAAATAAGAAGTAAAGCGGCCGTGTCAAGTAAATAACCCAACTAGTGAGGTCGGGATCGTTCCCACGAGCAAAATAGTTTAGACTTAACTTCAATCTATTATTACTATTTTTCAGTCAATTACTTCCGTGGAAAGCATTAAATGATAAAAATAGGGGCTTCTATTCCTAAATAAATGAAAATAACTAGCGAAATAAAAGGAGACAACTAACAGCTTCGAATGTTGGAGTTTAATTAATAAATCAAAGCAACTAGGGTTTACGTGTTCCCCACAGATTCAAAAATGATAAGTCTAACTATAAATCCTTGGTGCGGTATCTAGAAAATTTCACTTCACACCTTGGTCCGGCTACGTGTGTTGCTATGTTAACCCTTATCTTTACCTTATATTAAGCATCGTATTCGATATTTGACTAAGTTATTACCTCGTACCAATCAATACTAGCCTATTAGATAGTATACACTAAATCTATGTTAATAATTCTTTTCCTATTATCTACCTCCTTGGTCCGGCAAGTAGCATTAAGGCGAGTTCTAACGTTGACCATCCGTTAAAAATACTTCTATGCGAAAGAATTATCAATACATGCAAGACACTATTCTAGAATTGTTATTTTAGTTAGGTTTTACCTCATTATTTTCCTATGGTTCCCACAACCCTAGTTCTGGAGTTTAGTTACCCATAGTCATAATCACAATATTCAAATATATGGTAAAAGAATTCATGTACTTACTTCAATGAGAAGGAGTAAAATCTGAAAGTTTGCTTGATTAATCAAAAAACCAACAATCAATTCAAACAATCTCAAAATACTCAATAATCTAACAATAATCAAGGGCCTAACCAAATAATCCAGAGTCTAACCTAATATTCCCGAGACTAACTAATAATTCCCTATCTAACCTCAAAAACGAGTTTTTTTGAACTATTTATAGAAAATAAAAACCTAATTAAACAAAGTCTCTATTTGCTGAAAATCTGTCAAAACGCGGCTAGGTCGACGGACCTCGCGATGGATCATCGTGTCTAGAGGGGCTGTCATGGTTTCCGTCGTCCCGTGTTTGTGCAATTTCTTCTTCTGCTCTCTTCATTACCCTCGACGGCAGGTATGACGGATCGTTAGAGGCACAATGGTCCATCGAGGGTCTCAGTTCCAAAACACTTGAACTATTAGAATATGGGTACTGGGACTACTTCTCTGATCTTCATGACGAACCTGCAGGACGGACAGTAATGGATACGACAATCTGTCACGCTTTCTATAACCCCACACATGGTCAGACTTCGCCATCTTCCTTCAGCAGCTGCACTATGTTGACACCTACGGACCTTCACGAGCATGATGGACTGTCACAAACTCCGTAGGTGGTCTCTTCTGCATTTCTTTGCTCAAAAACCTCCGCATTTATCTTTGGACAGATTTCTTGGAAATAAGGAGAAACTTATAAAAAAATTAGCACAAAAAGGCTTTTGGACACACTAAACATAAGGCAAAAGTATTAATAATAACGTGAAACCACAGTATATCAGGAGGCCATGGTGCCAACATGTTGGTTTGCTCGAGGTACAACCTCCTGATTAACTTGGGTCGTTATGGATTGAGCTTGAGTAGTGACAACATGTTATCGAGTTCTAATGACTTGGGCCATGTGGAGAAGAGCATCCTTTATGTCACCATCTGTCAAAGGAGGAGGAAGATTGACCAGAGCTTGGTCGTCATTAACTTCTTCCTAAAGAGGAGGAACTTGATTGCATCGGGGAGGAGCCCCTGCATTGGCAATATCTTATCCAAGTCTTAGTGATGCATTCCATCCAGTATTCATTGGCTATAATTAAAATAAAATGATTAGATGCTAAAAGCACGTACACTCAAAACTTTAGAGGCATAATATTGGAATTCCAAGAAAGTGTGAGTTTCCTAAGAATCAATGAAATAGAGCCACATATAGAATTTACAATGTTTAGTATCCAAATGAAAAAGAAAGAACATAAGATTCTTAAACCTATACAACTTCATAAGCTTTATATTGGCATTGGTCTAGGAAAGTGAAGGCCTACCCAACTTGGATGAATAAGAATTCCAAGCCTTCCTTCAATGTCGTTTCATAGCCCTTCAACAACCGGAACCTAAAATGTTGGGGGGAAAGGGAGAAAATGGGTTTAGTACACCAGTTCTACAAAGTATAGGACTATATGCACATATATTATGAAATTATTCTAAAAAGGGGCATTTCATTTAAACATGATATTTTTCATTTAGAAAGTCTTATGCATATTCAAGAAGACCATAACAATCAATAAGAAATATTTCTTAAGTCAAAAGCATGTACATCACAAGACCAACAATGCTTAGTCTTGTCAATTCAACATCCATGTCACACAATTAAACACATAGTCAAAGAAAATCTATCATCAAGTATAATATCCACAAGCATGAATAAGAGTTCATTACAACATAACCAAAGCAAGACAATTACCCATGGACCCTTTTTAAGTCAATAAGTGCAGTGAGAAAGCAAAGCTCCCTAACCTTACTCAATTAATTAAACTCAAGAAAAACCATGACAAACATCTAAATTCACATAGCATATCATTTAAGAGTACATATCATAATACTTTAGAATTTAAGACCAAACACATATTCATAAGTTAAACTAATCATCATATACTATTATCAATATGCAAGATCATTCTATACATATATTATACAATTAGAAGCATATTCATATATAAGAACATTCTCCTAAGACTTCCCTCAAGGGTAACTTCTGCAATGTTTAGGTAGAGTCAACCCCTTAGGTTATCCTAGTTAGAGTTAATTCTTTTAGTTTATTTACCTTTTGGTAACATCTTTTCCTAACAAACATAGAACTCATGAGCTAATGTAGAATCCGGTGTCATGGAACCCTACAACAAATGAAGGTAGACTGCCAAGGTAGTACCAAAACATGAACATAGCAACTATGTGGATACACTATCTAGGATTCATATGGGAGCAACATATTTCAAGAAATAGGAGATATAGTTGGGACCCTATTTATCCTACATGCATTATGGTATCCAATGTCAAGAATACATTAGTGATCCTACCTTCCCTACATGGGAAGGGACCCTTCTAACTCTAGTTCACTCGTTGCTAAGCTAGATTCCCTTTTTGAAATATCTTTAATGCCTTCATTCATCATTATAGGTTAATGTAAGTCATAGGGTATATCCCTTGTGTACTCGTAATCATCATAGCTCAATCAGAATTGCATGAGTATATTCCTTTAGTTTTAATTCATATAAGTGAGGTTAGCATATTTTCATATCACTTCATAATAACATACATTGTTAAATCATCACCATCCTTGTAACACTTACATCTTAGTAAATACATTACAAACCATGGTGAATTCATTTCAATTCAAAATCATACAAACCCTATAAATTTTAATACAATATATACTTTGATGAAATATCATCACCTAATCATAATTTACCACAATTGAAGTAAGAAATAGGGATTTAAAGACTTTCCAAGTATCCTTCATAATCCATCATCATGGTCTTACCATCAACCCTTAAATCAACCCAATTAGGTTGTAACTTCATCATATATCAATAACCAACATAACAAAGCGAATTGAATAATAAGATTACAATTTATTACTAGATCATTGCTTAAGATAAGAGACTTGGGTCAAATTCATATCATACTTCATAACCTAGATCAATTTCTCAAGAACTAGCATAATAGCACTATAATTAATCCTAATCATTCATGATTGAAACAAAAAAATCATAGGATAATAATTCAACCAATAACCAATTCAATTACACCAATAGTACACAATTTATATTAACATCACTATCTAGAGTTAAAAGGACTAGGTAATTTTCTACAAACTAGAACAATACCTCAAGAGATAACATAATTAAATTAGAATACATGTTAATATATTATTAATATCCAAAATAAATCATAAAAAATCAATTCACAAGATACATTTTTTATATTGGAAAAGAACCACATGAAAACTCAACTTTTGATATCAATTTGATGTAACCCTTTGAGGAAAGAGGTCTCAAAGGTGAAAGGAATCCCATACCTTGTCAATTGAAGAAGTTTGATGGAGAAAATTGACCTTTTTTAGTATTACGACCTATTTCTAGTTTGGTATTCTATGGAGTTCTTCAACTTGAGAGAGTAAGAACAGAGAAGGAAAAGAGTTTGGGTTTGGGAAATTGTGAGAGCTTAGGTTAGTCTAATTAGCTTTGGGGATTTATATCGGTTTTTAATTAACTTAATTAGACCTCCCCTAAAACCTAATTAACCTCCTAACAAAAACAACTAATTAAATGACTTAATTTAAAACGTGAAGAAAAAGATAGACTTAACAGACGGAACCCTGATCCACGCCCCATTTTTAAATCGACAGACCAAGGACCAACTTTCTGTTGGTCCGTTGTTAAGTTCAGAGCTTATGAAAAACTTGTTCTTCATGAATTTTGCTAAGTTTTCAGCGATGGTGGCCATCTATTCCCCATCGATTGACACTCGTCTTATTGATTTCACTCGTTTTTTCTCATTGCCTTTTGGCAGCTTCTTGCCAAAATGCAAGAGTCCTCCTCAAGGACCATAGGTTTGTCCTTGGGGAGTCATTCCCTGACGTTTATACTACGAACAAACTCTAATGCATGTTACACACCCTTACACAAATTTTCATCATTTTCCAACTCCTTAAATCTAGTCATATATGATAAGGCACGCTAATACCTCATTGACCTAATTTCAAGACATTCTTCGACGTTTTGTTTCAAGACCTCCTAAATTACTTAGATACATTAAAATAGACTTAGAAATAGTGTCTAAACCATTTGAAACTTGTGTTTGGCTCTAGAACACGTCTTAGAGTTTCGAAGTGTTACACTTACTCTCCCTAGGCTATGTATCCATGGACGCCCTCCACCTACGGGGCATTGACCAGCCTATTGGGCGTGGATTGCCTCGATAGGTGGGACTTTATTGTACAGTCTTGGCAATTAAGTCCGGTCCTCCTCAAGGACCCCTTTGTTTGTCCTTGGGGAGCTTTGCCTGTACGTTAACCTAAAAATCCTTAGCAAAGACTTTTACAAGACATTTAAACCTGATATGTTTGTACACAGGTTTAGGACCTATTCCACATCAATTTCGTCCAAAACAAACACGTAAAACATGACGAAATATACTAAGACAGACAAGCACATATAAAGGCAAACCTTTCGAACATCATGTACGTTCTTGGATGATTGACCTCCAAAATCATGAAACTTTAAACACTGCCTCCTAACCTTATTATAACCTATTTTAGGACTTAAAGACATCAATATACAAGTGTTAGGCTCTAGATTCACCTAAGTCATTTTAGAGGTGTTATATTCTCCCCTAATTGGACTACATTCGTCCTCGAAAGACATTTGCTTCATTTTAGGCATTTTCAAGAGATAATAAACACAAGAATAGCAGAACATAACCATACCACACCATACATAATACCGAAATTTGGAGGAACACCAATTTCACATACTTTAAGAGACTCAAGAGACAACAAGAAGATAAAAACTAGGCTACGTCTCATGATGCAAATAAGACTCACATTTTTTATTTCAAATAGAGAAAAATCCTTGCCCACACATTATCATGCTTATATACATCAATTCTATGCACATTACAACCATTTCAACGAAATATCAATTTAGTCATTTTTCCAAAATTCCACCGTGAACTGCCAGGAAACACAGTGAATTATGCTCCAAATTCAAAAAATGAAACATCTTAAGCAATTTATGATGAAGGCAAATATAAGAGGTATAACCATATAAACTCAATTTACAACATAACTAAAAATTCATGAAGTGCACAATGCAAGGAATCAATGAAATTCAATTCCAACATGACTCCAAAACACAATGAAACATGCAACATGCTACTTTGACATTCTAACTCTCAAGCTTGAATAGAATAGAATAGAAGAGACAATAAATCAAAACTCCACTACTCACCATATTCCCCAACTTAGAAGGAACTCATAACAACTAAAGATAAAAACTATTACTTACCAACATCATCATCATCATCCGATCTGTTCCTTTAGCCCTCATTGCGTAGAAGTGATTCCTCATTGAAACATCACCATCCAGAACACTTGGAGGAATATGCCTGTCTTGTTTTTGTCTAGCCGCAATAGTAGGACAATTCATCACCTTATGTCCATCCTTACCACAACCAAAGAAATTGCAGGTACCAACTAGACATTTTACATAGTGCTTCTTCCCACAAGTAGTACAAGTAGGCTTACCACCTTGAGAACCACTACCCTTCTCAAGTTAGACATTAGGATCCGTAGGTTCATCTTGAATTGGAGCCTTCTTCAACCTAGGTTGGTTTTTCTCACTTGATCCACTCCTTTTTAAATCTCTAGAAATCCTACTAATCTTGGACTTCTAAAGCATTGATCATACACCTTGAGTCTAGAAATGTTCATGTCATTGTGGAGCATGGCCATACGACACTCTTCCTTCACAAGGTTGAAAACACCAGTCACAACCTACTACTCTCATTCCTAGGGTTACACACCAAGGATAAAGCATGGCTAGAGAACATAAATAACTTCAAGGAATACTCCTCAACAATCATATTCCTTTCTTGAGATTAATGAACTCGTCAACCTTCACCTACCTCCTCTCACGGGGAAAGTACTTTCCTAAGAAATCCTCCTTCAATTCTTCCCACTCTATAAGACCCGACTCGATCGACCTATTATATTTCCATTGAGTGTACCACACTTGAGCGATCTACCTCAATTGGTATGAAGCTAAATCCACCTTATCCCTAGAATTCCGCCTTATGGCACTCAACACCATATACACACCATCTAGAAAATCTTGGAGATCCTGTCCCTTCTTAGAGCCATGAGAGATAGGAGAATTTATCCCCACAAAGTCTCTCAAACTAGATGTCATAATGCTCTCCATAGCATTCACTATAGGTTCAACACCCCTATTCACATGAGTAGTTATGGACAGGGCTAAAGCGAGTAGAATCTCGATAATCTCCCAATTAATCATGTCCGAGGGAACCACCGGAACCTCATTATGTTCACCTCCAATGGGTACTTGAACACCTTGAGATTTTTTATGAACTTGGTCAACATGAGGAGGAATTTCCTTATTCATCCTTCCCTCTTCTAACACTCTAGTGGACATCCTTCTGGTAATCATATCGTTATAAGCACAAACGAAATCATTAAGAAGAACAGTCATAACTTTGTACTCTACGGCATGACATAAGAGAAGAGAAAGAATGGGAACTCTATCGTCATATACCCTCTAGCCCATAGATGTGTCGCGACTCATACCGATGAATAAGACTTTAATAGACATGGCTTTATGAGCCTTTTTTGACTTGTAAAACCACTTTCATAACCTGCGCGTTGATATAAAGTTTGTCACATCCCTAGAGTACAACCTAGAAGATATGATGTTCTGGAATTGCAAGACGACATACTTGAACTCATGTAGTTTTTGTACAATCCCTTAGGCATCATTCATCGCATACATGCATGAAAAGTAGTGAGGAATTTAAACTTTTTCCATGAAATATTTTAAAACATTTTTCATAACAAAATCATATGAAATACTAAGTCTCAATATATACCAATCTTAGACTCAAGAATATTTGGGACACGGCCTATACAATATAAAATATAGAAAATTAGTATACTACAATACTCTGAATAAAAGAAGTCTAAAGATAGTAATGTCCTCAAATTAGTTAGGACATACCCCAACTTTGCTTGAAAGAGTTTCACTTTGATAGTATAATAATCGCATTTAATCATAAACATCACACATAGAACATATTTCATGTTACATTCTATTTATATCAAATTATATTAACATTAAAGTAAGCATTATAGTGACTTCACTATAACATCATATATTACAAGATAGCATCAAGAGTACATCAAAACACATAAACATGAGATCCTCCTACCAAAGGTGATACTAAGGCTCATTTGAGTGAGTTATGAATAGACCGCCCACACAATCCCTAGATTACCTAAAACAAGTTCATTATCACTTTATTAATCAACTTTTCTTATCAAGAGTTATTCTTAAGACTTCGCTAGGTAAGACTTGAAGATACCATTCCTATGGCCCCTTCACACCTTAGCTAGGCAATCGTTAAAGCTACTCTAGATAAGTACTTATTCATTAACATGAATTCTAACTTAACTCATTATCTTCATTAGTTCACTTAGGAGACATTAAAAAATTAAGTACATTCAATTAATTATCTTGGAGAAGACCTAGGGACTCACTCACTAACATCTTTAAAGCCTAATGGTGCAATACCTAGATAGCCCATACCACTACCTAAACTTCATAGAACTTCTCCAATACTAGTAGGTATCTCATATGATGAGAATAGGCAATAATCTACATAGATCATACTAGTTATGCATTGAATCTGGAGTCATGAACCTACTCCATGGAGGGTGTTCTACTTTACAATGGTAGAACTAGGACACATCTCATGTAGGCACATGGTTAAGGAATATCAAGGATTTCTTTGTTCTCTAATGTTATCTTAACAAGAGAAACTTTCCAAGCATACTTACTCGGTTCTTGCCTTTGTTCTTACAGAGTATTTCATTAAAGGAGTACATGAAGAGGTCCAATATCTAGCTCACAATCCAATCATAGTACACCTCACCAAAGATGGTTCACTAAGGCTACCTACAATAGTCAAGATTATACATCAATGATTTCCCAATGATGATTTGATGACGTGCAAGACAACCAACCCTAAGTCCACCATTCACACAAGAGGGATACTGTTACGACTTTCAACATCAAGAATATCATAACCTTTCCTCTAAGATGAAGGTTCCACATAAGCACCTTCTTAACTATGTTAAAAGTCTCATGTTAATCACACATACAACTCTAAGAAGCTTTAGCATACTAATTCAATAACTCATATTACATTGTACATATGTCAAGTAAGTGACAACTCTACCAAAACAACACACCAACATAGTTCATTATACCACACATAACATATCATTGAAGAAGCATATAGGCATAACCAAGGTTTTCCATATATCATCCTATTCATTACTACATAATGATCACTTTAAGTTATCACAAGTCTCATATAATCTATCAAGAACCATCATACTTCAACATCAACAAATACATAGAATGACTACACTATAATCTCCTAGAGACACATATCATCAACTAGAAGAACTCATGTTTTGACTCCACATAGACACATAAGTCATCAAGGCCTTCACAATATTCACATAATCAAGTTATAACATGATAAAACAATAATTCATAAAGTTATAACGATAAGGACACATTACTCATAATTATAGCACATAAGCAGCACCACCATTAGTGGACCATACTAAACATCATTATAATATACGACCTACACTACACAATATAAAGAAATTTAGGTCACCATACCATTAATACAATCTCACGACTTCAATCCATAGCCAATTCAACAAACTCAATATACCAAGTCTCTTACAAATAGTCATATTAAACATTTCAATTCAATAATTACAATACACTATGAATCAAAGATAATACAACATACATTCAACAATTTTGAGAATCCTACTTAAAATTCTAAAATGATTCTTTCTAATTCAATAGCCTTAATCAAACTACACAAGAATTCAACAACATACAGACATAACTAAATCGCCCACAAAGTAGTCAAAACTAGGTTTTCATGAATTGCATGGGTTCATAGAAATTTTTGATTAAAATCATCAAATTAACATCAATTCAATCAATATACAAAAATTTTTATGCAAGAACCCATGGCTAGACATTAAAATAGGATAATTTCATCTTTTGAAAGACTTTGGAAATCACTTTGATGTTTGGCTCCTTCAAGAAAAGAGATTTCGGGATGAAAAACATACCTAAATAGAAGGAAATGAGCCGATTTTGTTATCTGATCTACTATTACCTATATTGATTCATGTTGTCATATGATGCTAGGTAGACCAACTATAAAGTCCATGATCAAGTATTTTCACATCCAAGTAGGAATGTTAATATGTCGGGATAAAACTCCTTGTTTCTACTGCTCAACTTTCTTTTGTTTGCAATTTGGAAACTTAGTCACCTATCCCTCAATATCCTTCTTAGTTCAATTCCACCAACAGACATTCTACAAGTTACGGTACATCCCACTGGATTTTGGGTGAATGCAAATTATGGGATTCTGATTAGATATGTTCCCTCTAGTAATCCACATTTGGAATGCCTAAACTACCTTGATATCCAAGTAGTCCATATCCCCCTTGAGATAAAACCTCAATATATTTAATAAGTAGAGTTTCTTTCAAATCTACTGAAATTGCATCAAGACCTTGATTGGATTTCACTTTGCTATAGAAGATAATTCAGAACTATTGTGAACCATAATACCACCCATGGTGGAGTCCACTAGTTAAACACCTAACCTAAACAATGTTCATACATCTCAAACCAGATCATTCTTTCTTCTTTAATATGATAAACACTACTAGTAGATAATAAATATACTATGAGCATACGCTACCACATTAGCTTTACGGGGTGATAAGGAATACTCATGTGACAATCCTTCAATAATCAAGCCAAATTCTTTGGCAAAGATTTATATCTTAAAAATTAAACACATATTACAAACTCTTGTGGTTGGTAAATACATCTACATTTACTCCATAAAAATAGTGTCTCCAAATATTTAAGGCCAAAATAACCACCTCTAAGTAAAAGTCGTGAGTAGGATAATTATTCTATGGATTTAAAATGTAATACATCTAAGATTACATAGGTGAAACTAAATTCTAACATGTTTGTCATGAGTGTCTAAGGTATTAAAATTGTTTATTATGTGGTAATGAGGCAGTGTCTAAAGTATTAGGTGAATTGGAAGTTAAACGTCTAGGGACGACCAAGATGTTCAACGACTAGTAACCTATATGCCTCTTATGTTTTATGAACTCATATGTGTGTTTCATAAGCTTATGAGGGCCTTATATGAGTAATAATAGTTTTTATAGACAGTGTGTTAAGTTTCATGTAGTTCGGAGGTCAAACGACCAAGAACTTCCATAATGTTCGAAAGTTTTGCCTTAAAATAACTTTCTGTATATAAACATGTTTCGTTGCGTTTTACGTGTTCATTTTGGATGAAATTTTTTTTGAGAGGTCTTAAACTCGTACACGATCATATTCAAGTAGGAAACGTCTCGGAAAAATTTGGCATGGACCAACCAAGGGTCCTTAAAGAAAGACACATCATTGAGCCAAAGGCTGTCTAGACCAGCCCAAATGACTGAGGCAATCGACGGCAGTAGGCTAATCGACGCCCCTTTGATGGTGGGCGTGGGTTAACACTTAGCCTAGGTCCCAAAGTCCAGTTCTTAACCAAACGAAGGCCAGCCAGGAAAGCCCGTGGGTGGACAAACAGCTCGTCGATGGCCAGGTGTAGGTGAAGTCTACAATTTCGCAACTTTACTATTAAATACAAGGGTGAATTGGTAAATTCACCCTATGTCCAAAAAATCAAATCGGAGGTTTACTAAGGGTATTATATCTATTTTAGTGGGTTTATAAGTCCTAACTACCTATATCAATTAATTTTTCTAAAATCAAAACCCAAGTTCTCTAAAAAGAAAAACTCTCTACAACTTCGTGGAAGCTTGAAGGGAGATTGAAACTTGAAGGTTGATTTGTCCACCAGTTTCTCTCAATTTTCATGGATTAACATCAGTTAAGGTATGGTTTTCATCCTTCAAAATCTTTTCTTCAAGGAGCCAAAGTTCAAAGTGATTTCCAATGTTTTTCGGAGATGAAAATATCTAATTTCGATCTCTATGTATGGGTTCTTGCATAAAACATTTTGAATCATTATATATTGATTGAAATGATGTTAATTAGATGATTTTAACCTAATTAATGATGAAAATATGTAATTCATGAATCCTAGTTTTTTACTACTTTGTGGTTGTTGTGATCATGTCTTAATGCTTATGAATTCTAGTGTAGTTTCCTTTGGACTATCGAATGATTTAAGAATTGTATTTGATTGATGTATAGGCTGTATTATATTGATAAATATATATTTAACTGATCTATATTCATTGAGTATTATTATCTTTGTATTGAAATGATGATCATGACAATGGGTAAGTACGTTTTGGTATTGTATTGGATGATTTAGTTGTGGATTGAAGTGGTGAGAATGGAATTGTAGTACGTTGCCCTTATTCTATTTATTTTATGTAATGTTGGTCTTGAATTATGTTGTGATTTGTATGGTCCACTTATGGTGGAGGTGTTATGTGTTATAATTGTAAATGATGTGGCCTTGTCGGTGTTACTTTATACATTATGATGATCATGTCCTTGTCATCACTACTTGACATATTATAATGTTTGGTGTAGTTAATTTATATGAAGTACGATCATATCCATCTACTTGTGATTAAGGTGATTGTATGTGTTCTTCTATTGATGTTGTTAGGTGATCATGTTAGACTATGACTATGTCTTTATGTGTGTAGTCTTAAAGTTAACGCATGATTCTTCCTAATTAGTTATATGAATCTTATGTTTAGTATATGGATGATATTGTAGTAGTTAATAGGGTGATCTAAAGATGATGTTTGTTATTCCTATGTGCTTCTAGAATGATATGTTATATGTGAAAATATATGTGTCTTGTCTTGGTAGACTTGTGTCCCTTACTTGATACATGCCCATTGTGAATATGAGATTCCTGACTTAGGATGCTATATCCTCTTAGTCTTGTATGTATGAATGACATGTGGCCTGTAACATAGTCAGAAGGTCTAATTTTTTGGAGCCCTCAACCGAGCTGAGAGGTTATGATATCCTTGAATTCGAAAATCGTAGTGGTATCCTTCTTGTGTGAATGGTGGACTTAAGGCTTGATTTCTTGAATGGCATGAAATCATCCTTAGAAAAATCATTAAGCTATCCTCTTAACAATTGAAAGGTAACCATATCGGACCTCTTTGGGTAATGTGAAATATGATTGGGTTATGAACAATATATGAAACCTCTTCATGTGATCCTTTATGTAAATTACTCTATGAGAACAAAGTCTAGCACCGACTAAGTATGGTTTGGTAAGTATATCTATTTAAGGATGAAGATAGAGTACAAATAAGCCTTTTGATATTCCATAACAATGTGCCTACATGGGATGTGTCTGAATTTTACCATTGGCAAGTAGAACACCCTCCATCAGAGTAGGTTACAACTCCGGATTTCACGTATTTCTACCATGGGTTATGTCGTTTATTGCCTATTCTCATCATATCGGATAGCCACTAGTGTTGGAAGTTCTATGAAGTTTAGGTGGTGGTATGAGACGCTATCTGGACATTGCACAATACGCTTTGAAGATGTTGGTGAGTGAGTCACTAGGTTTTCTCCAAGACCATTACATGAATCTCCTTATATTTGATGAATGACTCTTAAATGAAATAATGAAGATAATGACTTAAGTTGGAAAGTATGTAAATGAATAAGTACTACCTAGAGTAGTTAAAGGGTAGTCTAGTTAAGGTGTGAAGGGGGCATATAAATGGTCACTTCATGTCCTATCTAGGTAATTTTTTAGAATGACTCTAGATAGGAAAGTTGGTTGATTAAGTAGACATAATATATACTTTGGAAGACTTAAGGATTGTTTAGGTAATCTTGGAGAAGGTATATGGGTGTTCTGTTCTTGAATTACTTAATTAAGTATTTTTGATAATCTTTGTGAGAAGAATTTCATATTATATGTATGCTATTGTATGAAGTGAGAATGATCTTACTATAGATAGTCTAAAGGATCTCATGTAGTGTGTTTGGTGTATTGTAAGTGTATTTATGTCATTGTAGGTAGTCTTAAGGATCATTTAGGTGTGCTTATAGAGGGTTTATGGCTGGTCACTTTTTGTCTTACTTAAGCGAGTCTTAGAATAACCTTTAGTGCGAGGATTGCATGCTACAAAGGGTTTACTTTAATGTTGAAGTAATTCACTATAACACTGGTTTAGTTCACTATGAAGCTTGAATTAATTCACTGTAACTTAGCATGGTTCACTATAACATTTCTTAAAAAGTGATAAAAGTCTTATGTGATATATTATATATTTCTAAGGTGTTAAATGTTGTTCTTGTGCTTATACTATAATATTTCAATCAAAAAGAGCATATTTCCAATAAATGTCCATTATCATAATTTTATGCATTATGACATACTTAGTACATGTATTTGTACTAGTTCCATACTTTTATCTATATCTAAAGTGATTCATAGATGAAGGTGATTTTGGGAGCAAAGCTTTTGTTATAGGATCTTTCTAGGAAGTTTGAAGTATGTCTTCATTTTACTCGAGGGCATAGATGTCTCTTGATTTCTTATTTTGAAGCATTGTAATAGACTTAGTAGTACTATACTTTGGTGTATGGGTTGTGTCCTACATATTCTTATGTCTAAGATTTGATATGTGACTTAGTATTTCCAATGGTGTTTATATAAAGATATTTTGAAAGACTGTTTGAATGTTGTGAAAAGTTATAATTCTACACTACTTTTCATTTTTGTATATGCGATGAACGATATGAAAAGCCTTGCACAAGACCTCTGAGAGGTCAAGTACACCGTGCCACGACCTAAGAATTCCCTAACTTCTAGGGTATAGGTGCGGGTGGTGACATTAAGTTGCCTTGAGAAATAGGCAATAACTTTCCCATTTTGCAGATACACACACCTAGCCCAATTCTCAAGGCTTCAATAAACTAGAAAATCATTTGTCCCTCCTATAAGGTCAATACCTGAGAAAAAGTAAATCAATCATCAAGTCTTGAAAACTCTTTTCACAACATTCACACCACATGAACTTAGCCTTTCTTTGAGTCAAAGTTGTCAAAGGGCAGTCAATCAAAGAGAAACCTTCAAGAATCCTTCTGTAATAACAAGCTAAACCCACTAAAATTCAAATATCTTAAGGAGTTAGAGGTATAAGACAAATTTTGAACCATCCGTCTTCTAAGAATCTACTCAATACCCTTACTTGAAAAATTTGACCAAGGAAAGTAACAGACCTTAACGAAAATTCACATTTGCTAAACTTTGAAAAATGTTTTTTTTCTTACGAATTACAACACAATTCTAAAAAGAACAATATGATCATTCTTACTCCTTGAATTGATCAATATATCATCAATGCATAAAATCACAAACATGTCAAGGCATTGTCTAAACACCCTATTCATATAATTTATAAATGTCACTGGAGCATTAGTCAACCCAAATGAGATTAGCAAAAACTCATAATGACCATACCGACTCCAAATATTTCTCTTCAGAATTTCATCTTCCTTCACCCTTGATTTGTGATAACCTAATCAAAGGTCAATCTTAGAGAAATAACTTGCTTCTTAAATTGGTCAAATAAATAATTTATCCTTGTGAGAGTATACTTATTCGTAATAGTCACCTTGTTCAACTAAAGATAGTAAATACACATATGAAAACAACAATCTTTGCTTCTCATAAATGAAATTGAAGCACCCCATGGAGTGATACTAGGTAAGATAAAACCCTTATCAAAAGTCTGTTAATTGTTCTTTCAACTCCTTACATTTAACGGAGCCAGTCAATAAATAGGGTTATAGATAGGTTGTGTATCTTATGAAGGTCAATAACAAAGTTTATTTCCACTTAATATGAATACCGAGCAAATCATCTTGAAATACATTGAGAAACTGGTTAACAACGCGGATCAACTAGAGAGTAGGGGTTTAAGAATCTACATCCCTTACCCTTACTTGATGTTATATTCCACCGTTAGAAATACTCTTTCTATCTTTAAGTAAGAAACAATCTGACCCTAAATAATATAATATTTCCCCTTCCACTCTAGGATAGGCTCATTTGGGAACTGAACATGACTAAACGAGTTCTACATTCAATAGAAGTGTATTGTGAGTACAGCCAATCCATACACAAGATAACATCAAAATTTAACATAAAAAGCTCTACGAATTTAACAATAGTAATTCTATGGGACAAGGAAATGAGAAATTTTCTATAGACCATTTTAGAATAATAGAATCACCTACAGAAGTAGAGACAATCCAAGGTTCTAACAACATATCTGGAAAAACATCAAACCATATAGCCACATATAGTGTCACAAAAGACAAGATAGCACTTGGATCAATTAAAGCATAAAAATCAAATTAGAAAACATTCAACATACTGAAAACCAGATCAAGAGAATCCTCTTCTTCACCATAAGTCTTAAGTTCATAGAATAAATTTTTCTTAGGAGCATTAGAACCAAAACCACTAAGAAGAACTTGTTTGTCCTCTCTTACTTTAGGCTGAAGCATCGGGTAATCCTTCATTTTGATAAAATTCTTAGTACAAGAAAAACAATCATCTATGCCGACTAGGCACTTACCGTCGTGCTTCCTTTCGCATTTTATACAACTAAACATAGGCAATGAAGATCCACTACAATTACCTCCTTGACGCTTTGGTTAGACACCCTATCTTTGTTGAACTTATGAGGAGCATTAAATGTATCTTGACCAGAAAACCATTGCTTAAATCTAGGCCGACCATATCCATCTGAATTTTCTTGTGAGATATTCCATCAACGGTGTTAGACCTTTTTACCTCTCTGGACTTTTCCTTAAGTTTATCCTCCTCAATTTGTGAGAGATGTCCATTTTATTAATAATCATGGTGGTTTGACACTCTTTAACAACAATATTTGACATAACTGAAAAAACATACTCATGTCAACCCTTGAATTGGTAATCGTAAATGCAGAAGACGCATACAATTCTGTGAACTTTAGAGCATATTCCCTAACACTCATACTTTGTTGTCAAAGGTTAACGAACTCAAGCAGACTAGCTTCCCTAATATCAAGGGAAACAACCTATCAAGAAATGTGGCCTTCAATTTCTCCCAATAAAGAGGACCCACATATTATTCTCTCTCTTCATTCCCCTCGTTATAACATATTTGAGCTATACCTTTTAGTTGATAAGAAAACTCCCCCCTTTCCACCGGTGTAACTCTCATGATTATCAAAACCTTATATACTTTACAAAATTGAGGATCTTCCTCAATCTTAGAACTATTAAACTTTAGAGGATTCATGTTAGAGAAATCCCTACTCCTGAAGCCATTGTACCCATGTAACACCCTGGAAGTTCCATGAGCTAGTCTATAGCCTCATTTGATGCTTTATGCCTTACAACAAAGTTTCAAAGATTGAACAAAGATAATGAACTTAATTATGATGTGTTAGATGCTAAACGCCGACGAACGACCATGACGTTCGGAGATTTGTAAAAAATGACCTACTGTGCCTTCGTGTGTTTCAAGAGGTTTTAGGAGTTGTAAAAAGGTCAAATTTGGTGAAAAGGTTTAGATTACATATTATAGTGTTTTGAAGATTAAAATGTCCGGGTACGATTCTCCAGGGACCACCCTAAGGGTCCTTGAGCCGCACCCAATATTTAGCCCCAAAAATTGTCAAATGGCGGTGTACAACCACGAGGGCGAATGACCACTACAACATTTTAGGCCTACAACCACACTAAATCTGAGCAACGGTTGTAAACTGTTACCTAAAATATTTTTGGGAACGCTTTTATAATGTAGTCTATATTTTTAACTTTTGGAATTGATATTCGCAACACAGGTAAAGTGTATCCTTTAATGTTATAGGTTACACTTAATAAGCCTGTGATAGTATGAAATAAATAGCAACAACAATTTACATATGTGTCTACACATTTAAAGTATCCTATTTTTATAATTTTAAAAGCAACACATTAAAGTGTGGCCTAAAATTTTTAGCTAAAATATTATATTCCCTCCAACATTTTCTACTCTCCCTTCCATTTTTATTGGCCAAAAAAATACTAAAAAATAATTAATAAAAAATTATGTTTCTCATCTTTTCTATCTGAAATACACTTTACTTTTCTTTTGCTAGAACTAGAACATACACTTTACTCTTGAGATCTTTTACTCCTGAACTAAAGATTGAAGAGAGGAAGCTGAAGAACTAAAGATCTGAACTAAAGATTCTCTTCTACAGAAGTCGAATTTCTCTAAAATGTGAAGAACTGAAGATAAAGAACTTGGGATCAAAGAATTGAAGATAAAAGAATTGAAAATTGGAAGCAAAAGAAATGAAGTGTTAAGATACCTTTTAATTCTCCTATACTAATATTGTAAAGGTAATTACTGATTCCGTACATCCGAGATTCCATTTTATTCATTACTAATATGCAAATCTACAAATTTGCAAACAGTCAATTGGTTGAAATTTGTTTTGTGTTTAGAAAGAATTGATTATTTTGGGGTTCTTAGATCTGAAAATTCAAAGTAGGGAAAGAAAGAACTAAAAATCTGAATATCAAGCGTAGTTAGACCTAGGAATATTGAGTAGACCATTATATTTTAGAGAAGTTATTATGTATGTTGTTGAAATAGTAGGAGATGTACTTGAATTATGCCGGATGGTTTATATGCTAGTACCTCTCTATCTATGCGTTGGAATGGACACTTCTGCACATTCCTCAATGACAGAATCATCAGATTGGTTATATTGTTCTCCGTAGAAAATGGTTGGAAAATATTTTTAATGAGTATTATGCATATGATATGTTTCAAGTAGATAGTATGTTTAACTATGATTCCTCAACAAGATTATGTTATTTATGGTTTTTGGCAATGAGGCTTCTAGATTATAACGTAACGTAAATCATTTGAGATGCATAGTAGCGGCTAATGTGTTACAGTCTGTGATAATTTTTAGACTTTCTATCTCTCTTTCTGAGACAATTTTTATGATTGGAAACCTTTGTATGTAGTTAGTATTATAAGTAGTTTATGGTGTTTGTGGGTAGTTTAGTAGATATATGTGCCTTTATATGGTATGCATATTTCTTAGGTTAACTAGATGAGGTCCAGTCAAAGAAACAATGGGAGATCAAAGTTTTGTATATCATTTGGTTCTCTTTAGGTATGTGGACCCACTTCTGATACTTGTGATAAATACCTAACATTTAATTTGTGGATAGAGCTTTCTATTGGATCTATTTCTGATACTTAATGCTTAACCATAATATAGATAGATTGATTTTTATGATTTAGTGTCTATCTTTGTTTTCGTTAATAATATAAATTTTGAATCACACTATTCAGCTTTGTAGTTTTCAAGACTATAGTAATGCGAAGAAGCCACCATTATAACTCTGTAGGCTCAGCTGCACAAAACATTACAGTTTATAAAATTTGAGCATAGAAGCAAGTTCTAAGGAGAAATATATACACTGCCATAATCTTCATCAAACATAGTTTTACAATAGATTTCCAATTTTCTACCAATCCAATTGATTATCATCTTTCCAGAATTTGAAATGGATGGAGGCCGACTTCTAATCCTATGAAAGCCTTCTCCCACCATTATTTTGTTCTTCCCTTACATCTCATAATAATGCTAGTCAAGCAATTCGTATCTTCAGGTATTCTAGTAAGGATGGAAATAGTTGAATATTAACATTTTCAAAAAGAGCAAATGAGAACAGAATGTAGGGCATACTAGTGGATCTCTCCTTTGTTGAGAAATCATAAAGAAGTCTATAAGAAACATTAGTGATTTGTTAATACTCTCTTTTCTTAAGTAAATAAGTCAATGTACAAATACATATGGTAGATTCCTCAAGAAGTTATCCAATTGTTAATTTGTTGAAAAACATTTAGAGCTACTCTTATAGATAGCTTTTTAAGTATCTTTTCACTATATGAGTAGTTTTAATGCTGAAGTAGTGCATAATGATTTCCGTATACTCCTTGTGTATGTGGCGGAGCGACATGGAAAGACAGGTTTCATTTCCCCTGGCCTTACAGGCATTTTCTTGTGTAATGACCTTGTGAGGAAAGAATTTTATGGTTTCTTTTAGTGTTTGAATTTTCACATTTAACTTATATATCTTAACTTCATAACGTTGCTTTGTTAATTATATCTTATTTTATGCAAATTTTGTGATGTGGTAGCTTAATGAAGTTAGATTACATATCATTTTGTTCTACATAGATAGAGATCTAACTAGAGAGTCATTGCATTATTTGGTGTGACTTTCCATGCTTTGTTTGGTGTGACTACTATCTGATTTACATTTATGAATTAGAGTGTCTTTGGATATTTCTCTTTTTTACCTTGGTCTTTAGCCTAAGGTGGACTTGAAGTAGGATATATCTAAAAAATGTGCTATAAATCTGCAAATTCGTATTGTGTTATGTATTTGAAAATATGCAAATTGCAAATCCTCATTTCTATGTTGTGACTTACAATTTTGTTGTTGTACCTTTAGTGTAAAAGGTGTCATATGATTTAGGCTTTAATGATTTCTAGAGTTTCATATAGGTAAATTTGACGATATGGATTTGATTTTTATGGCCACTGACATTCCCATAATGCTAACATGTCAAAAATTGGAAGACGTTAATAATCAACCATCCAAACGTCCTTTTGACATTACTTCATAAAAAATGAAGTCTGTTATCAATCTCTGTTCAATATCCAATTGACCCCAGTAGATTTTCATTTTTAAGAAGACTATAGTAGTTAGCCTCTGCCTGTAGGTTTGGTTATGTCGAAAACAGAGTGAAACCACAAAAGTACAAGTACTACAAATAGTGCTAACGACCAAGGTAATGTGCACTCTTGACAAATCCCACATTCAAACGTGATCTAAAGTTTAGTGATCATAAAATATGGAGTCAGGAATTCAACTTTAAGCTAGGTCCAAAGAGGACAATACTATGTAAATTTATCTTGGACAGTTAGGTCCAAATCCTACAATACCTTGGCACTAAACTAGATGATACTTAAAGTTTATGAATTTCCCTTCTTCAATGTGTGGCTTTATTAATATCTATTCCATGTTGTGATAGTCTTTGTTGATGAGTGAATCTCGCATAGTTCTTCATTGATGAACTTTTACTTTACCTTTCATGATACATAACTAATCTCATTGATTCTTTTTCTGTTATGAGGATCAAGATGTGTTCTGGTGATATAATATCTATTTTGTTAATGATTTAATTTCTTAATTTGGTGTTCTTTCTTAATGGAACAGATTTGTTTGCTAGAGGAATAAATATTCAAGCAGTTAACATTGTTATCAATTAGAATTTCCCTAAGAACGCATAAATGTATTTGCACAAGGTATGCACAACAGATCTTTGATCTTGCTTATTGACTTATATATTTGTTTTTGCTATTTTCTCATTGGTAATTTCTTTTGTAGGATAGACGATCAGCACCACATGTATGCATTAATTATGTTCACTCTGTATGCATTAATTATGTTCCTTTCTTTTATACTAGATTATTAAGTTTCTATGTGCTTGTTTCTGATGATACTGATTGTATTTCTCTAACTATGAGGTAAAGAATTGAACAAGAACTTGGAAAAGAGATCAAGAAAATTCCTCCACAAATAGATCAAACTATATATTGTCAATGAGATGTTAGTTGTGGTTGATGGTGGTACCAGTAGTTAAGTACTTATGATATATATTCTTTGTGTATGCACTTTATTATGTATTTTTATGTTTCTTTTCATATAGTTTGTAGTGTGCAATGAAATAAAACAATGAAAAACCATCAATGTTTGAAATTCTTATTGTCACTTGTACAAAGAAGAGAAAGGAAATTTGGACTGATATTGAAGTTGCAATAGTAAGTTTTTTAAAGTGGATTAATGATTAATTTAATTCAGGTTAAAATTTTTATATTTTTGGGAGGTCTATAATTTTATTTTAATATGCTTGAACCGTTGCACAATTTGTTTGAAAGGGATGTCAATTAAAGTTAACCTAATGAACCATAAACTCATTTCAGCTGGAAAGAAATTAGAAGTACTTGCATTTAATATGGATGTCAATTTTATTCAATAGGCTGAACTTCATAATCGCCAAAATTCAGGGGAAACTGTAGATAATGCTTTTATTGCACTGTTTTGAAGGGAGCAGCTTGGTCCACTTAGGTGCTATGGTAGATTAGTGACAACATGTTCTTTGAATAAATGTGGAAGATAAGAAGATTAAATATAAATATGGCAATGAAATGACTTCTCTAAAACAAGAAATGAATGAAATGAGAGAAGAAACGCAACATTTTTTTAGTCCATTGCTTTTATACAACCCTATATTGAATATTCGAGGTATGCTAGGGTGTGTTGGATCTAACAATGCTTCATCTATTTATGGGGTAGTGCACAAGCTATGAAAGGCCAAAATCCACTACAATCTTCTGGGTCAACTCATGATTCGATCTTCAAAAGGTATTTAGTACTTTTTCAAACTATTCCACTCAGTTTCTCGGGAAGTCTTTTTTGTGGTAGAAGGCTTATTGATGTATTTAACTTGCATGCTTTCTAACTTCATGTTTGAATCATTCAAAGTAGCGTTAGTTTTTGTATGACTGGTATGGAATTTATATGGAGAAACATTTAAATTTTGATTTCTCTATGCAAAAGTCTAAGTTCATTGAGGTCCTTGAATCAGCTGTTTTAGATTCTTATATCTATCGTTTCTATAAAACTTATGAAGATTAAGTTGTATATCAATGTTTTTATTATTTTGTGATTTGGATATGTTTTTTTGTTAGAATTTCATGATTTGATGTATTAGTCAATTTGATTAGACTGGGTTCACTTCATGTTTTTTATGAATCCTAACTTTTATATGTACGTAGTGCTAAAATATTTTTCATTTTCATTGTGATTGAGATGCAGTTGGAGATATGACAGCTGATAAATCGAGTAAGTGTTTGTAGTTAACTCATAAATATAGTGCAATTGTGTAACACTCTGAAAGTGCATGACCTAAGCTAGAACCTTACATGAAGGACTAAGACTTATTAAACTTTTTATAGGCCTAACATAATGTATTTAAACTAGTTATGAAGTAATAGAATCAAAGAGTTAAGAAACGATCATGAAGTTCGATGAAGTGTGAAATGTGCACTAGTGTGCCTTAGCATGTTTCATTGGGTTTTAGGAGTCGTAAATTAGTGAAAGTTTGTAAGAAGGTGTTAAATATATAGAAGTATGTTATTATGGTTGAAACGTCCTGGTACAACTCCCACAGGACAACCCTACGAGGACCATTGCAATTGACCTAAAATTGTCAAATTGGCTGTGGCCAAACAACGAACAAAAGAACGAGTAGTCAGTGTGCTCATAGGTCCAGCCTTAGCCAAATCATTAAATTGGTTAAAAATACCTCTTTGTCGCAAACAACGGTTGTACAGTATGGGGTCGTTGATGAGGTGACGGTTTGTAGGTCGAAGGTTTGTCATTTGGGGTCCGTTACGGAATTAATGAGTTAGTTGGTTGGTTATTTAATTAAGTGTTAAGGGGTGTCAATTTAATTTAGTTAAGGGGCTATAAAAGACCTAAACCTCATGAACCTACCCTAACACCCCATATTTTGCAAACCTAATTCTCTCCAATTTCTTTCTACTTTCTCTCTCTAATCCCAAAGGCTCCACTGCAAACCAAGATTCAAGATCACTAGGGGTCCAAGGTTTAAAACTTTTCTCCACCAATGTTCAAGGATTTTTATAGTATAGAAACACTTCACTCTTGGGACCCCTTTTCCCAAGAGGTTCCTTCAAATTTATTTCACAAAGTTGTCAAAAACATGGGTTTCAATCCAAATTCGTGATTTGTCTTTAAATTGGTTATGATGTTAATTTCTTTTGATCATTAATTATATATTTATTATTGTTGATAGGTTAATTATTGTATTGCATAGTCTTAGACATAATTCTATGTTAGAATCTTTTAATTGAATCTCTTATCGTAACCCTAGTTATAAATTGGACTTGTAGATGATTAGGGTTGTTGGAATTGGTTATGTTATTTATTAATTCACAATGTTATGATGATGATGAGTGGTTTATTGGATAATTGTGATTAATTGAGTCTGAGATTCCTGATGAAGGCCATAGAGGCCAATTTGTAAGACTTTGTGATCTTGAACTCTTTACTTCAATAATGATGGATTGTATTTGGTGATGATGTTGTGCAATTAAAGTATTAAATGTGATTAGATTTAGGAAGATATGATGTAATGAATATGATGACATGATATTATTGTATTGAATGTGATATTATGGTAAGGTTGTAAGGGTGAAAGGTTGAAGATGATCCTCTAGTGTGTCTTATGTGTTAACGACTAAGATATGTGATCTCACTAATGATGGTTTGTGCTGAAAGGAAGTTCTCATCCTATTCCTAATAAGCTGAATTACATTCTATATAAGGGTTAGTCTGGTATAACACACACATATATATATATATATTATTGATCAAGAATCACTTAATGGAATTTCAAAAATGGACTATAGCTTAGCACCGAGTGAACATGACAATGAGAGGTGTTGACTCCCCATTGAGGGGAGATTTACCAAGGGTTCTCATGAGATAGTTACTATAATACAATTGTGCATAAGCACAGTCCAACACATGTCTTCTAGTTCTTGAACTATGTTTCCCCAATAGATTACTAACTAGTGGATCTACCTCGAATGCTATGTTCATGTTTTAGTCCTACCTTTTAAAGTAAAACACCTTCTTTAAATGTAGCACTTCATGACACTAGATTCAATGTTTAGCTCACATGGTCTGTTTTCGGTTAGGTGATTGTTCCCGGAAGTAAAATTAATAAATCAAATGAATAAAATTAACTCTATCTAGGGTAACTTAAGGGTTTTTTCTTAGTGTAGGTAGGGGTATGGGACTCTACCTATATATTGCACTACTTGACCTATTAGGAAGTCCTAATTAGTTGTTCTTATGCTTTTATAAAGTAAATTATATGTATATGTTGACCTTATATGTTGATGATCCTATAGGATGTTAGTTTCACTTATAAACATGTTATTGCTCTATATTGCGAGATTTGGGATGACTACTCATTATGCTATATTATACGATGTAATGAATTACTTATGATCTCTTTTCTTGGTTTACATTATTACGTGGGGTTATGGGACTTCACATGATCATTGCACTAGTATGATTAGGAAGCGACTTTTGTAAGGATCTTATAATATATGATGATATGAACTCTTGTACATGCTTTGTTGTTATGGCATTATGTTGGTGTTGTTTTGTTTATATGATCTTAATATGAAGTGATTCATGTTTATATGACCTTATGTTGATAATATCCATGTTGACATGACTTTATGAGGATGCTGGTCTTATGTTGAATATGGACTTGTATTAATGAAAATTTGTTCATTGGCTTGTATTTGTTCTTAGTTGTGCATGAAGGCTTTCAAAAGTGAATTACCATGACTTTGAAAAGAATGTCCCTTTAAGCATGATTTAAAAGATTATATGTGCATATATTTCGATACTTAGTACAAGTGGATGTACTAACCTATATTATTTATATTTATACTATTATGTAGGTTGCTGTCGTTGAAATTTAGAAGGCCATTTGCAAAACTACTTGGATTTCACCTATTTTGGTAGGTCTTCTAGTTCAAAGGATGGTTCCACGTGTTCTAGCTTAGTAGCTTTGATATTGTCTAAAGACACTAACTTCTTTCCTATTCTTAAAGATATTGTTGTAAGCCCAATGTGGCATTATGAATTTGTATTAACGGCTATGCCCGAATGTTCTACTTCGTTATAGATGGTTTATTATGAAACGACATTATTAGGCTGAATTCTAACGTATTGATTATGTTTACTAAACCAGACGCTTATGTAATATACCTATGCGAGGAGTATAAGAAAACTCCATATAAAGTAAGTGAGAGGTCTGTATACCTCAATATGCATAAATTTTTAATTTTTTCGTATTCTCGGCATATGAAATGTTATGACGAACTCTAAGGGTTTGTCTAAGTCCTCTACGAGGACGACGATGCAAGTTACATCTAGGGGTGCTCCCTGGTCGTGACAAATTGCATTTTAGAGTATATTTGACTTTTAAATAGACTTTTACTTTCCATTCAGAACGTGACCCTATTTTTCTCTTACTTCTCTTATTTAATAAGCAAAGTGATGGTACAGTTACTATTCTCTAGACTACATTGAATATCAAAAACACTTCTAATACTATATGAGATTATTCATCTATAGTCTTGGATTGTTTTCTTGCACCAATTTATTTCTAAAAATATTTAAATTCTTTGTCACTAGCTCTTAGATATTCTTAATTTTATATTCTATCACCATTTAATGTGAACTGGAGGTTAAGCTTTAAGTCATGTCCTACATTCTGATGCTTTTGTCATTGCAGAATGTAGGGACTACTGATATGTACATCCCATTAGGGAGACCATGTCTATATATATTTTGAGTTTCAACACATTTTGAATTATCTAATTGATTATCCTTCTAAACTAATGGAAGTGACTGATAATCATACTAAACTATCACAGACTTATGATCCTACGAAACTAAATGGGGCTTCCCTTTTGGAATCCATGCAAAAGTATTTTCAATGGTTTAGTGTTTAATTCCCAAATATAGATTGGACATCATAAAATATGTTAACAATTTTCTGAAACACTCTAGTTTAAACCGACACAAATTGATCAACTCATAACAGCTTCCTTCTACTTAGCTACTTTCCCACCAGCAGTCATATTTGATGTTATAAATATATTCTAATCTGACAGATATCCTGAAATGATATGAAACCCGCTTCAACGTAGAAAAAGAGATCTTTCAAGAAATTCAAGCTACAATAATATGTGATTAGTTGAGTGCTACAAAGTTATATCCCTATGAGTTACGTTCCTCTCTAGATACTTGAAATAAGTGCATTATCTTGCATGTATAAAGATCTCAATTAAAATTTTGTTAATCTTTGCCTCTCTGTGATGTGTATTATGTAATTCTGAACTTGTTACATATTCTCAATATGTTTTTGAATATTGTTGAATGTTGGCGAAACACTCCAAATGTGGCTGACTTTTCTCTCTTTACTTGTTGTTATTGGCGTTGGTTTGAATTGAGCTGAGGTTTTCCTTATGTTGTTTCATTGTTCATCTTGCTTGTTTGGTATGGTTTGAGTCTAGATTTTGCTATGTGAGATTTAGTTTCCAATTTTTATTATGTTCTGGGAGTTCATGATTAAGATTTGAAATGGTGGTTTAATGTGATACATCTGTAATTAGATGATTTCATGAGTTACCTTAGTGTCAGATTAAGTCCTTTGTTTGTTCTGTATTTCAAGTTGGTGATTGTCTAATAATCTATTCGAGTGTGTTTTTTTGTATCTTCTTTGCTGACCCTCCTCCTTGAATACATTGAATCTGTGTTATTATATTGTTTAATACTCCACGTCATATGCTTCATTTTTTTCACCTTGATTCATTGCGTATTTTTCAATGGATCCATAAATTATCATTTGAGTGTTGTTCAATGTGGTCTTGAATAATCAATGATTGAAGAGCCTTCAGTATATTCCAGCTACAATTTGGAATCTACTATTTGAAAATTTGTTGTTTTCTATAACTTCTGTAGCAATCTGCATATTTGTTGTTTTTTGTAACTGCTGCTGCATTCTGCACTTTGATTTTCTATAAATGTTGTGTTGTTGCAATCTACAATCTGGACTTCTTGCCTCTTCTATATTGTTGCAATCTGGAACTTCGTGCCTCTTCTATAACTGCCGCAATCTTATTTTTGTATGGAAATGGAGGCATTCAAATTTGAAGTGGATGATGAAGAGTTTTTATACTATGGTAAAGTTTGAATATATTATATATTGTTTTGTGAAATATATTCATTGTGAAAATATATTGAACTATAGCAGTACTTTTTGAACTATTGTGTACACATTTTGAATATTGCTTTGTAAGTATGCGTACGTACACAAAACATATTATCTTTTGAAATTTATAGAAAATCTATAAATTTGGAATTACTTATTAGCGCTTGAGATCATTTATCGCAAAACAATACTGAATTATTTTAATTAGAAATTGTGTCATTTAATATCTTCTAGCCAAAAGAATATTACACCACTTAAAAGTGTTGCCATAGGATTTTAAATTTTGTATGCGCATGGACAATAACTACACTTCAAATGGTTTTCTTACAGAAGATAGAAAAGGCAACACTTGATAACTGTGGGCAATATGATATAAAAGGCCACGCTTGAAAGTGTAGCTGATAAGGCAATACTTTTAAACGTAGCTGCAAAGCGTGGCCTTTTTGCCTTTAGGCTGTTCTTCAAAATGTAGATGATAAGGCAACACTTTTAAGCGTGGGCTTTTTCTTTTAAGGCTACACTTGAAAGTGTAGCTAATAAGGCAACACTATTAAGCATGGCTACAAAGTGTCACCTTTTTTCCTTTTGGATACACTTTTGAGTGTAGTTGATAAGTTACAAGTGTTGCCTAAAATCTAAGGTTATGCTGCTTCGGGCCTCCTCTATAATAGTGTGGCTTAATGTAAAAAAGTGTGGACATTTATCAAAGGCCATACTTTTCTAGGATTCCATAAAGGGAATTAGTTTAGCAATGAGTGAACTAAATATGAGAGGATTCCCTTCCCAAGAGGGAAGTTAGATTCATGATTGTTCTCATTAGATGGAGACTACAATGCAAATGTTCATAAACGAGTTAGTAGCACATCTCCTAGTTCTTTAATTATGTGCCCCCATATAAAAACTAGCTAGTGTATCTACCTAGAATGTTTTGTTCATGTATGGTTCTACCTTGGCAAGTAGAGCACCTTCTTTCGGTATAGGATCTCATGACACCGTATTCCATGTTTATCTCACATGGTCTTTTTTATGTTATGGAGAATGTTCCCGAAAGTAAAATGACTGAATGAAAGTATAAAGATGGACACCTAACTATGTTGACTTAAGAGGTACTACTATGTGTAGGTAAGGGTATGTGACTTTATCTGTGCATTACACAAGTAGTCTTTGGGGGTATTTATGTAATGAATGGAATACATTATGTTGGTCCTATGTAATGTTAATATTATATGATGTTGGTTACAGTTGATGAACATCGATATTGGTCTAAATTTTTATGTAAATGATGACTATACATGATATGATATTATCTGAGGAAAAGGCATTGCTTATAGTATCTTTACTAGTTTACTTGCTTTATGTGGGGTTATAGGGCTTCAGATGGGCATTGCACTAGTTGGCTTGCATATGAATATGAACATGCCTTAATGATGTTGTGATTATTGACTTTATATGCTATTTTATTTGCATAAAGGCTTTCAAAGTGACTTAGCATGTTTTTAAAGAAAATGTTCCTTTTTGCATGTCTTCAAAGGTTTTAATTTCATATGTTTCCATACTTAGTAAATGTGATTTGTACTAACCCATATGCTTTCTATTTCTATAATAATTTTTGTTCGGGCAATGAAGAGCTTCAAGTCCATTCTCAAGGAAGACTTGGATAGTTCCCAAGTTGTTGGTTGGTCCTCATATCTAAGGATGATGCCACTATTCTAGCTTTACTAATTTACTATGTCTAAGACAATGTTCATTTTTTTGTCTTTTGAGACTTTGTTGGAAGTCTAATATGATGCATATTGTAGTAGTGTAAGGGCTATGCCCAAGCCTTATACTTCTATAATAGATGGTTATGTGTGAGAAAATATTAGACTACTTAAATGAATTGATTATGTTGTTAAATGTGAAGTCTATGTAACCTTCATATATGGATAAACGACAAGTCTAAGTATACTTCATATGTAATATTTTTAAATTTTCCGTATCTTCTCTTCCTATGATATGCAATCATGTATGTTAAGGAATGGTCTAAGGCCTCTTCTAGGGAGAAGACCCCAGTTGCATCTAGGGGTTAATCCCAGTCGTGACATCTTACATTTCGGTTCAGGTAACCACAACCTCCCTATAGCATTTGGCCTTACTTGATTGAGATAACACATGAAAATAAGCCCTAAACTCTATATTGGTCGCTTGCTCATCCAAAGGATCGACGAAAACTTGAAGATCTTGGGGAGGAGCATGTTGCTCAGCATTATCTTTCGTATTCCTTATGGTATAAGCTATTCATGAAGCCATATAATGTATATAGTTCAATAAAGATTAGGAGAGACACCTGATATAGTTAAACTCTATCGCACGACTTTAGTGTAACAAAAGAAGTGGAGTTTCCTAATAATCTTGTAGCCTCTCAATTAAAAATGTAGTTGTTTCACACTCATGAAAAAGACACTACAGAATGTGCGTTATGAGGCATCCTAGAATAATTCTAAACCATGTTTTCTATTAACAAAGTTTGTCATAACCAAGGGTACTGCCATGACCGGAAAGTGCCCCTTAGGAGATAGGGTAACCCTTACATTGGACAATTGAGTACTTGACCTTCCGAAGGTCTTGTACTATCCATTTGCTATCATTCATTGCATGAGACATGAAAATTAGTGTGTGCAACAATTCGAAAGTACCTCTTAGAATAAGGGAGCACTCATAAGTCGGAATAGTTGCTACTTGACCTTTTGGAGGTCTTGTACAATCCTTAGCTATCATTCATTACATAATACATGAAAAGTAGTGCCAAACTAAATCTTTTCACGAATAAAATAATAAAGGAAACATCTTTTATAAAATTTTAGGAGTGATCTCATCTTCACAATTCATATTAAACACACGACATAAATATCTTTGTGACACGACCCTTTACAATAATTGAATGTACATAACATATCTTAATGCTAGAATCTAAGAAATAGAACTATGCCCTTGAATAGAAGAGGACATACATAGTCTTGAGAGAGTCGATTCCAAAGCTTTGTATTCTAGAATTTTTCCTTGCCTCCAACCTATAATTATAGTTTATATAAAAGTATGAGGTTAGTACAAAACAATGTATTAAGTATGGCATATGCAAAAATATGCAAAAAGGGATGCTTTAGTAAAATAAGCTTCCATGCCAAAGAGTAAAACCTTCATGATTTTAGAGTTAAAATAGTATAATCATCATCATTTATCACATAAAATAGAAATCTTATAATATTAGAACCAAAAGATACTTACATTAAACTGACAAACTTCACAGTGAAATGGTGAAACATTACAGTGAGCAAATCATCCCAAGCATAGTGAACTCATTTCCTTTGAGGTTTCCTTAACAAAGTTATCTTAAGAATCCCTAAGGTACGACATTAAGGAACCTCCCATACACCCCCATTCAGTACATACCAAAGTAATCCTTAAAACTACCAACCATAGGCTAACCACGCAAGGGGAAAAAAGTTCATACTCTTGGCTAGACATTTGAAGGACATTCATACATTAAGGACTTGATGTAAGTACCCTTATCCAATTGGACTTTTTATTTATACAAAGTGGAATGTGAGAGTAGCATCCCATACTACTAATCCTACTTAGTGCTCCTTGAGGATTCCCTTGGATTAATCACTCTACATTAGTCATTCATAAATTCATTACATAAAACTTAACGATAACTTGTTTCCTTAACATTAGACCTTAAGTCATCTAACATTATTTACAACACATGATAACTCGTTCATATACTTCATATAAAACACACCAAGACTCCCCTTTCGAAATGTCTACTTAGTGTAATGGATAGATAGCGTATCATACCACCATTAACCCTAAGTAGTACATTCTTTAGCAAAATTAGTTCATACACATCATATAAAACATACTAAGACTCCCCTTTCAGAAGGTCTACTTAGTGCAATGGATAGATAATGTCCAATACCACCACCTACCCTAAGTAGTACATTCGTTTAGGAGACTTAGTTCATTCATTCTTTTGTGGGGAAATAGCCTTAGCTGACATAGACCATGAGAGCTAGGCATGGAATCCCGATACTGCCCTTGTCGGATGATGTATCCCCACTTGCCTAGGGAGGGTCATTCTCTTAGCTTGTACATTGCTTGTCCAATAGCTACACCTATTCGGGCACATAGTTAAGGGATAAGGAGATTGATTCTAAGTTACTCACTCTGTACTCACGAGGAGTACTCATCTCAAGAGGTACATCGGGTACAACATCTCTACTCACAATGTGCAACCATCCCTTTTTCAAATACTCTCGTTCTAAGCATAACTCCCTCACGGAGTCTTAAACATTCATTAATAAAGATCAAGGATAACTTTTGGACACCCCATATAAACTCACAATGGGTATCCATCCTCCAACTTACATTAGAAAGCTCTTGGGAGGTAGTGAGGTTGCTACTAAATACTTTATCTCAACTCACAATGAGTGTTCACTCCAACACTATCTTATTAATATTCATTAACTTCATTCATTCATTCAAGTGTGAGTGTGTGTACATGTGATCATACCTTGAACATAATCACCATTTTTATTAACATTGAATTCTAGACATGCTTACCCCTTCATTCATTATTTCTAACACACCAGCATGCTCAACATATACACATGCTTCATTTATGCATAATCTAAGAAAGACATACAATTCAAGCTTTATAATGCATATCAACATGAACCTTATTATTATCACTTGATTTCACACCTTATGACTTCAAATCCAAACTCACAACACATGCAAATATATATCTAAATACATCAAATAAATAGTGCCACCAAGAAGGACGACCAGACGACTCAAGAACATTTCATAATAAGAGTTATACAATATAACCAACTCATCAATTAACCAAGATTTCACCACCTATGACCAATTATTCAATATTTCAAAATAATATGGCCCTTAGTTTAGTATCTAAACAATAATAACAACATAAGAAAACCAAAGTTCATACCCTACACAAACGTGTTCATTTAACCCATTTCTTAAGCTAAAAATTGGAAATTCATAAGCATGAGTTCATTAGGCTTTTGATACAAAAATCATCAATTAATACTATAAAAAACATATTTGAATAATTAAAACATATTTATATGAACACCCATGCTTAGTGTAAGAGATAGAAGAAGATAGAGTTTGGAAACGCTTTGTGAAATCTTTTAGAAATGACTCCTTGAATGGAAGAGAGTTCAAGGATGACTACCATACCTCAATGAGAAGAAAAAACACTATTTTTTATGAATAAACGTTCCCAACCATCCCTCCTAGCTCATCCTTGAGTCTTAGCTCCAATAGTGACTTGAGAGAGTTTTTCTTTAGAGAGATAGTTTGAATATTTGAAGTGGGGGCCTTTTCTAGGTTTAGGAATTAAAACTAATTTACTATACTTGAAAATCCCTAATAATATCATCCTAGGTCCATAAATGACGTGGGGTAAATTTACAAAACAGCCCAAGTCAAGGCAGATTTCGTGATACCTTTTGCAGGCACAAACAAACGCCCTTCACAGACGGACTGTCGCCCAATCGACGCCCCTTAGATGGAGTCTGTCGATTGGGACTGAGGATCTATCATGTTCAGGATATAATAGCCTTGCAGGGCAAGTCAAATCCCAAGGTCGAAGGACCGTTGGTTGATTAACGATCCGTCCAATGTGGAAGTCGTTGCTCACTGTTTGGCAGCATCCTGCCAAAGGATTGGGGTCCTCTTCTTGAGCCCCTTGTGGGTCCTAGCTGGGGTAGTACAAATATGTTAAACCCCTAACATAGTCTTCTACGTCTTAGGAACATCCCACATCAATTTCAATTAAAACGAACACGCATAACGCTCTAAAACACATGAAGACACACACGCTACTTCTAAGGCACACCTTCCGAACGTCATGGACGTTTGTTGACGTTTTACCTCTAAATGTTACCAAACTTCACAAAATGCCTAAGAACATCATTATAAATCATTTTAACTCAAAACTAAATCATGAATCATATTCGAAGATCTAGTTCAATTTAGTTTGTTTAAGGGTATTATAGTGCGAAATTAAAATTGTTCATGACATTTATAAAGGGAATATATTTTATAATTACTAAAGAGTAGTCTCGTTGTTACTAGTCATCCTAAAGACACAACTTAAATATCGTAGGGACACGGTACTTTACGTTGATTTAAAATACATAATGAGTCTTAATCGTAGAAACTAAAAAAAAGAACTATGCCCTTGAATATATGAGGACATACTTATACTTGAGAGAGTAGATTCCCAAGCTTGCCTTCTAGTATTAAACTTGCCTCCAACCTATACTTATAAATTATAGAAAAGTATGGGTTAGTACAAACAATGTACTAAGTATGGCATATGTAAAACATGCAAAAAGGGACGTTTTCGTAGAAACAAGCTTCATGCCAAATAAGTAAAACTTCATGAATATTGAAGTGAAATAGTATATAGATCAACATTTAGTACATAAGAAAAGACATCCCTAATTTTAGCATAAAAGAACACTTTATAGTAAACTCTAAAATATCATAATGAGCTCAACGTTCCAGCGAACTTACATTACTTCAACTCACAGTGAACTCATTTCCTTAGAAGTTTCTCGAAACTAGGTTTTCCTAAGACTCACAAAGGTAAACATGAAGGAACCGTCCATACAATTCCTTCAATCCTCACTTAATTGATTCTCAAGGCTACCATTGCAGGCTTACTTCGCACGGGTTACAAGTCAACACTTCTATAACTAAACATTAGAGAACACACTTGAATTTAGAACTTCACATAGGTGTCCTTTCCCAAATGGACTTGCAAGTTACACAAAGTGCAATATGGGAATAGTATCCTTTACTACTACTCCCAATTTTTGCTCTTTGAG
This sequence comes from Solanum lycopersicum, assembly GCF_036512215.1. Lineage (NCBI taxonomy): Eukaryota > Viridiplantae > Streptophyta > Magnoliopsida > Solanales > Solanaceae > Solanum > Solanum lycopersicum. Next base: position 44,566,596 of record NC_090807.1, read on the forward strand.
TATTCCATGAGGTTAGACAGACCACATTTACCATTCATAAACTTCATTATACTTCTACTCCGACTTTGTTCTCCTTGAGGATTCCATGAGGTAAGGTACACCACATTCACCTTTCGTAAACTTCATAAAGCAAAACATAACTGTAACATGCTTTCTTAACATTAGATATTAAGTCACATAATTTAATTTTCATTACATAATAACACATTCATATATTCAAGATAGAGAAACACCAAGACTCCCCTTTCAAGTGTCTACTTGTGCAATGGATAAATATCATCCCACACCACCACTACCCTAAGTAGTACAATATTTAAGAGACTTACTTCATTACATTATTTTGTGGGGAATGGATTTAACCGACATAGACCATGAGACAGAGACATGGAATCCCGATATTAACCCCTATCGGATGAGAGATCCTCACTTGCCTAGGGTAGGGTCATTCTGTTGGCCTTTACATGGATTGACAATAGCTTCACCTATGCGGGCGCATAGTTAAGAGATAAGGACATTGGTTCTAAGTACCTCATTCTCTACTAACGAGGATTACTCATCTCATGAGGTTCATTGGGTAAAACATCTCTACTCACAATGTGTAGTCACCCCTTTTTCAAATCCTCTCGGTGCTAAGCATAACTCTCCACAGATTTTTGAAATTTCATTACTATAGATTAAGGAATAACTTATTAGATACCACATCTCAACTCACGAAGGGTATACATCCCTCAACTTGTCTTAGAAATCTCTTTGGAGATAGTGAGGTTACTACTAAACATTTCATCTCAATCACGAAGAGTGTCCAACCCAAGAGTCCCTTTTTCATTCACATTCTTTAGATTCTTCATTCATTCAAAGTGTGAGTGTGTGTGTACATGTGATCACACCTTTCACATAATATTAATTTTCATAACATTGACTTCTAACCATGCTTACATCTTCATTCATCATATTACACACTTTAACATGCTTCAAGTATACATATCGTTCAGTTAGACATAATATCTAGCATACTTCACATAACAATCGTCATAAAGCACATTAACAAGAGCAACATCATTATCATATTACTTCACGTAATATGCCTTCATGGCCTCATTCACAATGCATATGTATAATCATATTCATATATTTCAAATAAACACCACCACCAAAGGTGGACCATACCAGTCAAGAACATTTCATAATAAGAACTAGACAAGATAACTCACTTACCATTCAAATCCATGCTTTCACCACCTATTTGCAATTTATCAAATAATTCATTATAAAATATCCCTTAAGGCAGTAGCTAAAACACATTATAACCATAAAAAACATGTCTAACATTCTCTAATCATGCCCATTAAACCCATTTCATAAAGCCAAAGTTGATAAAAATCATAAACATGATTTTTGAAATTAAAATCATCATATAACACTAAGAACAACTCATTTTAATCATTAAAACATTTTCATACAATGACCCATACTTAGAGTCAAGGAATAAAGAAGTTTGAAGTTTGAAACCCTTTTTGAAATCATTTAGAAGTGGCACCTTCAATGAAAGGGAGTTGAAGAATTACTAACATAACTCAATGAGAAGAAAACCAATAATATTTGACGAAGAAATCAACCAAAACTAGCCCTCCAAGCTCTTCCTTGAGTTCTAGCTTCTAGGGAGTTTGAGAGAGTCTTTCTTGATGGAGGGGTTTTGGGATTTTGAAAAAATAAAGTATAAAATAGGTATAGGAGTATGAACTAACTTAAAATGCCCCTAAGACCCTAAAACAAACGTCCATGTTTCATAAAATACTTGGCTTGAATTTACTAAAACACCCCAAGCCAAGCTGCATCACAGTCGCTTTTGCAAGCAGCATCTACGAACCACAAATGAATGTTGTCGTCTAGTTGACGCCCCTTAGATGAGTTCCGTAGTTTTTTCATGAAGCTCCACCTTGTGCACGACTTGCATACCTTGCAGGGACAATCGACGCTCAAGGTCGATGGGCTATCATTTTCCCTATGGTCCATCACTTGTGGCCGTCGTTGGTCATTGTCTGGCAGCACCCTGCCAAAGGGATGGCGTCCTCTTCAAGGGACCCTCGTGGGTCCTATGTGGAGTCGTACCCAAACGTTAAACCACTAAACATGGTAAACTAGGTCTTAGGAACTCCCACCATAAATTTCAACTTAAACAAACACATTAAACTTTCCAAAACACATAGGGACACAGAAGCACTTTCCAAGGCACATCTTTCTAACGTCATGGATGTTGCTTTAAGTTTGACCTCCAAACATCATATAACTCTAGAAACTGCCTCAAAACATCATTATTAACCATTTTAGTGCAAAATTAACTCATGAGACACATGTGAAGCTCTAGTTCAACCGAGTTCATATTAGGGACGTTACATGTAACCCCCTTAGATGTAAAATGGTGTATTGAACCCCATAGGACTTAACACAAGCCACTTAGCTCTCATAACATAAGAAATAGAAAAACAATAGTAAAAATAATTCCAATTCAAAAACATTTAACAAAAGAAAAGTGGAACTCTAAAACACTTATCTTATCATAGACATTTAACACAATTAAATTGGGCCTAGCCCATTTATCATGTCCAAAAGTGAAATGCATGAAGGAAACTAAAATAAACAAATGTTTCTCCGCTAAGCATGAGAAGTCACCGAATCAGAATTTCTCAAGTCAACCTCTAGCCATGAAACTGATGATACTGACTATCAGACCCTACATTTGGGAAAATGAAGGAAAGAGTATGTGTTAGTAGAAAACGATGTAACAAGTATGATAGCCATGCATAAAACATTTAAATAATGCTAAAAGTTAAATATTATTTAATAAAATGCAATAAAATAAGCTAGAACATGATATATAATATTTAGAATACGTAAGTCATAAAACCACGACCAATGCAAGCTAAAATTATAGTTAAGACCTTTGAACTCATTTGTGATACTTCAAGAAGTGATCAGAGCTCATTATTAATTTGGGGAATTAGACTTAACCAACATAGATACCATGTGAACTATAACATGATCCCTCGATGTCTCCCATATTGAAATGGTTGTCCTATTTGCCTAGGTAGAACCATGAACTTCTATCTTATGTGGATACACTAGCTAATGTTTTTTCACACAATCATCGTATGAGGAACATATAAAAGGGATAAGTCTATTTCTTCTAAATCCCCAACCTCTACTAACGGGAGATCCTCCATCTAAATATTCTCTTAGTGCTAAGCATAAATCCAATAAAGTAGTCATTTTCTTACTTGACCTTATTGTCCATTGAAAGGCATCAAAGGATAACAAATCCAACCTGGTTTCATTAGGATATGTCCTTATCATGGATTCAATTAGTTGAGAAAGACTTTCAACATAATAGTCATTTGTGTTTGACCAAACACTTCATATCTTGCTCTTGCATGTGCATGAGAAAATTCTTTCAATACCATATCACGATCATTGGTGCTTTACTCGAAGTACCCTTACAACATTTGCATAGATTATCATAAAAAATTTCATAACTCCGTATTTCACCTCTTGAGGTTCAAAATTCACTTTCGATCATCAATACATCAAAAAAATATGATCTAGATAAGAATTTCATCAGAATACATGTAAATCATTCAATACATGCTTAATTTCGTAAAACTCTTAATTTATACTCAACGTCTCACATCATGTGATTCATAACTTCAAATCCAAGATATTTCATGGGTTCATGGGGAAATCTTTCTAAAATAATCATATTTCATAAATTTGTGTTAAAGAAATTATAATTCAATCATTGAATTCAATAATGTAAAGAATCCATGATAATTCAAGAAAACACTAACTCAATTGGGGAATTCTACCTTTTGAAAAAGGGAAACCTGGGAACGCCATGAATGGATGGAATCGATGGATGAAGACTCATACCTTGATTACAAATTCTAGCATTGAATGGAGGAATTGATACCTTGACTTGAAATCCTAGCTTTAATCATTCTTATATTTCATGTTTCTAAAGAGAGAAATATTTTTTTAGAGAAAATTTATCTTCTTTTGTGCATTTGGAAGAATAAAGTGAATAGACTAATTTAGGGGTTGAAACTACATATATCAGGGTCTTAGTTAAGGGTAAAACAACGTAACATATGAACTAATTTATATGGAAAAGACCCACTTGCCCCTAAAAATAATTTCCAATATCCCAACAATGGACTATTGATGATTGACCGTTGTTAGGACTACGCGCCTTCCTGCACGTCCATCGTTCATTTTCCGAAACCCAACCTATGTGTATTGGACCAAAGACCTTGGTTCAATTTAACAGTCTGTTGGTACTGCCATAGTTCTAACCCTTTAAGGCAGTGGAAAAGTTTTCAAACACGGACCACACATACGGTCCATGGTCCCATCTATCGGTCGTGGGGGCCAGAGTAGGTTGGCACCTTCAAATTTTGTAAATTGTTTTCTTCTCATTTTTGAATTTGGGGTGCTATAAATAGGGATCTACTTGGACATCCTACTGGCGCGTCGCGCTAGGGCCTTTATTTTCTGGGGTTCTAATTGGGAATCCTTCTAGCGCGCCGCGCTAAGCCCCAGGTTACGGAGGTCTTATTGGGCATCCTTTTAGCTTCTTAGGGGAGCAATGCTCCATCCCAAACTTAGAATTTTGACGAGTTTTTATTGTTCAATTCATGGACTAACGCTCTTGAAATTAATTTATTCATTTTTAAACTCATTTAGGTTCATAAACCCAACAAAGTTTATTCGAGAATCCCTCAATTTACACCAAGAACAAAACTGATCCACAAAACCCTCAGTTTAGGAACTTCTCAAGAAAATATACATAACTATTTAATGGATGATTTACCGATAGAATACACGTTTTGCATAAGAATGAACATATCCATCACCATGAGAAACGTCATGTACCCCAAAAGAACCATGTTCTTGGTGATTTCTCCGAAATTTTGAGGAACTTCTTGAAACTTCTCTTTTCTCCTCTTCAATTTTTGTCGTGGCTTTCTTGAATGCTTAGACTTAGGTGTAAATTGATTTTAATAAGATTTTACCCCTAATATATTATTCAAATTGTTTAAGGTTCTTGGGTTAAGAAAAAGACCAAAATACCTTCTTTAATTCGGGTAAAATTCCTTAATTAGATAGACTGACTTACAATGGACATTCTCCCTCCTAAATGTTAAAATATTATCAATCTCGACGGTGTTGGAATGAGGATACCAAAACATCTCATCTGATTTCCTATGGGTCACGTAACTCATCTTGTACACAAATATATGATCGTTTGAGGTTGACCCAAAACTTAGAATATAAACATAACTTGCATAATTTTAGATTTTACTATTTCCAATTTAGTTCATACAAATTTAGCTCTTTCAGATTTGACTATTTCCAAAAATAGATATGTTCTGATATGAGCACTGATATGGGGATTATGTGACTCTTCAATCAAAACCACAATTCTATATCACAAACAAGTAATGTTCATATCCCATGAGAACATTAAATTTGTATCTCGTATTCGATTAGGAGGAAGACACCACAATAGGTTATTGGATTTTATTCCCTACACTACCACCCAACCTTTTCTGGGAAGGAAGCATTTTCTTCACTAATTGTGATTGTAGGAAAACATTTTTAGGTTGGCATGGTGACTCAAAAAAAAGATCAAACTTAGCTTTGCTAGCGGCAAGGTGAAAGTGAATTATTTAGGTAAATTACAAAATGAGAATTAATGTGGTATTAAGAGAGAAGCCAGAGAGGTCTTGGAGAAATGGATTCCAGTTAGATATTACTCTCAGAGTTATATCTAGAGTAGAAAACTTAAAAAGTATAAGGAAAGGAACGACCAGGACAAAAAAATTAAGATAGATAAGAGACAATGGGATGTGAACATATAGGGGAGAGATATTGTTGAGAAACATGATAATAATGAAGATTTTAGGGGAAAAGGGTACAAAGGTCTCGGAAGGGAAAGTCACTATAACAAGGGTAGAAAGGAACCAAAAATGGAATCCACAAAACATTCAAAAACAAGAGTGAAAAAAAATTGAATGCATTGAAAATAGAAAAGGAAGATGAAACGATGAAGGAGGTATCAGACAACAAAGGAGAAGACACGGTGAGGAAACTTAATTAAGGTGATTTCCATGATGATAATCATAAACAAAATGAGAAAATGGAACAAATAGATTTTTTAAGAAAAACGGTAAACAAGGAAAAGAGAGAAGAATCCCAAACCATTTAAGAAGAAAAGGTGGATTTGGAAGAATGTTAGAATACTGTAGATAATACAAAAGTAAAGCTGGTAGAAGTAAGGTTAAAGAAACATTGGAAGACGAGGTGGGGGTGATGAGTTGGCAACAACAGTATTGACAAATGGTCCTCAACCATAGCAATTATAAATCAATGAAGTATTAGAAATGGTACAAAATTAACCTTCATCCACCTATTTTCTTGAAAACACCCTCCTCACCAATCTATTAGCACCAAAATAACCTTCTCATCCACCTTTTGGTTCAAACTTGACCACTTATTTAACGTTTTTAAATTTTAACAATTTAAATATTTTTTAGATACGTGGTGAACAACTATTTTTGTAAGTTATCTTATTAAATTAATTTATAAATCAATCTACTACCCACCCATTACTAATGCAACAACGATAAATCTACTGTCAATGAGTGTTTATAAAATTTTGAGGCGAAAATGTCTACAGAAGTATATTATCATACATTCAAGTTCTCAATTAAAACATATTATAATTCAAGTGTCTAAATAATACTTATAAATTAACTTAAAAGTCTCACTATGTTTATTTTAATTATTTCTTCATTACAATTATGTGATGTTACTTAATAGACGAGTAACCTTTCAAACAATAATATATTACAGTTTTAATATTTAAAATAAATACTAATTGTTAATAGAACTATATTAAAAAGGTGCACAAATTAATTCGGGAATGTACTACTTCTTTATCTTTATTCATAAATTTTGAATTCAAACTTAAGTGAGAATCCTATTAAAATTATCCTCATAAATAAGAGGCTAAACCTAAATTTCATTGGGGATTCAATTTGGGCTCAAACAATTCTAGATGACATTTTCAAGAATCTGTGATTTTGTCGTGTCTTAATAGTGTTTAGAGCAATTTTGATATTATAATTGGTTTATTAATTGGGTGGATTCAATAAGTAATGGCTGGATAGTGGGTTTCTTTATAAATGATAATAATAAAATTAAATTATAATCAACTGTTGAGCTCCAAGCATTTAAAAAAATTTCTATATAGTTTAAATTTAAAACCATTAAATAAGTGGTCAATTTTAAACCTAAAGGTGGATGAGAAGGGTATTTTGGAGCCAATAGGTGGATGAAAAGGGTATTTTGGATCCAATAGGTGGATGGAGATTAGTTTTTTACCTTTTCCAGTAATATAAAGATATTTTAGGCCCTCCATTTTGTAATAAATGACATGAAGAAATTGAAGGGGCAAGAAGAAAATGAGGATATAGGGAACAACATTGTTGACATTGTTGTATTAGGAGATTTTTCACCTATGATAATAAAAATCTAAAAGAAAGCAAAAAGAAGTATAGGGAAAGGTTGTTCCATTTAATATAACAACAAGAAGTAAGAAAGGGTAGCTTTATCAATCAGATCAGTGATTAACAAATAACTATATTTCAGAATATTTTAAGTCTCAAAATGTGTTTGAGGGATTATTAAATTTTCATAAAAGACAAATATCATTACACACATATAGCTCTTTTTGAGTCATTTCAAAGTCCATTGAAGTTGAGGAGCATATGAAGAAGTTATGTTTAAAAAATGTTATGGTAAATTGCTTGTCATGATTTAAATTATAGTTTAAGTGTAACATGGCATTTAGACCCCAAGAGGCCCTATACAAAGACATCATGCAAGGTAATAGAATTAAAAGAATTCAAAATACAGTACTATATATTCATAAAGAGTTTGAAAAAAGTGTTAGTCTAGCATAGGTCTCAAAGTCTAACATATGTCTCCAACTCTTGGTCCTCGAAGGACTCACAAATTTTCAAAATCCAAAAAGGATCAACTAGCCTTGAGTATGGGAGGTTGGAGCATGAGGCCCTTTATTAGTAAAAAAAAAATAACCAGTATGCATTAGTATATGGAATGCACTAAGTATGATATCAATGCATAGGAGTTATAAAAATCATGGTAAAAAGGACATTATATGATATGCAATGACCAAGCTAAGTCGTAAGATAACATCTTAAATAATATAAGTCATAATCATGGTCAATGCAAGCTAAGCATTTCCATCCTTTATGATTATGAAAAAGGAATGGATAGAGAGGAAGGATCTAGGGTTTATTTTTCGCGATGCTACTTAAGAAAGTAACCTTAGTCTTTCATTGCTGAAAGTTTGTCATTAACCGACATAGACCATGTGAACTACAACTTTGAATTCGGTGTCTATCCCACATTGAAAATAGATGTCCTTAATTTTGAAGGTGAGAACAATAAACTTGAGATAAATTAGATCCACTAGATAATGACTATCCATGAAAATCTATGGTGTCACATAGATATAGTATAGATAGATTGCTACTAGAAACAGACCTGTACTAAGGAGAGAGTTTTCATCTAAATATCTTGTTGGTGTAAAGCATAAATCCCACAAAATAGTCGTTAATCATAGTCATCTTAATATACATAAAAATACAGAATTAAGTAAACAATACAAAATATAGTTCATTAAGAATAACTCTTAAATCTTGATTCAAAATTAGGTGAGAAAATATTTTAACAATCTAAATTATTTATATGAGAACAGCCTTTCACAATAACATGATGAATACATTACTCAGAAAGCAACCTTAAATCATTAAGCTTAATCATGTTCTCATCCTCTTGAACTCATGGGGAATTCATGGGTTTATATAAATATAACTCCAAAGTATGTAGTTACTTCAATTTAAGTTCGGCAAAGTACCTTCAAGCATTTATAAGCTTTCTGGATGAAATGGAAATTTTGGAAGGTTCCAAAATGGAAGAATTGAAAACATTCAATATATTGAGTGATTTACCATTTTAATTACATCCTAATTAAACTTTGGTCAATTTGGTCTTTCTTCGCTATTTTTTGCCTTTAGTATGAGTATTAGATATTAGGGTTTCATAAGTAGTGATATGTTGAATTGTGCCTCTTCTGAGTGAGCTTGGAAAACCTTTGTTTAACATCTACGTCTTGCCCTAGAATGTTCAAGTAAGGTTGTTACTTTCTTGAGCAATCTAATAGATTAGGTGAGTTTTTTATCAATTAAGTGGTGTTTTGATTTATGTCCACATTACATATTTCAGTTGTTTGTGCTTAATTGTGTTTATATCTCTTTTACCAATTTTTTTGTTTCTATTTCATTTTCATTCTTCTTGAATTGAAGTCATTGTTAGGATTTATGAGGTTTTTGAAGAAGAAACTTAAAAATGGGTTTTGCTAATTTTTTATTTGTTTGATGGAATTAGGGGTCAAGACCAGTTGATATAGTTATGGAGAATTGACATCTCAAATTTTAGTTTATTTGGTGTAGTACTGAATATGACTGGTTGAAAAAATTGACTCTCTTCTTGTAATAGAAGTTGAATATGAAACTTTTAATATAGCAATAATTCGCCACAATTACTAAGTTGGCCACATTTGTCAACAATAATTTCTCTACTTTTGTTGCAACTCTAGCTAGTTTAGTTTGAGTATTAGTCTATGCTTAATGTTAAACTAGTTCTACTTAATGTCAAATTATTTTTTTATTAGATTGAATGTTTATATGTTTCCTTTTCCTTTCTTGATTTACTAAATTCCACTCCGCCCCCAAGAAGTAGTACCACATTGAATTATTTGACAGTGTTGACTCTTAACCTTGGGTTGTTCCAGAGTGGTAAAAGGCAAGAGTTAAGTAAGTTCATTAGAGGGTGGCCTTAAAAGCCTTTGTCCCTAGAGTGATATGGGAATGTAAGTGAAAATATAAGAACACATTAAGTGAGTGACTGGTGAAGAAATCTTTCTACTTAGTAATTTTTTTGTAGGTATAATAGCTCAATTGGAGGAATAAACCTTTAGCAAAATGGAAATGTTTATTCAACAACTATGGGAAGAAATGAAGGAAGTGATGGGAAAATTGTAACATATGGTTAGGAGGGTCAGAACTCAAGAAATCTCAAAGCAACCGCTTGAGATTTTCAATCCTATTTGTCAACATGATGAGGGATAACATAAGACCCCTCTTGATACAAATTCATCACACTTAATTGTGCAATATATTATATCTTCTAATGCTACATTACCAAAAAAGTCTTGCAGTCAGTCACAAATTCTAAAAAGAGGAGATCAACAAGCAAATCTTCAACCACAAGCTATTATATCTTAATTTAGAACACAAGATAACCTTGCGGAGCATGATTATATTGATGGTTATAATTATGGCAATAGAACAGATAATAAAGCTTAATAAGAGAGTTAAGGTGGGACAACATAAAGATGAGGAATTGGAGGTTGGTCTCTGGTTGATGGTAGAGAGTACAATCAAAGGAATGATGATGAAGATCAAGGATCAAACAACATCAACATTAGAATTGAGTTATTCAAATATAGTGACCCAAATAAATACTTTGAGTGGATACTGAAGATTGAAAGGCAATATAATCTCAACTATGTGAGTGATGCTAAAAATAAAGAATTATATTGTAAGCCACCTTTAGGTTTTTCTTCGACGTGGAGTGAGAAAATTGAAATGGATCTTTTGTGAATATAATTTTATTTTTACATTTAGAATTACATAAAAAGATACATGAGAGATATAGTTTAGGTCAAAATTATAAAAAAGATACACTCCAGAAATATTACAATCTTCAAGAAGAAAGAAAAAGGGTGAAAGTGTATTATGCAGAGCTAGAGAATACTAGTCTTCAAGCTAATATTAGTGATGGAGAGATAAATCATGTAGCAAGAACTATATTTAGCTTCTATAAAGAGTTAAGGCAACCATTAGAGTTTCATCGTCTTCGTACTTTATATGAAACTTATCAACTGGCACTCAGGTGGTAGATATCAAAAGAAAAACAAAGAAAGAGTGAAATATTCTTCTTCTTCATGGGGAACTAATAAAGAAGTTTGGAAATCATTTCATAATTCGGACAAATCCAAAGGTGAAATGCAATACTTCAAGTCCAATTTGAAAAATGGTAAACCGATGTTGGACTAGAAGTATTTATAAAAAAAATCTAAACTTGAAAGTCCATCTAAAATAAAGTTCTTTAAATACAAGGGATAAGACATAAAGGAAATAAATGTTCTTATAGAAGAACTATCGTTGCATTGAATGATTGTAAATATCAAACAAAAGTTAAATCTAGGATTACCATACAGAAGATGATAGTAATGATGAATTTATGGGAGAATGGGATAAATAAAAACAAATGATGGTGGAAATCTTGTTCTTATTGTAAGAAGGAGTGTAAGTGCTCTAGTGGGAAATATCTTGTTCAAGGGGAATTGTTTCATAATTAGTGCAGGGTTCATGAGTAATTATGCTACTTTATCATTGATATTGTAAATTGTGCAAATGTTACTATTGTATATATGTTAAAACAATTGAAATTTCCAACAAAAAGGCATCAAAAACGTTATATATTCCAATGTCTCAATGAATGTGGTGAAATCAAGGTGACCAAGAAAATATTTATAATGTTCGAAATTGGAAGTTACCATGATGAAGTATTCTGTGATGTTGTACCAACGCAAGTTTGTATCTATTGTTGGAAAGCACATGGAAATATGATTTAGGGTTAAAACATGATGGAACATCCAATAAGTATGCATTTATTAAGGATGGCTAAAAGTACATTATTAACCCTCTTTATCCTTTCCAAGTGAGAGAGGAATATAGAATATTAGAGAGTTCAACGAAAAACTTGAGAAAAAAGAGAAAGAGAGTAAAGGAGTGAAAATGATATTCAAGATAAGGAATAAGAGAGATCATAGAAGAGCTAAACATTGAGGATGATACTCAAGTCATTCTTACTAAACCTAAAGGATATTCTTTGATTTCTAATAATTAACTAACCTCTTTATCTTTTTCAATTGTTTTTTCATGTTTGTTGCAATTTTAAGAGGATAGAAAAAAAAGCCTAGTGTAATATTTCCTATAAGGAGAAAGGAGAATTTAATTGACTTCTTACCAGATCTAAACTACTAAACAAAACCAATTATAGGAGAAACCCTCAATACACTAATGAATTACAAAGACAAGTACTTAAGGAAATTTTTGGAAAAGGATTGATAAGAGAAAGCTTATGTCCATGTGCGTTGACCGTGATTCTTGTACACAAGAAGGATGGTTTATGGAGCTTGTGTGTATATTTTCATGCCATTATTAGAATTATTGTAAAATATAGACATCTTATTCCTAAACATGATGATATTATGGATGAATTGTATGATTCTACCTTATTCTATAAGAATATTTGCGAAACAGATACCATCAAGTTCGAATAAAATACAGAAATGAATGAAAAATTGCTTACAAAACTAAATATTAATTATATGATTGGATGGTGATGCATTTTGGGCTAACCAATACACCAGAAACTTTTATTTATATAATGAATCATGTACTTAAATCGTTTATTAATTGTTTTGTTGTGATTTATTTTGATGATATTTTTGTCTATAACAAGTTCGTGGATGATCATGTGCAACACTTGAGGTTGATTTTTATGTGTTGAGAAAACAAAAGTTGTGAATTTTAAAATAGTATTCTTTTATGTTGACAATGTTGTTTTCCTTTTTCTATGTACATTCAAGAGGAGATGAACGGGTGATGAGAAGGTAGAGGCTATTAGGAGTTTTCCAACCCCTTAATCATTAGTGATGTTAGAAGCTTCCATGGGTTGGAAAGTTCTTAGAAGAGGTTTATGAGGGGATAATACTCCTTTAATCGAGGTCATAAATAAGGTGAAGTCTTTCATTTTGGGTATAAAAAAGGAGGAAACCTTTAAAATTTTAAAAGGAGAAAGTAATTAGTTCCACTTCTTTACTTCAATCTTTCAATTTTGAAAAGATGTTTGAAATTTAGTGTCATTCTAGTTGAGTAGGAATAGTTGCGGACTTTATGCAAGAAGGGAAAGCTATGCTTAGTTCAGTGAGATATTAAGAGGATCTTTATTTCAATATTATACAAATAATAAGGAACTCTATGCCCTAGTGAGAGCTTTAAAAAATCAGAAACACTTTTTGTGGCATAAGGAATTTGTGATTAGAACCGATCAAGAGGCTTTGAAGCATAATAAGGTTCAATATAATCTTAATAAAAAGCATGCAAAATGTATATAATTTATGAAGTTTTTTTTATTAATTTATTGATTATAAGAAAGGAAAAGATAATATCGTGGCGGATGATTTATCTAGAAGACATGCATTGAGGAGCACCTCAAATTCAAGATTGATGGCTTTTCAGAATGTGAAAGAGTTATTATCTAATGATTATTATTTTGGAGAAGTATTTAGGGAGTGTACGTGAGATTCAATATGTGTGTTAACTTGTTAATAAGGATAATAAAGCTAGAACTCATATGTTTTAGTTGAAGGATATTGTGGTGGATTTTTTATCTAGAAGACATGTGTTGATGAATACCTTGAATTTTACATTGATGGATTTTGAGAGTATGACTGAGTTATTATATAATGATGATATTTTGGGAAAAGTATTTCGGGAGTGTTGAGTGATCTTGAATAGGTGAGTACAAGTTCTTAAGAAGGGTGATGAAACTAGAACTCATATGTTTTATTTGTGGCGGATGCTTTTTCTATAAGATATGCATCGTTGAATACCTTGAATTCTAGAATTGTGGGTTTTGAGAGTTTTAAGGAATTATACCTTGAACTGATGATTTTGGAGAAGTTTTTGGGGGAGATTCAAGTAGATTAAATAGGTGTGTACAAGTTATTAAGAATGGTAATGAAGCTAGAACTCACATGTATGATTTGTAGGATTCTATTTTCCCAGGAATGGAAAGATTTGTGTACCTTTGTCTTCATGGAGAGAGTTGTTAGTGAAACAGGCACACAATAGAGGTTTGATTGGTCATTTTCAGTGTCAAGAATCATTGCTATTCTGGGTGAATATTTTTTATCCTATGATGAAAATATATGTGGAGAGAACTTGCGCTAGTTGTTTAGATTTTAAGCATGCGAAATCCTGTACCTAACCCCATGGGTTGTATACCCTTTTGCTTTTTCCAAGGGGCCCTTTTCAATATTTTTCCATGGATTGTTAGTCTTCATAGAACTAGGAATGTTAAGATTAACACCTTTTCCAAGGGTCTCTTTTTATTGCTTGTCATAAAAGTGATAATGCATCTCATGTTTCTACATTATTTTTCTTAATGTGATGAAATTTCATGTTGTTCCCGAACAATTGTTAGTGATAGAGATTCAAAGTTTCTAAGGGATTTTTGGAGGTTTTGAGGGAAAAATTTTGTACTAAGTTGCTATTTTCTACCTCTTGTCATCCTCTTAAAGATGGTCATATCGAGGTAGTTAATCCATCCTTATGTAACATTATTACGGCTATGGTTAAAGGGAAGTTAACTTCTTGGGAGTATCAATTGCCATTAAATATGTTTTAAGATAATCGAACCATTCATATATCTATTTACATAAGCCCTTTTGAATGTGGTTATGGATTTATTCCCTTGAGTCAAGTAGATTTAACTCCTTTACCCACATATGTGACATAAATGAAAAAGTTGAGCCAAAAGATTAATACGGAGCCAAAAGTGTGAAGGTTTTCCTTCAAAAAAACATAAACGGCTTATCAATTTTTTTTAAAAGGAGCAAATAGCTCCGCCAGAAGCAACATAATTAACCCCGTAAACTTCATCAAAAGAATTCGTCAAAAATTGTTGGAGGAAAGAATTTTTGAGATAAATATTATTTTTTTATAAAAAAAAAAGAGAAAGAAATTTTTACTTCTAGGACAGCGATTTATCGAAGAAAAGAAATTTAAAAAGTCATTACACCTACAATTTCGATTATTTTTTAAAAAATTGAATTTTGGCTTATCCAATTTAAATTTTTTTTAAAAAAAATAAAATTATTATCATCCTTTTTGTTTTGAATAAAAAAAATTAAAGTTTAGCCATTTTACACATATGATATCAATGACTTTTTTTTAAAAAAATAACAATCAGCAATTCTTATTAAAAGATGAAAAAAATAAGAAATTTGAGAAGTCGTTGCCCCTACTGTGAATTTTTAGTTTCTGTTTATAAATAACGTTGATGTAGCAACGTTTTTGTTTTTTATAAACTAAATTTATCTTGAAAATACTTGCTCCAAGAGTGATTTAGATTTTTCAAAAAACGAACAAGAAATTAATGTTGGGTTAGCGATTTCCTTAACATTTTCTTTTTAACGAAGTGAACTATTGACATACTCACTAGTTCGTTATCAATTTTTATCAAGTTGTTAGAGTATATTTGGATTAAGTTATTAATATAGTTCCTTATATTAAGTTAATTTACTTACATATTAAGTTGTTAAAGTAGTCCCGTAAAATTAATCACTTTAGTTATATTTTCCTTGTATTTAAGTTGATGTTACGATTGAATAAGATAATTCAAGTTTGATTTGATTCTCTATCTCTTTATGGTTTCAGAGCCCCGCTAAAACTCACGACTATGTTCTAAAAAAAAATTTTCTCTCTTTACGTCCAGACGTGGTTGTTCCTGCTATCTCCAGTGACAGTGATGTTGCAGTTCCAATTACCACTCATGTGGTACAGTTCAATCCAATTGCCCAATTACCTATCAAACTGCAAGGTAACCTCAACTTTGGACACAAACTCCTTGGGCAACTCAGTGATGCCAAATCTTCTCTGCCAACAACTATTACACAAACTGATAGTATCATATCAAATCCTGAATATTTGATCTAATTTTTCTAAGACCAACTAGTTCAACAAGCAATGATGACATCTGATGAACCCACCATTTCTCCCACTGTTACAACTTCCTCTTCGGCAAAAATAGTTTGAGATATCCTTCATACAACTTATGCAAATAGGAGTCCCACTCATATCTTCAGCTTGCAAGAGCAGTCACAAAACTTTAAAAAGGCCTCAAAACAGTTGCTACTTACCTTCATGATATCAGACCAATTGCGGATGCTCCCAAAGTAGCAGGCTCTCCGGTGGGTGATGATGTACTGGAAGTAAAGATCTTGACTGGCCTAGGTCATGAGTACCGTAAAATCACTGACTCAATAAAAGCGGGCAAAACAGCCCTACACTTTGAGGAGTTTTTCCGTAAACTCATGGACCATGAACTCTTTCTCAAACATCAAGATATTGACAGGTTATCCTCCATCATCACTGCTGCAGTTGCACAAAGGACCAACTTTCAACCCCAACATCATAAGAATAATCGTCGCTTCCCCAATCAATTTTCAAAACCACAAGCTCCATGACAGGCGATCTTTGGAAATCAACAAAATGGGATAAAATCTAGGAAAGCGGTGAAATGCAATCTTATCCAAAAAAATCGATCACACAGCTGATGCGTGTCTCTCAAAATGGCACAACCACTTTGAAGTTATGGTCAAATTTGTGTCGATTCGTCAGCCAGATGTAAATCCTTGGATCCTTGATTCTGGAGCAACTCATCATGACACAACCAAGTCAGGTAATCTTGAATAGTACACTTGCACTGAGGAAGTATCCATGGGTGGCGGTAAAACTATTCCCATTCCTCACAGTTGTTTAACTCAGATTAAGGCTTCTAACTCCAATTTCATGCTCTTTAACACTCTTTATGCATTGGGTATAAAAAAGAACATTATTTATGTTTCTAAGTTTTGCACTGACAATCTAACCTCAATTGATGTTTTTCCACACTCAAGGATCTCAAAACTCAGAGACTGCTAGTGCAAGGCAAGAATAAACGAAGAATCTACAAGTGGCCCTAGAGGGATCATATGTAAGCTTTCTCAAATTTCACCTCCACCAAAGTTTCCTTTAAACTGTGGAACCACCACTTGGTTCACCCTCATCTTAAAATTCTAAACTTAGTAGTGAAAAATTTTCAGTTCTCTTTTTCACAAAAGAAAAGTTTCAGTTTATAATTCTTACTCATCAAATAAAGCTCATCGTTTGCCATTTAAAAGACTCGCTTTAAATAGTAATTTCCCACTTAAAACTTTATTTATAATTTATGGGGTCCATCACCCCTTTTATCCATTGATAACAAAAAGTTGTATTACTGCATTTTTATAGATCATTACACCAAATATACTTAGTTTTTTACAATAAAAAACAAAACTGAAGTCACTTAAATTTTGTGCAATTTCATTCTTTATTGGAAATTTTTTTAAAACAAAAAATTGTCTCACATTGTACTGATTGAGGGGGTGAACAGATGTCTTAAACACTACCTACAATGCCATGGAATTGAAAATTTATTCTCCCCGCCCTACACACCCAAACGAGTTTCTATCGCTGAACGACGACATCGTCACATTGTAAAAACAACTCAAACTCTTCTTAATGAAAACTCACTACCAGATAAACATGGTCATTTGCCTGTCACCATGTTGTCTATATTATAAATAGACTCCCCACACCTGGCCTAAATAGTGATTCTCCTTATAAAATATTATTTGGCTAACCTCCAAATACTCTTCGCTAAAAATTTTAGTTGTGTTTGTTATCCATCGCTTAAACCATATACACAACATAAATTTTTGCCTAGATCTACACTATGTGTCTACTTATGAGTTTATATAGTTCATCATACACACCTCTATTTTTATGCAGTGCACTCAAAAATATTTGTTAGTCGTGAGGTTCAATTTTGTAAAGATACTTTTCCTTTTACTCAAATGTTCTCACACTTGAAAAATAAGTATTTCACATTAAAATGGGAAATCATAGAGTTAAAAGTTCGTAAGGATAGGCATCCAGAAGTCCAATACAACTTGGACGCCGTTCTCGTTCCAACTCTTTCACCACTAATACATACCCCCTCCCCCCAAAAAAAACAAAAATTCCCTCTCATTTAAACACTCTAGAGTCCAAAATTGAAACACAACTACCAACAGTCTTCACTTCATCATGTATGATTCCTATTGCTTTTCAACCTCCTTAACTATTTAAAGATGCAGCCCATAAAGATGCAGCCCACAAAACCTCTCCTCCATTAACTGATTCAAGTTCTCCACCACCAACATTGAACAAGCAGGCACCGAATCCTCCAGAAACTATGCCACCTGCCGCTGCACCCCCCCCCCCTCCATCCTCCGGTGTAATCACAAGATCAAAAAATAGTACCTTCAAACCAAAAAAAAATCAACTTCTTGGCTCACCTTTCTCCCACTCCAAATACTTTTAAGCAAGTCGTTAAACACATCGAATGGTAGAATGCCATGGGTCAGGAATATGAAGCCTTAATGAGAAACAAAACTTGGTAACTAGTACCTCGGGACCCAATGAACAATGTTGTTGACTGTAAGTGGTTATTATCACTAAAAGGAAATTTAGTGGTTCTATTAATAGGTAAAAGGCCCGATTAGTAGAAAAAGCTTTCAAACAATGTCCAATATTGAAATTTCATGAAACTTTCAGCCTGGTTGTCAAACCAACCACAATCAAAATTGTTCTTTCCATTGCAATTCAAAATAAATGTAAAATTCACCAGCTTATCGTGAATATTGCATTTTTTCAAGGTATCTTACAAAAGTAAGAATTCATGGCTCAGCCAAAAGGCTATGTAAACTTTTATTTTACCAATCATGTATGTCATCTCAAAAAGAAAATTTATGGCCTAAAACAAAATCCACATTCCTGGTATGATTTTTTGAAATCTCACATAACAAACAAAGGGTTTGTTAATTCTGAATCAAATGGTTCTCTCTTTATTTTCACATCGGAGGTTGTCATGATGTATAATATAGTGTATGTTGATGATATCATCATTACTAGGAATTATGCAACCCTTGTCACACATGTAATCAACTCTCTGGCTTACAAGTTTTATCTAAAGAACCTTGGTGAACTCAACTATTTTTTGGGAATCAAAGTCACACATTTTCCAAATGGGATTCTCTTATCACAATACAAATACATACTTGAGATTATCTAATATGTGGATATGGCCGACTATAAAAGAGTTATGAAACCCGTTATCTCAAGCTCACCGCCCAAAGCGACGATGGTTCACCAGTTGCTGATGCAACCCTGTAGAGACGCACTCTTGGTAAGTTGCAATGCTTATCATTCACGCACTTGATGTTGCATTTGAAGTTAACAAATTATCATAGTTTCTGCGATCCCCGAGTCTAGAGCATTGGAAAGCAGTAAAAATGGTTCTTCGATATATCAATGCATCGTCAACATCCTATCTGCAAATCTCTTGCCACTTTGATAGTAATCTTTATATGTACGCCGATGTTGATTGGATGGGTGATCCCAATGATAGAATATTCACATCTGGATACATACTCTTCTTTGGTCCAAATCCTATCTTTCATTTCTCTAAGAAGAAACAATCAGTTGCTCGGTCTTTTACTGAAGCAGAATAAAATTGGTAGCTAATGCGCTCTTTGAAATTTCTTAGGTCCACAACCAGTTCAATAACTTACAATATCAAGTCTCGTAAACGCCAGGCATTTCTTTTAAAAACATTGGTATTTCATATCTCAGCAAGAACCCAGTCTTCCACACTAAGATGAAGCACATTGCAGCAGACTCTCATTATCTCCACAACAGTGTGAACTCAGGAAGGGGGATAGTCTAATATCTTTTTTCTGTGGATCAAATTGCAAACATCCTCACAAAGACGCTTCCCAATCCTGCCTACGTTCGGTGTTTATCCAAGATAGGCATTGTTGAACCACACCTAACATCAGGGGGTTTTGAGACACTCACTAGTTCATTATCAATTCTTATCAAGTGGTTAGAGTAGTTTTACATTATGTTATTAATGTACTTCTTTAGATTTAGTCAACTTAGTTACATAATAAGTTGTTATAGTAGTCCCTTATAATTACTTAGTCAGTTATATTTTCCTTGTATTTAAGTAGATATTACGATTGAATAAGATTATTCAAGTTTGTTTGTATTCTCAATCTCTTAATTAACAGGGTTAATTTTGTGCAAGGATGTCGATCCTCAGGGAGTGATTTGCCCCTTTTGGTTATTTTTTTCTAGGCCATTTATGCCTTTTGAAGGAAAAAGTGACATATTTGGCTGTGGACTCGCAAAAAGCTATGAATATCATCCTTGAGAAATTAAGAATGCAAATTGAGAAGTCCAACAATAACACAATCAAAAGAACCAACAAGGGATTAAAAAGAGTAACTTTCGCACCTGGTGATTGGCTATGGGATCATTTTATGAAGGAAAGATCTCCAATCAAAATGAAAAACATGTTTATTCCAACACGAGACGAACCTTTTAAATTGCTTGAAAATATTGGGTATAATTATATGCTCAAATTTACTTCTCGATAAGAAGTAAAAATGGTAGCATCAAGTAAAGAACCCAACTAGTGAGGTTGGGATCGTTCCCACGAGGAAAATGGTTTAGACTTAACTTTATTCTATTATTACTTCCATTTAATCATTTATTTTTGAAAAAAAATAAAGGGGGTTTTGATTATTAAAATCAATTAGCTAAATTAAAGTAAACAAGTAACAGGTTCAAGTATTGGAGTTTAATCAAGTAATGAGAGTAACTAGGGCGTAAGTGTTCCCCAAGGGCTCCTAACTCGGTAATTCTAGTAGTAACAATTCTTTCCTAGTATCTTGCATGCAAAGTGATAAGTTAGGTATCTCTAAATCCTTGGTCCAACATCTAGAGAATATCACTCCTCACCTTGGTTTGGCTATGTGTATTGTTTTACTAAACCTTATCTTTATCTCATATTAATGTCACGACCCAAAACGGGTCACGAGTGGCACCCACACTTATCCTACTATGTGAGCGAACCAACCATCTAAACCCCAACATTTCAACCATAAATAACATAATATAATACGGAAGCCTTAAACTCATTAATGACAATCGATTAAATAACTTCTGAAAACTCAATACTTATCATTATCCCCAAAATCTGGAAGTCATCATCGCAGGAACATCTATCCTCAACTTACTAAATCTAAGAGTATCTAAGAAGCTAAAATAACTAAACAGCTAGTCCATGCCAGAACTTGAAGGCATCAAGACGTGAAGAAGAAGATCCAGTCCAAGCTAGGAACAATAGCTCACCCTGAAATCTGACGTGATGAAGACTGGCTAGAGTTGCGGTTGAGTTGAAGACGACGGTACGTTTGCTGCACTCCACAATTAACAAAAAGAAAACATACAAGTAGGGGTCAGTACAAAACACAAGTACTAAGTAGATATCGTCGGCCAACTCAAAATAGAAAGAAATATAAATCAGATGATATCATAAAATCAACTACAATACTCAACAGGTAACAACAACAAGTACAAGGATCATTGATAATAACGCCAAGTACACCCATGAGGACTCAAGCCTCCATACCATACTCATTTGGGAAATAGGTTCATTAAATTTGAGTATATTAAGATAATTCAAGATTCATTCTCTTTATTCCTCTTGTGTTGGAACGTGACACTCCGATCCCCTAATACTACGTGTCGGTTCGTGACATCCGATCCCCTAATACTGTGTGTCGGTTCGTGACACCCGATCCCCTAATACTACGTGTCGGTTTGTGACACTCGATCCCCCTAATACTACGTGTCGGTTAGTGACACCCGATCTATTAATACTACGTGTCGGTTCGTGACACCCGATTCATTAATAAGACGTGTCGGTTCGTGACACCCGATCCATTAACCTCATTCTTTAGTTCATCAGGCCTTCTTTTATACCAAGGCATCATCATTAACAGAGAGGTTTCAAAGTTTAGGATTCAATAGCCTCATACTTATTTTATCACAATTATATGATCACATTATGCAAGCACACAATTAAGCATATAGAAGGGTTTACAATACTACCCAATACATGTCATTAACTATTAAGAGTTTACTATGAAACAGCATATACCATAACCTACCTACACCGAAGAATTGCGACCAAGCAATCTACTTTCCCAAAGCTTTGCTTTCCTCTTCGTTCTCTCCTCTTGATCGATCGTTTCTCCCTCTCTCTGTTCTTTCTATTTTTCTTATTCCAACCCTTTTTCTTTTACCCTAATTAGCATATAATTAAGTATAAAAGATGGTAAAAGTAACCCGCTAATTAATCTAAGGTTATATCCTTTAACCCCCAAGTAATTGAATTATTAACATTAAACCCCTAACTTTATAATTATAAGCACGAATAGTCCAAAACGCCCCTTCAAAATATTTAACAGAAATCCGACCCAGTCAGGGTTACGCAGTCTGTGACGGGCCGTCGTGCCTACGACGGTCCGTCATGCTGCTTCTGTCATGAAGTTCAGAGAGTTAATTCTGCGAAAGGATTTGTGACGGTCCGTCAAGCCCTCAACGGTCCGTCCTGCCATTTCATCGTGAAGTTCAGAGAGTCGATCTCATTACCCAATTTTTCAGAATTCTAAGTGTTTTGGAACGAGACACCCTCGATGGTCCGTCGTGCCCATGACGGTCCGTCGTGGGATCCGTCGACTCAGACAGTTATTACCAGAAATAAACTCTACTGCTCAAAATGACTAACAGGTCGTTACAATAGATACCAATTTACCCATTGTTCGTCCCCGAACGATCACAATAAGAAAACAAGGACGAAAAGGAGTACCTGAGTCTGTAAAAAGGTGTGGATATCTTTCTTGCATATCGGCCTCCTTCTCCCAAGTGGACTCTTCGGCTGGCCGATTCTTCCATTGAACTTTGACAGATGCAATCTCCCTTGACCTCAACTTGCAGACTTCCCTATCTAAGATAGCAACAGTCTCCTCCTCATAAGACAAATTCTTATCAAGAAGAACTGAATCTCAACGAATGATGTAGTTTCCATCACCATGGTATCTTTTCAGCATAGACACATGAAAGACCAGGTGCACTCGTGAGAGTGCTGGGGGCAAGGCTTATTTATAATCCACCTCCCCCACGCGCTTCAGAACTACAAATGGACCTATGTACCTCGGACTAAGCTTATCTTGCTTACCAAATCGCGTCACCCCTTTCATGGGTGAAACCTTCAGCAAAACTTGCTCGCCCTCCATAAACTCCATGTCTCTAACCTTTCGATCTGCATATTCCTTCCGCCTACTTTGAGCTGCTAAAAGATTTTCTTGAATGCATTTCACTTTATCTAACGATTCCCTCAGAAGATCAGTACCCCAAGGTCTAACCTCAAATGCATCAAACCATCCAATGGGAGACCTACATCTCCTCCCATACAATGCTTCGGAAGGAGCCATATCAATACTTGAGTGATAGCTGTTATTGTATGAAAACTCCGCTAAGGGTAAGAAGTTATCCCAATGACCTCCAAATTCTATCACACATGCACGAAGCATATCTTCCAACACCTGAACTGTTCGCTCAGACTAACCATCGGTCTGAGGGTGAAATGCAGCACTAAGGTCCAACCTAGTACCTAATTCAGCATGAAATGTTCTCCAAAACTTAGAAGTAAATTGCGTACCTCTATCTGATATGATGGAAAGTGGAACTTCATGCAATCGAACAATTTCTGAGATGTAGAGTCTGGCTAACTTCTCTGCATTGTAGGTCACCTTGACCGGAATGAAGTGAGCAGACTTAGTTAATCTGTCCACAATTACCCAAATAGAGTCAAATTTCCCCAATGTCTTTGGAAGACAAACCACGAAGTCCATTGCAATTCTCTCCCACTTCCATTCAGGAATGGGCATTCTCTGAAGTGTTCCTCCGGGACTCTGGTGTTCATACTTTTCTTGCTGACAATTTGGACATTTGGCAACAAAATCAACAATGTCGCGCTTCATTCTACTGCACCAAAAGTGTTGCTTTAGGTCACGGTACATCTTGGATGCACCAGGATGTATAGAATATCCAGAGCTATGAGCCTCTGTAAGAATAGTGTGGATCAAATCATCAACACGGGGCACACATACCCTTCCCTTAATTCTCAAAACACCTTCCTTATCCATTATTGCTTCTTTAGCCTATCCTCGCAACACCATATCCCGAATTCGGCTTAGTTTCTCATCATCAAACTGTTTTCCCTTGATCTTGTCAAGAAAAGAAGATCTCGCCTCCACACTGGCCAAAAATCCTCCCTTCTCATTTACTTCTAACCTCATAAAGTCGTTAGTCAGAGTCTGAACCACTCTAGCCAATGGGAGTCTAGAAACTTGTAAGTGGGCTAAACTACCCATGCTCCCTACTTTTCTACTTAAGGCGTCTGCCACAACATTAGCCTTTCCTGGGTGATACAAGATGGTAACATCATAATCCTTCAGTAGTTCCATCCACCTCCTCTGTCTCAAATTCAAATCCCTCTGAGTAAAGACATATTGTAGGCTACGATGATCCGTATAGACTTCACACTTGACCCCATATAGATAATGTCTCCATTGCTTCAATGCAAACACAACTGCGGCCAATTCCAAATCATAGGTCGGATATTTACGTTCATGCACCTTTAATTGCCTCGAAGCATAAGCAATTACATTCTTCTCTTGCATTAGCACTGCACCCAAACCAGAATAGGATGCATCACAATAAACAACGAAGTTCTTTCCTTCTACTGGTAACGTGAAAATTGGTGCAGTAGTCAACAAAGTCTTGAGTTTCTGAAAACTTTCTTCACATTCATCCCACCATACAAATGGAACACTCTGCTTAGTCAAATTTGTCAGTTGGGAAGCAATAGAAGAAAATTCCTTGACAAATCGATGGTAGTAGCTAGCTAAACCAACGAAGCTCCTTACCTCTGTAACATTAGTAGGCCTAACCCAATTTCTCACCGTTTCAATCTTAGAAGGATCCACCATCACTCCATCCTTAGAAACCACGTGCCCCAAAAAGGACACTGAATCTAGCCAAAACTCACACTTGGAGAATTTTTCATAAAGCTTTTTCTCCCTCAACATTTCCAATACCATTCTAAAGTGCTCTTCATGTTCTTTCTTGCTCTTCGAGTATACCAGTATTTCATCAATGAATACAATGACAAAGAGATCCAGATATGGCTTGAAAATCCCATTCATCAAGCTCATGAAAGCAGCAGGGGCATTCGTAAGCCCAAAAGACATTACTAAGAACTCATAATGCCCATACCTTGTCCGAAAAGCAGTCTTGGGCACATCCGTTGCTCGTATTTTCAATTGATGATAACCAGATCATAAATCGATTTTTGAGAAAGCACAAGCACCTTGTAACTGATCGAAAAAATCATCGATGCGAGGAAGAGGATACTTGTTCTTAACAGTTTCCTTATTCATTTGTTTGTAGTCAATGCACATTCGAAAACTTCCTTCCTTCTTCTTAACAAACAAAACAGGAGCACCCCAAGGGGATGCACTTGGTCTAATAAAGCCTTTCCCTAGCAACTCTTAAAGTTGGGCCTTTAACTCTCTTAACTCAGCGGGAGCCATCCTATAAGGGGGTATGGAAATGGGGCGAGTACCCGGCTCCAGATCAATACAAAAGTCGATATCCCTATCCGGTGGCATACTAGGAAGGTCTGCAGGAAACACATCCAGAAACTCACGGACTATTGAAACCGACTCAATCGAAGGTACTTAGGTAGTATCATCCCTGAGGTGTGCCAAGAAAGCTAAACAACCCTTTCTAACCATTCTCATAGCACGAAGAAAGGAGATGATACGAACTGGAGTGGAAGTGTAGTCACCCTCCCACATTAACGGATCTATCCCAGGCTTGGCCAATGTCACAGTTTTGGCATTACAATCTAAGATTCCAAAGTTTGGAGAAAGCCAAGTCATACCCAAAATTACATCGAAATCAACCATTTCTAAGATAACCAAGTCTACATGAGTATTGATCTCCATAAAAGTCACAGGACAAGACCTATACACCTTTTCAACTATCACAGACTCACCCACCGGAGTAGAAACACAAATAGGCATGTCAAGCAATTCACAATGTAAATTAAGACCAGTGGAAAATGAGGAAGATACATATGAAAATGTGGATCCAAGATCAAATAATACAAAAGCCATGCAATCACAAACCAAAAGATTACCTGTGATGACAGCATCAGATGTCTCCGCTTCAGATCTCCTAGGGAAAGCATAACAATGGGCCCTATCACCGGTCTGTCCGCTGCCCCTACCATTTTGCGCTATAGTATTTCCTGTTTGCCCGTCACCCGGCCGTTTTGGTGTCCACCATTACCTCGGCCACCTCGTCCTCCAGAGTAGCGGCCTCTTCCATGACCACCTCTACCTTTGATTGTTGGGGGTCTATAACTCGGTTTTGGACAATTCCTCCTAATATGTTCAGTCTCTCCACATCCATAACATTCTCTAGATTCATGCATAGGTCTCTGTGAGAACGACGGAGTCTGGGGATAACCTCCAAACTCAGAGAAGTGTTGACCGGTCTGCGGTGGACCCCCAGCTACAGTATGTAGTGAAGAATGAATAGGGCGGGCTGGATACCCTCCTGAACTCTGCCCTCTAGAGTAAGAACCATTAAACTCACCTCCCTTACGAAACCTTTTAGATGTCGATTCCATGGTGAAGTCATCTAGCTTCACTCCCTCCACCTCTATCACGGAGTCTACCACTTCCTGAAAGGATTTCGCTGTAGCCGCTACCTGTAAGGCTGAAATCCAAAAATCTGACCTCAACTCCTTCACAAAACGGTGAATCCGCTCTTGTGGACTGAAGCAAAGCAGGGTGGCATACCTGGATAATGCACGGAACTTAGCCTCATACGTAGTCACCGACATCTTGCCTTGCTCTAGGCTCAAGAACTCATCTCTCCTCTTATCCCTCAAGGTCCGGGGGATAAACTTCTCCATAAATAAGCTTGAGAATGACGCCCAAGTCATGGGTGGTGCTTGTGCGGGTTGACACTCAACATGTGACCGCCACCACATTTTGGCATTTCCTTGAATTTGATAGGTCACAAACTCTACGCCAAATCGTTCTACTATACCCATATTATGTAGTAGCTCATGACAATCAACCAGAAAATCATAAGCATCCTCATATTCAGCACCCTTGAAGACTGGAGGTTTCAATTTCAAGAATTTACTGAAGAGTTCATGCTGATCACTTGTCATTATAGGCCTTGTAGTCAACCGAGGAAACGTGCCTATTTCCAATGAGGCACCATGCGGGGAGCCACAACAGCTGCATGTTGTTCTCTCGGAACCTAAGGCGCTGGTGCAGAAAACACTGGAGGTGTCTGGCCCTGATCAGATAACCCACTAAGGTAAGCAAGAACCTGATTAATCATCTCTGGGGTAGGTTGGGTGGTAATTCCTCATTCTGCACTTGCTCATTCTCCCCTTCCTCCCCCTCTCTTACTACTTCCTCAGTCGGTGGAGGAGTCACTGCCCTAGTACTAGATGGGCCAGGTGTTTGTCCTCTTCCTCTAGAGGACGTCCTCCCGCGACCTCTACCACGGCCTCTTGCCACTGCTCCTCTTCGAGCTACAGTCTCAGAGGATGGCTCAGACGCCTCTTGTCTTGCCGGTGCTGGTGTTGGCGTGGTTGTTGCTCTAGTTTTAACCATCTGCGAAATAGAGTGAAGATGGTCAGATACCAATTTGTATCACATAGATACCAATTGGACCCTAGTAATAGCATGAAAGAAAGAAAGAATGGAATTTTCCTAAAGTCTTATAGCCTCTCAAAGAAAAGTAAAGGCGTCCCCCTACCATTCCTTAAGACTCTACTAGACTCGTTCTTTTATGATGGACCAACGAACCTAATGCTCTGATACCAAGTTTGTCACGACCCAAAATGGGTCGCGAGTGGCACCTACACTTATCCTACTATGTGAGCGAACCAACCAATCTAAACCCCAACATTTTAACCATAAATAACATAATATAATGCGGAAGACTTAAACTCATTAATGAAAATCGATTAAATAACTTCTGAAAACTCAATACTTATCATTATCCCCAAAATCTGGAAGTCATCATCACAAGAACATCTATCCTCAACTTACTAAATCTAAGAGTATCTAAGAAGCTAAAACAACTAAACATCTAGTCCATGCCAGAACTTCAAGGCATCAAGACGTGAAGAAGAAGATCCAGTCAAAGCTAGGAACAATAGCTCACCCTGAAATTTGACGTGATGAAGACTGGCTAGAGTTGCGGTTGAGTTGAAGAAGACGGTACGTTTGTTGCACTCCACAATTATCAAAAAGAAAACATACAAGTAGGGGTTAGCACAAAACACAAGTACTGAGTAGATATCATCGGCCAACTCAAAATAAAACGCAATATATATCAGATGATGTCGTAAAATCAACTACACTACTCAATAGGTAACAACAACAAGTACAAGGATCATTGATAATAATGCCAAGTACACCCATGAGGACTCAAGCCTCCATACCATACTCATTTGGGAAAGAGGTTCATTAAATTTGAGTATATTAAGATAATTCAAGATTCATTCTCTTTATTCCTCTTGTGTCAGAACTTGACACTCCGATCCCTTAATACTACCTGTCGGTTTGTGACACCCGATCCCCTAATACTGCGTGTAGGTTCGTGACACCCGATCCCCTAATACTACGTGTTGGTTCGTGACACCCGATCCATTAGTACTACGTGTCGGTTCGTGACACCCGATCAATTAATACTACGTGTCAGTTCGTGACACCTAATCCATTAACCTCATTATTTTAGTTCATCAGGCCTTCTTTTATACCAAGGCATCATCATTAACAGAGAGGTTTCAAAGTTTAGGATTCAATAGCCTCATCATACTTATTTTATCACAATTATATAATCACATCATGCAAGCACAAAATTAAGCATATAGAAAGGCTTACAATACTACCCAATACATATCATTCGCTATTAAGAGTTTACTATGAAACAACATAAACCTTAACCTACCTACACCGAAGAATTGCAACCAAGCAATCTACTTTCCCAAAGCTTTGCTTTCCTCTTCATTCTCTCCTCTTGATCGATCGTTTCTCCCTCTCTCTGTTCTTTCTATTTTTCTTATTCCAACCCTTTTTATTTTACCCTAATTAGCATATAATTAAGTATAAAAGATGGTAAAAGTAACCCACTAATTAATCCAAGGTTATCTCCTTTAACCCCCAATTAATTGAATTATTAACATTAAACCCCTAACTTTATAATTATAAGCAGGAATAGTCCAAAACGCCCTTTAAAAATATTTAACAAAAATCCGACGCAGTCAGGGTTATGCAGTCTGTGACGGGCCGTCGTGCCTGCGACGGTTCGTCCTGCTGCTTCTGTCACGAAGTTCAGAGAGTTAATTCTGCGGAAGGATTTGTGACGGTCCGTCGAGCCCTCAACGGTCCGTCCTGCCATTTCGTCGTGATATTCTGAGAGTCGATCTCAGTACCCAATTTTTCAGAATTCTAAGTGTTTTGGAACGAGACACCCTCGACGGTCTGTCGTGCCCATGACGGTCCGTCGTGGGATCCGTCGACTCAGACAGTTATTACCAGAAATAAACTCCACTATCAAAACTACTAACAGGTCGTTACAATTAATCATAATATTCGATATTTGACTAAGTTGTTACTTCGTACAAATCGACACTAGCCTATTAGATAATATACACTAAATCTATGTTGATAATTGTTTTCCTATTATCTACCTCCTTGGCCGTGCAAGTAGCAATAAGGCAAGTTCAAACATTGGTCATCCGTTAAAAATACTTCTAAGCTAAAGAATTAGCAATACATGCAAGACACTATTCTAGAATTGTTATTTTAGCTATAATATACCTTGTTATTTACCCATGGTCCCACAACCCTAGTTATGGAGTTTAGTTACCCATTCTAATAATCACACAATTCATATTCATGCACTTACTTTTATGAGAATGAAGAAAATCCAAAATTCACTTGAATAATTCACAAAAACACCAAAAATAGTATTCAACAAAGTATGATCAAATACCAAAATCAAGAGTTCAATACTTAAACAAAAGAACTAAAAAATATCAAAAAGTTTAACCACAAAAATGAGTTTTTTCAAACTGTTTATAATAAAAGAAAGACTCTATTTAAGGAAAATCTATCCAAAACGCGTCTGAATCGACGATCCCTGCGACGGACCGTCATGGACACGAAAGACCATCGTGGGCTCTGTCATTCAATATTTGGCATAATTTTCTCTGCTTTCTTCATAAACTCTCTGTTACCCTCGACGGACTTATATGACGTACTGTTGCAAGCACGACAGTCCGTCGAGGGGTTCCATTCCACAACACTTAGAAACTCCTTGAAATTGGGTACTGGAACTAATCTCTGATAAAACCACAACGAATATGCAGGACAGGCCGTCGTGGCTATGATGTTCTGTCATGAGATTTCATAGTCCCACACTTGGTCAAAGTTCCCCAACTTCCTTCAGCATCCTTTTTCATCTCACTACGGTGCCACCTATGGATCGTCACAGTTGCGACGTACCTTCATGGGCTCCGTAGGTGGTCACTTCTGCAAATTCTGTAAAACCACGGTACATCATATAATGCTTACAAAGTTGACTTACCAAGTAAATATATGGTCAATAATGATTTCAATGTTAGTGATTTATCTCTGTTTGATGTAGGTGTAGAGTGACATAGATCAAAGTGATAGGATTCCAACTAAATACCTTTAAAATTTGAAAACTTTATGAATGAATATGGATCCTTTGGAAGGCTCATACATGGAAGACTTGAACATATTTAATATATTAAGGGCTCTATTATTTAAACTACCTTGTAATTTTAGTGAGGGTCAACTGGGTCTTTCTTCACTATTTTTAGTCTTTAGAATAAATAGTAGATATTAGGGTTTCATAATTACTTTTTGGATATATTTATTTAGTGAAATCTTGGAAACCATTTGCTAAACTTAATATCTTGCCCTAGGATTTGCTAGTATGGTTGCTTCTTTCTTGAGGATTCTAATAGATGAGGTCTTTTTACTTCTCAATTAAGTGGTGTTTTAGTTAACTTCACCATTACATCTTTTAATTGTTTGAACTTAACTTAAGTCTAGGGAAATTAGGAGAATGGGGTTAATGTGGATAGGTTAGGACCCAAAAGCTTTCTATAGGTCTTAGGGTATATGTCAAACAACATGTTTTTTATTTAAATAATTAGGGAAAAGACTTAAAATCCCCTTAAGATAACTGTCGAACTAGTCTATAGGTCTGATGTATGGACCGTATGACTTTCTATGTACACAACATTGTCGTAAGACTTCCTACGCTCCATAAAGTCTAATCTTAACAATCAAATTAGACTTCAAAATTTCACAAGTTTCTATATACCCTATATATGAAGTTTAGATTAGCTAACTAACCATCCGGGTGAAGCGTTGAAAAGTACTTGACTTGATTTTGAAAAAATTATATTCCTCCTTCCTATTGTGTCAATCTACGGCTTATACAAACTTGTATAGTATGTAGATGGGAACCTTACACACACCATCTAGCCCAAGATATTGTTTCCTTTTTAATTCCAAATTCAAGGTGTTAAAATATATTTCCATTCGGAACAATCATCCTCGAAAATCGGCCAACTTGACTAGCAGTGCTTCCCCTTCTTTACAAATCTCATTACACACCAAGTAGCCTTAATCATTTATTTTCAAATTCAACATCTCTCCTTGTAATATCAGCATATGAATTTTATCAAATTTGAGACATTTTCAACCATCTCTAATAAGCCAGACTTCTCCATAGCCTCATATACCAATTAGAAACCTATCAATGCCATCTCACCAACTTCAAACAAACCAATAGGAGGTCTACAATACTTACCATAACGAGCCTCAAATTGAGTCATATCAATACTTGAATATAGCTATTATTGTAAGAAATCTCAATCAAAGGAAAATAATCATCCATATTACCCTTGAATACAATCACAAGCTCTAATCATATCTTCCAAAGTTTATATAGTGCGCTTTACTAGCCCATCGGCTTATGAATGAAAGGTTCTAAGAAGTTTTGCACAAGTAACAAGACCCTTTTAGAGAGACTTTCAAAATTAGAAGGGAATCGGGTACCACGATCAAAAACAATAGAGAGGGGAACTCATGAAACCTAACCATCTCCCTTAGATAAAACTAAGCATAGTCTTCCGCCCAATAAAGAAACCTTGACATATCAGTCGACTTAGTCATACAATACATTATAACCAAAATCGTGTCATGTTTTTGCTGGTGTGGGATAAACCAACAACAAAGTGCATATTCAAATCTTCCCACTTCCAAGTAGGAATATTGATATCTTCGGACAAACCTCCCAGACTTTGATGCTTGACTTTCACTCATAGACAATTAGGGAACTTAGCCAAAAATTATGCAATATCAATCTTGATCACATGTCACGACCAAATATCCCCAAGACATAACACATTGTACATAACTCTGATGTGGTCATACAAGCCTCTAGCATCATCATTACATATGACATAGTAATAAGGCGGGAAAAATTTAAAAGTTTACAATTGAAGTTCAACTTCAATTTTCATAAAAGAAAGTACTAGGAAATATACACTTTGTCTCATTTACCATGTATACATAAGACTACAAAGTTTGAGACTTTCCCCTTTACATCAACAAAAGGCTAGATATACAAGATATGACATAAAACTAGTAAATAGGAAATTCCATCCTCGAACATGAGGAGTCACCAAAACATGGCAATAAGAAATCCAAGTCTTCTTCAAATGAGAGGGAAAGTCACCTAGCCGGATCCTACACCCATTAAGATGTAGAAGAAATAAGGGGTTAGAACATAATATGTATTAAGTATGGAAACATGCATAAAATAATTAAAACATGTAAATAGGGACATTTACTTGAAATATGACTTTTCTAGTTTAAATGGCATTATGCAGATTAGAGACCAAATAGTCAATCCACTTTTAGACCCATATGTAGAATATTCATGATAACATTTCATATAATGCATTTATTGAATTACTATACTTGATATCATAAAGGAACCACAACACAACCCTTCCACAAGTCTACTTGTGCAATGTGCAAGTGAAGTCTCACACCCTCATTTGCACAAATCAATGATCTTAAAGAAGTCATGGATATAGTTCACATGCATGTCAAGTTCATGTTTGTATTCATAGTTCATGATCATGTTGATAATTCATAGTGTATGTTGATGTAAAGCAAACATTAAATCATAAGCATATTGTAATTATAGCATATACCACCAATCACTCTAAAAGATTACTTGTGCAATGTGTAAGTGAAGTCCCATAACCTCACTCACACTAAGTAAGACCCCTCAAGCAATCATAACATATAACTCATGTTCTTGTTCATAGTTTGTGCTCTTTTCATATCATGGATCTTGTTATTGTTATGTAGGGAGATATATCCTTAACCGACATAGATCGTGGTGAGCTCCATGGAATCTAGTTTCATGAACACACACCGAAAGAGGTGTCTGTCTTGACTCTTGTAGTACTAAAATGTTTAGATTCTAGGTGGATCCACTATCTATGAACTATGTGGGCACATACTTATGATATAAGTAGATTGCTACAAGAAACCCAGAATAATCAAGGTAAAAGGTTTCCATTTCATGAAATAATCATATTGGGAACCCGAACAAACCTAAAAGGGACCCATGGTGAAGCTGGATGAACTAGAGTAAAATCTTTCATCTCATATTCATATCCACTTAGTGCTGGCTTAATTCTCTTTAAAAGAAACATTAAGAATTTACTTAAGTTCATATTGATAAGAGAATGCATAAATATTTCAATCATCATAGTATCATAATGGCTCATGGATTTATTGGCTGAGAATGTCCTTTCAACCTTAGAATCATTAATGTGTGAATAAACCTTTCACATCATGTTCATAAAATATCTTGAGAATAACCATACATTCATCATAATATCATTATAATCATCCAAGACGATTCATACAAACACATGTGTAGTGATAAGGAAACTAGTCTTTCAATAATACCATTATTCACACATTAGTCATAAGATCTTGACCTTTAAAGTGAAAGATGAGTACACACATAACCTTCCACAATGTATATAAACCCTAGCCATATACCCCTTTTATATTCATAAACCATATCTTGATATCACACTTGGAATTACTACTTTAAGCATGAATAAAAAAAGAATAAATCATAAAATCAACAAAACTACAATCACACATATCGTATTGCATCAAGAAACCCATAATAATTTTCATGAAGTGGGGGACATGGGGGGCACATGGATTCATGGGAGTTTCCACAATGAAAACAATAATTAAACATCTCATTCGCAATAAAATAGAACAATAAACATAATGAAATCGTTTTCATGAAGAACTCTTTGCTAGAATACTAACCCTAGGTTTTGAACCTTATCCCAAATTTTGAAATTTTATTAGATGGGATTCATGGATAAATCATTTTGCATGAATGAAAGTTCCCATACCTTAATTGTTGTTTACCCACGAAATTTGAGTTAAAATTTTGGAGGTTGAACCATAATCTTGAGCTTCTTGCTTGTTCATCAATGGAGTTTAAGGAGAGAATATTTTTATGGGAAGTTGGTTGAGTTTTGATGTGTGTGTTATAAGAGTTAAAGGTCTTGTTTAATAGATAAAAACATGTGAATGTACTTAATATATCTAATTATAACCGTACCCCGCCCTAACTTAATCAATTAGTAATTTACTAAACTACCCCTTACATGGCCTACTTAAGGCAGCCCACCAAAGCCCCATTCACGAATCCCCATTCAGGGGGAGAGGTTTGAACCAAAGACTGTACTGGTTACTCAAGGTTTGTGTCAGAGAGGGGTGGTTTAAAGTCCATGGTGAGGAAACTAAGTTTCAACTCATGAAACACACCTATGATTTGTAGGTTACGTGATGCCACGTACTACACAGTCAAGGTTTTGGTATGTGCCACGCCCGGAGCAACCCTTGAGACGCGGACACGGAACCTAGGACCACAAGTGTTCCAAAGATAACCTTGCTGGCATGATCATGAGCATACTAAAGATAATAAACTATTATGGAAGCTAAATCGTACTAAAATGAAAAGATGGGGAATGCCTTTATTCCAAAACTGATATATTTGAAAATAATGAGTTTAATACAAAAGAAATATTAACTCAATACTAAGCTGAATCTAACTATGTCTAAAAATAGCCTCTAAACAAGACTAGAAATACTGGGACAAGCCCCAGTTAAATCTAGCAAAAACTGAAACTAAATGACTAAAGACTTAATTGAAACTAATGACAGTTGTCCTTGGAGAATGAGAACTCACCACTGAATCTACTGAACTGGAGATCGAGAAATCGATCTATGCGTGATCTGGATGCTGAGAACGTGAAACTACATCACGAGAAGATGTAGCGCACGTATGCGTCAGTACTTGAAAGGTACTGAGCATGTAGGATAGAGTAAAGCTGAAATAAAACATAACTGAACAAGCACAAAAACAAGTATAATAATCTGAATGTGATGTGCTAATTTCTGAGCTAACTGGATGCAATGACCAATTTATGACATGCTGAAACTGAATACTGAATATACTGATAAATGGTCAATGCAGAGAGTCTGACTGAACTGTGGGAGCTACTAATAACCGATAATAAAGCCACATGAGCTAAATTTTGAGTCAAATGTATACTCCCCATCGAGAGGACTCAATATACGTGCCAAAGGTATAAAGGCATGCTTGCGTGATTACCAAACTGATTGCCCACAGAGGGGACTTACAACCTACTCGGCTAGTAGTTCTGGGACTATCGGGTACGCTAAACCCTAGTCCAACTTGGTATTATGCTACTCCAAATGAATACTGTAAATTAACTTATTATATCTGAATTTCTGTAAATGCTGGATAGCTCAAAATTGAACATGCAAACTGAGAATGCAACAATTAATCTCGTAATTATGCATTTATAACTGAGGCATGTATATCTGAAGTGTCTGAGGTATATAACCTAGCATGTGTAATTCAAGAACTAATGAAATACAAAGATAGGGTTCTGAAATTCATGCGATAATCAAAGTAATAACATGATAATTGAATTTGGAACATATATTTAATAAATTCATGAAGTTATATCAACGTTCTAGAAACCCTAGGTTTAATCGTGATAAGAGAATCAAGAACTGACTGAAACTAAGGACCCAATGGGTGAAAGGAACCCACTAGTAAAATCTCACATACCTGGTGATGAAATCCATGGAAAAACACTTAAGTTTCGGGGTTGGAACTTCTGAGCTTGTTGTGTTCTTGAACTAGGGTTCTTGAGCTTTTTTCCCCTCTCTTGCTTCTAATTTTCTAAATTTTGATTTAATGGATTGACTTGGATATATTTTAATTATGTTTCAGGGCTTAAACTGACTAAAATATGATGATTTAGGGTCAAAATGGCGTAACTTAGGGTTTAAATGGAGTGGGAAAGATCAAAAAGACCCCTGGGAAGGTAACTAACGGGCCTCACGATGGCCAGAACTGACAGTCCGCCGTGCGCCCGACGCCCTGTTGTTGGGTCCATCGTGTGGGCCTGTTGGACAGGCCTTTATTAAAATGGCATAAATTTTTAGTCGGAGGTCTGATGTTAGCAAGGTTGGTTGATATGGAAATATAATTCAATTATCTATATGTGGGTAAGTTATGGGATACCTAATTCATTTTGTGCTAAGAGTTATGATCATTTTAAGTTGACCCAACTGCATTTCCCTTAAACTGGCTGTAAATTTTCAACCTACGGATGGTAGGTCCCCCTACGAACCATGCTGGTAATTTATAGCTCTTGTCATAGAGTGGTTGAAGGGAGTCTTGATCGACAGTCATGGACTACGGACCATCGTTTGACCTATGGACCGTAGGTCCACCTACGAACCATGTTGGTCATCCATAGCTCTTGTCTGATAGTGGTTGAAGGGAGTCTTGATCGACGGTCACAGACTACGAACCATCATTTGACCTACAGACCGTAAGTTCGTCCGTCATCCAAGACTTAACCAATTTTTCTAGGCTGAAATTCTTGGATTTTTCTGTTACCATTAACGGTTGTGCAGAATGGACCTGGTTCAGGCTACGATCCGTCCATGCCACCATTGGTAGCACCTGTATATTTTTCTGAAAAACTAATTGTTGGTCGTTTTTGGCTACGGGATGTTACATTATCTCCCCCTTGGTAACATTCGTCCTTGAATGAAGAATAAACTAGCTGAAATAGAGAGAGAGAGATGCAAACCCCACTACTAAACACTGAGAACTGAGTTCTGAGTACATGCAATTACACTAAAAATGAAAGTAGAAACAGAGGGAAGATGATTCTAAAACTGATATTACGCATGAATGACTGTGAAACTTAAGAGGAACTATTACCTAAAGTGTAGTGGAATTGGAAGGAAAAAGGTAAAGATACTTGGCTTTCATGGCTGCTTCTGCTTCCCAAGTAGCTCCCTCTACGGACTGACTCCACAAAACCTTGACTGAAGCGACTTCTTTGTTTCTCAACCTTCTAACCTGACGGTCAAGAATCTCAACTTGTACATCCTCAAACGAAATACTATCTTTCACCGCCACACTCTCTAATGGAACTATAGAGGTTGGGTCACCCACGCACTTCTTCAAGAGTGAGATGTGGAAGACCGAATGCAGTGCTGCTAATTTTGCTGGTAACTCTAACTCATATGCCACCTTGACAATCCTTTTCAAGATCTTGTAAAGGACTACATATCTAGGACTGATCTTCCCTTTCTTTCCAAATCTCATCACCCCTTTCATAGGTGAGACTTTAAGAAAAACCCAATCATCAACTTGTAACTCTAGTTCCCTTCTCTTTAAATTTGCATAAGATTTCTGATAAGTTTGGGTTGTCTTAAAGTAAATCTCTAATGAGTTGCACTTTCTCCATAGCATAAAGGATTGAATCTATATCTATTAAAGCTGTTTCACCTACTTCAAACCAGCCAATAGTAGATCTACATCTACGCCCATATAAAAAGCCTTCATAAGGGGCCATCTGAATGTTGGAATGGTAGCTATTATTGTAGGAAAACTTAATAAAAGGAAGGTCATCATCCCAACTACCTTTGAAACAGATCACACAAGCTCTCAACATATCCTCTAAGGTCTGAATGGTACGCTTTGCCTGCCCATCCGTCTGTGGATGAAATGTTGTAGTAAGGTTAACTTGAGTACCAAGACCTTTTTGAAATGACTTCCAGAAATGAGAGGTAAACTGAGGACCTCTATCTGAGATGATAGAAAAATGAACCCCATGCAACCTCACAATTTCCGTAAGGTAAAACTTTGCATAGTCCTCTGCCGAATATGTAGTCTTGATCGCCAAAAAGTGAGAAGACTTAGTCATCCTATCAACTATCACCCAAATTGAGCCATGTTGTCTGCGAGTACGACGTAACCCTGTGATTAAATCCATATTGATCACATCCCACTTCTAAGTGGCAATATCGATCTCTTGAGTCATACCTCGTGGTTTCTGATGTTCTACCTTGACTTGCTGGCAATTGGGGCACTTACTCACAAAGTCTGCTATATCCCTCTTCATGTCATTCCACCAATAGACTTCCCGCAGATCGCGGTACATCTTAGTGGCTCCTGGATAAATAGAATAGATGGACTTATGAGCTTCTGCAAGAATATGCTGCCTCAAGTCTGCCACATCAGGAACACACACTCTACCTTTGTAGCGAAGTATACCATCTCCCCCTGGGATAAAACCTCCACTCTCTGATTGTTGACTGCACCCTTTAGTTCAAGTAAGATCGGATCACTCTCTTGCTTTTCCATAACCTCCACTACCAAAGATGATTCTGCCCCATTCTAAATTGTTACACCACTGTCTGATATGCTTATAAGGAAAAATCCCAAGGGATCAAGCCTATGAACATCCTTCACTAGCTCCTTTCTTTTTTCCACAACATAGGCTACACTACCCATAGATAATCTACTAAGAGCATCTACCACTACATTCGTCTTTCCAGGATGATAATGCATACCCATATCATAATCCTAAAGGAACTCAAGCCATCTCCTCTAGCGAAGATTCAACTCTTTCCAGGTGAACACATACTGAAGGATCTTATGATCGGTATACACATCTACATGAACATCATACAAGTAGTGTCTCCATATCTTGAGTGAAAACACCACTGCTGCAAGATCGAGGTCATGAGTTGGATAGTTCTTCTCATAAACCTTATGCTTTCTAGAGTCACAAGATATAACCTTATCTCTTTGCATCAACACACAACCAAGTCCAACTCTGGATGCATCACAATAGATCACATAACCATCTGAACCCTCTGGTAGAATCAAGACAGGAGCTGTAGTCAATCTAGTTTTCAATTATGCGAAGCTTTTCTCACAATCATCTGACCGTTGGAACTTGACCATCATCTAAGTCAACCTAGTCAATGATGAGGCTATGGATGAAAATCCTTCCACAAACCTTATGTAATAACCTACTAGACCTAAGAAACTTCTGATATATGTAGTAGAGGTAGGTCTGGGCCATTGTTTCACTGCTTCTTATCTTTTGTGAATCTACGTGGATCCCTTCGCTAGATACAATGTGACCAAGGAAAGAAACAGATTAAAACCAAAACCTACATTTACTAAACTTAGCGAATAATTGGCGATCTTTGAGAGTCTGCAGAACAAGTCTCAAATGACTTGCATGTTCTTCCTCACTCCTAGAGTAAATAAGGATTTCATCAGTGAAGACGATAGCGGACAAGTCTAAATACTGTTTGAACACTCTGTTCATCAAATCCATGAAAGCTGCAGGAGAATTGGTTAGTCCAAACAACATAACTACAAATTCATAATGACCATACCGAGTTATTAAGGTTGTTTTTGGAATGTCACTATCTCAACTATGAGCTGATGATAACCCGATCTGAGGTCTCTCTTTGAGAAATGACTAGCACCCTAAAGTTGGTCAAACAAGTCATCAATCCTGGGGATTGGATACTTATTCTTTATTGTGACCTTGTTCAACTATCTATAGTCAATGCACATTCTGAGAGAACCATCTTTCTACTTTACGAACAATACAGGTGCACCCCATAGAGAAATACTAGGTCTGATGAAACCCTTATCTAGAAGGTCTTTCAACTGCTCTTTCAATTCCTTAAGCTCTTCTGGAGCCATTCTATAAGGAGGAATAGAAATAGGCTTGGTATCTGGAAGGAGATCAATTCCAAAATCGATTTCCCTTTCGGGAGTAATCCCGGAATATCTTTTGGAAATACATCTAGAAATTAATAGACTACTGGAACTCAATCAAGAGTTGGGGTTTCAAGTCTAGAATACTTAACCCAAACGTGATGATAGATATAACCCTTAGACATCATCTTTCTGTCCTTAAAGGTAAGAAACAAATCGACCCATATGCGCTAAGCTACTACCCTTCCATTCTAAGATTGGTTCATCTGGAAACTTTAAATAAACAATCCTAGTTCACCAATCAACTGAGTAATAACATGAGTGTAACCAATCCATGCCTAGAATGACATCAAAGTCTACCATTTCTAACTCTACTAGATCTGCTAAGGTGACTTTCTGAGAGATGTGACAGGGCAATTTCTGTAAACCCGTCTAGGTATAACTGGGTCATCAACTTGACTAGATACTTACAAAAGACAAAGTCATTCTGAGAGAGATCTGGACTAATACTTATTTGGACTGCTATACTGAGTTACAAAAGACAATGTCATGTCTGTTGTCTTTCCACTGAGTGAACCATATGTGAGTCACATCATTGAGTTTATAACATGCCAATCTCACCTATTACTACCTGTTACTGACAACACACCAAATGTTTTCTTAACCTCATGAATAAACTTTTGTTAGTCCTTACCAACTTGCAATCCTAAAAACTTCGGCGGATTCATCCTAACAAAATCACAAACTCTGGCTGCCACTAATCAGTCATTTCTTTTAGTAGGAACTAGAACCTACTAGTTGTTCTGGTTGGTCATACTCTGAGCCAAAAGCCGAATTAGCATTCTGAAACTCTGCATTTGAACTTTCTTCTTTATTAGAAGAGGAACTACATTAGCATTGCATGCATTAGCATTCCATGCCTATGCTCTACAAGAACGAATGATCTTAAGCGCACAACGTCAATTTCAATTAGAATACGATCGTACGTTACGCACGATAAGAGTACCAAGAAAGTGAAGTTTTTCCTAAAACACTTTATAGCCTCCCTAACATTAGATGTGGTGCACTTCAAACCCATGAAAAGGACTCTACTTAGTGCGGCTTTTCAGACATGTTAAGAATCTTGAACCTAGTGCTCTAATACAAAGTTTTGTCACGGCCCGAGCTACCCCCGAGATGCGGACACAGAACCTAAAACCACAAGTGATCCCAAGCTAACCCTGCTGGAATGATCATGAGCATACTA
The DNA here is from genome assembly GCF_036512215.1 of Solanum lycopersicum. NCBI lineage: Eukaryota > Viridiplantae > Streptophyta > Magnoliopsida > Solanales > Solanaceae > Solanum > Solanum lycopersicum. The sequence continues at coordinate 44,608,221 of NC_090807.1, forward strand.
AAGATAATAAACTGTTGCGGAAGCTAAATCATACTTAAAATGAAAAGATGGGGAATACCCAAATTCTATAATTGAGATATTTGAAAACAATGAGTTAAATACAAGGGAAATGTTAACTCAATACTAAGTTGAATCTAACTATGTCTGAAAATAGCCTCTAAACTAGACTAGAAATATTGGGACAAGCCCCAACTAAATCTATCAAAAACTGAAACTAAATGACTAAGGACTGAAATGAATCTCATGACTGTTGTCCTCAGAGAATAAGGACTCACCACTGAATCTGCTAAATTGGAGATCGGGAAATCAATCTATGCGTGATCTGGATGCTGAGAACCTGAACGTACATCACGAGAAGATGTAGCACACGTATGCGTCAGTACTTGAAAGGTACTGAGCATGTAGAATAGAGTAAAGCTCAAATAAAACATAACTGAAGAAGCACAAAAACAATTATAATAATCTGAATGTGATGTGCTGATTTATGAGCTAACTGGATGCAATGACTAATTTATAACATGCTGAAACTGAATACTGAATATACTGATAAATGGTCAATGCAGAGAGTCTGACTGAACTGTGGGAGCTACTAATAACCTACAATAAAACCACATGAGCTAAATGTGGATTCTGATGTATACGCCACATCAAGAGGACCCTATATACCTTGACAACGGTATAAAGGCATGCTGGCGTGTTCACTAAACTAATTACCCATAGAGGGGACTTACAACCTACTCGGCTAGTAGTTCTAGGACTATTGGGTACACTAAACCCTAGTCCAACTCGGTATTATGCTACTCCCAATGAATTCTGTAAATTAACTGATTATATCAAAATTTCTGTAAATGCTGGATAGCTCGAAACTCAACATGCAAACTGAGAATCCAACAATTAATTTGGTAATTATGTATTTATAATTGAGGCATTTATATCTGAAGTGTTTGAAGTATATGACCTAGGATGTGTAATTCAAGAACTAAAGAAATACAAAGCTAGGGTTCTGAAATTCATGCAATAATCATAGTAATAACATGATAATTTGATTTGGAACATATATTTAATAAATTCATGAAGTTATATCAAAGTTCTAGAAACCCTAGGTTTAGTCATGATAAGAGAATAAAGAACTGACTGAAACTAAGGACCCAATGGGTGAAAGGAACCAACTAGTGAAATCCCACATGCCTGGTGATGAAATCCATGAAAAAACACTTAACTTTCGAGGTTGGAATTGCTGAGCTTGTGGCCTTCTTGAACTAGGGTTCTTGAGATTTTTTCTCATCTCTTGCTTCTAATTTTTTATGTTTTGATTTAATGATTTGACTTGGAAATGTTTTAATTATGTTTCTAGGCTTAAACTAACTAAAACTTATGAATTAGGGTCAAAACGACGTAACTTAGGGTCTAAATGGAGTGGGAAAGGTCAAAAAGACCCCTAGGAAGGTTGCTATCGGGCCTAACGACGGCCAGGACTTACGGTCCATCATGCGCCCGACTCCCCGTTGTTGGGTCCGTTGTGAGGGCCTGTTCGACAGTCTTTTACTAAAATGGGAATAACTTTTTACTCGAAGGTCTGATTTTAGAAAGGTTGGTGGAGATGGAAAGATAATTCAATTATTTATCTGTGGGTAGGTTATGGAAGACCTAATTCATTTTGTGCTAAGAGTTATGTCTATTTTAATTTGACCCAACTGCATTTCCCCTTAACTGGCTGTGAATTTTCCACTTACGGACCGTAGGTCCACCTACGAACCATGTTGGTCATCCATAACTCTTGTCAGAGAGTGGTTGAAGGGAGTCTTTATCGACGGTCACGGATTACGGACCATCATTTGACCTACGGACCGTAAGTCGGTCCATCGTCCAAGACATAACCAATTTTTGTAGGCTTATATTATTGGTAGTTTCTGATCCCATTGACGGTTGTGCAGTACGGACCATGGTTCAGGCTATGGTCCGTCGATGCCACCGTTTGTAGCACTTGCAGATTTTTCTGAAAAACTAATTTTTGGTTTGTTTTGGCTACGGGGTGTTACAGTTTGAGACTTAGAGTTTTGGGGAGAAACATGAAGAAACCAAGTGTTGACTTAGCACCCCCACCTACAGGGTGTGAGTCAACCTATGCCTCATAGGTTTCATTTCATATATGATGTTGTTTTGGACAGGTTTTGGAGTAGTCTATTGGTTCTCATCAGCGACCCTTGGGGGTCCTTGTGGGATCCATGCCTTGAGGTTTAGGTATTAGTAGATTAGTACTAAATTAGGAAAGTTATTTTAAGACTCTAACATAAAAGAAGATTCCATACTGTTGTGAACAACAAGACCACCCTTATTAGAATCTACTAACCGGACCCTCAATTGGGCAAATCTATGGATATCATGAGACATATCCTTTTATCTTCCTTAACATGTGCAACACAACCCGCTGATAACCCTTAAGAGTATCCGCCACCACACTTGCCTTGTCAAGGTGATGAGAAAACTCGTGTCATAATCCTTTAGCAACTTAAGCCACCTCTTTTAGTGAAGATTTAGCTCCTTTCACCTGAACATGTATTTTCAATTACTATTGATGGTAATGACACCAAAATGAATACCACGTAGGTAATGCCTCCAAATCGTTAAGGAAAACACAACCTCTAGTAGTTCAAAATTCATAGGTAGGATAGTTATTTTCATGAACATTGAGTTTCCTCGAAACAAAATCAACAAATTTCCTATTTTTCATAAGGACACACCCTAGTTTATCCTTGAGAAATCACAATAAACAGCAAACCCATCGGATTCTTTTGGTGAAGTCAACACCGGAGCGGAAGTAAGTGTATCTTCAACTCTTTGAATTTCTTCTCTCATATTTCGGACCATATGAACTTAACTTTTTTTTGGTAAATGTGATCAATGGAGAGGCAACCCAAGAACAGCCTTCCACAAACCTCCTATAATAACCAGCAAAACCAAAAAAGCTTCTAATATTTGAAGAGCATATAGGTCTGGGCCAACTCTTAACCACATTCGTCTTCGTTTGATCAAATTCAATAGACTTACAAAAAAAATGAGACCAAGAAAATCCATGCATCTAAACCAAAACTCACATTAACTAAACTTTCCAAGTAGTTTTTGGTCATTGAGGGCTTGCAACACTATCCTCAATTGATCAGTGAGCTCATCCTCACTCCTTGAATAAATCAAAATGTAATCAATCAACATGATTTAAAAACATATCAAGATATTGTCTAAACACTCTATTCACCAATACAATAAATGAAGCTTTAGCCATAGGCAAACCAAACAACATTATTACACATTCACAATGACTATACACAACTTGAAAAGTCGTCTTTAGAATGTCATCTATTTACATATTAATTGGTGATAAGTCGACCGAAGGTCAATCTTATAGAAGAAACTCGCTCCTTTGAGTTTATTAAACCAACCATCTATCCTTGGAAGAGGATACTTATTCTTAGTGGTTAGCTTATTCAATTGCCGGTAATCAATACAAATGCCAAGTGAACCATCTTTCTTTCGAACAAACGAAACCGGAGCACCCCATAGAGAGATACGTGGTTTGATGAAACCCTTATCCATCAAATCATTCTATTGTTCTATCGAATCCTTAGGTTCTTCCGGAGCCATGAGGTAAGGAGGAATAGAGATAGGTTGCGATCTCGGAGAAGGTCAATATCGAAGTCTATTTCATTTTCTTTAGGAACACAAGTAGATTGTCGAGAAACACTTCCAGAATCTCATTAACAACAGGGCAAAAATTATGAATAGGGATTTGGAATTCAATATTTATAACCCAAATAACATGATATATGCAACCTTTAGAAATCACTTTTCTAGATTTAAGACACGAAACAAACTACCCTTAGGCATAAAATTTCCCCTTTTCAACCTTAGGATGAGTTCATTTGGAAAATAAAACTTTAAAACTCAGGTTCTAAAATCAATAGTAGCATTAAAATAATGGAGATAATCCATGCCAAGAAAAACATCAAAATCTAGCATATTGATCTCTACAAGATAAATTTGAGTAACTCTAGCGGATAAGGATACTGGAGAATTTGTATTGACTCTCTTAGACACAATAAATTCACCAAAAGGAGTAAAGAAACAAAAAGGATCCAATAACACATCCAAAGAAATGTAAAACTTTAGCCACACATGGAATCACAAAATACAAGGTAGAAGCGCGATCAAGCAAAAGCATAAACATCAAAATGAAAGACTTTAAATATAAGGGTAACCACATCAGGGAATCCTCTTTCTGATGACGAGTTTGTAGTACATAAAGTATTTTTAGCTTGGGAACATTTGAAACCGAACCACTAATCAGAGCTTTCCTACCTTCTCTTCCCTTGATAGTAAGCGATGGACAATTCTATATTCTGACACTCTTTCCACAAAAAAACAAACCATCCATATCGGCTAAGTATTTACCCTGATGCTTTATTCAAAATCTAGCACAAGTAGACAATGAAGATCCAACATCATTTCCTCCGTTAGTCTTAGGGTTAGACACTCCATTTTTTGTACTTTTGAATTATAGCACTAAAGACCTTGATCAGAGAACCTTTTTTGGAACATAGAATGACCATGTAGAATTGGACCTAGAATGTGAAAAGTCAATACCACTGGTGTTTGCTTTCTTTAACTCCCTAGAGTTATCTTTTAGTTTCTCCTATTCAATTATTATGATGCACCATTAGACAATAAATTTCCAATTCATTGATGAGCATGGTGGTACGAAATTTTTTATCTGCCATTTCAGACAGTCCCAAAACAAACATTTTCATCCTTACCCTAGGATTGACAACCGTAGTTGGAGTGCATCTAGACTATTGTGTGAACTTTAAGGCATACTCCTTCACAATCATATTTCCTTGATGAAAGTCGATGAATTCAAGTAAATTTTCCTCCCTCATCTGAAGGGTAAAGAACCAATCAAGGAAAGCAGCCTTAAATTTTTCCCAATCAAGAGGACTGGCATCAATTACCTTGTCTTCCTACCATAGGTTGAACAAAGATTGAGCAACATCTTTAAGTTGATAGGCGAGCAACTCTGCCTTTTCTACCGATTTCACTCTAGTTATAGTCAACACCTTCATTAATGAACTCTTGAGATTCTTCCTTAGTATTGGCAACATCAAACTCTAGGGGATTCATTCCAATGAAGTCCCTCACTCTAGTTTCCATTGTTTCCACAGTTTGGTATACGGGGACCACACCCCCGTATTGTCTTCGGCCTTCATCGCTTGAGCCAAAACTTGAAAAACAACCCTAAACTCTGCATTAATCACTTTTTTGGCAAAAGGGTCGGCTTAAATTTGTAGAGCTTCTCATACCTCTTCCTCCTAACATATGCTCTTTGAGGGGTCATATCTTGAAAAGCATTAAATAAGGATTTGGAGAAAGACATATAGAGTTACACTCTATCTCACGACTTTAGAGTAATAAATATTATGGAGTTTCTTAAACATATTATAGCTTATTATTAATAAATATGTATCGTTTTACACTCATGAACAAAACTCTACTCGATGCGGATTATGGCACATCCTAGTACCTTTATAAACCTAGTGTTGTGAATACTAGTTTTGTTATGACCGAAAGTATACCTTAGGTGTAACATATTGTATAGGACCCCGAGAGACCCTACATAAAACACTTAGTTTACATCATACAATACAATATAATTTAAAGATTAATAAAGACAATCGTATATCAAAAATTGTTTGACAAAAGCAGAAGTCTTACATAAGTCTCAAAACTATTCTAATACATCATAAAGAAAGTGATTGAGACGTAACTCATATATCATATACAGGGTCTGAAAAATAAAATACATAAAGCAAATAAAAGAGTCTCGGTTCTTAGAACGTGAGGACTAACCAATATTTGAATACCCAAAAAGATCAAGTAGCCACGAGTGTGGGAGGTAGGAGCATCATTCCCTACAATAGTGGAACAATGTAGACACAAGAATGCATTAGTACATGAAATGTACTAAGTGTGATAGCAATGCATAAGAGTTATGAAATTATGTGGAAAGGACTTCGCATTACATGCAATGACCAAGATAAATCGAAAGATAGTATCTTAGAAAACATAAATCATACTCATGGTAAATGCAAGTTCAAATTCATTAAACACTTGTGTGTTACTTTAGAAATTTACCTTAGTTTGTTATTGTGGGATGTTTTTCGTTAATCGACATATACCATGTGAGCTATAACATGGGATATGATTTCTATTCCACACCAAAAAGGGGATGTCCTTACTTTTCAAGATAAGAACAATAAAGTTGAGCTAAAGTGGATCCACTAGCTAATGTCTATCTAAGACAAACCTATGGTGGTACATTTCTATGGGATAGAGAAATTGCTACTAGAAACTCGCCTCTACTAATGGAGAGTTTCAATCTCGATATCGTTTCGGTGTTAAGCATATATCTCATGGACTAGTTGTTAGTCCTACTCATCTTATTATCCACGAAAGACACAATAAATCAACAAATCAAAGTGCGACTTCATTTAGAATAGATAATAAACCTTGATTCAATGTTAGGTGAGAAAACCATTGAATCCTATGAATCCTTTATTTGAGAATAACCTTTCACAACTGAAACTACAACAACAACAATAACAATGATGAATTACTCTCAAAATAAATTTAAATCATTTATATCAATTCCATATAAATAATATGTATATTTTCATAAATTCATCTTCCATAGTTTATAAGGTTAATCATATGTTCATAGTCTAAATTCATGGGGAATGCATGGATTTATATAAATTTAACTCCAAAACATGTAATTACTTCAATTCATACATAAATAAATAGATAACAATCAATTTGATAAAAATTTAAAAGAACTAGTTAATCAAGATTGAGTAAAACTCTAACTTTGATTGGATAATCTAACTTGTGAAATTAGATATTTTAGGAACTCCGTGGAGGAAAGGACTCCATAGGTGAATACTAACATACCTTGCTATTCAGAGCCCAAGAAAGAGTAGAGTATTGGAGGACTTGAAATTGAATCCTAGCTTCTTCTTTTTCCTTTGGTTGAAAGGAATTAGGGAGTGAATTTGGTTACGTTTAGAGAAATTAGGAGAATGGGGTCAAACTGGGTAGTTTTCGAAGAGAAAAACTTTATATATGGCTTAGGGGTAGAAGGAAAAACAGCATGGTTTGATTAAAAATGATTAGGGAAAAGACAAAAGTCCCTTAATAACGGCCAAAGGTCACATCTATGTACCCTAGAACTTGTTAGCTCAACCATTAACCAAGTACTGGGACAAAAAAATATACGTAACTTTATCAAAATCCTTCTACGATTTGAAAGACTTCTCACAGTCGGTAGACCCTTACCATTGAACTTAACTTGGACTTCAAAGTTTCACAAGTCTGGATTGTTTCTATGAACCCTATCTACGACTCATAGATTGATTGATGAACCATCTTGGTGAACTGTAGAAAAGGTACTGTGACTTGATTTTTAAAAAAATATTTTCCCCCTTCCTACAGTTGCAATCTACCGTCCGTAGAAGCTTCTATAATCGTTACATGCATGGAACTGTTGAGACAACATGCAACCCAAAAGTTTCTTTTCCTTTTGTTCCAAATCTTAGATGCTAGATTGCTCAGCTGATATATAGATTTTTTAGAATGAGGAATGGTAATGACATGTAGAGAAGATTCAATTCAACAATTAACAATAAAGCTCACTCATAACACTTGTCATAATAGCTTCAAAATTTAAGCTGTATATGCCTAGTGCAGTGCTCTTGAAAGATTAGAGCTATGGAAGGATTTTGATATGACAACAATGAGGGCTCAAGAACCTTTGGTTGTAGGGGGTGATATCAATATTACTCTGAATGAGGAAGAAAATATGGGTGGTCTCCTTGTTACACAACAGGAAACCATTGATTTTGCTCAATGTTTGAATAATTGTTATTCAAGGGTAATATGGCACTCATGGAGAAAATATACATGGTGGACTTGAAGAATTGAGGAGGAATGTATTTTCAAAAGACTAGATAGAATACTGAAAAATTATAAATTTGTGGATTCATTGACAGATAGTGAGGCTTATCATCTAATTAGGGTAGAGTCACCATGCCCCTCTTCATGCATGTGACATGTAATGCAACACAGGAGCCACCTATAGTTTGACCAGTCAGTTTGTTTTTTTTGGACAAATCATTCAGATTATAAAAGAAAGTGAAGGAATGTAGGCAGTACCAGTGGAAGGACCGTCCTATTACCATTTATCATAAGAAAATCAAGATGTTGCAAGAGGTATTAGCTAATTGGGGTAGAAAACCTTTGGTAACATTTTCTAATAGATTGCTACATTGGAAGATGTAATAAAGGTGAAAGAAGCAAAATTTGAGATAAATCCATATGGAGGCAACATGAAAAAATTGAGCAGGGAAGGGCCTCAGCTAAAAATGTTCTTACATCTGAGAAGAATATTAAAAACACCTTTGCCAACATGATAATTTCCAGAGTTTTACATGGAAGAAGGGTAACTATTTTCCCCCAAGATTATATATATCAATCAGACAATATTCATAAGGGATAATAAGGGATATAAACAGGAGAAACAAGCTTCATAATGTGGCAGTGAAGCTAGCTAGATATGGCTAAGTCTTGTGATAGAGTAACTTGAATATGTCTTACTGAAGTGTAAACACTTCAAGAATTACTTAATTATTAGGCCTACTTTGTTAATTACTCATGATCCCATAATCCTAGTTGTGGTATTACCTACTTATGCTTGGTTAATCATACTTTATAATATGATAAATTGAATAAATCATAAACTTATAATTCGGGTAGATGAAATTCAGAATCTTTAATTGATGAACAAAAAGCAATATTATAAACCAATACTTTAAGAATTAAATGCTCAAAATGTTTGCAAGTTAGTTCTCAAGGCTAATATAAAAAGTATCAAATCGTCTAACAACCCATAAAAAGAAAAATTACAACCAATACTTATAAATATCAAATCACAAACGTAGTAGGAAAAGGAATTGTAAGGACATTCGGCTTGGGCAGTTGTTTCTATGCTTGAGACCTACGACTCGTAGGTCTTCCTACGGTTCGTAGATAGCCTCCGTCGATCATTATTTATTCCTTCACTTTAGTAGCATTATCGACCGGTATGATCAACAGTCTGTTGATCTTTGTACGGCCCGTCCTGTCAACTCGTCATTCAATCACCGAAACTCAACATCTCTGAACATTCTACGACTGAATTGTATAGCTAACAGAAGCAACTACAGCTCGTCGTTAGGTTTCTTTGTTTCACACTTAGCTCGAGAAATTACCACTCCAAACCACGACTCATACCTACGGCTCATAGAAGATTCTACGACTCGCTCGTAGGTCAAGTCGTCAATCATCAAAAAATTATTGCTGCTAAAACATTTCATTGACCGTTCCAAAACCCATATCCTGCAAAATCGAAGCAAAAATAGCATCACATCTACTAACAAATGCTTAAGACTCATGCAAGACTCCATGTTTAAAGCATCTAAAGTACCGTGAATCCGTGGTACCTCATTAAGCACAATGAAGTTGAGATGCTGTTACAAGAGTTAGGATTGTTTGAGCCTTCAAATCTTTGATCCATGCATCTTCAATGTCCTTAATTAATAAAGGGTTGTCTCCAAGCCCAAGATTTCTACCGTTAGAAAAGAAAAGTGTATATATAATTTTGGATAGGGAAAAGGTGTGATATACCCCTCAACTTTGTCATTTAGAGCTGATATACCGCTCGTTATAAAAGTGGCTCATATATGCCCTTACCGTTATACAAACGGCTCACATATACCCGTGACGTTACAACATAGCTCACATATACTCTTCATTTAACGGAAGTTAAAAAATTAGTTTTAAATTTATATTTATTACTTCTAATTTTTTTAAAAAAATTTATTTAGGGGTATATATGATTCTTCTATCAAAGTTCAAGGTATATTTTAATTTTTTTCATACATAAATTATTTTTTGACATTTTTATTATAATTATTTGAATTTCTTATTCTTATTTTGTTTTTTTTTTCATTCCTTAGCTTAAAAAATAAAAAATTAAACTAATTTTTTTGTGTGTATTGTAATTTAATTTTGTATTCGAAAAAACAATTTGGTCATCTACAATAAGTTTCACAAGAATATTAGTGAAAGATAAATAAATTTGATTATCAAATTAATAATTATAAATTAGTCATTTAAACAAAAAAGTCAAAAAAAATATGTTTGACGAGTATTAAATTTACTCATATGAGATTATATTTTTTAGAAAAAAATAATAAAAATTTAGATTAAAATTATTATTTTTTTCATTTCCGTTAAAGGAAATGGGTATATGTGAGTCATTTGTTTACAAATACAGGTATATGTGAGCCACTTTCATAACAAGGGATATATCAGCTCTAAATGACAAAGTTGAGGGGTATATTAGACTCTTTTCCCTTTTGGATATGAGCTTTCTGCTATGTAATCCTTCTTCAGTAAGATGCACCACACATGCACTTATGATGGTACACAGAATGAAAAGGCGAAGAAAATAAATAAATACATACTTAATTTGTTTATAAAATATGGACATGACCTCTACTGAAAAAGAAATAAACATGAATCTTATTCCAAATTACGTATAGCTTTATCAAATACAAAAAACTACTTGAACATTGATAAACCTGGATTCTCAATTGTGAATCCCCCATCAATAACAAAATCTTGGCCATTTACATACTTGGACTCATCACTTGCTAGGAAAACAGCTGCTTCGGCGACATCATAAGGAGTAAGTGTAGGACCGTTTAAGGTAGAATAAACATCTGAATCTTCCTTCCCCATCTTTTTTAAGGTATCTAAAGCTGATGTCGTACGAATAACGTAAGGTGACACACAATTCACACGAATGCCATACCGTCCTAAATCAATTGCAGCATTCCGAGTAAGTCCTAACAATCCATGTTTTGAACTGGTATAGGAATGAGGACAAACACCACCTATTGATGCACAAACACTACCAGTTGTAATTATGCTACCTTGACCACGAGGGATCATGACTCGTGCTGCTTGTTTAATTCCAAGAAATGTACCTGCGAGGGATATTACATTTATTAAATATGAAAAGCATCAAAGCCTATGAGATAGAAGATGCACTTATTCCATACCTACGAGGTTAGTACTAATGACTTTTTCGAAGTCAGATTTTTCATTTTCAAGAATATTGGATTTGACTGCTCCCATAATACCAGCATTATTGTACATGATGTCTAGCTTGCCATACTTGTCTACAACAATGTTCACAACATTTTCTAAGTCTTCCTCTTTTGTAACATCACAATGCACAAAGGTAGTTGATGATGGATCCAAATCTTTGCAAACATTTTGTGCCAAGTCGTCTTGAATGTCTGCAATCACAACTTTGGATCCATATCTAGAGAAAAGTTTCGCTGATGCTTCACCAATGCCACTAGCAGCACCAGTTATAATTGCAACCTTACCTTCAAGCCTAAAATAAATAATAATGATGAGTGTTACTCCTTGACATTTTATGAGTTTTTGTCTATTCGCCAGGTATAATATTACCATCTCCATTTCAAAGCAAGTATATATTATCTTAGTTAGCATTATGCTCATTAAAAATTCAATAAATGCTATGTAGTATATTAAAAAATATCCTTATTGAATAAATTTTACTTTTGAGAAATAAACATTAGTAAGAAGATGAAATATAAAAGTCTACATGGAAACATATAAAATTGTCTTGAATTTCTAAGGTGAAACTTATTTTTGAACGGCGAGAGTATAATAAACTAAAAGTCTCCTTTCCATAGAAGATAACATTAATGTCGCCAATAGGAATCTCGGAAGCGAAGCGTGTGGTAGGGCAGGACAAAACAGGGCAGGTAAACTACAACTAAAATTCTAAATGGGACGGGGGTCCGCCCGGCCAAACAATATACATATGTTAAGTTCTAGTATTGTAATTAGAAACATGTTTGTTAATTTTTCTGCTATGTAAACTACCGTAATAACCACAAGCACCGTTTGAGATCAATACTTCATATTACCCATTATGCCAACTTTAAAATTATCTTTATATGACTTTTCGTTGAAGAATAATATAATTTTAAATAAAACAAGATAGGGTGGTTGAATATATGACTAAAGCTATTGAATTTGTGGATGAAACTTTAAAGCTTGAATGTGGCTGGTGGTTTTTGTTGAAGTTCTTGACAAAGAAAGACTCTTTGTGTATAAATCTTTAGTGAGCTATTTTACAAAGGTGGTTTGGTAAAATTTATTAGAATAATAAAAAGTAGAGTATATTAGAAATGTTAAGTTTAGCTATGTTATGATTGCAATTTGATCTAATGTATTTAGGGAATTTTTCTTTTAACTATGCATATGATCATGTATTTCAACTATTTCATAATACTTGACTTCCATTGATTTGATATATTTCGTAAAAAAAAATAAATTATTGTTAAAATTAAACTTATTTGTGATGTTGTAGAATTCTAAATTTGACTACTATTTTCTTTTTTAATTTCTACTTTTTCACAATTTGGAAAATAACTTTTTTATTTCTACCTAAAACTTTTAATATATTTATAAAAGAAAATTTCTTTTATCATGATTTAACATTTGCATTAATCACTTATTTTTTCAATAATTTTCTAAGACATAATACTCAACTTCAATTAATAGGAGTAGTGTAATAAAATAGTCATGTCAAACTATCTTTTTCTCATAATGAATGGGTCGAGTCCAAATGTGATAAATAAAAGTGAACAAATAGAATATTATCTTACGTAATTGCTTAATATTAGTGTTATTTTGTAGCTTTGATGATTTGACAAACTCAGGGATATTAAGAAGGGAACAGGTTCTTGGCTCAATATGTTTTTTGGCTGCCAGCTGGAGAAAGTACAAAAAGTTGGTGCACAGTCTCCAACAGTGGCAGAAGTGGCAGACGCGCCAGAAATCTCAGCCAATGGGATTGTTTTATGTTTTATGATCTTTCTACATAAATAAATCAGCCCTATATTCACAATTAGTTTTTGCAACTTGAAAAATATCTAAAGAACTCTTGCAAAGGCTTACAAAAAGGAGTGAAGAAGCATCCTCAAGATCAACTCAAATCTGAAAGAGTTGGAAGCTTAGTTATCTTAGGATTATTTCTTCTACACGTAAATTGTAAATATGTTCCTCCATTTATAAAGGAATCACATAGTTGTTTGGTGTGAAAATCCTAAATCAGTTGAGTCCAACTGATTTAGTGGGCAGCCTTGAGTGTTTCTTAGAAAAAATCCTAAGTAATCCGAAGCATGGGGATTTAGTGGGAAACCTACATTTTGCTTAGTTGAATCCTAAGTTGTCTAGTGGTGATAGCTTACTGAACAGAATGAAATCTGCTTAGGCTCTTCAAGCAATAGAGTTATTGCTTGGTTGTGAGATTAATAGCTTTTTCTCACATTTTTGTAACCGGTTTTACTTTTGCTTGAAAGACTAGTGGAAACGGTTTGAAATCTTGTGAGACTGGTTGTGACTTTACTCTGTTGAGCAAGGAGGTTTCCATGTAAACTATTGGTATTGATATTCTGCATTTATTTACAGTTCTTCATATTTTGAGTATGTCAAGGAACCTGGTTCATTGACTGATAATGGACGCATAGATTCTAACAAGCGGTATCAGAGCAGGTACTCTCTAACTGGTTAACACCAAGAGAGTGGTTCCTACAAAATAATGACTGCTCCACTTAACCTAGAAGAAGGACAATTCTAAACTCGACTGCCGCGTTTCAATGGTCAAGAATGCATGATTATCTTATGGCTGAGGATAGTGAGCTATAGGACATTGTATTGGATGGGCCTTTAATTCCAACTTCTGAAGTAAAGGATGGTGAGAAAACTAGAGTTATTGCAAAGACTCGTCAATAATTCAGCGAAGCGGACAGAAAGAAGACTTACAAACACTACAAGGCTAAGAAGCTGTTGGTTTGTGGTATAGGTGCTGAAGAATATATTCGTATTTCTTTCTGTGAATCAGCAAAAGAGATCTGGGATTGTCTCGGGACTGCTCATGAAGGTACTAAGCAGGTGAAGGAATCAAAGGTGGACATGTTCACTTCTCAATATGAAAAATTCAAAATGAAGGAAGGGGAAACTATTCATGACTTGTATACTAAACTTTCCTCCATAACAAATGAGCTACTACAAAGTCTTGGAGAGCCTATCAGTACTTGCAAGCAAGTTAGGAAAGTTCTTCAAATTCTTCCTAAGTTATGGGAAGGCAAAGTACATGCTATCACTGAAGCTAAGGATGTGAAAGTTCTGACGATGGACGCTCTTAAGCAAAGTGGATTCTTTCACTAAAGCTAAGGATCTGAAAGTTCTAAATATAGAAGCTCTTATTAGAAATCTCAAGAAACATGAAATGAATAGAAGTCAAGACTCTAAAAGAAGGAGGCCAATAAAGACAAGTCTCTAGTACTCAAATTTGCTCCTGGAGAAGTGTCTAGTAAAGAAGATGATATGGACTATCTTACCAAGAGATTTCAGAAGATCATAAGAAAAAACAAAGGGCTTAGAAAAGGAGGGAACCCTCCTTATGCTGCAACTGCTAGTGACTTGTGTCACAAATATGGAAAGGCTGGCCACTTTATAAGGGACAGTCTGATGCCCAAAGCTGAAAACAAGGAGTATCAAAGGCCAAGAGTTGAAAAGGACAAACGAAGCGACATGGTACCTGAAAAATGTGCCAGAAAAGCCGCAGCTAAATATGCAGTGAAGAAAGCTCTTACTGCATGGGGAGACTCTTCAAGCGATTCAGAAGATTCAGATTGTCCCAAAGATACATCAATCCTGGTGATTTAAGATGAGGATAACATATTCAATGGGATGTTTTCCCTCATGGCTAAGTCATATGAGGACGATGATGAAGATAAGGTAACTCTTCATGACTTTAACAAAAACTTGTGTACGTACTCTATTAAAAGGTTGAAAAGGTTAGCAAATGTCTTGATTGACTTTGTTATAGAGTTAACTATTGAAAGGGACTCTATGGACAGTAGTCTTGATGGTTTAAATGAAGAAATGGAAGAAATGGTAGTTCAAATGTCTTTTCTTGAGGAACAAATGATGGTTTTTGAATCTGAAAAAATGGAACTTAAGGAGCAACTGATTTGATGATCGAGAAATCTGGTAAAAGGAAGGCTGTAGCTACTAATATACAGGGAGAGTTAGAAAGCAATTCAAACCCGACCGAAACCATACTTGCCTTAGCCATGGAAAGAAATGTTCAGATAGAGGGACCTGGTTCATCATAAGGAAGAACTTCAAGTATACTTAAAATGGACCAGCTCCACCAAACTACAATCTAATGTTACAAGTCAAAGCAACTACAAAAAAAAAGGGGTTTAGGAAGTTTGAAAATTACTCCTCCTTAAAACCCCCACAACAAATATGTGTTTGTCTCAAAATTTACTTTGTCTTCACTGTGGTCGAAACGAGCATCTGAACGGAGATTGTCCTGCCTAGAAAGCTTCACAAGAAAATTTCTCTATCTATTCTAAGCAGAAAAGGACTCAGCTAAAGGACCAGGTCCTACTAGAAAAAAGCCTAGACAAGAAACTACTAAAAATAGAGGACATGCTCCAGTTCGTAGGGTCTCAAACTTGAAGAAGACAAAGTTGTCACACTGGGGAAAAAACACTCTCATTACACCTTTGTCAGCTTATTGGGAACTCAGATTGAAGTGGGTTCCCGAATCTAATAACTAATGTTTTTTTTCAGGTGAGTGAAGGAAGTAGCAGCACGTGCTTGTACATGGACAGTGGCTGCTCAAAGCGCGTGACTGAAAATAACAAAAACTTCCTTTCACTCAAGGCACTTCACAGAGGAGGTGTCTTTTTTGGCAACGGAAAAAAGGTATATTCTTGGCATAAGAAAATTTGGCAAATCTCTTGAAGATTCCATTGAAAATGTGTAATATTTTGTCCACAAAAAGGGTGATTTTTGACTTCCAAAAAAAACATGCATGCATCAAAACTAGAAATAACTCGTGGAGATAATCTGACATGCCTAATTGCTCAAAGTGAAAGTGCTGACTTCCGACAAATGAGACTAGGTCATGTGAGCTCTTCTCTACTCAACAAATTGGTTTCTAGGGATCGGTCTGTGGTCTGAAAAAGAAGAAATATAGTGAGAGTAAAGTGTTTGATGCACGTGTCAAAGGGAAACAAACAAGATCTTTATATAAATCAAAGAAGCAGGTCAGTTCTTCAAGGGTTCTTGAGTTAATACATATTGACTTTTTTGAAATGGCAAAGATTTGGAGTTGAAGCGAGAAAAATTACATTTCAGTGGTTGTGGATGACTACTCAAGATTCATGTGGACTATGTTTCTCAAGTCAAAGTCTAAGACTGCTGATATGAATGATGATGATGATTTGTTGGAGCTATTCAAATTCCAGAACCATGAAGCAAGTAGGAAATGAAACTGAGGTGAATCTGGACACTGTTTGTTGATCTTAGTCTATCCAAGGAGGTGAAAGAGGATAACCATCCTACTATAGGACCTGGTCCTTCTAATGATGCAAGCCAAGAGGACACTCATCCTCCTGCCACAAATGATGATTCTGAAGATGAAGAACATATGGATCAACCACATTCTCTGGGCTCTAGATCTGGATGGAAGCATAGCTCATCTCACCCCCTTGAAAATCTCATCTCTCCTCTGAATTTTGGGATACAAACCAGGTCAAAAACAAGGAATTTGGTTGCATTCTCAGCATTCATCTCTACTATTGAGCCTAAAAATGTGAAAGAATCCCTGATGAATGTTGATTGGGTAATCTCTATACGAGATGAATTGCATCAATTTGAGCGAAGCAATGTGTGGTACCTAGTCCCAAGACCTGCTGACAAAACCATTATTGGGACCAGGTGGGTGTTCAGAAACAAGATGGATGAGAATGGAGGCTATCAGAATCCTCATAGCATTTGCAACTTTTATCGGGTTCAAACTATTCCAAATGGAATTTAAAAGTTATTTTTTGAATGGTGATTTGAAGGAAACAATATATGTTAAATATCCACCTGGAGTTGAGTATGCAAATTTGCCAAATCATGTGTTCAAACTCAACAAAGATATGTACGGGTTGAAGCAGGCACCTAGAGCTTGGTATCAAAGGTTGTCAAGGTTTTTAGAGAAGACTGGCTTCAAGAGGAAGGAAATTGACAACACATTGTTTTTTATGAAAAGAGATCAAGAACTTCTCATCATTCAAGTGTATATGGATGATATCATTTTTGGGGCAACTTTTGAACATTTGTGCGAAGAAATTGATACCCCATGGGTATAAACTCAAAAAAGGGAGCAAATGAGTCAGATCTTTTAGTAAATTAAATAATGTGAAGAGGTTTTATTGGGTCTCTATTGTATTTGACAGAAAGATGGTTGGACATGGTATTCAGTGTGGGAATGTGTGTACAGTTCCAAGCATGCCCCAGGGAATCTTATCTAAAGGCAGCTAAGAGAATCCTGAGGTATCCGAAGAAAATAGGGGACCTGGTCCTGTTTTATCCTGCAAGTAATTCTTTTAAATTAGTGGTATATGTAGATGCTGATTTTGCAAGATATCATGTAGACAGAAAGCACAATTCTAGAATGGCTCTTTTCCTTGGATCCCCACTCATCAGTGGCTCTCTAAACAATTGAGGCTGAGTGTTTAGTTGCTACTTCTAGTTGTGCTCAACTTCTTTGGATAAAGCAACAACTTGAGAATTTTGGAGTCCACATCAACACCATCCCTCTCATGTATGATAATGCTAGTGTAGTCAACATGGGAAAGAATCCAGTCCAGCACAAAAGATTCAAACATATTGATGTCAGGCATCACCTTTTAAGAGATAATGTTGAGAAAGGAAACATCATCAGGTCTGAAGATCATATTATAGACATCTTTATCAAATCTCTTAGCAAGGATCTATTTTAGAGCAAGAGGCTGAAGTTGAAGATGATGAACATGCACTAACCTAGTTTCTTCAAGAAGCCTCTAATTTTTGGTTTGGCTAAGATCTGGAGGGCAGGTATCCACAGAACCTGTAATGCATTGTTAAGTAAGATCATCTTTGTATCTGAATGCAGGTATACACCCATTGAAAGCAAAAGAGAAGAGAATGGCCAGAACCATAAAGAATTGTATTCATCTGTAGTTGAGTACCTGGTCCTTCCCAAGGTTACAACTCTTTATATTTGTTTTAAACTGTCAAATGAGAACCATTCAGATCACCCCATGTCAGTCATCGGTCCTTCTGACCGTTGTCCCATCGCCTTTAATCCAAGCGACGCATAAATCTAGGGACCTGATACACAATTTCAAGTTCTTTTTATAGTGCCTTTGCTACACTCCATCTTATTACATTCCAACTTTTCTCTCTAAGTCTAAAATCAAAACCTTCTCAATATTTCTATCTCTCTCTAGCATTTAAGTATTCTCTTTCAAACAATAATGTCTCAATCCTCTTCTTCTTCAAAGAAAATGCTAGATTCTCTAAATGAGATAAATCTAGTGGCTTCTTGCACCTTTTCTGAAGCAGCTTCTGTTGATAAAAGGGACAAGTCGTCTAAGAAAGTGAGTAAAGGTAAAAGCAAAAGAAAACTAAGACTTTTGCGGGAAAGAAGGTTGTTATAAAAAAAAGGTACTATGGCTTCTGCAACTGATCTATTCATCATGTGAGTGTATTGAAAGAAAGGGAAATGCACTTAGTAAAGTTTCTCAGTTGATTTTAAGGGGTAGGACCAATTGAAACATGAATTAGATGCAATAACTATGCTAGTGAGCAACAAGGAGGATGAAATTGCTCTGTTAAAAGAAGAACTGCTCAAAGCGCAAACAGAGGGACCTGTTACTGAGGTTGTCTAGAAGATAGAAAACCTAAATGATGATCTATTGGCAAAAGTTGTTTCTCTTCAAGAGAAGATGATCAAGGATACTGATGCATCGAACTCTACACTCACCCTTATTATCAAGTCCCTCTTTCATATACCTCCCTCTTCATAGTCCTTCCTATGTCTTTCCTTTGTGTGGATAGTGTCTGGGGTTCTTAGTTTTCAGTTTAACTTAAATGTATTGAATGCTGATTTGTTATGCTCATGATATGGAATCTTGTTTTATTAAGGCTAAAGTCTGTTGCTTTTTGGCTTATTAACTATGTTAGTGTTCTCCTTGACTGTGATCTTACTTATCAATCTTACTTTTTGTGTTGGTTTACTGTACTACTTTTTTATGATGCCAAAAGGGTAATAAATTGGGAGTGTTCAGATGATGCTTAGGTTGGTAAGAAGTACAGGGGGGAGAAAGAAAAAGCGACAGGGGGAAATGAAAACATGCATGTACCAATGTAACTCAAGGAAAATATGCACGTACCAGTGTTACTCAAGGACCTTGTAAAGGTACCTATCCATGGTGTAGGAAACTAATGAGTGTGTCTACTCGACAGGGGGAATAAATTCAGGCATTGGTGTATGGTTTGTCATCATCAAAAAGAGAGAGAAAATGTTATTTGGAGTTTGATGATGTGACAAACTCAAAGTCCTTGTCAAGAGACCTGATTCATTGTGCAAATGTTCATGCAACTGCGAGGTCTTTATCGACACGGGGAAGGAAACATGGAAGAACATGCAGACACTGGTGTACTGTTTGTCACCATCAAAAAGGGGGAAGATGTTATTTGTAGTTTTTATGATTTCACAAACTTAGGGACCTTATGAAGGGACATGGTTCTTGGCTCAATATGATTTTTGGCTGCTAGCTGGACGAAGTACAAAAAGTTAGTGCACAGTCTCCAACAGTGGTAGACGCGCCAGAAACCTCAGCCAATGGGATTGTTTTATGTTTTGTGACCTTTTTACATAAATAAAACATCCCTATATTCACAATTAGTTTTTGCAACTTGAAAAATATCTCAAGAACTCTTGGAAAGGCTTTCAAAAAGGAGTGAAGTAGCATCCTCAAGATCAACTCAAATATGAAAGAGCTGGAAGCTTAGTTGTCTTAGGATTATTTCTTCTGCATGTAAATTGTAAATCTGTTCCTCCATTTATAAAGTAATCAGGTAGTTGTTTGGTGTGAAAATCCTAAATCAGTTGAGTCCAACTAATTTAGTCGGCAGCCTTGAGTGTTGCTTAGTAAAAATCCTAAGTCATTCGGAGCGTGGTGATTTAGTGGGCAACCTGCGTGTTGCTTAGTTGATCCTAAGTAGCTTAGTGGGCAGAGTGAAATCTGCTTAGGCTCTTCAACCAATAGAGTTATTGCTTAATAGTGAGATTAATAACTTTTTATCACGTTTTTGTAAACAATTTTACTTTTGCTTGTGAAGACTAGTGGAAACGGTTTAAAATCTTGTGAGGTAGGTTGTTGTTTTACTCCCTTGAGCAAGGAGGTTTCTGCCTTTATTTACAGTTGTTCATATTTTGAGTGTGTCAAAGGACCTGATCCATTGACGGATAGTGAATGCACATATTCTAACAATTAGAGTATAAATTATCTCAAAATAGATTATCATATATTTTATTCCAACCAAATATGGAATAATTCATCCTATTAATTCCATAATTAATTATGTTTTATCCTCATACAAAATGAGGCCTAAAGATCGTATGAGAAAAACTAAACTGTTTGAATTTGCTAAAATAAACAACATGAAATGATATAGGGACGAAGTAAAATGAAATGAATGGAGTATTAACCGTCCTTAATATGCTATTGTCATAATTTATTATTACTAGTTATGCAACTTATAATATTGATTAAAATATAACACCAATATTTTTAAATTAAGTTTTATCCATATATTAGAGAATGTATAACGTATATGGTACTAAGTAGGTGGATAAGGAAAAGGTTATTAACTCATATAATTAATACGATCTGTGAAGGTTGATAAGAAAAAAGAAACTATTCATGTATGTAACTATTACATGTAATGCTATCAAGCAGTCAAACGACTCCTATATTTTTATTATGTCACAACTAATACATAGCTTTGTTATTTATGTATTATATTTTTTATACCATGTTTGATTATTTTTTTTCAAATAGAATCAAAGTAATTCATGTATTAATTTTATAAAATGTTTGGTTGTATGTTTTTAAATATTGTATAAAAATTATTCATATATTATTTTATGTAATGTTTGGTTTATTATTTTTCATGTGTCATATAAAATTATTCATGTATTTGTTCTATAAAATGTTTTTGTTGCATTTATTGTAATCCTAGACAATTAATACATGTGGAACTTATGAGGAAATATATGTATAATATATGTGGGACAGTAGGTGAAAGATGTTATGTGTGTTTTTGTTATACATGCATTAAAATATTAAATTACTTTTGGCCAAATCCATCGGTGGCCCCCTAAACTTGGAACAAATTTTTACTCATACAGCTCAATTACGCGGTGTTCATTTTAGACACCTCATTTAGGATTTTATTGTGTCATTTTGACACTTTTTGCTGACATGTCAAAATGAGTGTCATACACTGAACAATAGCACGTGAAAGACTTTATTTAGCCATTTTTTATTTTATTTTCTCTTTTTCTTCTCCATTTTTTCAAGGCATCAACCTCTTTCAAGCTTAAATTCCTTCAATGGAGGTAATTTTTTTAATTCAAATTCGTTTTTAAGTTATTTTCTTCTTCTTCATTGTATTACTTATCTAAATCTACCATCACCTCCCTTCATTTTTTGTGGGAAAAATGGATACCAACACCCATATTTCTTATTGATTCTCTCCTTCTTTCTTCCTCTCCCTCTTTTCTTTCCAAAAAACAATATTAAAAAGAAAGAAGATGAATAAATATGAAAATAGTAAAAGAAAAGATTTTTTTTTTTTGAAAAAGCACAAAAGAGATTTGGATGTAATGAAATAAGACATTTTCTTAGAATAATATTTTAAATTTATTTACTAAATAGATATTATAATTATTTTTACTGAAAATAACACATGTAATTATTTAATTGATTGTTTGTCACGTAATCAACGAGTGTATTACACTCTCCTTTAGT
Organism: Solanum lycopersicum; assembly: GCF_036512215.1. Lineage (NCBI taxonomy): Eukaryota > Viridiplantae > Streptophyta > Magnoliopsida > Solanales > Solanaceae > Solanum > Solanum lycopersicum. The sequence continues at coordinate 44,630,345 of NC_090807.1, forward strand.
TTTTTGTTTATTGTCAGAAAAGTGTCAAAAAATGACACAATAGAACCCTATATGAGGTGTATAAAATGAACATCGCTTAATTGATGTGTCTAAGTGAAAATTATTGCCAAATTTAAGAGATCACCGATGGATTTACTTTTTTATCCTTATCAAATCACTTCTAAAAGAAATCAAATAATAATACATATAAGAAAAAACATTATGAATTTTCTTGCTTTGGGTTTCTTTTATCTTTTTGATTACTTTTAGTTTGTTTGCTTTAATTCTTCTTAATTGTTAATGGAAAAACTAAGTTTCTTTCTCATTCCCTGGTCAAAAGAAAAAATACGGAATACATTCATTACACTTCAACTCCTACCAACCTTGAAGCCTCTATCGACATTCACATCCAGTGCCCCCCCCCCCCCCCCCTCTCCAGGTTATTTTAAGCTAAATATAGATGGTTCCTTCATGATGAAACAAAGAGATAGCGGTATTGGTGGAGTCGTCCGAGACGATCACGAAAAATTGGAAGGCTGGTTTCTAAAAAAAAGCTAGCAGTCATACTTATATTATTGCCGAACTTGAAGCCCTCCTTGAAGGTTTAAAGTTGGCAGATATGCTAAATCTCCAACCCTTGGAAGTCTAAACAGACTCCACTGATCTACTCGATTACTTAAGAGGAACCGAACGTTTTGTATTCTTCAATTGTCATTCTCGCAGGTTAATGTTGAAGAGGTTGGGGAATCTAGTAGTGCGTCATAACTTCCGACAGGAACAAAGTAGCGGATTTTTTGTGCAAGATAGGTACTCAGCTAACCCCCTCAATCATATATATTACATACTTCGCCGGAAGCTGCAACAGAGTTTTTACCGATCTACAAGGAATTCTAGCTACTAAGCAAATATTTAAGTGATTGTGTAATAAGTTAGCTCATTACAGAAACTTATCTGTAATCATTAGTTATAATAGTGATTGTGTACTGCTTTAATTATATATAATATATTCTTTCTACCAAAAAAATGTCAGTCACTACTAATTTAATTAATTTCTTTGCATAGTTTTTCTACCGCACACCACCAATACATGTTTTGTCTTTTTATTTTATTTTTTAATTTTAATATAAATTATTGCTTAAATTTTTCATCATATTGAGTAGAGATAACTTAATTACTTTTTCTTAATTTTATTTACTTTATTATATTTAACTATTGATATTTATTTAATTGTAATATGTTATTTATATTGTTTGTTATTTTAATGGTTATAACAAACATTAGCTCAATAATTATGTTTGGAATTAAAAAATAAAATTAGCTCACTAAAATACTTTAATCTCTACTTAATTGGATCATGCATACCTAATATCTATAAAATAAGTGTATGACTACACCTTAGATAACAAAAATTCTACACAACTAATATATTTACATAACTAATACAACTAATACATGTACAAATAAAAATTTAACATAACTAAACTCTTATAATTAATACATATATAATTAGTACTTACATACGACTCCCAAGTGATGAGGTGTAGGAGGGACAAGAATGCCCTTCTGGACCTTCTATTGGTGGTGGGGAAGGTTGTCACTTCGTTATCAGGCACTAGTAATGGCTGAGTTGGTTAAAAAAAATTTGTTTTTGTTTTGTAAATGACCCAAATAAATAGTTTTTTCAATGTTTCTGGAACAAAGATTTAAGGGGCTTTCAGGAGCACCAGAAATATATTATTAGAGCACCAAAAAAGTAATCATACAATGAAATGATAAAATAATAGAATGAGAATTTTGAAGTCACAAATTTATATTTTTATGGAAACAAAAGTCACTAGATAATTTCATCTTATTTATCATACTTTTAATAAATAAACTCACTTAAAATCTTGTGAAAAATTTCAAATATCTCATAACATTGATCAAAGTCATATTAAAATTGACTCACTCATCACAATTATAATAATATATATAGATAAGAAGTGTCTAACCTTCTTGCTAAGTGGGCAGCCATTGGAAACTGTAAATAGCCCTAAAAGACTTCAAGTTGGAATAGAAAAGTAAAATACTTGGACAATTGTGAGATATTTATATTTGTATATTTATTATTATTATTTTTATATATAAAAGAGAGATAAGATAAAATGATTATTAGCCACAAATTTTCTAAATAATTCAACAAACTATGATGTCTTACTCTTAGGGTGTGTTTGGTAGGGGCAAAATATTTTTTAGAAAATGTTTTTCAATTTTTCATGTTTGATTGGCTTAAATATTTATTTTTTTTCCAAATCAACTCATTTTTCTCAAATTTAATGAAAGTATTTTCTATTCCAATATGAAGGAAATATTTTCCTAAACTCTACCTCATGTTTTAATTTTTTTTTCTTACCCTACACATACACCGTATCTAGCCCTGCCTATTCAAAAAAAAAAAAATTAAAAATTTAAAGATAATTTTACATGGCCCAACCCCTACCACCCTACTCCTTAAACCCCCACCCCCACCCTCCAATTATTTTTTTTTGAAAAATATTTCAATTTTTTAAAAAACTTTTACCCCACATTCCGTGCCCCCCCCCCACCCCATACAAGGTTAATCCTCCCCCACCATCATCGTCAATTTTTTTTAAAAAAGTATTTGGAAAATGTCTTTATGGTGTTCATTTAGATGTATTCACCGATCACGAGAGTCTTCAATATGTATTCAGTCAGAAAGAGTTTAATCTGAGACAAGAGGAGGTGGTTGGAGTTACTCAATGATTATGACATGATTATTCTCTATCATTTTGGAAAGGCTGATGTTGTTGTTGATGCTTTTAGTAGATTGTATATGACACTACAAAAAATGAGATGTTTAGTGGCGACTAAAATCTCCACAATAAGCTAGATAGTCACCACTAATGACCTTAAGTGGCAACAATATCACCGTAGCAAGTACTTCCATAACTAAAGGTTTCTTGTGACGACCTTCTTATAGCGCCACAAAAAATTATATTTGCGACGACTTTTTTCGCTGCAAAAATTGAACAAATACGTCACAAAATAAGGTTCCACAACATAAATGCTATGTAAGTCGCCACTGAAAATTGACTTTCAATGAAAACAAGGGTCCCCACATCAGTTATATATGTTTAGTGGCATCTCTTATTGCCACTGAAATGTCATTTAGTGGCGATCGCTTCGCCACAATACCATTTTGTATTTAGTGACAGGTCTTTTTGCCGCAATAGCATGATCTTTAGGAACAACTATTGTAGCCACTAAACATGTTATATCTTCAGTAGCAACTATGATTGCCACTAAAACTTATCTTTTTAACAATTGCAATATACAATATTTTAATTAATTTTTGTTGCCAAATATATATGCATGTACACACGAATAAACTGCTAACTAATATTAAATTCATCCGATATATTCAATAAACATATAATTCTCATGTTGAATAATTCAAATACTTTCATGGCAAAAAGCTCAATTAAATATTTTACAAGATAGTATATTTTTCAATGTCAATTTACATATATGATTTTTAAAAAAATAGAAGTCTTCAATCATCCTTCCTAGATGCCATTTGCATTCTGGAAACTTGTCCCCTTTAATGAAGGAGGGGAAAATAGGATTTATTTTGGCGATCTCATAATCTAATACCACAACAAAATCGGTAACCTTGGAATATGTTGGGAAGTATGAGAACAAATAAAGTAATTTTGATGATTGACAAAGTAAAGGCATGGTGTTGCATGTGTACAATTATGAGAGATTGCGGCAAAGAAGAAAAAGTATTGGGGCAAAGAAAAAAATGCAGAATTGTAAAGAAGGAAAAGAAGGAAACAAATATGGAAATAAATAAAGAAGAAAATAAATAAAAAGTAGCAATTCAAGTCAAAGAAGTAAAGAAATAAAGAAGTTACAATTCAAGTCAAATAAGAAAAGAAGTAAATACAGACAAGTTCAAGAAGGAAAAAGATTTGTAATTTCTTTCCTTGTAGAAGTTGAAGGCAAATCAAATCTATAAAAGGATCAAAAAGTTGAAGAAAATAAGCATCTTTGCATAAACACAAATCAAGAGAATTTATCAGCAAAGCCAAAACAATAGCCATTGCATATTCACGAAATATATCATCTTGAGAACAGTATTTTTTGGATAAAAAACGCAGGCCTTCGTCACAAAAACGCAAGGACCGGGTTCACCTTAATCACAACAATATTAGGACCAGGTTCATGAAACCTGTTCCACTCAGAACTATTGGATATTAAAATTTGATATATTAAAGTCTAGGGTTATTAGTCTTTGTTGATTTGTTCTAGGTTTATTATTGAGTTGTAATAATTCCTAGATTTGTAACAAGAAGTGGGTTTGACTTCTTGGGAGTTGAGTCTTGAGAGAATTGTAACAAGAAGTGGGTTTGACTTCTTGGGAGATAGGTTGTGGGAATTGTAAACAAGAAGTGGGTTTGACTTCTTCGGTTGTTAAAGTTAAGAAGAGTTGAGATCTTTTGTAAACAAGAAGTGAGTTTGACTTCTTGTTGAGTGGAGAGTTTTCGATGATAGTTAATTGAAAAGGGTAGAAATTTAGAGTTAGATTCATTGATTGACTGAGTTGTAAATCTTGAATTAACATAAAACTTCGGTATGATTTTTCCCTTTCTTGAGTTAAGAAGGTTTCCACGATAAATCTTTGTTTTATTGTGTTACGATAAAATTACAAGAACTTGGTTCTTATTCTAGGGGTAAGGTTTCTTCAATTGGTATCAGAGCAGGTCTTTTCATTAAAAGACTAACATCTTGAAAAGGATCAATGGCTACACCACTCAAACTCGACCACCACTATTTAATGGAAAGTATTATGGATGGTGGAAGAATCCCATGATGGATCATTTACTAGGAGAAAATCTAGACCTATGGGGAGTCGTGTTGGACGGTCCAACCATACCCATGAAGAATGGAATTAATGGAATCACTCAAATACCAAAAGATAGGAAAGAATGGAATGCTACAGATAAACTTGCAATTCAGAACAATACTAAAGCAAAAAAAATCTTGATATGCGGAATAGGTCCAGATGAATACAATCGAATATCATCATGTCAAGATGCAAAAGAAATATGAGAAACTTTACAAACTGCGCATGAACGAACAACTCAGGTAAAGAAGTCTAAAATAGATAACTTGAATAGACAATACGAACTGTTTCGAATGACAGAAGGTGAAACAATCCAAGAGATGCATATCAGATTCGCTGCTATCATTAATGAAATCTACTCACTAGATGAAATAATTCTCAATGGGAAAGCAGTCAAAAAACTTTTGAGTGTTCTTCCAGAATCTTGGGAAAGCAAAGTAGAAGTCATTACTGAAGCCTGTAATCTAGATAAGATAGTTATGGATGAACTTATTGGAAATCTCATGACCTATGAACTCAAGAAAAAACAAGAAAATGAAATTGGAGGCAAAAGAAAAGAGAAGAACTTGGTTCTTACAGGCACAACACCAGAAAATTTTGAGGACAAAAATATTGCGTTAATGGCCAAAAGATTCTCAAGATTGTTAAAAAAAAGGGACAAGTATTCCATGGAAGGAACTCTCAAAGAATCACTGAAAATCCAATAGATCAAGTATGTCACAAGTGTGGAAGTCTGGATCACCTTGTCAAGTTTTGTCCATTAAAATCTCTAGAGAAAAAGAGGAATAGTTTGAAAAAAGAGGAGGAAATTAAGAATGATAAGTACATTCCTACAAACAGAAGAATGACCAATCAAGAAATGGATCTTTCAATGAAAAGAGTCTTTGTCGCTATGGGGGATTTATCAGAAGAAGATTTTGAGGATCGAAGGTTCGAAAATCAGTCACTACTTGCAATGAAACAATCAAATAAATCTATTTTTCTTGCACTCATTGCTGAATCAGATTCTGAAGATGATGAAGAAGATGACAAACAAAGCAAGGTAAGTTTTCATCATATCAAGGTAAATATTGAATCATATTCTAAAAGGAAACTAGAATCCTTATAGAGTACTCTTGTAGATGCATATCAGTCAATCAATTCTGAAAGAGAACAAATGATGGAAAACTGTGCATTTTTAAGAGAAGTCAATGACAATCTTGAGAAACACAATCACTTTCTTCAAAACAAATTAAAAGAACAGATTAAAAATCTTAGAGTTAAATCACAAGGGCAAAAACTCTGCTAGTGAACTTCAATTAGCTCTAGAAGAAAAAATAAAATTGTTAACCATAAATTGTCAAGCTTTAACAAAAAGGAATAGGTTGCTACAAGAAAATCTTGATCATGCCAAACTGGATCTGGAACGAAATCTTATACGGACCAGGTCCTCTGAAATTTACACTCAGATTAAAGAAAGACAAACCACTAGTCGAAGTGGGATAGATTTTTAAAAATAGAATAATCTTGGCATCGACATCTAAGAGGTTTCGTAAAGGAGGTGAGTTTAATGGTTCTTACTCTAGAGGGCAGAGTTTAGGAGGTTATCCAGCCCGCCCTATTCAGTCTTTACTGCAGGCTGTAGCTGGGGGTCCACCGCAGACCGGTCAACATTCTCACAGAGACCTATGTTTGAACCCAGAGAGTGTTACGGATGTGGGGAAGCTGGACATATTAAGAGGTATTGTCCAAAACAGAGTAACAGACCCCCAATAGTCAGAGGTAGAGGTGGTCATGGAAGAGGCCGCTATTCGGGAGGACGTGGTGGCCGAGGTAATGGTGGTCACAAAAACGGCCGGGGTGACGGGAAAACTGGAGCTTCTGTAGCGCAACATGGTAGGGGCAATGGGCAGACAGGTTATAGGGCCCATTGTTATGCTTTCCTTGGGAGATCTGAAGCGGAGACATCTGATGCCGTTATCACAGGTAATCTTTTGATTTGTGATTGCATTGCTTCTGTATTGTTTGATCCTGGATCCACATTTTCATATGTATCTTCCTCATTTGCTACTAGTCTTAATTTACATTGTGAATTTCTTGACATGCCTATTCGTGTTTCTACTCTTGTGGGTGAGTCTGTGATAGTTGAAAAGGTGTATAGGTCTTGTCCTGTGACTTTTATGGAGAGCAATACTCATGTAGACTTGGTTATCCTAGAAATAGTTGACTTCGATGTAATTCTGGGTATGACTTGGCTTTCTCCAAATTTTGCAATCTTAGATTGTAATGCTAAAAATGTAACGTTGGCCAAGCGTGGGAAAGATCTGTTAGTGTGGGAGGGTGACTACACTTCCACTCCAGTTCGTATCATATCCTTCCTTCGTGCTAAGAGAATGGTTAGAAAGGGTTGTTTAGCTTTCTTAGCACACCTCAGGGATGATAATACCCAAGTACCTTCAATTGAGTCGGTTTCAATAGTCCGTGAGTTTCTGGATGTGTTTCTTGCAGACCTTCCTGGTATGCCACCGGATAGGGATATCGACTTTTGCATTGATCTGGAGCCGGGTACTCGTCCCATTTCCATACCCCCTTATAGGATGGCTCCCGCTGAATTAAGAGAGTTAAAGGCCCAGCTTCAAGAGTTGTTAAGCAAAAGCTTTATTAGACCAAGTGCATCCCCTTGGGGTGCTCCTGTTCTGTTTGTGAAGAAGAAAGATGGAAGTTTTCGGATGTGCATTGACTACAGACAACTGAATAAGGTAACTGTTAAGAACAAGTATCCTCTTCCTCGCATCGATGATTTGTTCGATCAGTTACAAGGTGCTTGTACCTTCTCAAAAATTGATTTGAGATATGGTTATCATTAATTGAAAATACGGGCAACGGATGTGCCCAAGACTGCTTTTTGGACCAGGTATGGACATTATGAGTTCTTAGTAATGTCTTTTGGGCTTACGAATGCCCCTGCTGCTTTCATGAGTTTGATGAATGGGATTTTTAAGCCATATCTGGATCTCTTTGTCATTGTATTCATTGATGATATACTGGTATACTCAAAGAGCAAGAAAGAACATGAGGAGCACTTGAGAATGGTATTGGAAATGTTGAGGGAGAAAAAGCTTTATGCCAAATTCTCTAAGTGTGAGTTTTGGCTAGATTCAGTGTCCTTCTTGGGGCACGTAGTTTCTAAGGACGGAGTGATGGTGGATCCTTCCAATATTGAAGTAGTGAAGAATTGGGTAAGACCTACTAATGTTACAGAGGTAAGGAACTTCGTTGGGTTAGATAGCAACTACCGTCGATTTGTCAAGGGATTTTCTTCCATTGCTTCCCAATTGAAAAAATTGACTAAGCAGAGTGTTCCATTTGTATGGTCGGACGAGTGTGAAGAAAGCTTTTCAGAAGCTCAAGACCTTGTTGACTACTGCACCAATTCTTACCTTGCCAGTGGAAGGTAAGAATTTCATTGTTTACTGTGATGCATCCTATTCTGGTTTGGGTGTAGTGCTAATGCAAGAGAAGAATGTAATTGCTTATGCCTCGAGGCAATTAAAAGTGCACGAACATAATTATCCGACCCACGATTTGGAGTTAGCGGCAGTAGTGTTTGCATTAAAGCAATGGAGACATTATCTATATGGGGTTAAGTGTGAAGTCTATACGGATCATTGTAGTTTACAGTATGTCTTTACTCAGAAAGATTTGAATTTGAGACAGCGGAGATGGATGGAACTACTGAAGGACTATGGTATCACTATCTTGTATCATCCGGGAAAGGCTAATGTGGTGGCAGATGCCTTAAGTAGAAAGGCAGGGAGCATGGGAAGCCTAGCCCACTTGCAGGTTTCTAGACGCCCATTGGCTAAAGAGGTTCAGACTTTGGCTAATGACCTTATGAGGCTAGAAGTAAATGAGAAGGGAGGATTTTTAGCCTGTGTGGAAGCAAGATCTTCCTTTCTTGACAAGATTAAGGGAAAGTAGTTTACCGATGAGAAACTGATCCGGATCCGAGATAAGGTGTTGCAAGGAGAGGCTAAAGAAGCAAAAAATCGATGAGGAAGGTGTATTGAGAATTAAGGGAAGGGTATGTGTACCCCGCGTCGATGATTTGATTCACACTATTCTCACAGAGGCTCATAGCTCAAGGTATTCTATACATCCTGGTGCAACCAAGATGTATCGTGATCTAAAGCAACATTTTTGGTGAAGTAGGATGAAGCGTGACATTGTTGATTTTGTTGCTCAATGCCCGAATTGTCAGCAGGTAAAGCATGAACACCAGAAGCCTGGAGGGACACTTTAGAGAATGCCCTTTCCTGAATGGAAGTGGGAGAGAATTGCAATGGACTTCGTGGTTGGTCTTCCAAAGACGATGGGTAAGTATGACTATATTTGGGTGATTGTTGATAGATTAACTAAGTCTGCTCACTTTATTCCGGTTAAGGTGACTTACAATGCAGAGAACTTAGCCAAGCTTTACATCTCAGAAATTGTTCGATTGCACGGAGTTCCACTTTCCATCATATCAGATAGAGGTACGCATCTTACTTCTAAGTTTTGGAAAACATTGCATGCTGAATTAGGTACTAGATTGGATCTTAGTACCGCATTTCACCCTCAGACCGATGGTCAGTCTGAGCGAACGATTCAGGTTTTGGAGGATATGCTTCGTGCATGTGTGATAGAGTTTGGTGGTCATTGAGATAACTTCTTACCCTTAGCAGAGTTCTCATACAACAATAGCTATCACTCAAGCATTGACATGGCCCCATTTGAGGCACTGTATGGGAGAAGATGTAGGTCGCCCATTGGGTGGTTTGATGCATTTGAGGTTAGATCTTGGGGTACTAACCTTCTGAGGGAATCGTTAGATAAAGTGAAATGCATTCAAAAAAAGCTCTTAGCGGCTCAAAGTAGGCAGAAAGAATATGTAGATCGAAAGGTTAGAGACTTGTAGTTTATGGAGGGTGAACAAGTCCTACTGAAGGTTTCACCCATTAAAGGGGTGATGCGGTTTGGTAAGCGAGGTAAGCTTAGTCCGAGGTATATTGGTCCATTTGAAGTTTTGAAGCGCGTGGGGGAGGTAGCTTATGAATTAGACTTGCCCCCAGGAATGTCAGGAGTGCACCCGGTATTTCATGTGTCTATGTTGAAAAGATACCATGGGGATGGAAACTACATCATTCGTTGGGATTCAGTTCTTATTGATGAGAATTTGTCTTATGAGGAGGAGCCTGTTGCTATCTTAGATAGGGAAGTCCGCAAGTTGAGGTCAAGGGAGATTGCATCGGTCAAAGTTCAATGGAAGAATCGGCCAGTTGAAGAGTCCACTTGGGAGAAGGTGGCTGATATGCAAGAAAAATACCCACACCTGTTTACAGATTCAGGTACTCCTTTTCGCCCTTGTTTTTCTTCTTGTGATCGTTCGGGGACGAACGATGGGTAAATTTGTATCTATTGTAACGACCTGTTAGTCGTTTTGAGCAGTAGAGTTTATTTCTGGTAATAACAGTCTGTATCGACGGATCCCACGACGGACCGTCATGGGCACGACGGACCGTCGAGGGGGTCTCGTTCCAAAATACTTAGAATTCTGAAAAATTGGGTACTGAGAACAACTCTGTGAACTTCGCGACGGAAGAGCAGGACGGACCGTCGTAGGCACGACGGACCGTCACAGGGTCTTAAATAAAAATTGAGTCTCTAAACTCTGTGACGACTCAGAAGGACGGACCGTCGCAGGCACGACGGCCCATCACAGACTGCTAACCCTGACTGAGTCGGATTTCTGTTAAAAGTTTTAAGGGGCGTTTTGGACTATTCCTGTTTATAATTATAAAGTTAGGGGTTTAATGTTAATAATTCAATTATTTGGGGATTAAAGGAGACAACCTTGGATTAATTAGTGGGTTGCTTTTACCATCTTTTATACTTAATTATATGGTAATTAGGGTAAAAGAAAAAGAGTTTGAATAAGGAAAAATCAGAAAAAGAGAAAGAGAGGGAGAACGATCGAGAGAAGAGAGAAACAAAGAGGAAAGCAAAGGTGTTGGGGGATAGCTTGCTTGATTGCGAATTCTTCGGTGGAGGTAGGTTATTGTTTATGCTATTTCATAGTAAACTCTTAGTAGCGAATGATATGTATTGGGTAGTATTGTAAACCCTTGTATATGCTTAATTATGTGCCTGCATGATGTGATTATATAATTGTGATAAAAAAGAGCATGATGAGGCTGTTGAATCTTAAACCTTTAAAAACCTCTTTGTTAATGATGATGCCTTGGTATAAAAGAAGATTTGATGAATTAAAAGAATGAGGTTAATGGATTGGGTGTCACGAACCGACCCATAGTATTAGGGGATCGGGTGTCACGTTCTGGCACCAGGATAGTATCAATGGATCGGGTGCCACGTTCCGGCACCAAGATAGTATTAATGGATCGGGTGTCACATTTCGACACTAGGATAGTATTAATGGATCGGGTGTCACGTTCCGGCACCAGGATAGTATTAATGGATCGGGTGTCACGTTCCGGCACCAGGATAGTATTAATGGATCGGGTGTCACGTTCCGACACCAGGATAGTAGTAGTGGATCGGGTGTCACGTTCCGACACCAGGATAGTAGTAGGAGGATCGGAGTGTCACGTTCCGACACCAGGATAGTAAAGAGAATGAATCTTGAATTATGTTAATATACTCAAATTAATGAACCTATTTCCCAAATGAGTATGGTATGGAGGCTTGAGTCCTCATGGGTGTACTTGGTGTTATTATCAATGATTCTTGTACTTGTTGCTGCTACCTGTTGAGTATTGTAGTTGATTTTATGATATTATCTGATATATATTGCTTTCTATTTTGAGTTTTCCGATGATATCTACTCAGTACTCGTGTTTTATACTGACCCCTACTTGTACGTTTTCTCTTTGTTATTTGTGGAGTGCAGCAAACGTACCGTCGTCTTCAACTCAACCACAACTCTAGCCAGTCTTCATCACGTCAGATTTCAGGGTGAGCTATTGTTTCTAGCTTAGACTAGATCTTGTTCTTCACGTCTTGATGCCTTGATGTTCTGGCATGGACTAGCTGTTTAGTTATTTTAGCTTCTTAGATACTCTTAGATTTAGTAAGTTGAGGATAAATGTTGTTGTGATGACGACTTCCAGATTTTGGGGAATGATAAGTATTGAATTTTAGAAGTTATTAATTGATTTCGCTAATGAGTTTTAAGTCTTCCGCATTATATTCTGTTTATTATGTTTGAAATGTTGGGGTTTAGATTGGTTGGTTTGCTCAAATAGGAGGGTAAGTGTGGGTGCCACTCACGGCTCGTTTTGGGTCGCGACAACAGGAGAAGAACAAAATTATATTACAAGAAAGTTAGTAATGGAAGATAAAACAATAACTACGGAACACTCATTTTCAGAATTACCAAAAGTATTAATAAATACTGAAGAGACAAAGGAACAAGAAATTATAATTGGAGCTATAACAATGATAATAAAATTTAAAATATATCAAGGAAATGAAAAACACTAGGAATAAAATGACTAGAACAAGTAAAGCAATGTAATATAGAGGATAAACAACTAATGATAAATTATCAAAATAAAAAGGACTTGAATATAAAAAAATATATGAAAATATATATACTCGCGAAGATAAAGAATATTATAACAAATACTAAATACCAATGATAGATACAGGAGCAGAGGCTAATATATGTAAATACAATTGTTTACCAGAAGAAAAATAGGAAAAGTTAAAAACACCAATAGTAGTAACAGGATTTTATAATGAAGGAAGTATGATCACATACAAGGCAAAAATATGAAAATACAAATATGGGATAAAATATTAACTGTAGATGAAATATATAAATTAACAACAAAGGATTTGTTATTAGGAATGCCATTTTAAAAAAAATTATATCCACATATAATAACAAAAACACACTGGTGGTTCACAACACCATGTAAACAAAAGATAGGAGCGAGAAGAGTAGGTAACAAAAGAAGAAAAACAACAGAATGGATTAAAGACAGTGAAAAAATTACACAAAAGTTCGAAAATATAAAAGAAGAAGACCATAGAATAGAATTAATTATATTTTCCTTAGCTAAACTAAAAATAATTCAAGAAAAATTAAAATTATTGTATGACGAAGATCCTTTACATGGATGGAAAAACATAAAACAGAAGTTAAAATTGAACTGATTGATGAAAATAGTATAATACACAAAAACCATTAAAATATAATTTTAATGATTTAAATGAATTTAAAAATACATAAAAGTGAATTACTAAAAAATGGATATATACAAGAAAGCAATAGTAACATACAAGTCCAACATTTATTGTAAATAAATATAGTGAACAAAAAAGAGAAAAAAGTAGAATGGTAATTGATTATAGAAATTTAAATGCAAAAATTAAAACATATGATTATCCAATACCAAATAAAATATTATAGATAAGACAAATACAAGGATATAATTACTTTAATAAATTTGATTGTAAATCAGGATTTTATCATTTAAAGTTAGAAAAAAATCTAAAAAGCTTATAACATTCACAGTATCACGAGGATTTTATGAATGGAATGTATTACCATTTGGATATAAAAATACACCAGGTAGATTCCAACATTTTATGGATAACTATTTTAAACAACTAGAAAATTGTGTAGTATACATTGATGATATATTATTATATTCTAAAACACAAGATGAACTCATAAGATTATTAGAAATATTTATACGTATAATACAACACTCAGGAATAAGTCTAAGTAAAAAGAAAACAGATATAATGAAAAAACAAAGAGAATTCCTAGGAATACAAATAGATAAAAATGGAATAAAAATGCAAACACATATAGTACAAAAAATAAAACCTCGAATGAACAATTACATACAAAAAAGAAATTACAATCCTTTTTAGGATTAGTTAACCAAGTAAGAGAATATATACCAAAATTAACAGAAAATTTAAAATCATTACAACAAAAATTAAAGAAAGATGTAGAATATCATTTTGATAATAGAGATCAAACACAAACACAAAATTATGTAAAACATTACCGAAATTATATTTTTCAGATGAAGAGAAAAAATTTATTTATATAGTAGAAACTGATGCAAGTTATGGAGGATTATTAAAATATAAATATAATGATAATTATATAGAATATCACTGTAGATATTATTCAGGCACATATACAAATACGAAAATAAAATTAGAAATAAATAGTAAAGTTCAGTATATAAATGTTTATTAGCATTTGAGCCATATGTTGTATATAACAAATTTATTGTAAGAACAGATAATACACAAGTAAAATGGTGGTTAACCAGAAAAATACAAGATTCAGTAACAATGAAAGAAATTAGAAGATTGGTATTAAATATATTAAACTTTACATTTACAATTGAAGTGATAAAGACTAATAAGAATGGTGTTGCAGATTACTTATCAAGACAAAGCTACTCAGACTGAGAACAAAAACGATGATACAACTGAAGAGCTACTCAAATCCATTAGTACACTTTGTACTAAAGTGGAAAGTATGGACAATGAGATACAAAAGCTAAAGATAATGAAGATAACCTGAAGTCTAAAGCTAATATAAGTCAGCAACATGACTATAAAAATGCGGAGCTACGTCGATCGAAAGACGGTAAAATTTCAAAGATAAAAGGAGACGATGGGAAACTCCCTATAACCCAAAATGTTTGTTTAAATACAGCTACAGGTACAAGCAGAAATGTCAGTGAAAACCACGAAATACAAATTTAAACCAGTTATTTGCAAAATTATTTATTCAAAATACACTAAAACAAATACCCATAGAACCACAAACTTCTACCTATGTAGTAAGTATACAAAATCAGAGTGAAAAGAAAAGATACAATTATATTACACACACCTACATTGAAAATATATATAGAATCCAAACTTATTTAAATCTCAACCCCAGATCTAACCAAACCAAAGATCCAAATCAAGACTATATAACTCAAAAATTACAAGGATACAATAGGCTTTTAGCACAACCAAAAACTAGTGCTAATCTAGTTAAGACATGTTACAATTATGGATTACCAAGTACAATATATACATATGACGAAGAAGAAATCAGTGGAATACCAGAATTATACAAAGCATTTATTACATATAAAAGAGTTAGAAAAGGAAACTTATTTTATATTAAGTTTTATACAGCACCAACAGAAATATTATATGAGGAGGTAAAATCTCCAATTCAAGTTATTAAGATAGGATTAACAAAAGATATGATTATACCAGAAGATATTGGACATCAGAATGAAATACCAAAGATAGAAATACCAAATTTTTATGCCAATAAAAGAATAATTGGTATATCAACTATCATACAAGAATTAACAAATAATTATTTAAATGGAAATGCCATATGGAGCTATTATGCTGGAGATCAAGTTATGATATATTTAAACTCAAGAGAATTAAGAAGAACAGATATGGATGAAGTTCAACGATAGATTTTATTATTACTAAAGAAGAGAAACAACCTACAAAAAGAGCATTGAAGAAATAATTTATTTTAGAAGACTTATTAATTAGATATTGTAAACTTGTTGGACACAAATACCCAGATCACAGATGTTCCAAATGCAATGGAGAAGATAACGTTATACCAGATGTTGATTTGTAATAAAGATGAAGAGGTAAAAACGCAAAATAAGATAAGGATGGAGAAAAAGAGTTATAGTAGACAAAGAAAAATGACATAAGAAGAAAAATACGTAGAGATAGAAACAAAAAAGGTGGCAGACAAAGAGATAGATATCTTTGAAAAAATGTAAAAATAAGAGATAAGATTCCTTTGTATAGTAAATAGCTTTTACTTTTTTAAAAGGCCAATGTCTATAGCCGGCCATTTGTAAAGTTTTGTTTAAAAAGTTGTAAAGTATACAGTAGGCACACTTATGCACATGTTTAGAATTTAGTATATGTAGATTGCCAAATTGTAAATGAAAGGCAGGCAGTGCCAAACAAAAGTTTAGTTGATAAAAAACCCTTTCAAAAAACCTCTCTAAGATATAATTTAAGTTAAAAAATGGAGAAATCCTGAAATCAAGTAGGATATTATAGATAGCATGGAAAATCAAGAGACAAAGGTATATTGTTTAACAATTATGCAAAACTAATTTCATATATTCGTGAAAATCATATATTTGATTGATTAAATTTATGTTAGTTATTATATACTACAAAAATATTTGAATCATGAATTCTAGTTTGCTCATAAACAGGAAACAGGGAGAAAACTGCTAGACTATGTCATCCCACAGTGGAAATCAGTAGGCGAGGGATGTCCTTAGGGGAGTACACAAGGTTGAGGCGCTGATAAACAGTAATTATCCGCTAAAGTACGATGCTAGTAGTGACCGAAAAACATGATAACGATACTCTAGTTTATAATAAACTAATATGAATTTAATTGAATTATGATATGATAGGAAGGAATAATTGAAAAAAAACCTGCATAAATAAATAAACATGATTACAATGTATGATGAAATAAAAAACTATAAAACTTTGATCTCATATATACTTAAAGATATAGAAATTGTTGACATAAAAAAATTATGTGGGAAAAAATATTTGATCATGATATAGAAGATACATTAAATCAAGAATGGTATGAAATAGATTTACAAAAAATAGATATAGAAAGAATAGATATATACGATTTAGAAATAAATTCAGATTAAAATGAACTATGACTATTTAAAATATTGGATAAAAACTATGAATATATAAGATTATTAAAACAATTAATGCAAGAAAATTTATACATGTACAAAAGAACCCAAGATATGTTATATATAGAATATATAATAAATAATATTAAAGAAATATTTATATTAGAACAATTATCAAAATAAAATATATTTTACTCTATAAAATATGTATGTCGTTTCTCACCGATTTTATGCCCATCCGTAAACAACATGCACTTATTTATTACTAATAAAGTATGAATCATGGTCTAACTTTTTACTTGTATTAACAGAAGAATGACGGATTATGTGCAAAATCAGATTAATACTAAATATAAGATTATGCCGCTACACAATAAGCTGCCACAAAAGTTAAATTATATAAATACAAAACAAAAATTTTGTTGCGACTCACAAGGCTGCCACAGAAGTTTCACCTTTAGTGGCGATAAGGTTGCTGCAAAAGGGACTTTTGTAGCGACTCTTAACTGATATGATCGTAATAAATATCTTTTTTTTTCAATTATATTTTATTAGAAGATTAATTTATATTGGGGTCGACTTGTTAATTGTCTCCACTAAAAAGGACACACTTAGTGGCGACTTTACTAGTCACCAGTAAAACTATGATCTTTTATAGCAACCTTTTGAAGTGGTCACTGGAGCTCTCACTTTTGTGGCACCTCTACACGTTGTCACTAAAAGTTGTTGCAGAAAACCACAGTTCTTGTAGTGTGGGTTGTACTTCCATGTCGAGGAAGACAAGAAAGAGTTAGCGAAAGATATAAGCACAATTGCACGATTGGGAGTCCAGTTAATATTTCCAACGAAGGTGGAGTCGGTTAATGGAATTCATGTTTGGTTGACCTAAATGTTTGAATTTTTTTTTTCCAAATCAACTCATTTTTCTCAAATTTAATGAAAATTAGATTGAGTAGAAAGATCTGATATCAAAAGTTAGAATTACAATTATTGAATTATGGCAAATATTTTGTTTTAATGTCACATAAATTTAGAATTTATATTTATTGTTAACTTGGGTTCATGTGTCCTGTGTCATAATTTGATTTATGATTAGTTTAAAATATTGTGTATGAGTTAAACCTAGATATTTTTAAAGCAAATTTTTATTTTATGTTCAAAAAATACATATTTATTAATATTATAGAGTCTAATAGATAATAATTTTAATTACAATATTCAAATAAATTATATAAACGACATTAAAGAGCTACAATGACTTAAAATAAAAAATAAAATATCATACAAATAGATGCATATGATTGGATAACATCTTTAATTTTTTAAGATACAAGTGCGTGAACACATTGATTTTATAAATGAGTCCTTTCAAAATTATTATGAAACTGCTCTCACTTCCCAATTATTTTGCATATAGTGGCTTGGAAATGGAACATGTCGGTGACCAAAGGGGCCTGTCACTACCACTCCCGTTCATGACACTATCTTTAAATAATAATAATTGATATAGGTATTCACGAAATACATGGATAACATTAAAATGTTCTTTTCAATTATTTTTAAGCTAGGATATTGTTCACGCTTAGCACGGGTCCGAGAGTTCCAAATCTGGTGTCTTTTTTTATTTTTTTTTAGTGTACTTGTTAAATAAGTGTTTAATGTTAAGGTCTACTTATTTTCATTTTGTCGTTTTTATGTCTCCAAGTATGTGGGCATCCAAACTGTAATATCTACTCCCACTTAAAATTGAATATTCACAAGTTGATCTCTTATTGTTTAGGCCTTCATGCATCGGAGTGTTGAAATATATCCTGCTACGTTGGCTTGTCCGTACGACGATCTTAAACGGTTGACATTATAGTTATCTTTCTGTTTCATGTCATAGACATGTCTGTACATAATCATAATAAGGTGCAGTAAACTGCATTAGTGAGGTGTTTCCAATTTCTACTAACTGTGTGCCTAATTTCCATCTTTCACTTTCAGTTCATGGTATTATAGGTCTGTTGCACTTTTGCATGGACCTTAATTCATCCTGCACACTCAATGTACAGGATGGATAAACCATCCTGCTGGAGTAATGTAGTTTTGTATGTCTAATAAGCTGCAATGCAGTGCGTACACAACAATGTAATCTATTGTTACATAGTAGATGAGCCATCCACTAGTGATGTAGAAGATGTAATCACATTGATGTGTGTGTCCTTATATTCTATTAAATCTGCACACCATGCAATAATATATACCGATTAAATTTTTTAAATGTATTCCCTGCAAAATGTGTAGCATAACTTTCATATCTCCTGAACCCCATTATGACCGCCGCCGATGCAAGTATCCTTAAATTACCTGTGATTATGCCTATGTGTATTCGATATTGTCGTAGCATAAGTTTGCTATGAGAATTTTTTTTAGTGAGTGGTCAACTCCAATATATGTATTTGCAACAAATGATTAACTTTCATGCCTATGTGTTATCCATATTGTCCTTGCATAAGTTTGCTATGAGGATTCGTGGGTCTTCGCATTCCATCTCGATTATGAATCCTCTTGTATGGCTAGTTATCTAGACGCCTATCATTCTGGATAGTTTTTCTGTTATTCTTCTATTTAAGGATAGTATTGAAAAGCTAAAGTTACGAGCACATGTTAATAAATACCTGGTGTGTTTCCACAAGTCTTTGGCATACATTCTGGAAGATTTCTTTTTAAACAATATTTTAATGTATGTATGGTGTTCAGTGTCCTCGGCCGAGTTGTAGACTGTCAATCCTTCTCTTGTTGTTACACACGATACTGCGGCATATAATTGTTCATATGTGAATACACATTTTGGAAGATACAATCAAACTGTCGGTTGGGTTTTTCCTTGGATCTTATTCATCGTCATAGCATAAGAGGGCGCTAAAAGAAGTTGGCGTCTCTTAAGCTTGAATGGCCACTTTTATTCATTTGGAGGTATGATAATTCTTTGTATCGTGACTCTATTGCTCATTTTCTTACCAGAGATGATATTCACACTAATAGACCATTTCCCAAGATGTGTGATAATTAATCTTGTTCCGTTGCAAAGGCCTTACGTTTGATTGACATTTCTAAGAAGCACAACTGTACTTCCTATTTTAAGTGAATGTCATGGTTCAGAATTCCTGGTAAGCGTAAGTTAAGGAATTCGGTTGGGTACAATATATCTTCCTCATTAGTGTTCACACTTTCTTTGTACACATTGTCTGAGTTGTACTAGGTTCTTTTTAACCCTCATATCATTTTCATAATTTTATCATTCAGCTCATAAACCATTTCATTTTTTGGTGTCAGTATGGCTCTTTCTTTCAAGTATGTAGTGTCATCGTACTTTTGTAATAGTGATGAATATACTGCATCTACAATTGATTCCATATGATTGTGCGATGGCGGAATTCCTACATCAGGTGGCAACCTAATAAGGTTTAGTACATCGCACGTACTAATTATGTCTTCTATGTACAAAAATCATCAATGCATGAGAAAAGGATATTTTAGTCAAAATCATGCTTTCTATCAACTAGATCAACATGTACATATAATAAACATAGTAAGTCAATTCTACTTAATATCAACCCAACATGTAGACCACCTAAGCAGTACTTGTCCAATTCCAAAGATAGAATTCCATTACCCTATCCAAAGCTAAGTATCACATTAAGCAACCCACTTCATACTTGCAACATATTCTCATATTTCATCATGAAATTCTTCATAAATGAATGCTACTCATAGCTTATCAACATAGGCATCATCATAATCACAATCATAAAAGAATACTACTGGAACCATCCCTTAGGATCCCACAAGTGCAATATGTAAGTGAAGTCCCATACCCTCACTCACATCATGTAGAAACCTTCAAGACAAGCCCTATATGAGATAATGAACTTAACTTGTTTATTTACTTTTACATTAGGGAAAGAAGAACAATAACGGACATCAGATCATGTGAGATACATGTAATTTGGTGTTCTAGTCCCACACCGCAAAGAGATGGTCAACACTTGCCTGAGGTGTAACCTTTCGTACATAGCTATCTAGGTGGATCCACTAAGATATAGTCCTATGTGGGCACATAGTTAAGGGTCAAGTAGATTGTTACTAGGAATACTAACTTACTAATATGGGAGTTACCATCTCATGATAAAACACGGAATTCGTCTTACTAACGCGAGGAAACCCATGTGGGAGGCCGGACTTACTAAATGTGAGACATCCATCTCATTTACATGCCCTTTCGGTGCTAAGAATCTATTCCGTTCTTATAACCATATTTTGTTATTTTGTAAGTTCACACTAGACTTTATAAGCCCTTATATTAACATCTCAACATAATAGCTCATAGGTAATTAAAAGTGCGAACATTCCTTTCACTTTAGAAACCAATACACAAGTGAGTAAACCTTCCACTTAGCACATTATTACAATAATAAGAACACTATCAATCATATAATAATCATATCATAACATTCATACATACTTTGTGGATATTTTAGATGTCTAGGGTTAGGTATGAGGAATGCTTGTCATAAACATTACAACAACACATTAGACATAAGATCATTACTATCTAAATAACTCACTTTTCATAATTGAACTCAAGAGAGAATAAACAATCCTACTTTCTTGCACTTAATGGGACTTCACACCTCAATCACCCAAGAATGTATATCCAATACACAAAACAAGGTAATTCATGAAGTAATTTCATAATTAACATCAAATTAAACAATTATCATGTTCATCCCCTTCAACAATTTACCTTACTAAATCCAAGATTTGAGGAAATTGGGGAAAGACATGGGTTTAGGGAAAACTCATAGGAAATCATCAATTAACCATAAATATATACTAAAAAACCATTAAATAATCATAATTTAACACAATTTATTGACAATTCATTTTTCAAAGAAGACCCATGTATGGAAGAAAACCCTAGTTTTGGGAGATTAAGAAATAATCTTCTGGAGGAAACTCTTGGGGAAAAGAATCGCAAGAAACCATACCTTAAAAATGAATATCTACCAAATTGTAGTAGAATATTAGAGGATTTGGTCTTCATCTTTAAGCTACAAAGCTTCTTCAATAGACGTTGGGTAGAAAGAGAATGTAGAGAGAAGAGAGAGATTTTAGATTTTTATTTGGGGATTTGGTTTTAATGGGAAATTGTGGTAAAAAATTTATTTTAATTTAATATATAACCCTCACTAAAAATAACCAAAATACCCTCACTTAATTTGACCCTTTAGTGATGTCAAACTTGAATTCTCATTTCAAAATTTTCATTGGGAAACAAGTCTGCATTGCGGAGCTGTTCCTGTATACTTTCCAAGATTAATTTTTGAACCAGACAATTACGTAACATGTACACATTTCATACCAAGATTTTGTCCATAGGTTTGCAAAGTCTGCAACGCGGACTGGATCCCTCTTAGTGAAATTTCTTGCTGTCTTTTGACAGCTTGCTTGTCCAAAGGTGGAGTCCCTTCGTGGACCCCTAGGGCATTCCTTTGGGGGTCGGACCTGGAAGCTTTGACCCTTTATACATAATTTTACCTATTAAATTATTTTTACATGTTTTAGACTTCATATGACACTCCCAAATCTTCACAAGACCTATGGACATTTTCTACTTCAATTTTACTAGTTCCCGGACATCATGGTCATTTCTTAGCGATTTGGTTCTAATACTTCTTAACCAAGTTATTTACACTCATTTAGTTCTATAATCATCATAAATTCCAATGTGAGGCTCTAGTCTAGGGCATAGAATTTCAAGGGTGTTTGAGTATCCCCCCTTAGGAACATTCGTACCTAAATGAAACCTTAAACCAATACTAGGGAATAAGGAAGAAAGACTCAAGACTAGCATCCCATCAACAAGAATATCGTAATTAGTCGCAACTCATAGGAGAAATTTCAACTCCTTTCAACACATAAACATAACATCATTGTATAGGAGCTTACTCCAAATTTCATAACACATAAGAGCTTATAATTTACATCACATAAGGAAGAACTACCTTCTCTATATTAATATAAGGTCAACATGAACACCTATAAAGAGTTGACATGCAAATTTTTATTATAAAGACAACACTAAACATGTTTAATACAACTCTCATGAAAGCAATATAACAAACTACATATTTATGTCCAAATTAGCCATGAGAAGCATACTTACGAGATATCAATTTAGGAATGAATTTCTATTAAAACATGCACATATTAGAAAACATGATAAGTTCAACATTATTCATAGTAGTCATTTAAGAGAAAACTACTGACCTTAACCTTGGCTAGGAGTAGGAGGAAAAAGATGAGAATCACGAGACTTCATGTCGGCCTCGGCCTCCTATGTTGCACCCTCAATAAGGTGTTCGTCGATAGAACTTTGACGGAGGAAACCTCCGTATCCC
The DNA here is from genome assembly GCF_036512215.1 of Solanum lycopersicum. Classification (NCBI taxonomy): domain Eukaryota; kingdom Viridiplantae; phylum Streptophyta; class Magnoliopsida; order Solanales; family Solanaceae; genus Solanum; species Solanum lycopersicum. Next base: position 44,653,411 of record NC_090807.1, read on the forward strand.
TCAATATATTAATTTATGATCTAAGTTCTCAAGTGGAACCTCGTCATAAGAAAGATTCTCATTTACCCCTAAAAATTCTAGAGGGAGAATAGACACCGTATCACCTATACACTTCTTTAGCATAGACACATGGAACACTAGATGAACCAAGGCCAATTCATTCGGCATATTTAACTCATATGCCACTCTCCCGACTGGCTTAAAAATATTATAAGGTCCCATATAACGGGGAGTGAGTTTCCCCTTCTTTCAAAACCTCATCACCTTTTTCACGGGTATGATTTTGAACCCAATCAACTACTTCATATTCAAGGTCTCTCTTTCTATTTTTGACATAAGATTTTTGCCGACTATAAGCCTTTTTTAACCTCTCGCTTATGAGTTGAACTTTCTCCATGGCTTCATATAATATTTCGGCACCAAGAAGAGCAAACTCACCCACTTTAAACCACCCAACTGAAGATCGGCACTTTATACCATAAAGTGTTTCAAAAGGTGCCATAGCGATACTCAAATGATAACTATTGTTGTAGGAGTATTTTATCAATGGTAGGTGATCATCCCAATTCACTTCGAAATCAATTACATAAATTCTTAACATGTCTTCTAACGTTTGAATGGTTCGCTCATCTTGACCATGTTTTTGTTGGTGGAAAGCGGTACAAAGTTTCACTTCAGTACCAATCTCACTTTGGAAAGACCTCCTATAATGCAAAGTGAATTGGTCACCTCTATCTGAAATAATTGACAAGGGGTCCCATGCAACTTACGATCTCCTTAACATACAATCTAGAATACTCCTACGCTAAATAAGAAACTTTTATGAGAAGAAAGTGGGCTGACTTAATCAACCTATCCGCTATGACCCAAATGGATTCATGTTGTCTACGCGTTCGAGGCAAACCTACCTCAAAGTCCATGCTTACATCTTCCCAATTCTAAGTTTGAATATCAATATCTTTTGTTAGACCTCCTGGCCCTTGATGCTCGGCTTTGAATTGTTGGTAATTCGAGCAGCTAACAACAAAGTTTTCCATGTCTCTTTTCATTCAATTCCACAATAAATATCCCGCAAGTCATGATACATCTTAGTGGCTCCTGTATAGATGGAATATCGAGAGCCATGAGCCTCTTCCATGATTATATCCCTTAAAAATCTCACATCTGGCACGAATAACCTTCCTTAGTACCTGAGTACCCCATCCTCCCCTTGGGAAAGATTCATTATTCTTTATAAGGACCAATTTTTTCAACTCTATAATTAGAGGATCACGATGTTACTTAGACTTCACATCCACAACTAAAGATAACTCGGAGTTATGGCAAACCATAAAACCACCCTTTGGAGAGTCTTCTAGTTGGACACCCAACATGGCCAACCTATGAGCCTCCTTCGCTAGCTCTTTTTTATCACGACCAAGAAACTTAACCAATCTCAACAAAAATTCACATTTATTAAACTTAGAAAAAGTTGGTTTTCTGTGAGAACTTGCAAAACTATCCTCAAATGTCTTATGTGATCATTCTCACTCCTAGAGTATATCAAAATGTCATCAACAAGATAATCACAAACAAATCAAGATACTCTATAAAAACATGATTCATAAGGTCCATGAAAGCCGCCGGGGCATTTGTTACACAAAATGACGTAACTAGGAATTCAAAAGTGACCATATCTTATTCTAAATGTTGTTTTCAGAATATCAACCCCCCTCACTATAAATTGGTGATAACTCGAACTCAATTTAATCTTTGAAAAGTAACTTGTTCCTTGGAGTATATCAAACAAGTCATCAATCCTAGGAAGTGGGTACTTATTCTTTATGGTAACTTTGTTGAATTGACAATAGTTGATACACATTCTCAAAAACCCATTGCCACGATCATGGAGCACCCCTAGAAGTAACATGGCATAGTTTAACTCTTGGAGTCCTTATACAAGCCCATAGTTATCATTCATCGCATTTTCATAGGTAAATTTAGCGTAAAATTTAAAACTTTCATCGCACATCATATGCTAGAACATCACTTCCATTATATATATATATATATATATATATATATATAATATCATAATACATAGTTTAAGATTCTAAGTCTCTTTGTCATCTTAGACTCATCATCATTAGAGTACATTAGGGACACGACCCTTACAACATAAATCATAAGTAAACTAATACAAGACTTTACATTAAGGCATGATATAGGAATTCGTTGAACTTAAGGATTCCTTTACTTGATCTTGGTAATCACATATCCAGATCCTCACCATTAGAGACATCCATTAAGAATCCATAACCTACACTTTTTATAAAAAGGTAAAGAAGACAGGTGAAACAACAAAAATGCACTAAGTATGACAATCATGCAAAAACATGCATTTAAAAGGAACATTTTACTTTGAAACCATGCATCATGACTTTTGTGAAAAATTCATAAAACTTGACACAGTAAGCATCATAAAATTCACATATTTCATTTAGTGATATACAATAGTCATAATATCCTATAAAACCATACATTAAATTTAAGGCATAATAGGCATCACTCTACACTAAGCTTATATCATGTTACAGTAAGCTCATTTCTTTTTACACTTAACTCTTTTTCCTTCTTATCATCTTAAGTCCCCAAGTAACCCTCTAGTGATTCTTTGTGCAATGTGTAGATAATGTCCCATTACACTCTCCACACTCAAGCATCATCTTAAGGACACAAGAAAACTTGCATACAACCTTCCTTAATCCAACACATACATTCATAGAACCATTTCATATATGAAGACATATAACACACACTTGACTCAATACACTTTATGGCCCACATATAAGAAGTCATTACAAGACCACATACAAGTAAAGACTTCCAACATCATCATATGAAGACAATAATCAACATTAACATATTTGGACTTCACTTCATAAATATATCATGGACCTTACTCATAACCTCAATCTAAGTCTACTTGTGCAATAAAAATGTGAAGTCCCGTAACCTCACATAAACAAATTAAACCTACAAAGACACTATAAGCCTTAGCATATACTTCATACATCAACCATAATACTATAGTCAACTACATTCTCACCAAATATGAACTTAATCATATAGTAAATGTGACAACATTATGCATACAAGGTAAGACCCCATAATATAGACTCATACTGACTCATACAATGCATTTCATTTTACAATAAGTAGATAAAACTACAATGTCATGCATAAGGACATAAACATAATCATATACATTAGAAAACCTTCCTAGAACTCCCCTCAAGATCTACTTTTGAAATGCATAGGTAAAGTCCCATACCCTCAAATACACTAAGCAAATTCCCTTAGGTTATCCTAGTTAGGGTCCTAACTTTACTTCCATTGACCTTTTTACTTTAGGAAAACTATAGTCTTAACCGACAATAAGAGCATGGGTGCTACACAGAATCTGGTGTTATAGAGCCTTACACCAATGGAAGGTGCTCTACTTTGCCTATTTAGAACATTAACATCATGCTAATATATTAGGTGATATCACTTGCTAGATTCTATGGGGCAAACACAGTTTATGGAACTTGGAGGTATATATGGAAACCCTCTTTATGACTATTAAAGCATTTTAGTTACCCTATTTATGCCTGTAGAGGCATTATAGTTATCCACCTCGTGAGCACTATAATGAACAAGACTTCCCACATTGGGAAGGGGCACCACTCATCTAAGTTCACTCGGTGCTAAACTAAGTTACTTTTATTGAAAAAACCATTATTATCATTACTTTATAAAAAATAGGCTTAGGAGAGTTATCTCCTCATATGCTTAGCTCATAGTTAATAGAGGAGAGTTCATCAACCTAAATCATGTGAGTAGTCCTTTCATATTGACATAGAATGTGTAAAGAACCATATAGATTAGGGTACCCTTAAGAACACCTTTCAAGCGCCCCTCTATTTACTAGATCATCATACACGTGTGTGTGTGCATACATGTGAGCAAATCTTTAACTTAACACCTTTAGACCACACATATTCATACTTAACTTTATTGATGATTAGGGGTATATGTGTAACTACGTGAGCAATACTTTCACATAAACACATTCAGACACTATGCATATTCATAACATACTCATGAATTCATGTTCATGTAAATAGATCACAAACCTAGGAACTATCCTATCAAGACACACATGTGCAATGCATAGACAAGGTCCCATACACCTTTCCATAATAGTACACCTATCAAGTCATCCTAGTTAAGGAATAAATAACTTACATCATCGACATATACTTTAAATGCATAGTAGTAAATGTTAGTACATATGAGAATAACCTTTCATTAGACACCAAAAACCTATACTATTTGTAAGAATGCATAAAGTGTAAGTGTGTGTACATTGGTCAACATGATCACATAATGGATATCAACAACATATAAAGGCAGCCACCCTATTAGGAACACAATGCACATTGAAACATAGACCACACAACACATACTATCATAGGAGACAAGATAACTTCAACACTTGCATTCAAGACTCCTAACATTATCTAATCACACCGTCATGTAATGTTACATAGGTAAGGGGTCATTCACAATTTATACTTCATTATTAGCAGCATATAGACCACACATAAGATTCCAACATACTCACAACATTAGCAACACAACCTACATCATAAACTACAATAGAAACTAGGCATAAGCTTCACATAGTGTGATCATCATAACCACCCATTCATATATAATCAATTTGACTTAAAGGACATAATCTACACACACACACACACACACACACATATATATATATATATTGACAACAAGTAATCACCGCCACTATAAGTGGACCATACCACACAATGGTATACAAGACCAATCATCTAGAAATTCTATAGGAAAAGTAAAGAAAGTAGGTGATCTTACAAATTCATCAACCTTTGATCACCATTGATCAGTACTCATATTTCATCAAAAATTAACGTATAGGGTTGTAGCTTAATGTATATTAACAAAAACGAAATCACGCTTCATCTATCCTAGAATTAAGATTACATTCTATACATTGCATTATATCTATAGTGGATAGAAGAACATAGATCAATCTTACCAAAAATCCTTGCTTTAATCATCATTGATCAATACTCACAATTCATCATTAATAAAATAAAGGGCAGTATCTAAAGAGATGACAACCTAAACAGAATCATACATCAATTGCCCTAGAATCGAGATCATATAAGTGCTCTGCATTACCAATCAATAGAGGATAGAAGAACATAAGTCAATACTAGAAAATCTTCAAACCTTGATCCATATTACATCCATCACACATAATTCATAATCAATTTACCTGATAGGCAGTAGATACAAACAATTCAACATGCTAGAATCATAATCCAATCAACACATAATCAATATCACCAATGCCCAATTTGAGAATTGGAGGGAACATGGGTTCATCATCAATTGGATTTCCATTCACTTTACAATCAGTACATTAACATCAATTCATCATAACAAAGCTTTTGTTAACATTTTGAGAAAGAACCCATGGATAGATTTGAAGATTCAAGGTTTGATAATGAATTTTCATTTAAAACATTGGAAGGAACTCCTAGGAAGAAAGGTTGGATAAGGATGAAGGATCAGCATAACTCACTATATGAGAAAAACCATGAAAATTTCATGAAGAAACCATCACAATCAAATCTACAAGCTGTTATTAAGCTTCATCTCCAATGGAGGTTTCTATAGTTTTTTTTTAAATTTTGAGGGATGTCTAATTTTGAGAAGATGAATTGGGGATGGGTTTTGTATTTTTAACTAACTAAGTATACCCAAAAATATCTAAATAAACCTCCTAGGGTTAGGTTAGGACGTGGTGTCAATTTTCCATTCACCCCTTAATGAAACAGTTCGCCTGGCTGTGATATTGTAGGCTGCATCGATGCCACTATCGACGACCTGTAGTCCCAACGACCGAACGTACCATTTGGCCATCGTTGGGTTTGAGTCTTGTCAACTGGATTGAGACTTCACCAGGATAAGTGTTGAATCACGCCTCCCATATCATACGCTCAAATTTACTTCTCGAAAAGAAGTATAAGAGGTCGTATCAAGTAAAGAACCCAACTATGAGGTTGGGATCGATCCCACGAGAAAAAATATTTAGACTTAACTTTAATCTATTATTACGTCAATTTAGTCAAGTTATTTCCAAGAAACAAGTTACTAAAAGGGGGGTTTTAATCAATAACTGTAATTAACTATTTCTAAGTAGATAAGTAACAGGTTCAAAGATTTGATTTATTATCAAGTAATAATAGTAACTAGGGCTTAAGTGTTCCCTACAGGTTCATAACACGACAATTCTAGCTATAACAATCCTTTCCTAGTATCCTCCACGCAATGTGGTAAGTTATGTATTCCTTATTCCTTGGTCCGGCAACTAGGAAATTTCACTCCGCACCTTGGTCCGACTATGTGTGTATATTTTACTAAACCTTACCTTTACCTTATATTATGCATCCCAATCGTTGTTTGGCTTACATGCTACTTCGCACCAACAGACACTAGCCTATTAGATAGTGTATAATAAATCTACGTTGATAATTCTTTTCTAATTATCTACCTCCTTGGTCCAAGTAGCAACAAGGCGAGTTCTAAAGCGTGCACTCATTTTAAAAAGACTTCTAAACGAAAGAATTATAAATACATGCAATACACTATTCGAGAATTGTTATATTAGCTAGGTTTTACCTTGTTATTTACCCATGGTTCCCATAACACCATAACCCTTGTTATGGAGTTTAGCTACCCATGTTAATAATCACATAATTCATATTAATTAGATAAGAATCCATGCACTTACTTTGATGAGATTGAAGAAAATCTAGAAGATTACTTGAATTAATCTAAAACTTGCAACAAACGATTCCGGAAAATAAAGTAATTTTCACAAAATCCCAATATTCAACACTTAGAACAATAAAACTAGAAAATATCCTAGATTCTAACCCTAAAAATGAGGTTTTACAAGTATTTATAATAATAGAGTCCTAACAAAAGAGGGAAATCTATTTGAGGAAAATATTCCAAAAAACGCATCTGAGTGGATGACTGGAGTGATAGTCGAGGCCCTCCATCGTTCCAATCATAACTCTTTCTTCTGCTTCTTTCTTAAGTAACTTTCTATTACCATTGACGGACATGGATGGCGATCCATTGCATGCACGACGATCCGTCAATGTCTTCCATTCTTCCATACTTAGAATCTTTTGGAGATGAGTACTGGGGCTACTTTCTGTTAACATTGATGGATTTGCACCATGGTCCGTCGTGTCTATAACGGTCCGTAGAGATCCTCTGTAGCCCCACAATTGGTTAGAATTCCCCAACTTCCTTTAGTAGCCTTTTTCTTCGTATGACGGTAGTCACGTACGGACCGTCGAGATCACGACGGACCATCAAGATCTTGACAGACCGTTGATGGCTCCGTAGGTCGTCACTTGTCTAATTTTTGACACAACTCTCCCACTTTCTCCTTTTGGATAGATTTCCTGCAAACTAAGAGAAAACTACATTAAAGCCAATACAAAAAGGCCTTAGACACACACTAAATTTAAGGAAAAAACATTGAAAGTACCATGAAACTGCGGTACATCAAAACCCTCCATTTAAATTCGTTGTTTGTCCTTAAGATACGCACTATGACTTACCACCAAATCTTTATACAAAAGTATCCTTATTTTAGCCTTTTAAATTGGATATCAATCCTGATTTTTTTCAAATTGATTTATGCATGTTATCACTATTAGGCTTTTTCATGTGGATCAGACCATGACAGAATCACCATACACCGACACCTATCCTCATTGATCTCTCACTGAGGTACCAATTATTTGGGTATTGCAACTACTATCCTCAGTTCAAAACAACATCCTTATTTTTCACACAATGATTTCAGTTTGAGTATAAGGATTATTTTTCGACACTCACTCTCAGGGAAACTTCTCACCTCATTTATACCTGTTTCCATATGCTTGCCCTTATTTCACTGCTTTAAGTTTACGATAATGCACTCTTAGAATAACGATAGGACTTTTTTAGCTTCTAACGTAGGCTCAAGATTAGGTAGGGTACATTTAGATATATTTTAGTGACTTGTTCCCCTCCTTGACATAACGTCTAGGCATCCTACCCTTTTATTATTTTATTCTGCTCTTTTTCTCAATTTTCTTTAACCTTGCTATTTTCCCTTTTTTTCCTTTTGGATAAGTGACGCTTCTCTTTTCTTGTATTATTTTTAATTTTCAATTTTTCTTCTTTACTTTAAACTTTTCTTGAGTCACTTTTCTTTTGTTGTTTCTCTCTTTATTCTTTCAACTCCAATTTTTTGAGTATTTCTCATAATAGCCACCCTCAACTTATGGCTTTGCCATGAGTAAAGGTACATAATACACAAAGTTGGGTCAAGGCCATGACAAGGTTGTTTTCTGCATTAACCATCCTCAACTTATGCTTTTGGCATAAGATGAGGTGCACATGTCCAAGGAGGGACCAGGACCAACACATTGTTCCCACAAAAGATCATCTGGGGTGAAAAAGAAAGGTCTATTTTAAGCTCAAATCATTTGGATCAAGAATGTATTAATTTTATTCATTTTTTCTATTATTTAGGATAAAGATTTGCTATATTGAAAAAGGGCCTATGATCCTTTTGTAATTGTCTATTACGACTTACTTTTAGCAGGACTAACCAGGCAAGTTGTATCTCAGTACAAACAGTGGACTATTCAAATTTTACTCACACTCACTTGACATCTCATTACTCTACCAAATTATCAGAAACCTTGTTAGAGTCTTAGATTTAGGGTCATGGAGTGGTGTATCTCTATGCCATTCTTAAAGCCACATATTTATCAGTTACTGTGCCTAGTCATGCAACATTTTCTTTAAATTATGATATCATTTTGTTTAGCCATCATGCTTCAAATTCTATTTCTATAGTATGTACAAAAGATACCAACATGCTGGTTCAACAATAAAAATAACCAGTCTCTTGGGGGAAAAGAACACAAGCAAGTAAACCCCAAGAGAGGATCGTGAATTAGGCTACTTAGACTTCACCCTAGCACTCACTTTCCATTTACCCCACTCCCAACAAAAAGACATTAAATTTCCCCAATGCATAAAAGTATATAAAATAAGGTGGTAGGTGAAGCAAAACTGAGACGCAAAGCACCGGCGATCAACAAGCTCGCGGGTCCGATTGCCCGAAACCTGCTCCATATGTAGTCGGGAAACCCTAAGTAGTGTCCTCTACAACAACAACTTTTACAGTAGTGAAATCTCAGCCACATAAACTCTGAAGCTAGACCCTCAGCAACCAACTCTATATCCCTCAACTGGCAGGCCTCCTCATCAATAAGCGAGGCTCTCCTTGCAGCTTCCAACTGAAGGAGCTCTTTCTTCCAAGACCGGGGCTCCTCTTCATATATAGCATGGTGCCTCTTGGCATTCTCTCATGGTGCAGGTGGTGGCATTGTGGAAGTGGAGAACAACGTAGCCAACACTGTGTCCTCAGCACGCTCTACAGAAGGGGCCTCAGACTCCGGCACTCAAGCCTCTAGTATAGTATCTAAATCTTCTCTAAGAATCTCCACAGCAGCCTGGGGAGCCGTCACATCAACTATAGGGGCTGGTCGGTCAAGAATCCACAGCTCAAAAACGTTTAAGCACTGGTGGACCTCCATTACCTTCCGCTCAGTGTGTGGACCCTAGCTAGAGGGACCAGTGTAGCAGATGGGATAGAGCAGGAGAAGCTTAGAGCAGTGCTGCCACTCGGGATAGACTCGACCAGAGTGGTATCGGTAGGATCAGATGTAGCCGGATTATCCCCTTAGTCCTTCTATACCGTGGCAGCCATGTTCTCACCTAGGGGCTGCACCTCTATACAAGGACCTCTTTTGGGAGCCAACTCATTGGCCTCATTCCGAATGAGGACAATATCTATTATGCCTCACAGGGTCTTGAGCACATCAATGTTCCACACAGTCACTCCTGCTAACCTGCATAGAGCAAAAACCATGTACGGGAAAAGGTAAGTAGTAGTGACCTGCATGATCCCAAGTGAAAATATTATCAGTAGCACTGCATAATCCAAGGTGATAATATTATCAGCAGCACTGGGGGAAAGGTAGCGTCGGACCAGTGGCCACAAAAACTTGGCTGTAAAGGTCAGATTAGCCTTCTTGATACTTTCCTTGGGCTTTAGCTCCCAATTGTAGGCCTCACCATTGATAGAACAGTACTGTGCAATCCACCTCTTGGTGGTCACTCACAACTTTGGCTCATGCTGGAACTGACCATCTTTAATCAACTTCAACCGATAGTCAAACTCGGCGGTGAGAGGTGTCCGAGTGGAATCAACATCCTCCCCATAGAGATACCTGTGGATGGCTTACTAGGAAATGTCAACCCACTTGCCGCGGACATGGACGTAATCAAAAGGAGCATGTTTGGCGGGGGCTTCCCGCCTGGCAAGCTGAGATCGGAGAGTTTCCACATAGGAGGCGTAGAAATCTCGGACCATCTCCTCATTGTAGCGACCTACATCTCGAGCCGTCCACTCTAGCTGATGACTGGTGAATAGTTCATGAATAGCCGGCATGGTAGGGAGACTCCCCGTAAGGAACCGCCACTCTAGTGTCAGGGTCCGGGTCATGACTCCCTTGTCGTTCGACAGCTTGAAGACGGTGTATACATGATATTTCCCCGCAACACACCACTGGTTGGGCTGATCAGCAACCGAGGCGGGGATGCCAGTCTGGGGTGCTAGAGTAGAGCCAACACTATCAGCCTTATCAGATGAGGCATACTGGGATGCGGTGGCGGGAGCAAAGGCCTCCTCAGACCCGGAGACCTCCTCAGGACTAGACTATTCCTCAGAACCGAAAGCATCCTCGGAGCCAGATGCTCCCTCAGTCTGTTCAGCAGACTCTGAAGGTGTGCCAATCAGTATGTGATCCTCTTCTGACTGGAAGGTAGTGACTACGCCGGGTGCCACCCTCGTGGGCGTGGCTCTAGTGGAACGGGCAGCAGGGGTAGGAGTGCGGATGCTTGCTGACACGTACTCTGGGTTACGCTCATCATCTGAGACTATGATAGCCGGTTCGACAGGGCGACTGACTTGGAACGCCCTCGTGAGTAGACACTTTCCTGTTTAGGTGCCTTTTCTACTCTCAGAGAGAAGTAGTTAGAACCAAATGAAGAAGTAAAGCATAGAAAAGAAATGCTAGTGCAGAAGTACAGAGTGCAGGACGGACCCATTGACGGTCTATCGTAGATGGTTCATCATGGGGTCCATCGAGGATCACTAAGAATAAATTTTAAAAATGTCAGAAACAAAGATTGTAATAGTGTCTACAGTTGTGCAGGACAGACTATCAAAGGGAGGATGATCCTTCATAGGGTCCATCGAGAGACACTTAATATAAATTTTAAAAACGTTATAAACAAAGGTTATGAGAGTGTTGACGGTTGTGAAGACGGACCGTCGAAGGAACAATGATACATCAAAATGGTCAATAAAGGGACAGTTAGAGTAAACTAAGGATGGTAGGGATGAAAACCCCAACGGCGGTCCGTCGAGGGACCGACGGTCCATTGACGGGGTCTCGTACTGACTTTCAGGGAATAGAGTTTTGCAGCCAAACTTTCATACCCTATCATACTTATTTGAACTATTCTTGAAGCCTAAGGTAACTATATTTACCTAGCATCCCATCATCCTCAGGGCATGCATTTTCCTAGTTTTTACATGCAGTTTCGATAGCCTATCAAACCCTAGGTAAGGAACACAATCACGCAAATATAGGCTGTTTTTTATAGTACACCCATATCCCTTTCAATTTCAGTGTTCTAAGGGACTGAGGAGATTTGTGTGGTTTTTTTTAGCATGAAACATGGTCAAAAATTAAGTAGCCAAAAAGTTAGACATCATAGTAATCAGGAATATTAACAAAAGCTAATCTAAGCGGAGCAGAATATCATACCTGACAACTGTAGTAGAGGAATAGGAGTATGACTTCTAAGAGTTGAACAACGGCAACAACCACCACGAACACCGACCGGCAATGGAATGAAGAAACTGGGAGAATTTGGGAGAGAAAGGGACAGTGGGAATTTGGGGCAAATGTGGGAAATCAGAAGATGAAGAGGGAATAAGAGTTAATGGTGATGAAGTGGGGGAAAATGGTAGGAAATGAGGAGAGAAACAGTTATGAGGGGTTATGTGAAGACGTGGGAATTTGAAATGTTTAATACTTTTAATATTCAGCCGGACGGGTAGGGTCGGGTCGGTGGGTAAAGACGCGACGATTCCCTATCGACGGACTGTAACAGGGTTGACGGTCCATCATGGGGGACCGTCGAGGGTAACCTAACTTGGACAATTTGAAAAACATACCTGGGCATGACGTATCACACCGACGGTCCATCGATGACACGACGGTCCATCTATGGTTTCATCGATGGGTGCAGCAAACCAATTTTTTAGCAAATTTCTTCTGATTTGATACCTGCACATTGAACACGCATTAAGATAATCTTTTTGTATTTTCTGGATACTTTTTGGACACACGCCCTAATCTATGCTCTAGACCAGACTATAAATGAAAAAGAAAAAAGCAGTTAGTCGGAACATTAAATAAATAAAAGCAAAAATATTGCAACTATGCCTAAAGATTCATAAAAAACATATAGTTGGCTAGAGGATACATATTGGATTGCCTCCGAATTAGTGCTTGATTTAAAGTCACGGCACGATGGAGGGCTCTTGTATACTCAGACTTAATGAAGATGGCATTCCTTGATCACTTTTTTCGCCATTTAAGCAAGTCCTAGATATATTTTGATTCTCTGCCATTCATCTTGAACCTCACACCCTCCTTGTTCTCCATCTCAACCTCACCATGAGGGAATAGTTAGGTTATCAAATAGGGACCGGTCCATTTGGACTTGAGTTTGCTCGAAAACAAACACAACTTAGAATTGAACAAAAGCACCAAATCCAGACTAAAAAATTACAGTTCTCAATCTTTTGGTCATGGTACTTGTTCATATTTTCTTTGTAAAGGGATGAACTTTCATATGCCTTCAAGCAAAATTCATCAAGCTCATTCAACCGGTTTAACCTATGTTCCGCAGCCTCATTCCAATCCATTTTCAACTTCTTCATTGCCCACATGGCCTTATGCTCTAATTCAACCGGTAAGTGACAAGCCTTCCCATATACAAGTTGGTATAGGTGACATACCTATGGGAGTCTTGTATGCTGTCCGGTAGGCCCAAAGAGCATCATCAAGCCTTCTTGACCAATCTGTTCTACTAGCATTCACCGTTTTTTCCAAAATTTGCTTAATCACCCTGTTTGACACCTCAACTTGCCAAATAGTTTGAGGATGGTAAGGAGTGACCACATCATGGTGAACCCCATACTTTTCCAATAATCCCTTAAAAGCTTGTTGCAAAAGTGAGATCCCCCATCACTAATAATAGCCCTTGGGATGCCAAATATGGAAAATATGTTGTTTTTCAATAATGCGGCGACACTCTTCCCTTCATTATTCGCGTGTGCAATAGTTTACACCCATTTAAACACATAATCGACTGCCACAAGAATGTACTTCATGCCATTAGAACTCACAAAGGGCCCATAAAGTAAATTCCCACACATCAAACAACTCAATCACAAAAATGGGGTTTAGAGGGAGATCTTGCTTTCACGAAATGCCACTGTCGCTTTGGCATCTATCACATGCCTCGGTGAACTCATGAGCATTTTGGTGGATGGTTGGCCAATAGTAACCACATTGCAAGATCTTGCGAGCACTTCGAATACCACTATGATTCTCACCTACAGGCGAAGAATGACATGCCTCCAAAACACTCAACATCTCAATTTCCAGCACATAACGCCGAATAAGCCTATCAGCACAAATCCTATATAAGTATGGCTCATCTCACAAGAATGTTGCCACATCATGCATGAACTTTTTCCTTTGATGAAATGATAAGTTTGGTGGGATGATATCACTAGTTAGATAATTCACGAAATCTGCGAACCATGGGATCAAGTCTTGGGAGGCAGACAATACATGCTCATCAGGGGAAGAATCATCAATCTCACCCTTTTCACCCAACTCTCTCATTGCTTCATCATCTAATTGGGACAAGTGATCAGCATCTTGATTTTCAGTCTCTCTTCTATCTTTTACCTCAAAGTCGAATTCTTACAATAGTAATACCCAATGAATCAACCTTACTTTCCCATCCTTCTTTTCCATCAAATATCTTAAAGCAGATTGATTAGTATGCGCTATACGTCTAGTACCAAGCAATTAGGAGCGAAATTTCTCGAAAACAAAGACTATTGCAAGGAGCTCTTGTTTAGTCATGGAGTAGTTATTTTGGGCTTCATTAAGGGTTGTACTAGTATAGTAAATGGGATGAAGTATTTTGTCCCTTCATTGTCCCAATAACACACCAAGAGCAACCCCACTCGCATCACACATCACCTCAAAGGGCTTGCTCCAATCCGGAGAAATGATGATAGGTGCAAACACAAACTTTTCCTTCAACTCACCAAATGCCTTAAGATAACATTCATCAAAATGAAACTTATAAAGCAACTTGCACAAGGATGTGCAATCTTTGAAAAATCCTTGATGAACCTCTGGTACAAGCCTGCATGCCCAATAAAACTTCTCACACCTTTATAAAGATAGGTGGAGGAAGTCGCTCTATCACCTCAACTTTAGCTCAATCAAACTCTATACCCTTCTCTGAAATGAGATGACCCAATACAATACCTTCTTTCACCATGAAGTGAAACTTTTCCCAATTTAGAACAAGGTTGCAATATTAACACCTCTTAAGAACCTCGGACAAATGACTCAAACACCGCTCAAAGGATTCACCAGCCATTGACAAATCATACATAAATACCTCAATAGTGTCCTCCACCATATGAGAGAATATTGACATCATACATCTATGAAATGTGGCTGGTGCATTACATAACCGAAATGACATTCTCTTGAACGTGAAGGTTCCAAAGGGACAAGTAAAGGTTGTTTTTTCTTGATCTTCTGGTGCAATAGAAATCCGATTATAACCCGAATAGCCATCAAGTAAACAGTATCACGCCTTTCCTGCAAGTTTATCTAACATCTGATCCATGAAAGGCATAGGAAAATGGTCCTTCTTAGTCCATGCATTTAATCTCTGGTAATCCATACATACCCTCCATCTAGTCACCGGTCTCATTAGAACAAGCTCATTTTTCTCATTGGGGACCACAGTCATTCGCCCTTTCGTAGGTGCACACTGAACAGGGCATACAAAACTACTATCGGCAATTGGATATATCACTCTAGCATCCAACCACTTAATGATTTCCTTCTTTAGTACCTCTTGCATAGGTGAATTTAAATGTCTCTGGTGCTCAATACTTAGCTTATTATTGGGCATGAGTTGGATTTTATGTGAACAAATCACGGGAGAGATCCCAATAATATCCGCAATAGTCCAGCCAATAGCTCTTTTAAACCTTTTTAACACCTCCACCAAACTCTCAACTTGATGCACATTCAAATATGATGCAATAATTACCGGAAAAGTTTCACCTTTTCCCAATAATACATACCTCAGATTAGGTGGTAGAGCCTTAAGTTCTATTTTTAGAGCCTCCTCTATAGATGGTTTTGCAGGTGGAGACTCGCAATTCTTCATATCTAACTCCAACTTCTTTGGTTTAAATCGAACATCACCTCGATCAAGTGCTGCGACCAATGACATATTCTTTTCAATACAATCACTATCAAAATTCCTGATCACTTCCGCTAGTGCTTCTACACCTAGACACTCTTTTATTTGTACCTCAGATTACTTTCAACTCTGTAAGACATGGAAGATATCGACTGGATCTCAGCACTCTATCTCATGGACCTACAAATGTTGAAAGTCACTTCTTCATTGTTCAACCAAAATTTCATTTGCCCTTTCTCCATATCAACCAAGGCTCTACCCGTAGCAAGGAATGGCCTCCCAAGGATAATAGGAACCTCAAAATCAACATCACAATCCAGAATCACAAAATCGGCCAGAAATATGAATGACTCCACCTTTACTAGCACATCGTAGAGTATCCCAATAGGCCTCTTTACCGTTCTTTCGGCCATCAGCAGCCGCATCGCAGTGGACTTTGGGCCACCCTAACCCAAGTTATTATAAAAATATAGAGGCATGAGATTTATACCTTCCCCAAGGTCACATAATGCTTTTGCAAAGTGTAATAACCCGATTGTACATGGAATAGTGAAGGAACCCGGATCTTCTTTCTTTTTCACTAGAGACCTCATAGAAATATCATTACAATGCTGCATTCTATTATCATCCTCAAAACTGAAAGATATTTTTTAGTAACTATATCCTTCATGAACTTTGGATAATCGGGCATTTGTTCGAGAGCTTCGATCAAAGGGACATTGATGGAAAGCTGTTTCAACATAGTAATAGAACACGGGTATTTACCATCCTCGGTCGTTTTCACTAACCTCTGTGGAAATGGAAGTGATGGTCTAGGCATGGGGGTGACCTTTTGGTGTACCTCAACTTCTTTCCCTTTTTGTCTTCTAACTCATCACTAACCTCCACTACTTCAACATCACCTCTTATCACATTTTTTACACGAGACAACATAGGTGAGTTAACGGTTTGCTTCCCAACTCTATTTGTGACTGCCATGCAATGTCCATCATTTTTAGGATTTTTGAGAGTATTGCTAAGAATTCCGGGTTGGCAAAGGTTCAAAGTCGAAGAAAAATGGTCTATCTGCAACTCAAGATGCTTGATTGAGATTGCATGTGCATCAACTTTTTGCCCAATACTGACTAAGTCACTCCTCAACTCTTTAGTGTGCTCATCACTAGTATCAAACCTCCTCATCATTTTCTGCAAGATATCCTCAATTCGTGCCACACTACATCCACTATTCCTTGGAGCAACTTCAGGATTTTGAGGTGGAACATAGGGCCCACTCCTATCATTTCTGTTACCATAGTTACCTCGATTGAAGTTGTTGTTGCGGTTGTAATTTCCATCTCAGACATAATGACCCTCTCGGTTGTAATTACCATAGTTCAAACCATGGTTTCCTAGATCTTGGCTCCAATTTTCCTTATTGGAGCTTTGCGCGTTAGAACAGAAACCCCTTGTCTGATCATTTATCACATAAGAGCCCTCCTCATAGTAATGCTCATTAGTTAGTGGTGGTGGTGGTTTAGATAAGTAGTTCACCGCATTTACCTTTTGTGAAACCCCAGTGACATTTTTCAACACCAACCCAAGCCCAATTCTCATTTGAGCGATTTCCTCACAAATAGCTTTTGTGGCTGGGTTGTGCACGAATTGCACTTCAAAGGTGTTTCTCCCAGTATCTGACTTCCTAGTGCTACAAACTCTATTATTTTAGGAGATTTTCTCCAACTTCTTAGCAATCTAAGCATAAGGACACTCCCTATAAGAACAACCCGCTATCGTATCCAGTACTGCATTACTATTATCATCCTGTCCTCGATATAAGTATTTTTACAGTGACTCATTATTGATGCGGTGATTCAAAACACTTCTCAAGAACGAGGTGAACCCATCCCAAAAACTACAAACAGATTCTCCTGGTAGTGCCACAAACATGTTCAATCTATCTTTGTGGCTTAGCTTCTTAGACATCGGGTAGTAACGTGCTAATAACACATCCCTCAGTTTATTCCTAGTGTAGATTGAGTTATAGGGGAGTTAGGTAAACCATATAGCGGCTTCTCCCGTCAGTGAGAGAGGAAACACTCTCAACCTAATTACGTCCATATTCAAATCAGGTCTCCCTACACAAATCTTACACACCGAACTCACTTAGCGATGAGAGAATGTGGATCCTGAGAAGGTAGCCCAAAACACAAATCTCTAGCGGCCAACATTTGGATCAGACTACTAGTTACCATTAATGTATTGCCATGTGGTAGGTAAGGCAAGAAAAGTGGCCCGTCAGAGTCAGTAATATTATCATATCCCCTATAATACTCCTGAGGGCATAGAGCGGGAGGTTGACTCCGTATTTCACTTTCCCCACGATTTTCAAGTAATAGTTGGTGATGAGCATCACCTGATGGTGGAAGCTCCGGGTTTTTATCTTTATCGAGAATACCTTAATTTTGATTCATTTTGTGTAGTGTACGCTCTAGTTTGGGGTCGGGTGAGAGTATTGGTTCTCCTATACTCCGCGTACTTGGCATACACGGAAGTTAGATCTTCAAGAAACAAAAACAAAAAAGAAAAACTTAAATCAGGAAAATGTTGACTAAACTTTGGTAATAAGCTTAAAGTTAATCTAAGAGACACTTTCCCCAGCAGCGGCACCAAAATTTGATAATCTCAAAGTTACTTCTCGAAAAGTAGTATAAATAGTCGTATGAAGTAAAGAATCAAAGGTTGGGGTCGATCCCTCCATGAAAATGATTTAGATTTAACTTTAACCTATTATTACTTCTATTAAGTCAAGTCCTTTCAAAGAAACAAGTAACAAAAAGGGGGTTTTAAGCAATAACTATAATTAACTATTTCAAAGTAAATAAGTAACAAGTTCAAATTTGATTTTATCAGTAATGATAGTAACTAAGGCTTATGTTTTCCCCACTAGTTTATAACACGCTAATTCTAGCTACAACAATCCTTTCCTAATATATTGTATGTAAAGTGGTAAGTTATGTATTTCTAATTCCTTGGTTTGGCAACTAGTTGGTACGACTACGTGTGTATGCTTTACTAAACCTTACCTTTACCTCATATTAAGCATCATAATCGATGTTTGGCTTAGTTGTTACTTGGCACTAACCGACACTAGCATATTAGATAGTTTATACGAAATCTACGTTAATAATTCTTTTCTTATTACCTAACTCATCGGTCCGACAAGTAGCAACAAGGAGAGTTCTAATGCGTGCACTCGTTAAAAGGACTTCTAAACGAAAGAATTATCAATATATGCAAGACACTATTCGAGAATTGTTATTTTAGCTAGGTTTTACCTTGTTATTTACCCATGGTTCCCACAACCCTAGCTATGGAGTTTAGTTACCCATATTAATAATCATACAATTAATATTCATTAGATAAGAATTAATGCACTTACTTTGATGAGATTGAAGAAAATCAAGAAGATCACTTGAATTAATCAAAAACTTGCAACAAACTATTCCAGAAAATAAAGTAATTTTCACAAAATCTCAATATTAAACACTTAGAACAATAAAACTAGAAAATATCCAAGAGTCTAACCCCCCAAATGAGGTTTTTACAAGTATTTATGATAATGGAGTCCTAACAAAAGAGAGAAATATATTTAAGGAAAATATGCCCAAAAAACGCATCTAAGTCGACAACTAGGGCATTTGACCGTCGAGGCCCTCCGTCGTTCCATACCTAACTCCGTTTTTTGATGCTTTCTTCACTAACTTTCTGTTACCATCAATGAAAATGGATGACGATCCGTTGTGTCTATGAAGGTCCTCCGATGTCTTTTGTTCTTCCATACTTTGAATCTTTTGGAGATGGGTACTGGGCTACTTTCTGTACATTGACGGATATGAAGGACAGCCCGTCGTGTCTATGATGGTCCATCGATAGCCTCCGTAGCCCCACACTTGGTTAGAATTCTCAAAATTCCTTTATCAGCCTCTTTCTTAATATGACGCTTGCCACCTATGGACAGTTGAGATCATGACGGACCGTCGATGGCTTTGTAGGTACTTTAGCAATTTTAGCATAATTCTCTCGCATTCTCCTTCTGGACAAATTTCCTGCAAACAAATAAAAAACTACATTATAACCAATACAAAAAGGCCTTACACACACACACTAAACTTAAGTAAAAAGATTGAAAGTACTGTGAAACCACGGTACATTACCATGAGGCATAGGTACACCTAGGAGGTGTCATTCAAGGCCGTTGTTTGACATTGCCGAGGAAATACCTAGGTAGTGTTTGGTGTCCTTCTTGAGTGCCTTTTGCAGGGCCCTTGGGGTATCGTACTTGGAAGTTTCAAACATAAATAAACAAATTAACATATGAAGAACTTTCCATACCTGTTTGAGAATTAAACAGCACTCGCAACACATCCAAATGAGCTAGGCACACTCAAATCACACATGCACATCTTAAGGGCTAACATTCAAACTTCTTGGACGTTCTTGGATATTTGACTTTCAAATGAATACAAATCAATCATACATGATTTAAAGCCATTAATTTACATGTTAACAAACTTATAGGAACATGTGAGGCTCTAGACATCCTAACTCTTTTAGAGGGTCTTACACCCATCCTTGTTCTTCACAAATAACACTAGAGCACCTCTAGGAGATATGCTTGGTTGATAAAACCCTTATCTAGAAAATTGATGAGTTGAGATTTTAGTTCTTTCTACTCAGACGGGGCCATCCGATAAGGAGGTTTTGAAATAGGTTGTGTATCCGGCATTAAGTATATGCCAAAGTCAATTTCCTGTATGGGAGGAATTCCGAGCAAGTCATCGGAGAAGACGTTCGGATATTGCCTCACTACGGGTAATAAATCTAGGGGAAGGACCTTGGATTCAAGATCCTTAACCATTACTATCTTACATAAAACATTTTGCGATCAACTTGCAAGACTTTAGATACGAAATGATCTTACCTCTAGGATTTGAGTTTCCTCCCTTCCACTGAAAAATGGGTTCATTTGGAAATTTAAATTTGACTACCCTTGTCCTACTATCAATAGAGGCAAAGCAAGCATGAAACGAATGTATTCCCAATATAACATCAAAGTTTAGCATATCAAGTTCTTCAAGTCAACTAGTGTAACTCTATTGGGCAATGTAATAGGCCAACCCTTACAAACCTTTTTAGCCACCACGAAATTAACCTTTGCGGTAACAATGAAAAGGGTTCATTTAAAATATCGGGAAGTATGTCAAATTTCATGACTACAAAAAGGGGTCACTAAAGACAATGTGGCACCGAGATCCAACAATGCATATACATCAAAGGAAAATAATTTACATACTAGTAACCACATCAGGAGAGATTTGGGGCATTTGCTTGGGAGTGAGAATTTTCCCTTACTTGAGCTTTCATCGAGGGGGAATCTCTCTTTATGTGACCACTCTCTCCACAACCATAGAAATAACCCGTGCCAACTAGAAACTTACAATCATGTTTTCTACCACATTTTGCACAAAAAGGCTTCTCAACGTAAGAACTATGACTTTTCCCATCTTGTGCTTGGGAGTAGACACCTTAATATTGTTGAATCTTGGAGTATTAAGAGGGCCTTGATTGGAAAAACTATTTTAACCTAGGTTTGTATTGAACCTCAAATATAGTCTTAGGAGAAGTCCCATCTTCGATTCTTACCTTCTTCAACTCCTAACAAACTTGCTTAAGCTTTTTCTCCTCAATGTATTCGGAATTAACCATGAGATGAGAAATGTCCATGCTAGGAATCAATAGAGCCGAGCTACATTAATTAACCACAAGGACGGATATCTCCATAACAAATTTGTTCATCTAGTCATAGAATCTGTAACGACCTGTTTAGTCGTTTGAGCAGCAGATTTTATTTCTGGAAAAACAGGCTGAGGCGACGAACCCAACGACGGACCGTCATGGGCACGACGGACCGTCGCAGGGTCTCGTTTCAAAACACTTAGAAAATCTGAAATTGGGTACTGAAAATCGACTCTCTCAACTTTGTAACGGAGTGGCAGGACGGACCGTGCCAATCAGTACAGTAGGTTATTGGATAGACTCAGTGTTACCATTTCATTTGCTAAATCAATAGTATCTGAAAATGGAACAATTGAGTTTGCTACGGACCGTCACAGGCCATTCACCCAAAATCAAGTTTCTGAACTATGCGACGGACAGCAGGACGGAACGTCGCAGGCGCGACGGCTCGTCACAGTTTTCATAATCCCAGTTGGAGTCGGATTTCTGGTTTAGTTTTAAGGGACGTTTTTGACTATTCTTGCCTTAATTATAAAGTTCATGGGTTTATATTAATAACTCAAATTCTTGGGGGTTAAAAGAGGTAACCCTAAGTTAATTAGTGGGGTATTATTGCCATCTTTTATTCTTAATTATATACTAATTAGGGTAAAAGAAAGAGGGTTTGAATAAAGAAAATAGAAAGAACAAGAGAAAGAGAGAGAAAGTTGAGAGAGAGAGAGAATCGAACGAGAAGGGAGAAACAAAGCTTTGGGAAAATTCTTGCTTGATTCAATTCTTCGGTGGAGGTAGGTTATGGTTTTCATGATTCATAAGTAAACTCTTAATAGTGAATGATATGTATTGGTAGTATTGTAAACCCTACTATATGCTTAATGGTATGTTTGCATGAATATGATTATGTGATTGTGATAAGATAAGCATGATGAAAATATTGAATCCAAAATCTTGAAAAGAAACTTTAATATACATTATTAATGATGATGCCTTGGAATAGAAGAAGGCTTGATGAATTAAAGTAATGGGATTGATGATGCCTTGGAATAGAGAAGGCTTGATGATTTACAGAATGATATTAGTGGATCGGAGTGTCACGTTCCGACACATAGTATTAGTGGATCGGAGTGTAACATTCCGACACATAGTATTAGTGGATCAGAGTGTCACATTCCGACACATAGTATTAGAGGATCGGAGTGTCACATTCCGACACATAGTATTAGTGGATCGGAGTGTCACATTCCGACACATAGTATTAGTGGATCGGAGTGTCACGTTCCGACACATAGTATTAGTGGATCGGAGTGTCACGTTCCGACACATAGAATTAGGGGATCGGAGTGTCACGTACCGACACATGTAGGGGATCGGAGTGTCACGTTCCGACACATGTAGGGGATCGGAGTGTCACGTACCGACACATGTAGGGGATCGGAGTGTCACGTACCGACACATGTAGGGGATCAGAGTGTCACGTTCCGACACATGTAGGGGATCGGAGTGTCACGTTCCGACAGATAGAATTAGGGGATCGGAGTGTCACGTACCGACACAAGAGGAAGAAAGATAATGAATCTTGAAAGATGATAATATAGTCAACTTAATAAACTTAATTCCCAAATGAGTATGGAGGCTTGAGCCCTCATTGATGAACTTGATGGTACTTATTGATGATTATAGTACTTGTTGTTGCTACATGTTTAGTTTTATAATTGATTTACGATAATATTGATATATACTATTCCCTATTTTGAGTTGGCCGATGATATCTACTCAGTACCCGTGTTTTGTACTAACCCCTACTTTTATGTTTTTCTTCTTGTTATTTGTGGAGTGCAGCAAACGTGCCGTCATCTTTGACTCAACAGTAACTCAGGCCAGTCTTCGTCACAGCGGATCTTCAGCGTGAGCTAACGCTTCTAGCTTGGACTGGATCTTCTCCTTCATGTCTTGATGCCTTGAACCTCCGGCATGGACTAGCTTCTTATGTATTTTTAGCTTTTAGAATACTCTTAGTTTAGTCATTTGATCGTAGATGTTCTTGTGATGATGACTTCTAGATTTTGGGGATAATAATAGTTATTGATTTTATTAATGAGTTAAGTCTTCCGCATTACTTTTGTTGATATTATATTGAAATGTTAATGTTTAGATTTGGTTGGTTCGCTCACATAGGAGGGTAAGTGTGGGTGCCAGTTGCGGCCCGGATTTAGGCCGTGACAAACTTGGTATCAGAGCATTAGGTTCGTTGGTGTCATCACACAAGAACAGGTCTAGTAGAGTCTTAAGGAACGGTAAGGGGACGCCTTTACTTTTCCTTGAGAGGCTATAAGACTTTAGGAAAATTTCACTCTTTCATTTTTTCTTTCGTGCTACTACTTGAGTCCAATTGGTATCTAGGCGATACGAATTGGTATCTGACCATCTTCACTCTCTTTCGCAGATGGTTAGAACTAGAGCAACGACTACGCCAACACCAACACCGGACAGACAAGAAACAACTGAGCCAGCCACTGGGGCTGTGGCTTGAGGAAGATTAGCGGCAAGGGGCCGTGGTAGAGGTCGTGGGAGGACGTCCTCTAGAGGAAGAGGACGAGCACCGAGCCCATCTGGTACTAGGGTGGTGACTCGTCCACCGATTGAGGAAGTGATACGAGAGGGGGAGGATGGGGTGAATTAACAAGTGCAAAATGAGGAAATGCCACCCCAACCTACCCCAGAGATGATCAATCAGGTTCTGGCTTATCTTAGCGGGTTATCTGATCAGGGACAGACACCCCTAGTGTTTTCTGCACCAGCACCTCAGGCTCCGGAGGTACAACATGCGGCTACTATGGCTCTCCGCATGGATGTTCCATTGGAAATAGGCACGTTTCCACGTCTGACTACTGGGCCTATAATGACAAATGATCAGCATGAACTTTTCAGTAAGTTCTTGAAATTGAAACCTCCAGTCTTCAAGGGTGCGGAATCGGAGGATGCTTACGATTTTCTGGTTGACTGTCATGAGCTACTACACAAGATGGGTATAGTAGAACGGTTTGGTGTTGAGTTTGTGACTTATCAGTTTCAAGGGAACGCCAAAATGTGGTGGCGGTCACATATTGAGTGTCAACCAACAGAGGCACCACCTATGACTTGGGCCTCATTCTCTAGCTTGTTTATGGAGAACTATATCCCCCGAACTTTGAGGGATAGGAAAAGGTTTCGAAAGGGAGGTGAGTTTAATGGTTCTTACACTTGAGGACAGGGTTCGGGAAGTTACTCAGTCCGACCAATTCAGTCTTCACTACAGACTGTAGTTGGGGGACCACCTCAGACCGGTCAACACTTCTCCGAGGGGCCTATGCTTGACTCCAGAGAATGTTATGGATGTGGGGAGATTGGACATATTAGGAAAAATTGTCCCAGAGAAAGTTATAGACCCCCAATAGCTAGAGGTAGAGGTGGTCATGGTAGAGGCCGTTATTCTGGAGGACGTGGTGGTCGAGGTAATGGTGGTCACCAAAACGGCAGAGGTAATGGGCAAACTGGGGCCAATACATCACAACATGGTAGGGGCAACGGACAGACGAACGATAGGGCCCATTGTTACACTTTCCCTGGGCGGTCTGAAGCAGAGGCATCTGATGCTGTCATCACAGGTAATCTTTTGGTTTGTGATTGCATGGCTTCTGTATTGTTTGATCCTTGATCCACATTTTCTTATGTATCTTCCTCATTTGCTAATGGTCTAACTTTACATTGTGAATTACTTGATATGCCTATTCGTGTTTCTACTCCGGTGGGTGAGTCTGTGGTAGTTGAAAAGGTGTAAAGGTCTTGTTTGGTGAACTTTGTGGGGAGCAACACTTATGTAGATTTGGTTATCTTAGAAATGGATGATTTTGATGTAATTTTGGGTATGACTTGGCTTTCTCCGCAATTTGCGATCTTGGATTGTAATGCTAAGACGGTGACGTTAGCCAAGCATGGGACAGACCCGTTAGTGTTGGAGGGTGACTACACTTCCAATCCGGTCCGCATCGTCTCCTTTCTTCGTGCTAAGAAAATGATTAGTAAAGGGTGTTTAGCTTTCTTGGCACATCTCAAGGATGACACTACCCAAGTACCTTCGATTGAGTCGGTTTCGATAGTCCGCGAGTTTTTGGATGTGATCCCTGTAGATCTTCCTGGTATGCCACCAGATAGGGATATTGACTTCTGTATCGATCTTGAACCGGGCACACGACCCATTTCTATACCCCCTTATAGAATGGCTCCCGCGGAGTTAAGAGAGTTAAAGGCACAACTTCAAGAGTTATTGAACAAAGGCTTTATTAGACCAAGTGCATCTCCTTGGGGTGCTCCGGTTTTGTTTGTAAAGAAGAAGGATGGGAGTTTTCGAATGTGTATAGACTACAAACAACTAAACAAGGTAACCATAAAGAACAAGTATCCTCTTCCCCGCATTGATGACTTGTTCGATCAGTTACAAGGTGCTTGTGTCTTCTCTAAGATTGACTTGAGATCCGGTTATCATCAGTTGAAAATACGGGCAACGGATGTGCCAAAGACTTCTTTTCGAACGAGGTATGGGCATTACGAATTTGTAGTGATGTCTTTTGGTCTTACGAATGCCCTTGCTGCGTTCATGAGCTTGATGAATGGTATTTTTAAGCCATATTTGGACCTCTTCGTGATCGTATTTATTGATGATATATTGCTATACTCAAAGAGCAAGAAGGAACATGAAGAACATTTAAGGATGGTATTGGAAATGTTGTGGGAGAAAAAGCTTTATGCCAAGTTCTCTAAGTGTGAGTTTTGGCTAGATGCAGTGTCCTTCTTGGGGCACGTGGTTTCTAAGGAAAGAGTGATGGTGGATCCTTCTAAGATTAAAAACAGTGAAGAATTGGGTAAGACCCACTAATGTGTCAGAAATAAGGAGCTTTGTTGGGTTAGCTAGCTACTACCGCCGATTCGTCAAGGGATTCTCTTCTATTGCTTCCCAATTAACGAACTTGACTAAGCAGAATGTTCAATTTGTATGGTCGGACGAATGTGAGGAAAGCTTTCAGAAGCTCAAGACTTTGTTGACTACCGCACCTATCCTTACCTTGCCAGTAGAGGGTAAGAACTTCATTGTTTATTGTGATGCATCCTATTCTGGTTTGGGTGCAGTACTAATGCAAGAGAAGAGTGTGATTGCTTATGCTTCAAGGCAATTAAAGGTGCATGAACGTAACTATCCAACTCATTATTTGGAATTGGCTCCAGTAGTGTTTGCATTAAAGCAATGGAGACACTACTTATGTGGGGTTAAGTGTGAGGTCTACACGGATCATCGTAGCCTTCAGTATGTCTTTACTCAGAAGGATTTGAACTTGAGACAGAGGAGATGGATGGAACTACTGAATGACTACGACATCACTATTTTGTATCATCCGGGGAAGGCGAATGTTGTAGCGGATGCTTTAAGTAGAAAGGTGGGAAGCATGGGAAATCTTGCTCACTTGCAAGCTTCTAGACGCCCACTGGCTAGAGAGGTTAAAACTCTAGCTAATGACTTGATGATATTAGAAGTAAATGAGAGGGGAGGATTGTTGGCTTCTGTGGAGGCAAGATCTTCCTTTCTTGACAAGATTAAGGGAAGACAGTCTGATGATGAGAAACTGTGCAGAATTCAAGATAAGGTATTGCGAGGGGAGGCTAAGGAAGCACAAATCGATGAGGAAGGTGTTTTGAGAATCAAGGGAAGGGTATGTGTACCCCGCATCGATGGTTTGATCAACACTATTCTGACAGAGGCTCATAGTTCAAGGTATTCTATACATCCGGGTGCAACCAAGATGTATCGTGACCTAAAACAACACTTTTGGTGGAGTAGAATGAAGCGTGATATTGTTGACTTTATTGCCAAGTGTCCAAACTGTCAACAAGTAAAGTATGAACACCAAAGGCCCGGAGGAACACTTCAGAGAATGCCCATTCCAGAATGGAAGTGGGAAAGAATTGCAATGGATTTTGTGTTTGGTCTTCCAAGGACAATGGGTAAGTATGACTCCATTTGGGTGATTGTTGATAGGTTAACTAAATCTGCTCATTTCATTCCGGTAAAGGTGACTTACAATGCAGAGAAGTTAGCCAGGATCTATATCTCAGAAATCGTTCGATTACATGGGGTTCCACTATCCATCATATCAGATAGGGGTACGCAGTTTACTTCTAAGTTTTGGAAAACATTACATGCGGAATTGGGTACTAGGTTGGACCTTAGTACTGTGTTCCATCCTCAGACCGATGGTCAGTCTGACAGGACGATTCAAGTGTTGGAGGACATGCTTCGTGCGTGTGTGATAGAGTTTGGTGGTCATTGGGATAGCTTCCTACCCTTAGCAGAGTTTTCATACAATAATAGCTATCACTCAAGTATTGATATGGCCCCATTTGAAGCATTGTATGGGAGGAGATGTAGGTCGCCCATTGGTTGGTTTGATGCGTTCGAGGTTAGACCTTGGGGTACTGATCTCTTGAGGGATTCGATGGAAAAAGTGAAGTCTATTCAAGAAAAGCTTCTAGCGGCGCAAAGTAGACAAAAAGAATATGAAGATCGAAAGGTTAGAGACTTAGAGTTCATGGAGGGTGAACAAGTCTTGTTGAAAGTTTCACCAATGAAAGGGGTGATGCGGTTTGGTAAAAGGGGTAAACTAAGTCCAAGGTACATTGGACCATTTGAAGTACTTAAGCGAGTAGGAGAGGTGGCTTATGAGTTAGCCTTGCCTCCAGGGCTGTCCGGAGTACATCCGGTATTCCATGTGTCGATGTTGAAAAGATATCATAGGGATGGAAATTACATTATCCGTTGGGATTCAGTCTTGCTTGATGAGAACTTGTCTTATGAGGAGGAGCCTGTTGCTATCTTAGATAGAGAAGTTCGCAAGTTGAGGTCAAGAGAGATTGCATCCATCAAGGTGCAATGGAAGAATCGACCGGTTGAAGAAGCCACTTGGGAGAAGGAGGCAGATATGCAAGAAAGATACCCACATCTGTTTAAAGATTCAGGCACTCCTTCTCGCCCTTGTTTTTCTTCTTGTGATCGTTCGGGGACGAACGATGGGTAAATTGGTATCTATTGTAACGACCTGTTTAGTCGTTTGAGCAGCAGATTTTATTTCTGGAAAAATAGGCTGACGCGACGAACCCAACGACGGACCGTTGCAGGGTCTCGTTTCAAAACACTTAGAAAATCTGAAATTGGGTACTGAAAATCGACTCTCTGAACTTTGTAACGGAGTGGCAGGATGGACCGTCACAGGTGTGACGGACCGTCACAGGCCATTCACCCAAAATCAAGTTTCTGAACTATGCGACGGACAGCAGGACGGACCGTCGCAGGCGCGACGGCCCGTCACAGTTTGCATAATCCCAGTTGGAGTCGGATTTCTGGTTAAGTTTTAAGGGACGTTTTTGACTATTCTTGCCTTAATTATAAAGTTCGTGGGTTTATATTATAACTCAAATTCTTGGGGGTTAAAAGAGGTAACCCTAAGTTAATTAGTGGGGTATTATTGCCATCTTTTATTCTTAATTATATACTAATTAGGGTAAAAGAAAGAGGGTTTGAATAAAGTAAATAGAAATAACAAGAGAAAGAGAGAGAAAGTTGAGAGAGAGAGAGAATCGAACGAGAAGGGAGAAACAAAGCTTTGGGAAAATTCTTGCTTGATTCAATTCTTCGGTGGAGGTAGGTTATGGTTTTCATGCTTCATAAGTAAACTCTTAATAGTGAATGATATGTATTGGTAGTGTTGTAAACCCTACTATATGCTTAATGGTATGTTTGCATGAATATGATTATGTGATTGTGATAAGATAAGCATGATGAAAATATTGAATCCCAAATCTTGAAAAGAAACTTTAATATACATTATTAATGATGATGCCTTGGTATAGAAGAAGGCTTGATGAATTAAAGTAATGGGATTGATGATGCCTTGGAATAGAGAAGGCTTGATGATTTACAGAATGATATTAGTGGATCGGAGTATCACGTTCCGACACATAGTATTAGTGGATCGGAGTGTCACGTTCCGACACATAGTATTAGAGGATCGGAGTGTCACATTCCGACACATAGTATTAGTGGATCGGAGTGTCACATTCCGACACATAGTATTAGTGGATCGGAGTGTCACGTTCCGACACATAGTATTAGTGGATCGGAGTGTCACGTTCCGACACATAGAATTAGGGGATCGGAGTGTCACGTACTGACACATGTAGGGGATCGGAGTGTCACGTTCCGACATATGTAGGGGAACGGAGTGTCACGTACCGACACATGTAGGGGATCGGAGTGTCACGTACCGACACATGTAGGGGATCAGAGTGTCACGTTCCGAAACATGTAGGGGATTGGAGTGTCACGTTCCGACACATAGAATTAGGTGATCGGAGTGTCACGTACCGACACAAGAGGAAGAAAGATAATGAATCTTGAAAGATGATAATATACTCAACTTAATACACTTAATTCCCAAATGAGTATGGCATTGAGGCTTGAGCCCTCATGGATGAACTTGATGGTATTTATTGATGATTATAGTACTTGTTGTTACTACATATTGAGTTTTATAGTTGATTTACGATAATATTGATATATACTGTTCCCTATTTTTAGTTGGCCGATGATATCTACTCAGTACCCGTGTTTTTTACTGACCCCTACTTTTATGTTTTTCTTCTTGTTATTTGTGGAGTGCAGCAAACGTGCCGTCATCTTCGACTCAACAGTAACTCAAGCCAGTCTTCGTCACACCGGATCTTCAGGGTGAGCTAACGCTTCTAGCTTGGACTGGATCTTCTCCTTCATGTCTTGATGCCTTGAACCTCCGGCATGGACTAGCTTCTTATGTATTTTTAGCTTTTAGAATACTCTTAGTTTAGTCATTTGATCGTAGATGTTCTTGTGATGATGACTTCCAGATTTTGGGGATAATAATAGTTATTGATTTTATTAATGAGTTAAGTCTTCCGCATTACTTTTGTTGATATTATATTGAAATGTTAAGGTTTAGATTTGGTTGGTTCGCTCACATAGGAGGGTAAGTGTGGGTGCCAGTCGCGGCCCGGATTTGGGTCGTGACAGAATCCGAAACCATAG
This sequence comes from Solanum lycopersicum, assembly GCF_036512215.1. NCBI lineage: Eukaryota > Viridiplantae > Streptophyta > Magnoliopsida > Solanales > Solanaceae > Solanum > Solanum lycopersicum. Next base: position 44,684,156 of record NC_090807.1, read on the forward strand.
TAGAAACATGCTTTGATAATTGAGTTAACTTGAGACTATACTCCTTCACACTCATATTCCCTTGGCGAAGGTTGATGAATTCTTGAAATTTTCTCTCCCTTAATTTCACTGGAAATAACCAATCATGGAAAGCCGCTTGAAATTCTTCCAAGTAACCCGACCTTCTCTAAACGGCCTATAATCCTTTCATTGATCATACTAAACTTGAGCCACATATTTGAGTTGGTAGGTGGCTGGTTCCCCATTTTCTTGAAAAGACACACCCATAGCATCAAGAAATTTGAACACTTGATCAGTTAACCCTTACGGGTTCTCCTCTACCTTGGAACCAAACAAAGTAGGGGGTTCATCCTTGTGAAATCCATAATCCTTGAAGTGGTAGTGCTAGAATTGGGGTTCACTTGAACCCTATTATCGTTGGAACTTGAGTATCCAAAACTTGAGTCAAGTTACGAATAGTTTCCTTATCTCAACGTTGGACATATCCCCTTCTTCAATAGGAACTTGAGGGGGCAGCACATCATTCAATTATCCTCCTCGACCCTTTGAGTATTCATTCTACTTGTATTCATTGCCTATACCTACAATAAAAGTATAAGAATAAAGGACTAGATATATTTAAAACTCTTAGGCAGGACTAAGGAATAAGAAGAGAAATTTCCCAAGCCTTTCATTGTCTCTTATTCATAAGTGTGGCATGCTTCACAATTACGAATATGACCCTACATAGACATGGTTTAGTGAGACATTAATCCTAAGATTCCTCAAATTGATGCTCACATATCATGTTTGTAATGACCCAAAGTACCCCCTAGGTGTTAACGGCGCCCTCGTCCTCGAAGAGGACTTATACAAGCTCTTAGTATAATCATAGAACATTATAGGTCAATAATTAGGAAAACTTAAAACTTTACATAGTAAAGTGTACTTAGACTTCTCTCATATCATATATGGAGTTTTTATAGACTCTTCGCATATCAAGTTAACATAAACTTCTCTTTTTGTATAAGCAAAACATAAAAGAGTCTAAAGTCTCATCTCACATAAAAACCATATAAATGAGTACAACTTTTTGGCCATAGCCAATAAAAATTCAATATTCCACTATAGGCTTACATCAATTGTCTCAAATGATAAAAGAAAGAATAAATGTCTTTAAACATAAGTAATATCATAGCTAGAATGGAACATGGATACATCCCCGAACTTGAGCACTCAGCAATGACTTGGAAAGGATCCAAGTCTTCCTTGCAAGTGGCCACAAACGCCTCAATGGCCCGATCCTAATATATTTGGGAAAAAGAAAATATGGGTTAGTACATAACACATACTATGTATGGCTTCTATGCATAAAAATCCACAAATACATGAGAAAAGGACATTGTAGTGAAAATAATGCATTCTATCAATTTAACTCAACATGCACATATACTAAGCAAAGTAATTCAATTAAACATAATATCAAACCATTATGTAGACCACCTAAGTAATACTTCTGTAATGGCAAAGATAGAATCCCATAACCCTATCCAAAGCTAAGTATCACATTAAGCAACCCACTTCATACTTACAACATATTTTCATATTTCATGCTGACATGCTTCATATATATATACTTCTCAAAGATTATAAACATAGTCATCTTCATAATGACAATCTTAAAAGAACACTACTAGAGCAATCCCTTGATCCCAAAAGTTCAATTTGTAAGAGAAGTCTCACACCCTCCATCACACCATATAGAAACCTTCAAGATAAGCCTTAATATGATTTCGTGTACTTAACTTGTTCATTTACTTTAACATTATGGAAAACAGTGTAATCCTATGTGGGCACATAGTTAAGGGTCAAGGAGATTGTTATTAAGATCCTAAATTTATAATGTCTGAGTTCCCATCTCATGAGACAACACATAACATGGGAATCCGGACTTACTAATGTGAAGAACCCATTGGGAGTCCGTAGTTATATAACGTGTAACCCCCATCTCATTTACATGTCCTTTCGGTGCTCAACATCTATTCCCTTCTTATAACAATCTTTTCTTATTTCATTATTTCACACTAGAATTTACTAGGACTTTATGTAAACATTTCAACATAATAACCCATAGGTAATCAAATGTGAGATTATCCCTTTCACTTTAGAAACCAATACACAAGTGAGTAAACCATCCACTTTGCACTTTATTATAATCATGAGACCACTATCAATCATATAATAATCATATCATAACATGCATATACACTTCGTGTCTATTTTATATGTCTAGGGTTAGGGATGAGGAATACGTGTCATCAACATAACAACAACACATTAGACATAGGATCATTTCTACCTAAATAACTCACCTTTCATAATTGAACTCAAGAGAGAATAAAAAATCATGCATTCTTGCCCTTCATGGGACTTGACACCTCAATCACCCAAGAATGAATTTCCAATAAACAAAAAAAGGTAATTCGTTAAGTTATTTCATAATTTACATGAAAGTAAATAATTATCATGTTCATCCCCTTCAAAAATTTACCTTACTAATTCAAGATTTCAGGAAATTGGGGAAAGACATGAGTCTAGGGAAAACTCATAGGAAATCATCAATTAATAATGAATATATACTTAAACAACCTTAACTTATCATAATTCAACACAATTGATTAACAATTTTGTTTTTTCAAAGAAAACCCATGTATGGAAGAAAACCCTAGTTTTGGGTGATTTAGAAATAATCTTTTGCAAGGACCTCTTGGAGAAAAGAATCGAAAGAAACCACATCTTAAAGATGAATAGACACTAAATTAATTTGAGTAGAATATTTTAGGATGTGGTCTTCTTCTCCAAGCTTCAAAGATTCTTCAATGGAGGTTGGGTAGATATCGAGAGAATGTTGAGATAAGGGAGAACTTATGGGTTTTGATTTGGGGATTTGGTTTTAGTGGGAAATTGTGGTTAAAAATGATTCAAAATAAATATATAAACCTCTCTTAAATTACCCAAAATACCCTCACTTAAGTAGACCCTTTAGTGAAGTCAAACTTGAATCCTATTTTCAAATTTTTTTTCAGGAAACAAGTCAGCGTCGCGGAGCTGTTCCCGCATAATTTCTGAAATTAATTTTTATTTAGAGGAGTCCGTGGCATGTACGCGTCATAGACCAAGAGTTAGGCCACGGATTTTCAAAGTCTGCGACGCGGACTTACTGCCTCTTAGTGCAATTGCTTGCTTCCTTTTTGCAGCTTGCTCGCCAAAGGTGGGCTCTTCTCATGGACCCCTAGGGCGATCCTTGGTGGGTTGGACCTGGAATTTTTAACCCTATATACTTAATTTACCTATTTAAAGTATTTTTATAGGTTTTAGACTTCATATGACACTCCCAAACCTTCACAAGACCCATCGACATTTACTAGTTCAATTTCATTTATTCCTAGACGTCATAGTCATTTCTTAGAGTTTTGGTTCTAATATTTCTCCATAAAGTTATTTACACTCAATAAGGTATAGAATCAGCATAAATTCTTATGTGAGGCTCTAGTCTAGGTCATAGAATTTCCCGGGTGTTACAGGTAGTGTGATCAAATGCTTATGATACCTTATCGTAAAGGTCATAACTCTTTGGATAAGTCACAACTCTTCAGAAAGTGAAGAACATTTAACAAATGATACAACCTTTAATAAAAGTAGAAACTCTTCGTGAAATTCACAACTCTCATAAAATTTAGAACATTTAATAAAAGTAACAACTTTTCAAATGAAAATCACAATTTTTTCATAAAAGTCACAACTTATCATGAAGGGAAGACCATATTTGGATATAAATCAATTAAAACTCATCTTATTAGCAAGATAATATATTTGAGTAATTGAAAGAAAATATATTCATTACACAGAGCACCAAGAAAGTTTTGCAACATATAAATTAAATCATAGACACACGGCGAGGAGAAACGAGAATTTCAAGCCTAAAAGAGGGATGTCACATTGTTTTAAATGATTATTGCGGAGAATTAACATGTTCTTGAATCATAATAGTAGAATATATTCTCCAAATCTTGTTGACTTATATAAGACAAACATCAATCCATAGAAACACCAAATACTAACAGAAACACCATAAATTAGCGAAATCCTACATTCAAACAGTGTAAAATAAAAAGAGGTTTGTTAGCACTATTATAGACAATAAACAGATCTAAGTTTGTGTGGAGAAAAATCTAACATCAAAGAGCAATGCAATTGGTTTCCTACAAAAAGAAGTGACTACATGTCTTATAACCAATCAAGTGAACCCACAAAGCCCAACCTCACGGTACACACCACTTTACTGATTCTACAAATTGATAATGTTGTGTTCGTCCTCTACTTTTTCAATAATATAAAAGGATAATTTTCTCTCTTCCAAAATTAAGGAAAACATTTACCTAAATCTACTTCATCTTTTATTTTGTTTCTTACCCTACACATACACCGTACACGACCATGTCTATTAAAAATTTTATGTTATTTTTACATCAACCAACCCTTACCACCTTATTCCCTACACCCCCCTCCAAATTTTTTTTTAAATATTTCAATTTTTAAAAACATTTTACGCCACATTATGCCCACGACAGTAACCCCTGCCCCATACCCGTAATTTTTTTTAAAAAAATTGGGAATTATCTATATAGTGTTCATGTAGATGTATTGAATGATCACAATAGTCTCATACCTATAAAGATAGAAAGAGATTATCTCAGATAAAAGAGGTAGTTGGAGTTACTTAATGATTATGACATGATTATTCTCTACCATTTTGGTAAGACTAATATTGTTGCGGCTGCTTTGAGTAGATTGTATATGGGTAGTGCTTACTATGATGAGGAAGACAAGAGAGAGTTAGCCAATGATGTGAACACACTTGCACGATTGGGAGTCGGATTAATGGATGTCGATGAAGATGGAATGGTGGTGATTAGTGTTGTTAAACCACATTAATGTCTAAGTGAAAGAGAAAAATGACCAAGACCCTATTTTTCTTGAATTAAAGGAAAACATTCATAAGTAGTAAGTGATAGCTTATGAACAAGGGGGAGATGAAATGTTGAGTTATCAAGGTAGCTTGTATGTACCAAAGGTAGATGAACTCCAAGACAGGATCATGGAGGAAGCTCATAGCTCTAGATATTACATTCATCTTTGTTCCAAAAAAATGTATCGTGCCTTGAGAAAAGTATGTTGATGAACTTGCATGAAGAAGTTTATTGCATAGATCATTGAAAAGTACCCGAACTGTCAACATGTCAATGTAGTAGAGGATCGATGGCATGTCTTATAACATAGAAATTTCATTATGGAAGTGGGAGATGATCAATATGGACGCCATTACTTGGTTTCTGCGGTTTCGCAGGAAGCATGATTCGATATGGGTGATTATAGATCGAATGACTAAATTAACCATGAGGTAGGTAGACTTCATGAGATTGAGTGTTCATCATTTCAGATAGAGGACCTCACAATTATGGAAGTCTTACCATGAAGGTTTGGGTTTACATGTAAATTAAAGTATTGCATTTGAATATCAGACTTATTGTCAAGTAAAGCGTACAACTAAAATTTAGAGGATATTTTTAGGGCGTGTTTGATCAATTTCAAAGGCTTTTGGGATGATCAATTACCTTTAATAGAGTTTGTTCACAATAACATTTATCATTTTAGTACCCAAGTGGCTCTATATGAGTGTCTTTATGGGAGAAGATTCTGATATCCTACTGGAGGGTTTGAGGTTATTGAAGTTAGGTTGATAGACAAGACTTAGTTCATCAAGCCTTTCTCGACTCATCCATTAATAAAAAAAATAATTTGACATGACTATTTAATGATACTATCCCAATAAGTGAAGGATTGCCAAGTGTATTTACAATGTAGCCTATAAGTTTGAGTTACCATCAGACTTAGGATAAATCCATGTGGTGTTTCACATTTAAATTTGAAAAAGTGCATGGGAAATCCTTCAGTCATTATATCGATGGAATTTATAGGTATAAAGCGTATTCTAGACTTCACAAGTTGAGGACGAAAGAGTTATCACCCGTCAAGGTCTTATGGAGTAATCAGCTTGAGAGAGATACTTGGGAGGTTGTGGATAATATGAAGAGATATCCACATTTGTTTGAGCCCGAAGAAGTTCCCAATAAAGGCACTAATTCTTTTCTTAGTACTTTTTAGATTGAAATGATGTGTTAATTTGAATGTTGACTGTTTGAATTGGGTGTTAGATGTTTCCACCTTTTATTTTTATTTGCAGTGTTCTTATTCTCCACCTTAGAAAGAGCTACATTTAGAAGTAACTCATTTGGAAAGGGCCAGTATAAAATTTTACAAGTTTTCTTAAGTTGTGAGTTTTGGATAAACTTCAAGCGGGCATAACATTCTGTACAGGATGAGTTAAGTGACACATAAGATACGAATGAAATGTCTTGATTTCCTCTTTCAAACACCCATGCTTTTTCTAAATTTCTAGCTCATACGAAGAAGATATGCATATATTTAAAGTAAGGCCATGTAATTAATAAAAGTCACCTGAATATGTGAGGGGTATTTTAGTCTTTTACTTATCAATTCACATTAAAATATTTTATTATTAGTTTGGGGTTCAAATCTGATATTTGTTAATTTTACAAATCCTAAATTACTCTTAGGATTTTAGAAGAGAGTTCAAGAAGAGCAAGGGAGAATAAAAGGAAAAAGGAACAAGTTTTTCGTGAATTGAGAATTTGTTTAACCAAACCAAGGTATGTAAATTTTTATACTTTAAAGTTCATCAACTAACACACCAATTATTATTAACATATTTGAATTCTTCCATAAAGATTGAGGAATTTAAGTTATTGATAAGTATTCCTGAATTATTACTTTTGCACTTGAATTAGGACGAGTTTGATGAGTTTTTGAGATAAACAAATGAGCTTGAGGCTTGTTTTGAGTAGATTATCATATACTTGTATCGAGTAATTTAATCTAAGAAAAACATGAGAAAAAAAATAGATTCTATATCAATTGGTGTTAGAAACCAAGAAGAAAACGTCATTAGGAAGTTTGGGGGCCCAATGTGCCAGAAGTATTGCGGTTGCACCCTTTAATAGAGTTTGTTCACAATAACATTTATAACTCTAGTATCCAAGTTGCTCTATATGAGTCTCTTTATGGGAGAAGATTCTGATATCCTACTGGAGGGTTTGAGGTTATTGAAGTTGGGTTAACAGACAAGACTTAGTTCATCAAGTCTTTCTCGACTCATCCATTAATAAAAAAAATAATTTGACATGACTATTTAATGACACTATCCCTAATAAGTAAAGGATTGCCAAGAGGATTGACAATGTAGCCTATAAGTTTGAGTTACCATCAGACTTAGGATAAATCCATGTGGTGTTTCACATTTAAATTTGAAAAAGCGTATGGGAAATCCTTCAGTCATTATATCGATGGAATTTATAGGTATAAAGCGTATTCTAGACTTCATAAGTTGAGGACGAAAGAGGTATCACCCGTCAAGGTCTTATGGAGTAATCAACTTGAGAGAGATACTTGGGAATATGAGGATAATATGAAGAAGAGATATCCACATTTGTTTGAGCCCGGAGAAGTTCCCAATGAATGTACTATTTCTTTTCTTAGTACTTTTTAGATTGAAATGATGTGTTAATTTGAATGTTGACTGTTTGAATTGGGTGTTAGATGTTTCCACCTTTTATTTTTATTTACAGTGTTCTTATTCTCAACCTTAGAAAGAGCTACATTTAGAAGGAACTCATTTGGAAAGGGACAATATAAAATTTTACAAGTTACCTTAAGTTGTGAGTTTTGGGTAAACTTCAAGCGGGCATAACATTCTGTACGGGATGAGTTAAGTGACACATAAGATACAAATGAAATGTATTGATTTCCTCTTTCAAACACCCATGATTTTGCTAAATTTCGAGCTCATACGAAGAAGATATGCATATTAAAGTAAGGCCATTTAATTAATAAAAGTCACCTGAATATGTGAGGGGTATTTTAGTCTTTTCCTTATCAATTCACATTAAAACATTTTATTATTAGTTTGGGGTTCAAATCTGATATTTTTTAATTTTACAAATCATAAATTACTCTTAGGATTTTACAAAAGTGTTCAAGAAGAGCAAGGGAGGAAAAAAGGAAAGAGGAACAAGGTTTTCGTGAATTGAAAATTTGTTTAACCAAATCAAGGTATTTAAAATTTCATACTTTAAAGTTCATCCACTCACACACCAATTATTATTAACATATTTGAATTCTTCCATAAAGATTGAGGAATTTAAGTTATTGATAAGTATTCCTGAATTATTACTTTTATACTTGAATTAGGATGAGTTTGATGAGTTTTTGAGATAAACAAATGATCTTGAGGCTTGTTTTGAGTAGATTATCATATACTTATATCGGGTAATTTAATCTAAGATACATATTAAGATCTAGATGAATAAATCTGGTATTAGAAAACAAGAAGAAAACGTCATTAGGAAGTTCGGGGGCCCAATGTGCCTGAAGTATTGCAGTTGAACCCTTGAAATGCGCAAGAAACAAGTCTCTGAATTTCAGGGGCTGGCGCGGCGAAAGGTTCCTGCTCCACCCTTTTACCGTCATTTGCTCTGTTTAACGCCTCATTTTTTCCATTATGATCAAGTGGTCTGAATCTAAATTCACATCTTAATATTAAGATACATATTAAGATCTAGATGAATAAATCTGGATAAACATCTGAATATTATGATATTGTATTTAAATATGAAGATTCACTTAATGGGACTATTTGTTTGCAACATCTGAATGTGCATATGAAATTAAATTCTATATCAATAAAATCTCTAAAAAATCTCATTATTGTAAAATGGGTTTTTAATAAAAATACTAATGTGAACATTTATATCGTAACAAAGTAAAATGATTAATCTTTTAAGAGTTTGAACATTTATTTACAACATTAATATGACTATTTTTTGCACTCCAAAATTTTAAGAATCTAATATAATGCAATTTAAAATAGTTTATATAGAGTCGTAATATAATGTTTATGAAATTATTTTATTTTCTAACAGAAAATTTTTATTGTTATTAATCAAAGAATTAATACTTTCTTATTTTCTGGAATCGTTCTAAATATTATATCATGGATATTAATTATTTATGAAAATAAAAAAACATTTATCAAGCTAATAAGAATAAATGAAATTTTAAAGCTAAGAATGTAAGTAACATTAATTACATAAGAAACAAACTTTTATGGGTTGTTGTGATGTAGTAAAATTAAGAAAAAAGTCTTCTTTTTGAGTCTGAATTGTGTTATGAGTGTGTTATAGGTGTTATTCGTTTAGATATATTTTATACCATTAAGAGGCATATAAGGAAATATAACAAACAAACCTAATATCCTAATTTGATTAATTAAGATTAAACTCTAAAAAATAAACAGACTAAATGAGGAGAATTTGAATGATTAACATTTGGACCCCATTACGTGAAAACAAATGAGGCCTAAAGTCCTTTAAAGTGTACCTTTAATTCCTGTTGATTCTAACTACTCTAAACTACAACCAAACATTTAAATGTAATCCATAACTTGAATCATAACCCTTGAATCCATAATTCAAATTCAAGGTATTAAAGTTTTGAGAGTTCTTTCGCGTCATTTTGAGAAGTCTTTTAAACTTGTTTTAGGACTTGAGTAATTGAGTTGAGGAAGAGTAATGTTAAGTTCCTTTTTCTTAAATGAATATATGGAACTAAGTATTCCCAAGATTAAATGTTTTTACATTTTAGAAATGAGGAAACACAAAATTACAAAAGAGTTCAAGAGGAGTATTTAGTACTATATCTTTTAAAAGTAACCTTTTGAATAATAATCCCCAATTTGAGCAAGAAGAAATGATTGTTTTTTTAGTATATGAGATAATTTATATTTTGAGAGTAGTATTGGATATCAATATGTAGACATTTCAAACGACTCACAGCCACCATAAACAATGTAGCCAATGTGGGTTAAAAAGGTCCTACTTTTTAAATGTTTACTTATTGATTTTTAGGCATAGATTAATGGATCTACTTACCTGTGGTTGTCAATTAGAGAATCTCACGAAAAATGTTTTTTTTTTGTATTTTCACATACAGATTGAGTTATATTGTATCTTCCAATAAATTGAGTTGTTATCTAATGTTTGAAAAACTTATCTTTAGATTGCATTATTTTTATTTCTTATATAGTGATGTGAGTTGAGACTTAGTTGAGGCGAGGTAAGTTGTTTCTTGAGTGCTTGTTCAAGTTTATTTCATTTTTAGATTTTCCTTTGCATGACCGTACATTCACTATACATACGTCATTTGTCCTACATCTTTCATGATGCAGATATAAGTAACTTCATTGATATAGTTCAGTTCAAGAATTGTTTGGTGAGTCTCTTTACTTTTGGAGTATCCCTTATTTAATTTTGGTTATTTAAACTTGTTAGGATGATCGGCGGTCTTGTCCCGACATCCCTTATTGTATTATTGTAACACCTCGGTATTTATAAGAACTAAAAATTATAAAGAATTAAATCTGAAAATATTCAAGTTATGCTTAAGTTGTGAGTTTTTGGTCGACTTCAAACGTCCGTAAGCTATCAAATGAAAGCTTTTGGAACCTTTTTCGAACATCACCTAGTTTACTAATTTTCAATCTTGTATGAGAATGATATTCCCATTTGAAGTAAGGCTTCCCGATTAAGGCATGTTATTAAAAACTCTGAGGGGTATTTGGTCTTTCATTACTCCATCTGCTTAAAATGAGTTATGGTATTATATAGGGGTCTAAAATAGTTTTCACAATCCTAATTTACGCTAAGGAGTTTATAAAATTGTTCAATAAGAGACAAGAGGTAAAAAAAGGAGAAAAGGAAATATTCAAGGTGTTCATCAAGTTTTTTTGCGATTTGAAGATTGTTTCTCCAAAGGTTTGATCCCTAAGAGGTATGTAAGGCTTCTAATATTGATGGATATGTTCATACTCTCACAACATGTATTGATTTTAGTAAATCATCCATGAAATCATTATTTGTAGAGAATCTTGAGAAATTCTTAAGGTTTTACTTCATTCTTTATCAATAAAATGACGGGGATTGTTAAAGTGAGGATTTTGCGAATGAGTGTTGTTATAGATTTTAAATTCATGGATTCTTTGATTAATTTTGTTTGGTTTAGGAATCTAAAACATGCGTTGAACAAGAAAAACTCATTTAGAATTTTTGCTTCAAGTGGGGCGTCACGGCCCAAAGGCTCCAATATGCTGGTTCGACGTGCCAAGTGGACGCCCAATCAGAACCATAATAAATGGGGGGTGTGGTGCGCTGCTCTAGTAGGATGCCCAATCGGAACCCCTAGTCAATGGGGGCCTGGCACATTGCGCCAGTAGGATGCACAATCAGACACAGTAAATGGTTCTTTCTCTGTTCTCATTCCATACATTGTCTGTTTAGATGAATTGTCATTCTCTTATTATTATACATTATCTAAACCTCCGATAAAACATTGAAGGATCTTATACATATTCTGACCATGATACTTAAACTCACATTTTCAAGTCAAGGTAAAGTGAAGAGGGAAGTTTAATAGATTTATTTCATATAAAAATTAAGTGATTCAAACGCTATTTATATAATTATATGTATAATTATATATCTATGTTTATTATTGAACTTAAAAGATCACTTCACAATTATATCTTTTCAAGAATGAAAACACGTCAATTGTTTGAAAAGTATTTCAATCAAGCACGAAGTGAGTTTCTTGTAATGGGTGAATCTAGCATAGTGTTATAGCTATTATTTAGGGAGTAATATCGAGCATATAGTTCGGTTAGAGTCTTGTCGATTTAAATATCAGATAGAACTATGTAGCCATCATATGATAGGATAGAATTTACTCTTCATACGACTTATCAATACCACCGAGAAGGCTAATGAGATGGATCTATAGTCAAAATATTATCCTATACCGGAGAAAAGTTTAGGGTTACCTTGACAACGTTAGGTGAAACGTTGTATCATAATTAGGCTTATGATAATAATTCTCGGTTAATGAAACTCCCCATAACTAGCATACATTATATCCATTTTACATTCATTACATATTATATTGTTAAGCTTAAATGATTTAATTTCACTTTATATTCATGTATTACTCTAGTTATGTTATTTTGCAAAGCAAAACTATTATTTACTCTAACCTTTTTATTTATCATTACATTCAATGTGTTGACATCATTCGACCTTGATCATTCATGATACAGATACAAGTATTCAAGATCATCCATAAATGAATCATTGATATTGTTATCTACTCACATAAAACATTTTGTGAGGCCTACTTGATTTCAGGGGACTCCATTTTCTTTTGTTTGTAGATCTAGAGTGTGTCGTGTTTTTTGTCTCGACATCCAGATCTAGAGGGTTTCGTGTTTCTTGTCTTGACATCCATCTCTCATTGTTAAAGGTTTGTCGATAGATTGAGTAGATGTTTCCCATTTTTTATGAGGATGTTCTATTTAATTAATGGTTTATGCAAAGTATTATGCGAAGAGAGTTTTTAAGTGTTTGTAAAAATGTTAAATTGCATAGATATTTCATCTTCTACATTTTGTTTAATGTCATATATCCAATCCAAGGGTTTTCTAGGAGGACAGAAATGGTTCTTGATTGTTGTTCACCCTTAGGATGTAGGCTCAAGACATCACAAACTGGGTTTCAGAGTATAGAGTTCAAGATTCCTTGATAGTGTATGAAGCCATGTCTGTAGAGTATTCACTATTAGTGTGAAGCGTTCTAAATCTATAATTATGAGACGACAACATTAAGGAAAAGACTTTACTTTCATCTACTCTTGTTCGCGCGATAGAGTTTAACTCATGAAGGTTTTCTCTATTTCTTGCCTATATATATCTTTCATATCATACCTCTACAAAAATTTGATCAATCACTTTCTTCTATAAGGAATGTTAAACTTTCAGATCAAGGAGTTCCTAATGTACCAGAAGTGCAACCACCTCAGGGATATATTACAAATGTTGAATTTAGCAATGCAATACAAATTTTGACTCAAGTGGTGGAGACACAGGTAGGTCTCCAAGGAGATTGAAATCAAGATTGAAAGAGGAATCAAAGGTCTGAGCTATTCTAAGAATGAGTTCTACGGAGTTCCCTAGGTCAAAGACTAGTGCAAATCTAGAATTGTTTGTGTATTAGCTACAAAAGGTAATTGAGGTCATGCATGTCGTTGATGCTGAACTTGTGGATTTTGTTGCTTACAAACTCAAGCGTCTTGCTAGGATATGATTTAATCAAAGGAACAAGGAAAGGGTGGAAAGGGCAATAAAATTGATAGGGTTTGTGTTTGAAGATGCCTTTTTAGGAAATTTCTTTCCACGTGAGAAGAGGGAAGCAAACATAAAAAAATTGTTTAAATTTGAAATAGGAATCCATGAGTGTGCAAAGTAAAACCTCAAGTTCACAAAACTGTCTCGTTATGCTCCGCAAATATTAGCTGATATGAGAAGAAAAATGAACTTGTTTGTGTCTGGACTAGCATACTTATTGAGCAAGGAAGGTAAGGCGGCGTCACACCTGGATCCTACACCCTTGATGAGACCGGCGTCGTTAACCTCTTAGAGGTTGTAGACAAGCCTCTTATTATATTTCATCACAATCATACAATTAAATTTAGTAAAAAATTTAATTGTTTTTAACGTTAGTGAGCTGTACTTAGACTTCATATAATTTTTGCACAAGAATGATATACTAACAGCTTAACTAAACAACCATCTATCATTAATAGTTGCCAAAACGGCCTTACTAAAAATGCTTGAAAAAATGTTTGAAAGGAAATGCTAGGGACAACATCCACTAGCTATGTATAAACTACTAAAGCTAGAAAATAAAGCGTAGGCATCCTCGAACTCAAAAGGACCTACCAAAGTGTGGAGGTACTAGTCCAAACGGCTTCAACTAATCGTCAATCTTCTTCAAGGACCTGCACCTATAAAAATATTAATTGTATATGGGATAGTACACACATGTACTAAGTATAGGTACATAAACACATAAGGACTATGCATGATTAAGGAAATTTCTTCCTATAGAAACTTATGTCAATGTACTTCCTAATTCATTATTTATGAATCATGCTATGAATATGACATATTTTCATGCATATAAGGAAACAACTCATTTTCTATATGAACATCATACCTTGGAATCATGGTTATAATTTTAGAACAACTCAAATGAAAATTAATATTTTCGATCCCTGCTAGGTCGAGAGCTCTTCTCCACAGACTTAGTTTATTTTTTAGTCTTTTCTTCTTTTTGTTGTGTAAATCAATGATCTCCTTTGATCCTATATTTTACTTACGAGTGCAATGATTCATTGTAATCCTATTCCTAAAATGAATCAAGTAAGTAATCCAAAAGACTAAGGAAATGATTTGACTACCCTACTCACAAGTTATTCTTTCCATTCTTGTTATATTGTGCATGATATTTTTATAAACCAATCTTTATTGTATATTCCCATTATTTGATCATTTGCATAATATAAAGATGCTGGAGCATATATCTATACTCCAATATTTGAGTCATTATGTTTTGCTCCCTTTGTTGGCATAAGCCAATAACTGTTAAAACTTCATTTTTATCAAACACTAACGATTTGATATACTATTCTTATGCTTACATAGCTTAACTTACACTTATATTTCTTCTTCTTTGATATCATGTTCACTTTGAACTTACTCATTTCTTTCTTTCTTACTTTCTTAACGAAATATTTAGCATTAACCGACATAGATAATGTGAGATAACATAAAATCTAGTGTCTTCTCCACACTGAAAATAGGTGGTTCACAGGCCAAAGTGAAACCGAATACTTCCTAGATCTCATAGGTGGATCCACTATATCTTGGCAACATAGTTCAAAGACTAGGAGAATTTGGAGACCCTTATCCACCATGGCGGTAGTCTAATCTCATGAGGCTTACATGTGCTTGCATACGCTCATTACTAGTCTATTGGTTCTTAGCTCAATTTATCGTACTTTATAACTTTTAGAGTTTAATCATACATTATGGATGATTGCTTCTAGTATGAGGTATGCTTAGTTTAATGGATGAACTGCCATCCCCTTTTACACTTGATGAATGTGAAATTAATCTTACATTATCATTATTGTGTGAATGAGATTTGTCTCATGATTTCTAACACCCTCTTATGTGAGTGTCTTGATGTAATTGTCTAGGTGCAAGTGATACTTCTGTCACTTCCTTTAACACCCCATTCTAGGTAAAGTTCATAACTTATAAGCTTTTAGTTATTTCATTGCTCACCTTATCTTGTTCATTGTTATTTTTAGTATTGTACCATTCTTTGATGTGCTACTATGTTATAATTTCATTTAGATAGGGTATGTTGGGACTTGTCCCAATCATTGACATTCCCTAGGTTATGACTTCATGGAGTTACATCTTGTCAAGTCAATATTTAACATATATTTGGCCTTTCAAGAAACACCATAATTTACATTGTCCATAAAAGATTAGTATGACTTAGCCATTGACCAACTCTATATCATATTTTGGAAATAATATTGCTAGCACATTTATTGGCATAAACCAAGATTTCACTAAACATTGGTCATAATAATATCATTATCCAAGTCAATTAACTCCATGTATATATTTTAGTAATCTCATCATTTTAAGAAAGAAAACTTTTAACAATTTCATCTTCTCAAACACATTTGGGCATTAAAACATTTCATATCTAGTGTAAATAATACTCTAATCATATGAATCTAACCTGTAGGTCTCATTCAACATTATCAAATCACATAAACCTACACATAATGATCAGTTAGAACCACATACCTACAATATGCTCAATATTTTTATTATACATACTACTAGAATTGAAAATAGGGAGAACTAGGGAGATGAACATTCGACAATCTCATTGGGAACAACCCTAGTTTCTATTTTCTTGAATTAAAAATGTTTGAAAAGCCTCTTGGTAAAGGAATCCAAGAGACAAAACCCATACCTTAATGTAGAATTGAATTTTCGACTATCACCCTGTACTTTGCAAGAAAAAGCTTGAAGAATAGCCTTGAAATCGCTTAAGGAGGACCGATCTGTTTTTCTTAGTTTGCTCACTGTTTTTTAGTCATGATTTTCTAACCTAGTTAAAGGTGAGTCTAAGTCTTAGGAACTGAATATTGATTAACTAAAGTTAGTCTAATTAACTTAACTAAATAAATCAGTAGGTATACAAAAATGCCCCTCCTATATTGACTAAAAACAGGAGAGCATTTGACTTTGCCAAATCTGAAAATTTGCTAAGGGTTCGGGTAACACTATGATTTTTAATCAATTAATTAAGTTTCTAATTTAATTAATTAAGCGATCTAGGGTAATTACTAAAGTACCCCTAAGTCACTAGGACCATAGCCAACCCCTTTGACCATCCTAGGTTAGGTACTAGGTTCTTTTTTGAGTTAGTTACTCGGCTATTGTCACCTGGTTAGGTATTACTATTTCGGGCACACTAGTTGGTTTCACCTGACGCGCGCCAGCCCCCTAACTGCTCTAACAGAATTCGGTTGGGATTGTGTCTAAGTCTCATGGCCGGTAACACATGTGTTACTGCAAACTTCTTGTCCAATGAATATAACTATGTCCTAGGGCAGTGCTTAATCTACATGATCATTTTAAATGATCATGTTCTATGGTACCTCGGCTTGACACTTGGATACCTCGTACCTAATGTGTGAAGAATTCAATCTTTTATCTTAGGTTTCTTCATTGCAGGTACAATTCCTAAACAAGCTTGTATTAGATCATTTGAACATTAAACTATATCTTAATTTACTTGCTAATACATAGAAATTGGCTGACACCCTTAAGCCAATATTCTCTTTCTCTAACATGCTCAATATTACTCAATATTGGGCATTGAGATGCCTATGTACCCTATTACATGCTCTTAAAACCTAGTACACTCTTCACTAGACAAGTACATTTTCTATAATGTTACATTATCCCCCCCCTCCCTTAGGAACATTCATCCCCAAATGATACTATACATTATTTTGAATCAAAAAGGGTATTTTCGATAAAACACGTCAACATGATTGAAATTTACTGTTTGTAAATATCTGATTCACAAGTTACTCTGGATGATGCACATCACTAAAAGCTTATCTGAAGCTTCATATCTGAGATTGAGGAACTTCATTCTCAATCTTACTTGAACTCAAAGCCCATCAGAAATCATGCAACCCAAAATCATGTCAATGATATACAAAAATAGAAACATGAATGGAAGCATGAACTCATATTAACTCATGTAGTGAAAGTATAAAACACACAGTTATGGAGTTAAAACACAAAAATTGACTAATGCACTAAAATTTAGAGTTTTATAAACAAAATCAGACTTAGGAAGATTATATCTAACCTCAAGGATTAACATGTAAAGGTATGGGGATCTCATGTAAAACTCGGCCTCCCTAAACAAGGTTGTTCCTCCATAACACCTTTACAGTGGCAACCTCCTTATTTATCAGCTACTTCACTTGGCGATCTAAAATTTCAACTGGAAACTCTTGATAAGAAAGGTTCTCTTCCACTCCTAACCCCTCAACAGGCAGGATCGATGCTGAATCACCTAGACACTTTTTAAGCATCGAAACACGAAACACTGGATGAATAGAATCCAGGTCATTTGGTAAATTCAGTTCATAGGCAACATTTCCTACTCTCTATAAGACCTCATAAGGACCTATATACCTAGGACTCAACTTCCTTACCAAACCTCTCACACATTTCATGGGTTATATCTAAAGGTAGACTTGGTCACCTACCTTGAATTTAGGAGCCCTCTTCCTATTATGAGCATAGGATTTTTAACGACTGTAAGTACTAGCCAATCTATCCATGATCATTCTCACCTTTTCCATAGCCTAATGTATGATCTAAGGTCCAAGAATGGAAGACTCTCCTACCTCAAACCACCCAACTGGGGACCTACATCTCCTGCCATAAAATGCTTTAAAAGGTTCCATCCCAAAACTTGAATGGTAGCTATTACTATAAGAGAAGTCAATCAGTGGAAAGTAATCATCCCAACTCACCTTGAAGTCAATAAAACATGCTCTCAGCATGTCTTAAAGGGTATGAATTGTACACTCTGCTTGTCCATACGTTTGAGGATGAAAAGAAGTACTAAGTTTCACCTGTGTACCCAAGCTCTTTTAGAAAGATCTCCAAAAGTTAGAAGTAAACTTTGCTCACCTATCTGAAATGATAGATAAACGGATCCCATTCCACCTCATTATCTCATCAATATACAACTTGGATTAATCTTTGGCCCTATAAGTAGACTTCACAAGACTAAAGTGAGAAGACTTAGTCATCCTGTCAATAATGACCTAAATGGAATCATTTAGTTTCCTGGTCTTGGGCAGACCAACCACAAAGTCCATATTAATAGCCTCCCACTTCCATGTTGGGATCTCATCGACTTGGTAAGACCTCCAGGCTTAAGGTGTTTGGCCATAACATGTTGTCAATTAGGGCACTCCTCCAGAAGCTTAGAAATATCTCGCTTCATACCTTCCCACCAATAGATTCTCCTTAAGATCACGATACATTTTGGTGGAACCTGGATGAATAGAGTACTTGAAACCATGAGCCTGTATAATAATATTTGGTCTCAGATTATTAATATTGGCCTCACACAATCTGCCCTTGTATCTAAGCACATTTTCCCCAGGGAGAATGATTCATTCAGCTTACTCAACACTAAGTCTTCCAACTCTATGAGCACTGGGTCGAGATGCTGCTTAGCTTTAACATCTAGAACAAATGAGGATGCAGAACTGGAATGAATTGAAACACCCCCACTTGGTGTATCTAAAAGTCATACACCTAAACTAGCCAATTGGTGTACCTATTTAAACAACTCCTTCTTCTCATCATCAATATGAGACACACTGCCCATGCTCAATCGGCTCAAAGAATTGGCCACAACATTGGCCTTACCTGGGTGATAGTTGACACTTATGTCATAATCCTTGAGCAGATCTAGTCATCTTCTTTGATGAAGATTCAATTCTCTCATTGTAAAAACATATTGAAGACTTTTATGGTTAGTAAATACATCAGCATGTACACCATATAAGTAATGTGTCCGTATTTAACCCAAAAACTATAACAACTAACTCAAGATCGTGGGTAGGGTAATTCTTCTCGTGGATTTTCAACTGTTTTGATGCATATGCAGTCATCTCACTGTCCTGCATAATAACACATCCCAAACCTACTTGGAAAGCATCACAGTACACCACATATACTTCACCACTCTTCGGCAATGTCATAAAAAGAGTTGAAGTGAGTCGGTCTTTGATCTCTTGGAAGCTCTTTTCACAAGTTTCAGACCACTCAAACGTTGCCTTCTTCTCTGTTGAAGCTGTCAATTGAGAAGCAATAAGGAAAAAGCCCTCAAAAAACCTGCGATAGTTATTAGCCAAACCCAAGATACTCCGGATGTCTGTAGGAGTGAGGGGACTTGACCAGTTCTTTACTGACTTTATCTTTTTCGGATCAACCTCTACACCCTGGTCGAAGAGAACCAGACGAACGAAGGTCACTGATCTAAGACAAAACTCACATTTGCTGAATTTTGCATACAACTGATGTTCCTAGAGTACTTGCAATGTCATTCTCAAATGTTGTTCATGCTCTTCTTTTGTCTTAGAGCATATGAGGATGTCATCTATGAATACTATGATAAAAGAATCAAGGTATTCACAAAAAACGCTATTCATAAGGTCCATAAACACGGATAGTGAGTTAGTGAGACCAAATGACATGAAAAGAAACTCGTAATGACCATACCTAGTACGGAAGAAAGTCTTAGGAATGTCATTTTGTCTCATTCTAATATGGTGATACCCTGACTGGAGATATATTTTAAAAAGAAACTTTAACCTTGGAGGTAATCAAATAGATCATCAATTCTAGAATGAGGGCATTTGTTCTTTATAGTGACTTTGTTGAGTTGCTGATAATCGATACACATTCTAAGGGTTCCATCCTTTTTCTTAACGAACAACACTGGAGAACCCCACGAGGATATGCTCGGCTAGATGAAGCCCTTATGAAGTAGATATTTTAACTGCAGCTTAAACTTTTTGAGTTCAGCTAGGGTCATTCTATAAGGAGGAATGTAAATTGGTTTGGTGTTGGGATCAAAGTCAACACCGAAGTCAATTTCGCGTTCAGGAAGGATTCCTGGTAATTCTTTCGGAAAGATATCTTGAAAATTTTTCACTATGGACACAAAGTTTATGGAAGGAACTTCATGTTCTAAGTCATTGACTATGACTAAGTTGTATAAATACTCCTTAGATAACATCTTATTGGCTTTAAGATTGGAAACTATTTGGCCTGTTGGAATTGAACTACTCCCTTCCTGTTCAAGCTCTAACTCATTAAGAAACTGAAACCTGACTGCCCAATTTCGATAATCTATGGTAGCATAGCATTTGTGGATCCAATCCATACCCAAAATTATATTAATTTCGTTCATGGTTAATTCTATTAGGTCAGCATAGGTAAATATATCAAGAGCAGTTATTCGACAATCTCTATATACTCTTTAAGCTCTAATGTTGTCTCCTATGAGAGTACTAACTAGAAACGTTTCATGCAATATTTGAGAAAGCAAGTCAAATTTACTAGATATTAAAGGAGTAACAAAATACAAGGTAGATCCTTGATCTAACAATGCATACACAGGAAAAGAAAAGACATGCAAGGTACCCATGACTACATCAGCTAACTTCTCCTTCTACTCTCTACCTTTCAAAGCATAGAACCCGTTCCTCTTGAGAGGCTAGGCTGAATCAGTACGACTGCCTTGGCATGATTCTTTACATCTGGTCAGTCCCTTATCATATGCCCACTCTTTCCGCACCCATATTAGGCATTAAAATCTACCATGCACTCACCTCCATTCAAACGACCACACTTACCACATGACTTTCTGTCACGCTGGGAATTTATATCATTACCCTTATTGGGGATAGACTTGTCCCCTTTTACATAAGTGTTCCTTGAAGGAGTAGGATTACCTGAGTGCTGGTGCCCCTTATTGAACTTGGGCCTCTCCTGGAGCCCAAACAAACTCCTACCAGTGCTAGAACCAGACTGCTCCGAGGTCCTAGGCTTCTTGCCTTCTCGACCTCTTTTCCTCCGATGACTCTCCTTCACTTGATGTGCATGTACTATAAACCTAGCACGTTCCATGTTATAATTCAATATGGCTTTCCAACATTCCTCCTCCAGATCCTCAGATACATGAGTCACAAACCTTGACATCTCATCCCTACTACTGCACACCAGGGAAGAAGCATATTTGAAAAGTTTACCAAACTTCAAGGAGTATTCCTTGAATGACATACCTCCCCGAGAAGGTTGATAAACTCCTCAACCTTAGCCTCTCTCTTCTCTCTCGGAAAGAACCTCTCTAGGAATGCAGTCTTGAGAATGTCCCAAGTGATGGGGATTTCTCCTGGTGATCATCCATCTACACACATCTTGTACCATACCTGAGCCACATACATGAGATGGTATGCATCCAACTCATCCTTTCCTTTTCATTAACACCCATAGAACAGAGAATCTTGTGGACCTCGTCCACAAACTCCTGGGGATCGTCATTGGTTTTTGACATAAAGGAGACTAGAGGATTTCTTATCCTGGTGAAATCTCTTAGGCTACTAGCTATGTTGCTAACATCTGGGTTCTCCCTAGGAGCACCCTCTCTAGTGGACTGGGCTTTGATATCCTTTTCTTGAGAAATGATGGCTTGGGACATCTGAAGCAGTGCTGTTCTTACTTCTCTATCCGTCAACGCAGCAGACTTGACAGGACCTTGCACTCCAACAGTTGGGGCTTGAGAAGGAGTTTCGTTTCCCCCCAAAAGCTACTTCTCCAACTCTCCTTCCTGTGTTTCTTCTAGTGTTCATTTTTCTACACGTACACACAAGAAGGAAGTAAGATTCTAGAATGACATAAAATGTCAAAGCTCTACACAACACAATAAAGAGTAGACGAAGGGAATATTCTTAACATCACTAAGTCCCAAAGTCATGATTGTGGTGCAGTTCACAACCATAAGCTAGAAACTATGCAATGTGGTTGTTTTCAGACTTAGTTCCTAGGTAATTTAACCTCAAGCTCTAATACCAAGTTTGTCACACTCTCGTCCTAGAACCTAGATGAGACCAACATCATTCACCTCTCAGAGGTCACATACAAGCCTTTCCTTAGCTTATATCACAACCATACAAATAAATTTAGCAGATAATTTAAAAGTTTTAAACTTTATTTAAGTGTACTTAGACTTCATATAATTTCTACATAAGAGTGACATACTAACAGCTCATACTAAACTACCATCTACTAACAGATTGAACAATTGAAATGAAGAATTCATAATATCATTAATAGTTGCCAAAATGGCCTTAATACAAAAGCTTGAACAAATGTTTGAAAGGAAACACTAGGGACAACATCCAATAGCTATGTCTTATCTACTAAAGCTAGAATGAAAAGCGTAGGCATCCTCGAACTAAAGAGGACCTACCAAAGTCTTGATGTACTAGTCCAAACGGCTTCAACAGATCTTATTTCTTCTTCAAAGACCTCTACCTATAAAAATATTAATTGTATATGGGTTAGGACACACTTGTACTATGTATGGGTGTATGAACAGAAACACATAAGGACTATGGATTATCAAGGAAAGATCTTCCTATAGCGACATGCTATTTTTTGAATGTGAAGTCACTTTACTTTCCTAGTTCGTCATTTATGAATCATGCTATGAATTTGAAATATTTTCATGCATTTAAATCACACAACTCATTTTCTATATGAGACCTTGGAATCATAAACATAATTTTAGAATAACTCAAAAGAAAATTGATATTTTTGCTCCCTCTTAGGCTGAGAGCTCCTCTCCCAGACATAATTTATTTTTCAGTGTTTTTCTTTTTTTTGTGTAGTTCAATGATCTCCTTTGATGCTATGTTTTACTTACAAGTGCAATGATTAATTGTTGTCCCATTCGTACAATGAATCTTGTAAATAATTGAAAAGACTAAGGAAATGATGTGACTACCCTACTCACAAGTTATTCTTTCCATTCTTTTTAAGTGGGGCATGAAATCTTTATAAGCCAGTCTTTATTATCTATGCCCATTATTTGATCATTTGGATAATATAAGGATGCTAGGGTATATATTCATACTCTAATATTGAGCCATTTTGGTTTTCTTCCTTCATTGGGATAAGCCAATAACTGTTAAAACTTCATTCTTATCAAACACTGATGATTTGATATACTTATTCTTTTGCTTACTTAGCTCACTTTGCACTTACATTTCTTCTTCTTTGATCTCATGTCCAATTTGAACTTACTTTCTTTGTTTCTTTATTACGTTCTTAAAGAAATCTTTAGCATTAACCGATATAGATCATGTGAGCTAACATGAAATCTAGTGTCTTTTCCTCATTGAAAATAGGTGGTTCACCGGCCAAAGTGAAACCGAATACTTCCTAGATTTCATAAGTAGATCCTCTAGCATGTAAGCTATGATGGCGACATAGTTCAAAGACTTGAAGAATTTGGAGACCCTTAACCACCTTGGTGGTAGTCTCATGTAATGAGTCTTACATGTTCTTGCACAAACTCATTACTAGTCTATGTGCTTAGATCAATGTATCATACTTTATAACTTTAAGAGTTGACACATACATTGTGGAAGCTTGATTCTAGTGTGAGGTATTCTTAGCTCAATGGATGACTTCTCATCCCGTTTTATACTTGATGAATGTGAACTTAATCTTATATTATCATTATGGTGTTAATAAGACTTGTTTCACAATTTCTAACACCCTCTTATGTGAGTATCTTGGCGTAATTATTTTGGCGCAAGTAAGACTTGTCTCACTTCCTTTAACACCCCTTTCTAGGTTGATTTCATTTTATCTTTTTCAATCTTATTTGGTAGTCTTGTACCATTCTTTAATGTGCTACTATGTTCACAAGTTTACTTTGATAGGGCATGTTGGGACTTACTTGTCCCAATCATTGGCA
The DNA here is from genome assembly GCF_036512215.1 of Solanum lycopersicum. Lineage (NCBI taxonomy): Eukaryota > Viridiplantae > Streptophyta > Magnoliopsida > Solanales > Solanaceae > Solanum > Solanum lycopersicum. The sequence continues at coordinate 44,708,404 of NC_090807.1, forward strand.
TACCCTATGCTATGAATTCATTTAGTTACATCTTGTCAAGTCAATCTTTAACATGTATTTGGACTTACAAGCAACATGATAATTTACATTTGCCATATCCTATTAGTATGACTTTGTCATTGGCCAACATGATATCATATGTTGAAAATAAAATATTTTTAGATAATTTATTGGCATAAACCAAACTTTCACTAAACACTTGTCATAATAATATCATTAGCCAAGTCAATTAACTCAATGTATATGCTATAGTAATCTCATCATTTTAAGCAAGCAAACTTTTAACAATTTCATCTTTTCAAACACAGTTGGGCATTAAAACATTTCTTATCTCATGTAAATGCTCTAATCATATGGATCTAACCTATAGGTCACATTCAACATTATCAAATCACAGAAACCTACACATAATGATAAGTTATCACAACATACAACAACATACTCAAGATTTTAATTGTACATACTACTTGAATCAAAAATAGGGATAACTAGGTAGATGAACATTCGACAGTTTCAGTAAGGAACAACCCTAGTTTCTATTTTCTTGAATTTAAAACGTTTGAAATTAAAAGACTCTTTGGGAAAAGAATCCAAGGGAAAAAACCCATACCTTACTGTAGAATTGAATCGATGAAGATCACCCTGTAGTTTGCACGAAAAATCTTGAAGAATAGCCGAGAAATCACCTAAGGAGAACATATCTATTTTTCTTAGTTTGTTCACTATTTTTAAGTTATGAGTTTCTAACCTAGTTAAACGTGAGTATTATTCTTAAGAACTGAATATTGATTAATTAAACTTAGGATAATTAACTTAATTAAATAAATCAATTAACTAATTACCAAAATGCCCCTCTTAAATTGACTAAAAATAATAGAGAGTTTGACTTAGCCAAATTTCAAAATTTCCTAAGGGTTCAGGTAAGACCATGATTTTTAATTAATTAATTAAGTTTCTAATTTAATTAATTGGCCTAGGGTAATTAATTAAGCACTCCTAAGTCACTAGGACCATAACCAACCTCATTTGACCATTCTAGGCTTGGTACTAGGATGTTTCTTGAGTTAGTTACTCGAGTAGATTCACCCGATTAGGTCTTAGGATTTCGGGCACACTAGTTAGTTTATTTTAGTTGGTCCTATGTTAATAGATAGTTATGAAAGTTATATCCTAGGATTGGTTAGTAATCTAGGCCCCACGTGGCTTCACTCGACGCGCGCCAGCCCCTAACCCCCATAACCAAATTCGATTGGTCTTATGACTTGGTCTCTTGGCTGGTAGCACATGTGTTGCACATGTTCTTGCCCATATGTTTCTGAGGACTCCAAGGAAACTCACTATGTCCTTGGGAACTTCTTAATCTACATGATCATTTTAAATGTTCATGTACTACGGTACTAGGCTTGACACTTGGATGCCTCGTACCTATTAGATCGATGATCTCGATGCGATTGATATTCCAATCTTTCTTCTTAGAACGTATTGATTTGACCCCATAAGCGGGACCAAGCATGTTGCCGCCAGAAGCAGAACCCCGTATTTCTTCTAGAGAATCTCTTAATTGTTCCAAAGCAACTAGAAAGAGATTCTTTAACCAGAAAGAATTCGGTTCAGATATAGGACACCTATCAAGAAGTTTTCGTAACTCAATCATAGATGATGGAGTAATCAAAGATTTTACCCTTTCGAACTCTGCCTGTAACTCACTAGAGGCCCGGGAAACAAAGAGAAGATGTACTATGAATTCAATATTTTATCTTAGGGTCTTCATTGCATGTAAAATTCCTAAACAAGCTTCGATTGGAGCATTTCAACATCAAATTATAGCTTAATTTACTTGTTAATAAATAGAAATCGTCTAACATTTTTAAGCCACTATACTCTAACAGGCCCAATATAATTCAATGTTGGGCATTGGGATGTCTATGTACCCCAATACATATTTTTAAAACCTATTAGACTCTTCATTAGACAAGTAAATTTTCTGAAATGTTACAAGAGGATATGTTTATAGGAGACATGAATATTAATCTTTCACTGTTCTATCAATTTAATTCTTTTTTATGTCCATGTGTATACTTTATAAACTATCGAAGCCTACCTCTACAGTTTGAAAAACCAGTTGGAATTCCTACACGTGTAATAGGTTGAGGAATACAAGTTGAAGGACAGGTAAGAGTTCTGTAGCAAAAGGTATAAGATAGCAGGTCATTATTGTGTCCAGCAAACGACTGCGATCATGAAAACAAACATCTTTTAAATAGAGGTTATATGGATCTGCTATATCATCGGCTAGTTTTACTGCACCAAGTAACATAAATGATTATACAATTAGAATTTATAGAATTTCATACTTGAAGGTTCTCATTGTAAGGAATTGTAGCACATGGGTTCCCTAGCAACCCACTGGGGTAAGTGTTGTAGTATTCATCAGGGAAAATATCGTGTTGGTACACATATTTGCTACAAGTGTGACAGGACGGGTTATATTTCTAAGGATTGTCCCAAGGAAATAGTAGTAGGTGAAATCGAACCCAATCTTCATCAATAACTCCACTAAACATTGCTACTCTGAGGGGAGCAACTTAAGGGACAATAGATGGTACAAACAATTTTTATGTTATCACAAACCGCAAAGAACAAGAGAATTAACCATATGTTTTCACTGGTATGATCAAAGAAGTTGAGACACTTAGCAAAATGAAGTCTTTCTCAAGAAGGTCTTTCAACTACTTTTTTAATTCTTTCAACTCAGCAAACAACAATATACATCGAGGAATAGGGATAGGACGAGAAAAAAATATCTATACCGAACTCCATATCGGTCTTAGGAGGGACTCTAGGAAGATAATTTAGAAAGACTTCTAGGACTTATTCACAACTGGAACTAACTTAATAGGTGGTGTGGCGACACTAGAATCATTAACTAGGACTAAGTGATAGATGCATCCCGTGGAAACTAAATTCGTTGCCTTATGTACGAATTAAATGATCCTTAGGCACTGGTAAACTACTCCTCCACTCTAAAATTGGCTCATTAGAAAACTAGAACTTAACTACTCAAGTTCTACAATAAATTGAGATATAAAAGGAAAGAAGCCAGCCCATACTTAGAATAACATCAAAATCTACCATGTCTAACTCTACTAGGTTAACTATGATTCCTTTTGATTGACAAAAATGCTTAAATCATTATATTTTCTTAGCTAGAATATACTTCAAAAATAAAGAAGGATTAGTGATGATGAATGGGGTTATATCAGGTCCAAGTAGGTGTATCACTTACTAAGACTCTTTTGACCATGTTATTGGGACAAGTACACTACACCTACTTGCATTAATCTGGTCCAATTTGAATATAATAATATAAGGGAAATGGACAGAAAGGGTCCAATCTTTCCCAGAACACAAGAAACAATTTTAATGGAAAACTAGGTTCATCACCTACTTAGATGTCTGGCCTAAATAAAAAACACATGTTGGCGGCAAATGAAGTACAAGATAGGTAGAAAAAGGCCCAATGTTCTTAAGTCCATAAAGGAAAAAGTGAAGAGTCCAAGTAGTTGGATCACCTACATGACAAATATGGCCCAAAATGAGTGGGAAATTCAGCTAAAATAGGTTCATTTAAAGGAGTCTAATATCATATTTTTCCAAACATTTTTACTTTGACAAAAAGATGATTTCAATAGCTTTCTTTCTTCTCTACCATAGCTTCATTCAAAAACCTTTAGATACCATTAGGGTTCTTGAATATTTGGGATTTCAAGCTATTGTAAGGTATAATTTAAGACAATTTATAGAGGACAACCTTGACCTTCAAGAATCCAAGTCGTGGTAAATCTCTCCAGCAAGGTAAGCTACTAAAATTTTCTCCATATTATGCTTGAGTTAATAAAGAGACTTGGTATGTGTTAGGGACTTTGAAATTGTTAGTTTTACATGGTATAATATTGAGGAGGATTTTCCAGTGATTATTGCATGTTGGGACAACCATGGAGGGGAGTCCTCTTTAATTTAATTATGAGTTGTTTGAGTGTTTCAAAATTAATGTTAGGTGTTCAAGTAGTGGTGATCAGAAATCATGAATCTATTGCTTTTGGTACATTAAATAATGCTTAAGGATTGTTTTATGTATGTTATGATAATGGATGTTACTGGAGGTATGGAGAAATTAAGGAGACTTTAAAAGACTTAAATATTGCAGGGAGTTTTGGGGAGGACCTGATACAATGGATGTACAACATATGGACGCGATTAGAGGGAAATAGAAGGAAAAAAAATAGTAGTTAGATAAATTGCATGCTTACTACTTTGTTACTTTTTCGGTGAGATCAAGTAGAAAAAATTGATTGATTAGCTACTAATACTAGTGTTATAACTTGTTTTATTGTAGATTAGTAATCTTAATAGAAGAAGCTTAAGTCATACCTTTTGAATCATATAACAAAGTATGTAAGAATATTTTATTTCCTATTTCTTTTGAATGAATTTTGGACTTTAATTACAAAAAGTAAGCTTTTATAAGTGCCCTTGGTACTGACTAATCCATAGTTGCTGTTCCTACTCCCTTGACAATTGAAGTGAGTACTCTAATATGAGTTTCTTACTAAACATACATGCTTACTCTTTGAAGCATCGGTTTAATCTTATTTCATCGTCAAAGTACAACTGGTACGGATTTCCCTTATTAAATAAAAATGATCCTAGTTTACACATAGTACAATGTTCCTACATCATGACAACTTGCTTCAATTTTTTTTGTAGATATGTCATCTTGTCACGTATTCATATGTTCCCTTTTATTTGTTATTACTCCCATTGTGTTAGACTATAATTTTATCTCACATGATCATTACTTTTTTTATCGTACGTTTTTGTGTACTTACTTGAAATATGTATCCGCCCTTATGTCGAATATGTCCACGTTCTCCCTTGGTTAAACTTTCATGTATACGTTGTATTTGGTAATCGCTTCAGCTATAAAATCGAGTTCAAATCTCTTTGCTGAATGTAAAATGTCTCCACTTGATATGTTATTCAATTTGAGATGTCAAAGTGAACACCGAGTCACTTAAGCTCTTAACTATTACATGTTCATGTCACATTTTCTTCCCATGTAATTTTTATTATCGTGTGTCCATATTTATACGTTCCCCTAATGGTACATAGCTCCAAATCTAAACAAAGATTATGAAAACCAAAACCACAATCGCAAACAAGTTATGAATATCAAAAGAACAATCTCCAAAAAGTTATGAACATCAAAACAACAATCTCAAAGATTAAAGAATCAAAGTGGAGCAATCTGTATATTTATGGGTGGAAGATTAGGGGTGAAATCCTAGCATGGGAGGATCCCAATTGGTATAACAGGGTTGCTACTCAGGGGTGCAAGCCTAGAATAGGCCTATCCCAATTTATGGAATTATTAAGACATCATACCAAGGCTTAAAACGCCTAGCATGGGCCATCTACTGCTGATCAATTGGTAATTTCTATCATATGTCTTATAAAGATTATAAAGTATAGAATAGTAAAGAAAAGAATGTAATATGCAAGATTCAACAAGTAAAAGCAAAGGTTGTCTCTAATTCTTATCTATTGGTATTTGATTTCACTTGAGCACTCATTTAACATATTGTTGTATTATGACTTACATATGCAGTACATTTTTTCAAATTAATGTCCCTTATTGGGGACACGACTGTCACCGAGGAGAACCCCTAGACGTAACCGATGTCTTCGTCCTCGAAAAGGCCTTAGACTAACCCTTAGCATACATCATTGCATATATTAGGTAGAAAAATGCGGAAAAATTTGAAGCTTTTAATAGTGAAGTATAGTTAGACTTCTCGCTTATCGTATGTGGAGTTCACATAGACTTCTCTCTTAGGAAGTGTGCAAAGACTTCTCTTTTATTCAACATAGTCAAATCATATAAAATAGTCTACTATTTGTCTCATATTTAAATAATCTAATAGAAAATTACAAAGTTGGGCATAACCCTTACACTATACAATATGCCACATTTAGTCTTACAACAATAGTCTCAAATATAAGGCAAGAATGTGTTGTATTTAGACATATCAAATGCCATCAACCTAGAAAGTGGCACCATACTCGGAATTGAGGACTCATGAAAAACTTGGAAAATAGTCCAAGTCTTTTTTGTAAATTGACTCGTAGCTCATCAATGGACGGAACTTACATTGTTGGAAAAAGTTAAAAAATATGGGTTAGAAGAAACCGCATGTACTAAGTATAGATTTTATACATAAACATCATCAATGGATGATAAAAAGGGACAACTTAGTCAAAAGAATGCTTAATAAAAATTAACATTAACCTAAACATATAATGAATAATTACGAGTCAACTCATCATGATATTAACCCAACATATAACCAACCAAGCAATAGTTGTGCAATGTAAAGAATAGAATTCCATAACCCTACCCAAAGCTAAGTATCACATTAAGTCACTTAATTCATACATACAACATAACCTCATATTTCATCATGACATACTTTATTCGCAGAGATTATATATAATATGACCTACATAACATAAAATCAACTTAATCATAAGAGAACACTACGAAGACCATCCCTTCGTATTTCGCAAGTGAAATGTGAAAGAGAAGTCCCATACCCTCCCTCACACGATGTAGAAATCTTTAACAAAGCTCTTGTTACAGTTCACACATTTCCTCAGTTCATTTACTTTTACAATAGTGAAAGAAGTTGCAGTAACTGACATTATACAATGTGAGCTACATAGAATCCGATGTTCTGCTCCCACACCGAAGATAAAGTTTAACACTTGCCTAAGGTGGAACCTTTCATACATAGCTATCTGAGTGGATAAACTAAGCTAGAGTCATATGTGTGCACATAGTTAATGGTAATGGAGATTTTTACTGGAAACTTTGACTTGATAAATTTGGAGGTTTCCATTTGATGAGACATCACATAACTTGGGAATTCAGACATGCAAAATTAGAGAAAACCCATGTGGGAAGAGAGACTTACTGAGCGTGAGACCCCTATCTCGTTTACATGCCTTTTCAGTGATAAGAATTCATTCTCTTTAGTAATCATCTTTATTCATCATACAAGTTCATATTAGTATCTACTAGAACCTATGTAAACATCTTATCATTATAGGTCAATAAGTATTCACAAGTAAGAACCAGCATTTCACTTTAGAAACCACATACAAGTGAGTAAACCTTTCAATCAAAACTTTATTATAATCATGAGGAACTACCTTCAATCATATAATAATCATACCATAAGATGCATACATACATCATAGATAATTCAATTGTCTAGTGTTAAGGATGAGGAATACTTGTTATCAACATCCCAACCACACATTAGATATAGGATTATAACTATCCAAGTAACTCATATTTGAGAATTGAATTCAAGAAGAATCAATGTTCATACCTTCTTGCCCTTTAATAGCCTTCATACTTCCATCACCAAATAATACATAACAAAGGTAATTCATAGGTATCATCATTCTACATAATCATGTACTCATCATCTTCCACAATTACCATAGAATTTAACTATGTAATGAGTTTAGGGATGAACAAGGCTTCAACAAAGAATCCTGAATGATTATTCAAAATTATCCATAATTACATTGTTAAAAAACAATAAAAGATCATAATTAATCACAAACCCATGTATAGATTGGAACCCTAATCTTTGGGGAAATTGAAAACAATCTTTGAAAGGGCCTCATGGGGAAATGAATCCCAAGAGTGAAAGAAACCATAACTTAGGAATGATTTTGACACAAATAGAGATGGATTCCTTGGTGAATTCATCAAGTTCTTCAAGCTCTAATGTTCTTTCAATGAAGGTTTGAGTTTGAGGAGAGAGAACTAGACAGAAACTAGAGAGATATAGTTTTTCAAATTTTGAGGTGTTAGGTTAGTTTAATTGAATTGGGGTACTTATATAGTCCTAATATAATCAATTAAAACCAATCACCCCTAATTAATTAATTAACTAATAAATTCCCTAACCACCTATAACATAACCATTTTTGGAAAGTGAAGTGGGGTCTCAAATATCAAAACCACGTCAACTCCATGCAAATAAAACCACGGGATCAAGGAGTCTCTTGGGTAAATGACTAAGTGTAAACCAAAGACACCATTGATGAAGCGTCGAACAGATGACGTCTCGTCAATTGGTATCAATCGTACACAACCTAGAGTCTAATTTTGAGGGTCAATGGATATGTCCTCCTCAAGGACACTGAGGGTGGTCCTTGGGGAGTTGTACCCGGATGTTTCGACCCAAAAATACTCTAACGTATAGCTTAACCCCTTTCACCAAAATTTACCTAATTTAGACTTTTAAAACCCCTTTAAACACGCCAAGGCAAACTAGCTCAATTTCACTAGTCTACAAATGTCGTGGTTGTTTTTTGACATTTCGAATCAAACACATCCTAATTGAATTTAAGACCTTTCTTCAGATTAGAAATATTGTTTTAAGGTTTTTGCATCAAGTGAGGCTCTACACGAAGTCATGGAACTTTTGGAGTGTTACATTATCCCCCTCCTTAGGAATATTCATCCCCGAATGAAACCTAAAAAGTTTTTATTGAGAGAAAAAAGACACAATGCTAGCATCCCAATCAACAACAACAACATCAAATCATAATGATTTACAACTCACATGAGCGGTACCTGTAAACTCTATTCAACACATAACCATGGCATTACTCATAGGAAATCAATTTGCAATTTATCACATATAAGAGCTCAATACATAATATCACATATAAGGAGCTATTGTCTCTATATCAACACGAGCTTAACATGAGCATCAAGGGTTACCATGAACTCTGAATTCTCCCTATAAAGATCATGAAGACAACAATACACATATATATAACTTCAAGTTAAACAAGACAGAATGTTTTCATAAAAACTCATTTTAGCATGAACCTTTACCAATATATGCAGATAATTAGAAAAACAATTCAAATTCACATTATTCACAATTTCATCATTTTTAAGAGGAACTACTAACCTCATCTTTGACTAGGAGTAATAGGGAAGAGATGAGGATAACATGACTTCATGTCGGTCTCAACCTCCTATGTTGCACCCTCGACTAGATGGTTTCTCCATAGAACTTTTATTGAGGTTACCTCTTTGTTACTCAATATTTTGACATGACGATCTAGGATCTAGGAGTGAATGAGAACCTTTCTTATGGATATATTCTGGTTGAGGTTACAAATTGTAAAGAAAAAGATTGCGGAACAAAGAGGTGTTCTCCATGAAATTTCTAGGGAGAAATAATCTAGTTGAAAGTGGGAGGCCGAGACTTGCATAAAATCATGTTACCCTCATCTATTTGATAACGAAGGTTAGTTATTCCTAGTTGTAGTGAAAATAATGAGTTCATTTGCAATTGCCATGATTTTTAATGAAGTTGTGCAAAAAGAGTCCATGTTACAATGAACCACAATGAACTGTATACCTAAAAATAAAATTTTTTCTTTTTAATCATTTTGAGTTTATATTGGGTATTTGATTCAGCATGTTGAGATATGTTGAAGAAAGATTTGTCGTAATGAATAAGCATGAAATGAGTGTTTAACGTTATGAGTTGAAAATGATGTTTTGAGTTGCATTATGTAAAAGATCATTTACTATTATGATTTTGATTGTGACACATATTTAGTGTGTTGTTCTTGATTGGTCTTCTAGTCTTGAGTTTATTCTTTCCTTTTAAAGAATTTGAATGTCATTCGCGGATGAATGTTCCCAAGGTGGGGATAATGTAATACTACGAATGTCTAAAGACTAATCTAGTGACTAAAATGGGATTCGAAGAGTTTTAACACTGTTTATAAGTCAATTGTAATGCAATTAAGTCATTCAGGAAGTTTTGGAATCAAAACGTCGAGGAACGTCCACGACGTCTGGAACCTAATTCAAGAGGTGCTAGTGTGCCTTATCCTATTTGACTAAGTTTTAGGAGTAAGAAAATGATGAAATTTTGTTGTAAGGTGTCTAAAATGTATTACAGTTAGTTTATTGTCAAAACATCTTTGTATGACTCTCCAAGGACCAATAAAGAGCCATTGAGGAGGACAATTTCAATTTGGAAAAAGGATGCGAAGAGGCAGTGTTCACCAACGGTTTGCAAGCGATGGGCCATTGGTGAATTGATGTTGCTTCAATGCCACCGTATATGAAGATATATCAAAAAATTTTAAGGGGTATTTTTGGCAAATTTCTGACCAAAACTACTGACCTACAGCAGGGAGGCCGCACTGCCCGTCGACTGACCTACGACTTGTCAGTTGGGGTCTCATAGGTCAGGAGTGTGTTTGCCTGTGTTGTTTTATTTAACTCCATTAATTTAATTAAGACGTTAATTAATTAGTCAGTTTTTATGGGATGCCTAATTACGTTAACTAATGACACATATTAAAGACCCCAAACCTAATTAGAGTAAACCTTACTCTTATAATTCCCAAAACCCAATTGCTCCTTCTTCTCTTTTCTTTCCCTCTCCCAAAGAAACCCCATTAAAGAATTAGCAAAGAAGGGTTATAGGTCAAAACAGGAACAAGTTTCTCCAACAAACTTCATCAACTAGTAAGGTATGTGATTCCTTTTACCTTTGGGATCTCTTTGCCCAAAGGTTTCCTTCAAATTGATTTTAAATGTATGAAATTTAAGTGGGTTTACTTCCAACACGAAATTGATCTTGTGAATTGTATTTTTAATGATTAATTTTTGTTATTATGAATAGATTAACATTTATTATGATTGATTGTACTATTTTTTGATGCATTGACCTAGTTTATGGAAGATGATCTATTCCCCTTACCCTAGTTTATGATCTTGAATCGAATTGTGTAGTATTGATACAATTGGATTGGTTTATGTGTGAATTACTATTTTATGTTGTTATTATGAAAAGTCCTGAGTAAATTGTCATATAGTGTTATTCCATTGTGTTAGTTATTGAGGAAATAATTAGGTTGTGAAGTATATCATGAACTTGACCAAAGTTTCTAATCCTATGCTATGAACTAATAATGAATTGTTGTGTAATGATGCAATTGACTTCATTATTATGTTAGTTACTATTGTTTGATGATATTATACCCATTATTGTGTTGAATTGAATAGTTTATGGTAATACCTTGATGATGGCTTCTAAAGGAGATTTGGGTAAGTCTTGTGATCTCAATTCTTTGCTTCAATTATGATTACTTGTGATTAAGTGATGATGTTGTATTTAAATATACATTGTATTAAGATTGATAGGGTTGGAATGATTTTTAATTGGAATTTCTTGAACTATGGTTTGTGAGTTGTTGGCTAAGATCTTAATGTTAAAAGGATGATGATAACTTACCAATGTGCCATATTATGATGTGATACGTAAATGTGCTAACCTCAGATGTTTGAATTGTAATGAAAAGAAAAAACTCATACAATTCTTATTGAGATATGATGATGATGATTATATAGGGTATATATCCTATGAACTACATTGCTATGATGATTAATATAGTCATTAGAGACATTTGAAAAGGGACTAGCATAGGACCAGGTGAACTAGAGTTAGGAGTGTCCCTCCAAACATAGGGAAGGTAGGATCACTAATGTACTAATGAGACTGGAGACTATAATGGATGTAGCATAAAGTGGGTCCAACTACATCTCCTAGTTCTTGAACTATGTTGCCCCCATAGGAAAACTAGCAAGTGGATCCACCTAGATACTATGTTTATGTTTTGGTACTACCTTGGAAATTAGTCCGCCTTTTTCGGCGTAGGGTTCCATGAAACCAGATTCCACATTAGCTCATGTGGTCTATGTTAGTTAAGGCAAGATGTTCCGAAAAGGTAAAATGAGATAATTGAATGAATTCTAACTAGGATGACCTAAGGCGTTTAGCTTAGTGTAGATGTAAATTACTTGTATATAATGATCTTACATGTTGATGACACTATATGATATTGGCTTCATTTATAAATATGTGTATGATCTACATTTCTAAAGTATAATGATGATTACTCTAAATGATATAATATGTGAATTTGGACAGTGTTTATGGTTCTTGTTAGGTTTACTTGATTGAGTAATATTATGGGGCTTTGCTTAGTCATTGCACTAGTGGACTTAATGACGGTTCATACGTAATGGTCTTGTTTTGTTTATTTTTTATGAAATATTATACATGCTTGTTGATGTTATGACTTAATGATAGAGTTGTCTTTATTATGTGCTCAATTATGTTGATATGCATGTTAACTTGACTAGACTTAGTATTATTGGTGTTGCAATATACATGGTCTGGATTTGATTAATAGGTATTATGGACTTGTATTGGTTTTTGAATATGCACAAGACTTTTCAAAGTAAATTACATGTTTTGATGAAAAGTCCCTTTTAAGCATAATTTCATGTTGTGTGTGAATATGGTCTCATACTTAGTACAGGTGAAGTGCTAACCCCATTTTATTCCGTTTCCCAAACATTTTAGGTTTTGGTCATTGAAGTTTTGTGACGACATTGAAGGAAGGCTTAGAAGTTTCACTCTCCAAGTTGGGTAGGTCGTCACTTCTTCGATGAAAATTCCATATTATAACTTTGGATATTGATTAGTCTTAAAGACAATATGTTCATTTCTTTTCATTTGAGTACTAAATATTGTCTAGACTATATGTGTTTTTTTATTGTATTGATGTATGGGCTATACCTAATCGTTATACTCTTGCTTATCTAGTTATGAGATGAGACAACCAGTTTTAAGACTATGGTGTGTGTATGCGTGTATATATATATATATATATATATATATATATATATATATATATATATATATATATATATTTGTGTGTGTGTGTAATAAAAGTAGAAGACTATGTAATCTTCTTATACGAAGGATCTATGTATACTCGATATAAATATATTATCTGTATTCAAGAGGTCTATGTAACCTCATGATAAATAGAAGAAAATTTTTATAATTCTACGCATTTTAACACATGAATGTAATGATATAAGCTAAGTGTCTAGTATAAGTATTCTCTGAGGACGCCGACACCGGTTACGTCTAGGGGTGCTCCCCAGATGTGACCCTTAGTGTAAGTTCATTATAGGGTTATGTTTAGCTTGGAATTAAATTGTTTGCTTGATCTGGGTATGTACATTTAGGTATTATTCCTGTACTATGGGCTGCTATTCTAGAGTAGGTCCCTTAAAGAACTGTCTAAGAAGGTGTCATTCGAGGGCGAATATTTCCCGGGGGGGGGGGGGGTATTGTAAAAACACAAATGTTATTAAGTTGTAGCTAAAGCCTAAAATTATTTTCATGAGCTTATAAGGTCCTAAAATGACTAAAAATAGTTTTACGTGTCACTATATGTAGTTTGGAAATGATTGGAGGTCCAACGACCATTAAAGTCCAAGACGTCCGAAAACTAGTCGAAGTTGAACTAGTGTGTCGTAGTGTTTTCTAGTAGAGTTTTCAAGGATGGTTTTACGGTTTGAGTATCTATGGTTCCTATACAATAGAATGACTTGTAAAGGATCAAAAAAACCAAGATCCCCGCCCCGAGGAGAAGCCTAAGGGTCTATGAGGAGGACCCCAAAATAGGGCAATAACCCTGCCGGGCATCCTAGATGTGGTGGCTGTTGCGGTACACGGAGCCAACACATAAAGGGAAAACTTTTCCCCGCGTCGCGGGGACATCGTGAACCATTCTTTCTCAAATTACTTTGTAGAACCAAGAATCAAAAATGCCTCCACAATGCGCAGTAGTTGCAGGGGTCTTTTGGGTACTCTAGGGATTAATTATTGGCGTTTATTTTAGGTATTTGAAGATTATTTAAGTAGTACAATAGCCAATAAGACCCTCGACTTCAAATCAAAACCTTTTTCTCCCAAAATTCCCCCAAAAACACCATTGAAGAAGAAGAGAAAGTAGAGGCTTCTTTAAGGAGAATTCACCAAGGTTTCCAGATGGGTTTAGGGATATAATCTAAGGTATGTAAAGCTTATTCATTCATGGATTCATACATCCATGAATGCCCCGTTGTTTCCCCTTAAATGTGTATCCAAATAACCACATTTAAGAGAGGGTTGTGATTGCATTTTGGATAAGACTTAATTGTGATCCCAATCTAGTGGATAACATTAAATTATATTCATGTGGTGATTATATGTTGTTTTCATCATGTTGTTATGGTGAATTATAGTAATTGAACTTGAAGGTGAAAATGATGATTTTAGGCAATAAGAGGCTATATGAAGGTTTTTATGTTGATATTCTTTAGTAAACTGTATTAGATACTATTTGATCATGATTGAATCCCCTAGAAATGAATTGAACTAGGTATAATTTATCAAGTATGATCTTGACTTAGGAAGTCGAAATTGAACATATGTGATAAGGTATGGCTTGAATTACATTATAATTATCGAATTGAATATATTAACATGTAGTTGATTATGAATCATGATAGACTAAGATTATCTTGAAGATGGGTTGGATGGTCACTTCTTGAGTAGTAGACTTGGTAAGACAACATCAAAGGTATGGTAGCTTGAGAGGAAATCTAATGATAGCTTGAGATAATAAGATCTCATGGGTATCTTGACATAGTAAATCTCAAGGAGGCTTGAGTTTAAATACTCATGGTAGATTGAGATGTTGAAATCTCAAGGAATCTTGGTTAGATTACTCATAGTAGATTGAGGTGTAGAACATCTTAGTAGCTTGACTTTGTTTAGCCATTACCATTTCATTGTAGCTTTAGGAGAAAGGACTATACTCTCCTAATGGTAGCTTGATTTGCATGTAAGGTATAATTCATGGAATAGCTTGAGATTAGTTTCTCATGATAGCTTAGGGTTGAGGATTCATGCTCCTCTTATGATTATCTTGCATCTACATGATTGTTTTCATGGTGGTTAGGATGGTTGTATCCTTCCTTTTGTAACCTTATTACTATGTTGAGATGTTTTCCATAATAGTTGGTCTATTATGATAGTATTTTGAAATTAATAGAAAAGGTTGAAAGATAAGTTTTCTTGGAGTATGTGGTCTAAAGGAGTACTTAGTATGGATGGTTGTACGGGATACAATCTACACAATTCAGAAGTATAACTTGAAGCTACCTATGACATCACCACTACATGATGTATGTTTAGCTTGGATAGTGCTATAGTTGCATTCAATGAAATGATTTACTTAAGAGTACAGATCCTTGCCAATATGAATTAGGTCTATTGGGTGACTCCTAAGATAACATGAACAATTTAGGGTGATTTCAATATATGTTTAGTGTGTGAGCTATAATGGAATGCTTTACAAGCATTGCATAAGTGTATTTTGAGGTGGCGTAGGGGCATAGTGATCATACGTTATGATGAACCTTAGGTTTTATTTATGAAATTTAACTATGATCAAGTATGATCAAAGAGAGGTACTTAGCTTTGGTAGTAGTATGGGATGATACCTTAGCCTTGGACAAGGATACCTTGAGGTGGCTTGTGTGATAGTTCATAATAGTAAGAAAGATAATGAGTTAAGTATGCACTCTTATATGTTTTATGATGTTTTGATATGCTTATTATATTCATGTTATGCTTATATCTTTAGCTCTTATGATATTCTATTATTGACTAACCCTTTGAGATATGTTATGTTTCGTATAATGTTTCCATACTTAGTATTAATCATACAAACGCATATTGCCTACATGTCGTCCATGTAGGATCTTGAGAAGATTAATTTACTTTCAAGGGTAGTGTTTCCAAGGTCTCCAACAAGAGGATATTGGTGAGTCCTCATAGTATCCGAGGACACCACCACTGTGATGTTTTTTATATTCTTTCATGTTTAGACTTTTTATGGGCTCTGACCTAAGACAATTTTAATCATGATGTCATATATTGTTTGTGAGACATAAGTTAGACATTTTATGAAATGACTTACGCATTAAGTTTTTGAAGAATTTATAATCCGTGTACTTTTCATATATATGCACTAAATGATCTTCAAGGGCTTGTACAGACCTCCGAGAGGTCAAGTACACTATGTTATCACCTAAGAATGCCCTAAATTCTAGGGTCTACATGCGGGTCATGACATTACCTATCAAGGAAATCCTCTTTGGAAGCCCAAAATTAATGAGACCATCTCTAACCAGCCTCTCATTCTTCCATTGCTCATACCAAACTTAAGCAACATTTTTGAGTTGATATGCGGCTAGTTCTTCCTTTTCATGAGAATTAACACAAATGTTATCAAGCACCTTGAATACCTCATCTATAAACCCTTTTGAGTCTTATTCAACCTTGGAGCCAAAGAAAGTAGGGGGATTCATCCTAGTGAAAGGCCTTATTCTTCATGCGGTGGTGCTGACATTGAGGTTCACTTGTACCCTAGCATCCCTAGAAACTTGAGTAGCAAACACTTTATTCAAGCTATAAGTGTTCGGCTGCCCTTATCTCAACATTGTACATAGACGCTTCTTCAATAGGAACTTGAGGGTTTTGATGAGATTGAGGAAGAACTACCTTATTCACATTATACTCTTAGGCATTTCGATCGTTGTTCCTTGACGTATTCTTTTCCTATAAGCACAAAAAGGGGTTAGAAGAAAGGTCTCATATATTTAATACTTTTGAGGCACGAATTGGGAGAACCTCCTATACATAAACGACGTCTTCTTTCTCAAATATACACTCGACTAGCCTTAGAATATATCATTGCATATCATAGGTAGAAAAATGCAGAAAAATTTGAAACATTTAATAGTGATGTATACATAGACATCTCACTAATCGTACATTGTGTTTACATACAACACTTGCTTTGTGCATAATAGTCATTTCATATGAAATATTCAAATATTTTGTCTCACATTTAAACAATCTAATAGAGAATTACAAAGTTGGGAATAACCCTGATACTAGTACAATATGCCACATATAGGCTTACAATAATAGTTTAAAATATAAGCAAATATAAAATTGTATGTAAATGTATCAACTGCTATCAAGCTAGAAAGTTGCACCATCCTCGAACTTGATGACTCCCCAAAAACATGGGGAAAATCCCAAGTCTTCCTTGCTAATCGACTAGTAGCTCTTCAATGTCAGAAACCTAAATTGTTGGGAAAAAGGGTAGAAATATGGGCTAGTACAAACCACATGTACTAAGTATGATTTCTATAAATAAACATCATCAATGCATGAGAAAAAGAAAAATTTAGTCAAAACCATTCTTAGTAACAAGTAACCTTAACATGGACACATAATGAATCATCATAAGTCAACTTATCATGATATTTACCTAACATATAAGAAACCCAAGGAATACTCGTGCAATGCAAACAATAGAATCCCATAACCCTATCCAAAGCGAAGCATCACATTAAGTCACTTATTTCATTCATACGACATAACCTCATATTTCATCATGGAATGTATTATTCATAAAGATTATGTATAACATGGCATAAATAACATAAATTCAACTAAATCATATCAGAACACCACTAAGAACATCCCTTAAGATCCCACAAGTGCAATGTGTAAGAGAAGTCCCATATCATCCCTCACACACTGTGTAGAAACCATACCTTAGGGATTGTTTTGACACGAATTGAAATGTATTCCTTGGTATTCGTCCTCTTCTTGAAGGTCTAATGTTCCTTCAATGGAGGTTTCAGTTTGGGGAGAGAGAACTAGAGAGATGTTAGAAAGATTTAGGTTTTGGAATGTAGAGGAGTTAGGTTAGTCTAATTTACTTAGGGTACTTATATAGTCCTATTTTAATAAATTATAGCCGACCTTAACCCCTAATTAAATAATTAATTGATTCCCTAACCATCCTAGCTTAACAATTTTTAGATAGTGAAGTGGGGTCTCGTCGACGCCACGTAGACCAAACAACGGGATCGTACTAGTCATCTTTAGTTTCTGTATGAGACTCATTTTTGTTGGATCTTGGGAAAATGAACAAGTTTCAACCAACGACACCATCTTCAGAATGTTGACAAGGCGATGACTCATCGATTGGTCTTGTGATTGCCAGTTGATGAGAGAATGTTTTTAAGGGTCAATGGATGGGTCCTCCTCAAGGACCCTTGGTGTGGTCCTTGGAGGTACGACCCCAAAAATAATATTACAAGTATATTAGTACTTTTCGCTAAAATTGACCTAATTCCGACTCTTAAATCCCTTGAAACACAACAAGGCACACTAGCTTAATTATCACTAGTCTCTAGATGTCGTGGTCATTTCTTGAGTTTTTTTAATTTAAAACTTCTTGATTAAGTTTAAACCTTTGTTTAAGCTTTAAAACATTGTTTTAAGGCTTTTTTCATCAAGTAAGGTTTATTCGTTAATATTCCGAGTCTTTACTATGCGTATTTCATAGTTGTACATTCATGGGTTCCAATAGAGGCTTTGTAGACATTGAAAAGTTATCTTCTATTATCACGACCCGAAAGTACCCCCTAGCAGTAAAGATAACCCTTAAGTCTGAACAATTGTGTACTTTACCTTTCAGAGGTCTTGTATTGGACTTTTTCTATCATTCATTACATAATACATGAAAAGTAATACGGAATTAAAACTTTTCACGACATTGATAATAATAAGGAAATATCTTTTATAAATACTAAAGAGTAGTCTCATCGTCACAAGCCAACTTAAAGACACAACTTAAATATCTTAGTGACACGTCGCTTTACATAGAAAGAAAATAAATAATAATTCGTAATAGTAGAACTAAAGAAATAGGACTATGCTCTCAAATATATGAGGACATACTTAGTCTTGAGGGAGTCAATTCCGAAGCTTGACTTCTAGTATTCAACTTGCCTCCAACCTATACTTATAGAGTATATAAAAGTATGGGTTAGTACAAAAAATGTACTAAGTATGACATATGCAAAAATAGAAACAAACTTTGATTAAGTAAAACTTTCATGAATATAGAAGTAAAATAGATTATAGATCAAGCTTGAGTAAGTAAAACTTTCATGAATATAGAAGAGACATTTTAATATAAACAAGCTTTGATGCAAATTAAGTAAAATTTTCATGAATATAGAAGTAAAATAGATTATAGATCATCATGTAGCACATTGGTCATAACTTACATAATTTTAACATTCAAAATACACATTACAGTACATGAAGAAAACCGCCCATACAATTCCTTTAATGCATACCCAAGTGACCCTCAACACTACCCATTATAGGCTTACTTCGTTTAGGTAACAAGTCCACATCTTATAACTAGACATTAGAGAAACATACTTGCATTTAGAACTTTACATAGGTTCCCCTCTCCATGTGGACAGAAAAGTTACAAAAAGTTCAATGTGAGAATAGCATCCCATACTAGTACTCCCACAATGTGCTCCTTAAGGATTCCATGAGATTTCGTACACAACATTAATCATTCATAAACTTATTATACAAGACATAATCTTAACATGCTTTCTTAACATTAGACATTAAGCCACATAATTTCCTTTTCATTACATAATAACACATTCATATGTTAAAGATAAAGACACAACATGACTCCCCTTCAACTATCTACTTGTGCAATGGTTAAATAACGTCTCATACCACCACCTACACTAAGTAGTACACTCTTTATGAGACTTATTTCACTATATTATTTTGTGGGAGTTATATTTAATAGACATAGATCATTAGAGCTAGGAATGGAATGCCGACAATAACCACTATCAGTTGTGGGATCCCCACTTGCCTACGGTGGGATCATTCTCTAAGACATTACATGGATTCTCCAATATCTACACTTATGTTGTCACATATTTAAGGTATAAGGAGATTGCTTTTAAGTAACTCATTCTTAACTGATGAGGAGTACTAATTTCAAGATGTACATCCCACTCAAATAGCATATTCGTACACTTCAAATAAAAACCCCAACAAAGGTGGACCATCTAACTTAAAAGCATTTCGTAATAAGAAGTAATCAATATGACCAACTTACAATTCATCCATGTTTTCACCACCTATTCATAATTTCTCCAATAATTCATCATAAATTAGCCCTTAGGGTAGTACCTAAATCACAATGTAACCATAAACAAAACATAACTCAAACATTCTCTAATCATGATCATAAAACTCATTACATAAGCTAAAAGTTCATAAAATGAGCATATACATCGTTTCATTTTGGTTTTGACATTAAAATCATCATTTAGCACTAAAAACAACAATCTTAATCATTAAAACATTTTAGTGCAATGACCCATACGTGAAGTCAACGAATAAAGAAGTTTAAAGTTTGAAACCCTTTTCGAAATCTATTTA
Organism: Solanum lycopersicum; assembly: GCF_036512215.1. Lineage (NCBI taxonomy): Eukaryota > Viridiplantae > Streptophyta > Magnoliopsida > Solanales > Solanaceae > Solanum > Solanum lycopersicum. Next base: position 44,728,788 of record NC_090807.1, read on the forward strand.
AAGTGACTCCTTGAATGTAACAAGGTTCAAGATGGACTATCATACCTCAGTGAGAAGAAACCCACGAACGTTTTATGAAGAAAACGTCCACAACCAGCCCTTCTGGCCCTTGTTTTAGTTCTCGCTTCTATTGAGCTTGAGAGAGTCTTTCTTGAGGGGGGGGGGTTGGTTTTATTGAAAATGAAGTCTAAAATTAGGTATTAGTGTATAAACCCTGTTAAAATAGACTAAATACCCTAAAACAAATGAAGGTTCATACAAGATTTTGGGTTAATTTACCAAAACACCCCAAGTGAAAATGCATCAAGATATCTTTTGCAGGCCACCATCGACGCCTCTCAATGACGAATCGTCGATGCATCAATGCCCCATTAATGAGGGCTCCTGGTTTTGGTCTGCAACTAATAGAACATGATTCGTTCATGTGCAATCGATTGACCAGGTCGAGGAGGTGTCTACTGGTCTACTGGCTATCGACTGGGTCGTTGATGGATACCATTTTTGGCAGTTTTGTCTAAGAGTTGGGGTCGACTTCTAGGGACCCTTGTGGGTCCTAAGGGGAGTTGTAACCGGTTTTTGAATCCCTATAGATTATCATCTAAGTTTTAGGAACCTCCACCCTCAATTTCAACCAAAACGAACATGTAAAACTGTAACGACCTGTTTAGTCATTTGGAACAGCAGATTTTATTTCTGGAAAAACAGGCTGAGGTGACGGACACCACGACGGACCGTCATGGGAACGACGGACCGTCGCAGGGTCTCATTTCAAAACACTTAAAAAATCTGAAATTGGGTACTGAAAATCAACTCTCTGAACTTCGTAACGGAATGGCAGGACGGACCGTCACAGACCCTTCAGAGAAATTGAGTCTCTGAAGTCTGTGACGGAGCACCAGGACGGACCGTCGCAGGCGCGACGGGCCGTCACAGACTGTGTAATCCCAGTCTGGGTCAGATTTCTTTATACATTTTAGGGGATCGGGTGTCAGGAACCGACACGTAGATTTAAGGGATCGGGTGTCACGAATCGACACGTAGATTTAGGGGATCGGGTGACACGAACTAACACGTAGATTTAGGGGATCGGGTGTCACGAACCGACACGTAGATTTAGGGGATTGGATGTCACGAACCGACACGTAGATTTAGGGGATCGGGTGTCAGGAACCAACACGTAGATTTAGGGAATTAGGTGTCACGAACCGACACGTAGATTTAGGGGATCGGGTGTCACGAACCGACACCTAGATTTAGGGGATCGGAGTGTCACGTACCAACACAAGAGGATTAATGAACATGAGGGAGCGGAGTGTCACGTACCGACATAAGAGAAATAAAGATAATGAATCTTGAAAGATGTTAATATACTCAATCTAATGAACATAATTCTCAAATGAGTATGGTATTGAGGCTTGAGTACTCATGTGTGAACTCGATGGTAATTGGTAATGATACAGTACTTGTTGTTGCTACATGTTGAGTATCATAGTTGATTTTATGATATTACTTGGTATATACTGTTTTCTATTTTGAGTTGGCCGATGATATCTACTCAGTACCCGTATTATGTACTGACCCCTACTTTTATGTTTTCTTCTTGTTTATTTGTGGAGTGCAGCAAACGTGCCGTCATCTTCGACTCAACATTAACTCTAGCCAGTCTTCATTACTCCGGATATCAGGGTGAGCTAATGCTTCTAGCTTGGACTGGATCTTCCTCTTCATGTCTTGATGCCTTGAAGTTCTGGCATGGACTAGCTTTTATGTATTTTTAGCTTCTTAGACACTCTTAACTTTAGTAATTTGAGGATAGATGTTCTTGTGATGATGACTTCCAGATTTTGGGAAATAATAGTTATTGAATTGGTTTTTATTAATGAGTTTAAGTCTTCCGCATTACTTTATGTTGTTATTATATTGAAATGTTAAGGTTTAGATTGGTTGTTTCGCTCACATAGGAGGGTAAGTGTGGGTGCCAGTCACGGCCCGGTTTCGGGTCGTGACAAAAACTTGCAAAAACACATAAGGACACACAAGCACATTATAAGGCACCTCTTCTGGAAGTCATGGATGTTTGACCTCCAAACACCAAAAACTTTAGAAACTGCCTCAAAACATCATTATTGACCATTTCAACACAATATTAACTCATGATACACATGTGAAATAGTTTAATCTAGTTCATATTAGGGGCGTTACATTTGTATTAATGGTTTCACTTATCACATGTAGCGGTGCGACTAATCAAAATGTGATGCATATGAAGCTTCTTATCATTAGTTTTCATAGTAGTTTAATTTTTAATCATAGGTTACTTCTAAGTAATGTGTTCATAAGGTACTTGTCAACCTCACCTAGGGGTGGGGTGTGACACAAATCAATTCCCCGATGTTCATCATCTCGAAAATTCTATCTCTAGAAAACATGAATATGAAGATGGAGATTTGAGCTAGAGTTTGAAGACAAATCTTTTACAAATAAATTTCATTAGGAGTTGGGATTGAGGAATGGTGGTTTTTATACATGGTAGATTCAACCCATGGAGTTTTCTCAAAGTTTTCAATATCAAATTATATAAATACCCAATTGTTAGGGTTTGATTGCAAAGTCATGGTTTCCTTCATAAATTTATTTTTATAATAGAATTGATTTATATTAAGAATTAATTGATGGTTTATGATAAGTTTTATTATGTATCCCTACGAACCCATGCATTTCCACACATTTCTCAAAGTTGATAATATAATGTGGGTCTTTGTTGGTGAAAGAGGATTTTTATAAAATTATGCATGAGGTGATTGAATTTCTTGAATTTTAGTGGCATCCATGTATAATTATTAGATTTTACATGTGTTGATCAATATTATTTGTGAACCTCAAGCATGTAAAATATGAGATTATGCATGCTTTCTGAAAGCTACGTAAAGCTATGAGTATACTTTGAGAATGAAGTGTTAATGATTATGTGTTGTTGTGAACTGATTGAAAGACTATTCTCATGAACTCATTGAACATTAATGTCATAGGTTTTCTCACAATAGTAAGGATTCTATTGTTGAAAGGTGTTTCTGAACTAATTTAATGTAAAAGTAAAAGTGATCATGGAATGCGATAAATACTCAAGCATAATATAATGTAATGACATATATTTCCTAACTATATTTACGATGATGTTTACACTTGATGAGTTGCATGCTTTCAAATGAAATGTCCCTTAATCTAACACAATTATAACATAATAATCTAGTTACAAAGGAAACCATGATTTTGAAATCAAACCCTAACAATTTGGGATTACTATAATTTAAAATTGACGATTTAAAGAGGACTCCATGGGTGGAATTTACCAATGGATGAAACCACTATTCCTTCATAAAAATTTACAAATAAATTGAATAGTAAAAGCTCACTCCTTACACGCTAGATTAAATCTCCTCCTGCTCCTCCTCCTTCTTTATGTTTTTAGAGAGACAACTTATAAATGATTAACTTTGGTGAATCAATTTTCGTTTTATAACCATGAGTTGTGGTCCCATTTTTGGGAAATGGGGAAATTTCCTGGCAACAATAACTTAATCCCCAAAATCCTAAGGCTTCTCAACGGAAGGCTTTGTTCCTCTCGTGGGACTTGAGGCGGCAGCTAGGCCTCATAACACAGAAGCTCTATAACCAACTACCCTTTACGATCTATTTCACAAACAATTAAGTGGATCGTGAAGAAGGTGACTATATTTGGGCAGTTTGGATAGGCTATTGCCTAGCCAACCACAAGCCACACCACGAGTCATGGTCCCTACCACACCCAAGGGTACGCCGTTGATGTAACATGTCGTATAAAACCCTAAAGGACTCCATTCAAGACACTTAATTATCATGAAATAAGAAATATAACAAATATAAGAAAACATATTTAATGTCTAAAACAAGTTTTTTAATAAATGAAATCGGAAGACAAGACACTTATCTCAATATAGCCATCTATTACAAAAGTGAATAAAATTTAACCTAGGCATACAACATGTACAAAAAGGAAAATACAAAAAAGAAGCTAAAGACAAGAAATGTGTCCTTTAATGATGAGGACTCACCAAGCTCGGGGCCAATCAAATTCAACCTCTAGCCATAAGTATGATAACCTTGGTGTCAGACCCTACACTTGGAAAGATGTAAGCCAAGTATGCTTAAGTACAAAACTTCACTAAGAATGGTACAAATGCATAAAAACATTTTATAAATTCTTAGATGAATGGATGGTTTTCCATGAGTTTTATGATATATTCCCAAGAACCCATGCACTTCCATATGAAAGAGGATTTGTATGAATTTATGCATGTGATTGTTGATTTTCTAGAATTATAATGACATCTATGTCTAACACTTAGAATGTACATGTGTCGATTAAATATGAGTGTGAACCACAAGAAGGTAAAGTATGAGATTATGCATATTTTTATGAAACTATGTAAATGTTATGAGTGCACTTTGACAGTAAAGTGTTAATGATTATGGTTTTTTGTGGTCTGATTTAAATGTTATTCTCATGTAATTATATGAACATTAATATGAATCTTATTATCACAATATATGTATTTTATGGTTGAAAAGCTTTTCTCACCTAGTTGAATCTAAGTGTAAAAGTGATCATTCATGGTGATAAATGTTCAAGCATGATATAATGAGTTTCTTTAATGAGATAGCTTTGATTGGTTGTCAAGGGAATCCTTCCATGTCTCCTAATATAAGTTGAGACTAAATAACTAATGGAGGGATGTATGCTTAGAATTGAGTGTATATTAAAGTAAGATGGAGGCTCACACATAGTTGAGTCTGGGCTTCCAAAATGGGAACTCTCACATAGTAGAATCCAAGTTTCCCAATGTATATCTTATGAGATGGAAGTATTAACCTAGTGGAGTGTATATTTCTAGTAGAAATCTCTGTGTTTTATGAAACTATATGTCCCCATATGTCATTTGCTCGCAGACCATCTTCTTTGTGAGGGAGTCACTAGATTCCATGTTGAATATCACATGGTCTCTTTTTTGTTGGTTCTTGATTATTCCCACTTAGTGTAATAAGTGGTCAAAGATTCTTAAGATGATGCTAGCTTGTATTGAATGTATATGATGTTATGACCTTTATTTCCCAACTATCTCTACAATGATACTTACAGTTGATAAATCGGATACTTTCAAATTAAATTTCCCTTTTGGTATGTTTTAAATGTTTTATCCATGGCTACCACATATAGTACATTTTTCTACTAACGCCTACTTTGTCTACATTCTTCCAAGTGTAAGGTATGGCACTATAGTTTATCATACTTGTGGCTAGATCTTTGATTTGATAGTTCCAGATCTTGGTGAGTATTCAGGGTTCGAGGACGAATTTCTTGTCTTTAGAATCTTTTGTCTATTTCCCTTTTGGACATGTTGTATGGGCTAGGCAATATTTTATTCATTGTTGTAATAGATGGTTATATTAAGTCAAGTTTCTAGAGTTCTGCATTCGTTTATGATTAAATTTTTTTAGTGTTGAAATGTAATTTACTCTTAGCATTTTATTTCTTATATTATGATGTCTAAGTGTCTTGTATGGAGTCCTTCATGGTTCTGTACTCCATGTTCATCTAGGGTCAACCCATCAGTCGTTACATTTTAAAAAATGAAAAAAAATTCTTCCACCATTAAGACATTGAGTTTTTTTGAAAAAACATTGTTTTTCTCAGTTTCGAGAGTTTATTAGTAGATTTTAAATTTGAGGTTTTGATATTAAACAATTCTAATCAATTTTAACATGTGGATTGCATTACCTATCTTATGAATAATGTAATGGGTAATAGCTTCCTACTTTTTATAATGTGTGTCTAAAACCCCCATTCTTGGGGGTTTGATTATATGAGTAATTGCTTTGACTAACTTATGGGTGTTAGTAATAACTAATTTACTTTCTGTTTGAAGTGGCATCGACCGGTATTCAATTTATGAATTCTAGTTACAAATGCAGGTCTAGTAAAGTATTCTATGTGTTCGTAAGAAATAAATTTTAGAATTAAGGTTATTAATTGATGATTTTCTTCATTGGGTTGTTCTAAATTTAACTCGAGAGGTTAAATATTAATTCGATGCTACCTATGTATCTCTAGAAACTAGATAAATTGAGATTTGGGTTGTTTGCTATGTGATGCTTGTTATGGTTTGTGAGAAATCAATTGACTAGAGATAGTTGATCAAGAGATGACTATTGCATGTAAAGTCTTTCCTACTCTGTACTATCCAACAAATATTGGTAACTAGTATTCACCCGTATAGAAAATTGCCAATTAATGTATCACATCCCCAAGTATTCCTTTTGCTTGATCACAACCCCATTTTAATTTTTTGAGTGAAAAGCCTTCTTCCCCCCATGTGACACTTTTTGTCAACTACTTAGATTTAATTTAATTATTTTGATAATTTATATTCCAAAAACGATTTAAATTTTTTTTCCCACTTTGTAGCTGAATTATTTACCATATTACTCCTAGTGGAATCGACCCCAACTATTTCTTGGGTTTCTACAAAAGTTCATTTGCCTACACTTAGTTATGGATGAACCGTAGTTGAGTATTACAAAAAAGGGTGCCACTACTGGGAGTGTTGTTTAGAATTAGGTTATTGAAGCATACGTGTAATCTAATCTTATTTGCAGTTGAATTGACTATCTTTATTTTGAGTTTTTTTGGTTTTTATGAACAGATGATGGAATAAGTGTGAACGGAATCAATAGTAGTTATATTGGACATAATGATTACATTGACAATCTTATTGATGTCAATGAAGAAGTTCAATGGGATGGTGTAGCTGATACTAATTTACATCGAGTCATAGAAATGTTGTATTCCATGTGACTAGCACGATGTTGCATTATTATTAATGAAAGAATTGTTTCGAGAGCTAGAACATATGTATCCGCACGATTATAACTTTGTGGACGTGTATGGTTTATTCTCATTCAAAACATCAGATAATAGTCAATTCGATTCTTGTTGTCTCCTTTTTCGTTGATCAAGGAAATGACCAAATTGTTAACTTATCTACCAAGAAATTCTATTGCGTCTTGGGAAGAGCTTACATATCATTCTACATATGATTTTCCTCTTTTTCGAAGATGATGTCATTGAGAGAAAATATTCATGGCATTAAACGTTTGGAAGGTAAGCAATCAATGAAACATGGCTGAGGTTTAAGAAGTTGTTACTCCATTGTCGGACTCACGAGCTTCGAATCTGTATATTATTACAATCATTCAACCAGAGCAGAGACTTTGTAAAAAAAGGTGTGAGTGATCAACTTTTTCAAAGTGATATTATGTAGCAACCATTCGGGATAGTTTCGGCTCTCCTTGATGGGATGACGAAGATAAAAGAGCTTTCTATACTCAGGTGCATCGGACGTCTCCTTCAACTTTCGAGATGATTTATGATCAAATAGAATAGCACCAACACTGGGATCAAAACAATATCCAATATGATGACCCAAATGGATATTTTTCAAAACATGTTATGGGTAGTTGTTCAAGAGTCGTAACTAATACTTTTTGTTAGAGGAGTGAATACCGATGATTCACACTTTGAATCTTTGTACAATGAAGAATTAAACTTTATAAAAAAATCAAGGAGGCAGTTTCCCCAAAAATTATCCAAGTCCAAGTGGAGACAAATGTTTGAATAGAGATCGTGATGAAGGTTGGAAGGATCATGATAGGGATTTTCATTACCATGGTGCAAACTGGATGGAGCAAGATGGTGCCCAAGATACATATGACTGCACACATCCTTAATAAAGTTGAAGGGTCGAACAAAGTGCATAAGAAAGTAAAATTTGTCTCAACCCTAAACCAAAAGTTACATCTCACTAAGTGTCCCTTAATCATCTCGAAACTTAATGTAACGACCTGAGAGTAATCGCTAGACTTACCAGCGTACTTGATCTCTAGAGGTCTTATTCAAGATCTTTGCATAATCATCACTGCATAATGAACTTTAAATGCGAACTTTAAAACTTTTCACAATAGAAGTTTGAACTTCCTTTTCATAAGAAAAATAGTAAGAATCTAAAACCATTGTCATAGATACACAATCTATTAGTACAAGTCCAACAAAAAAGTTCTTCAAATAGGGTCCTTAGGCCATTAGACACAATAGTCTTTTAGAAAAAAGTACATAAGTAATGTTTACTAATTCGATTACATCAATAGAGTAAATCATAAATTGGCATAATGTGTGTTAGTACATGGATCATTGAGGACCTACCACGAGTCTTGGAGATAAGAAGTACAAACTTTCTACAAAGATGTATGAGCAAAATAACTAGTCTTAACCTATACTCATAATAAAAAAAAAGGAGAAAATGGTTAGTACAATTAATTCACTAAGCATGGATATATGCATATGAACCTTTAAAACATAAGGAAGTGACATTTATATGAAATTATGCATGTATGGAGTTTTGGAAAACCATTCACATCATCAATCGAACATGTAAAGCAAAAAACCCCTACCATGTCCAACTACAATAAAGTAATGGCCTCACCACATCCTAATATTCACTTGTCCAATGTAAGTTAGCATCCTATAATACCAACTTTACTAAGTCTTTCTTAGAACCCACCTTAGCCATACACATTTCTTCCATTCCACTACCTTTTATAATCATGAGTTAAACACATACAGAATTGACCACAATTGAATATAATGGCATGATCATTAAAATCATTATACTTTTAATATACATGTTATCATTATTATTTCATAACTACAAAGAACCACACACAAAACCTTCTAAGCCTTCTAGTGCAATGCATTAGTTAAGTCACATACTCCATACAATAGGAAACTTATTAGGATGTCATAGACTAGTTCACACTTCTTTCATTACTTTATTATTTAAAGAACATCAAATATAACCTACATAGACCATTGGAGCTTACATGGAATCCGGTATCATAAAACCTCACACAGAAAAAGGGTGTTGTACTTGCCACGGTAGAACCTACATACTAGATACTATATGGATCCACTAGATATGTTCTATAAGGGAACATAGTTAAGCGATAGGGAGATTGATTCTGTGAACTGTACCTGTTGTATTAACGGAGGAGTCCCCATATCATGAGTACAACTAGGATGACCTAACTTTTTTGCATTAATGGAAGGTTTTTTACCTCATTGGTCATATCCTCTTGGTCCTTAGTATACTTTACCATCTTACTACCATTAGTTGTTTTAATATTATGTATATGTGTGAAAATTAAATCCATCTTCATTCAATACAATTCTACATAAATCTCTTGATTTATGAGGTGAGGACAGAGTTTCATCATAGAATCAACATACATATGTGGGTAATGCTTTTCACAATTTCAACTATGTTGTTTTCAGGATGACTATACCTTCAATCAGCACAAGAGATTAGCTTCATTCCACACATTCATGTAAGATAATAGGTAGGGTTGAAGAGAGTAGAGATCACTTCACAACACCTTTGTTTCATCCTTTCATAAGCCATTTACCTTAGGAAGCAACTTTAAAGTTGATATACATAGTTCTCCAACATATATACAAACCCTAAGATTTACCCTTTCATCAAGTTTAAGGATCAAGTATCATGGTCACCATTATATATACATCGCAATATATATTAAACAAGATTATATGGCTACATAATCATCAATTACAATACATCATTTTCATCTCTACCCAGTTCATCCATTAACATTCATGAGATAAGATCATAGGTTACACATGGGTTCTTTGAAGATATTCACCATAGAAATCATCAAAGAATCCCAATATAATCATAATATAATGCATATAACATATATAAATTAATTCAAGAGTGAACCCATGGCTAGATCAGAAACCCTAGTTTTTGGTCACCATAACAATTTCGAAAATAGAAGTTTTTATGGGCTTTAGGGAGAAACTAATCAATCAATCAACATCCCCATACCTAATTTGATGATGGTCCACGAACTTGAAGTGAAAAATATTGATCTTGGGTGACTTATTTTTAGTTCTTCTTTGTTCTTCAATGGTTAGTTAAAGAGAGAATTTTTTAGAGGGAAAGTGAGTTTTGATTTTTTATTTAGGTGTTATGAAATGTTTGTTAGTTCTATGAGTTAAAATCTCTTAATATATATATATATATATATATATATATATATATATATATATATATATATATATATATATATATATATATATATATATATATATATATATATATATATTTATGTATATGTATATGTATATAAAATGATAAAATTATGCTGAACCCACACTTAATTTGCAAAGGATGGCATCTACTAATTCACCTTTTGCGTTGCAGTAAACTGCACCAGCTCGCAGGCACCAACGGCGGTCTCCAATCGACGTTCCATTGTTCCATGAACGGACCGTCATGGTAAGTCGTGGTTTGCTTCATAGACTTGTCTAAAGGATCCATGTATCAATAAATCATAGTTTCGAATCACGACTACAATGTAACATTATGGAACAGAAAGAGTAAGAGAAATTTATTCATAGAACTTATTTTGGTAATAAGCTTTTTTTTTTTGTATTTTATTGGTGTAGACAAAAATGGGGAGACCTGTTTTTTTATGGAAAAACATTTTCTTTAACCAAGTTAATGTTAACTTTTTAATATGCACTCATTACTTCATTCTTTAGTTTGCACGTGCACCTCAAGCCTTCAAATATTTAAATAGTATTTTTTTTTCTTAATCTCACTGGACCAAATTGGAGTATACTTAAATTGCTACTTTTCAAGTATTATTTTTTTGTCACAACCTTTATAATTATTCAATTACATTTCCCGCTTTAATTTGTGTACCCAAAAAACAAATTTTGAAATTCTCGAGAAAAATAAATAAAATTTATAATGATCTTACGATACTCAAAAACTAACTAAGATATTGATTCCATTGAATTATTTTACACCGTAAAAAAGGTATGTAACTGACAATTTGAGTAGTTAAACACCCATCGATTTTGGATGTGTTTTGGGGGAAATATGTATAATTTAAGTATGTTTTATGACTTTTTCATATTTGCTTTTGTTTGTTTTGTCAATTACTTAGTAAATATTCATTGATTATTTGTCTTATTTATGTAAATTATTTGGACATGAACTTTTTGCTAGCTACTTTTGTAGGTAGAGAACTACACATGCACAAATCAAGAAATTGTGTTGTACAAACTAATTAAAGTAACAAGAAGACCATGGGAATGACCTTTTATAAACAAACCCTAATAATGATAAAAGTATGTATAGTGTTTTTTTCATGTTTTTAATGCATGGATTTCAAAGTGCATTAATATAGACAATTACGACGGTTGATATAGCTCTCGTGGGGATGGCAACACTTTCCAAAGGAAAGGAAAAAATTGATGTGTTAATAATCAATGTCCATTAACTACATTAACTTTGTTTTAAACTATTGAAACAAGTAGTAGCCATGAATATCGTATCTCTATGTAAGTACTAATAAATGTTCATTTTCTTATTGTGTAAAGAAAATTATATAAATTAATTTTCAAAACAAATTATTAACTATAAACTTCACCGTTAATCAAAAAGATTAACAATATTTTTATTTTTCTTTAATAAGAGAAACAAATTATCCGTTATCAATTATATATATTTCTAGTATATGAAAATGTATATCTTATAAAATTTAAATCAGTTAATTTACTTGAAATTAATTATTCACATGAGCTTTAACTAGATATGACATGGATATTCTTAAAAATTTTATTGTTATAGTGTGTAAAATTTGTTTCTTTTTATCAATATAAATACAAAAATATGAAATTCATTCCTAGATAGTTCGTATGTAGCTAACAAAAATTTTTTTTGCAATATGTTATTATTTGTTACATTACAGAGCAATGACACAACAGAAATATAGAGTGATCTACATACCTCCAGCCATAATAAGCAATATAGTCAGAGTCTTCAACTCTTCTTTTCTTCAAAGATCTTCTAAGAACGCAAAACCACACTCTTAGATGGTATGGAATTTTAGAAGTGATGTGCTTAGGAACCTTTGAACCAAATGATACATTTATAATCGTGCTTCCATCAAGAAAAGTTAGTAGGTCACGGGAAGTTACCAGCCACTTAGTAGGATAGTGGATTCATGTAGTGGGATAATGGGTAGTTAACCATTATCACATTAGTGGGATAATGGGTAATTGATCACTTTCCCATTAGTGGGATAATGGGTAGTTAATAATTGTCCCATTGGGTAGTTAACTACCTTTCCATTAGTGGAATAGTGGGTCCATGAAATAGGATAATGGACCCATCTAATACGGACCATATCAGCATTAACCAAAATGCTAACATTATCCCACTTGGTCCGTACATTCTAATCTCATTAATTCAATACAATACATCAACCATTAATATATCTTAATGTATGGTTTTTAATATGGTTGAACTCCTCATGGAACCTTTCTTTGATTTGTTGGTCTCCTTGCCTTTAATGTAGTCCGTAGTATCAAACTCAGTAAAAATTAAAGTACAACGTACTCCATCATTTACTAATATCTTAATTCTATCGATGGAGATATGTCCCAATCACCGATGTCATAAGATAGATAAATCTTCATTTATAACACATCTTTTAGTTCAAATTTGTACATGCATAATAGTATGAGTGAAATCATTTTCTAAATTAAGAGAGAAAACACCATCAAACAATGTACCATATAAAATAAGTTTAGATCTATAAAATAGTTTGGAATCCCCTTCTAGAAAGAAGGAATATCTCAAAGGTACAAGTCTAGATACTGAAATTAAATTCCTAGAAAAATCAGGAACATAAAAAGTCTTTTACAACTCTAAAATAAAACCACTACTAAGAACAGAATTGAATGTCAAAATAGCTTCCAAACGTGACTACATCTTGTTTCCTGAGTAGATGCTTCGCTCAGCTCCCACTGGCTTTTGCAGGTTTCTTAAATCCTGTAAGGAATTTGTAATATGGATTGTAGAGGCAGAATCAATCCACCACGTGTTATGATTAACATAAATCATATAAGCTTTATAACAAACGACAGAGGTAGAAGTACATCTCTTAACAAGCCATTGTTGAAACTTGACACAATCCCGCCTTACATGCTCCTTCTTTCTACAGAAGCGACACTTGGCTTCCTTTTTTATGTCAGCTTCAAGTGACGCCTTTCCTTTTGACCTCTTGTTGGATTGATTGGTCTTCTTTCCTTGAGTAGTCATGAATGCATTTTATCCTATTTCCATTAGTAGTCGACCTTCCTCTTGAACACGCATGGCCATGAGTTCATTAATACACCATTTATCTTTATGTGTGTTATGAGAGATCTTAAAGGGACCATACTATGCAGGTAGAGTATTTAGGATATAGTACATAAGAAAAGTTTAAGATATTTCAACTTCACGAATCTTTAGTTGAGCCTCTAAGTCTCGCATTGTCATAATGTGCTCACACACATTTCTCACACTAGTGAGCCTCATTGATGAAAATTTCATAATTAAGCTCCTAACAAGTGCCTTATCTGAAGTCTCAAACTGCTCGCCAATAGCCTTCAGTAATGCCTTCCAGCAGAGATTTTGATCTTAATGAACATAACACTCAAACGGTTAGAGCGTTCCAATTGTTCATGAAGAAAAATCTTATCTTGAGTGATGATCTCATTAATAGGGGGCTCTTCTTTTATTATAGAATAATAAATATCCATATGCCCTAAGTGAAGGAGAATTCTACCGTTCTAAATCTTATAGTTCTCACCATTCAGTTCGGCAATATTACAAATATCAGAAAAATTTGCATGTTGCATTAGTGCAAAAAATATATATACATAATTAACATAAATTTGAGGCAAGTAATATAAAGTATAATCTACTAACATAAAAATTACTTATGGGCTAAATTTTTCATTCAATTAGATTTATATTTACGATAAAATTATCAATTGAGTAGCATGTTATTATATTTTATGATAAAACTATTAAACTCTCATTCATAATTCATGTGTGTAATTATGAAAAGAATTTAATATTTCACCTTAATTAATTATGCAACTTAATAATAAAGAAATTAAGTTATCATATGATGCATAATTAATTACAATTCTAATGTCTAAAATTTCTTTATGTGACTTAACTTCTAAAAAGAATTTCAATTAAAGATGTTGTGGCTAAACTTGAATCAAATAATTCTAGATCACTTAGATATTTAGTTCTTTAAGTGATCCAAAATATATTATATAATATCATTTCATTAAGATTGTTGTGGCTAAATATCAATCAAATAAAATTATATGAACACTAAACATTCACTCAAAATCATATACACAATTTATTGTTGAACATTATGCAACAAAACAATTAACTTCTAAAAAGAATTTCAATTAAAGATGTTGTGGCTAAACTTGAATCAAATAATTCTAGATCACTTAGACATTTAGTTCTTTAAGTGATCCAAAATATAATATATAATATCATCTCATTAAAATTGTTGTGGCTAAATCTCAATCAAATAAAATTATATGAACACTAAACATTCACTCAAAATCATATACACAATCTATTGTTGAACATTATACAACAAAACAACAATCTCTTTGCCTTTTATTATTAGAAAATGTTTTCAAAAAGTTCAAAACAAGACCTGAATTTTTAAAAACCATTTTGAGTGACTATGGAGAATTCCGAAAATTAACAAAGTAGAGAAAATTCAACCGCTCTGATGCCAAATGTTGGACATTATAGAGCAATGACGCAGCGAAAATATAGAGTGTTCGACATACCTTCAGCCACTGTTAGTGATATAGTCGGAGTCTACAATTCTTCTTTTCTTCAATGATTTTTATAAGCACTCAAAACCTCACTTTTAGATGGTATTAAGTTTTTAGAAGTAATGTACTTAGGGACCTTTGAACCAAATGATATATTTATAACCGTGCTTCCATTAAGAACGATTAAGAGGTCATGAGAAGTTACCAACCACTTAGTAGGATAATAGATTTATGTAGTGGGATAATGGGTAGTTAACCATTATCCCATTAGTAGATAATGGGTAATTGACCACTTTCTCATTAGTGAGATAATGGGTAGGTTACCATTATCCCATTAGGTACTTGACTACCTTACCTTTAGTAGAACAATGGGTCCATGAAGTTGGATATGGACCCATCTAATACGGACCATATCAGTATTAACAAAAATGCTAAAATTATTGACTATTTTTAACTGCTTGGCAATAGAAATTATGCATTGTTAATCCCTTTTTTGTTACAGTGATATGATATGCAATTGTTTTGTAATGGTTTTACCATTATAATGATACATGATATTTAACGAGTATGCTACAAACTAACTATTCACATAGTGTTTACTATAATTCAATTGTTATATAATTAAGATATGCAACTGTTTTTGTTACAATGATATGACATGCAATTGTTTTGTAACGATATTACTATTACTATTATTTCTAGTTATAAATATAATCATGCAATTGTATGTGAGGAATATAATGAACTCTTTACAAAAGACAACTTTTAATGAAGGATCTTTCCTTTACTTCAAAAATACACTTTATAAGAAAATTGTTATATACTTGTTGTTATCGGTATTGAAAAAAAAATACAAAGAGAGAAAGAGAAACAAGAATTTAGAGATATGAAGAATATTATTAATGATATTAGTAAGAATAATTATTGTTAGAGATAAAAAACAATTTAAAGAGAAGAATGTCTTTTAATACTAAGGAACAAAGAAAAAAAATATTAATGAGGCTGAAGCCGATGTCATATCAAAAGGTAAATATAATCTCATCAGGAAGAGACGAAGGAAAACACAAAAGACATTAGTGAAGAAGAAATAACGATAAAACCTAGTAATGTGACCATACACAAAACTTTATAGAATGAAGAACGAATATTCATGGAGAATTTGTGGAAGCTACACAACAACTTGGTGAAAAAAGTATTACTTCATTATTAACTACTTTTCTCGATAATACATTTCTTTGAAGTTATCTAAACAGTGAGAATTCATATTTATATATTACATCAAGTAGTTTGGAATTAATGCATAGTAATTTATTTTGTTTACTTATACTTTGGGTTGATCAATAAGCAATATAATAGTGATTAAATTGAAGTTACATTCTAATGAAACATATAGGTTGTTTACCAAAAAATATTTTTAAGAAGATGATTGTGGCCGATGTCATAAATAATCAAGTTTCAAGCCATCTTCAGCTAACATATGTAGAAAAGGATAAGTGGTAAATTATATGTGTTTGGTATGGGGAAATATATTATGCAAGAAAATGTATGCTTAGAATGATTTTTGTTTTAATGCTTCAGAGATATCATATTTTTATCAAACAGTTGCTAGAAAATGGTTTGCTTAACTTTAATTTTTTTTAATTAATTAGATAGTAAATTTATATCTCTCACCTAATAAATGTTAGGTAATTATTATCAATGTTTATAATCAAAAGTTTTATCCAAAGAGGATGACCGACAAATTATTATTGTATGTCTACTGATAGAAATTATTGTTAAATATTTATTTTCTGATCATTCAATGAAATAATATTAGTTAAAAAATTTTGTTTCAAAAAGAAACGTATATCATTTATCATTATCAAAAACAAATTATCTTTTCTATGGAAATGAGTGTATTTCAAGCACATCTCACAATAATGAGTTGCTATGATTAATATATAAAAGGGAAAATACATTCATCATGAATCATCAAGTGGTTATCAACAAAAGGCCTTTATAGAGCTTTAGAGAATGTCTCATATTCAAACAAATATTCCAAATAAAACCCTAAGAGTTAGAGCATTTCAACCGATTAACACAAGGAACAATTTTGCTGGTTCAACTCAAAAATTGCACCTGCTAGTCTATTGCCCACAACTTCAGGCTCAACCCCACTACTTCAATCCTTTTTTGTCTTTACAAAATAATGTTGATGTGAGGTACAAAATTATGTACCCTTATTTCACAAGGACCAACCATTGGGATCACCAGTTATAGACTTTGTTTTGGGTTTAATAATTGGGATTATCATGATCGGACAATTTATACGCATATTTAAGTAGTCCAATGATGTTTGATACAAATATTGGAGATGTGGAAGTTAATACACTTGGAGCACCACAAGGTGTTTTCCAAAAAAAATTGTCGTGACATCAAATGATATTGATATTGAAAGAAATGATTCAAATGGGAGTAAAGATTAAGATTTGTTTTTCAATAAGAAAGAGTGTCTCAAGTATTTCAACAACAAAGAAAATAAAGAGGACAAATGAACTATGAAACCCTAAAAAAGTGTATATGTACAAGTTGGCTTAGGTGTTGTTATTTTCTTTGTTGGTTTGTATTTTTTGTTGTTATTTTCATTTGGGGAGGAAGAATTTGGTTTATGTCAATGTGATGTCTTGATTTTTGGTAGTTGATTAATATCAAATGTTTGATTTACAAAAAATTATTTTAGGTCTTCATAACAAAGAACACCAAGGGAAGCTCAATATTTAGAGTTATCTTTGCTTAAAAAAGTATTTTTTCTCTCCTCCTTCCAACCTAAGGTCCTTATATACAACTAGATTTTAGCCAATTGGATTAGATAAGTACGGTGAATATGATAGGTAAACTTCAATATCTAGATTTAACTTAATTATATTATAAAATTCAGCTCGAGAAGTCTTGAATTCACTATATCAACTTTTGAACAAAATCAATCTCTTCTATAGATCCAATTCTCACTGGGAGAAAACAATTAATTGCACATTCAGGTTTCCTTGTGATAAACGTCTCAACTCCTATTAGAACACTCTTCCAAACTTCACCCTTAAGTTCATTGATTTAAAATTCAAATTCGTTAGTTTATACTGGGATTGTTGACACATAAAGTTCACTCTAGTAACCACTTTGTTATTCTCATCTAGCTTCGAGGTGCTACTATCAAGATTTCAAGATTCCCTTTAAGTCCCTTTGATATTTCTTCTTATTCTCATTCATTTTTATATGATCATTTCATAATCATGAAACAAAAAAATTACTAAACCTTTCAAACTTAAACAATGAAAGAATATGCATAAACAAGAAAATTTACCACGAGCTATGACAAGAGACCATTTGATCGCACTAAACAACCGGGTGCCATAATTTTAATGCCAACTTGAGAATACTCATATATAATGTTTTACTCATTTTTCAAATAATATCAATCTTGTATAATCCCAATGTCATGTATGATTATAATTTTCAACTTAGTAGCAATGAAAATTGGAAGTAACATTGACAAAATTATCCCAAAAACAACTCCCAATATCATTGGAATATATGCTAACAGCACATCAAAAACAACTGCAAAAATTTCTAATCCTTGATGTTGCATATTTATAACCTCTCATTAATGTATGAACTGAAAAGTATTAAACTTTAGAAAATTATTTAACAAAATGATGATATTGCCCGGGAACGGAGTTGCTTGAGAATATTTGGTTAAGTAGAAATTTTGTTCTAGTTAGTCATAGGGATACTTACATTACTTTCAGTTTTGTATTGCTCTATGTGCTAGTGTAAGTAGACACTAAGAGTACGGACAATAGAAATGGTGGCATATCGGCTAAATCAAGCAAAAAAGTTGAGAAGGACTTCATGATTAGTGCTTTGGCTACTCAACTGGACGGGTTGGCCACCAAAATTGCAGAGTTAGAAGTCCAGTGAAATAGAATAGAGAGGTACCTACCCCCTTATGAACAAAAAAAGTCTAGAGACAATGAGAACAATTGTGGTGAAGATACACTCCAATTCATTCTCCAAAAGATTGTTGAGCAAGATAGAGTACTGGAAGAAATGAAGGAGAATATTCTAGTTCTAAATTAGACGATCAACTCTTACTCTAAATCTATCAAGATGATCCAAACACTCATGAGTCATGTCGTGCCTCATCTTTAACCTACAATAGCATATGTGATTAGCTAGCAATTTTATCTATGAATCTAAAATCCTTTGCTAACATATAATATTAGCAATGAAATTACTAGGAAATATATATTTCCTAGCAAAAGTTTTGATTTCAAAATATTGGAAGATAATCGCTAGGAATTAGTTAAGGATAGTCCCTAGACAAATTATAGCTTCACATTTCCTCTAGCTATGTCTAACGCTAAATATTTTCTAGAATATATTTTAATAGTTTTATCCCAAAATTTTTGGAGGGAAACAAAATTATAACTCCCTCTCTTTTAGAACTTCCATCACTACAAGAAAGTAGATATACAATTACATTATCTAAATATCGTATTGTGATGTTTAAATACCAAAAATTTGTTTGCGGATATTTATTTTACATTTGGACCAAATATCGTTAATTTTAGTGTCAAGAATTTTTCCGACTTTTAGGTAATTGTGGGGAAGAACTTGTGACATATTTTGTGACATTTTGGTAAATGATGAAAAGAATTTATGCCATTACATTGTAACATATATGTAAATTTTCGTAAGATTATTATGACATTTTTATTTTGACATTTACGTGAATGTTGATAAGAAATATATGACATTTATTTTTGACATTTATGTGAATGCAATAATGAATAAATGACATTTATTTATGACATTTAGGTAAATGTAAGTATGACATATATGACATTATTTTCGACATTAAGTAAATGTCAGTATGATATATATATGACATTTATTTTCGATAATTAGGTAAACGTTTGTAAAAGATATAGGACATGTATTTTCAACATTTACGTATATGTCGGTATAAAATATATGAAATTTATGTTTGACACTTAAATAAATGTCTATATGCGATATCTGACATTTAATTTTTCAACATTTATGAAATGTCACATACACTTTATAACATTTAGATTAAATGTTGGTAAACAAGTTTCAAGACACTTACTTGTGAAATTTTAAAAATGTCACATTGAAATTCCTGAAACTTTAGTTAATGTCAAGAAATGCTATTATTGAATGTAAAAAACAATAGTGACATTATTTTACATTTTGATAAATGTCATATTAATATTATAATTTCGCATCCACGTTTCTTTAAACATCCCATAATAATCTATATACAATTTTTCTCAACACAAATACATGCAAACAATCTATGCATTCAAAATTATATCCTTCATGATAAGCAAGAAATATTATATAATGACAATACCTTCTAATATTTTAATCAATGAACAAAATTACAATATAATAAGTTTCTGTAAAAGTAAATAATGTCAAAACAAATTTGTCTTTTCTATGTCAAGTAACAATCAGATCTAACTAAATGTAATAATCTCAACATAAAACCAAATAAGTAACTTCTAGTTCAAATAGAACTAAAATATCCACTAAATTTAATAAATCTTTATGAAATCATCAATAAAAAAATCAAGCATGTTTAAGTTGATACTTGATCTCAATTTCCTTAAATATTCTGCACAAGAATGCACATAAGAAAATTTATAATTATATAATAATTGAAATTAGATTCCCATAATCTAGAAAAAATAATGATATAAAAAATGAATAATTGAATTTATTATAAAAATAAACATATAAAGGAATTGATGCAAAAACAATAATTATATACATCAAATATTCCTCCCTTTAAAATATAGAATTTATAGAATCAGTAACACAATCTATGTATTGAATATATTCTAATGATTTGTTTTAAAGCACTAAATAAATATCCAATAAAACTAATATGAAGGTCATCTTGGGTGAGCAAGACTATGTACCTGACAAGAATATTTTTTAAAATTTTGGATTAAAATGAACACATCGTTATCCTTTCAAAACTACTACACATTAATTAAATGATTACAGACATTGTTGCAAGCATTTCCTAGAGTTGTAATGAGTCGTGGATCATGTTGGAGATCAAATTAACAAAACCTCACCTACAACATTAACACTATTTCATGCATTTACTTATTATAGATATTTTTATCCCCACTAAGTACTACTAGTTCAAAAGCATTCAATTCTAGAGGTTCAAAAGTTAGCATTTGAGACGTGCATATGTGTCTTGGTGCTTTTCGACATGTTTTTATGTGTTGTGAGTGTTGTTTGATGCTCAAACTGGTAGGGAAAGCCCTTGAAATGTATGATAGTGTATTTACATTGGAAACGCCCAGGTACGACTCCCCAAGGGACCCACAAAAGGTCCCGAAGGAGGACCCCAAACACTTCCTAGGAAATACCTTTGAAGTGTCAAACGGTCTTGAATGACGCCTCGTTGGTGAACCTACGCCCTTTAGATGGGGAGGCATCATCCAACACTTAGTCTGGATGAGGCTCAGCCCAAAGACAGCCCAAAGACAGCCCAAAGACCAAAATGTTGGTGGCCACTACGGGCTGTTGTTTGGACTAAGGGGCGTTGATGGCTGTCTATCGATGCAGCCTGTGTCAATTGCCAGGCACAGTGTTTCATTAAAAAGGTGAATAAGCAATTCACCCCACGTTCCTAAATTACTATAGGTGGTTATTATGGGGTATTTTAGGTATATGAAGTTAGTTAATAACATGAAAACCCCATTCCCAATCCATTATTCAAAATTAGACTTCTCTTTCCAAAAATATCATCTTTAGAAACCTCCATTAAATGTGAAGCTCAAGAACAGCCATGGTGATAGATTCTCAAGGTTTCTTTATCAAGTTTTCTTGGTTTCTTCATCTAATAAGATATGGTGATACTTCATATCTAGATAACCTTCCATCTATACAGTTACTCCTAATATTTTCAAAAAGAATTCATGATCAATCTTCCTAGCTTTTAATCTATCCATGGGTTCTTTTTAAAAATGATTTCAAAAGTATTATGGGAACGAGTTGATAACTTACTACTCTTTTGAATGTTATTTTCAATTCCATTCCATGTTGAACCCATGATCGCTCTCAATATCGATTTTGCCTGTAATCTAGTATATTGTGATCTTGATACTAGAATGATTGTTATGAGATTCAATTGTGATAAATTGATTTAGATACTGCCTGAGATGTAAATTTATGATGAATTATGTATAGTTTATCTAATGTGGATCAAGTTTTAATATTTTAATGAAATTGACCTATCTTTTTCTACTTCTATAGCTAGTTATGTAGTGATTTTAATATGATCTCCATTCTATGGTAGTTGTTATGTTATCATTACCTACTGTCCTATAATTATATTATTGTTGAATTATGAGTATGGATCATTGATGATCAAAGACAGGGAGATTAGGTAAGTGATCTATCTTTATCTACTCTTTATTGAATTGGTGATGTAGTGTTCATGTTAGTATCATGATCTTGTACTGGTTTATGCATGATTTCGTGCTTTTTAATGTAAATTTTTCTACTGCCCTAACTTTAATTTCTTATGAAATATGAATATGGATCAATGATGATAAAAAATTGATGAATTGGTAAGGTTTACTCTATTCCTCTACTTTTCTATGTAATAGCTAGTTGAATTGGCCTTGTTTGGCGTTACGTGGTATGATCCACTTATGATGGGGGTGTTTACTTCTTGTCAATATATATATGTTTTGACTATGGCCTTGAAGGAAAATCAATGTTATGTGAGTGTGTGGTTATGATGATCAAGTTTGTTGTGCATCGCTAACTAGGATTACTTGATAGATTTACTACTATGGGCAATCTATGTATTGCACATGTGTTACTTGATAGGATAGTTCCTAGGTACATGATTAATAATGCATGAGCTATCGCTATATTTTTAAAGTAACGATAATAATAACATTTCAATAAAGGGAACTAAGCTTAGCTCTGAGTGAACTTAGCTGAGGGGTGCCCGTTCCCAATGTGGGAAGGCTTGTTCACTATTGTCCACACGAGGTGGATAACTACAATCCCTCAATAGGCATAAAGAGGGTTTCCATATATACCTCTAAGTTATATAAACTATGCTTTCCCGATAGGATCTAGAAAGTGATGTCACCTAGTATGCTAGAATGATGTTAATGTTCTAGTTTGGCAAAGTTGAGAACCTTCCCTTTGTGTAATGCTTTACAAAATAAAATTCCATGTTTTGCACCCATGGTCTTAGTGTTGGCTAAGGATATAGTTTCCCTAAAGTGAAATGGAAAATGGAAGTAATGTAAGGACCCTTACAAAAATAACCTAAGGGAAGTTGCTTAATGTAGGTAGGGGTATGAGACTTTACCAATGCATTCCACAAGTAGCTCTTGAAGGGAGTTCTAGTAAGGTGTTCTAATGTATATGACTATGTTCATGGCATTGTAGTGTCCTCTACTTCTTGTTATGATATGCATTGGTATGAGTCCTAATGGATCTATATGATGTGGTCTCTTCTTATGTGCATAATGTTTGTCTTATTGACTACATGTAAATGTCCTACTTTGTATGCATGTAGTGACTATAGTAACATGATTGGTGTGAAGTACATGTTAAGGCTTGTGGTCTCTTGATAGGTTTAGTTAGTATGTGGTAGGCTATGGGGCTTCACATGTACATTGTACTAGTAGACTTAGATTTGGGTTATGAGTAAGGTCTTATAAGAGTCTATGTAAAGTGAAGTTAGTATATCTGCAAATTGACTACGATTTACTGTAATGGTTTTTGTAGTCTTGAATTAAATGTGTCTTATGGTATGTTATTCTTATATGAATGTATGTGTTGAGTTAGGAAGGTTATGTATGAGTACCTTGTGGCCTTAATGTCACGACCCAAATCGGGCCGCGACTGGCACCCACACTTATCCTACTGTGTGAGCGAACCAACCAATCTAACCCCAATCTTTTACTAATAATAACAGAAAATAATGCGGAAGACTTCAAATCATTAATGAAAAGCAATTAAATAACTTCTAAAAACTCAACAACATTTATTATCCCCAAAATCTGGAAGTCATCATCACAAGAACATCTATCCTCAAATTACTAAAGCTAAGAGTATCTAAGAAACTAAACATAAATAATAGCTAGTCTATGCCAGAACTTCAAGGCATTAAGACATGAAGAAGAAGATCCATTCCAAGCTAGAAGCTTTAGCTCACCCTGAAATCTGGTGTGACGAAGATTGGCTAGAGTTGCGGTTGAGTTGAAGATGACGGTACGTTTGCTGCACTCCACAATGAACAAAAAGAAAACATATAAGTACGGGTCAGTACAAAACACAGGTACTGAGTAGGTATCATCGGCCAACTCAAAATAGAAAACACTTTATATTAGATAACATCATAAAATCAACTAATATCCTCAGCATGCAGCATTTACAATTACCATAACCCTTGGTTACAACACCAAGAACATCAATGAGGACTCACGCCTCCTCATCATAATAATTTGGGAATTAGGTTCATTAGATTGTATATATTAACATCTTTCAAGATTCATTATCTTTATTCCTCTTGTGTCGGTACGTGACACTCCGCTCCTCAATATACTATCCTGGTGTCGGAACGTGACACTCCGATCCTCCTTCTATCCTGGTGTCGGAACGTGACACCCGATCCATATTCTATCCTGGTATGGGAACGTGGCACCTGATCCATATACTATCATGGTGTCGGAACGTGACACTCTGATCCTCATATACTATCCTAATACCGGAACGTGGCACCCGATCCATATACTATCCTGGTGTCAGAACGTGACACTCCGATCCTCATATACTATCCTTGTACCGGAACGTGGTACCCGATCCCCTAATCTCACTACTTTCGTTCATCAAGACTTCTTTTATACTAAGGCATCATCATTATACAAAGTAGATTAGGGTTTCTTTTTCAAGATTTAGAATTCAATAGCTTCATCATGCTTATCTCATCACAATTATATAATCACAACATGCAAACACACAATTAAGCATATAGAAGGGTTTACAACACTACCTAATACATATCATTCGCTATTAAGAGTTTACTACGAATAGTATAAAAACCATAACCTACCTCCACCGAAGATTAGAAATCA
Source organism: Solanum lycopersicum (assembly GCF_036512215.1). NCBI lineage: Eukaryota > Viridiplantae > Streptophyta > Magnoliopsida > Solanales > Solanaceae > Solanum > Solanum lycopersicum. The sequence continues at coordinate 44,753,802 of NC_090807.1, forward strand.
AGCAAGCAAGTTCCCAAAGCTGCGTTCTTCTCTCTCTCTCTCTCGCTCGATCGTTTCTCCCTCTCTCTCTCTATTATTTTTCTTTTTCTTATTCAAACCCTCTTTCTTTTACCCTAATTAGCATATAATTAAGAATAAAAGATGACAATAAGAACCCACTAATTAACTTAAGGTTACCTCTTTTAACCCCCAAGTGATTAGACTTATTAGAATTAACCCACTAACTTTATAATTAAAGTAGGAATAGTCCAAAATGCCACTTAAAATAATTACAGAAATCCGACCCAGTCTGGGATTACGCATCCTATGACGGGCCGTCGTGCCTGCGACGGTTCGTCCTGCTGTTCCGTCACAGAGTTCAGAGACTCAATTCTCTGAAGAGTCTGTGACGGTCCATCACACCTGTGACGGTCCATCCTGCCGTTTCGTTACAAAGTTCAGAGAGTCGATTTCAGTACCCAATTATCAAAATTTCTAAGTATTTTGAAAAGAGACCGCCTCGACGGTCCGTCGTTCCCATGATGGTCCGTCATGGGATCCGTTGTTTCTGCCTATTTTTCCAGAATCAAAGTCTGCTGCTCAAAACGACAAAACAGGTCGTTACAATATATACCAATTTACCCATCGTTCGTCCTCGAACGATCATAAGAAGAAAAACAAGGGCAACAAGAAGTACCTGAATCTGTAAACAGGTGTGGATATCTTTCTTGTATATCAGTCTCTTTCTTCCAAGTGGATTCTTCAATGGGTCGATTCTTCCATTGAACTTTGATGGATGCAATCTTCCTTGACCTCAGCTTGCGAACTTCTCTATCTAAAATGGCAACAGGTTCCTCCTCATAAGACAAATTTTCATCAAGCAGAACTGAATCGCAACGAATGATGTAGTTTCCATCCCCATGGTATCTTTTCAACATAGACACATGGAATACCGGATGTACTCCGGACAGCCCTGGAGGCAAGGCTAACTCATAAGCCACCTCCCCTATGCGCTTCAGAACTTCAAATGGACCAATATACCTCGGGCTAAGTTTACCTCGCTTACCAAACCGCATCACCCCTTTCATGGGCGAAACTTTCAGCAAGACTTGCTCACCCTCCATAAACTCCAAGTCTCTAACCTTTCGATCTGCATATTCCTTTTGCCTGCTTTGAGCCGCTAAAAGATTTTATTGAATAGATTTCACCTTCTCTAATGAATCCCTCAAAAGGTCAGTACCCCAAGGTCTAACCTCAAATGCATCAAACTAACCAATGGGAGACCTACATCTCCTCCCATACAATGCTTCGAATGGAGCCATATCAATACTGGAGTGATAGCTATTGTTGTATGAGAACTCTGCTAAGGGTAAGAAGTTATCCCAATGACCACCAAATTCTATCACACATGCACGAAGCATATCCTCCAACACTTGAATCGTTCGCTCACACTGACCATCGGTCTGGGGATGGAACGCAGTACTAAGGTCCAACCTAGTACCCAATTCCGCATGCAATGTTTTCCAAAACATAGAAGAAAACTGCGTACCTCTATATGATATAATGGAGAGTGGAACCCATGCAATCGCACCACTTTCGAGATGTAAAGTTTGGCTAACTTCTCTGCATTGTAAGTCACCTTGACCGGAATGAAGTGACCAGACTTAGTTAACCTATCAACAATTACCCAAATGGAGTTATACTTACCCATTGTCTTTGGAAGACCAACTACAAAATCCATTGCAATACTTTCCAACTTCCATTCAGGAATGGGCATTCTCCGAAGTGTTCCTCTGGGCCTCTGGTGTTCATACTTTACTTGCTGACAGTTTGGACATTTGGCAATAAAATCAACAATATCACGCTTCATTCTACTCCACCAAAAGTGTTGCTTTAGTTCACGATACATCTTGGTTGCACCAGGATGTATAGAATACCTTGAACTATGAGCCTCTGTCAGAATAGTGTTGATCAAATCATCGACGCGGGGTACACATACCCTTCCCTTTATTCTCAAAACACCTTCCTCATTGATTTGTGCTTCCTTAGCCTCTCCTCGCAATACTTTATCTTTGATTCTGCTTAGTTTCTCATCCTTAAACTGTTTTCCCTTAATCTTTTCAAGAAAAGAAGATCTTGCCTCCACACAAGCCAACAATCCTCCCTTTTCATTTACTTCTAACCTCATACAGTCATTAGCTAGATTCTGAACCTCTCTAGCCAATGGACGTCTAGAAACTTGCAAGTGAGCTAGACTTCCCATGCTCCCTGCCTTTTTACTTAAGGCGTCTGCCACAACATTAGCCTTTCCCAAATGATACAAGATAGTGATGTCGTAGTCCTTCAGTAGTTCCATCCATCTCCTCTGTCTCAAGTTCAAATCTTTTTGAGTAAAGATATACTGTAGGCTACGATGATTCGTGTATACTTCACACTTAACCCCATATAGATAGTGTCTCCATTGCTTTAAGGCAAACACTACCGCAGCCAATTCCAAATCATGGGTCGGGTAATTGCGTTCATGCACCTTTAATTGCCTTGAAGCATAAGCAATTACATTCTTCTCTTGCATTAGCACCGCACCCAAGCCAGAATAGGATGCATCACAATAGACAATGAAATTCTTACCTTCCACTGGCAAGGTAAGGATTGGTGCGGTAGTTAACAAAGTCTTGAGCTTCTAGAAGCTTTTTTCACATTCATCCGACCATACAAATGGAACATTCTGCTTAGTCAAGTTCGTTAATTGGGAAGCAATGGAAGAGAATCCCTTGACAAATCGACGGTAATAGCTAGCTAAACCAACAAAGCTCCTTATTTCTGACACATTAGTAGGTCTTACCCAATTGTTTACTATCTCAATCTTAGAAGGATCTACCATCACCCCATCCTTCGAAACCACATGCCCCAAGAAGGACACTGAATCTAGCCAAAACTCACACTTGGAGAATTTGGCATAGAGCTTCTTCTCCCTTAACATTTCCAGTACAATTCTCTAATGCTCTTCATGTTCCTTCTTGCTCCCTGAGTATACCAATATATCATCAATGAATACGATCACAAAGAGATCTTGATATGGCTTAAAAATCCTATTGATCAAGCTCATGAAAGCAGCAGGGGCATTCCTAAGACCAAAAGACATTACTACAAATTCATAATGCCCATACCTAGTTCGAAAAGCAGTCTTTGGCACATCCGTTGCCCGTATCTTCAATTGATGATAACTGGATCTCAAGTCAATATTAGAGAAGACACAAGCACCTTGTAACAGATCGAACAAGTCATCAATGCGAGGAATGGGATACTTGTTCTTAATAGTTACCTTGTTAAACTGTCGGTAGTCTATGCACATCCGAAAACTCCCATCCTTCTTCTTCACAAATAACAATGGAGCACCCCAAGGAGATGCACTTGGTCTGATGAAGCCTTTGCTCAACAACTCTTAAAGTTGGGCCTTTAACTCTCGTAACTCCTCGAGGGCCATCCTATAAGGGTGTATAGAAATGGGACGAGTACCCGGTTCAAGATCGATGCAGAAGTTAATATCTCTATCCGGTGGCATACAAGGAAGGTCTGCAGGAAACAGATCTAAAAACTCACAAACTATCGAGATCGACTCAATCGGAGGTACTTGGGTAGCATCATCCCTGAGATGTGCCAAGAACGCTAAACAACCCTTACTAAAAATTTTCTTAGCACGAAGGAAGGAGATGATACGAACCGGATTGGAAGTCTAGTCGCCCTCCCACACTAACGGATCTGTCCCAGGCTTGGCTAACATCACTGTTTTAGCATTACAATCCAAGATCGCAAAATTCGGAGAAAGCCAAGTCATACCCAGAATTACATCAAAATCAACCATTTCTAAGATAACCAAGTCTACATAAGTATTGTTTCCCACAAAATTCACCAAACAAGACCTATATATCCTTTCAACTATTACAGACTCACCCACCGGAGTAGACACACGAATAGGTATGTCAAGCAATTTACAATGTAAATTAAGACCATTAGCAAATGAGGAAGATACATATGAAAATATGGAGCCAGGATCAAATAATACAGAAGTCATGCAATCACAAATCAAAAAATTACCTGTGATAACATCATCCGATGTCTCCGCTTCAGACCGCCTAGGGAAGGCGTAACAATGGGCCCTGTCACCTGTTTGTACGTTGCCCCTAACATGTTGTGTTGTAGTGGCTACACTTTGCCCATCACCCCGGCCGTTTTGGTGACCACCATTACCTCGACCACCGCGTCCTCTAGAATGACGACCTCTTCCATAACCACCTCTCCCTCTAACATTTGGAGGTCTGTAACTTTGTTTTGGACAATACCTCTTAATGTGTCTAGTCTCCCCACATCCATAACACTCTCTGGATTCAAGCATAGGTCTCTCAGAGAAGTGTTGACTGGTCTGGGGTGGACCCCCAACTACAGTCTGTAGTGAAGACTGAATTGGTCGGACAGAGTAACCTCCTGAACCCTGTCCTCTAGAGTAAGAACCATTAAACTCATCTCCCTTTCGAAACCATTTTGATGTAGATGCCATGGTGAAGTCATCTGGCTTCACTCCATCTACCTCTATCACGAAGTCTACCACTTCTTGAAAAGATTTCGCCGTAGCCGCTACCTGTAAGGCTAAAATTCTCAACTCTGATCTCAACCCCTTCACAAAATGGCGAATCCGCTCTTGTGGACTGAAACAAATTTGGGTGGCATACCTGGATAATGCATAATACTTAGCCTCATAAGCAGTAACCGACATCCTACCTTGCTCTAGGCTCAAGAACTCATCTCTTTTCCTATCCTTCAAAGTCCGGGGGATATAGTTCTCCATAAACAAGCTAGAGAATGATGCCCAAGTCATAGGTGGTGCCTCGGTTGGTTGACACTCAACATGTGACCGCCACCACATTTTGGCGTTCCCTTGAAACTGATAAGTCACAAACTCAACACCAAACCGTTCTACTATACCCATCTTGTGTAGTAGCTCATGACAGTCAACCAGAAAATCGTAGGCATCCTTAGATTCAGCACCCTTGAAAACTGGAGGTTTCAATTTCAAGAACTTACTGAAAAGTTCATGCTGATCATTTGTCATTATCGGCCCTGTAGTAAGACGAGGAAACGTGCCTATTTCCAATGAGGCATCCATGTGGGGAGCCACTGTAGCCGCATGTTGTACCTCCGGAACCTGAGGTGCTGGTGCAGAAAACACTGGAGGTGTCTGGCCCTGATCAGATAACCCGCTAAGGTAAGCAAGAACATGATTGATCATCTCTGCGGTAGGTTGGGGTGGCAATCCCTCATTCTGTACTTGCTCAGTTTCCCCTTCCTCACCCTCTCTTACTACTTCTTCAGTCGGTGGAGGAGTCACCGCCCTAGTACTATATGGGACGGGCGCTTGTCCTCTTCCCCTAGAGGACGTCCTCCCACGGCCTCTTGCCGCTACTCTTCCTCGAGCTACAGCCCCAGTGGCTGGCTCAGACGCTTCTTGTCTTGCCGGTGTTGGTGTTGGCACAGTCGTTGCTCTACTTCTAACCATCTGCGAAATAGAGTGAAGATTGTCAGATACCAATTTGTATCACCTAGATACCAATTGGACCCAAGTAATAGCACGAAAGAAAGAATGAATGGAATTTTCCTAAAGTCTTATAGCCTCTCAAAGAAAAGTAAAGGCGTCCCCCTACCGTTCCTTAAGACACTACTAGACTCGTTCTTGTGTGATGACACCAACGAACCTAATTCTCTGATACCAAGTTTGTCACAACCCAAATCGGGCCGCGACTGGCACCCACACTTATCCTACTGTGTGAGCGAACCAACCAATCTAACCCCAATCGTTTACCAATAATAAAAGAAAAGAATGTGGAAGACTTAAACTCATTAATGAAAATCAATTAAATAACTTCTAAAAACTCAACAACATTTATTATCCCCAAAATCTTGAAGTCGTCATCACAAGAAGATCTATCCTCAAATTACTAAAGCTAAGAGTATCTAAGAAACTAAACATAAATAATAGCTAGTCTATGCCAGAACTTCAAGGCATCAAGACATGAAGAAGAAGATCCAGTCCAAGCTAGAAGTTTTAGCTCACCCTGAAATCTGGTGTGACGAAGACTGGCTAGAGTTGCGGTTGAGTTTAAGATGACGGTACGTTTGCTGCACTCCACAATGAACAAAAAGAAAACATACAAGTAGGGGTCAGTACAAAACACAGGTACTGAGTAGGTATCATCGGCCAACTCAAAATAGAAAACAGTATATATCAAATAACATCATAAAATCAACTAATATCCTTAGCATGCAACATTTACAATTACCATAGCCCTTGGTTACAACACCAAGCACATCAATGAGGACTCACGCCTCCTCATCATACTCATTTGGGAATTAGGTTCATTAGATTGAATATATTAACATCTTTCAAGATTCATTATCTTTATTCCTCTCGTGTCAGTACGTGACACTCTGCTCCTCAATATACTATCCTGGTGTCGAAACATGGCACCCGATTCATATTCTATCCTGGTACCGGAACGTGACACCCGATCTATATACTATCCTGGTGTCGGAACGTGACACTGCGATCCTCATATACTATCCTGGTACCGGAACGTGGCACCCGATCTATATACTATCCTTGTGTCGGAACGTGACACTCCGATCCTCATATACTATCCTGGTACTGGAACGTGGCACCCGATCCCGTAATCTCACTACTTTCGTTCATCAAGCCTTGTTTTATACTAAGGCATCATCATTAACAAAGTAGATTAGGGTTTCTTTTTCAAAATTTAGAATTCAATAGCTTCATCATGCTTATCTCATCACAATTATATAATCACAACATGCAAACACACAATTAAGCATATAGAAGGGTTTATAACACTACCCAATACATATCATTCTCTATTAAGAGTTTACTATGAATAGTATAAAAACCATAACCTACCTCCACCGAAGATTAGAAGTCAAGCAAGCAAGTTCCCAAAGCTGCGTTCTTCTCTCTCTCTCGCTCGATCGTTTCTCCCTCTCTCTCTGTTCTTTTATTTTTTCTTATTCAAACCCTCTTTATTTTACCCTAATTAGCATATAATTAAGAATAAAAGATGGCAATAATAACCCACTAATTAACTTAAGGTTACCTCTTTTAACCCCCAAGTGATTAGACTTATTAAAATTAACCCACTAACTTTATAATTAAAGCAGGAATAGTCCAAAACGCCCCGTTACGAAGTTTAGAGAGTCGATTTCAGTACCCAATTATCAAAATTTCTAAGTGTTTTGAAACGAGACCCCCTCGACGGTCCGTCGTGCCCATGACGGTCCGTCGTGGGGTCCGTTATTTCAACCAGTTTTTCCAGAATCAAAGTCTGCTGCTCAAAACGACTAAACAAGTCGTTACACTTAAGGTGATGCATTTCACTAAGTATCACTAGAGGGTTACTAAGGAAGTTAAGAAGTTAAAGAGAAAGAAAGTTTACTGTAAAATGAAGTTGTACACCGTAATTGAAATAATCTTACTGTAAAGTGGTGACTAAAATGTCTTAAATGCAATGTATGATTTTAAGTGATCTTGTGACCATTGAATATGCCTATATGAAGAATGTTAATTGTATGATGCTTGTTGTATAAAAGTTTTAACAAAAAGGCATAATGCATGGTTTCAAAGGAAAATGTCCCTTTTAAATGTTTGTTTTCACATGGTTAACATATTTAGTACATTCTTTTACTAACATCAATCTTCTCAACCTTTTTTCATAAAGTGTAGGTTATGGATGCTTAAAGGATTTCTCTATAGTGAAAGGTATTTGATATGTGTTTCCCAAGCTCTAGGAAAAGGGATCCTTAAGTTCAAGGTTCCTATGTCATTGATTTAAGTAAAGACTTGTAAAAACTTAGTTATGATATATGTTGAAAGGGTCATATCCCTATTATACTCTAATGATGTTGAGTCTAAGTTGGCCAAAAGACATAGAGTCTTTAACTCTGTATTATGATATTTTATATATATTGGAAGTGATGTTTCTAGCATATGTTGTACTATGAAAAGTTACAAAATTTTCTGCTAAATTTACCTATGAAAATGTGATGAATGATAACGACGGGCTTGTACAAGACCTCAAAAAGATCAATGTAACATTCTGGAAAATCAATATATCCAATGAGGAGACCAGTATGCCCTTAGGATAACCTATTAGGGGTACAAAGGCACCCCAATTCCCAATATTGAGAAATATTGGGTATAGTATAGAAAAATTGGCTAAGGGACATTAGCCAATTTTCCATATACAAATAAGAAATATAATTTTTAGGTAGTCACACCCCAATCCAAGATTGATGTTCAATAAATGTACCTGCAATGAAGACCCTAAGATAAATTGAAAACCCATTTAGAATAGTATCACACAAAGTACTAGGCATCCAAGTGTCAAGCCTAGTACCATAGCACATGATCATTTAAATCGATCATGTAAATTAAGCAATTCCCAAGGACATAGATAGGGTCCTTGGGACTATAAGTAAGCATTACCAAATGGACCAGAAATTATAGTGAATTAGGGAAGTACAACCAACCCATGTGCAAGCACATGTGAAAGACATGTGAAGAAGTGGTCAAGGAGAGGACTACCATAAACGAATTCAGTTAGGGTAGTTACGGGGGAACGTGCTCAAGGGACCCCTCCATGTAGGGCCTAACTTCCTAACTAATTATTTATTCTAACCTACTGCCCTAAATAGCTAACTAACCTAGTACCAAACTAAATAAAATAATTAGTGCACCCGACAACCTAGGACCAAAACCGGGTGGACACTTACCTAGTACTAGTTAAAAAGACAAGCTAGTACCTAACCTAGGATGGTTTAAAATGTTAGTTATAATCCTAAAAACTTAGGGATACTTTAGTATTTTCCATACATTACTTAATTAATTAATTTATTAAATTAATTAAATGATTCAAAGGGCTAAATCCGAAAGTAAAAAGGAAATATTCAGATTTTCGTTAAGATAAGAGAGGGATAACCTAATACCTAACCTAGGATGGTCCAAAGAATTAGTTAAGGTCCTAAATACTTAGGGATACTTTAGTAAGTAACCTAGGATACTTAATTTATTAAAGGTTCAAAACCGAATAACAAAGAAGTTTCAAGATTTCGATTGTCACCAGAAAAAGACAACCTAGTATTTAACAATGGATGGTCCAAAGGATTAGTAATGGTTATAACGACGTAAGGGTACTTTAGTTATTACCCTAGCTTACTCATTTAATTAAATTATACATTTAATTAATTAAATTAAAGGGTTCAAAACAAAATTCTTATGCAAAAACTTGTAAAATGCAAGAAACATCTTAGTACTTAACCTAGAAAGGTCCTAAAGGACTGATTATGGTTCAAATGACTTAGGGTTACTTTATTACATACCCTATGTCCTTTAATTAATTAAATACTAATTAAATTAATTAATATTAAGTCAAAATATTGACCTAAACCGTAGTCAATACAAAAATTTCAGATTTTAGGTCAAGTCAACATTCTCCAAGGAGGGATTTTTTAGTAATAGTTAATTAACTTATTTGATTAACTTATTAAGCCCTAAGTTTAATAAGTCATGGTCAATTCCTAAACCTAAAAACCACGTTCAAACTCAAACAAATACATGAGTAAAACTAGAAAACAAGCATGTGAAAAATAGTGAACAAACCACAAAAAAATAGAAAATTTCTTAAACGATTTTCAAGGTTTTATAAGGTTCATTAAAGGTGGTCTTCATATATTATGTTCTACTTAAGGAATGGTTTTATCTCCTGGACTTCTTTATCCAAGAAAACTTTCTTTTGAACGATTCAAAGATCTTGAAATCTAGGGTTGTTTCCCGCCGTTCTTGTCGAACTCCTTTCCCTAGTATCCCTTTTACAATTTCAATGTTGAATAGGTTAGCAATCATGTTGTTGGTATGTGGTGCTTGGTTTTCTTAACATGTATTGTTCTTGAATGATGAGTATTGATTGAACTTATGAACTTGTAATTGTGTGAAGTTGATCTTATCATGATCATTAAGGATTAATAATATGCAAAATTAAGTATGTGATATGTTAAGTGAATATGTGTCTTTGGCTGAATGTTGACTTGCTGTTACTATGATGTAATTAAGATTTTTAAAGCCATCAAATTTTAATATAATCATGTCCAATATTTTCTCAAAATGTAACACTAAAATTCATAAACAAAGAATTGGCTCAAAGACATCTATTAAATCATATCTTGAATAAATTAGCTATCTGGTTCCAATAAAGCTGGCTAACTCTATGTGGTTAAAATTAATATATGCTAACGGATAGGAAATTATATAAATGATTAACAGATTGGCTAAGATTTCATTCATTTGGCAATTTAAATATGAACGTACATAAAAACTGGCTTATGCCAAAAAGAATAAATTTGCTAGTCTAACATCCCAAATCTTGAGCCAATATTTATGATATGACAATTATTGTGTAGTAAGTGTATCAAAAATATATATTGAGAACTTCTAAAGTAATATCAATGAATCCATAACCAAAGGAAGGAAATTCATTGGTCAACTCAAAACATGCCCCACAAGAATGAACTATGAACACATGAAACTCATTGAATGAGATGCTCATCGTCCATAAAGGTGATATGAAGCTACTACACTAAAGTAAGCAATTAAAATGAGTTATAACATAATTAAAAGGGTCTATATTAAGTAATTGACCATAAAGGGGTATTAAAGGAAGTGAGACAAGTTTTACTTACACAAAAGCTAATTTGTTAAAAGAATATTCAAGAATGAAGGTGTTAGAATGTATGAAACTACTCTCATTAACACCTAAGGATGATATGTAAGGAAAATTTATATTCATCAATGTAAATTAAGGATGATATAAAAGAAAAATTCACAAATGACGAGACTAGTCTCTATGTACACTCTAATGAAAGTATTGAGAATGATGTATACTTAATACTCATGATGAGATGAGAAATAATTTATTGATCTATGATGTCCTCATACTAGAATCTAGCTTCCATGACGTATTAGTTGAATCAAACAGAACTTTATACTGAGCATCGATAGGCTAGCTATGAGCGATAATGTCTTCTTTAGGGAAGGGCGGATATTCACGTAACTCTCATGACATGAGACTTTCCGGCATTCTGGGTATTGGTATACTTATATCTCGTAGGTTGAACCTATACTGGCAATATAGGGAACTAGCAGGGTTCGACTCCATATATACACTAGCATATTGAGGTTACTTCGGGCGGTTATCCCACCTCTTTTCTGTTTGGGGAAAACACTGAATTTCATGATGCTAACATGATCTATGTTGGTTAATGTTAAATTTACCTAAGAAATAATGAGTCCAACCTCAAAGGATGAAAAATAATGAAATGAACTATATCGAAGATGTTTGTGCAAGACAATCAGGAGGTGAAGTCAGAGTCAAGTAATTACATTACGTCATTCTTGGTCATTTCACTTCATAATCCCGATGAGAGTATTAAGATTCATCCTTGGTATAGATGGTGATTACATCAGCCTACGAATAAAGGAAATGAGTAATGTGAAGTATGAATGAACAAATGAAGCAAATTCTGTGTTTTCTAAAGAAGGCCCACAGGTTTAGATCCCATATGTTGGGCCCTCACTTGAGATGTCTTAGTGCTACATCATCGATTCCAAAGTCTCATGTTTTTGAAATTTATAATATATAAAACATGAAAGTAATGAAATCAATGGCATGATCAACAGAGAATTGCTTACGAAAGGTAATGAATGTATAGTCTAAAGAATGATTCACTATAATATAGGGAAATCATTGCTTAGTCCTTGGATTACTTACTTCGATTAATTGTAGGTATGGGACTACAATGAATCGTTGCACTTGTAAGTAAAACATAAAGAATTATTGAACTACACAACAAGAAGAAGAAAAAGACTGAAAAATAATCTAAGTGTACAAAGAGTAACTCTCAGCCTAAGAGGATCAAAAATCTCAAATCTTCGCCCAAGTTGTTCCAAAATTATGTTGATGATACTAATGTTTTGCAGTCATATAGAAAATGAGTAATGATCTTTGAATGCATTAAAATACGTCATATTTATACCACTATTCACAACTAACGAATTAGAAAAGTCTAATGACTAGACTTTCCAGAAATGGCATGTTGCTTAGGAAGAGCTTTCATTGATCATGCATATATTTATGTGTATGTGTGAATACACCCATACTTAGTACAAGTGGTGTACTAACCCCCTACTATTCACTATTTTTATAGGTGCAGGTCAGAGGACAGGTTGACGACGCTTGCAACGGTTTGGACTTCAGCATTTATCCAAACCATTTGGTAGGTCCTCATGATTTCTAGGATGCTACAGCTTAAGTCTAGCCTTAGTTTTAGACATAAGTAGTGGTTGTTGTCCCTAGCTTTCTTTCACACTTTCATTTCGATGTTTAGTAATAAGGTCTTGTTTGGCGAACTATTTATGATATATTCATCTTAAGTATTGAATTGATTCTTTATGTTAGACGATTATTCTCATATGTTGAGCTTAGTATATTATGTATCTCGTTAATAATTATATGAAGTCTACGTATACTTCATACATATAAAAAATTTAAATTTTCCATAAATTTAACAAGATGAATGTGATGAATGCAAGATGAGGCTTGTCTTCGACCTCTGAGAGGTCAATGATGCCGGTTGCGATCCGGATTCCAGAATCTTGGTCGTGAAAAACTTGGTATCAGAGCATGAGGTTAAAGTACGTAGGAACTAAATATCAACACAACCACTATAGTTTCTAGATTATGGTTTTGAAGCGTGCCACAATCATGACTTAGAGACTACGCGATGATAGGCAATTTTCCATTCTTCTACTCTTTATCATGCTATCTAGAGCTTTGACACTTTGTGTCATTTCAAGTATCTAACTTCCTTCTTGATTAAACGCGTAGAAGAATACAAACAAAAATTAGGATGGTCAAGTGGTCTAAGGCTCCATGCTCAAGATGTGGACTTCCCAGGAAGGGGCCATAATGGAAATGCCCAACATGGATAAAAGATGTGTGGTGAGTTTGGTTGTTTGCATGGAGGTTAATGAATTATAATGTCTAAAATCCTACTATGAGAATTGATGAGGAGGAGAAGGATAAGTTGACTACATACCAACTCAAGAATATGGCTTAGACATGGATTTGATTCATAAGTGTTATGCTATAATACACTATAGAAACACGGTTGTAAGGCTTTTGTTTCCAAAGAATATGGACTAAAATGAGAAGGGTGTGGTTCAAATCCAACAGGCCAAGGCAGATGCTCATCCTCAACAAAATGTTGTAGCCGAACCCCCCCCCCCAAAGAAATCGGTTCTATGCATTGAAAGGAAGAGAGGAACAAGAGAAGTCCGCGGATGTGGATAATGGTAACTTGCTTGTCTTCTCCGTTCCTATTTATGCATTATTAGATCCAGGATCTACCTTGTCTATGGTATCTACTTTTGTTTCTAATCAATTGGACTTACTTCCTAAGATCTTACATGAACCGTTTCTAGTTAGTACTCCCATAGAAGATAGTGTTAAGGCCGAAGGGGTATGTAGAGAAATAGATGGCATAGTGGCAAGTCCCTTTGAAATTAAGTTGGGCGTCATTAGGTTCAAATCTTAAGGCCAACAAGATGTTATCTAAGAGTTTAGATATATTCTTCCTAAATCTGGTTTATGTTTAAGAAACTCTATGTTTAAGTACCTTAGTGCATTTGGGGTGGTAAGTCCCTAATCGTATGTGTTTTAATAGCACTATGTGAGTGAAAACGCAGTTATGTTTGCATTTTATGTTGCTGTTTTGTGTAACATAGGCATGTTTTCTGTGTTGCATCATTTGTGATATGTATTAAGTTAAGTGTGATTAATAAGGAAATTTCTCACTCTCAAATATGAAGCTTCAGATGAACTTGAATGATATGAATCATCAAAATAACTATGAATCAGATATTAACAAAAGAGAAACATTTAAGCATGACAGAGTAAATTTTGAAACTCACCCTCTTGTTTAAGTGACGTGTAAGTGTCATTCGGGGACGAATGTTCCTAAGGGAAGGATAATGTAACATTCTGGAAAATCATATGTCTAATGAAGATCCCAGTATGCCCTTAGGATAACCTTTTAGGGGTACATAGACACCCCAATGCCCAATATTGAGAAATATTCGGCATAGTATTGAAAAATTGGCTAAGGGATATTAGCCAATTTTCCATATACAAACAAGAAATATACTTTTTGGATTGTCACAACCCAATCTAAGATTGATGTTCAATAAATGCACCTTCAATTAAGACCCTAATCTAAAAGAAAAATCCGTTTAGAATACTTTCACACAAAGTACAAGGCATCCAAGTGTAAAGCCTAGTAACATAGCACATGATCATTTAAAATGATCATGTAAATGAAGCAGTTTCCAAGGACATAGTGAGGGTCCTTGGGACAATAAGTAAACATTCCCAAATGAACCATAAATAATACTTAATTAGGTAAGTACAACCAACCCATGTGCAAGCACATGTGCAAGACATGTGAAGAAGTGGCCAAGGAGGGGACCGCCCTAACTAAATTCGGCTAGGGTAGTTGGGGGGGGGGGGAATGTGCACATGGGACCCCTCCATTTGGGGCCTAACTTCCAAACTATAGACACAAACCTACTGATCTAAATACATGACTAACCTAGTACCAAACGAAATAAACTAATTAGTGAACCCGAAAACCTAGGACAAAAATCGGGGTTACACTAACCGAGTACTAGTTAAAGAGAAAAACTATTACCTAACCTAGGATGGTCAAAAAGGTTAGTTATGGTCATAAAAAATAAGGGGTACTTTATTATTTCCCATATTTTAATTAATTTATAAAATTTATTAATTAATTTAAAAGGGCTAAATCGAAACTAAAAAGGAAATTTTTAAATTTTTGTTAAGACAAAAAAGGGACAACCTAGTACTTAACCTAGGATGGTCCAAAGAGATAGTTAAGGTCCTAACAACTTAGGGTTACTTTAGTAAGTACCCTAGGATACTTAATTAATCAATTTAGCATATTAAGTAATTAATTTAAAGGGTCAAAACCTAAATCACAGAGAAGTTTCAAGATTTCAGTTAGGACAAGAAAAAGACAACCTAGTATTTAACATAGGATGATCCATAGGATTAGTTATTGTTATAAATAATTAAGGATACTTTATCAGTTATACTAGGTTACTTAATTAATTAAATTATCCATTTAATTAATTAAATTAAAGGGATCAAATCGAAATTTTTATGCTAACCTAGTATAATGCAAGAAACATCCTAGTACTTAACTTAGGATGGTCCTAAAGGGTTGATAATGGTACAATGACTTAGGGGTACTTTAGTAGTTACACTAATTACCTAAATTAATTAAATTAAGTATTTAATTAATTAATATAAAGTGAAAATGTTCACCTAAACCATAGTCAACACCGAAATTTCAGATTTTAGATCAAGTCAACATTCTCCTATGTTTAGTCAACTTAGGAGGGTTTTTTTAGTAATAGTTAATTAACATATTAAACCATAATTTTAATAAGTCAAGTTCAATTCCTAATCCTATAAACCACGTTCAAACTTAAACAAATACACGACTAAAAAGAAAACAAGCGTGAGAAAATAAGTGAACAAAATGAAAAAAAAATAGAAAATTTCATAGACGATTTTCAAGGTTTCTTCAATGTTTATTCAAGGTTAGTTCAAGGTGGTCTTAGTAGATTAAGTTCTACTTAAGGTATGGGTTTCTCTCATGGACTTCTTTGTCCAAGATAGCTTTCTTTCGAATGATTCAAATATCTTTAAAAGTAGGGTTGTTTCCCATCTTTCTTGTCGAACTCCAATCCCTAGTATCCTTGTTAAAATTTCAATGTTGAATAGGTTAGAAATAATGTTGCTGGTATGTGGTACTGGCTGTTGTTAACATTAATTGTTCTTGATTGATGAGTATCAATGAAATTATGAACTTGTAATTGCGTAAAGTTAATCTTATCATGATAATTAAGGATCGATAATATGCTAAGTTAAGTAAGTGATGTGTTAAATGAGTATGTGTCTTTGGCTTAATTTTGACTTATTGTGGTTGTGATGTTATGAAGATGTTAAAGTTGTCAAATGTTAATATAATGCTATTCAATGTGTTCTTAAAAATTTACACTAAAATCCATAAACTAAGAATTGGCTGAAAGACATCTATGAAATCATATCTTAAATAAATTGGCTATCTTATTCCAATAAAGTTGGATAACTCTACGTGGTCAAAATGAATATATTATAATGGATAGGATCTTATGTAAATGATTAAAAGATTGTCTTAAAGTTAATGCATATGGTAATTTAAATATGAACATATGTAAAAATCGGTTTATGCCAAAAAGAATGAATTTGCTAGTCTAACATCCCAAATGTTAAGCCAATACTAATGATATGCCAATTCTTGTGTAGTAAGAGCATCAAATATATATTAAGCACTGATAAAATAATATCAATGAATCCATAAACAAGGGCATGACATTCATTGAGACAAATCCCAACATGCCACATAAGAATGAACTATGAACAAATGAAACTCATTGAATGAAGTGCTCATTGTCCATAAATGGTGATATGAAGCTACTACACTAAAGTAAGTAAGTAACGTGAGTTATAACATAATTAGAGAGGTCTAAATTAAGTATCTGACAAGAATGGGGTGTTAGTAAAATTGCGACAAATCTTGCTTACACCAAAGCTAATTTGTTAAAAGAATACTCACTAATGAAGGTGTTATAATGTATGAAACTACTCTCATTAACAACTAAGGGTGATACGTAAGGACAATTCACCTTCATCAATGTAAATAAAGGATGATATGAAAGAACAATTCACATTTCATCAATGCAAAGTAAGAATGACTAGTCATCAATAGAGTAACTAGATCTCAATCTTGAAGCAAGCCTCCATAATGCTTGAGTCAACACTAAAAGTTGATGAAATGAACAGTCACGTAAAAAGGGATGAGTAACTAAGATGTATGTAATGAAATGATGAAACACTATAAGGGTTAAGTAAGAGTGTGAAACACAATAAATGGCCAAGTGCATTGGCATATGATGAAATGAACATTCACGTAAAAGGGATGAGTAATTATGAAAAGCAAATGTGCTAATACTAATGAATGTGGTGACAATATGATAATATGCTAATGTGAAATATGAAAGCAATATCAAATGAGCCTAAGTAAATGTTACAAAAATGTACTCACCTATGAGAGTGTAAAGCAAATGAAGAGACCAATCTGTATATACACTCTAACGAAAGTATTGAGAATGATGTATACTTAATACTAATGATGAGATGAGAAATAACCTATTGAGATATGATGTCCTTATTCTAGAAGCCAGCTTCCATGACGTATCAGTTGAATCAAACTGAACTTTATACTCAGCACAGATAGGCTAGCTGTGAGAGACGATGTCTTCTTTTGGGAAGGGCAGAGGTTCACGTAACTCTCATGAGATGAGATTTTCTGGCATGCTGGGTATTGGTCTCTATCGCCTAGGCTTTGAACCTATACTAGCAATATAGGACCAAAACAATTATTGAACTACACAACAACAAGAAGAAAAAGACTAAAAAATAATCTAAGTGTACAAAGAGTAGCTCTCGGCCTAAGAGGCTCAAAAATCTCAAATCTTCGCCCGAGTTATTCTAAAATTAAGTTGATGATACTAATACTTTGTAATCATATATAAAAGGAGGTGTGTGATTTGAATGCATTTAAATACATCATATTCATACAACAATTCACAACTAAAAAATTTAGAAAGTCTAATGACTAGACTTTCAAAAAATGTCATGTTTCTTAGGAACAACTTTCATTGATCATGCATAGCTTTATGTGTATGTGTGCATACACCAATACTTAGTACAAGTGGTGTACTAACCCCCTACTATTTAATATTTTTATAGGTGTAGGTCAGAGGACAGGTTAACGGCACATGCAGCGGTATGGACTTCAGTGTTTCTCCAAACCATTTGTTAGGTCCTCGTGATTTTGAGAATGCTACAAATTTAATCTTTCCTTAGTTTTAGAAATAGCTAGTGGATTTTGTCCCTAGAGTTTCTTTCACACCTTCATTTTGAAGCTTCGTAATAAGGACGTGTTTGGCAAACTATTTATGATATATTCATCTTCAGTTTTGAATTAATTCTTTATGTTAGATGGTGGTTCTCTTATGTTGAGCTTAGCATATGATGTATCTAGTTAATAATTATATGAAGTCTATGTATACTTCATACATAGGAAAAGTTTTAAATTTTCCGCAAATTTAACTAGATGAATGTGATGAATGCAAGATGAGGCTTCTCTACGACCTGTGAGAGGTCAATGATGCCGGTTGCGATCCGGATTCCAAAATCCGGGTCATGAATGTCAAGTACGCCATGTTACTTCTAGGGGTGCTCCCCAGCCGTGACAAACATGATTTCAGAGTATGAGGTTGTAAAAGTTGTTTTAGTGTCAAAAAGCCCGGTATCACACCATCTAGTATAGTCTCATTCTTCAGTTGTGAGTCGCGACACATCTATGAGAGAGAGGCTATAGCACGATAGATTTTCCCTTCTTCATCATTCTCATGTCGTGCCATAGAACTTACCTCTACAAGATCTCTCCCATATGTTTTCTTGTCCGATGGTCTCTTAGATGTGATTTCTTGGGTTAGATTGTATCTCTATGCTTGAGGGAAACAATGTGAGTTTTGACATGCTTTGATGATGTGATTCCATTTATGGCTATAAATGTGATTTATGAGAAATGACATGTTATGTGAAGATTTAGGTTATGATAAATTTAGAGCTTGTTAAGGAAGTTGTCGTAGTTTAATTGAGCTTCCTTTTTAGATTATATGTTGCTATATGGTTTTTTCATGATGATAGTCTTATGATATGGTTTAGACTTGAAATGCTTTAGGAAGTGTGGTAAATTTTTAAACATGCATGTTGCCCTTATATATTACATGTTAAATGTTTCCCTTTTTGTCACATCCGTGGAGCGCCCCTTCGATGTAACCGGTGGCGTCGTCCTCTTTGAGGACTTAGACTATCCTCTTAGCATACATCATTACATTCATAGGATAAAAACGTGGAAAAACTTAAACCTTTTCATTAATTCTGCATGGAGGTTTGCAAAGACCTCTACATAAACATAATATATTCATATCAAGTATACATAGACCCTTTGTATAGGAAAATTACATAGTCTTCTACTTTTATTGCACATAGTATATATATTACATAAAACATACTCTTTAAAGCATGTCTGATTTAAAAACAATAAAATAAGATTATAACAATTTGGGCATAACTCATACATTAAGGTAGAAGAGCCACATATAGGCTATACAATCCGTACTAAAATGAAATGAGAAAGAATATAAGAGTCTTAAAACAAAAACAACTTCATAATATCGATAGTTGGCATCGCTGTCTAAAATTGAGGACCTACCCACTTGGATGATTGAGAAATTCCAAGTCTTCTACAAAGTCATTTCAAAGAGCCCTCAACGATCGGAACATAAAATTTTGGGGAAAAGGGAGAAAATGGGGTTAGTACACCATTTGTACAAAGTATGAAATCATATTCACATATAATATCAAATTATGCTAAAAGGGAAATTTCATTAAACATGCTATTTTAACATTTCAAAACCTTATGCATAATCAAGCCAATCATACAAATCAAAAAGACATAAATTAAGTCAAAGAAAGTAACATGCTTGTTAACATACTTTAACCCAAAATCTAATACAACCCTATCATGATGTAATTATATCACAAGCCTGAATAAGATTCATCATATAATAATAAAGCAAGACAACTACTCATGGATACTCATAAACTCAACAAGTGCACTGACCAAACAAAGTCCCATAACCTTACTCAATCAAGTAACTCAACAAGAACCATAACCAATATCCAACTTCACATAACATAAGCTTTAAGGGTACATAAAAGCATACTTAAGCAATATAGGTTAAATAAATCTTCATAATAATAACCATAATCATATAATTGTCACGACCTGAATCTAGACCTAAGATGATACCAATATCGTTGACCTCTCAAAGGTCGCAGACAAGCCAAAATATGTTATTCTTACTTCATCTAGGTTGACTTTCGCAGAAAATTTGAAACATTTTGTTGGTTATATGCTTACTTAACTTTCTACTACATACGTAATTGTTTACCATCAAGCATCAAACGTTAGGATCATAAAATGAAATAACCAGTTTATTATAATGATAAAGATGTACTTGCCAAAATGGTACCAATACAATATTTGAACAAAAAGGGGAAAGAAACGCTATTGGAAAATACTCCACTAGATCAATCCTACAACTAAGATAGAATGTAAATGGGGAAGCATCCTCGAAAGCATGAGGGCGTACAAAGTCGGATGAATGCTCGACATTCGGATAACTACACCGTTGATCCTATAGCTCTAGCATCCACCTGTGCTTGCACGTAAAATTTTAAAGTTGTATAGGGTTAGTACACACTTGTACTGAGTATGGGTATATGCAAGCACAAACCAAGGACATGCATGATTTAGAACAACTCTTTTATAACAACATGATTATGGAAAGTCAAGTCAGTGGACTTGCCAAATAAGGATTAGAAAAGTTAGTGAGCTTTCAAAATTTGGATTAGAAAGTTGAGTGAACTTTCCAATTTGGATTAGGAAAGTCATTCCATGAGTGTTACCTGCATCATCATACTTATCATTTTATACACAGCACACAACATTGTACACATAGCATATATCGTAATTCATATAACACATAACGTTGTTCATATCATTTATTTGTATGCCATGAGACCTTGGAATCATGGTCTTGACATTAAGACTTCCCAAAATGAGTGATCAACATATGGTACCTCAACTAGAGAGTCTGCTTTAGAAAACATAGAGTCTGCTTCTTTCTTTCATACGTACTTCATTTCATTTCATTCATGGTCAAGTGTAACACCATCTAAACTTAGGATTTAGTTTAAGTCTTTCATCGGGTTCATTGTGCAATGAGCAAGAATGACCTAATGTCATTACTTGAGTCAAACTCCCCTCTTGATTATCCTATCTTAACACCTTTGGTATCATTCATTTCATTATGTGCATCATTTAAGGCTGGCCTCATTCATTTATTGGGAACTTTTACTTTAACCAACATTTATCATGTGAGCATCATGAAATCAAGTGACCAAAAACATGCTAGTGTACATGGAATTGAACCCCGCCAGATCCCTATATTGGTAGTATAGGTTCGAAGACTAGGATATATAAGGAGACCCATACCCGGCATGCCATACAGTGTCATCGTATGAGAGTTACGTTAACCTCTGCCCTTCCCAAAAGAAGGCATCACAGCTCATAGCTAGTCTATCGGTGCTCAATATAAAGTTCCAATGTGTTCAACTCATACGTCATGGAAGTTGGCTTTTAGTTTGAGGACATCATATCTCAATCGATGATTTCTCATTTCATCATTAGTATTAAGTGTGTTAATCTCATTACTTTCATTAGAGTGTTCATAGAGTCCGGTCTTTTCATTAACTTTACACTCTCATAGGAGAGTACGTTTTGGTAACATTTACTTGGGATCATTTGAGATTTCTCTCATCTTTTCCATCAGCATCATATCATGTTGTCACCACATTAATCAACATTAGCATATTTGCTTTTCATAATTACTCACCCATTTATACGTGAATATTCATTTCATCATATGCCAATGCACTTGGACATTTGTGTGTTTCACACTCTTACTTAACCCTTCTAGGGTTTAATCATTTTATTATATAAAAATCATTTCATCGTATGCCAATGCACTTGGCCATTTAGTTTGTTTTACACTCGTATTTAACCCTTCTAGGGTCACGTCATTTCATTACATACATATTAGGTTCACTTATTTTTAAACGTATCCTAGACTTATGGGTCTATACATACAAGCTATGATGCTTCATTCATAGTTTGTTTAAGTTATTCATATCTTCCTAAGATTATGTAGTAGAAGACTTATGCATCTTGTATGTATGAAAAGATCTCGATTTCGATCTAAGTAGGCAGCATTATTCTTGAAGATTTTATTCATGTATAACTTCTGCATCTATATGAAATTTTGGAAAGCGAACTCAATTTCGAATTTCTTAGACAACACTACATTTTTTTCATTTATTGTATTTTTGTCGACATGACAATTCTACCCTAGATCGAGCCCCAACATCAACGTTTCCTCTTTATCTTTCTCCTTTCAATTACCTCTTACTTGGCCGAGGGGTTGTGGGATCAAACCCCCACAAGCCCTTTTATTTTTTTAATCTATTCCTCCTTGTCTATTTCGAGTTGATTATGAGTTTGTGGTATCAAACCCCCACAGCCTCTCTTTATTTTTCTTTTATTCTCCTCTTGAAATCTTCCTAAGAGGTCGTGGGTTCAATTCCGACACGCCTCCGCCTTTATTTTTCTTTTATTCTCCTCCTTAATATGCATAAGAGGTCGTAGGTTCGATTCCCACCCGCCACTCCCTTTATTATTCTTTTATTCACCTCCTTAATCTACCCAAGAGGTCCTGCGTTTGATTCCCACACGCCTCCCTCTTTAGTTTTCTTTTATTCTCCTCCTTAATCTGCCTAAGAGGTCGTGGGTTTGATTCCCACACACCTCCCCCTTTATTTTTCATTTATTCTCCTCCTTAAATATGATTGAGTGATGGTGGGTTCGAATCACACTCCTCTCATTTCTTATTTTTTTTAAGTTACATTTTTCAACCAATACCATTGTTCGAATCCCCTTCACCACATTTCTTTGTACTTCTTTATTTTCATGGTTTTTATCATGGTAAGGTCACGGGTTCAATCCTCCATGACCTCACTTGTTTTGATTAATTTTTTCAACATTTTGAACCCTCTTTGCTGACAAAAATTCATCACTAGAAGGTGGGAATTTTTTTTTAATTTTCAGCATCCTTTCATCAAGTTACACCTTAGTTCTTAGGGGAATTTCATAGTGCATTTAGAAAGTTTTAGGTGGATTTTCATTGACTCGTTTAGACAAGAGATTATCCCTCAAATCAGCCACATATCAACTCATATGAACATCACATTTACATCAACATGTCTACATGAAATATAAAGAACTATCATGCGATTTAAAGCCTAAACTATGAACATTATCCACCGCAACACACACATATACACGTAGTTACATTTTCAGAAACATCAACATAAGTCACATAATTCCAAACATAAATATAAACACATAAGAATCATGAAAACACGTTTCATCCTAGGTTTTCTACCAGCAAACATAACCAACCTATGATTCAACGGGAGCTAGTGACAGGGACATGCAACGGGGAACAATCCTCGTTTTTGGAATAGATTAATCTTAACCTTAGGGGGTCTCTTGGGAAAGGGACCAAGAGAAAAGAGAACCCATAACTTTTTGAAGTTAAAACCTAGACTTTCTTCCCAAAGAACCCCTCAAAAAAAAGTTCAAGAGCTTCAACACCAACTTGACCGAAAAATTCTCTCTTTGCCTAACATGTTTGATTAGCTGTTTCCTTATAATTTTCGTTGTGAGTTCTTCAAGTGTGATTTTTTTGTGTACTTACTGTTTTTTTACATTATTTGGCAGAGCAAAACGTGAGTGAGAGTGATAGAGAAGTGAGAGAGAGATGAGCGTGGCAGAGAAGAGTTTTCTTAGGCTTAGGTGTCTAGTTTAGTACTTAGTCAAATAAGGTTTTATTTAATTATTAAAAATCTGATTTAATTTTATTTTAAATCATCTAATAACTAATAAATATAAATAAATTACATTATTTTACCAACTTAAATTAAAAATAATTTAATTCATTGCTTCCCCCTAGGTTCAAACCCGGGTGGAGCAAGACTTCACTTCCAGTTCCCAATTTTGGCCCTTTCTCCCCAAAATGACCCTCCACCTTATTAATTAAATAACTAATTATATATTTAGGGTAATTAAGATACTACTCTTGTTCTGGAAAAAGAGCATTTTAGCCCTAGACCCTCCAAACATAAGAGTTCATCTTTTTAAGTCTGGTAAAAACTCCTTCGAGTAAATCTTCGTATTCGAGAGACCTACATGGTTGGACCCAACCTTTCCTAGATCAACTAAATCCACCAGTTAGTTTGCTTGTATTTATCAAGGTTTCCGAGATCTGGTCTACGCGCATCAATCCATGTGAACCCGATCTAATCGTTGGCATTCTAGACACATAAAGCGTTACTTAGCATATCAATTTTAAGGGGTGTTACAATAAAGTCATCTGCATATAATCACTTCATGTTAATATCATTCCTATTCTTTATCATATACATACACAATATCAATCCTCTAAGGATTCCCTCAAGTAAAACTAGTGCAAGGCATAGGTAGAGTCCCATACCACTACCTAGGCTAAGTCAAACCTCTGAAGTCCTCCTAGTTGATTTATACTTTATTACTTCATATTAGATTAGGGAACACTTGCCTTAACCAACATATAAAACAAAGACCTATGTGTGGAATTTGGTGTTATTAAACCTTACACCGATGGAAGGTAGTCTACCGGCCAAAGTAAAACCAAACATAAACATATCTTTCTAGGTGGATCGACTTGCTAGTCTTCCTATGGGGGTAACATAGTTCAATAACAAAGAGATAGGTATAATATATCTTCATACCAGTTGGAAATTTAGGCCTCCTCTCATTGGAATCCATTGGATGAATATCCCTTATTGTGGAGTTAACACCATCTGTGGAACTACAAGGTGAATCTTTCTCTATGGAAAGTCATCACCTCCCACTGTCAAGTTCACTCGGTGCTAAACTAAGTCCCTTTTCGAAATGTCTTTAATGTCGTTATAATTGTCATAGCTTATTTTAGGTCATAGTTCTAACACTTATATATTCATCATCATCATAGATCAATAGGAATTGCATAAGTATAATCCTTAATCACAATCAATATAGTCTTAGCCAAAACCTCACAAATCATAGTAAAGACATTTAAATTCAACATCATTTGAACCCATTAATCCGAATAGAAGGCATACTCCAATAAAACATCATGACTTAACCATAATTAACCATAATTTGATGTAAAGAATAGTGATCATAAGAGTTACCAAGTCTCCTTCGTAATATCAAGGTCTTACCATCAACCCTTAATTCATCCCAATTAGCGAATAACATAATCATAATTCAATTAAAAACATGATGAAAAGTCTATGAGAATCACTACATCACAATTCAATACTAGATAATAGCTTAAAACAAGATCATTAGGTCAATTCACAATATACTTCATAACTTAGATCAACTTCTCAAGAACTATAATAATAAGACTATAATTCATCCTAATCTATTAGTTATTGATTCAATAAAATCATCTAGTATTAATTCAATCATTAAATAAGTCAGTTGAACCAACATTAAACAATTCATATCAAGATCATACCAAACCATCAAGATATATCATAATCAAGTTAGAATACATGTTAAGTTCTTCATATTATCCAAAATAAATAATAAACAAATCAATTCATAACAGAAATTTCGAGATTCGATGAAACACACTTGAAAACTCAACTTCTGAAATTACAATTAAGGAACCCTTTGAGGAAAGGGGTCTTAAAGATGAATTAGATCCCATACCTTAATTTTTGATGAAGAATTTATTGTGAATTCTTCCCTTTACAGTCCCTTAACCCTCCCCTAGGTTTGTCTTCAATGGAGGTCTTCAACTAGAGCGAGAAGGAAGAGAGAAGGAAGAGAATTTGGGTTTGTGAGTTATGAGAGTTTAGGTTAATCTAATTGGGTTGGCGCCTTTATATGGGGAGTTAATTAACATAATAATACGTCCTTTAAACCCAAAATAAACATCTAACCCCTTAATTAATTATTCGGAACTAATTAAAAATGTTCAGCAATTTACAGTGACCATAGACGACACCATGATCGATGGATCATGGGTCAATCGACGACCATTGTGCCCTACGGAGCTGCACATCCTTCGTCTTGGTCACGGACTATGAAAATAAGGCCCCCCATTATTTGTCTAAGTTTTGTTCGACGCATTGCATCGATGCTCCGTCGATCAACACACGCCCCATCGATTTCCTTTCGTGGGTGCACACTACCTTGGGCAGTTTCTTGACCCTAAGAGCAAGGGTCCTCCTAAAGGGAACTTGGTTGGTTCTTGGGTAGTCATACCCAAATATTTTGACCATAAATAAACATAAAAATGTGTTATACACCCTTCCACCAATTTTCATTATTTCCTGACTTCTAAAAGCTAGTCAAACAAGCTAAGGTACACTAGTACCTCCTTGAACTAATTTCCAGACGTCATGAACGTTCTTAGATGTTTTTGTTTCTAGACTTTCTAATTGACATAGATTCATTAAAATGAACCTTAAAACAATTTTTAGACCTTATGAAACTTATGTTAGGCTCTAGAACACGTCTTGGATATTCGAAGTGTTACATATCCCCCCTTTTAGAAATATTCATCCCCGAGTGACACTAAAATCTTTTGAAAGAAGGTACAGACTCAAGGCTAGAATCCCAACCAACAACAATACATAATAACCACAACAATATCACTTACATAAGGCAATTCAAAAAATTTAATTATGACACATAAGACCCAACATTACATTATGAGGAGTATCCTTGTCACAACAATAAGATCTCGACATAGTATTTATGAGTCGATTATATCAAAGTTAAAATTACCAACATGATACATATCATTTCACAAAGACTCACCATATCAAACTGCACAAAATGACTCACAACCAGCCAAAGAGCAAAAGTTCAAGTGCAAATGCACAATTTTAGTGTAAGTTACTATAACAACATAACAAAATGCACATTTGCAAAAAAATTCACCAAAGATCAAAGAATTTCAATCTTTAGTCTTTATTTTTATTAGTAGTAAGAACTACTAACTTTAGATATCAAATAGATGAGGATAACGGGACTTCATGTCGGCCTCGGCCTCCCAGGCTGTACCCTTAACTTAGTGATTCTTTCATAACACTTTTACGGTTGCCACCTCTTTGTTCCTCAACTTCCTTACTTGATTATCAAGGTGTTGAATTTGAAGTTCCTCATAATAGAGGTTATACTTCACACCAAGACCCTCAATAGGAACAATCGACTCAGGATTACCGATACACTTATTAAGCATAGAAACGTGGAAAATCAGATGAACTGAAGCCAATTAACTAGGAAGTTTCAATTCATAGGCAACCTTATCAACCGTTTGCAAGATTTCATAGGGACCCACATAACGAGGACTCAACTTCCCTTTGTTTCCATATCTAACCACCCCTTTCATAGGTGAAATTTTCATGTATACTTTATCACCTTCTTCAAATTCGAAATCCCTTGTCCTATGATCGGCATAAGACTTTTGCCGACTATAGGCCATTTGTAACCGCTTCCTTATGATGTGAAATTTTTCCAAAGTCTTACAAATCAAATAGGGGCCAAGATGGAAGACTCACCACTTATAATCACCCAATAATATATCTACACCACCTACCATACAAGGCTTTATAAGGAACCATAAATATGGATGAATGGAAACTATTATTGTAAGAAAACTCTACCAAAGTCAAGTGCTTATCCAAACTTTCCTTGAAGTAAATGAGACAAGCTCTAAGCATATTCTCAAGGGTTTCAATAGTAAAGCTTGATCATTCATTTAGGGATGAAAAGCGGCATTCAACTTTGACTTTGTACCCAACTCTTCTTGAATGACCTCCAAAATCGAGCCGTGAATTTGCACCCCTATCCGATATGATTGATAATGGAATACCACGGCGACACATAATCTCATCTAAGAAGATCTTAGCATAATCCTCCGTCGAATAAGTAGACTTGACGGGAATAAAATTAGTCGACTTGGTCAACCTATCCACCACCATACATATGGATTAACATTGTTTTTTAGTCTTAGGTAAACCTACCACAAAATCCATATTGATGCCTTCCCACTTCCAACTAGTACTTTGGATTTCTTGAAGTAGACCACCCGACTTTTGATGTTCAGCTTTCACTTGTTGGCAATTTGTACACTTAGCATCTAACTCCGCAATGTCCTTGTTCAAACCTTCCAAAAAATACACTTCCCGAAGGTTGATACATATTTGATGACCCCCGATAAATAGAGTATCGGGATCCATGAGATTCCTCAAGAATCCGATTCCTCAAATCATCTACCTTGGGAACACACAACCTTCCTTGATACCTCAAAACACCATCCCCTCCCAATGAGAATGACTCATTAAACTTACCAATAACCGTTTCCTTCAACTTCATAAATGGTTGATCAAGGTGTTGTTTGGAATTCACCTCAACCACTAAAGATGACTCAGAGTTATGATGGACCATAAAACAACCGTCTGGAGAATCTTCCAACCTTACACCTAATCTTGCCATCCTATGAACATCTCTCACTAGATCTTTTTTCGCTTCCTCTACGTGAGACACACTACCCATGGTCATATGAATTAGAGCATCGACAACCACATCAGCCTTGCCGGGGTGATAGAGAACATTCATGTCATAATCTTTCAACAATTTAACCATCTTTTTCATCGGATATTCAACTCTTTTTTTGGTAAACACACATTGGAGACTCTTGTAGTCGTTATACACATAAACATGAACACCATAAAAGTAATGCCTCCATATTTTCAAGTCAAATACCATAACCTCTGACTCAACGTCATGAGTTGGAAAATTCTTCTCATGCACCTTAAGTTGTCTAGAAGCAAAGGCTATCACTTTCCCTTGTTGCATAAGCACACACCCCAAACCCACTCAGGATGCATCACAATACACAACAAAGCACTTTGTACCCTCCGTTAAAGTCAACACCGGAGCAGAAGTAAGCCTATTTTTCAAGATTTTGAAGCTTTTCTGAGATGCCTACGACCACTCAAACTTCTTACTCTTGTAAGTAAAAGTAGTCAACGGAGATGCAATGGACGCAAAACCATCCACAGACCTCCAATAATAACCAGCTACACCCAAGATACTCCTAATATCGGTTGGAGTCAATGGTCTCGACCAATTTTTCACCGCCTTGATTAACCTCAACTCCCTCACTAAATATGATATGACAAGGAAATGCCACCGACCTCAACTAAAACTCACATTTCCTATACTTTGAAAACAAATGATATTTTTTAAGTACTTGCAACACCACTCTAAAATGGCTCATTTGATCACCCTAATATTTTTAATATACAAAGATGTCATCAATGAAGACAATGACAACTAAATCTAGGTAACTTCGAAACACCTTATTCATTAGGTCCATGAACGTTGTCATAGATTAGTGAAACTAACGGACATTACTTAGAACTCATAGTGATCATATCTTGTCCAAAATACCATCTTTTGTATATCCTCACCTCTCACCCTAAGTTAGTGATATCCCGATATCAAGTCAATCTTAGAAAACTAGCTTGCCCTTTGGAGTTGATCAAACAAGTCATCAATCCGAGGGAGAGGATACTTATTCTTTATAGTGACTTTATTGAGTTGGTGATAATCAATTCACATTCTAAGGGACCAACCTTTCTTCTTCACAAACAAAACCGGAGCACCGCAGGAGAAATACTAGGTCTTATGAAGCCTTTGTATAGTAAACCTTTTAGTTGAGCCTTCAACTCTTTCAGTTTGGTTGGATCCATCTGATAAAAAGGAATTCAAATAGGGTTTGTATGTAGTAGAAAATTTATACCAATATAAATTTTCCATTCGGGAGGAATACTGGAAGATATTTAGGAAAGAACTCCAGAAATACACTTACTACGACAACAGACTCAATTGGAGGAATTACGGAGTCTAAATCTTGGACTCTTACTATGTGATATAAACAACCTTTTGAGATCATTTTCCATGCTTTTAGACAAGGGATGATACAAACTCCAGGAATAGAATGTCCCCTTCCACTCATAAATTGGCTAATTTTTAAAGTTAAACTAGCTTCTTTCTACAATCAATAGAGGCAAATCAAGCATGCTACCAATCCATACCCAAGATGATATCAAAATCAAGCATATCACGTTCTACTAGTTCAACATAAGAAACACTATTGGGTAATATTATAGGACAATTTCTATACACCATTTTTGCAATAACCGAGTCACGCAACGGGGTAGACACTACAAAAGTTTCATGCAAGATATCAGGTAAAATGTAAAACTTTTTAGCTACAAGAGAAGTAATAAATGACAAGGTAGCACCAGGATTGTCACAATTGGAGCACATACCTCATATGAGACCGGTGTTGTCGTCTTCTCAGAGGACTCATACAAGCCCTTAGCATTCGTCATAACATGTGATTAGTAAAAATTGCGGAAATTAAAAAATTTACAATCTACTTGAAGTATACTTATACTTCATATTTATCATTCATAAACCATACGATATTCTAAGAAATTGTCTCACATATATAAAACCATCTAAAGAGTGCAAATCTGGACTTTGCCTACACATAGTCAATATGACACATAGGCCTAAATACAAAAGAATACATAGAAACATGATGGAAATAGGATATTCCCAATATCTACTAAATTCTTCATAAGCTGGAACATAATTGATAGCTTCCCGAACATGAGGACCTACAAGACTTGGAGTCCATGCTTCTTCAAATCGACATTCTTAAACTTCAATGGTCGGAACCTACAGTTGTAGTAATATAAAGTGATGGGGTTAGTATGCCACATGTACTAAGTATGGGTATTTTCATAAAACACTTAAGCACATTCATGAAAAGGGATAATTTATTATATCTTTAAAAAGCTTGCTAAGTGATTTGAATGTCTTTAACGCACATATCATAGAACATATACAGGTCAAGGATTCCATAAAGATAAAGCATTACCATAATTAAAGACCTGTTCTCATACTTATGTTAATTTTTCATATTCAATAGATCATATAGCATAACATACAAAACATTTACCAATGATCCCATCAGCAACCTACAAGTGCAATAGTCATTTGAAGCCACATAATCCCATAGAGTCCCATACGCCTACCTCTACTAAGTTGACTCCTCAAGTCACCCTAGTCAATGTTTATTTATTTGTATTTCATTTTACATGAGTAAACATACGCCTTATACGACATAGACCTTGTGAGCTAAACATAGAATCCGTTGTCATAAAACCCCACACCAAAAAAAAAGTGGTCTACCGGCCAAGGTAGAACCTAATATGACATAGCTTTCTAGGTAGATCCAGTAGCTAGTATCCTATGGTGGCAACATAGTTCAAGAACTAGGAGATGTATTAGAGACCCATAGTTTCCCATTACATGGCAACCTTAATCTCATGAGAGTCATTTTTAACCTAGCTTCCAATTAGGGAAAGGATACCTCTCATATCTAGTTCATCGGTGCTTTGCCTAAGTCCCTTTCTTGAATAACCTTTAAGTTGTCTTTTATCATAAAGTTATCATAGGTCATAGGAGATTAAATCCTTGTATAAACATTATCATGAACTCCTTAAGATTATATTAGAATATCCTTTCATCGTAACCCTTCGTTTGTGAGATTAACATATCATAAATCATCTTGTGTTAAGCATACAAGAGAATATGATAAACATGCATTATCGTATTCTTATCATGATCCCACAAGTAACATGTTCATAGCCAAACATATCCATGTAGCAACAAATATGGTGGAGTAATCACAACTTTAGAAGACTTACCTCTTGCTTACAATAACCTTATTCAAGAACTTACGTTCAACTTACAACATTCATAACCATAATATAGTAAAATACTCAATATCATAATAAAGAACAACTTTTAAAATCATATAAAAGATCAATGCATAATGTCGGGTAAATTATAAGGGTATTTTATGAGTTCATACTAGGGTTAGCTCCAATCCCTAAAATTTCATATTGTTAATTAGTAGAAAAAAATCATACGAAACCATTGTGTATATAAGAACATGATTCACACAAAATTAAAATATAAATAACAACATACTCATCAAATAGTGTTTAAAATACCATAAATAACACTTACTTTTCATTGAAAATCACAAATCTAGGGTTAGGAAGAAAATTCATTCCGTAGAGTAAAAACCATAGTATTTGAAGTTCTCAAAAACTTATCTTTGAAAGGATCTCTTGGGGAAAGGAATCCAAGGAGTGAAAACTTCACCCCTTATATATGAAGAATACAAGAAAATTAAATGAAAATCTTGAGGTCTTCGTCTTCTTCCTTAAGCTCTTCTTATTCTTCAATGGAGTTTGGGGAAGAGAGTGTTCTTGAGAGAATAAGAGAAATTTCGTTTGATCTGTTTTGGGACGTGTAAAAGTGGTCTAAAACTGAACTAATATCAATATATAGTCGTCCTATTAATTAACTAAAAGATCCTTAACTTAAATGGGTCTTTTTTATAAGTTAAATTACCTAAAATATGACTAGCAATTCTAGGAAGTAGTTGCACGTCGCAGGGCCAAATCCGTCATTTTTATTGATATTTTGATTTGAGGCAGTGCGGTGCGTGTCAGACTCGTGTCACGATGTTGCCTCTCAAATCTTGAGGCAGAACACCTCCTTCCAGGCACGCGCTGCACGCTATGCCTCAACTTCTGCGTGCTCGCAGGCTGCCAGGCAGCCTGCCTACCCATGTTTGGTTCCTTCCCAAGGACCCTTATGGTGGTCCTTGGGGTGTCGTTACTGGACGTTTGAACCGTTGGTACAGCATACTACCTATTCAAGGTCACTTTACAAGCTCTGGACTTTATTTGAAATTTCGAAACCTTCACCAAACATAGGGACGTCAACTAGTTCAAATTAGCTTGTTTTCGGACGTCAAGGTCTTTCATAGTCGTTTTTGCTCTAACCTTTTCTAGTCGTTTTTGCTCTAACCTTTTCTAAATTACTTATAACATTAATATAGGTCTGGAAACATCATTCTAAACATTATTTTTTGGATTAATCTCTAGTCTAAGTCAGGACATTTCTGGAGTGTAATAAGGAGAGCATATACATCAATGTAGAAGACATTCAACATGTCAGTCACCATATCGGGTGAAGTCTCTTGCTCACCCCTAAAGTGTATCGCATAGAAGCGATTCTTCTTTGGAGCATCACTAGAACAACTTGCTTGATCTTGACCACCCTTATATTGACACTTCATGTTAGGGAAATCTCTAACCTTGTGGTTACTCTTGACACAACCAAAGCAATTTCCTGTTCCAACCAAGCATTCACCAGGATGACCCTTTCCACACTTGATAAATGTAAACTTCTTATTTAGTGAGTTTCCACTCCTCCACTATTGGGCCCTAGGATTTTGAACCTTATCATAACGAGCCTTGGTGAATTTGGATGAAACTTCATTAGAGAACCTCTTATTTAACCTAGGCTTGTCTTTGATGTCAAGCCTACAGTTTGAAGAACCACCATCAAAATATCATTACCTCTTGGCATATCTACTCTTCTTCTTATCCCTTGCCTCTTTCACTTATAGAGAATGAACAATGAGATGAGAAATGCTCATATTGTCATGTGCATAGCTGAATGACACTGCTGTTGCAAATCATTTGACACCCCATCACAAAATGGCTTATTTAATTTTGACACCCTAGGATCGAAAACCAAAGAAGGAGCATAGTTGGACAATTTAGTGAATTTCAAAGATTATTCAAGCACATTCATAACTCCTTGACGAAGGTTGCTGAACTCCACCACTTTGAATTCCCTCATCTCCCTACGAAATAACCGATCAAGAAATTCCTTCCTGAAGATCTCCCAAGTTAGTGGTCCACCCCCAAAAGACCTATTGTCCCTCCATTGGGCATACCATGTTTAAGACACATCTTTGAGTTGGTAAGTGGCTAACTCGGCCTTCTCACTAGTAGTCAACCCCATAGAATAAAGGATCTTGTAGATTTCATCAATGAACTCTTGGGGGTCTTCTTCAACCTTGGACCCATACAAAGTATGAGGATTCATCCTAGTGAAATCCCTTAGAAGGGATGCGATGGTACCAACTTGTTGATTTGGTCAGGGTACAATCTCTCGATTAGCTTGGGTCTTCATGGATTGGGCTTGTGTAGTGACGGCTTGGGCCATTTTGAAGAGAGTGGCCCTTATGTTCTCATCCGTAAAGGAGGAGGATTCACCAAAGCTTGGTCATCATTATCTCTTCTTCAAGAGGAGGGACTTGATCACCACGGGGTTGAACTCCTGCATTAGCAATATCCTTCTCTAGTCTTCATGCCACATTCCTTCGAGTATTCATTACCTACAACCAAAAAGAAAGTTTTAGGTGAAAGCACACAATAAGTATACTCTAGAGGCACGATATTGGTTTTGCAAGAAAGAGAGAGTTTGCTAAGCATCTCATAGATTCCTATTCATAAGTGTGGCATGCTTCACAATTATTACTACGAATCTACATAGACTTGGCTGAGAGAAACACCGACATCAAAGATATTGAAACTCATGCTCTGAAACCAAGCTTGTGACATTCGGGGAGCACCCCCTAGATGAAAGATGTGTCATCGTCCCCTTTGAAAACTAAGACTAGACTCTTAGCATACATAATTACATTCACATGTTAAAATAGCGGAAAAGTTTAAAAATTTTCATAACTTGTACATGGAGATTTACATAGACCTCTACATACACATAATATATTCATATCGAGTAGACATAGACTCTTCATATAGGAAGATTCCATAGTCTTCTACTTTTATTGAACATAGTGTGTGTGTGTGTGTATGTGTGTGTGTGTGTATATATCTAATAAAATTATAGAAATTTGGTCATAGACCATGCATTAATTTAAAAGAGTCACATATAAGCTATACAATCTGTACTCAAATTAAAAGAGAAAGAATATAAGAGTCTTAAAACTAAAACAACTTCATAAGCTCGATATTTGGCATTTCCCTCAAAAAGTGAGGGCCTACTAACTTGGATGATTAAAAATTCTATGTCTTCTTCAAAGTCGTCTCAAAGAGCACTCAACGACCGCAACCTAAATTGTTGCAAAAGGGAGAAAATGGAGTTAGTGCACCACTTGTACTAAGTATGAAATTATATGCACATATAAGATCAAATCATGCTAAAAAGGTACATTTCATTAAAACATGCCATTTTACCTTTTTGAAGCCTTATAAATAGTGAAGCAAACCATACCAATCAACAAGACATACGCATTATGTCAAAGAACATAACATGCTTGTCAACATAATTTAACCCATAATCTAATACCACCCTATCATCAAGTAATTACATCACAAGCATGAATAAGAGTCATGACATCATAATAAAGCAAGACAGTTACACATAGATACTCATAAAGTAAGCAAGTGCAATGACCAAGCAAAGCCCCATAACCTTACTCAATGAAATAACTCAACAAGAACCATAACCAATATCTAAGTTCTCATAACATAACCTTTAAGGATACATAACATCATACTTTAGCAATCTAGGCCAAATACATGTTCATAATAATAACCATCATCATATAATGTCATTTGCATATACACCCATCATGTTACCATAATTTGTATTCAATATAAAATACATAAATAATATCACTCCTCAAAGGCTTCCCTCAAGGCAAACTATTTCAAGGCATAGATATAGTCCCATACCACTAGCTAGGCTAAGTCAAACCTCTTAAGTCAGCCTAGATGATTTATACTTTATTACATCATTTTAGTTTAGTGAACAATTGCCTTAACCGTCATAGACAACAAGATCTAAGTGTGAAATCCGGTGTTGTGAAACCTTATACCGATGGAAGGTGGTTTACCGGCAAAAGTAAAACCAAACATTCAAATGTAGCTTTCTAGGTGGATCCAGCTAGTCTTCCTATGGGGGAAACATAGTTCAAGAACTAAGAGATAGGTATAATCCATCTACATACCATTTGAAAATTGGGCCTCCTCTCATAGGAATCCATTGGATAAATATCTCTCATTGGACAGTCAACTCCACATGTGGAACTATAGGGTGAATGTTCCTCTATGAGAAATCATCACCTCCCATTGTCATGTTCAATCGGTACTAAGCTAAGTCCATTTTTTAAATGTCTTTAATACCTTTATTAATCATCATAGCTTGTTGTAGGTCATAGGGTCTAACCCTTGTATATTAATCAGCATCATCATAGCTCAATAGGAATTGCATGAGTATAATCCTTTCATCACAATCCATATAAGTGAGGTTAGCTCATTTACAAGTTACTTCATAATAAGGCACATTGGTAAATCATTCACCATCCATATAACATTTACATCTTCGAGAACACCTCAAAAATCATAGTCAAGACATTTCAATTCAATATCATTCAAACCCTATCAATCCTAATACTAGGCATACTCCAACAAAACATCATGGCTTAATCACATCAAGGTCTTATAATCAACCCTTACTTCAACCCAATTAGGGAATAACATCATCATAATTTAATAACCAACATGATAAAAATCCTATAAAAATCACTACATCATAATTCAATACTAGATCATAACTTTAACCAAGATACTTAGGTCAATTCACAACATATTTCATAACCTAGATCAAATTCTCAAGAACTAGCACAGTAAGACTATATTCATCCTAATGTATTCATGATTGATTCAATAACATAATATAGTAGTAATTCAATCAATAACTAAGTCAATGGAACCAACATTTAACATCTCATATAAAGATCAAAACCTAGGGTTAAGGGGTAACAGTCATCTTCTACAAACTAGACAAAACCATCAAGATATATTATAATCAAGTTAGGATACATGATAAAATTTCATATTATACAAAATAAACCATTAACAAATCAATTCATAACATAAATTTCGAGATTGGATGAAACTCACTTGATAACTCAACTTTTGAAATTACTTTGAAGGAACCCTGTTAGGAAAGAGGTGTCAAAGGTAAATTAGATCTCGTACCTTAATGATTAATTAATAATTGATTGTGAATTCATCCCTTTACAGCCCCTAAATGCTCCACTAGTTTTGTCTTCAATGGAGTTATTCAACTAGAGAGAGAAAGAAGAGAGAAGGAAGAGAATTTGGGTTTGTGAGTTATGAGAGTTTAGGTTAATCTAATGGGTTTGGGGCTTTTGTATGGGGACTTAATAAATTTATTTAGACTCACCTTAACCACTAATTAACTACCTAACCCCTTAATTAATTATTTGGAACTAATTAAAAACGTGCAGGATTTTACAGTGACTATGGACGACACCAGAATCGACAGATCGTGGTTCAATTAACGTTCATTGTGCCCTTCCGTGTTGCACATCCATCGTCTTAGTTAGAGACTACGAAAATGAGTCCATACAATGATTTGGTTAAGTTTTGGTCGACGGATGGCATGTACCCCCCATCGATCAACACACGCCCCATCGATTCCCTTTCGTGGGTGCAGACTTCCTTGGGCAGTTTCATGACCCCAAATGCTATGGTCCTTCTCAAGGTCCCTTGGTAGGTCCTTGGGGAGTCGTGCCTAGACATTTAGACCATAAATCAACTTGAACACATGTTAGAGACCCTTTCACCAATTTTCATCATTTCCCAACTTCTAATAGCTACTCAAATAGGTTAAGGCACACTACTACCTCCTTGAATTAATTTCTGAATGTCATGGACGTTCTTGGACGTTTTGGTTTCTATATCCGCCTCCTTCTCCCAAGTGGCTTCTTCAACCGGTCGATTCTTCCATTGCACCTTGATGGATGCAATCTCTCTTGACCTCAACTTGCGAACTTCTCTATCTAAGATAGCAACAGGTTCCTCCTCATAAGACAAGTTCTCATCAAGCAAGACTGAATCCCAACGGATAATGTAATTTCCATCTTCATGATATTTTTTCAACATAGTCACATGGATTACCGGATGCACTCCGGACAGCCCTAGAGGCAAGGCTAACTCATAAGCCACCTCTCCTACTCGCTTAAGTACTTCAAATGGTCCAATAAACCTTGGACTTAGCTTACCCCTTTTACTAAACCGCATCACCCCTTTCATTGGTGAAACTTTCAACAAGACTTGTTCACCCTCCATGAACTCTAAGTCTCTAACCTTTCGATCTGCATATTCTTTTTGTCTACTTTGCGCCGCTAGAAGCTTTTCTTGAATAGACTTCACTTTCTCTATCGAATCCCTCAAAAGGTCAGTACCCCAAGGCCTAACCTCAAACGCATCAAACCAACCAATGGGAGACCTATATCTCCTACCATACAATGCTTCAAATGGAGCCATATCAATGCTTGAGTGATAGCTATTATTGTATGAAAACTCCGCTAAGAGTAGGAAGCTATCCCAATGAGCACAAAACTCTATCACACATGCACGAAGCATATCTTCCAACACTTGAATCGTTCTCTCAGACTGACCATCGGTCTGAGGATGGAACACAGTACTAAGGTCCAACCTAGTACCCAATTCCGCATGCAATGTTTTCCAAAACTTAGAAGTAAACTGCGTACCTCTATCTGATATGATGGATAGTGGAACCCCATGCAATCGAATGATTTCTGAGATATGGATCTTGGCAAATTTCTCGGCATTGTAAGTCACTTTAACCGGAATAAAATGAGCAGATTTAGTTAACCTATCAACAATCACCCAAATGGAGTCATACTTACCCATTGTCCTTGGAAGACCAACCACAAAGTCCATTGCAATTCTCTCCCATTTCCATTCAGGAATGGGCATTCTCTGAAGTGTTCCTCCGGACCTCTGGTGTTCATACTTTACTTGTTGATAGTTTGGACATTTGGCAATAAAATCCACAATGTCACGCTTCATTCTACTCCACCAAAAGTGTTGCGTTAGGTCACGGTACATCTTGGTTGCACCCGGATGTATCGAATACCTTGAACTATGAGCATCTGTCAGAATAGTGTTGATCAAATCATCGACGCGGGGTACACATACCCTTCACTTGATCCTCAAAACACCTTCCTCATCGATTTGTGCTTCCTTAGCCTCTCCTCGCAATACCTTATCTTGAATTCTGCACAGTTTCTCATCATCAGACTGTCTTCCCTTAATCTTGTCAAGGAAGAAAGATCTTGCCTCCACAGAAGCCAACAATCCTCCCCTCTCATTTACTTCTAATCTCATCAAGTCATTAGCTAGAGTTTGAACCTCTCTAGCCAATGGGCGTCTTGAAGCTTGCAAGTGAGCTAGACTTCCCATGCTTCCCGCCTTCCTACTTAAAGCATCCGCTACAACATTCGCCTTCCCCAGATGATACAAGATAGTGATATCGTAGTCCTTTAGTAACTCCATCCATCTCCTCTGTCTTAAGTTCAAATCTTTCTGAGTAAAGACATACTGAAGGCTACGATGCTCCGTATAGATCTCACACTTAACCCCATATAAATAGTGTCTCCATTATTTTGATGCAAAACTACCGCAGCCAATTCCAAATCATGAGTGGGATAGCTACGTTCATGCACTTTTAATTGTCTTGAAGCATAAGCAATCACACTCTTGTCTTTCATTAGTACTGCACCCAAACCAGAATAGGATGCATCACAATAAACAATGAAGTTCTTACCCTCTACTGGCAAGGTAAGGATAGGTGCGGTAGTCAACAAAGTCTTGAGCTTCTGAAAGCTTTCCTCACATTCGTCCTACCATACAAATGGAACATTCTGGTTAGTCAAGTTCGTCAATTGGGAAGCAATAGAAGAGAATCCCTTGATGAATCGGCGGTAGTAGCTAGCTAACCCAACAAAGCTCCTTATTTCTGACACATTAGTAGGTCTTACCCAATTCTTCACTATCTCAATCTTAGAAGGATCCACCATCACTCCATCCTTAGAAACCACGTGTCCCAAGAAGGACACTACATCTATCCAAAACTCACAATTAGAGAACTTGGCATAAAGCTTTTTCTCCCTCAACATTTCCAATACCATTCTCAAATGCTCTTCATGTTCCTTCTTGCTCTTTGAGTATACCAATATATCATCAATAAATACGATCACGAAGAGGTCCAAATATGGCTTAAAAATCCCGTTCATCAAGCTCACGAACACAGCAGGGGCATTTGTAAGACCAAAAGACATCACTACAAATTCGTAATGCCCATACCTCATTCGAAAAGCAGTCTTTGGCACATCCGTTGCCCGTATTTTCAATTGATGATAACCGGATCTCAAGTCAATCTTAGAGACGACACAAGCACCTTGTAACTGATCGAACAAGTCATCAATGCGAGGAAGAGGATACTTGTTCTTTATGGTTACCTTATTCAGTTGTCTGTAGTCTATGCAAATTCGAAAACTGTCATCCTTCTTCTTTACAAACATAACCGGAGCACCCCAAGGAGATGAACTTGGTCTAATGAAGCCTTTGTTCAATAACTCTTGAAGTTGTGCCTTTAACTCTCTTAACTCTGCGGGAGCCATTCTATAAGGGGGTATAGAAATGGGGCGTGTGCCCGGTTCGAGATCAATACAGAAGTCAATATCCCTATCCTGTGGCATACCAGGAAGATCTGCAGGGAACACATCCAGAAACTCACGAACTACTGAAACTGACTCAATCGAAGGTACTTGGGTAGTGTCATCCTTGAGATGTTCCAAGAAAGCTAAACACCCTTTACTAACCATTTTCTTAGCACGAAGAAAGGAGATGATACGTACCGGATTGGAAGTGTAGTCACCCTCCCACACTAACGGGTCTGTCCCAGGCTTGGCTAACGTCAATGTTTTAGCATTACAATCCAAGATTGCAAATTGCGGAGAAAGCCAAGTCATACCCAGAATCACATCAAAATCATCCATTTCTAAGATAACCAAATCTACATAAGTGTTGCTCCCCACAATGTTTACCAAACAAGACCTATATACCTTTTCAACTACCACAGACTCACCCACCGGAGTAGAGACACGAATAGGCATATCAAGTAATTCACAATGTAAATTTAGACCATTAGCAAATGAGGAAGATACATAAGAAAACGTGGATCCAGGATCAAACAATACAGAAGCCATGCAATCACAAACCAAAAGATTACCTGTGATGACAGCATCAGATGCCTCCGCTTCAGACCGCCCAGGGAAAGCGTAACAATGGGCCCTATCGTTCATCTATCTGTTGCCCCTACCTTGTTGTGATGTAGTGGCTCCAGTTTGCCCATCACCTCGGCCGTTTTGGTGACCACCACGTCCTCAAGAATAACGGCCTCTGCCATGACCACCTCTACCTCTAACATTTGGAGGTCTGTAACTCTGTTTTGTACAATATCTCCTAATATGTCCAATCTCCCAACATCCATAGCACTCTATGGGTTCATGCATAGGTCTCTCAGAGAAGTGTTGACCGGTTGGAGGTGGACTCCCAACTACAGTCTGTAGTGAAGACTGAATGGGTCGAACTGTGTAACTTCCTGAACCCTGTCCTTTAGTGTAAGAACCATTAAACTCACCTCCCTTTCGAAACCTTTTTGATGTCGATGTTGTGGTGAAGTCGCCTGGCTTTACTCCTTCCACTTCTATCACAAAGTCTACCACTTCTTGGAAGGATTTTGCCGTTGCCGCTATCTGTAAGGCCGAAATCCGCAATTCTGACCTCAACCCCTTCACAAACCGGCGAATCCGCTCTTGAGGACTGAAACAGAGTTGAGTGGCATATCTGGATAGTGCACAAAACTTAGCCTCATAAGCATTAACCGACATCCTACCTTGCTCTAGGCTCAAGAACTGATCCCTTTTCCTATCCCTCAAAGTCCGGGGGATATACTTCTCCATAAACAAACTAGAGAATGAGGCCCAAGTCATAGGTGGTGCCTCTATTGGTTGACACTCAATATGTGACCGCCACCACATTTTGGCGTTCCCTTGAAACTGATAAGTCTCAAACTCCTCACCAAACCGTTCTACTATACCCATCTTGTGTAGTAGCTCGTGACAGTCAACCAGAAAACCATAAGCATCCTCCGATTCAGCACCCTTAAAGACCGGAGGTTTCAATTTCAAGAACTTACTGAAAATTTCATGCTGATCATTTATCATTATAGGCCCAGTAGTCAGACGTGGAAATGTGCCTATGTCCAATAGAACATCCATGCGGGGAGCCATAGTAGCCGCATGTTGTACTTCTAAAACCGGAGGTGTTGGCGCAGAAAACACTAGAGGTGCCTGACCTTGATCAGATAACCCGCTAAGATAAGCCAGAACCTGATTGATCATCTCTGGGGTAGGTTGGGGTGGCATTTCCTCATTTTGCACTTGTTCAGTTTTCCCATCCTCCCCTTCTCTTATTACTTCCTCAGTCGGTGGAGGAGTCACTGCCCTAGTATCAGATGGGCTAGGTGTTCGTCCTCTTCCCCTAGAGGAAGTCCTCCCACGACCTCTTCCACGGCCCCTCACCGCTGTTCTTCCTCGAGCCACAGCCCCAGTGGCTGGCTCAGTTCTTTCTTGTCTGGCCGGTGTTGGTGTTGACATAGTCGTTGCTCTTGTTCTAACCGTCTGCGAAAGAGAGTGAAGATGGTCAGATACCAATTCGTATCGCCTAGATACCAATTGGACTCAAGTAGTAGCACGAAAGAAAGAATGAAAGAGTGAAATTTTCCTAAAGTCTTATAGCCTCTCAAGGAAAAGTAAAGGCGTCCCCCTACCGTTCCTTAAGACTCTACTAGACCTGTTCTTGTGTGATGAGACCAACTAACCTAATGCTCTGATACCAAGTTTTGTCACGACCCAAATCCGGGCCGCGACTGGCACCCACACTTACCCTCCTATGTGAGCGAACCAACCAATCTAAACCTTAACATTTCAAGGTAATATCAACATAAAGTAATGCGGAAGACTTAAACTCATTAATAAAATCAATAACTATTATTATCCCCAAAATCTGGAAGTCATCATTACAAGAACATCTATAATCAAATTACTAAACTAAGAGTATTCTAAGAAGCTAAAAATACATAAGAAGCTAGTCCATGCTGGAAGTTCAAGGCTTCAGGACTTGAAGAAGAAGATCCAGTCCAAGCTAGAAGCATTAGCTCACCCTGAATTTCCGATGTAGTAAGACTGGCTTGAGTTACTGTTGAGTCGAAGATGACGACACGTTTGCTGCACTCCACAAATAAATAAGTAGAAAACAATAAAAGTAGGGGTCAGTACAAAACACGGGTACTGAGTAGATATCATCGGCCAACTCAAAATAGAAAACAGTATGTATTAAGCAATATCATAAAATCAACTAATATCCTTAGCATGCAGCATTTACAGTTACCATAACCCTTGGTTACAACACCAAGCACATCAATGAGGACTCACACCTCCTCATCATACTCATTTGGGAATTTAGTTCATTAGATTGGATATATTAACATATTTCAAGATTCATTATCTTTATTCCCCTCGTGTCGGTACGTGACACTCCGCTCCTCAATATACTATCCTGGTGTCGAAACGTGATACTCCGATCCTCATTCTATCCTAGTACCGGAACGTGGCACCCGATCCATATTCTATCCTGGTGTCGGAACGTGACACTCCGATCCTCATATACTATCTTGGTACCGGAACGTGGCACCCGATCCATATTCTATCCTTGTGTCGGAACGTGACACTCTGATCCTCATATACTATCCTGGTACCGGAACGTGGCACCCGATCCATATTCTATCCTGGTGTCGGAACGTGACACCCAATCCATATTCTATCCTTGCACCGGAACGTGGCACCCGATCCCCTAATCTCACTACTTTCATTCATCAAGCCTTCTTTTATACCAAGGCATCATCATTAACAAAGTAGATTAGGGTTTCTTTTCAAGATTTGGGATTCAATAGCTTCATCACGCTTATTTATTCATAATTACATAATCACATCATTCATGCAAGCATACAATTAAGCATATAGAAGGGTTTACAATACTACTAACACATATCATTCACTATTAAGAGTTTACTACGAATAGCATGAAAACCATAACCTACCTCCACCGAAGAATTGAATCAAGCAAGAATTTTCCCAAAGCTTGGTGTTTTCCTCTTCTTCTCGATCGTTTCTCTCTCTCCCTTCTTGTTCTTTCTATTTTCTTATTCAAACCCTCTTTCCTTTACCCTAATTAGTATATAATTAAGAATAAAAGATGGAAATAATACTCCACTAATTAACTTAGGGTTACCTTTTTTAACCCCCAAGAATTTGAGTTATTAATATAAACCCACGAACTTTATAATTAAGGCAAGAATAGTCAAAAACGTCCCTTAAAACTTAACCAGAAATCCGACCAGACTGGGATTTCGCAGACTGTGACGGCCCGTCACGCCTGCGACGGTCCGTCCTGCTGCCCGTCACAGAGTTCAGAGACTTGATTTTGGGTGAATGGCCTTTGACGGTCCGTCACACCTGTGACGGTCCGTCCTGCCACTTCGTTACAAAGTTCAGAGAGTCGATTTTCAGTAC
The DNA here is from genome assembly GCF_036512215.1 of Solanum lycopersicum. NCBI lineage: Eukaryota > Viridiplantae > Streptophyta > Magnoliopsida > Solanales > Solanaceae > Solanum > Solanum lycopersicum. The sequence continues at coordinate 44,798,383 of NC_090807.1, forward strand.
CCAATTTCAGATTTTCTATGTGTTTTGAAACGAGACCCTGCGACGGTCCGTCGTGCCCATGACGGATCGTCGTTTGGTCCGTCTCCTCAGCCTGTTTTTCCAGAATTGAAGTTTGTTGCTCAAAACGACTAAAAAGGTCCTTACAGTATTGATCCGTTGGCGGTGGTTGTTTAGTAAAGTAATTCACCGCATTAACTTTCTCTCCACCTCCAATGACATATTTACCAACCCAAGCTTAGTTTTCATTTGAGACAACTCTTCAGGAATCTCATATGTGGTCGGACAATGTGTAGCTTGCACTGCAGAGGTGTTTCTCCCAGTATTCAACTTCCTAGTAATACATGCCTTATTGTTACGAGAGATTTTCTCAATTTTTTCAGCGATCTCTGTAGATGTGCACTCACCATAAGAACCATCCGCTATAGTATCAAGAACCACCTTATTATTATTATTATTTTGCCTTCGATAGAAGTACTCTTTCAGCGACATATCATCAATGCGGTATTCTGGGACACCTCTCACGTAAGCAGTAAATTTGTCCCAAGATCTACTCCCCGACTCCCCAAGTAGTCCGACAAAGTTGTTAACTGTATCTTTGCGGTTGAGGTTTTTGGAGAATAGGTAGAACCGTGCTTGGAACACATTCCTCAGTTAATCCCATGTATAGATTGAATTATAGGTCAACTCAATAAACCATGTTGCAACCTCTCTCATCAGTTAAAGAGGGAACACTCTCTATTGAATGATGTTCATATTCAAGTATGGCCTTCCTACTTAACTATTGCACACCTACCTCAGTTTGGCGATGTGAGCATGTTGACCCTCCGATGGTATTCTATAAAACAAACCTCTTGCGGTGAGCATCTACATTAAGGTACTAGTTACCAAGAATGTGTGACCTTGCTGTAGAGGAGGTAGGACAATAGACCATCAGAATCAATGATGTTAATGTTGCCCCTATAGAAATCCTTTAGGGAGTGGGATAGGAGGCTTCATCCTCGAAGCCTCATCAACTAAATTTTTCTTAATAACTTGATTATACGCATCAACTTGTGGTGTGGAATGACGAATGATGTCATCACCATGACTAGGTGGGTTTTGTAGATTATTCACTTATAAGTGTATTGTTCAATTCAAGATCAAATGAAAGTATTGGTTCTTCTCGGCTCCATGTACTTGGCATATACTAGAGCTAGACCTGAAAGAAACAAAAACAACATAAAAACGAAAAATTAAGAAATTGTTGACTAAAATTCATTAATGTTATTAAAGTTAATCTAAAATCCACTTTCCGCAGCAGCGACACCAAAATTTTATAGGGTCAAATTACACTTCCTTGAAGAAATATAATTGGTCGTTTTAAGTAAAGAACCCAACTATTAGGTTGGGGTCGATCCCCCGAGAAAAATTGGTTAGACTTAACTTCAATATACTATTACTTATATTTAGTCAAGTCTTTTCCTAAAACGAGTAAATACAGGTGGTGTTTTGTGAAACAAAAGTCTTAGTACTTCTAAATCAAACAAGTAAAAATAGTAAATCTTTTGTGTTTATCAAGTTGTAAGAGAAACTAGGGTATAAGTTTTCCCCATAGGTTCATAACACTGTAATCCTAGCTATAATAATTCTTCCCTAGTGTTTTGCATACAAAATGATAAGTTAGGTATCTCTAAATCCTTGGTCCGACATATAGAGAATTTAACCCCATACCTTTGTTTGGTTACGTTTGTGTAAGTTTACTAACCCTTACATCAACATCATATTAAGCATCGTATTCGATGAATGAGTTAGTTGTTAATTTATACCGATCGAGACTAGTCTAATAGATAGTATCTCACTAAATTTATGTTGATAATTCTGTTCGTATTAACTACCCCATTGGTCTGGCAAGTAGCAATAACGTGAGTTTTAACGTGTGCACTCGTTACAAAGATTTCTAAGAGAAAGAATTTTCAATACATACAATAACCTATTTGAGAATTGTTATTAAGCTAGGTTTACTTTGTTAATCACCTTTGGTTCCCACAACCCTAGTTGTGGTTTTAGTTACCCATACATTGAAGAACATAATTTATCTTTTATAAACAATACATCATGAACTTACTTTGAAAAATTCAAAAAAAATCAAGAAATTCAACTTGAAACCACATAAATATCTTGAAAACTAAATCTGGAAATTTGAATTAATGCAAATGTTGCAAAAACAAATCTCCAAGAACAAAACGAACAAAGTAGTAATTGAATCCAACCCCAAAAACGAGGTTTCACATCCTATTTATAAAAACATCGCTCTGAATTAAATGGAATTCTAATATGGAAAGTGGTCCAAAAAACACATCTTCAATCAACGACCCCCATAGATAATCTGTCAATCAAAACATGGAGCGTCGACTACCTCCATAAGTCTAGAATTAGCATTTTAAATTGCATCTTTTCTAATCCAATTGACGGACAAACACACGGCCCATCGATTCACCTATGCCCCGTTTATGCTTCTTATCATTCCATTCTTAGATTTTCTTAAACATCAGGTACTAGGACTTTCTCTGATATGATCTATGATTCAACAGGATAGTTTGTCGATCAACCGACAGATCGTCGATCCTTCTGTAGCCCCACACTTGGTCAGAATCCCCCGAGTTGCTTCCAGATGCCTGAACCTTCTATCGATGGTCACCATCTACGATAAGTGGATGGGTTTACGGGCCGTCAATGGCCTTCATGGGTCAACTTTGCATTAAATCTCCACAACCTTCTTCATTTTTGTTTTGTACACCTTTCCTTGAAAACAAAGATAAGACATATTAAAATTACTACAAAAAGGCTCTAGACACATACCAATCTTAACGAAAAAGTATGGATAGATCTGTGAAACCATGGTACATTAGCTATTGAATTCTGCCCATCTCAAAAGGATTATAGGTGAAGGATCATATAAGGTTTAGGTTTCTTCAAGGATTTTCCAATGAACAAGTAAGGCTCAAAGTGTGTTCAAGAGAATTTCACACGCTTACTGATAGGCCAGAGAAGATTTATAAGTCAGAGTTTTCCTACACTCACTGAATATTGCCTAAGATAATTTCAAGAGGACACCTTTGTAAATCGATTAGACTAACGGGGAAAAATCTAGGTTTGTTTCATGCATTTTTCAATAAGATGCTAATAGTTCACATATTGTCTATGTAACTTCATTCGTTCTCGTTGTAGCCGCACATTAATGTTTTTTCGATTGATATCACTCTTCAGGTCATCAGTATTGACCGAAACTGTGACTTAAATTTATATAAGAAAATCTACTTTCTACACAAGGGATTGCACTTTTCAAGAGTGAAAATTTTTCAAAAGGGTCAAAGTTATTATGAAATAAGGACCCCAAATAAGAGACATAAGCTTAAATAATTTTCAAAGATGCAAGTACAATTCTTAAAAATACATAACGCAGATAAATGTCAAAACACAATTTCAAAAAGCAATTAAGATATGCACAAGAAAGATAAGACTCACCTCACCACAAATAAAAAACATTAGTCCTCAAATGAAAATATCCTTAATTTTAAAAGAGATAAAAAAAATGGGACAAGTGAGAAAGAGATCATATATATGAAACTTCTTCACCTATTGGAGTATAAACTCCCGAAGTGTCAACTTGAAATGTCACAACTCTTCCTGAAGGGATACTTTTTGAGTTCTGCCACTATTTTCAGCTACTCTTGCCTCAACAACAATGTGGGTTTCTATCATTTTATTCCACTCATGAGCTTCCCTGAAGGCATGTACAACATTAATGAAACCTCAAGCACATGAAGGTAGATTAGGGTCGACTCAAATTCATATATTATCCCTAGATTCCTTGGTGTATTTACTCTGACTGGCTAGCTCCGCTCTCTTTTCCTCGTCTTCAAAATCTCATGCTCTTATATGCCTGGGTAGATCATTTCTTGTACGAGTTTTAGTCTAGCCATTTCTCCAAAAACATCCATGACAAGTTAGGTAGTAATGTAGAAAGGGGGATAGGAAGGTTCTTAATGTATAGTCACTTCACCAAGCTTATTGGTAACATGTTCATTCTCATAAAGTCTTCATAAAAAAAGTCCAAATGATATGATGGTGCAAACAAAGGGCGAAGAAAAAATCTTTCAGATAATTGCAGCATGGAATTTATAGCTCGATCTGAATGCAAAAAATTACTAATCATACAATATATAAAGCATTTATTAAAGACGAAGATGTTATGGTAAATTGTTAAATAGTTCGGCGAGTTGCACTCAGCTCGTCAAACAGCTCAATGTGCCTATTTTCACTCAACTATTTCAAATTTGACCCTGCAACCCCTGATAATGCAATCCAAATCTTTTCTACATCAATTTTAATGAAGACCTATAGCATTTCTACTATCCATGAACAATAACAATTAAGCTTAAATCATTATCTAATGGGATTTTACAAACTACATAGAAAATATAGAGTAATTATCAACAATATATCCTATCCCATCAAATCAAAGACTTGGCAAAGATTTGACACAATCAATTGTTTTCTAAATGTGTACAAGTTTCGATAATACAACTGAGGAGTTCGATTACTAAACATTGGTGATGAATAAGATTGTAATGACGTGCTAGGTAGCAGTGTGATCCCAATTTGAGCACAATACAATATTTAAAAAATAATGAATATACAAGGAATATAACTACTAGAGTGAGAGTTTGAGTTTTTAAAAGAATAAAGTGAAAGGGAAGGTTTGAAATAGTACTTTTAAGCCTAGTGCATGTGACCGTCCGTCTTCTGCCAAGTTGGAAATATTACTTATTTTTCTTAATGTCTCAGTGAAGCGCCGAGTATCTATATTATCACCAAATATAACAATATTCCAGTCTCTTACGAAAGTTGCATCGCTGGCCTTTGTCGAGATCACCCACTAGGTTTTCGAGTCGCCGACAAAAAATTTTACTCCATCGAGTTTTATAGACTCAACCTTTGAGGTGCATTTAGTCAAACGACAGGGAATGAGTATTTGTGCCGAATCTGTTGGTGTTTCACCAAAAGGACATGTTCCCCATCACTTTGCATTACTTCAAGAACTTTTCGTTCTTTTACCTGCACAATTGACACACACTTATTTTACTAAGATATCAAAAACAAATCAAGTAAATGGTAATAGGTTACCTCCCAAACATCAGTTGAGCTAACATCAATGCATGACACAAGTTGCTTGTTTATGCTTCTTTTTGGTGGTTTCCACACCATAATCATATAGGTCTCAACTTTCTTGCGAGTGGAGCAGTAGAAACTCATGGACAATAATATTTTCAAGCACTTGGACAACTGTGAAATGAGACTAAATCACCCTTTCCTCTAGTGCTTCTCCTGTTAAGTGAATTTAGGAGAATGGTTGAAAGCAGTTCCTCAATGCGTTATGCCTCGTGATCTTTGATATTTTTTTGCTCGTGATAGGGGATGTACTTATCTTTTTTCTTGCACATAGCTTCAACCTTTGACATTATTTTGGCTATTTCATTTATCTGGGTTATCACCGTAGCAATTACGAAGTCTTGTTCCACCTCTACGTTAATCATAGCTAAGTTGGAGCAATAGTACTGCTGCTGCGTATGTTATTTTCGCTAAGCCACATTGAATAATACTATTAACCATCATCTTAGTTCAGGGGCTGAGACCAAGAAGCAATCAGTTAGTACCATATCTAGAGGTCATTATTTGGACATTCACTATTAGCCCTTTAAGTCTGATCGAAGATTTGTAAATCCTTTCACCTTCCATTCATGTGAAGGTTAGGATTATATCTCTCACAATCATTACCTCTAGTTTATGCCATTCCATATAACACTAGCACTCATGCTTTCTATGTATCTTAAACAACAACCAAAACTGAAATAAACATTAATGTAGTGGAAACTACACTATGAAGAACTAAAAACTATACGTAACTATATTTTCACGTGATACACCTCCCCGAGAGTGACTCCATTTTGATTCTTTTTATTTGATTATTTATTTTTACCTTGTGATCCACAACACTAGCCTAGAGTCTAACGTTTACGAACTGAACCTAGTGTACTAACCAAACCTAGAGTTGGGGTTGCTTCCCAAGAGAATGGTATTGAAAATAGTAGCTACTTTGAATTTTGTTCTAAATAGTGATAACTTAAATATTTTAAAATATTAAAACAAAAAAAATTTAATTTGTGACATAAAAGTGTCAAATATAAAAAAGGGAATTTGTCAAAAGAAGTAAAATATAAAAAAATTCAAAAAAAGAAAAAAGAAGAATAAGAGAAACAAGTATGAGAGAGTGTTCTTGTGGTGTGATCGCTATATATAAAGATTAAAGTTTTGGGCACATTCTTTCGTTAGCTAATCTCGCAGGATCATGGTGGCTAGGATAAGCTTTAGGTGAAAATAAGTTCCCTCTCATGCAACTTACCCCATATGAAATGGGTTCCCGTTGGACACTCACTCGTCTAAACTATCCAACCTACGCCCTTATGCACAGTAGCTCTTTCAAATGGAGTGCTTCTATATGGGACTAAGGCTCACCCATTCGGGCTGAACCCATGCCGACTCACTTCTTACGAGATCTAACTAGTGGTATTAGTTTCACAACTTCTCTTAAGCAAGCCAAAAAAAAACATACGTGGTTTTGTATTTATAACTACACACCCATTAGATTAGACCAAAACCACTAGGTGAAATCACCATCAAAATGCAATCTAAGCTACAATGAAGAACGACCCTACTAATTAATCAACCCATAATTGCGAAATCACACTCAAAGAATGGTGTTTTTAGGCATACATCAAGAAATAATCAAATATACTTAAAATGATAAAGGAATCAAGTGGGTATAAAAGATTTAACCTTAAAAGTGGGAAAGAAAGGTAAATGGATAAGACCCAGTACATAAATTGGAAGAATAACTTCTTTTTTCAAGCTTTCGTAAAAGCCCTCTTTATACTTGAGAGAAAATATAAGAACAAAGTTTTTTTTAAAAAAATATCAAGTTTAATTGTTTCACTCTCTTATTATTTTAATTTTAATAGTAAATGAGTTTAATATTTATAGACTTCACTTGTCCGAGTGAATCTTTTCGGCATAGTTAATCGTGATTCACCAAGTTATTTTGCAAATAACCCTTCGTTAAGTTCATTTCTGCTTGAAAGATACCTTCCATGTCTATGTGTTCTAGATCAATGGGTGGAAATCTTCGGTTTTGCGTACCTGATCGGCGAGAATCCGTCTACTCCTTTTCATATTCTATTCATCCAATTCCTTCAGGGTTCACTTGTAGTAAGAGAGGGCAGAACTTTACTACATGGAGATCTCTGACTGTGCGTGGGAATGCGCACCTCTGCATCTTCAACTCTTTTTCTCCATTGTTCTTTCATTTGCGCCTAAGTGTCCATGACTGAACCAAATCCTAAAGTTATTGAAACTTAGGAATTTCATCAGATATCGAGACAAAATAAACAATTGAGGACATTATTTGCATTAAAATAAGGCCCTAAATGTGTCCAATTTTAGGACTTATCTGCAATATGAATATGTTCCACAATAATATTTATTCAGGCCCCACGACCAACAGGAGGTTGATGAGCAGGACTGTAGGTTTCTTTTTTCTTTCTTCTACATCATCCTTTTTTCCCGTTCCTTTATTTATTTTTCTTATTATTACTACTTGGTTTAAATTCTATGCTTGCAAAACATCAATTATCAAAGAACATTTTTGTATCTTACTTTGTGCACCTTAAAGATTGGAAAAAGAAAATACGCATTGTCTTCTTCATCATTATCATTGTCGCCTCATTTCCATATTCATCAAGATTGATTAGTGGAGTACTTGTGATGAACATTGGAAACAAATGTTTTGAATTGTTTAAAACTTCACCTTTTGTTACCAATTCATTCAATGGTTCCTATTAGCCATTCATCCCATCAAATTGCTCAATATTTTTGTTTTAGATTGAGATACTATTATTCTTTAAGAACTAAGTAACATAAGAAATACTTTCAACCTTTAACAAGTGGTCATAGGAGTTGGTACATTTTTCATTCTTGAACCTAATGTAATTTTAGATGCCAAGATTTATGCTAGTTGTCATTATTGTGTTTACATGTATCATAGTAGTCTTTAATATTTTAGTTCTTCAGTTTGTAACTATATGGAATGATTTCAATCTCACCCTATAATAATCTGAATTGCAAGTTGAACTAGTAAGTTGTAGAGCCTTTCGTAATTGGTTTTGAGTGTACTATAATTATTAAAGACTCGTAAAAATGATTTCCCTAATTAGAACAGAATTTTTAAGGGTTATTTTCTAAGTACGACTTCCCAAGGACCACACAAGGGGACCCTGAAGAGGACCCTAACAATGCCCTAAAAGTTTTGAAAACATTATGGTCCATGAGTATTCATCCAGTAATGGTTAGTGGAACCACGACCCATGCATTGAGTTCATTGATCAAGTCTTGAAACTTCAAGACTCATTTCTTGACCACGAGACAATTCCACACTTTGTGAACCTATCCACAGTCTGTTGATGGGATCTGTAAATGATGTCAAATTTTAGAGTTCTAGTTTTAAGTAGGGGTTTGGGAATAAAATTTGTGACTAATTAAGGTCTAAGGGAGATCAATTAATTAGTTAAATAACCAACTATGAATAACTAATAATAACCTAAACTAATCACTTGTACTCATTCATCTAACGAACCCACCTTTCTCTAAAATATTTCTCTCTAGAAGCATAGAGAAAAACGAGAAGCGGGAAGCAACTAGGTTGAATTTACCATTGATTCAAGCTTTTTTATTAGGGATTTGACTAGTGTTATGTTAAAAATATTCATCTATGAGTTCTTCCATCCATAGAGCCCCCATAGTTTCCCCAATTGTGAAATCAAAACACAATTCTAGCAAGGGTTGTGCTTGCATTGTTCGCAGGGTTAAGGTCTAATTCCAATTAAGTGGATGTAATAACTCGTACCCTAGATAGACCAAAACATAGATTTTCTACAAGTGCAGGGGCTATCTACGGAGGCCAACTATGGACCGCAGTGAGGACCACAATCCGGGGACTAGATCCATCGATCTTGGTCAATAGAAGACGGCCAGGACATACGAACCGTAGGTAAGACCATGATCTGTGGACCAGGTCGATCGATCTTGGTCCAAAGATGATGGACAAGACCTACGGTAACGTAGGTACCTCAGTCTGTGGACAAGGTTTGTCGATCTTGGTCCATTGACAACTGAAAGATCCTAAACTACGAAGGAACACGACGGACCAAGTCCATTTATCATGGTCCATAAATCCATTCTATGTACCAAACGACGAAGGAATATGAAGTATTGTAGATGCGACCAGTCCGTGGACCAGGTCCGTCAATCAAGGTCCATGAACCCACTCTCTAAACTAAACAACGAATGAACATGATTTACCATGGATAGAACAATGGTCGCTGGACCAGGTCAGTCGATCTCGGTCAACAGAAGATATTCAAAACCAACCATAGTTAGGACCACAATCAATCGTTCAATCGAATAGCAATTAATTAAGGGGTCTTTTGGTCTTTTCCTATTTCACTTAACCACTAAGCTACATCATTTAGACCCTAAATTATGAGGTGTTAGTTAGATTAATCCAAGAAATATACAAGAACTTATGTAATTCAAAATCATAAATCCAAACTTAGAAAATTAGAAGAGAGAACGGAGAAAAAGGTCAAGAACCCTAGTTCAAGAATGCAACATGCTTCCACATGTTCCAGCCTTGAAACCTAAATATTTCTTCATGGATTTCATCAACAGATATGTGGGATTTAACTATTGGGTTCCTTTCACCCATTGTGTCCTTAGATTTTAGCCAGATTCTTGATTTCCATATAATGATTAGACCAGGGTTTGTAGAGTTTCCACAGAACTTTTTGAATAAATTAGTATGTTTTTCAAGTAAGATCTACATGTTATTATTCTCTTTATCACACGAATTTCCGAAACCTAGCAATGTATTTCTTTAGTTCTTAAATTACACATGCTAGGTCAGATATTTAAGTTACTCAAGATGTACCTTCCTCAGTTATATATATATAATTACAAGATTAATTGTTGCATTTTTCAGTTTTCATGTTATGTTTTGAGGTACACATTATTTATAGAAACTTAGTCATAATCATTTAATTACATAATTTATTGGAAGTAGCATAATACAGATTTAAACTATGTTTCAGCGCACCCAATCAGTCTCAGAACTACTGACCAAGTAGGTTGTAAGTCCCCTCTTTGGGCAATATGTTTAGTGATCACACTAGCATGGCTTTATACCTCTAGCAGGGTAGATGGGGTCCTCTCGATGGGGTGTATACATTGGAATCCACATTTAGCTCATGTGGTTTTATTATTAGTTATTAGTAGATCCCATTGTTATTAGTAGATCCCATTGTTCAGTAAGACTATAATGATTTACCCATATTTAGAGTATAGTATTATTCAGTCTTAGCATGTAAGAAATTTGGTCATTGCATCTAGTTAGCTCAGAATTCAGTATATCATATTCATATTATTATACTTGCTTTTGTGCTTGTTTAGTTATGTTTAATTGAGCTTTACTCTATCCTACGCAGTACCTTCAAGTAGTGATGCATACATGCGCTACATCTTCTCGTGATGTAAGTTCAGGTTCTCAGCATCCAGATCACACATAGATCGACTCCTGATATCCAATAAACAGATTCAGTGGGGAGTCCTCATTCTCGCAGGAAAGTTGCCTTGAGCTTCTTTTATGTCCTTTAGTCATTTAGTTTCAGTCTTTTTTAGATTTTGTTGGGGCATGTCCTATCATTTCTAGTTAGTTTAAAGGCTATTTGTAGACATAGTTAGTTACAGATTAGTATTGAGTTAATGTCTTCTTTGTATTTAACTCATTTTTTTCAAATATCCAGTTATAGAATATGGATATTCCCCATGCTTTAAGTTTAAATGATGACTTCGCTTTTGCATTTTGTTTATTATCTTTAATATTCTCATGATCATTCCATTAGGGTTACCTTGGTATATCACTTGTGGTCCTAGGTTCCGTATCCATTATTCGGGGGTATCTCAATATATGAAAAAATCTTGTCATCAGAGCATTAGGTTTAAGTGCCCTACGATCACTAAATAGAATCTTTTCATGGGTGTAAAGTTCACCACATCTAATGAGAGGGGGGCTACATAGTGTTTTAGGTGAACTTCACTTTCTTTTTACTTTTATCATGCATAAGGTATGATCTAATTTTATTCCAACTCGAATTTCTACATTACAGATCATGCCTCCTCTTAGAGCTTATGAATGGAATGCGAATGCAGGCAATGCAAATGCAATTCCTCTAGTACGAATAAGGAAGTTCTAATGCAGAGTTCCGGAGTGCTAATCAAGCTTCTGGCTCAAAGTATGAAAACCTTGAAAAATTAGAAAGTTCAATTTCCAACTAATACTGGTGCATCAATGGTAGCTAGTATTCGACATTTGTTTAAGGAGAATCCACCTAAGTTTAAGGGTCCTAGGTTGTGTGAGGAGACACAAAAGTTCAATAATGAGGTCAAGAAAATATTTGAAGCGATACAAGTAACTGGTAGTGATGTAGTTAAATTAGCATCCTACCAACTTAAGGATTTGAATCACACATGGTTCACTGAGTTTAAAAATAACATAGACTACTTTGTTCGATGTAGCTCAATATAACACTAAACTTCAACATAAATCAAGAAATTCTCTCAGAACCTTTATTAGTCTCTACCCTAGTTGGTTACCTATTTATAGCTAGACAGGTATACAGAAATTTCCCTACCCCAGTTGGTTACCTATTTATAGCTAGACAGGTATACAAAAATTGCCATATAACAATCTTCATATTCTCTCATAAAGTCACCCCAGCAGATCTTGTAGAGTTAGAAATGGTAGACATTGATATCATTCTAGGCATGGATAGGTTACATTCATGTTATGCCTAAGTTGATTGTAGAACAAGGATTGTTCATTCTCAGTTTCCACATTAACAAACTCTTTGAATGGAAGGGTAGTAGCTAAGCGCCCATGGGTCTATTCATTTTTTACCTTAAAGCCAGAAAGATAATATCTAATGGTTATCTCTATCATCTAGTCTGTGTTAAGGATTCTAGATCTAAATCTCCAACTCTTCCGTCAGTTCCAATAGTTAATGAGTTTCCAGAAGATCTTCCGGAGGTCCTCCCAAAAGGGAAATCGACATTTGAATTGTTCTCCTTCTAGATACCCATTCTATTTTTGTTCCTCTTTAAAGAATGGCCCCATCAGAGCTTCAAGAATTGAAAGAGTAGTTGAAAGACCTTCTAGATAAGGGCTTCATCAGACATAGTATTTGACTATTGGGTGCAAAGTGATTTAGTATAGAAGAAAGATGGTTCTCTCAGAATGTGCTTTGACTTAAAACAATTGAACAAGGTCACAATCACGAATATGTATTCTATCACAAGGATTTATCACTTGCTTTACCAACTTCATAGTGCTATCCATATCTAAAAGATAGACCTCTAATGAGGTTATCATCAGCTTAGAGTTAGAGTTTATGACATTCCAAAGACATCCTTCTAAACCCGGTATGGTCATTATGAATTTGTAGTTATGTCGTTTGTACTAACCAATGCTCATGCAAATTTAATGGATTTGATGAACAGAGTGTTCAAAAAGTACTTTGACTTGTTTGTTATCGTCTTTATTGGTGATATCCTTATTTACTTTACGAATGAGGAGGAACATGGTAGTATTTGCAATTGCTTTACGGACTCTTAAGGTTCGCCACTTATTTGCTAAGTTTAGTAAAAGTGAGTTCTAGTTGCAATCTGTTGCTTTTCTTGGTCTTATAGTACCTAGCGAAGGGATCTGAGTGGAGTCACATAAGATAAAAGCAGTGAAACAATGGCCAATCGTACCTCTACTACAAATATCAGAAGTTTCATAGGTTTAGCAGGTTATTATAGAAGGTTTGTTGAAGGTTTCTTATCCATAGCCTCACCATTTACTAAGTTAACTGAGAAGATGGTCAAGATTTAATGGTAAGATAATTGTGAGAAAAGCATTGCAGAATTGTAAACTAGATTGACTACATCTTTTGTCTTGACTCTACAAGAGGGTGCATATTGTTTTGTGATCAATTGTGATGCAAACGGAGTTGTCCTAGGTTGTGTGTTGATGCAATGAGATAAGGTTGTAGCGTGTTCTTTTAGACAACCTAAGGTGCATGAGAAAAACTATCCAACTAATGAACTCAAGCTTGCAGCACTTGTGTTTGCACTAATGATCTGGACACATTAATTGGAAGGTATTCACGTGGATGTGTTCACTGATCATAAGATCTTTCAATATATTTTAACCCACAAAAAGTTTAATCTTAACTAGAGGAGATGGCTCGAGTTCCTTAAAAATTATGATATGAGTGTGCATTATTATCCTAGTAGGCAAATGTAGTAGCAGATGCTCTTATTAGATTATCTATGGGTAGTGTAGCCCATGTTGAGAAAGCAACGAAGGATCTAGTGAAGGATGTTCACATTCTTGATCACATAGGAGCTTTCCTTATGAGTATATCTGATTGTGTTATAACAGTTAAGAGTATGTAAGAATCTTCTTTGGTAATGGAGGTTAAGTAAAAGCTAGACAGTGATCCAATCTTGCTTGAACTTAAGAGTGAAGCCCACAAGCAGAGAGTGGAGGTTTTCTCTCAAGTGGGATATGGTGTACTTCACTACAAGGGTAAACTGTGTGTTCCTGATGTGGGTGATTTTAGAAAGTGTATCCCTGCAGAAGCCCATAACTCTAGATATTGTTTTCATCCAAGTTCCACTAATATGTCCCGCGATATGCGGGAAGTCTATAGGTTGAATGGCATGCAGAGGGATATAGCAGATTTTGTGTGCTAGTGCCCATATTGCAAGAAAGTCAAGGTAGAACATAAGAATACATGAGGTAGGACTGAAAAGATCAATATTCCTACATTGAAGTGGGATGTGATCAACATGGATTTCATTACAGGGCTACCTGTACTCGCATATAGCATGACTCCACTTGGGTGATAGTTAATAGGATGACTAATTCTTTTGTTTTTTAGGCAATCACGAGTACAAACTCGTCAGAAGACTATGCCAAGCTTTACATTAATGAAATTGTGAGGTTGCATGGAAGTCTTTTGTCTATCATCTCATATACAAGACTTTAGTTTACCTATCATTTCTATAAGTCTGAAGGGTCTTGGTACTCCAGTTAACCTTAGAACATCATTTCATCCACAGACGGATGGACATGAGAAGTGTACCGTTCAGACCCTAGTGGATATGTTAACAGCTTGTGTGATCGATTTGAAGGGTAGTTGGTATGATCACATCCCTCTTATTGAGTTCGCCTAATTCAATAGCTACCATTCAAGCATTTAGATGGTCCCTGATGAGGCTTTTAATGGGCATACATGTGGATCTCCCGTTTGTTGGTTTGAAGTAGGTTAAGCAGATTTGATAGGGCTAGATTCAGTCCTTTATGCAATGGAGAAAGTGAAACTTATTAAAGAGAGACTTAAGACATTCTCCAATCGTCAGAAATCTTACGAATATGTAAGGAAAAGGGAACGAGATTTCCAAGTTAATAATTGTTTTTTCTTGAAGTATCACCTATGAAAGGATTAATGAGATTTGGAAAGAAAATAAAACTCATTCCTAGATTTGTAGGCCCTTACAAGATCTTGAAAAGGGTTGGAAAGGTTATATATGAGTTAGAGTTGCCAGTAGAATTAGGAGCAATGCATCTGGTCTTCCAGATCTCACTCTTGAATAAGTGATTACAATTCTATCCCTATATTTCATCTATTTTAGACTTACTTTAAGGAAGATTGTTTTCAAGGAGGAGAAAATGTAGCAACTCATACCCTAGATACACTAAAATTTAGATTTTCCAGAAGTACACGTGCCATCAAAAAGGCCACTTGCGGACCGTAGTGAGGACCACGACCCGAGGACCAAGTCCTTCGATCTTGGTCCACAGACGACGGCCTGGACCAATGGACCATAGGTAGGACCACGATCCGTGAAACATGTCTATCAATAATGGTTAACAGAAAAGACAAAGACCCTGAATTAGGAACAAATAGGACAGACCATAGGTGGGACCACGCTAACCATGTTCGTTTATCACTGTCCATAAACCCATTCTCTAAACCAAATGATAAATGAACATGACAGACCGTAAGTGGGAACACGGTACTTGGACCAGGTCCATCGATCAGGGTCCATAAACCCACTCTCTGAACCAAATGATGAACGAACATGATAGACCTCAAATAGGACAAAAGTCCATGGAATAGGTGCTTCTATATTGATCCATATACGAAGGTTAGAACGCAAGGGTCGTAGTTAAGACCACTGTCTATGGACTAGGTTGATTGGTCACTACGATAGTAGTTAATTTAGAGGTCTTTTTGTCTTTTTCTATTTCGTTTAACCCCAAAGCTACATCATTTTGACCCTACATTATGAGGTTTTATTAAGTTTAAGCCTAGAAACATAACAAGAACTTACCTTAGTAAAAATCATAAATCAAAATTTAGAAAATAAGAAGTAAGAAAGGAGAAAAAGGTCAATAACCCTAGTTCAAGAACGCAACAAGGTTCCATCAGTTGTAACCCCAAAATCTAAATATATCTCGCGGATTTCATCACTAGGTATGTGGTATTTCACTAGTGGGTTCCTTTCACCCATTGGGTCCCTAGTTTTCAACCAAATTCTTGATTCTCATATCATGATTAGAACTAGGGTTTATAGAACTTCAACATAACTTCATGAATAATTAGTATATGTTCCAAATCAGATTTTATGTTATTATTCAAGTTTATCGCACGAATTTCAGAACCCTAACAATGTATTTCTTTAGTTTTTGAATTACACATGCTAGGTAAAATATTTCAGTTACTTCAGATATAAATGCCTCAGTTATAAATATATAATTACCAGATTAATTGTTGCATTCTCAGTTTGCATATTCAATTTTGAGCTACCAAGTACTTACATAAACCCAGTCATAATCATTTAATTACATAATTCATCGGGAGTAGCATAATACCATGTTGGACTAGGGTTCAGCGTACCCAATTAGTCCCAGAACTACTAGCGAAGTAGGTTGTAAGTCCCCTCTTTGGACAATAAGTTAAGTGAGCACGCCAGCATGCCTTTATACCTCTTGCAGGGTGCATTGTGTCCTCTCATTGGGGCGTATGCATCGGACTCCACATTTATATCATTTGGTTTTATTATCGGTTATTAGTAGCTCCCACAATTTAGATAGACTTTACTGCATTGACTATATTAACAGTCTAGTACTATTTAGTCTTAGAATGTTATAAATTTTGTCATTGCATCTAGGTAGCTCAGAATTCAGTATATCATGTTCATCTTATTATGCTTGTTTTTGTGCTTGTTAATTTATGTTTTATTTAATTTTTACTCTACTCTACATGCTCAGTGTCTTCAAGTATTGACGCATATGTGCGCTACATATATTTTTGATGTGGTTTCATGTTATCACATCCATATCACATATAGATCGATTCACGATATCCAATTCAGCAGATTCAGTGATGAGTTCTTAATCTCCGAGGACAATAATCATGTGTTTCTTCTCAGTATTTTAGTCACTTAGTTTAAGTTTTTGCTAGGCATAGCAGGGGACTACCGAAGCATTTCTAGTCAGTTTAGAGGCTATTTTCACACATACTTAGTTTCAACATAGTATTAAGTTAATGACTTCATTGTATTACACTCATTGTTTTCAAATATCTATGTTATAAAATATGGGTAGTCCATATCCTTTTTGTTTAAATTATGACTTAGATTCCACATTCAATTTTATTATCTTTAGTATGCTCATGATCATGTCATCAAGGTTATCTTAGGATCACTTATCGTCCTATCTTTCGTGTCCACGACTCGAGGGTAGCTCAGGGCGTGACACTAGATATCAACAAGTTATTATTGCTATATCACTTTTTAGTTATATAATTATAATTTCATGTGATTTCTATGGTATACCCTAATCTTAATTGTTGAATGTGATCTTTGGGGATTTATGCTATTAGAGGCAATATTGAAGGTTCAAAGGTGATCTTCCTACATAAATGTCTTTTATATTAATTGATTATAGTTAGGATCATGTAATCATGAATTGAACGAGAAAATATTCAATATGAAGGATCTTGACTTATAAAGTTAGAGTTGAACCATTATGATTTAAATATGCGTAGAATCACTTAGCTATAAAGAATGTTCTTGAATAACTTGTAATTAGACATGAATTATGATAGAATAAAGTTAATCTTTAAAGTAGGGCTTGTAGCCATCATATTACAGATTTTGAGATAAAATCAACAATGATATGATCTTGATTTGCAGAGTCTAGGTTGACTTACGAACCTAAAATGAATCAAAGCATTTTAGACTAGATTAGTTTGAAGTTGTGATATATGATCCATTCACATTTAGTTTCACTTGGAAAGACAAAACCAAGATAGGATAGCTTGGGATTGAGGATTTACACTTTCCTATGGATAACTTGGCTTAACAATGTAGGTTGTCTGTCAAGGGTAGCATGATTTTGATGTAGTCATGGTAACCTAGGATTGAAGATTTATACTCTCCTATCGGTTGGTTGAACTAGTTTTGTTAGAATGCTTTGATCATAGCTAGACTTGGTCTAGCCTACACCATTTCATGGTAGATTTAGGACTGAGGACTTACTCTTCTAATGGTATCTTAGGATTAATACCCATTGTCTCATCACAATAGTATCAAAAACAAGAGATCTACACCCCCCCTCATCGAATGTCTCTAATATAATTGCCCACATACTTGGTCTATCAAACTCCACATTCATTGAAGTCAACACACTTAATAATAACAAAACGTATAATTTCATCGATCGTCTACCTTACTCTCAAATCATCATTAGTATCAAAGTATGCTTATCAAATACATGTTCAAACTATGGCTATCTCTTTCTATTTAAGCGTTTCTTGACAGATACGAGTCCCCAATAAGGCCTATAGCACTAATTTAAAATGTGATAGTACCTTTTCATTGATACAAAACTATTAAATCACACCCAAAGTCAACTCTACACCACTTTCACATACCATGCTTAAGGTACCATTTTAAATTATTATATATATCATGCCAACACTTGGGAAAATTCTTTGTCACTTAAACTATTCTGTATACTATAAGCTCATAACCTCTATTAACCATCAAATGTCCATGTAACACACCATAAAATTCTATGAAGTCCGATCAGTAGAGTAGTATTAACCCAACTTTATTCTTAATAACCATGTAGAATTATATCTCACCTTTTACATCATTGTTAAGTCTTCTATCCTAATTTGAGCAATCTAACCTCATTGTAAAATACTAAAATTTTCATACCTCATTATTTGTCACCTAAACCAAAACTCTTTTTTTTTGAAGTCGATGATAAACTCCTAGTAAGTCTGTACCGAACTATTTCACATCTCACAATTATATCTAAACTGATAGGCAAAAATTAAAACAACCATCAACTACACCCCATGGATTTATACGAGAGGTCTTATTCTTTCACTCTTCTCAAATTTTTTTCATGGTGCAAATTCTAAATATCTCGCTCCTTCAATATATCAAACTCTTGTTTATCTAGCTTGCTTACCGATCTCATGTTTTACTAATAATCCATGACATTTTACTTCACACTCTAAATCAAACCTCTGAGGGTAAACCCTTCCTTAGATCCTTTTACAATCAAAAGTAACAACTTTATGGTCCAAAGAATGCATAAATTCTTTCACGTGCTCAATAACGATGCAATCAATCATTTTTCATCTTACTATTCATAACTTGACAAAATATACCACCAAAAATTCAGACTTATAACAAAAAAAATAATTTGAATTATAAGTCCAATTGTGTAACACAATGCCCTTAATTATCTACATTTGCTTATACTTTGATGATTTTTACGAATCACCTTATCTTAGATTATCATTGATTGCCGCTACACCAACCATACCATGTGCTTCACTAAAAATCCAACCCTACTCATTTCTAAATTCAACATTACAACTGAACCTATCATCACACTCAAGTTGAACGTCTGTACACTCCTCTCTTAAGTTATATTCAACAGCTTTTGACCAAGCTGATTAACCTGTTATGCTATTACCTTAACCAAAACAAAATAGATGAAATCACGCAATTTTGAACCCAATTCCCGATTCCTTCGAAAATAGATTCTTAGTTCTTACAATCAGAGAAAATAATTCTGCTCTCACTTATTTTTCTTAAGGCTACACATCCCACAAGTTTTATCTTATTTTAGTTATGATTCCAGCTCCATTAAATTAGATTCGAGTGTGCCCTAAATATCCTAAAATTTATCATACAACCACATTACTCCAATTTATATGCACTTTCTTGCTAAATCGTCCAATTTACTTCACAAAAGTATATCCAGTAGGACTTTCTTTCCCTGTAAGTTTGTTATTTTAGTATCAACCTACCTTTTTAAGCTTAAGATAGAATCGTTAGTACTCATTCAGAACCCTCAAGATACATTTCACAACCTTAATGTATTAATATTATACCAAATATCCACCACTAAAATTTATCTTTAAAATAATGCTCAACCACTAAAATTTTCCTTCAAAATAATGCTCAAACGAAGTTCTTGTAGTAATAAACTATTTGGTTTCTCAAATGTGAATGCAACACTAAATATTATTATCTGACCATGTCGTACAACTTGTAACTCCATTAGTAATTAGTATTCATACTTGACAATCGACGTACTTGTTTCCACATAACCCTAGTACTGCCACACCGTGAAAGTCTATTAGATAGCTCACTAGAACACATCATACCTTTCCATATTATCGTACCCAAATAGCCCACATATTTCTACCCATTTGAATAATTGCAAAACATTATCGAATATGTCCTCTTTCTAGACCAAACAATTTGTTTTACTTATTAGATCAATTCAATATAAAAAATAACACACTTCCTAACTCTAACCAAGTAAGCATTGATGACTTTCTCTAATATAGCCTCACTAGATGAAGTCATAGTAGTGTCTTTATTAATCGACCCTCGACATGAGACTACCACAACATTTTGCGATCGAGAAAATATATCTATTTCTAAGGACTTTTTTTTCTTTTCTGTTGTTGCTATTTCAACTTCAAACACTCTACTAGTACCCATATTTGAAATAAAGTGATGAAGTTCAGATACAAATTTCTATCACCTAGATACCAATTGGATTCAAGTAGTAGCACGAAAGAAAGAAAAAAATGAGCTTTCCTAAAGTCCTATAGCTTCTCGAAGAAAAGTAAAGGCGTCCCCTTACCATTCTGCAAGACTCTACTAGACTTGTCCTTGTGTGATGAGATCAACGAACCTAACGCTCTGATACAAAGTTTGTCACGACTCAAAAGGGGTAGTGAATGGCACCCACACTTACCTCCTTAGGTGGGCGAACCAACACATCGAAACCCCAACATATACCAATAGTTCAACTATAAACAATATAAATAATGCGGAAGCTCCAAAAGATACTAAGCAACCAATTTAAATAAGTTTCTAAAGTTTAATACTTATCATCTCAAAATCTTATAGTCATCACATCAAGTACATCTAATCCCCAATACTATGTCTAAGAATATCGAATACACTAAAATAAAGAATAAAATGGTATTTGTCCGAAAGTATAGGACATCATGTCGTGACCGAGAGAATCCAACACGAGCTTGGATGGATAGCTAACCCTGTAACTTGATATGCCAGAGGCTGGCTAGAGCTGAGGGAAATAAGAAGTCATAAGTACACTCGCTGCATTTCATAAAAGGAAAACCAAGAAGAAAACAAGTAGGACTCAGTACGAGGCAACATGTAAAAATAAGTATCATCGGTCAACCCAAAATAGTAACTAATATACAAAGAATAATAGTATGAACTCAACTATAGCACTTAACATGTGATAAGCAACAAACAACATGAACAAGTGTCAATAACAATAAAGTAAGCACGTATTAAGTCAACGATATCAAGATCGCACATGAGGACTCATGCCTCCGAACCAAACCATTTTGGGAGTTGAGTTCTTTGAGATTGAATATCTTTCATTAATTCAACATATTTTTCCTTTAATATTATCGTGTCGGAACGTGACACTCCAATCCAAAAATACCGTGTCGGAACGTGACACTCCAATCCAAGAATACCGTGTCAGAACGTGACACTCCGATCCAAAAATACCGTGTCGAAACGTGACACTCCGATCCAATTATACTATTAATTTAACCTTTATTATCACCGCTTTCAATTCATTGTTATATTATTTTCATCAAGCCTTCTTTATTCAATGAATCACTTCGATAGATAGGATTAGAGAATATAAATTCTACGGTCTCAGGATTTCAGACCAATCACAAACCACACAACCAAATCACACAATCACACAGTAAAGTACGTAGAGAACTTCACAATGTCATTCAAGGCATATCAATCACTATTAAGAGTTATCTATCAAATAGCATAAACCATAACCTACCTCCACCGAAGAACCGAATCCAAGCAAGCTCCAATACTTTTCCTTTCCCCAAAGCTTTCGAAACTTTCCAATCTATCAATTATATATACATAACTTGTATGTTTAAAAGCCTATAATCACTCATGTTATTCTATATTTATCTTAGACCCGAAAATTCACCTAATTCTATGATCAATTTCCTATGTTCAAATCAAAGGATAAGCCTTAATTCCTCCCATTAGCATAATTTTCATGTACTTTATATAATGTACTACAACTTAAATTTAATTACGTATTAAAATATGTTAAAACTTGAACCATTACGAACTACAAAATTTTACATGTCCAATAGAATCTATTACATTCTCTTTTATACAATTTATTGTAATCTATACAACATATAATTTATAAAACTAATTATATCAAACAACCTATCACTATTTGGGTATAAAAAATGACTCATATACTAATATTCAAACCCATGTGATTGGCCAGCAAGTTTCAACCAAATTTATTTATAACATTAACAACTAACGTCAATACATTCGCCAATCATTGTAAGCTCTAATACTTTAAAATAATAATTTTCTACACTACATATTCTAATCATTAACTTCTAATTCTTGGCCAAATTTCATGCCATAATTATTCCTACCAGTAATTACAATAACTAGGAGAATTAGGTTCATGCTCTTTCAATTCAATATCATACCAATTTGTTTACACATTAATGATTAATGGCTGCCTAACTTTTTCAATCAACAATTTGTACTTAAACCTATTTCGTAGCAATTTAGCATACACCTGAACATTTATTGTTTTACAAGGACTAATATATTATTTCCACCAATCTGCATGATACGAATTCATAAATAAACTTACCGCTAAACGAATCCACTCTTAATCTTCAATGTAGCTGCACAGGTAAGCCGTCTTTCTTACTATTCTTCTTTTTTCCTCTTTTCTTTTCGTCTACAGATTATTTGTTACCCTAATTATTATACTCATATAATTATAATAGTGATAAAAGTTACCCACTATTAATTATAATATTATTTCTTAACCATTAACTAAATAAATTAGTAGAACTACCCTACTAATTTCATAATTATAATTATGAATAGTCCAAAACACCCACTTAAATCTATCAGAAAGTACTTTCTAACATAAAAATTTCTAGATCCCAAACCGACTACATGGGTTGTTACAGATTGTTTGTATATTAAGAACATGCGGAACATATCAGGAAAGGTATGGATAATTTGTCTTAGCGTTTAAAGCTTGTCTGTAGGTAGATGATTGTTGTAATTCTATGGATTTTTTATGTACGCTGTTGTTGCTTCATTATAATACTTGTATATGTACGAACATTTCATAGTTAATCTCACCTGTTGTAAATGAGATAGATGAATGTTCAGTAGCTTGAAACCATGACTTAAATCAATAATCTTGAAGATATACTTATGTTTGTGATTTTGGTGTTAATGAGATCGGATTGCCATGTTTCGGCATAACTAACTTTGATCGAATCTACACATTTCTGCATACTAACAACTAGGGGTTGGGTTGCGTGACAAGACCAATGATGTGATAGTAAATGTGAAATGCATTGTTGATTCTTCATGTTGACGATGTTTTATATTTTTATATATATGTGTGTGATTATAATATTGTATGACTTGGTTATGTTGGAATAGTGGGAAAGTACTTGATCTACTAGTACATTGTTGTTGTATACTGATACATCAATTGCTCTTATTTGATTGATTACAGGGCATATTTAAGTGGCTTTTAACATACCTCACTTAGAAGATTTGTTATCATTGCTTCAAATTCAAGGGTGAGCTAATTCTTTTGGGCTTCTCTTTTGTCCCTATACATAATTTTTGGACATAGATATTTGGTCTAGTTAGATGACTAGTTCATTAGTTTGGGGATGTGTCCCTTCTTATTTAGACTTGCATTATTTATTTAGATATTCTGGTATATTGACTTTCAGATTTTAGGTTTATATTCCACATTGTTTATTGTCAGATCAATTGTTGATTTTTGTGAGTACTTCATGAATTAGTTATTTAATTTATTTTTATGGTATGTTTAGTTGCTTGATTTGAATTTAAGTAATGGTTCTCCTACTGTAGGGTTAGTGTGAGTGTCAATGACGATTGTCTATATCATGATTAATTTTATACCTGAGCTTATGTTTGTTGATATCAATGTACCGAACCAAGTCTATTAGAGTCACAGGAAGGCCTTTACTTTTGTTTGAGAGACTCTATACTTAAGGAAATCTCTTTATTGTTATGTTTTCTCCTATCGTGCTATGATTTTATTCCAATTGGTATCTTTCAATTTAAATTCTATCAAACCTCCTTCATTTTTCTGTCCGCAAATGGTTAATACTAGGTATAATGATGTTAGGCCTGCAGCTCCTGCTCTAGTTGAAGAATCTCCATAGAGAGGTCGTGATCGATGCAGAGGTATAGGAAGATCTAGAACTGGAGGCCGTGGAAGAGTAGCTTCATTTGTGAATGAGGAACAAATCAATAATGTTACTATTAATGAGAACCTCATGCGCATAATGAGGATATATAGGTTGAAGTGGTTGAGGAATAGACGAGAGAAGGAGATGCCAGCCGAGAATGCGGTTGTTTCCCCATTCTTCCATTGTTTGCTCAAAAAATTGTGGCGTTCTTCAATGGGTAGGCTGGTCCTAGAGTGCTCCATCTGTTCTAGCAACTCAAGATCTTTCTAATCCCTCTATTGCTAGCACTGTGCCTTAGACGGGTGTACATCTAGATACTGATGCTTTTTTATATCCTTTGTTTTTTGTTTTATTATGACATAGAAGGCGCATAATATGTTGACTACATTTCTCAAGCTTAAGACTCCGATATTTCCTTATTTTGAGACTGAATATACTTATAATTTTATCTTAGACTATTATGAGAGGCTGCATATATTGGGTATTGTTCAGCAAGATGGGGTTGATTTCTTATATTTCAAAATTTAAGGTGAGGCCATACAGTGGTGGAGAACTTATATGGGCAAATATTCTACTTTACCTTCACTTACTTGGACAATAATGCAATCTCCGTTTCTAGAAAAGTATGTGCTTAGAACTTTGACAGGTCACAAGAAGGAAGTATTTATGTACTTAGAGCAAGGTGGTATGTTAGTCATTGCTTATGAGGCCAAGTCCATGCTTTATCTAGATATGCTACGCACTAGGTTACTACTGAGGACAAGAGGATCCACTATCTTATTAGAGAGTTAAATTCTATGTCGCAAGTAATATATGTTCATGTGACTTCTGCAAGGAGGAGTTTTAATGAGGTGACAAACTATGTTATGAAAGTGGAGGGGGTAAGTCAAAATAGACAAGCTAAGGCTTGAGCGAAAAAGGAAAAAACATTAGGTAAATTTCAAGGATCTGGAAGTCCAACACATACATGGAAACAAATTCACTGTGCTATCCCCGCCCCTACATGTAACTACTAAGGAACTACATGTAATAATTTTTAGGATCGTCAGAGTGTTGCGCCATTAATGAGTGTTAGACCATATTTTTATCATGCTTACTACAATTGTGGTGAACATGTGTATGTTAGGAGATATTTTCCCCACAAAACTCTGTTAAATTCAATGCAAAAGTAACACTTTAGAGCAGTGATGCCTGCGAGGAATGGTAATAACTGTAGAAGATGTCTAGAAGGTGGGCGAAGAGGTAATTAGTGAGGCTGTTGAGGTAAAGGAAATGGTAATGGTAATTGAGGTAGAATTAACACAAAACCAAGTATCTAAGTGGCTTCTCGATATGATAGATCTCAATGTTATGCTTTTCTAAGAAAAACTGAGGCGAAGGCGTGTGATTTGGTGATCACATGTATTATTCTTGTTTTTAACTAGATGACTAATGTGTTATTTGATCTGGGTTCTGCTTATTATTATGTATCTTTGCGATTTTCCTCCGACTTTAATATGATTTGTGATGATCCATAGTAAGTCATGTATATCTTGCTTGTCCTATTTTGTTGATGGGTTTATCATACTTGGGTTGTTTGGTGATATTGGATATAATTTATGTTGACATAATAGTATTCATGACTTCGTTGTCCCCCTATTTTGTTTTGCTTAATCGTAATACTAAGTTAAAAGAAAAAATTATAATGGGAATGGGTGTTCAAGCCTAAGCCAACTAAGATTATATCATTCATTTCGGCTTGTAATTTAGTCTAGCACGATTTTTTTGGCTTATTAGACTCATGTTACGGATGTTGAGACTCAGCCTCCATCCACTAGGTCTATTCCTGTGGTGTCTGAATTTAGTGAAGTTTTTCCAAATTATTTTCCTTTTATGTGTCCGAAAGGAGATATAGATTCTTGCATCGATTAAGATCATGCTATGCTCCCATTTGCTTCCCTCCATATTGCACGGATCCAGAGGAATAAAGAGATATTAAGGCTCATATCCAAGAGCCTTTTAAAGGAATTTATTCACCCTAGTGTTTTCACATGGGGTGCTCCAATGTTGTTTGATAAAAAAAGGATGATATCATAAAAAATTGTATAGATTACTCGCAATTAAATAGAGTGAATATTTGAAATAAGTATCCTTTGCCTAGAATAGGTAATTATTTTAACCAATTGCAAGGGGAAGCGGTTTTCTCTATGATTTATCAAAGATTTTGTTATCAACAATTCAAACCATTTCCTTATACCTTTGTGATAGTATTTATTGATGATATTTAAGTGAAAAAGAAAATTCCAACCATTTTCGTACTTTTTGGGTGTTGTAGGGAAGGAAAAGTTTTATGCTAAATTTTTTAAGTGTCAATTTTCGTCGAAATAGGTTGCATTTTTTGGACATGTAGTTTTAAAAGAAGGGTTAATGGTGGATCTTCAAAAGATTGATGTGGTTAAGAAAATGTTCGGCTTAGTTATGTAAAGGAATTTAGGAGTTTATTGGGACTCACTAGCTATTATCATCGGTTTGTTATAAATTTTTCTTCCATTGCTAATCTCTTGAATTATTTGACCCAAAAGGAGATGCCAATCTAATTGACCGAAAAGTGTGAAGAGAGCTTTCAAAAGCTCAA
Source organism: Solanum lycopersicum (assembly GCF_036512215.1). Lineage (NCBI taxonomy): Eukaryota > Viridiplantae > Streptophyta > Magnoliopsida > Solanales > Solanaceae > Solanum > Solanum lycopersicum. The sequence goes on from NC_090807.1 coordinate 44,825,107, forward strand.
GAATATTTTCACCACCGCACCTATTCTAGCATAATTGTTTGAAGTTAAGGATTTTATAATACATTGTGATGCTTTTCATTTTTGATATGTTTTTGTATTATTGTAGGATAATAATGTTATATCCTATTTGTCACGCTACTTGAAGGTTCATGAGAGAAATTATCCAACACATGATTTGAAGTTGGCGGCAATGATATTTCCTTCTATGATCTGGCGGCATTATCTTTATGGTGTTATGTTTGAGGTATTTACTGATCATCATAGTTTGCAACATTTGTTCACTAAAACAGATCTGAATATGAGAAAACAAAGATAGATGGAGTCACTCAAGGATTATGGTGTGACCAGGTAAGGTTAATGTTGTGGAGGACGCTTTAAGTTGAAATATTGTTAGCATGGGTAGCTTAGCCTACTTGAGTATAACAAAGAGACCTTTGACCAAAGAAATTTAGACCGTAGAGTGAAAATTCATGCAATTGGGCATCTCAGAAAGTGGCGGGGAGTTGGCTAGTATTTAAATTAAGTCCACGTTTTTTTGAGGATATCAAGGACAAACAATTCAAGGATGAAAACATGAACAAACTCAAGGAGAAAAAGGTGAAAAATAAGGCAAAATACACAAATCTTGACAAGGTGTACTCAGCGTTACAAGGTAGGATTTTTGTTGCTCGAGTTGATGAATTGATTAAAAAATTGTTTGATTCAAAAATTTAATATATTCTATTTATTTGTGTGTGACAAAGGCGTATAGAGTTGTTAAAAAAATATTGGTGGTCGTTCAAGAAGAAAGACATACCTGTGTTTGTGTCTAAGTAACTAAATTTGTTAATAAATGAAGTTTGTGCATAAAAGGCCTGTAGGCTTACTTCCCAAAATGTCAATTCCAGATTAAAGTGGGAAATAATAGTTATAGATTATGTGGTTAGTCTTCCAATGACTTTGGGGAAGAAAGATTTTATTTGGGTATTAGTTGATACATTGACCAAGTCAGACAATTTTATTCCGGTAAGAATAGATTATAATGTTGTTGAGATTGCTAAAATTTTTGTAAAAAAAAATAGTGAGGCTTCAAGGAGTATGCCATCATATCATGTTAGATGATGGTACCCAATTCACCTCCATTTTTTTGAGGAAGTAACATGATGAATTGGACACACAACTCACTTATAGTAGAACTTTCATCTGCACACGGATAGACAATCTGAGAAGACTATTATAGTGTTGGAAGACATTTTGAGGGCATGCGTGATTTATTTTGGAGCGCATTGGGATAATTCATACATTTGTGTGAGTTGTCATATAATAGTTATCACTCAAGATTTGATATGGTTAAAACTGAGGCATTCTATGGGAGTGGATGTAGATCACCCATAGGTTGGTTTGAGTCTAGAATGTGAAACCTTTGGGGGTTGATTTAGTGAAAGATTCTCAAGATAAGTTGATAAATATTAAAGATAATTTTCTATAATCCTAGAGTAGACTACTGATGTATGCATATCATAAGGTAAGTGATATGGAATTTCATACTTGTGAAAACGTTCTTCTAAAGGTATCACCCATTAAAGGGGTGATGAGATTGGTAATAAAGGGAAGTTATGTCCGTGATATATTCGTCTATTAGAGGTTTTTAAATGTGTAGGAACAGGGGAATATTAAATCACTCTACCCCTTAATGTATTTGGTGTTCATATGGTATTTCATGTGTCTATGCTGAAGCGATATCCTGGTGGTAGAGATTATATATTTAACAGGGATAGAATTGTTATATACAAAGACCTCTAATATGAGGAGGAATTGATTACTATTCTTTATCTTTATGTTCGTGAGTGGAGGATGTAATGAGTAAGAATTTACCCCTAGGTGTCACACGGATTACTCGAGCTCTATGAGGTCTTATACAAACCCTTAGACATCTTTCAACGCATAGACATAAAATAACAGAAAAATTAAAACTCTTCCATACCATAACACAAGACTTAAAGTCATCTTATTTAAAACATTTTAAAAATACAATAGAAGTATTAAGTCCCTATGTAGCCATTACAACTCGACTACAACACAAAAGGGACACAACTCTTATAATACAAAAGCAACTACTATCTAGTACATGAACTGAAAGAAAACTCTTGACATAAAGTTCATTGAGTCTTTAAGAACACACCTGAAAATAGGAATAGTAATCCAATCTCTTCATACTATTAAAGGTCCATAAATCTCCACCACCTACACTTTGTATAAAATGATGAAGAAGAATTTTGTTAGTACAAGACTACACTAGGTATAATAAATATGCAAAAACATGCTTTAAAGAGGAAATTTAGTTGGAAATCATGTATCATGACATCATAGAAACACTTCATGAACATTGATACAATAGGAACAACACAGACCATATACATCATCATACACATGGAATCCATTTATCACATTCAAGGTATAATCAATCCACAAACATTACCTTCTTTTATATCCTAACTCCTTTCCTTAAATAAACCTCAAGTAATACTTAGTGCAATGTATAACCTTAAAGTCACAAAAGATGAAATTTCATATAGGCTTCATCAATAAAACGACATATATTTATTAAGTAATAAGAACATCATAACCTTCACATAAGAAGAATCACCTAAGACAACCCCAAATCACACTAGTGCAATTTGCAAGTAACATTCCATCATACCACTTACACCAAGTGTTCCTAGAAGCCACGCTAGACTAGGCTCATTACATTCAACAAGTCATAGCATCTTCATTTAACATTAGAAATAAAGTCAACGTACTTCATTAATGTTAACAACCCTACAAAAACATACTTGTGCAATGGACAGATGGAGTCTTATACGTCTAAATCTACTAAACAAACCTATTAGAGGTTGTAAGTGTAATTTAGATGCATAATAATAATTTGTATATTTTCATAAGGAAAGCAACCTTAACATGCATTCATATTAATAACACTTAAACTTAAGTATTTGTTTCATAAGAGACTGTAACACTATCCTCTCTTAAAGTCCAGTTTTTCTATGCATGGATAGGGTCCATAGTCCTACCTATACTACGTAAATTTCTCAAGGAGTTATGATTAGAGTTTAGATTATTATATTAGTTCATTTCTTCAGTTTCGAGCCATGTGAACTACATGGAATCGGGTGTTCTACTGCCACACTGAAAAGAGAGGGTACTACTTGACAAGGTAGGAATTTCATACATAATAGCTATCTAGTGGATCCACAAAGCTACGACCTACGAGGGAAGTTAGTAATGGAACAAGAAGATTTTTACTGGAAACATTGACTTACTAGACCTAGAGGTTTCCATCTCATGAGACAACATCTATGTTGGGAACAAGGTCTTAGTAGATGTGAAGGTTCTCTTGCGGGAATCCGGACATGCTAAATGTCAAGCTCCCAACTATCATATTTTAAGCTCTTCCGGTGCTATTATCAAACTTTGTTTTTAAGCATCTTTAAGCCTTAATATAACATTAGTTAATAAGGTAGGCTTTAGGAAATTAATTTCATATACATCATGTAGCTTAAACGTCGCTAAATGAGAATGACCTTTCATTATAGAACCTACATTTTATGAGAGTTCTCTTTTACATAATCAGTTCATATTCATAACATAGTCTACATTAAAGTAAAATTCAGGAAACTTTTCAATAGATACACTTTCACTAGATTATTGTCAACCTTATTCATTTATTCATTCTTTAGTGTGTCCATATGTGAGAAGAAAACAACTTACATAAAAACCATTGACAAGTAGTCATATACTTTTCATGCATGAGAAGGCATAAGGCACATATGAGAATTAATCTTTCAATTGACACCATAAACATATAATATTCTTAACTATGCATGAAGTGTGAGTGTGTACATATTGGTCCTGACAATGATATAATAGAAGCAACATTAGTATTGAGCGAAACGTCCCTTCAAAGGAACACAATGCAACAACAACATTGGTATTGAGCGAAACTTCGCTTCGAAGGACCACAACGCACTTACAATATCAACATGTCATGAACAACTAACGTATAGAGAATTTTTGTGCTTCTAGACCACACAGCCACATTTCATAATTCAATACAAGAGTACATTTAAACATATGAATAGATAACTTCTAACATGCAAAAAATCACATATTCACATAGGAATTATATAGGGAGGGTTAATTTTAAAAAATTACTTATCACAATGAAGCATGTAGACCTTACCTTACCCTCACATTCTCATACAAATTATACTCACATTATGAATAAATCCTAATCATGATACTAACATTAAGGTCTACATAAATAACATGCATGGCACACCTCCATACACACATGTTCATCAACATAAAAATTCACTTTAAATCTATTTCCCTCAAGGACATTATCACAACATGAGCGGATAGATAAGAAGTAAATACCGCCACCATAAGTGGATCAAACCACAAAATATTAATTCACAAATAATAGATTATAAGTTTGGCCGCTTACCAACTCTCCATGTCAAGATCAATGTAGATCAATCCTCCATAATTCATGATCAATTCATAAATATAGTAATAAAATCTAACAACCCAATCCAACCAAAGTACAATTCATTAACATAACGGTCATATTCATAAAGACCCACAACATAGGCTGAATTTCGAGAATTAGGAGGTTCACGGGATCTCCAAGAATTTCCTTAGAAAATTATCATAAAAAAAATAATTAATCATTTGTTCTTCATTACAATCACTTAGAAAATTGTTTCACAAGGAACCCATGCTTAGGTTGAAAACTGGGAATTTAAGTGTTTGAATCACTTTTGGGAATCTTTGATAGAACTCGTTGAATGTAAGTTTTTCAAGAATCAAGAGTTACCATACCTTAATAATTATATACCCATGAAAATGGGAGAATACCAGTTGAGCTTGAGTTTGGACTCCGATCGAGTTTTGAGAGAAAATTCTACTTGGAAGGGGAAGGGTTTAATTTGAATAGTGAATTCTAATATGGAGTATTTATGCTTTAACCCACTTGAAATATACTAAAATAGACAGAATAAACATTTATAATAAATCTAAAAATTAATTAAAACACCCCTAAACTTAAATTTGACTTTTAGAAATGTCCAACATGGCATTTAAATAACGCAACCGATTCCGGCACATGGTTGCGCATCATGGAGGCACTTCCCAATCTTGTTCCCGGAATTTAATTTGATGTAGAATGTTACAGTACTAGACCTCAAAGAAAATCAAAATTTTCAATGTGGGGCGCATGAAGAGCGAGCACCTCCAAAAAAGTGTTGTTGCATGCTTCCTTGACAGCCTCTTTGGCAAAGCTTTGGTCCTCCTTTAGGACCCTTTGTGGTTGTATTTGGGTAGCCTTTCCCGGACTTTTAGACCCTAAAGTCAATTATCAAGACAATAGGGTAACCTCCACTGATTTTAGACTCCAAATGACACACCAAAACAAGGAAAACATCTAGAACCTACTACCACACAAAAAACTAGTTTGTGGACATCTTTGTCGTCCCTTCACATTTGACTTCGAAGCTCTTTTATAACTAACTTCAGAAGCTATTTATCACTATTATAAAAGAATAGTTACTCATAAAACTCATGTGAGAATATAGTTCATCCTATTTCATATTGGGGGTCGTTACAATATCCCCCACTTGGGAACATTCGTGCTTGAATGACACTTAAAACACTTCCAAGGATTCAATGACCCAATTAACAGCTCACAATACACAATATTATACTGATCACACCAAACTTACAAGCAAACACCAACTTTATATTACGATGCACTCAATGCAACACAAGCAAGTAAGAACTCCATCCACAAACTCATAGTATATGCATTCTTCATCATACTTATTGTCATTTAGAGGAACTACATCTCAAACTTTAGGCATGCTTATCATTTAACCATAAGTCCCAACATGTAATAACTTTAAAATGCACACATATGCATGATCAACATTTCAACTATTGAGGAAAATAAGTAACTCATACTATATGCACATAAATCATGAGCAATGAAGATCAACTACGATATTATTATTTAGACATAATACTTTCAAGGACATACATAACATTACAATGTTATTGTTATGGTCAAGGAGGGACTACTTTCTCATCGTCACAACATATATCCATAGTATCATAAAACTCATATATTGGTATTTCACAAAGGTCGATTCATTAAAGAAGAAATTATCAAATTCAAACCAAAACATTCTCATACTTCCTTTTTCATGAAGTAAAAATGGTAGACAATACAAAACACATTACAACATTAGGAAGTTATTTCACAAAATTTCAATTTGTTGTATACACTAGTTTTCATGGACATGCATCATTTTGGAAAGTTATTACAACTCATAGGTACATAACACTAAAATTTGCAAGGTACCCCATCACTCCTTGGTAAGGTACACCATCACTCCTTAAGAGCGAGTCTATGTCAAAACTTCTTAACAACACAAAGTCACAAATTCTTAAAGGGAACTAATCTTTCTTATTTTAAGTAAGCTCAACACCGCAATATGAGGCTAAAATTCCCTTAATTAAAATGTCTAATCAAGAATATTCATTAAGTAACCTAATGATGTCAAATGTGCGCTCACCATTTTAAGATTCACAACAACACATATGAGAAACATATAATTTATCAAGAGTCCCTTTTTCATGTAACAAGAATCCTTCAAAATATGCATAACATTGTGTCATCTAAGACATTCACAAAATATGGAGAGAAAAAAACATATACTCATATGCAAGACTCAAAAATCTGAACAAGCCACTAGGAACTCTTTGGTCTAAAGCATCAGTAAGAATAAAAGGAAAAAAGAGGAATATAAACCACCTCATAATTCAACTCATCAGCCTCCAGTCTTGGTAGACCCATCTAGGAGAAACTAATTGATATGCTCAAACTTACTTCTTAAAGAAGAAGTAAAGCAGTCGTGTCAAGTAAATAACCCAACTAGTGAGGTTGGGATCGTTCCAAGGAGGAAAATAGTGTAGACTTAACTTCAACCTGTTATTACTATTGTTTGGTCAATGACTTCCTTGGAAAGTAAAAACAATAAAGGGGGGTTGCTATTTCTAAATGAGTGAAAATAAATAACGAACTTGAAAGAGACACTTAACAGCTTTGACAGTTGGATTTTAATCAATTAATCAAAGTAACTAGGGTTTACGTGTAACCCAAAGGTTCATAACTTGATAATTCTAACTATAACAATTCTTTCCTAGTATCTTGCATGCAAAGTGATAAGTTATGTATTTCTAAATCTTTGGTCCGGCATCCAGAATTTCTCAATCCGCAACTTGGTCCGGCTACGTGTGTTCTTTCCTAACCCTTATCCTTACCTCATATTAAGCATCGTATTCGATATTTGACTAAGTTATTACCACGTACAAATCAATACTAGCCTATTAGATAGTATACACTATATCTATGTTAATAATCCTTTTTCTATTATCTACCTTCTTGGTCCGGCAAGTAGCATTAAGCGAGTTTTAACGTTGGCCATCCGGTAAAAAGACTTCTAAACGAAAGAATTATTAATACATACAAGACACTATTCTAGAATTGTTATTTTAGTTAGGGTTTATCGCATTACTTGTCTATGGTTCCCACCACCGTAGTTATGGAGTTTAGTTACTCATAGCAATAAACACAATATTCAAATATATTAAATACTAATTCATGTACTTACTTCAACGAGAAAGAGTAAAATCCAAAAGCTTGCTGGATTAATATCAAAAAATCACTTGCAAGAATCTCAAAATCCAACACTAATACACAAAGTCTAAAAATCTGATGTCTAATCTCACAGAGTCTAACCTCAAAAATGGGTTTTTTCAAACTATTTATAAAAAAACAAAAACCTAATTAAACAAGGATTCTAATTGCTGGAAATCTACCAAAATGCGGCTTGTTCGACGGACCTCGCGACGGACCGTCGTGGACTCCGTCGTCCCATACTTGTGAAATTTCTTCCGCTGCTCTCTTCATTCCCCTCGACGACAAGTATGACGGACTGTCATAGGCACAACGGTCAGTCGAGGGTCTTCGTTCTAAAACACTTCAACTCTTGGAATCTGGGTACAGGGATCACTTCTTTGAACTTCACAACGAACCTGCAGGATGGACCGTCAGAGTCACGAGGACTGTCACAAGCTTCTTAATCCCACACTTGGTCAGACTTCCCCATATTCCTTCAGCAGCTGCACTACGCTGCGACCTATGGACAGTCACAAGCACGACGGACCGTCATAAGCTCCGTAGGTGGTCTCTTCTGCATTTCTTCGTTCAAAATCTCCGCATTCATCTTGGACAGATTTCCTACAAAACAAAGAGAAACTTATATTAAAATTAGAACAACAAGTTTTTTGGACACACGAAACTTCAGTAAAAAGTATTAATAATACCGTGAAACCACAATATATCAACACCCTCAACTTAAATTCGTTTTTTGTCCCTCAAGCGACACACTATGACTCACTACACAATCTTTGTACAATAGTATTCCATGTCTTATCCTTTGCAATAATTTGGCTATCAATCCTGATTAATCATATCAAATCTATGCATGCTATCACTATTAGGCTTTAATTTTCTGGGATCAGAACATGACACAAACTCACAGTGCACTAACACCTATCCTCTTCAATTTCTCACCGAGGTGCTAACAATTTTGTTATTGCAACTAGTGTCCTCACATTAAAACAAAATCCTGTTTTTTCACAAAATGATATCAGTTTGAGTATAAGGATTACTTTTCAACACTCACTCTAACAACAAAGTCACACTCATTCATACCTTTTGCCATAAGCTTACCCTTATTTTCACTACCTTACGTTCGCTATACAACCCTTAGGATCACGATAAGACTTTTTTAGATAGTAACATAGTCTCGGGGACAGGTAAGGTATATTTTGGTATACTTTACTGACTTTTTGCCCTCCATGACATATCGGCTATACCTTCTACTGTCTCTCATTTTATCTCGCCCAGTTTCTCATATTCTTTCACCTTGGTATTTTCTCTTCTTTCTTCATTTGTGTAAGTGACTCTCTTCTTTTCTTGCTTGTATTTCTTGTGTATTTTTCTTTTTCTTTACTTTTCTTTTCATCTAATTCTTGAGTCACTTTACTTTTGTTATTTATCTCTCTTTATTCTTTCAACCCCACTTTCCAAGGCATTCCTCATAGTAGCCACCCTCAACTCATGGCTTTGCCATGAGTCAAGGTACAAAATACCCTAAGTTAGGTCAGGGCCGTAATGAAGGTTGTTTATGCAATAGCCATCATCAAGTTATGCTTTTGGCATTAGCTGAGGTGCACATGTCCAAGGAGGGACCAGGGCCAACACATTGTTCATAGAAAACATTCAGTTGGGGTGAAAAAGAAAGGTCTAATTTTATACTCAGATAATTTGGATCAAAGAAGGATAAGTTTCATTTGGTTACTTTTATTTAGGCTACAAATGGGCTATATTGAATAAGGGTCTATAATCCTTTCCTAATTGTCTATTGCAACTTACTTTTAGAAGGACTAACCAGGCAAGTTCTAGCTCAGTACCAATAGTGGACTATTCAAATTTCCTCACAGTCACTTGACATCTCATCACTAAACTAGATTATCAGACACCTAGTTTCAATTTAAGACTTAGGGTAATGTAATGGTGTAACTCTATTTCATGCTTAGGGCCACACAATTATAAGTTACTATGCCTAGTCATGCATTATTTTCCAGTTTATCAGGATATAATATTAGCAATCATTCTTCAAAATTAAACTATGTACAAAATATATAAACATGCCGGTTCAACAGAAAAAGTAATCAGTCTTTTGGGGAAAAAGAACACAAGCAAGAAAGCCCCAAAAGAGGATAGTGAATTGGGATACTCAGAGTTCACCCTAACACCCATTATCCATTTACCCCACCCCCAACAAAAAAGCATGCAACTGTAATGACCTGTTTAGTCGTTTTGAGCAACAGACTTCAATTCTGGAAAAACTGGCAGAAGCGATGGACCCCACGACGAACCGTCAAGGGCACGACAGACCGTCGCAGGGTCTCGTTTCAAAACACTTAGAAAAACTGAAAATTGGGTACTGAAATCGACTCTCTGAACTTCGTAACGGAATGGCAGGACGGACCGTCACAGGTGTGACGGACCGTCACAGATTCTTCAGAGAAATTGATTCTCTGAACTCTGTGATGGGCAGCAGGACGGACCGTCGCAGGCGCGACGGGCCGTCACAGCTTGCGTAATCCCAGTTTGAGTCGGATTTTTTGTGAAGTTTTAAAGGAGCGTTTTGGACTATTCCTGCTATAATTATATATTTCGTGGGTTTATATTAATAACTCAAATTCTTGGGGGTTAAAAGAGGTAACCTTAAGTTAATTAGTGGGGTATTATTGTCATCTTTTATTCTTAATTATATACTAATTTGGGTAAAAGAAAGAGGGTTTGAATAAGAAAACAGAAAGAACAAGAAGGGAGAGAGAAAAACGATCTAGAGAAGAGGAAAGCACCAAGCTTTGAGGATTAACTTGCTTGATTTCAATTCTTCGGTTGAGGTAGGTTATGGTTTTCATGCTATTCGTAGTAAACTCTTAATAGCGAATGATATGTGTTAGTAGTACTGTAAACCTTCTATATGCTTAATTGTATGCTTGCATGAATGATGTGATTATGTAATTGTGAACAAATAAGCATGATGAAGCTATTGAATCCCAAATCTTGAAAAGAAACCCTAATCTACTTTGTTAATGATGATGCCTTGGTATAAAAGAAGGCTTGATGAACAAAAGTGGTGAGATTAGGGGATCGGGTGCCACGTTCCGGTACCAGGATAGAATATGGATCGGGTGTCACGTTCCGACACCAGGATAGAATATGGATCGGGTGCCACGTTCCGATACCAGGATAGAATATGGATCGGGTGTCACGTTCCGACACCAGGATAGAATATGGATCGAGTGCCACGTTATGGTACCAGGATAGAATATGGATTGGGTTTCACGTTTCGACACCAGGATAGAATATGGATCGGGTGCCACGTTACGGTACCAGGATAGTATATGAGGATCGGAGTGTCACGTTTCGACACCAGGATAGAATATGGATTGGGTGCCACGTTCCGGTAGCAGGATAGAATGAGGATCGGAGTGTCACGTTCCGACACCAGGATAGTATATTAAGGAGCGGAGTGTCACGTACCGACACGAGAGGAATAAAGATAATGAATCTTGAAATATGTTAATATATCCAATCTAATGAACTAAATTCCCAATGAGTATGATGAGGAGGTGTGAGTCCTCATTGATGTGCTTGGTGTTGTAACCAAGGGTTTTGGTAACTGTAAATGCTGCATGCTAAGGATATTAGTTGATTTTATGATATTGCTTAATACATACGGTTTTCTATTTTGAGTTGGCCGATGATATCTACTCAGTACCCGTGTTTTGTACTGACCCCTACTTTTATTGTTTTCTTCTTGTTTATTTGTGGAGTGCAGCAAACGTGCCGTCATCTTCGGCTCAACAGTAACTCAAGCCAGTCTTACTACATCGGAAGTTCAGGGTGAGCTAATGCTTCTAGCTTGGACTGGATCTTCTTCTTCAAGTCTTGATGCCTTGAACTTCCGGCATGGACTAGCTTCTTATGTATTTTTAGCTTCTTAGAATACTCTTAGTTTACTAATTTGATTATAGATGTTCTTGTGATGATGACTTCCAGATTTTGGGGATAATAATAGTTATTGATTTTATTAATGAGTTTAAGTTTTCCGCATTACTTTATGTTGATATTACATTGAAATGTTAAGGTTTAGATGGGTTGGCTCCCTCACATAGGAGGGTAAGTGTGGGTTCCAGTCGCGGCCCGGATTTGGGTCATGACAAACTTGGTATCAGAGCATTAGGTTCGTTGGTTTCATCACACAAGAACAGGTCTAGTAGAGTCTTAAGGAACGGTAGGGGGACGCCTTTACTTTTCCTTTAGAGGCTATAAGACTTTAGGAAAATTTCACTCTTTCATTCTTTCTTTCGTGCTACTACTTTAGTCTAATTGGTATCTAGGCGATACGAATTTGTATCTGACCATCTTCACTCTCTTTCGCAGATGGTTAGAACTAGAGCAACGACTACGCCCACACCAACACCGGCCAGACAAGAAACAACTGAGCCAGCCACTGGGGCTGTGGCTCGAGGAAGAACAGCGGCAAGGGGCCATGGTAGAGGTCGCGGGAGGACGTCCTCTAGGGGAAGAGGACGAACGCCTAGTCCATCTGATACTAGGGCAGTGACTCCTCCACCGACTGAGGAGGTAATAAGAGAAGGGGAGGATGGGGAAAATGAACAAGTGCAGAATGAGGAAATGCCACCCTAACCTACCCCAGAGATGATCGATCAGGTTCTGGCTTATCTTAGCGGGTTATCTTATCAGGGCCAGACACCCCTAGTGTTTTCTGCACCACCACCTCAGGCTCCGGAGGTACAACATGCGGCTACTATGGCTCCCCGCATGGATGTTCCATTTGAAATAGGCACGTTTCAACGTCTGACTACTGGGCCTATAATGACAAATGATCAGCATGAACTTTTCAGTATGTTCTTGAAATTAAAACCTCCAGCCTTCAAGGGTGCGGAATCTGAGGATGCTTACGATTTTCCGGTTGACTGTCATGAGCTACTACACAAGATGGGTATAGTAGAACGGTTTGGTGTTGAGTTCGTGAGTTATCAGTTTCAAGGGAATGCCAAAATGTGGTGGCGATCACATATTGAGTGTCAACCAACAGAGGCACCACCTATGACTTGGGCCTCATTCTCTAGCTTGGTTATGGAGAAGTATATCCCCCGAACTTTGAGGGAGAGGAAAAGGGATGAGTTCTTGAGCGTTGAGCAAGGCAGGATGTCGGTCAATGCATGTGAGGCTATGTTCCGTGCACTATCCAGATATGCCACACCACTTTGTTTCAGTCCACAAGAGAGGATTCGCCGGTTTGTGAAGGGGTTGAGATCAGAGTTATGGATTTCGGCCTTACAGGTAGCGGCTACAGCAAAATCCTTCCAAGAAGTGGTAGACTTCGTGATAGAGGTGGAAGGAGTGAAGCCCGATGACTTCACCTGGACATCGACATCAAAAAGGTTTCGAAAGGGAGGTGAGTTTAATGGTTCTTACTCTAGAGGAAAAGGTTACGGAGGTTACGCAGTTCGAACCATTCAGTCGTCACTACAGACTGTAGTTGGGGGTCCACCTCCGACCGGTCAACACTTCTCTGAAAGACCTATGCATGAACCCAGAGAGTGCTATGGATGTGGGGAGATTTGACATATTAAGAGATATTGTCAAAAACAGAGTTACAGACATTCAAATGTTAGAGGTAGAGGTGGTCATGGAAGAGGCCGTTATTCTGGAGGACGTGGTGGTCGAGGAAATGGTGGTCACCAAAACGGCCGAGGTGATGGGCAAACTGGAGCCACTACATCACAACATGGTAGGGGCAATGGACAGACAATCAATACGGCCCATTGTTACGCTTTCCCTGGGCGGTCTGTAGCAGAGGCATCTGATGCTGTCATCACAGGTAATCTTCTGGTTTGGGTGCAGTACTAATGCAAGAGAAGAGTATGATTGCTTATGCTTCAAGGCAATTAAAGGTGCATGAACGTAACTATCCAACTCATGATTTGGATTTGGCTACGGTAGTGTTTGCATTAAAACAATGGAGACACTATTTATATGGGGTTAAGTGTGAGGTCTACACGGATCATCGTAGCCTTCAGTATGTCTTTACTCAGAATGATTTGAACTTGAGATAGAGGAGATGGATGGAACTACTGAAGGACTACGACATCACTATTTTGTATCATCTGGGGAAGGCGAATGTTGTAGCGGATGCTTTAAGTAGAAAGGCGGGAAGCATGGGAAGTCTAGCTCACTTGCAAGCTTCTAGACGCCCACTGGCTAGAGAGGTTCAAACTCTAGCTAATGACTTGATGAGATTAGAAGTAAATGAGAAGGGAGGGTTGTTGGCTTTTGTGGAGGCATGATCTTCCTTTCTTGAAAAGATTAAGGGAAGACAGTCTGATGATGAGAAACTGCGCAGAATTCAAGATAAGGTATTGCGAGGAGAGGCTAAGGAAGCACAAATTGATGAGGAAGGTGTTTTGAGGATAAAGGGAAGGGTATGTGTACCCCGCGTTGATGGTTTGATCAACACTATTCTAATAGAGGCTCATAGTTCAAGGTATTCTATACATCCGGGCGCAACCAAGATGTATCGTGTCCTAAAGCAACACTTTTGGTGGAGTAGAATGAAGCGTGATATTGTTGACATTATTGCCAAGTGTCCAAGCTGTGAACAAGTAAAGTATGAACACCAGAGGCCCGGAGGAACACTTCAGAGAATGCCCATTCCTGAATGGAAGTGGGAGAGAATTGCAATGGACTTTGTGGTTGGTCTTCCCAAGACATTGGGAAAGTTTGATTCTATTTGGGTAATTGTTGATAGGTTAACTAAGTCTGCTCACTTCATTCCGGTCAAGGTGACTTACAATGCAGAGAAGTTAGCCAAACTTTACATCTCGGAAGTGGTGCGATTGCATGGGGTTCCACTAGCCATCATATCGGATAGAGGTACGCAGTTTACTTCTATGTTTTGGAAAACATTGCATGCGGAATTGGGTACTATGTTGGACCTTAGTACTGCGTTCCATCCTCAGACCGATGGTCAGTCCGAGAGAACGATTCAAGTGTTGGAAGATATGCTTCGTGCATTTGTGATAGAGTTTGGTGGCCATTGGGATAGCTTCCTACCCTTAGCGGAGTTTTCATACAATAATAGCTATCACTCAAGCATTGATATGGCTCCATTTGAAGCATTGTATGGTAGGAGATGTAGGTCTCCCATTGGTTGGTTTGATGCGTTCGAGGTTAGACCTTGGGGTACTGATCTCTTGAGGGATTCGATGGAAAAAGTGAAGTCTATTCAAGAAAAGCTTCTAGCGGCGCAAAGTAGACAAAAAGAATATGCAGATCGAAGGTTAGAGACTTAGAGTTCATGGAGGGTGAACAAGTCTTGTTGAAAGTTTCACCAATGAAAGGGGTGATGCGGTTTGGAAAAAGGGGTAAACTAAGTCCAAGGTACATTGGACCATTTGAAGTACTTAAGAGAGTAGGGGAGATGGCTTATAAGTTAGCCTTGCCTCCAGGGCTGTCCGGAGTTCATCCGGTATTCCATGTGTCGATGTTGAAAAGATACCATGGGGATGGAAACTACATTATCCGTTGGGATTCAGTCTGGCTTGATGAGAACTTGTCTTATGAGGAGGAGCCTGTTGCTATTCTAGATAGAGAAGTTCGCAAGTTGAGGTCAAGAGAGAATGCATCCATCAAGGTTCAATGGAAGAATCGACCGGTTGAAGAAGCCACTTGGGAGAAGGAGGCAGATATGCAAGAAAGATACCCACATCTGTTTACAGATTCAGGTACTCCTTTTCTCCCTTGTTTTCCTTCTTGTGATCGTTCGGGGACGAACGATGGGTAAATTGGTATCTATTGTAACGACCTATTTAGTCGTTTTGAGCAACAGACTTCAATTCTGGAAAAACTGGCAGAAGCGACGGACCCCACGACGGACCATCGCAGGGTCTCATTTCAAAACACTTAGAAAAACAGAAAATTGGGTACTAAAATCGACTCTCTGAACTTCGTAACGGAATGGCAGGACGGACCGTCACAGGTTTGACGGACCGTCACAGATTCTTCAGAGAAATTGAGTCTCTGAACTCTGTGACGGGCAGCAGGACGGACCGTCGCAGGCGCGACGGGCCGTCACAGCTTGCGTAATCCCAGTTGGAGTCGGATTTCTGGTGAAGTTTTAAAGGGGCATTTTGGACTATTCCTGCTATAATTATATATTTCGTAGGTTTATATTAATAACTCAAATTCTTGGAGGTTAATAGAGGTAACCTTAAGATCATTAGTGGGGTATTATTGCCATCTTTTATTCTTAATTATATACTAATTTGGGTAAAAGAAAGAGGGTTTGAATAAGAAAACAGAAAGAACAAGAAGGGAGAGAGAGAAACGATCGAGAGAAGAGGAAAGCACCAAGCTTTGAGGATTAACTTGCTTGATTTAAATTCTTCGGTGGAGGTAGGTTTTGGTTTTCATGCTATTCGTAGTAAACTCTTAATAGCGAATGATATGTGTTAGTAGTATTGTAAACCTTCTATATGCTTAATTGTATGCTTGCATGAATGATGTGATTATGTAATTGTGAATAAATAAGCATGATGAAGCTATTGAATCCCAAATCTTGAAAAGAAACCCTAATCTACTTTTTTAATGATGATGCCTTGGTATAAAAGAAGGCTTGATGAACGAAAGTGGTGAGATTAGGGGATCGGGTGCCACATTCCGGTACCAGGATAGAATATAAATCGGGTGTCACGTTCCGACACCAGGATAGAATATGGATCGGGTGCCACGTTCCGGTACTAGGATAGAATATGGATCGGGTGTCATGTTCCGACACCAGGATAGAATATGGATCGGGTGCCACGTTCCGGTACCAGGATAGAATATGGATCGGGTGTCACGTTCCGACACCAGGATAGAATATGGATCGGGTGCCACGTTCCGGTACCAGGATAGTATATGAGGATCGGAGTGTCACGTTCCGACACCAGGAAGAATATGGATCGGGTGCCACGTTCCGGTACCAGGATAGATTGAGGATCGGAGTGTCACGTTCCGACACCAGGATAGTAAATTGAGGAGCAGAGTGTCACGTACCGACACGAGGGGAATAAAGATAATGAATCTTGAAATATGTTAATATATCCAATCTAATGAACTAAGTTCTCAATGAGTATGATGAGGAGGTGTGAGTCCTCATTGATGTGCTTGGTGTTGTAACCAAGGGTTATGGTAACTGTAAATGCTGCATGCTAAGGATATTAGTTGATTTTATGATATTGCTTAATACATACGGTTTTCTATTTTGAGTTGGCCGATGATATCTACTCAGTACCCGTGTTTTGTACTGACCCCTACTTTTATTGTTTTCCTCTTGTTTATTTGTGGAGTGCAATAAACGTGCCGTCATATTCGTCTCAACAGTAACTCAAGCCAGTCTTACTACATCGGAAATTCAGGGTGAGCTAATGCTTCTAGCTTAGACTGGATCTTCTTCTTCAAGTCTTGATGCCATGAACTTCCGGCATGGACTAGCTTCTTATGTATTTTTAGCTTCTTAGAATACTCTTAGTTTAGTAATTTAATTATAGATGTTCTTGTGATGATGACTTCCAGATTTTGGGGATAATAATAGTTATTGATTTTATTGATGAGTTTAAGTCTTCCGCATTACTTTATGTTGATATTACATTGAAATGTTAAGGTTTAGATGGGTTGCTTCGCTCACATAGGAGGGTAAGTGTGGGTGCCAGTCGTGGCCCGGATTTGGGTCGTGACAGCAACTGCCCCAATGCATAAAGATCAAAATACTAAAGGGGTAGGTGAAGCAAACCTGTGGCGCAAAACGTCGTCGATTAGCAAGATGGTGGGTCCGGTTCCCCAGAACCCATGTCCTCTGCAATTCGAACACTCTCAGGGGTGTCCTCAGCAACAGCCACACCATCAATAGTGCCTCTTGCTATATCCACAGTGCGGGAGCTAGACGTCCCAGCCGCTAACTCATATGCTCTCATTCGGTGCGCCTCCTCTTCAGCAAGGGAGGCTCTCCTTGCAGCCTCTATATCTCGGCGCTCCTTCTTCCGTGCTTGCGCCTCGTCCTCTGCTCGACCCCTACGACTTTTGGCACTCTCTTGAGGGGGAGGTGGTGGAATGTCAGAAGTAGCAAAAAGGACCACCAAAACGATGTCCTCAGTAGGTGTGATAGAAGGGGCCTCAGACTCCGGCACCCTAACCTCTAAGATCGTGTCTATGTCTGCACGAAGACTGTCGAATGCAGCCTGAAGAGTCGATACATCCACCGGAGGGGCTGGTCGGGCTAGTACACGCAACTCAAAGACGTCCTAGCGCTGGTTAACCTCAGTGATCTTCCGCTCTGTAAACTGCATAATTTTCCTCTCTAGACGCTCTTCGAACTCAGTAATCGACTTCAGTATCCACGGATGGATATGATGCAGAAGAGTGGCCATTAGTGCCTCTAGTTTTTGGACCATTGCAAGCGGGACCAGTGACGGTAGAGGGACTGTGCGGGAGGAGCTCGGGGTTGTGCTACTACCTGGGATAGACTTGGCCGGGGTAGTGTAAGTTGACGCCTGTGTAGCTGTGCGGGCCTGGGCTACCATATCAGCAAGATCATCAGCAAAAGGGGGCAGCTCTGGACGGGGCCCTCTGCGTGGAGCCAACTCCTTGGCCTCGCCTCTGTTGAGGCCGATGTCAATGGTGCCCTGCGGGGTCTTAAGCTGATCTACGTGCCATACGGGCACACCTGCGGACCTGCAAAGGGCAAAGGTCATGCATGGGAAAGGGTAGGTAGCAGTGACATTGAACGCCCTCTCGTGCATGATTGCCTGGAGAAGCCATGTGAAGTCCACCTTGAATCAGGCTATCATCGCCGCCGTCAACACTGCTCGATCCCAGGTAACGATGTTATCAGCAGTTGTGGGGGAAAGGCAGTGACGGATAAGTTGCCACAAGAACTTTTCTATGAACGTGAGGTTGTCCTTCTTGATGGACCCCTTCGGCTCAGTCACCCAATCGGCATCCTCTCCATCTTTTGACAGGTGCAGGGCAATCTACCTGTTGGTGGTCTCTCTCAGTGATGGCTCGCGCAAGAACTGGCAATCCTTAACTAACTGCCAGCGGTAGTCAAACCCGGCAACGAGGGGGTCCGAGTAGCATCAACACTCTCGCCGTATAGAAACAGGCGGATGGCTGGCAAGGAAATGTCAACCTGTACACCCCGGACTCAAACCTTCTCCAGTGGAGCCTGTTTAGCAAGGGCAGCCCGCTTATCGATCTGTGATCGGAGGGTTGCTACGTAGGATGCGTAGAACTCTCGAACTATTTCTTCGCTGTATCGTCCCAACGGACGTGCTGTCCACTCCAACCGATGTCTGGTGAAGAGGTTGTGGATCTACAACATCATCGGCAGACTCCATGTAAGTACCCGCCGCTCCAAAGTGAGTGTTCAAGTCATCACTCCTTTATTAGTCAGGAACTTGGCGTCGGAGTAGACTTGAAACTGCCCGTCGACACACCGCCAGTTGGGTTGGTCAATGGCTAGAGTGGGGACTTCAGCTGGTGAGCCGGATGTAGAGTTTGAACTGTCAGCCTCGTTAGACGAGGCCGACGCTGCAGCAGTGGCGGGTGCAGGAACCTCAGCAGAGCCAGAGGCTTCCTCGGACCATGATACTTCTAAGGAGCCAGACGCTCCTTTCTCATTTGTGGCTGATTCAGAGGGTGTGTCGGTCATTGTGCGCTCTTCATACGACTAGGAGGCAGTGACTACGCCGGACACCACCTTTTTGGGTGTGGCTTTGGGAGTAGGTGCAGCACGGAAAGGTGTGGAAGTGCCTGGGGGCACATACTCAGGGTCCTGCTCATCATCAGAGCCGATAATCATGCGTGCAGATTGGGCGAAAGACTTTGATCACCCGGGTGCGTAGATGATTCGGTCTTGCTTGGGTGCCATAGTAGATAGTACCTGAAAAGGATCAATATTAGAACTAGTAGTGGCAAACAAGACAAGCGAAACCATACGAAATAAAACATTGAAAATAGTATGTTATTGCTGTAGAAATAGTGACTCACAACGGGCCTGGTGATGGCTCGTCGTGACTATGACGGATCATAGTGAGGTACATCGTGTTTTACTTAGACTATGTATATATAGAGAACCCTGAAGGAGAGTCTCTGACTAGCATGACGGTATGTGTAGAACCTACCGTCACAGGTACGACGGTCCATCGTAGATGTCCGTCATAGGACACTTGAGAAAAAAATTGAGACCCTTAGGGGAGGGGTCTCTGACCGTCATGACGGTCATGCAGAACGGACTGTTGTGAGTACGACGGTCCATCACATGTGTCCATTAAAGGACACTTGAAAAAAAATGAGAGACCCTTAGAAACAGGGTCTCTAACAACCAAAACGGTTGTGCGAGATGGAACGTTGTGAAGACAACGGTCCATCACATGTGTCCTTTGGGGAACACTTGGGAAAAAATTAGAGACCCTTAGAAACAGGGTCTCTAACTAGCATGACGGTTGTGCAGGTCGTACCATCATGAGTACGATGATACGTCACATGTGTCTGTTGGGACAGGGGTGCTAGGAATTTTGCAACGGAGCCTACGATGGTCCGCCATCGAGCTCTCATTCCTTATAACAGTGAAGGAATTGAGGGCACCCTAAGCATCCCTGATGAACCCACATCAACCTTGTAGTGTTTTGGACCTACATGTGTCTAACCCAACTACCTAGAAATCTAGCAATACAAAAGCACCTATGTCTAGGGTGGTAAACATGGCAATTTCGAAAAGTTGTAACCTAGGTTAGACCAAATCGTCTAAAGGAAACAACATACTAAGAGCAACTAAGCATAATACTAACTAGTAAACAAAAAGGAAAGATAAATGAGTATAAATTTAGAGACACATACCTTAGAAATGGAGAAAAACAAATGCACAAGTACTCGGTGGCAAGATAGACACTCACAGCAGCAGTTTCCACTAGTAGATAACACTTTAGGGAATCGGAGAATTGTGAGAGGGCAATGATCGGTGGTTGATAGAGGAATAGATTGTGTAGGTTGAGAAGGAAAGAGAAATGGGAAATAATGAAGTAATGGGGGTGAAATAAGGGGTTGGGGAGTTTATACGGTCTGATTTTGAAAAAGGGTCCAGCCACATCAGTTCGGGTATACCTCATTAATCACGCGATGGTTCCCCGACGATGGTCCATCGCAGTTGTGACGACCTGTCGTTGGTTCCATCGTGTGTTCCCTAGTTTAAAAATAACAGAAAAACATACCTGACAACGGATGCATACGACGGTCCGTTGTAGGCGCAACGGTCTGTCGATGTGTCCGTCAGTGACTGTTGCAGAGTAATTTTCTGCAGAATTTCCTGGTGATGTGCCTGCAAATTTAAAAACCCATTAGTAGAAAAATGCTACCATTACTAAAAAGACGATAAGTATTGGGTTGTCTCAACAAGCGCCTGATTTAATGTCGCGGCACTACAGGGGACCATTGATTACTTAGACTTCATCAAGATGGTATGCCTCTATCACTTCATTCCCCGATGTTTTATGCTTACAATAGAGTTTTATTCTATATCTATTCCTCTGAAACCGCATTCCCTCCTTGGCTTTTAACACAACTGCTCCATGAGGGAATACTTGGGTAATCAGGTAAGGGCCAGTGCATTTGGACTTGAGCTTGCCCGCAAGACAAGGCACCACAGAACTTTCTACAAGCACCAAATCCCCAACCATAAACTCTTGTTTTACATTTTTCTGTTCAGTCTCCTCCTTCATGTTTTCTTTGTGGGACAAACGAAATGTCATTTGTCCCTTTTCCATATCAACTAATGCTCTACCTGTAGCAAGGAATGGCCTCCCAAGAATAATAGGCACTTCAAAATCGACCTCCCAATCAAGAATATAAAAATCAGCCGGAAAGATGAATGACTCCACTTTTACTAGCACATCATGGAGTATCCCTATGGGCCGTTTCACTATCCGATCAGCCATCAGTAGATGCATCGCAGTGGGTTTTGGATCCCCCTAACCCAATTTCTTGTAAATCGAGAGGGGCATGAGATTTATGCTTGCCCCCAAATCACATAATGCTTTCGCAAAATGTAATGACCCAATTGTACAAGGAATAGTGAACGCACCCGGATCTTATTTCTTTTGTACGAGGGATCTTGTAGCAATAGCACTACAATGCTGCTGTCTATCATCATCCTCAAAAGTGACTGATCTTTTCTTGGTTAACAGATCTTTCTTAAATTTGGCATAACCGGGAATTTGCTCTAGACCTTATACCAAAGGGACACTGATAGAAAGCCGCTTCAACATTGTAATGAAACGCCGGTATTTACCATCCTCGGTCTTTTTCACTAATCTTTGAGGGAAGGGTGGTTGTTGCCTAGGTATGGGAATTACCTTTGTAGGTACTTTTGCATTTTTTCCATTAGTTCGCTCTGCTTCACCACTACCCTTTACCACATTGTCATAATCCTTTCTCCCATTTTCCCCAGTAGATGGCATAGGTGGGTCAATGGTTTGACTACCACCCCGAGTAGTGATTTCCATACAGTGCGCATCATTCTTTGGATTTTGGACAGTATTGCTAGGAAGAGTGCCCGGTTGCCGTGTCTTCACTGTCGCAGATAATTGGGCAACTTTCAATTCGATCTGTTTAATCGAAATTGCATATGTATCGATTTTTTGCCCAATACTAGCTAAATCACACCTCAACTCTTTAATGTGTTCATCACTAGTGTCGAACCTCCTCATCATTTTATGCAACATATCCTCAACTCGCGCCATACTATCTCCACCATCCCTAGGAGTAACTTCACGATTTTGAGGAGGAACATAGGGCCCATTCCTGTCGTTTCTATTAGCATAGTTACCCCTATTAATGTTGTTGTCGCGGTTGTAGTTTCCATCTTGGACATAATGACCCTCACGGTTGTAGATACCATAGTTGCGACCTTGGTTCCCTTGACCTTGGTGCCAAATATCCTTATTTGAGCCTTGGGCGCTTGGTCTGAAACCCCCCGTCTGCTCATTTACTACAAAAGTGTCCTCCGCATAATAGCACTCATCATTAGGAGGTTGTGGTTTAGCCAAGTACTTGATGGTATTTATCTTTACTGCACCACCTTTGACATGTTTTAGTACCAACCCAAGCTCAGTTCTCATCTGAGCCATTTCCTCCCGAATCTCATGTGTGGCTGGGTTGTGAGTGGACTGCACTGCAAAGGTGTTTCCCCTATATCAGACTTCCTAGTACTCCAAGCTTTGTTATTTCGGGAGATTTTCTCTAATTTTTCAGCAATCTCAGCATAAGGTTATTCTCCATAAGATCCACCTGCTATAGTGTTGGGTCCAACACTGCTTTGTTGTCATCATCCTGTCCCCGATAAAAGTATTCCTTCAGTGACTCAAATCTATATGGTGATTTGTAACACTTCTCAAGAATGAGGTGAATCTATCCGAAGAACTACTAACTAACTCTCCTTGTAGTGCCACAATGTTGTTCACTCTGTCTTTGAGGTTTAGTTTCTTGGAGACTGGATAGTAGCGTGCCAAGAAAACATCCCTTAATTGGTTCCAAGTGAAGATTAAGTTGTATGCAAGCTCAGTGAACCATATAGCAGCCTTTCCCATCAGTAAGAGAGGAAACACTCTGAGCCCTATTACATCTAGATCCAAATCAGGCCTCCCCACACAACTTTTACACACTGCCCTTACCTTAGCTATATGTGCATATGGATCCTTAGAAGGTACCCCTGAAAATAAACCTCTGGCAGTGAGCATTTGCATCAGGCTACTAGTTACCACAAAAGTGTGGCCTCTGGGTAGAGGGGGCAAGACAAGTGGCCCATCCGAGTCTGCTATGTTATCATACCCTCTATAGTATGCTTTGGGCCGTGGAGCGGGATTTGGTCCCCTCTGTTGATGTTCATCCGGAGCGTCAGGTAAGATCTGACCATGAACATCAACCGATGCTAGGATGTTCTGCTTCGGATCCTCATCATTTATTCCCAAGTTTCGATTTATATTGCGCAGTGTACGCTCTAACTCGTGATCATAGGGAAACAAGGTTTGTCTTCCCTTCCGTGTATTTGGCATACAAGGAGGATAGTTCTGAAAAGAAATTAAAAACAATAAAACAAAGTAAAATCAAGCAAATATTAACTAAGCTATAGTAATAGGTTCAAGTTAATCTAAAGTTATAATCCCCGGCTGCGGCACCAAAATTTGATACGCTCAAACTTACTTCTGAAATAAGAAGTAAAGCGGTCGTGTCAAGTAAATAACCCAACTAGTGAGGTTGGGATCGTTCCCATGAGGAAAATAGTTTAGACTTAACTTCAACCTGTTATTACTATTGTTTTGTCAATGATTTCCATAGAAAGTAAAAACAATAAAAGGGGGTTTCTATTTCTAAATGAGTGAAAATAAAAAACGAACTTAAAAGAGAAACTTAACATCTTTGACAGTTGGATTTTAATCAATTAATCAAAGTTACTAGGGTTTACATGTTCCCCACAGGTTCCTAAAGTGATAATTCTAACTATAACAATTCTTTCCTAGTATCTTGCATGCAAAGTGATAAGTTATGTATTTCTAAATCCTTGGTCCGGCATCCAGAAAATCTCACTCCGCACCTTGGTCCGGCTACGTGTGTTGCTATCTGAACCCATATCCGTACCTCATATTAAGCATCGTATTCGATATTTGACTAAGTTATTACCTCATACCAATCAATACTAGCCTACTATATAGTATACACTAAATCTATGTTAATAATTCTTTTTCAATTATCTACCTCCTTGGTCCGGCAAGTAGCATTAAGGCAAGTTCTAATGTTGGCCATCCGTTAAAAAGACTTCTAAACGAATGAATTATTAATACATGCAAGACACTATTCTAGAATTGTTATTTTAGTTAGGGTTTATCTCATTATTTGCATATGGTTCCCACAACCCTAGTTATGGAGTTTAGTTACTCATAGCCATAAACACAATATTCAAATATATTAAATACGAATTCATGTACTTACTTTAATGAGAAAGAGTAAAATCAAAAAGTTTGCTTGATTAATATCGAAAAATCACTTGCAAGAATCTAAAAATCCAACACTAATACACAAAGTCTAAAAATCTGATGTCTAATCTCATAGAGTCTAACCTCAAAAACGAGGTTTTTCGAACTATTTATAAAAAAACAAAAACCTAATTAAAAAAGGATTCGAATTGCTAGAAATCTGCCAAAACGCAGCTGGGTCGATGGACCTCACGACGGACCGTCATGGACTCCGTCGTCCCATACTTGTGCAATTTCTTCTGCTGCTCTCTTCATTCCCCTCGACGGCAAGTATGACGGACCGTAATAGACACAATGGTCCGTCGAGGGTCTTCGTTCTAAAACACTTCAACTCTTTGAATCTGGGTACTGGGATCACTTCTCTGAACTTCACAACAAACCTGCAGGACGTACCGTCAGAGCCACGACGGACCGTCACAAGCTTCGTAATCCCACACTTGGTCAAACTTCCCCATCTTCCTTCAACAGCTGCACTACGCTGCCACCTACGGACCGTCACAAGCACGTCAGACCGTCAAAAGCTCCGTAGGTGGTCTCTTCTGCATTTCTTCGCTCAAAATCTCCTCATTCAGCTTTGGACAGATTTCCTGCAAAACAAAGAGAAACTTACATAAAAATTAGAACAAAAAGGCTTTTGGACACACTAAACTTAAGGAAAAAGTATTAATAATACCGTGAAACCACGGTATATCACTTATCTTATCCAAAAGAACTTTAGCTTACCAATATTACAAATCAATCACAACATCCACCTTTGTAGATCACGTTTATGCAAACCTTCTTAAGCATCACATCACTCCATTCTGAGGGACGTACAATTTCTCACTAAATTTTCACTAAACTACATTAGATCAGGATTTCAAGAATCCCAAAAATGTGTATCTATCTAACTCGACATCATATCAATCAACTAAGGTATTCATCATCATAGAGAAACTCAAGGATGTTCAATGTAGGAATATTAAGGTCACGCAAAATATTACAATCTAGGCACATTATCCTCCCCGCCCCTCACTTTGGGTGAGCTTAATAAACTCTTTATCACATTATATCCTTATCATCACCCTTGTTAGAATTTTGTAACGAACCATCCGCAGGTATCATCTGAGCACTATCTTCGAATGACCATCTTAGGATCAATCATAGTAGACATCTAACTTATTTAAAGTTGATCAACATAAATTCTTTTCTTGTCCCTATGAACTAAGGGGTACATGCATCTCTCTAAGTCAATCCTTAAAGAAAAACACAATCCCCACTTATGGAATAAAACTCCTTCTTCCATTTTCCTACTGTTAGGATAGGTTCATATGGAAAGTAATCAATTAGTCATACGGGTTCTTCAACTAACTAGCATACTTCACAATTACCTTTCAAGGTAAACACACTATCTTCCCTTCTTAGGGGTAAGCCCTACACAATAACTCCTATCCAACATAAGGACAACTATTTAGCATTACTCATATAAAAAGAGAAACTTTCAAATTTTACCATACATATATATAAAAATACTCAAATACTCCTCAAGTCTACAACATAACTTTCTACTATCATTGTGCATAAACATAAAGTAACCCATCATCCCAAGAACGATTTTATCTCACTATAACAACCCTTATCATTCTAGAACTGCATCATAACACAATTTCTCAACATAATACCTTAAAACTCATAAGTCACATATAGCCATAATTTAAATAAGCATAATATCTTCCAAATAAAACTTCACATGTACTCATTTAGTCAGAAAACCATAATAAGCATCAATAACTCACTTTTGTCTCCCTCAAGAATTGCAACATTACCCCATCAAAGCAATCACATCTAGAAGTTCACCAGAAAAGGGAAATAAGATGGACATCTTAAACAAGCCTTTAGATATCTTTTATCGCATAGACATAAAATAGCGGAAAACATAAAACTTTTTCAAACCCTAACACATTATTGAAATTCATCTTATTTAAAACCTTTTTAAAAATAAAATGGAAGTTCTAAGTCTTGATGTAGCCATCTTACAACAAGACTAAAACACAATAGGGGCACGACCCTTATAATGCGTAAGTAACTACTATATTGTACATGCACTTAATGAAAATTTTTTAGATAAAGGTCCTTGAATATTTAAAGACAAACCCAAATATGGAAATAGTAATCCTAGATTTTCATTCTATGAAATGACCATAAGCCAGCACCATCTACACCTTTTGTAAAAAAAATGAAAATAATGTTCTTAGTATAAAAATGCACTAAATATGATAACCATGCAAAAACATGATTTAAAGAGGACAGTTAGTTGGAAAACATGCATCATGACATCTTAGAAAACTTCATCAACATTGACACAAAAGGCAAAATGTAGGTCACATACATCTGCATACACATTTGAGGTATATTCAATATATACCAGACATTACCTTCCTTTTTATCTTAACTCCTTTCCTTAAATAACCCTAAAGTAATACTAAATAAAATATATTAATCCAACAACATATATTCATAAATTAATAAGCACATCATAACCTTCTGCCATGGCCCACAATTACACCGTAGAAGTTAGAGTGTCCTTGTGTCGCCACACTGCAAATGAGACTTCAAGAATTCTCATTTAAGCCTCTCATATTATTCATTGAATAATATACACCCTAAAATGAGTAAAAATTTCTAACTTTCTTTTTACAGAAAGAACTCTTCTAATAATAATTACGCAAGTGGATGACTTTCAATTAAAACATTAAAACCTTTACAACATATTCTTGAACAATATAAACCTTAGAGAATACAATACTTGGGACTAATGTCATACAATACAATAAAAATAAAGACTATTACATAAGAAACATTTGGATATTGTCCTCGAATCAATGAGGACTCACCAATACTTCTTCTTCAAGCCTTAGAAACCTATCCATCCTCGATGGTACATGAAGAATTCCATTCCCCACACTTCAGTCAAAAAGGGAAAAGAAGGGGTTAGCACATTAGGTGCACTAAGTATGAAAGTCGTGCAAAAACCAGGAAAAATAGACATTCAATAAATAGCATACTTTTCATGAATTTTGATTACAACATCATACTATATTCATAAGAACGACATTTAAAAACTTAGAAACACAGAAGAAATAATATAAGCAAATAATCAAATTTTTAGGAAATTTTACAGTGAACTTACTTCACTATATAGTAAACTCAATTCATTATAACAGTGAAGTTCTTTAGCTTCACTTTGCACACCAATTAGAATATAACTCCTTCACTAAAAACTATCGTAAGACTCACTTATGTAATACAACGAGAGACCTCCAATACACCCTCTTTAAGAACACTTAAATGATCCTTAAGACCACCCATAATGAGATCAACATACATTTACAAGACATCAACCATATCAAAATGTGAGATCCTCCTACCAAAGGTGACTCTAAGGTTCACTTGAGTGAGTTGTGAAGTGACTGCCCAAACAATCCCTTACACACACACTTAACAAAACCCTTTAGAGTACCTATGATAGAGTCATTCTCACTTAATAAATCAACACGTAAGTAATATGGCATTCTCCTTCCTAAGCCTATCAAATGACTTACATAAGTAAATAAGGAAGAGAACGTCCATGATTGACCTCTTTAAAATTACCTATGTAATCCTTAATAATACCAATGTTTTGATCATGTAACCATAAAAATTCATCTTCCCCAACTAGAGTCATTCTTAAGACTTGTCTAGGTAAGATAAGAAGTGACCATTCCTATGCACCCTTTACACCTTAACAAGATAACCCTTAACTACACTAGATAATATTTATTAAATTAGCATACTTTCTTAACCTAAGTCATTAAATTCGTTGGTTCATTAAGAGACATTCATATGATAATGGACATTCAAGTAATGTTCTTGGACAATACATAGGGACTCCCCTAACACCTTCAAAGCCTATTGTGCAATGTCTAGATATCGTCCCATACCACAACCTTTAACATCATAGAAATTATCTATTTCTTGTAGGAACACCATATGATTAGAATAGGAAATAAATGACATAGACTATTATAGAAAAGCATGGAATCCTGAGTTCTAACCTACTCCGAATAGGGTGTTCTACTTGCCAATTGTAGAACTTGGACACATCCCATGTAACATATGGTTATGAAATATGAACTACTTCCCTTACCATACTCAGTTGGTGCTAGACTTTGTTCTCATTGAGTAATTCGCATTTAAGGTTCATATAAAATGGTTCCATATCAAGTTCATAATCAAATCACATTTACCCTAACAAGTAAAGGTCCACTAGGGCTACCTCACGGTGGCGACAAGAAGTTCATCATGACTTTACTAAGGACTAATTATGATGTTATTCCAGCCAATTAACCTTAAGTATATCATTCCTTTACTTTTAAGCATACCATTACAACTTACAACTTCAACATTCATAACCTCACCACTAAGTTCAACGTTTCACATCAAGACCCTCTTAACATCATTCAAGGTAACATATCACTTACAAGACTAAGAGGATTTAGCATCCTACGTAAAGGCATAACATATTCACCTTCATAAATACATCAAGCAAGGGACACAAGTCAACTAAGAAAAAACACCACATACTTCACTTCAACTCATAATACATGTCATTCTTTAAGCCACTTAGGAATAAACATTATCATCTTTAATTCATCCTAAACACTACAATGTCATCATCAATATACCATTATAGACTCATATAGTCAAGTAGGAACAACCATGCATCAACTCTAATACTACACTTATAAGCACATAGTTATAGTCTACATGATTTCCTAACATACATTACAAGAACATATATATATATATATATATATATATAACATACAGTACGAGAACATATATATATATATATATATATGCTCATAATTCACATATATCAACTATACAAATCATCACAATACTTCAAGTTTCCTACAAAGTCATGATCATCATTTTGTATAAATAAACACCGACAAGGCCACATCAATTTCAAGAAAAGAACATAACACAACCACCATAAGTGGACCATAAAAATCACAACATAATTGAGGTCTAATAAACATAAAATAAAGTAAATAGGTCAGCTTACCACCACTCCCTTCTCAATACCTCAAACTAATGCCAAATCACCCAATTCCATATCACAAGGCCCTTACCCATGGCAATAACCAACAATTCAACATAATTATAACAATATTCATGAAAATAAGTCAATTTAATACATATACATCAATCTAATGAAACCTAGATATCATTATACTATAATTAATACATCAATCAAAAGCTTATGTGAAACTACATTAGAATTGTTAAACCTTAAGTCAATAACAATTTAATAAGCTTAATATTCAATTTATATAAGCATACACAATATTAAATTGATCAAATTGGAAAATCCTATAAACCAATAAATAATAATCTATACATAAAACAAAAGCCCATAACAATCTACACATGATTTCATCAATATCAGAGCATGATCACATAATCCATATTTTAGTTAAATTGAGAGATTTGTGAAGGTCAAGGTTTTATGGATAATTTCATTGGGAAACATCCATTATAAATCAATAATATCATATATTAATGTTTGAAAACTTTCACTTAGAGTAGAAATTGGACTTTGATCTTTTTGAAATCAATGAAAATCATCTTTGAAATTTTCTCTAAGGTGATCGCAAGCCTTACATGAAGAGCTCACATAACTTATTACAAAAACCCAATGATAATTGAATAAAAAACTCCATTGAAGAACCATCTTCAAGCTCCATCTTCACCCCGAACTCTAATTGAGGTTTTTTAAGAAACTTTGGGAGGGAATATGTTTTGATTTAGGTGTTCGGGTTTAAATGAGAGTTTACTGACTAATATACTCTTAATATACCCATAAACACTCAAAACAACATTCCTCCTATTTTATAAGATTGTATGAATTTTCCCAGGAAAAAACAAGCCTTAAAGAAACGGGCAGGAAACTCATAGAACCACCAACGCCCAACAGCGACTGTCTGTCGTCTCACACACGCCCTGTCAATGGGGTTTTGTGGTTTGTTCCTGAAGACTCTCCATCTTCATAATTTCAGGCTCCATCAACACCCCAAGTCGATCAGCCTTCGTTTCATTGATTGGACATCGTTTGGGTCGTCGTTTGGCACTGCATGAAGGCTGCCATGCAACTTCAAGTCTTAAGTTGTAGGGTCCTCCTCTAGGGCCCCTTGTGGGTCCTACATGGAGCCGTACCTGGACATTTCCAATCAAAATATGTTTGTATACAATTTTAGGACCTACCACACAAATTTCATCAATAAAAAACACGTAAAAATTGACTACACATGAATAGATATAGAAGGTCATTTAAGGGCAAACCTTTTGAACTTCATGGAAGTTTGTCCTCAAAACTTGACAAAACATTACACAATGCCTATATACACAATGATAACTCTTATAATGACCATATAACATCATTAATCACCCATAAACACTTAAAACCACATATGAGGTACATAGGTGAATTAGTCATTGAACGTCTTTGTCGTCCCTTGGCGTTTGACTTCCAATTAACCTAAACACTTATACACTGCCTCAAAACCACATTATATACTACTTAAGGAGGTTATTCAATCATGACAATCATTTTAGGTTGTAGCTTCATCTAAGTCATTTTCAGGGTCTTACACTTTCACATAAGAATCAACACCTAAGACAACCCCCAAGTCACACTAGTGCAATTTTCAAGTAACATTTCCGTCATACCAGTCACACCAAGTGTTCCTTGGAAGCCACCATAGACTAGTTACATCACATTAAACAAGTCATAACATCTTCATTTAAAATAAGAAAAAAAA
Source organism: Solanum lycopersicum (assembly GCF_036512215.1). Taxonomy (NCBI): domain Eukaryota; kingdom Viridiplantae; phylum Streptophyta; class Magnoliopsida; order Solanales; family Solanaceae; genus Solanum; species Solanum lycopersicum. Next base: position 44,856,792 of record NC_090807.1, read on the forward strand.
ATCAACTTACATAATAAATGTTCACATAAGAACTCATTCGTTCAGTTAATCATATTCTCAATTTATTTAGTTTATATCATAGGTACACTCCCCTTAACCCCTTCAAAATCTTACTTGTGCAATGTACACATTGAGTCTCGTAGTTCCAGATATATTACGTGTAATTCACAAATCATATTTTCACATAAGAAAAGTAAACCTTAAAATGCATTCATACTAATCATAGTACACCTGTGCAATACATGGGCAAAGTACATAGTCCTACCTATACTATGTAAATTTCTCAACTAGTTATCACTAGTGTTCATATTATCATCTTAGTTCATTTCATAACTTTTGGGAGACATAGCCATAACCCACATAGACCATGTGACCTACATGTAATTCGGTATTCTAATCAAACACCGAAAAGAAAGGGTATTACGTGTAAAGATAGGACCTTTATACATAATAGTTATCTAGTGGATCTACTAAGCTAAGACCGATCTGGCACTAAGTCATGGAAAAAGGAGAATTCTACTAGAAAGCATGATTTCTAGATGTGGAGGTTTCCATCTTATGAGACAACATCTATGTTCGGAATAAGGACTTGCTAAATTTGAATGTTATCTTGTGGGAAGCCGGACATACTAAACATGAAGCGCCAACACTCTTATTTCATGTTCACTCGGTGCTAAGCTTAAACTCTATTTTAAACATCTTTTAGCCTTTATTTAACATTATTTCATAAGGTAGGCTTTAGGGACTTAATTCCTCATACATTATATAGCTCACAGGTCGCTAAGATGAGAATGACCTTTCATCATAGAACCTCATTATGTGAGAATGTTCTTTCAAATAATCATATCATATTCATAACATAATCTATTTTAAAATATAATTGAGTAAATATTTCAAGAGACTTACTTTCAGTAGATTATCCTAAACCTTATTTATTCATACATTCATGTGTGTTTATACATATATTACTAAACGTTTCACATACACACAATTAGAAACATATGTTCATAATTAACTAGTCATATGCTTTTCATACATAAGAAGACATACAGGTGCATATGATAATTAACCTTTCCATTAACGCCATAGACATCTCATATTCCAAAATATGCATAGAGTGTGTGTGTGTGTGTGTGCACATATTGGTTCTCATAGGAAATAATTATATACCGTGGTTTTATGGTATTTTTAATGTTTTTTCCTTACATTTAGTGTGTGTCCAAAAGCCTTTTTGTGTTGATTTTTATGTAAGTTTCTCTTTATTTGCAGGAAATCTGTCTTAAGATTAACGTGAATGTTTTTGAGAAAGAGATGAAAAAAGGTTACCACCTATGGGGCTTGTGACGGTCCGTCGAGCTTGTGACGGCCCCTAGGTGGCATCGTAGTGAAGCTGGTAAAGGAAGATGGGGAAGTCTAACCTAAGTGTGGTGATGATCAGAGAGTAGTCCCAGTAGAAAAATTCCAAGAAGTTTAAGTGTTATGGAACGGAGACCCTCGACGGACCGTCGTGTTTGAAACGGTCTGTCATACCTGTTCGTCGAGGGTAATACACAAAGTAGCAGAAGGATTTGTAAAATATAGGATGATGGAAACCATGACGGCCCATCGTGACCATGAAGGCCCAGCGTGACCACAACAGCCCGTCACGAGATCCGTCGACTCAGACGCATTATGATAGATTTTCAGCAATTAGAGTCCTTCTTTTATTAGGTTTTTGTTTTTTTATAAGTTGTTGGAATAACCTCATTTTCGGGGTTAGACTTTTTGTTAGTAGAATCTTGGATATTAAACTTTGTAATTGTAATTGGAGAATCTTTAGTCCTCGATTAATTTCAGTAATTGATACACTTTATCTGGAATTAATTGTTCGTGTGTTTGTTGATTAATCAAGTGAACTTCTGGATTTTATTCTTTCCCATTGAAGTAAGTGCATGAATTCATATATTACGTACATGAATATTTTGATTATGACTATGGGTAACTAAACTCCACAACTAGGGTTGTGGAAACCATGGGTGAATAATGAGGAAAAATCTAACTAAAATAACAATTCTAGAATAGTGTCTTGCATGTATTGATAATTCTTTCGCTTAGAAGTCTTTTTAAAAGATGGCCAAAGTTAGAACTCTCCTTAATGCTACTTATCGGACGAAGGAGGTACATAATAGGAAAGGAATTATCAACATATATTTAGTGTATACTATCTTATAGGCTAGTATTGATTGGTACGAGGTAACAACTTAGTCAAATATCGAATACAATGCTTACTATGAGGTAAAGTTAAGGGTTAGTATAGCAACACACATAGTCGGACCAAGGTGTGGAGTGAAATTTTTTAGATGTCGGACAAAGGAATTAGAAATACATAACATATTACTTTGCATACAAGAAACTAGGAAAGAATTGTTATAGTTAGAATTATAATGTTAGGAACTGGTGGGGAACACTTAAACCCTAATTACTTTTATTAATTGATTAAACTCCAACATTTGAATATGTTAGTTTTTTATTTTGATTAAGTTAGTTATTTTCACTCATTTAGAAATAAATTCTCTCCTTTATTGTCTTTGTTTTTTAAGGAAATAATTAACTAAATAATAGTAATAATACATTAAAGTCAAGTCTGAACTATTTTCCTCATTTGAACGATCCCAACATCATTAGTTGGGTTCTTTACTTGACAAGGCCTCTTTATTTCTTATTCAAGAAGTATGTTTGAGCGTATCAAATTTTGGCACCGCTGCCGGGGATAATATCTTTTAGATTAACTTAAACTTATTACTAAAGTTTAGTCAATATTTTCTTGATTTTGCTTTTTTATTGTTTTTGATTCTGGCACAACTATCTTCCTTGTATGCCAAATACACAGAGAGGAAGAGAACCCTTGTTTCCCTATGATCACAAATTAGAGAGTACACTACGCAATATGAATCAAAACTTGGGTATTAATGATGATGATCCAAACAAGAACATCCTAGCTTTGGTTAATGTTCATGGTCAGTTATTACTTGATGATCCGGGTGAATATCAACAAAGGTACAGAATCCCACTCCACGCCCTTTGGAATACTATAGAGGCTACGATAACATAGAAGACTCTGATGGGCCACTTGTCTTTCCCCCCTACGACTAGGCCACACCTTTGTGGTAACTAGTAGTCTGATGCAAATGCTCATTGCCAGAGGTTTGTTTTCAGGGCTAATTTTTGAGGATCAAAATGCCCATATAGCTAAGGTAAGGGAAGTGTGTAAAAGGTGTGTCGGGAGGCTTAATTTGGATTTGGATGTAATAGGTCTAAGAGTCCTTTCCTCTCTCACTGATGGGAGAGACTGCTATTTGGTTCACTGAGCTCATTTATAATTCGATTTTAACTTGGACCGAACTAAGGGACGTTTTCTTAGCACGCTAATACTCGGTCTAAAAAACTATACCACAAAGATAGAGTGAACAACTTTGTGGCACTACCAGGAGAGTCAGTTAGTAGTTCCTGTGATAAATTCACCTTATTTTTGAGAAGCGTCCCCAATCACCGCATAGATTATGTGTCACTAAAGAAATACTTCTATCGGAGGTAAGATGATGATAATAAAGCAGGGTTGGATACTATAGCGTGTGGTTCTTATGGGGAGTGTCCTTATGATGAGATTTCCAAAAAGTTAGAGAAAATATCCCGGAACAATAAAGCTTGGAGTACTAGGAAGTCAGATACTGGGAGAAATACCTTCGCAGTGCAATCCATTCTCAACCCAGCCACAGATGAGATTCGTGAAGAGATGGCTCAGATGAGAACTGAGCCTGGGTTTGAATTAAAACATATTACTTGGAATGCATAAATGATAAATGGAGTTAAAAACTTGTCTAAACCACCACCACCAAATGATAAATGCTATTATAAGGAGAATTCCTATGTGGTAAATGAACAGATAGGGGGTTTCCGACCGAGTGCCCAAGTCTCAAATTAGGAGAATTGACGCCAAGGTGAAGGAAACCAAGGTCGGATCTATGGTAACCATAACCGTGGGGGTCATTATGTCAAAGATGGAAACTACAACCGTGACAACAACTTCAACAAGGGTAACTATTGTTGCAGAAATGACAAGAATGGGCCCTATGTCCCTCCTAAACATCGTGAAGTTACTCCTAGGGATGGTGGAGATAGTATGGCGCGAGTCGAAGATATGTTGCACAAAATGAAGAGGAGGTTCAATGCTAGTTATGAGTACATTAAAGAGTTAAGGAGTGATTTAGTGGGTATTGAGTAGAAAGTTGATAAACATGCAATATCGATTAAGCACATTGAGTTGCAAACGGCCCAATTATCTGTGACTGTGAACACACGGCAACCGGGCACTCTTCCTAGCAGCACTGTCCAAAATCGAAAAAATGAGGGACACTGTATGGTAATAACTACTCGAGGTGGTAAGCAGACCATTGACCCACATATGCCTTCTAAGGAAGAAAAGGTGATAAAATATAATGATAAGGTTGTAGAGGGTAGTGGTGAAGTAGAATATAACACTGGAAAAGATGATGAAGTGCCTACAAAGGTAATTCCCATGCCTAGACCACCATTACCTCTTTCCTAAAAACATAGTGAAAAACACCGAGGTTGGTAAATATCTGCAATTTATAGCAATGTTGAAGCAGATTTCTATCAATATACCTTTGGTAGACGCTCTAGAACAAATGAACGGTTATGCCAAGTTTATGAAAGATCTCGTTACAAAGAAAAGATTGGTAATTTTTGAGAATGATGATAGAATGTAGCATCGTAGATTTATTGCTACATGATCTCTCGTACATAAGAAAGAAGATCCGGGTGCGTTAACTATTACTTGAATATTCTAGGTCATTACATTTTGCAAAAGCATTTTATGATCTTGGGGCAATCATAAATCTCATTTCCCTCTCAATTTACAAGAAGTTTGGTTTGGGTGACCCAAAGCTTACTGCGTTGCAACTACTGATGGCCGATCGAACCGTTAAAAGACCTATAGGGATACTCAAACATGTGCTAGTAAAAGTGGAGTCGATCATATTTTCGACAGATTTTGTTATTCTTGATTGTGAAGTCAATTTTGAAGTTCCTATTATTCTTGGGACACAATTCCTTGTTACGAGTAAAGCCTTAGTTGATATGGAAAAGGGGCAGATGAAATTTCGGTTGAACAATGAAGAAGAAACCTTCAACATTTGTAGGTCCAAGAGGAAGAGTGGTGATATCCAATCGGTATCTGCTATATCCTACAAAGAAAAGATGAAGAAGAACCACGACCTAAAAAGTGAAAAACGAGAGTTTATGGTGGGGATTTTGTGCTTTTATATAATTCTAGGTAGCGTTGGTTTCCGGGCAAGCTCAAGTCTAAATGAACTGGACCTTATTTGATTACCCAAATATTCCCTCATGGAGCATTTGAGTTAGAAACCAAGGAGGGTGTGTGCTTGAAGGTAAATGGACAACGAATAAAACTCTATATTGGGCATGCTGAATTAGAGAATGAGGTTATCGAGGTATACCATCTTGATGAACGCTGAGTAATCAAGTGTCCTCAGTCGTGCCACAAGATTAAATTAGGCGCTGGTTGTGAGGCAACCCAATAGTTATAGTTTTTCTTTCTATTGATGGTTTAATTTTCTACTAATGGGTTTTAAATTTGTTGGCACATCACAAGGAAATTATGCAGAAAATCACACTGCAACAGTCACTGACGGATACATCGACGAACCGTCACGCTTGCGATGGACTGTCGCATGAATCCGTCAATCCAGGTATGTCTTTCATTTATTTATAAAACTATGGCACACGTGAAAGAACTAATGACGGACCGTTGCATCTGCAACAGACCGTCATCAGGGATTCATTGCATCATTAATGAACGTACCAGACCTGACCCGGTTGGGGGTAATTTAAAAAATTGGTAACATTTAAAAAACCCACCTGTTCATTTCACCCATTTCCTTCCCTCTTTATCCCATTTCCCTCCCTTTTGAACTTCACACTTCCTACCTCTCTTCTCTATCAGCTGATACTTCCCCACATTCCACAATTCCAGATATCTCATTTCTACTGGTCAGAGTCATCTTCTGTAGTTCTTTTCTTGATCACCAACTACAATCCTTGCATGTTTTCTCCACTCCTCAGGTATGAGTATCTGATCTCTACCCATTTATATTGCATTTTTTTGATTCATATTAGCCTATTTCTTTTTGGTGGGTCTTCATTCTTTGATACAATGTTTTCTAACCTAGGTTGATAATCCTCAAATTGCATTATTAAAACTCTAGAAATAGGTGCTTTAGCATAGCTAGTTTTGTAGGTATTTGGGTAAGAAACATGTAGGTTGACACTAAGAGTTCCATTTCAGCCATAGGGAATAATGTGGCATCCTCAGTTCTACCACTGAATGAAAGAATGAAACCCTGATGACGCACCGTCGTACCCACGAAGGACCGTCATAGGGTCTGTTCCAACACCCCATCGTTTATTTTCTCTATGTGTCCACCAACAGATACATGCGATGGACCATCGTTCTCACGACGGTCTGTCCTGCACAACCGTTCTGGTTTTTAGAGACCCTTTTCTTAAGGGTCTTCAACTTTTTCTAAGTATCCTCTTACAGATATCTAAGATCGATCGTCATACCCTCGACGGTCCATACTTCAAAACTGTCATGACTGTCAGAGACCCATCTCCAGAGGGTGTCCATAGTTTTTCTAAGTGTCCTCTGACGGACATCTACGATGGACCGTTGTCGCCAAGACGGTCTGTAGTCAACTCCTGGGGCATCTAGCTCCAGAGATTTGGCAATAGCGAGAGGCACTGCTAATAGTTTTGTTGCTGATGAGGACACTACTGAGGGTGTCCAGACTACAGAGGTAGTGGGTTCCGGTGAACCGAACCCACAAACATGCTGATCGTCGGCGCTTTGCGCCCTAGGTTTTCTTCACCTACCACTCTCGTATTCCAATTTTTTTATGAATTGGAGACAATTGCATGTCTTTTTTTTGGGGGTGGGTAAATGGAAAGTGAGTAGGGTGAAGTCTGAGTAGCCCAATTAACTATCCTCTTTAGGGGTTTTCTTTCTTGTGTTCTTTTTTCCCAAGAGACTGATTATTTTTATTGTTGAACCAACATGTCTATATCTTGTGTACATAGTTTAATCTAAAGCATGATGGCTAAAATTATATCCCGATGAAACGAAAATGATGCATGACTAGGCATAACAATTGACAAATGTGTGACTCTAAGCATTACATAGAGATACACCACTTCATGACCCTAAGTCTAAAATTCGAACTAGGTGTCTCATAATTTGGTAGAGTAATGAGATGTCAAGTCAGTGTGAGTAAGATTTGTATAGTCCAGTATTTGTACTGAGCTAGAACTTGCCTAGTTAGTCCTTCTAAAAGTACATTGTAATAGACAATTAGGAAACGATCATAGACACTTGTTCAATATAGACGACTTCTAGCCTAAAAAAACAAAAAAATGAATGAAATTAATCCCTCTTTGATCCAAATTATTTGAGCTTAAAATAGACATTTCTTTTTCACCCCAACTAATCTTTTCTAGGAATAATGTATTGGCCCTAGTCCCTCCTTGGACATGTGCACCTCAGCTTATGCAAAGAGCATAAGTTGAGGGTGGCTAATGCAGTAAACAATCTTTTCGTGGCCCTGAACTAACTTTGGGTATTGTGTACTTTGACTCATACAAAACCCATGAGTTGAGGGTGGCTCTTATGAGGGATACTCTTGAAAGTGGGGTTGAAAGAACAAAGAATGAAAAAGAGGAACCAGTTGAAAGAAAAGTGAAATAAAAAAATACAATAAGTACAACAAATAAAAGAAGAGAGTCACTTTAACAAATGAATAAAGAAGGGAAAATAGCAAGGTGAAAGCATATGAGAAATTGGGGTGAAATAAAAAAATAAAAAGTGGTATGTTTAGACAATATGTCAAGGAGGACAAAAAGTCACTTTGGATATGTCAAGGAGGGCAAAAAGTCACTAAAGTATACCTATATATACCCTACCTGACCCAGAGCCTATGTTTCAAGCTAAAAAAGTCCTATCGTGATCCTAAGAGTTGTATGACGAACATAAAGCAGTGAAAATAAGGGCAAGCTTATAGCAATATGATGAATGAGTTATGAATTTGTTTAACGAGTAAGTGTTGAAAAGTAATCCTTCTACTCAAACTGAAATCATTGTGTGAAAAAATGGGGATGTTGTTTTGAAGTGAGGACAATAGTTGCAATACTGGGAATATTAGCACCTCGGTGGTAAAATTGAAGAGGATAGGTGTAGTGTGTGGTGAGTCTGTGTCATGGTCTGATTTCACATAATTCAAGCCTTATAGTGATAACATGCATAAATATGATGAGACTGATCGGGATTGATAGCCAAATGATTGTGAAAGCTAAAACATGGATACTATTGTACAAAGATTTTGTAGTGAGTCATAGTGTGTTGCTTGAGGACAAACAACAAATTTAAGTTGAGGATGGTTATATACCGTGGTTTCACGATATTTTTAATGCTTTTTCCTTAAGGTTAGTGTGTTTGCAAATACCTTTCTGTATTGATTTTTATATAAGTGTCTCTTTATTTGCAGAAAAATCCGTCTAAAGATGAACGCGAAAGTTTTTGAGCAAGAAATGCAGAAAAATTAGCACCTACGGGGCCTGTGACGTCCCGTAGGTGGCATCGTAGTGAAGGTGCTGAAGGAAGATGGGGAAGTCTTACCTAAGTGCGGGATGACAAAGTTCATAGCAGACCATAATAGCCATAACGGTCCGTCCTGCTGGTTCCTTGTGATGATCAGAGAGTAGTCGCAGTACCAAAATTCCATGAAGTTTAAGTGTTATGGAACGGAGACCCTCAACAAATTGTCGTGCTTGGAACGGTCCGTCATACCTGTTCATCGAGGGTAATTAAGAAAGCAGCAGAAGGACTTGTAAAGTATATGATGATCAAGTCTATGACGGCCCGTCGTGACCACAATGGTCTGTCACGAGGTCCGTCGACTCAGACACGTTTTGACAGATTTTCAGCAACTAGAGTCCTTTTTTTATTAGGTTTTTGTGATTAATAAAGAGTTGGAAAACCTCATTTTTGGGGTTAGACTTTTTGTTAGTAGACTCTTGGATATTAGACTTTGTAATTGTTATAATTTTTGAGAATCTTTAGTCCTCGATTAATTTCAATAATTGATACACTTTTTATGAAATTGATTGTTGGTGTGTTTGTTGATTAATCAGGTGAACTTCTAGATTTTATTCTTTCTCATTGAAATAAGTGCATGAATTCTTATATTACATAAATGAATATTTTGATTATGACTATGGATAACTAAACTCCATAACTAGGGTTGTACGAACCATGGGTGAATAATGAGGTAAAATCTAACTAAAATAACAATTCTAGAATAGTGTCTTGCATGTATTGACAATTCTTTCGCATAGAAGTCTTTTTAACAGATGGCCAACGTTAGAGCTCAGCTTATTGCTACTTTTCGGACCAAGGAGGTAGATAATAGGAAAAGAATTATCAACATAGATTTAGTGTATACTATCTGATAGACTAGTATTGATTGGTACGAGGTAATAACGTAGTCAAATATCGAGTATAGTTCTTTATATGAGGTAAAGGTAAGGTTAGTATAACAACACACGTAGCCGGACCAAGATGTAGAGTGAAATTTTTTAGATGCCGGACCAAGGATGTAGAAATACATAACTTATCAGTTTGCATGTAAAATACTAGGAATGAATTGTTATAGTTAGAATTATCAAGTTAGGAACCTGTGTGGAACACTTATACCCTAGTTACTTTTATTATTTGATTAAACTCCAAAATTTGAATCTGTTAGTTGTTTACTATATTTAGTTAGTTATTTTCATTCATTAAGAAATAAAATCCCATCTTTTATTGTCTTTTTTTCAAAGGAAATGATTGACTAAATAAAAGTAATAATAGATTAAAGTTAATTCTGAACTATTTTCCTCATGGGAACGATCCCAACCTCATTAGTTGGGTTCTTTGCTTGATACGACCGCTTTACATATTATTTGAGAAGTAAGTTTGAGCGTATCACATAATAGCAACCACATTGGTATTCAGGGGAAAATGATGACAAAAACCTTACAATATCCCTCAAAGACATGAAAAACTCACATATATTGCATTTTATGGATTCTAGACCACACACCCACATTTAATCATTAAAGAAAAGAGCACATTAAACATTTGAATAGGTAACTTCATACATGCATAATATCACACACACACACATATATACGGATCATATAGGTAGGGTTCATTCCACACTAGTACTTATCACAATCAAGCATGTATACCTTACGTTACCCTAACATTCTCATACACATTTTACTCAAATTATAAACTATACCATAATAACATTGAGGATTTCATACGTAACCTGCATGGAACCCCTTTATACTCATGTTCATCATTATAAAAATTCAATTTACATTTGTTTCAACATCAATTCGCGTATTATAGACTAGAAGTTAGGCCACTTACCAACTCATCAAGCCATGATCAACGTACATCAATCCTCAATAATTCATGATTAATGGATATATATAGTAATAAAATATGATCAGAAAATCAAATCCAAACTAATAAAAGTACAATTGATTAACATAACAATCATATTCATTAAGATTCACATCACAAGCCAAATTTCAAGTATTAAGAGGATCATGGGTTATCTAATAATTTCCTAAGGAAATTATCATTAAAATACTAATTCATAATTGATTAATCATTCCAATGACTTAGAAATTCGTTTGACATAGAGACCATGCTTAGATTTAAAATTGGGAATTTGGGTCTTTCAATAACATTTGAAAATCTTTCATAGAATTCCTTGAATAAAAGGTCATTCATGAATCAAGAGTTAGCATACCTTAATGATTGAAGACCCATAAAACTAGAAAAGAATCAGTTGAAAACCCATCTTTCACCTTGAGCTTGAGGATGGTGTCTGATGAAGTTTTGACATAAAATTATATATGGGAGGGAAGGGTTTAATTTGAAGAATGAATTCTAATTTGAGGTTTCTATGCTTTACCCAATTAAAATATCCTAAGGTAGCCACAATAACGATTTATTATCGATCTCCAAAATACCCTTAACATTTCTATACTTAAATTATTCAGTTAGCAACGTCCAACCTTACTTTTAAACGACGCTACAAAATGTGGGTCATGGTTGCGCATCGCGGAGGCACTTCCAAATTTTGTAATATAATTTTTGGTAGAAGTTCGTTACAACGCGTGATTCAAGGAGCCTATATTCCTTTAAAGTGTGGTGTGCATAACGCACCAACACCTCCAAAAAGGTCCTTTATGCACACTGCCTGAGCAGACTCTTTGCCAAAGCTTGGGTCCTCCTCAAGAACCCTTAGGTCGGTCCTTCGGGAGTTGTGTTCGGACGTTTTGACCTTAAATTCAATTACTAAGACACTAGGGTAATCTTCACTGATTTTAGACTCCAAATTACACACCAAAACAAGTAAAACATGCTAGAACACACCAGCACACAAGCGACTAGTTTCTAGACGTCTTGGTCGTCCTTTGATATTTGACTTACAAACACTTGCAAACTTACTTCAAAAACTATTCTTCATTATTGCAACAGATTATTAACTCATAAAACTCATGGGATGCTCTATTTCATTTTGGGGGTCGTTACAAAGGACCAAGGAGATTAAGTCCGTGAAAGTTCAATGGAAGCAGTGCCTAGTTGAGGAATCTACTTGGGAATATTAGAGGGACATAGGGGTCTAATAACTTACTATATCTTTATTTCCTTAGCCTCTATTTCCTATGTTTTGTCACTAAGGGATCAGTGATGTGTAATTTTATATCTATTGTAACAAAAAAATTTCGTCGTTATAGAAATTCTGAAAGAGGAAAATTTTTATTTAGAAAAGCATTTTCTTATTATTTGGATTTTCTCAACCTTCTCCAGATTTGGGAGAAATTGGAGTTACCAAGGTGTAGGAAAAATTTGGTATAAATTGGGTAGATAATTTATAATTTTGATGTCATTGATAGTTATGTAACTCGTTAAGCAATCCACACGGTTTTACATAATTGAATTTTCAGGAGAATATCTTTTTGAATTGATCTTTGTGTGAAAAGTATTTTCATAGCATCGTGGCTTAGAAGTGTGTTGTTGAATAAGGTTTTGAATTATTTAAAAATAGCATTTTTTTTGTTTTATCCACTTTGACACATGTTGGGCCGCTATAGCGTGATATAGGGCTTTGCGAACAATACAACGAGACTTAAAATCGAAGATGAAAAATGAATAAGTCACTTGTTTGAGAATGAAACTCTGGCGGAATTTGGGTGGCTCTAGCGCCGCTGCTATAGCGGAAAGAGGGTCATTGTGCAAAGCCAGACGCGACTTAATGTCATTAATAAACCCTTAAACAACCTTATTTTGCACTTTTTGACTTTTAGAGCTAAGGAACAAACCCCAAGCATTTCTACTGGTTTTTTAGCCATTTTTGAGGCTAAGGGTATTCTTTTCTTTCCTTGAATCCATTTTTATCCATAGAACATAACAGAATAAATGAATATTTATGGGGAAGGGATTGGTTATATATTTTATAGTGAAAACAACCCTAAATTTGTTAGTTGGGATCATAGGTTTGATGTGAGGTTCAGAAATTTGTTATATTTTTGGGCAATTATGAAATATTTTTTGATTATTATGTTATTGTTATTGTTTGTAAACCAAGAGCAATAATAAAAAAATACGAAAAGAGATGATTGTCTTAGGGTTTCAAGCTCGTTTCGAGGTAGGTGATACTTATAATTTTATGATTGTGTGATGTATGCTTGTTCTTTCGTCATTATGATACTTGTATATGTATGAACGTTTCAATTTTAATCAGAATTATTGTAAATGAGATAGATGAATAATTATTACCGTAAAATCATGACCTAAACATACGATCTTGAGGCTATACTTATGTTTGTAATTTTTATGTGTGAGTGGGTTCAGATTGTCATATTCTAGGATAACTAACTTTTATTGAATTGCCAAGTTCCGGCATAAATATGGGATCAAAATTACATGTTCCGACATAAATATGGGATTAGATTATCGTCTTCAGCCATATTACTAACTATTTAAATTAGGTTCTGTGCGAGGACCAATGATGTGAAGATAAATCTGCAACAAAAAAAACGTGTGTATATATATATTTATATTATATATATTACATATATATATATATTTCATCTTTCTTCATCATTTCTTCACAGAGATATTTGTTTTAGTTGGATGATTAGTTCATTAGTTGGGGATGTATTCCTTGTTGTTTAGACATCGATCATTTATTTATGTTGTTTAGTACATTGCTTTCAGGTTCTAGGTCTATCTTCCTCATTGTTAGATATTATAACAATTGTTAAAGTTAATGATACTTCATTAATTAGTCTTATTCTATTTTTGTAGTTTAAAGACCTTAGTTTTTTTAAATTAGTTTCTTGTTTGGAGATGTTGTAATGGTTCTCTAACCAGAGGGTTAGTGTGTGCACAAATCCCGACTGTTTGGGTCGCAACATCTCCTAGATGAGATCTCCCAAACGCCGCCCTAATATGCCCCAAAGGTAAATGCTTTTAATTTTAGTAGATATTGTGTCTTTCATCCCTTTCACTAAAAGAAAAAGTTTAAAAATCACAAATTTTTACCTTTAGCATCATTTCAAAAGGTCTAAAAATTTCCCTAGAGATGAATTTGTATAACATAAATTGTATAGGAATTAAGATTCGTATCTCAATAAAAAATAATATCAAAGTTCAAACTAACAAGAAACATATGAATGATATTAAAGACAAATATTTGACAAAATAAATCACTGAGAAGTGAATATGGATACGTTCATATTACACCTTCACTAACAAGTATAAGAGGTCGTTGTCATATAAATAACTCACCTTGTAGGTCAATGTTGATCCATAAGGAATACAGTTCAAACTTAAACTTAACGAAAAATTATCTCATTTTATTCAAATTATTTCCAATAAAAGTAAATATGTGAGAATTTATAACTAAAGTAACAATTTTTTATTAAGTGACCAGTAAAGAAGAATCAAAACTTGAATTGTCAATATGAGATGAAAACTAGGGTATATGTGTTAACCACAAGCTCTTAACGGATTACTCTTAATAATAGTAATATTTTCCATGTTTTTGACCTGCAAAGGTTGAAACTTAAGTATCCATAAGTTATTGGTCCTCCAAGTACAAAATTTCACCATGCAACTTTGTCCATCTATGGGTGTATATTTTACTAGCCTTTACCTTTACCCTAGATTACTCTTCATATGAATGTAGTTTAGTTTTCCCCCCTACTTTTACTCGAAATTAGACAATTAGATAGAATCCACTAAATCTGTATTGTTTAATCCTTTTTTCATTCACTACATCCTTGATCTAGCTAGTATGAACGAGGCGAGTTCTAACGTTGCGCATCGCTAGGAAGACTTTTATACAAAAGTATTAATAGTACATGCATAAAACTATTCAAGAATTACTTGAATATTATTCATGCATTGTTAATTTCTCACGGGGATGATGGTGATTAAGGTGGTGGTTCAACATGTATTAGAGTTGAATAAGTTCAAGTTAGTACTGAGACAACAAGAGATAGAAGCAACGGGAGTGCAAGAGAAGTGGATGAACTCTTTAATTCACTACTATCACTGCTTTTACCTCGAGGAGTCTCAATAGTAATTTGAACTTGTTCCACAATAATATTTGTTCCACCACAATCACCATCATTATTACAACCGCGCCCAACAGGAGGTTGTTGATGAGGACTATTTGTTTCTTTCTTCTTTCTTCCACATCATCTATTATTTGAAGAACATTTTCTTTCTTAATTTTTTGTTTCATAACTTTTTACGAAGTTACATACACATAATCTTATTCATCATCATCATTCTCCCCTTATTTTGATAATTATCAAGATTGACTACTGGATTACTGATGACTTTTAGAATTTGATATTTTCAATTGTTTAAGGTGTCACCTTTTGTTACCAATTTGTTCAATGGTTCACATAATTCATTATCTAATCGAATGGTTCAATACTTTTGTTTTTCTTTGAGATACGAACCTTGTATAATTTTAGACACAATGGTTTATGCTAATTGTCTTTCTTTTGTTTACATGTATCACTAGTCTTCAATGTTTCTGTAGTTCACTTTTCAATGTATATTGAATCATTTCAATCTCACTCGTAATCCTACTACGAGTAAAATGATCCACGTAGATACTTTGGCGTCCAACTAATGGATTTTTGGTCTGTGTTGAATTAATTTATTAAAGCTAACCATTTATTTCCTTTGGCTTATTTGTTTTGTTTCGTTGTCTATATATGTCGTGCTTCTTTTGAACCTACTTTAAAGTTATGGGATGTTGAACAAGGTAATCTTCTTCAAAACATGAACGGACACATGTAACGAATATGGACCCATTATGTCTACTTGGACACAAGATATAAAAATAGGTCATCTTAATAAAAATTATACTTTTTAATTGTCAAATATATGATCAAGTATTATGTTGTTTGTTTACTCGTATTCAATTTATATATCAATAACTTATATACTTATTCCTTTTATTATAGTGGGGATGTGAGGTGAGGGGACTAAGAATAAGTTAACTGTATCGTTCTTTACAAATGTTTTTATATTTTACTGAGTAGGTTCTTTTCCATTTTGAAACCAGGGAAGGTGTTTACTCTCTTGCATTTAGTCTTAATGAAGAATAAACGGGAAGTGGTTTACTGGATAAATGCGTAAATATATGGTCAGTGAAGGAGGCCATAGTTGTAAAAACTTACAATAGAGGTGAGAGATTCTTTATCTTTGTTGGAATAATGAAGGGAACAAGGTCGCACTTTGTTTTGCAAACAAAAAAGATTGTGTGTTTGATATTCCATTGTAAAAATTCAAGAATAACTTTAAGAGGTTGGGAACTTAGAGGAAGGAAGTTCACTATTCGAGAAACTCTACATTTTTGAAATGCAGATTATAGATAAGTATTCTTTTATTTGTCACCGATGTTAAGTCTAGTGACATTGTCAATTCCTTGATTGAATTTGAGCGCAAAAAACCTAGGGGTATTTTGGTTTGCAAACAAGTTATAGTGGATTATTGTCAAGGAATTATAATATAATATAAGACTTAAAATATCTTACTTGATTTCTTTTTTTTTTTAATAATAGGCGCATGCATATCTCGTCATTATTTTTTCCTAACGCATCTACATGCATGTACTTAATCTCCTTTTGAATAGTACAAAGTTTCTACCTTCAAGTATATATTCTACCTTAGGTTTCTCTTTAATTACTAATATCATTTATCATCACTGTGTTGAAATTATTATATTTTGATTTATGCAGGTATTGGGACATGTGGTGTAAGAATATTTTTGGTCTCATGCTTTCATTCCTTGCTTTTAGGGGTGTAAGAAAATGGTCTGATTCTTGTAATTGAGGCTTACATGCCCAAAATGCACATTAAAATTTTTAAGTGTGTATTTACTACAATTGTTTATAATTACAAGTGACAACTTACTAAAGGAATGATACAACTGCTTCATAAGATATAGACAGAGTTCATTTGTTAATGTCTAAGGAAACTAATAAAACTAACGAATTCATACGATTTTGTAAAAATCAAAAAGTTAATTACATCAATTTCCTTAAATTACGCAATTATGAAATACATCATTTCCAAAGTATAATCCAAGTCATAAGTATTGTGAGTGAAGTACGTTCTACCACAAGATAGCTCATATTTGTTTGTTTCGCACTTTTGTTTTTTATTTGCTACACTTTCATTGATAAAGACGATAAAACAATATTTTCTCATGTCTTTGTGCTTCTTGTTTTATGTATGTCAATTGATTTGTGTTTGATAAACTACATAGACTAAGTCTATGTATTTTCCATTTGTCTATAAACATGTACACATATAATAGTAATTCCACATACGCACGTAGATCAACCATATAGTAATTTCATGAATTTCTATTAACTTTTTTCATCAGTGTGAAAACTGAATTAAAAAATAAAAGAAATGAACCAACTAGGATTTTAAAAATATTATGATGACGTATTATAGTTATGGGTATCAATGTTTTTTTCAAAATTATTGATTTACTGCTCAAATTGAACCAATTATTCAATTTTTTAAATAAAATAGAAAGTTTTATTTTATATAAATTTATAATTGTATAGAATAAATTTTATATTTATAAAAATAAGTAAAAAAATTGAATCGTATTGCATCAGTTTAAAGATAATTTTAAGGAAATATACAATTAATTAGAATATAATCTATGTTTGAATAAATTGAGTATAGTAAATTTCATGCATTTGTGCATGGTTATAAATAATCATATCATATATTATTTGTGTAAAATTCAAATTTTAAAGAAGTGAATAATGTAAAAAAAAACAAAAAACAAGAGAGGGTTGGTTAGATGGTAATTTGATGCTCTTCCTCTAAGGGGTTGTTGTGTAACAATCGCATAATGTCCACTGGAATGGCCCCCAAGAAAGCATAATGTGCCAGCTCTTGGCCAAGGGTTAAAAAAATAGAGCTACCAGATATATGAATAACATGTATATCATAGGAAAATTAATCCGTTTACAATAATAAATTTATTCCTAGTGAAGAGCAAAAAAACTTTTTGTTTATAAAATATAGTAATTAGTGATGAGATTTTGTCAACCACAAAACGCACATAATTTTAAAGACAATTGATTTTTTCACTGATTAAAGTAAACTAATTAGAAATAATATAATTTTATATGTAGTAATAACGTTTTTAGTGACAAAGAATACTATTAACTACAAAAAAAATCTCTTTACGACAAATAAAATTGTCACAAATGTTTAAGCATTTAGGGATGATTTTTCTTTTTGTAGTTAAACTAATACATTTAGTGAGAAAGAACTAAATAGTCTTTGCATACTTTTAGAGACACACATTAGTGACGACTGAGTGAAAAATTAATTTTCGTCTCATATGATTTTTACTGACGAAAATTGTTTTATTAATCACAAAATAATTTATCCCACATAATCGAATTTGTTTTAGTATTGATGAATTGATGAAAGAATAATGGCGTAACTCGTTTTGGCATTTTTCTTTTGAATAAGTCATGGTTTTTGGTATTTAGTTTTGATAATTTTTAATATATTTTAGTATAAAATTTGGGCTAGAATGGTGGATTTAGGCTGGACCTCTTGGCCTTTTCCTTTTTTTATTTATGTAAATTTTTGCTACAAACTTGATATCTAATCTGGAATATGTCAAAATATGACAACTACTAAGTTTCATAATAAGTATGAAACATGATAAATAAGTATGAAAGTTTAAATAAAGAACTAAAAAATATCTTTTATGAAAAGAAGGTATAACAGGTGATAATACAATTTTAAGATCAAAACGTACAAATTCAATATTAATTATGGAAGTGTGAGATAACGATAACAATAGTAATGATAAATAGTCGTAGTAGTAAAAATAGTTTTTAAAAAAGGAATATTTGTCACGTTATTAATTTAGAAGCTCGAATAAAATAAATTAGAAAAAAGGAGGGTCAAAATAGGTTTTTAACAATCCCTACAACCTGAAAGTTATTGTACCAAAACGTGCAATCTAACGGTCTTAGATAAGAGGGTTGAATCTATAAGACAACTGTAAGGACTTGTTAGTCGTTTTGAGCAGTAGAGTTTATTTTTGGTAAAAATTGTCTGGGTCGACGGATCCCACAACAGACCGTCATGGGCACGACGAACCGTCGAGGGGGTCTCGTTCCAAAACACTTAGACTTTGGAAATTTGGGTACTGAGAACAACTATCTGAACTTTGCGACGGAAGAGCAGGACGGACCGTCGTAGGCATGACGGACCGTCACAGGGTCTTAAATAAAAATTGAGTCTCTAAACTCTATGACGACTCAGCAGAACGGACCGTCACAGACTGCATAACCCTGACTGGGTTGGATTTCTGTTAAAAGTTTTAAGGGGCATTTTGGAATATTCCTGCTTATAATTATAAAGTTAGTGGTTTAATGTTAATAATTCAATTACTTGGGGGTTAAAGGAGATAACCTTGGAATAAATAGTGGGTTACTTTTAGCATCTTTTATACTTAATTATATGGTAATTAGGGTAAAACAAAAGAGTTTGAATAAGGAAAAATAGAGAGAACAGAAGAGAGGGACGAACGAGCGAGAGAAGAGAGAACGAAGAGGAAAGCAAAGACCTTGAGGAGTAGCTTGCGTGATCACAAATTCTTCAGTGGAGGTAGTTTATGGTCTATGCTATTTCAAAGTAAACTCTTAATAGAAAATGATATGTATTGGGTAGTATTGTAAAGTCTTCTATTTTCTTAATTGTATGCTTGCATGATGTGATTATGTAATTGTAATGGGTTGGAAAGATGAGGTTGTGAATCTTAAACCTTAAACCCTCTATGTTAATGATGATGCCTTAGTATAAAAGAAGGATTAATGAACTAAATGAATGAGGTTAATGGATCGGGTGTCACGTTCCGACACTAGGATAGTAATAGCGGATAGGGTGTCACGTTCCGACACCAGGATACTAATAGTGGATTGGGTGTCACGTTCTGACACCAGGATAGTAATAATGGATCGGGTGTCACGTTCCGACACCAGGATAGTAATAGTGGATCAGGTGTCAAGTTCCGACACCAGGATAGTAATAATGGATCGGGTGTCACGTTCTGACACCAGGATAGTAGTAGTGGATCGGGTGTCACGGTCCGACACCAGGATAGTAATAGTGGATTGGGTGTCACGTTCTGACACCAGGATAGTAATAATAGATCGGGTGTCACGTTCCGACACCAGGATAGTAATAGTGGATCGGGTGTCACGTTCCGACATCAGAATAGTAATAATGGATCGGGTGTCACGTTCCGATACCAGGATAGTAATAGTGGATAGGGTGTCACGTTCCGACACCAGGATAGTAATAGTGGATTGGGTGTCACGTTCCGACACCAGGATAGTAGTAGTGGATCGGGTGTCACGTTCCGACCCCAGGATAGTAGTAATAAATCGGGTGTCACGTTCCGATACCAAGATAGTAATAATTGATCGGGAGTCAAATTCCGACACTAGGATAGTAGTAGAGGATCAAGTGTCACGTTCCGACAACAGAATAGTAGTAGAGGATCGGAGTGTCACGTTCCGACACCAGGATAACTAAAGGAATGAATCTCAAATTATATTAATATACTTAGGTTTAAAGAACCTATTTCCCAAACGAGTATGGTGTGGAGGTGTGAGTCCTCATATATGTGATTGGGTTGTGTCCAATGATTATGGTACTTGTTGTTGTTATCTGTTGAGTATGGTAGTCAATTTTATGTTACTATCTGATATATATTGCTTTCTATTTAGAGTTGGCCGATGATACCTACTCAGTACTTGTGCCTTGTGCTGACCCCTACTTGTTTGTTTCTTTCTTTGTTATTTGTGGAGTGCATCAAACGTGCCATCGTCTTCGAGTTAACCGCAACTCTAGCAAGACTTCAACATAATCAGATTTGAGAGTGAGCTATTGTTCCTAGCTCGGACTGGATTCTCTCTCATTCATATCTTGATGTCTTGAAGTTCGGACATGGACCATCTCTTTTACTTATTTTAGCTTCTTAGATACTCTTAGATTTAGTAATTTGAGGATAGATGTTCTTGTGATGATGACTTCCAGGTTTTGGGGATAGTAATTGATAAATTTTAGAAGTTATTTAATTGATTTCGTTAATGAGTTTTAAGTCTTCCGCATTATATTCTGTTTATTATGGTTGAAATGTTGGGATTTAGATTGGTTGGTTCGCTCACATAGTAGGGTAAGTGTGGGTGCCACTCGCGGCTTGTTTTGGGTCGTGACAAACTTGGTATCAGAGCATTCGGTTCGTTGGTCTCATCACACAAGAACGGGTCTAGTAGAGTCTTGAGGAACGGTAGGGGGACGCCTTTACTTTTATTTGAGAGGCTATAAGACTTTAGGAAAATTCCATTTTTTCCTTCTTTCGTGCTATTACTTGGATCCAATTGGTATCTACGTGATACAAATTGGTATCTGACCATCATCACTCTATTTCGAAGATGGTTAGAACTAGAGCAGCAACCGCGCCAACACCAACACGGGCAAGACAAGATGCGTCTAAGCCAGCCACTGGGGCTGGGGCTCGAAGAGAAGAAGTAGCAAGAGGCCGCGGTAGAGGTCGCAGGAGGACGTCCTATAGAGGAAGAGGACAAGCATCTGGCCCATCTAGTACTAGGGCGGTGACTCCTCCACTGACTGAGGAAGTAGTATAAGAGGGTGAGGAAGGGGAGAATGAGCAAGTGCAGAATGAAGAATAACCACCCCAACCTACCCCTGAGATTATTGACCAGGTTCTTGCTTATCTTAGCGGGTTATCTGATCAGGGCCAGACACCTCCACGGTTTTCTACACCAGCACCTCAGGTCCCGGGAGTACAACATGCAGCTGTTGTGGCTCCCCGCATCGATGCCTCATTGGAAATAGGCACGTTTCCTCGCTTGACTACAGGGCCTATAATGACAAGTGATCAACATTAACTTTTCAGTAAGTTCTTGAAATTGAAACCTCCAGTCTTCAAGGGTGCTGAATGTGAGGATGCCTATGATTTTCTTGTTGATTGTCATGAACTACTAAACAAAATGGGCATAGTAGAACGATTTGGCGTTGAGTTTGTGACCTATCAATTTCAGGGGAATGCCAAAATGTGGTGGCGATCGTATGTTGAGTGTCAACCAGCACAAGCACCACCTTTGACTTGGGCATCATTCTCTAGCTTGTTTATGGAGAAGTATATACCCCGGACTTTGAGGGATAGGAGGAGACATGAGTTCCTGAGCCTAGAGCAAGGCAGGATGTCGGTTACTGCGTATGAGGATAAGTTTCGTGCATTATCTAGGTATGCCACCCAACTTTGCTTCAGTCCAAAAGAGCGGATTCGCCGTTTTCGTGAAAGTGTTGAGGTCAGACTTGCGGATTTCAGCCTTACAGGTAGCTGCTGCAGCAAAATCCTTTCAGGAGGTGGTAGATTTCGTGATAGAAGTGGAAGGAGTGAAGCCAGACGACTTCACCATGGCATGGACATCTAAGAAGTTTTGTAAAAGAGGTGAGTTTAATGGTTCTTACTCCAGAGGGCAGGGTTCAGGAGGTTACCCAGCCTGACGTATTCAGTCTTCGCTGCAAGCTGTAGCTTGGGGTCCACCGCAGACCTCAACATTTCTCTGAGTTTGGAGGATATCCCCAGACACCGTCGTTCTCACAGACACCTATGCTTGAACCTAGAGAGTGTTATGGATGTGGGGAAATTGGACATATTAAAAGATATTTTCCAAAACAGAGTTACAGACCCCCAATAGTTAGAGGTAGAGGTGGTCATGGAAGAGGCCGCCATTCTGGAGGACGTGGTGGTCACCAAACCAACCGGGGTGGCGGACAAGGCAGAGCGACTGCACCACAACATGGTAGGGGCAACGGACAAACAGGTGATAGGACCCATTATATGCTTTCCCTGGAAGATCTGTTGCGGACACATCTGATGTTGTCATCACATGTAATCTTTTAGTTTGTGATTGCATGGCTTCTGTATTGTTTGATCCAGGATCCACATTTTCATATGTATCTTCCTCATTTGCTACTGGTCTTGATTTACATTGTGAATTGCTTGACATACCTATTCGTGTTTCTACTCCAGTGGGTGAGTCTGTGATAGTTGAAAAGGTGTATAGGTCTTGTCTTTTGACTTTTATAGTGAGCAATACTCATGTAGACTTGGTTATCTTAGAAATGGTTGATTTCGATGTAATTCTGGGTATGACTTGGCTTTCTCCAAACTTTGCAATCTTAGATTGTAATGCCAAAACTGTGACATTGGCCAATTTTGGGACAGATCCATTAGTGTGGGAGGGTGACTACACTTCCACTCCAGTTCGTATAATCTCCTTTCTTCGTGCTAAGAGAATGGTTAGTAAGGGTTGTTTAGCTTTCTTGGCACACCTCAGGGATGATACTACTCAAGTACCTTCAATTGAGTCGGTTTGGATAGATTCCGTGTGCTTCTTGGGGCATTTGGTTTCTAAGGATGGAGTGATGGTGGATCCTTCCAAGATTGAAGCAGTTAAGAATTGGGTAAGACCTACTAACGTTACAGAGGTAAGGTTCTTTGTTGGTCTAGGTAGCTACTACCGTTGATTTGTCAAGGGATTTTCTTCGGTTGCTTCCCAACTGACAAATTTTACTAAGCAGAGAGTTCCATTGATATGGTCGGACGAGTGTGAAGGAAAACTTTCAGAAGCTCAAGACTTTGTTGACTACTGCACCAATTCTTACCCTGCCAGTGGAAGGTAAGAATTTCATTGTTTATTGTGATGCATCCTATTCGGGATTGGGTGAAGTGCTAATGCAAGAGAAGAATGTAATTGCTTATGCTTCGAGGCAATTAAAGGTGCATGAACATAATTATCCGACCCATGATTTGTAGTTGGCTGCAGTAGTGTTTGCATTAAAGTAATGGAGGACATTATCTATATGGGGTTAAGTGTGAAGTCTATGCAGATCATCGTAGTTTACAATATGTCTTTACTCATAAAGATTTGAATTTGAGACAGAGGAGGTGGATGGAACTACTAAAGGACTATGATATCACTATCTTGTATCATCCGGGAAAAGCTAATGTTGTGGCAGATGCTTTAAGTAGAAAGGCAGGGAGCATGGGAAGTCTAGCCCACTTGCAGGTTTCTAGACGCCCATTTGCTAGAGAGGTTCAGACTCTGGCTAATGACCTTATGAGGCTAGAAGTAAATGAGAAGGGAGGATTTTTGGCCTGTGTGGAGGCAAAATCTTCCTTCCTTGATAGGATTAAAGGAAAGCAGTTTACCGATGAGAAACTGATCCGGATATGAGATAAGGTGTTGCGAGGAGAGGCTAAAGAAGCAAAAATCAAAGAGGAAGGTGTTTTGAGAATTAAGGGAAGGGTATGTGCACCCCGCGTCGATTATTTGATTCACACTATTCTTACAGAGGCTCATAGTTCAAGGTATTCTATACATTCTGGTGCAACCAAGATGTATGGTGATCTAAAGCAACATTTTTTGTGGAGTAGGATGAAGCGTGACATTGTTGGTTTTTTGCTCAATGCCCGAATTGTCAGCATGCAAAGTACGAGCAACAGCGGCCTGGAGGGACACTTCAGAGAATGCCCATTCCTGAATGGAAGTGGGAGAGAACTGCAATGGATTTCGTGGTTGGTCTTCCAAAGACAATGGGTAAGTATGACTCAATTTGGGTAATTGTTGACAGATTAACTAAGTCTGCTCATTTCATTCCGGTCAAGGTGACTTATAATGCAGAGAAGTTAACCAAACTTTACATCTCAGAAATTGTTCGATTACATGGAGTTCCACTTTACATTATATCAGATAGAGGTACGCAATTTACTTCTATGTTTTACAAAACATTGCATGCTGAATTAGGTACTAGGTTGGATCTTAGTACTGCATTTCACCCTCAGATTGATGGTCAGTCTGAGCGAACGATTCATGTTTTTGAGGATATGCTTCGTGCATGTGTGATAGAGTTTGGTGGTCATTGGGATAACTTCTTACTCTTATAAGAGTTCTCATACAACAATAGCTATCACTCAAGTATTGATATGGCCCCATTTGAGGCACTGTATGGGAGAAGATGTAGGTCTCCCATTGGGTGGTTTGATGCATTTGAGGTTAGACCTTGGAGTACAGACCTTCTGAGGGAATTGTTAGATAAAGTGAAATGCATTAAAGAAAAGCTTTTAGCGGCTCAAAGTAGGCAGAAAGAATATGCAGATCGAAAGGTTAGAGACTTGGAGTTTATGGAGGATGAACAAGTCTTGCTGATTCACCCATGGAAGGGGTGATGCGGTTCGGTAAGCGAGGTAAGCTTAGTCCGAGGTACATTGGTCCATTTGATGTTCTGAAGCGCGTGGGGGAGGTAGCTTATGAATTAACCTTGCCCCCAGGACACTCAGGAGTGCACCCGGTATTTCATGTGTCTATGCTGAAAAGATACCATGGTGATGGAAACTACATCATTCTTTGGGATTCAATCCTTCTTGATGAAAATTTGTATTATGAGAAGGAGCCTGTTGCTATTTTAGATAGAGAAGTCAACAAGTTGAAGTCAAGGGAGATTGCATCCATCATGGTTCAATGGAAGAATCGACCAATTGAAGAGTCCACCTGGGTGAAGGAGGCTGATATGCAAGAAAAATACCCACACCTGTTTACAGATTCAGGTACTCCTTTTCGCCTTTGTGTTACATCTTGTGATCATTCGAGGACGAACGATGGGTAAATTGGTATATATTGTAACGACGTGTTAGTCGTTTTGAGCAGTGGAGTTTATTTTAGGTAATAACTGTCTGGGTCGACGGATCCCACGATAGACCGTCATGAGCCGGACAGACCGTCGAGGGGGTCTCGTTCAAAAACACTTAGACTCTGGAAATTTGGGTACTGAGAACAACTCTCTGAACTTCGCGATGGAAGAGAATGATGGACCGTCGTAGGCACGACGGACCATCACAGGGTCTTAAATAAAAATTGTGTCTCTGAATTATGTGACGACTCAGTAGGACGGACCGTCGCAGGCACAACGGACCATCACAGACTGCGTAACCCTGACTGGGTGGGATTTCTGTTTAATGTTTTAAGTGGCGTTTTTGACTATTTCTGCTTATAATTATAAAGTTAGTTGTTTAATGTTAATAATTCAATTACTTGGGGGTTAAAGGAGATAACCGTAGAATAAAAAGTGGGTTACTTTTAGCATCTTTTATACTTAATTATATGGTAATTAGGGTAAACGAAAAGAGTTTGAATACGGAAAAATAGAGAGAACAGAAGAGAGGGACGAACGAGCGAGAGAAGAGAGAACAAACAGGAAAGCAAAGACCTTGAGGAGTAGTTTGCGTGATCACGAATTCTTCGGTGGAGGTAGGTTATGGTTTATGCTATTTCATAGTAAACTCTTAATAGCAAATGATATTTATTGGGTAATATTGCAAAGTCTTCTATATGCTTAATTGTATTCTTGCATGATGTGATTATGTAATTGTAATGGGTTGGAAAGATGAGGTTGTAAATCTTAAACCTTAAATCCTCTCTTTTTATGATGATGCCTTAGTATAAAAGAAGGCTTGATGAACTAAAAGAATGAGGTTAATGGATCGGGTGTCACGTTCCGACACCAGGATAGTAATAGTGGATAGGGTGTCACGTTTCAACACCAGGGTAGTAATAGTGGATCAGGTGTCACGTTCTAACACCAGGATAGTAATAATGGATCGGGTGTCACGTTCTGATACCAGGATAGTAATAGTGGATCGGGTGTCACGTTCCGACACCAGGATAGTAATAATGGATCGGGTGTCACGTTCCGACACCAGGATAGTAGTAGTGGATCGGGTGTCACGTTCTGACACCAGGATAGTAATAATGGATCGGGTGTCACGTTCCGATACCAGGATAGTAATAGTGGATCGGGTGTCACGTTCCGACACCAGGATAGTAATAGTGGATCGGGTGTCATATTCTGACACCAGGATAGTAATACGGGATCGGGTGTCACGTTCCGACACCAGGATAGTAATCATGGATCGGGTGTCATGTTCCGACACCAGGATAGTAGTAGAGGATCTGGTGTCACGTTCTGACAAAAGGATAGTAGTAGAGGATCGGAGTGTCACATTCCGACACCAAGATAGCTAAAAGAATGAATCTCGAATTACGTTAATATTCTCAGGTTTAAAGAACCTATTTCCAAAACGAGTATGGTGTGGAGGCGTGAGTCCTCATAAATGTGCTTGGGTACTGGCCAATGGTTATGGTACTTGTTGTTGTTATCTGTTGAGTATGGTAGTCGATTTTATGTTATTATGTGATATATATTACTTTCTATTTTTAGTTGGCCGATGATACCTACTAAGTACTTGTGCTTTGTGCTGACCCCGACTTGTATGTTTCTTTCTTTGTTATTTGTGGAGTGCAGCAAATGTGCCATCGACTTTGACTCAACCGCAACTCTTGCCAGACTTCAGCATAATCAGATTTCAGGGTGAGCTATTGTTCCTAGCTCGGACTGGATTCTCTCTCATTCATGTCTTGATGTCTTGAAGTTCGGACATGGACCATCTTTTTTACTTATTTTAGCTTCTTAGATACTCTTAGATTTAGTAATATGAGGGTAGATGTTCTTGTGATGATGACTTCCAGGTTTTGGGGATAGTAATTGATAAACTTTAGAAGTTATTTAATTGATTTCGTTAATTAGATTTAAGTCTTCCTTATTATATTCTATTTATTATGGTTTATATGTTGGGATTTAGATTGGTTGGTTCGCTCACATAGTAGGGTAAGTGTGGGTGCCACTCACGGCTCGTTTTGGGTCGTGACAACAACTAAACATAATGTAAAGAGTATGAAAGGTGTATGTCCAAAGGAAATGGACTAAGATCGTAAATGAATCAATGGTAGATTAATTAACTTTTTCACCCTTGAATTTGACAAGTTAGTGATCTCTTGGACATACCTAACTAACCTAAACAACCCATACTCACTATCTTCTAGTTTAATGAGTTTTCCACCACAATTGGATTACCTGGATGATATTGTATGCTTACATCATAATCTTTAAGTAACTCGATCCGTCTTTGATGTCTCAAGTTCAAGTCTTTCGTAGTGAACATGTGTTGTAGGCTGTGATGATCAATGAACACTTCACACTTGACTCTATAGAGAAATGTCACAAAATATTAAGATCAATCACTACCACTGCCAACTTCCAATTATGTGTCAGGTACTTCCTCTAATGAATCTTTAGCTGTCAGTCATAAGCTACAACATTCTTATCTTGTATCAACACAAAACCAAAGCTCAAACATAAATCATCACAATAAACAATGAAATCCTTACCTTCCATTAGAAATGTCGGAATATGTGTTGTGGTTAAAAGAGTCTTGAGATTTTGGAAGAGCTAGTCATCCTTGACGAGTGTGTGGTGGTAAAGGAAAAATTCATCATTAACGGTAACTAATAGTAGTTGTAAAGCCCCACAAAACTCCTAACCTTCGTGATAAAACTAAGAGAAACCTAGTTGATTACTACATCAATCTTCTAGGGATCTACCATTAACCGTTCTTTTGAAACTATAAGCCCCAAGAAGCAAATAAAGGACAACAAAAATTTACACTTAGAAAATATTGCATACAAATTTTGTTTTCGCAAGGGTACTTAAAAAAATACAAAGATGATGTACATATTGTTCCTTACTCTTTGAATAGACCAAAATATCATGAATAAAGACATTACAAAGGAATTCATTAATGGTTTGAACACACCATTCATCAAACTCATGAAGGTTTTCGGTGCATATATTAACCTAACCAACATAACAATTAACTCGTAATGCCCATAAAAAGTCCTCAAAACTATCTCAAACATACTCGGAAATAGTCTTTAATTGATGAGTTAGAAGTAGTTCTTGTTCTGATTTCAAATCCCTTGGAAATATATCACTTTTGTAAAGTAAAGGGAAAATCTCAAAAATTTAAAAAGTAAGTTTTGGTCATTTTCAGATATCCATAACTTTTACCTCAGGATGAGTTAGAGGTAGTTTTTATTATTATTTCAAATCCCTTGGAAATATATTTCGAATAAAGCCTAGTTTGTGCGATTTCAATATTATCTAAGGGAGATATGCCATTCGGAAGTCGAGTCATTGAGTTAAGGAAAGTCCAATCCAGATTTAAAGAAGGGAAAACTAATCCTTTTACTTACCTATATCCTAATCCGTTTAAGGGATTTTTACCAGGGTAAAAATAAGTTTTAGTTCAGAATAGAAAAGTTATTTCACGCTTAGGGCTTGGGAAAAAAGAAAAGAAAAGAAGAATGGAAAATATTCTAGATTTCTCCAAGGGATTCTAGTGAAAATTCGTCGAGGGTGATCCCTATTAATAAGGTGTCTCAGATCTTTCAGGTTGGATCAATTCATCAACACACTAATCTTGCTTCAGTTTTGTAGTTTTTGAGTTTTGTACATTATTAGAAGTGAGTTCTTGATAATTCTTGTTGAATCCCTTTTGATTGAGTTAATTGAATATCAACTGATAGTTATTAGTATTTCTGATATTTTTTTTGAGTTAGATATGTTGGGCATTGATTTTACTAATGATCTTAGGGTTTTTGGAATAGAATTATAGAAGTTAGGTGAATTAAGATCAGAAGATGAAAAGAGATGTTTGCCAACAATACCTTGGCAACACAAGGCGCGACACAACCCATCTCCGCCAGGGTGCTTGGGGAGAAGAATAAGGATGGATCCTATGGCCATGAGGCCTTGCACGGCGCTTCCCAAATGCTCCCAACCCGGCGTTTTTTGTCTAATTTTCATAGTATAATTATAATTACTTCAAATGGTTTCTAAACACCAATATATCATTAAAGAAATCAAAAAATAACCTTGAATCCATAATTAAAATCAAGGAAAGTTAAGATCAAAGCAAAGGAATTTAAGAGTCCAGTCTAAATTTAAGAAGTAAGTTAAACTAAAGTTCCTAATGGTTTTCAAGAGTATTATTTAAAATCATTTACTTTGATTTAAGACCTAAATTTTAAACTAAAGTAAAGAGTTACGTTGACGTTCTTTTCTTCAAGGGTATATGCGGACTAAGTATTCACAATGATACTTTAAGTATTTTTTTTCCATTTACACTAGTAAGGAAACTTTGATTTAAAAGTATCCTTAGGGAGAGTTTTTAAGAAACAACTATAGCTTTTTAAATGAAGCAAGATGGCAAACTAGGATTTCTAAAATTGCCTTTGAGCTAAGTATTATTGAGAACTAGTCTGAAACCCCAGAATAAGTATGTTTTTTTAAAACAATAAGAATCAACATATTTTTTGGAGTAGTATTGACTAGCGATCTAGGGGAGAGTTTAGACAACTCAAAGCTCCCATAAACAAGGTAGCCACCATGGGTAGTAAAGTGGTAATACATTTTGGAAGAACCCTTTTCTTAATATACTGGTGGATTGATTAGGAAGTTTAGGTATTATAACTTGGTCGGGTATAAGATGCGCTGGCACCATGAGGTAGATCATTATATAATCATTGTAGCTCTTAAGTGATGGATGTCGGTTTGAAGAAATCCCATAGTGGTTATTGTAATGTTATATACATTAGTTTACTCATATTTTACATACATTCTAGAGTTAATTGTATATTTGTTTACATTAGGATTTTGAATCATGTTTCAGATAGTTTTTTTTTTATTGCACCTGCTTTTAAATTCTGTTAGCTTGAGATGAGTTAGTTATTCTTAAATTGAGCAGAGCCAAGGTAAGTGTTCCTTCATACTCTTTTTCAAGCGTAAGTGTTGTTAGCATTCCAACTCGCATACTTGTACATTTAATGTACGAATGTCAGTTGACCTGCATCGTATCATGATGCATACGCACGTAACAAGGATCAACATTCGGCCTATCATTGATCCAGTGAGCAGCTCAGAGTCAGTTGGTGAGACTCCCTTCATTTAATAGGACATATTTAGCATTCACTTATTGTTTTAGTTTTCAGTTGTTAGGATTATTGGTGGTGCTGTCCCAACATCCCTCGTTATTTTTGATGATTCATAGAAAGATGAGATTAGTTTTCTTTGTCTTTTCTTTCACTCATAATAGACTACGACATAGGTTACCACTTTGGTTAAATATTATCATTAAAGCTATTTCTTGAGTTACTTCTTATGTTTTAGTCTACCGTTGAGTTAAGTAAGTCAAACCAAGGGTCCACTTAAAGGCCAACAATGGTAAAAATAATAGTATTACAATTAAGTACAACATCATAGGGGGAGAACTAAGTCATGTATAATATCACATCAAAGTAAGTCATATCTAAAATAACCAATTCATTCCAAGTCTGTAAACCTATAAATATGACAAAACAAGCACGATCGACATGGGTCACTACAAGAGACTCTCCAAATGGGGTAGGAACATATATAGGGGCGTAAAGACCATTAAAAATCACATTAAATCTAAAGGAAAAAGGTATTGATACATAGGAGTAAGTAGAACTCAAACTAAACAAAATAATAGATATCTGTTAAAAGACAACAATAGTACAGTAATCCCTACATCATATGCAATTCCCTCGGTTTTGTATGGAAAGGCTGAAAAGTGAGCGCAATTATTGTGGTGAGAAACCTTCTGGACGTCCTCTACAATTATTGTCTCTTAGTAAAATACTCTAGTATTATCATGTATGGTTCATTCATGTGTGGGTGGAAACAATATCTCCTAATGTGTTTTTGTTCTCCACATATATAACAACACCGGTTAGAAGACTAACTTCTTATTGGTACAAAATAGGAGTCAATTATAGTAGGAATCTATTGCATAAGTCTTGTGTAACCACCTGTAGAAGAGGGCATATTTGAATAAATTAGACGAGCTATAATTGAGATCAAACATAAAATTCTTAAGTAGGAACCATTAATGTTACATGTATTCTTATTCCTCTTAGCAAAAACCTTGGCCTACCCGTCAAGTCGACCTCCTTCTACCTTTTTTACAAAATCTATCATTTCATTAAAGCTTTTACTTGCAGAGTTTATGTGAACATGTAACACATGCAACTTGTGATTCAATACGTTGATGAATAAATGGATCCTCTCTTCTTCTATAGTCACCAACTGCACCACATATCTGGACAAGGCGGGGAACTTATCTTGATAGCATCTACAATAATACCACCCCCCGAAGACATGAACTCATCCTACTTGGGGTCTGTTAATCCATGGAACATACTTCTCCAGAAACAATACATTGAACTGTACCCATGTAAGTGGAGACAAGACTTGACATAAACATTCCACAAAAAATCTCTCAGCTACTGAATAGCCTTACCTTGAAGTTGAATGGTCATGAACTCAACAACATGTTTGTTCATAATGCCCAACTTGAAAAGTCACTCATAGAAATCTAGGATGAAGTCATAGGGATCCTAACCATCAAAACTATTGAACACTAACATCTTTAAGTTAAAAAACATTGTAAGCATCTCTTGCTCATTATCAGTCATCACAGGGCCCAAAAGTAGATGGTAGAAGGTATCATCACCCCACACTCCATAAATCTTAAGGACTATATCAACAACGGGACAGATGAATGGAGGTTGAGTAGATTTAACCAAGAAAATTCAAAATATGATGAGCTATATCTAGATCAAAAGGGGGAAGTCGTGAAGTCCCAACTTGTGCATCCTTGTATTTTTCAACATCTATGCAACCTTGATCTCCACAT
Organism: Solanum lycopersicum; assembly: GCF_036512215.1. NCBI lineage: Eukaryota > Viridiplantae > Streptophyta > Magnoliopsida > Solanales > Solanaceae > Solanum > Solanum lycopersicum. The sequence goes on from NC_090807.1 coordinate 44,889,272, forward strand.
TATTTTTGTAGAACATATTTAGGTGAGGAAGGGGCCTCTTCCCTAGGTACATTCGTAGATTTGGCTTCATCCCTTGCGGGTGATACCTTTTCTTAGCCTCTGTACCTTCCTTTTTCTCTGCCCCTTCTTCAGCCACGTCCTCTCGATACGGTTTCCTTTCTTGGCTGATTGATTGGGAGCTACTAGCGTAACTCCTTGGATTCAAATGTTAACTATTTGTGGATCTAAGAGTTGAAGATATTAGATTCTAATTTGGGTAACTATGTTCCAATTGAAATCAAGTTACAAAATGTGGGGAGAAGAAGAAAGAGAGGGTTTCCTACAATCTTGTAGCCTCTCAAAGAAAATTATAGACATCTCAAGAACATTCTGCAAAACTCTAATAGACTTATTTTGGTACAACCATATCAACAAATATATGGCTTTTATACAATCTTTATCACTACCCAAACCCTGATGATTTGCACTCATACTAATCCACTAGTCAGAGAACCATTACTACAACCCAACTAAATGATACAAAGAAAAAGAAAAGCATTAGAAGGCTTAGAAAAATGTTTAAATAATAACTTCAAAATCTGAGATCCCATAAAGTGAATAATATATTTGAAGCAAATATAACGAAGAGGAAATTCAACCGATGGAACCTAAAAATGTCATTGAACCAAAATATTTACGAAGGAAATGAACTAAGTTCACTGATGAATCTATTGTTTCTTGAACGAACTGGCTCACCATTGAATTCAACAAACTAGTGATATCCTAGCTAAGATCTCCCAAACAACTGCATGAATATCCCCTAAAGGTAAATGCATCTAATTTTTAGTGTTTTTTGGGTATTATATCCCTCTCCCTAAAAAAAACATTAAAATCCCAACTTTTAATGCATAGAGGAAATTATTTGAAATAAATCATATAGGAATTAATATTCATAACTGAATAAGCAAAAAACTTCAAAGTTCAAACTAACAGAATAATATACGAAAAATACTAATGAGAAATAATTTGCAGAGGAAGTCTTGGAGAAATGAATACAAACAAAATACATTTAAAAAATTATAAGTACTAATAAAATTAGGATTTTGATTTAAAATTATATACTTCCATAAAACGATATATATCTTGTAACTTCAAGACCTGAAAAACCAATAAATTGAACATAAGAATATTAAATATACTAGATAAAGATCCCGCGCTTCACTCAGGTTGTAATTTTTTGTTTATGAAGAATATATTTTGTTTTTGGTATATATATTGGCCTATTTTTTTTCAAACTGATGCGTTTATTTGTATGCATCATATGCTCGTAATGGAATGTATACACAATGCAGAATAGTATGCACATTTTGTATTTTTTTTGTTTAAACTATTATTTACATGGTTATTGAAATAAATTAATTCATGCATATATTAGTGTGTGTCACGACCCAAAATCGAACCGCGATTGGCACCCAAACTTACCCTCCTATGTGAGCGAACCAACCAATCTAAACCTTAACATTTCAATGTAATATCAACATAAAGTAATGCGGAAGACATAAACTCATCAATAAAAACCAATTCAATATCTATTATTTCCCAAAATCTGCAAGTCATCATCACAAGAACATCTACTTCAAATTACTAAATCTAAGAGTTTCTAAGAAGCTAAAAATACATAAAAGCTAGTCCATGCCAGAAATTCAAGGCATCAGGACATGAAGAGGAAGATCCAGTCCAAGCTAGAAGCATTAGCTCACCCTGATATCCGGAGTAATGAAGACTGGCTAGAGTTACTGTTGAGTCGAAGATGACGACACGTTTGCTGCACTTCACAAATAAACAAGAAGAAAACATAAAAGTAGGAGTTAGTACAAAACACGGGTACTGAGTAGATATCATCGGCCAACTCAAAATAGAAATCAATATATATCAAGTAATATCATAAAATCAACTATGATACTCCACATGTAGCAACAACAATTACTATATCATTAACAATTACCGTCAAGTTCACACATGAGGACTCAAGACTCAATACCATACTCATTTGGGAATTATGTTCATTAGATTGAGTATATTAACATCTTTCAAGATTCATTATCTATATTTCTCTTGTGTCGTTACGTGACACTCCGCTCCCTCATATTCATTAATCCTCTTGTGTCGGTACGTGACACTCCGATCCCCTACTATTATGTGTCGGAATGTGACACTCCGATCCCCTAAATCTACGTGTCGGTTTGTGAAACCCGATCCCCTAAACCTACGTGTCGGTTCGTGACACCCGATCCCCTAAATCTACATGTCGGTTCGTGACACCCGATCCCCTAAATCTACGTATCGGTTCGTGACACCCTATCCCCTAAATCTACGTGTCGGTTCGTGACACCCGATCCCCTAATCTCCTTCTATCAATTCATCAAGTCTTCCTTCTTACCAAGGCATCATCAATCTCATTATTTTAGTTCATCACGCCTTCTTTTATACCAAGGCCTCATCATTAACAAAGAGATTAGGGTTTTGTAAAATTTGGGATTCAATAACTTCATCATGCTTAAATAAGCATAAATATATAATTACATTAATGCAAGCATACAATTAAGCACATAGCAGGGTTTACAATATTATCAATACATATCATTCGCAATTAAGAGTTTACTACGAACATCGTAAGAGAAACCATAACCTACCTCCACCAAAGATTCGTGATCAAGCAAGCGATTTCCCAAGCTTTGTGTTTTTCATCTCGTTCGATCCTTTCTCTATCGTTTCTCTTTCCTTCTCTTTGTTCTTTCTATTTTCTTTATTCAAACCCTCTTTCTTTTACCCTAATTAGTATATAATTAAGAAAAAAACATGGCAATAATAACCCACTAATTAACATAAGGTTACCTCTTTTAACCCCCAAGTAATTAGACTTATTAACATTAACCCACTAACTTTATAATTAAAGTAGGAATAGTCAAAAACGTCCCTTAAAACGTATAAAGAAATCCGACCCAGACTGGGATTACGCATCCTGCGACGGCCCATCGCGCCTGCGACGGTGCGTTCTGCTGCTCCGTCACAGACTTCAGAGACTCAATTTCTCTGAATAGTCTGTGACGGTCCGTTACACCTATGACGGTCCGTCCTGCCATTCCATTACGAAGTTCAGAGAGTCGATTTTAGTACCCAATTTTATGATTTTCTAATTGTTTTGAAACGAGAGCCTACGACGATCCGTCGTGGGTTCCGTCACCTCAGCCTGTTTTTCCAGAAATAAAATCTGCTGTTCAAAACCACTAAACAGGTCGTTATAATAGATACCAATTTACCCATTGTTCGTCCCCAAACGATCACAAGAAGGAAAACAAGGGCGAAAAGGAGTACCTGAATCTGTAAACAGATATGGGTATCTTTCTTGCATATCTACCTCCTTCTCCCAAGTGGCTTCTTCAACGGGTGGATTCTTCCATTAAACTTTGATGGATGCAATCTCCCTTGATCTCAACTTGCGAATTTCTCTATCTAGAATGGCAACAGGTTCCTGCTCATAAGACAAATTCTCATCAAGCAAAACTGAATCCCAACGGATAATGTAGTTTCCATCCCCGTGGTATCTTTTTAACATCGACACATGGAATACCGGATGCACTCCGGACAGTCCTGGAGGCAAGGCTAACTCATAAGCCACCTCCCCTACTCGCTTAAGTACTTCAAATGGACCAATATACCTTGGGCTAAGTTTACCTCGCTTACAAAATCACATCACCCCTTTCATTGGTGAACCTTAAACAAGACTTGTTCACCCTCCATGAACTCCAAGTCTCTAACCTTTCGATCTGCATAATCTTTCTGTCTACTTTGAACCGCTAACAACTTTTCTTGAATAGATTTCACTTTATCTAACGATTCTCTCAGAAGGTCAGTACCCCAAGGTCTAACCTGAAATGCATCAAACCACCCAATGGGAGACCTATATCTTCTCTCATATAGTGCCTCAAATGGGGCCATATCAATGCTTGAGTGATAGCTATTGTTGTAGGAGAACTCTGCTAAGGGTAAGAAGCTATCCCACTGACTACCAAATTCTATCACACATGCACGAAACATATCCTCCAACACTTGAATCGTTCGCTCAGACTGACCATCGGTCTGAGGATAGAATGCAGTACTAAGGTCCAACCTAGTACCCAATTCAGCATGCAATGTTTTCCACAACTTACAAGTAAACTGCGTACCTCTATATGATATAATGGAGAGTGTAACCCCATGCAATCGCACCACTTCCGAAATGTAAAGTTTGGCTAACTTCTCTGCATTGTAAGTCACCTTGACCGGAATGAAGTGAGCAAACTTTGTTAACCTATCAACAATTACCCAAATAGAATCAAACTTTCCCAATGTCTTTGGAAGACCAACCACGAAATCCATTGCAATCCTTTCCCACTTCCATTCAGGAATGGCATTCTCTAAAGTGTTCCTCCGGGCCTTTGGTGTTCATACTTTACTTGTTGACAGTTTGGACATTTGGCAAAAAAATCCACCATATCACGCTTCATTCTACTCCACCAAAAGTGTTGCTTTAGGTCACGGTACATCTTAGTTGCACCCGGATGTATCGAATACCTTGAACTATGAGCCTCTGTCAGAATAGTGTTGATCAAATCATCGACGCGGGGTACACATACCCTTCCCTTAATCCTCAAAACACCTTCCTCATCGATTGTCTCTTCTTTAGCCTCTCCTTGCAACACTTTATCTCGGATCCGGATCAATTTTTCATGATTAAACTGCTTTCAAGGAAGGAATATCTTGCCTCCACACAAGCTAAAAATCCTCCCTTCTCATTTACTTCTAATCTCATAAGGTCGTTTGCCAGAATCTGAACTTCTCTAGCCAATGGGCATCTAGAAGCTTGCAAGTGAGCTTGACTTCCCATGCTTCCCGCCTTTCTACTTAAAGCATCCGCTACAACATTCGCCTTCCCCGGATGATACAAAATAGTGATGTCGTAGTCCTTCCGTAGTTCCATCCATCTCCCCTGTTTCAAGTTCAAATCTTTCTGAGTAAAGACATACTATAGGCTACGATGATCCGTATATACCTCACACTTTACCCAATATAAATAGTGTCTCCATTGCTTTAATGCAAACACTACCGCGGCCAATTCCAAATCATGAGTTGGATAGTTACGTTCATGCACTTTTAATTGTCTTGAAGCATAAGCAATCACATTCTTCTCTTGCTTTAGCAATGCACCCAAACTCAAATAGGATGCATCACAATAGACAATGAAATTCTTACCTTTTACTTCATTCTTAAGTCATCTATCCAAATTTGAGCAATCTAACCCCATGCAAAATTCTAAATTCTTCATGCCTCATTGTTTGCAATCCAAATCAAAACTCAATATTTATAAAAGTCGATGATAAATTCTAGTAAATCTATATCGAACTACTTCACATTTCACAGTCATATCTAAAATAATAAGCAAAACTCAATACAACCATCAACTACAACCCATAGGTTTATACGAGAGGTCTTATTCCTTCACTTCTCTCAAATTCTTTTCAATAGCTTTTAACCAAGCTGATTAACCTGTTATGCTAATACCTTACCAAAACAAAATAGATAAATTATGCATTTCTGAACCCAATTTTCACACCCCTTCGATGATACGTTTTAGTTCTTACAATTAGAGAAAATATTCCTTCTCTCACTTATTTTCTTAAGGCTACACATCCCACAAGTTTTATCTCATTTTAATTATGATTCCAGCTCCTTTAAATTATATTCGAGCGTTGACCCAACATCTCTTAAAACTTTTCATACACCCACATTACTCACAAAATAGTAGGAAATCACAACCTTAGAAACTCACAAGTCTTTATTACATACAAAATTTATTTAACCAACAAATCCTAATTATATGATTTCATCCCAATTACAATTTCTTACGAACTTTTATTTTTCCATCATGCTAAGTTAACCCTTTTATCACCATGAAGTGAACCTTTTCCTTTAAAATAATGCTGAACCACTAAAATTTTCCTTCAAAATAATGTTGAACCACTAAAATTTTCCTTCAAAATAATGCTCAATCTAAGTTCCAGTAGTAATAAACTAGTTGGTTTCTCAACATACGATCGCCACCACATTTTGGCATTTCCCTAAAACTGATAGGTTACAAACTCACCACCGAATCGTTCCACTATGCCCATCTTATGAAGCAGCTCATGACAATCAACCAGAAAATCATAGGCATCCTCAGATTCAGCACCCTTGAACACTGGAGGTTTCAATTTGAAGAACATACTGAAAATTTCATGCAGATCACTTTTCATTATAGGCCCTATAGTCAACCGCGGAGACGTGCTTATTTCCAATGAGGCATCCATGTAGGGAGCCACAACAGCTGCATGTTGTACTCCCGGAACCTGAGGTGCTGGTGCAAAAAACACTGGAGGTGTCAGGACCTGATCAGATAACCCACTAAGATAAGAAAGAACATGATTAATCATCTCTGGGGTAGGTTGGGGTGGTAATTCCTCATTCTGCACTTGCTCATTCTCCCCTTTCTCCCCCTTTCTTACTACTTCCTCAGTCGGTGGAGGATTCACCGCCCTAGTACTAGATAGGCCAGGTGCTTGTCCTCTTGCTCTAGAGGACGTCCTCCCGCGACCTCTACCATGGCCCCTTGTCACTGCCCCTATTCAAGCTACAGCCCCAGTGGCTGGCTCAGACGCATCTTGTCTTGCCGGTGTGGTGTTGGCGCGGTTGTTGCTCTAGTTCTAACCATCTACGAAATAGAGTGAGGATGGTCAGATACCAATTTGTATCACCTAGATACCAATTGGACCCAAGTAATAGCACGGAAGAAAGAAAGAACAGAATTTTCCTAATGTCTTGTAGCCTCTCAAAGAAAAGTAAAGGCGTCCCCGTACCGTTCCTCATGACTCTACTAGACTTGTTCTTATGTGATGAGACCAATAAACCTAATGCATTGATACCAAATTGGTCACGACCCAAAACCGAGCCGCGACTGGCACCCACACTTACCCTCCTATGTGAGCGAACCAACCAATCTAAACCTTAACATTTCAATGTAATATCAACATAAAGTAATACGGAAGACTTAAACTCATTAATAAAAACCAATTCAATAACTATTATTTCCCAAAATCTGGAAGTCATCATCACAAGAACATCTACTTCAAATTACTAAATCTAAGATTTTCTAAGAAGCTAAAAATACATAAAAGCTAGTCCATGCCGGAACTTCAAGGCATCAAGACATGAAGAGGAAGATCCAGTCCAAGCTAGAAGCAATAGCTCACCCTGATATCCGGAGTAATGAAGACTTGCTAGAGTTATTGTTGAGTCGAAGATGACGGCACGTTTGCTGCACTCCACTAATAAACAAGAAGAGAAAATAAAAGTAGGATTCAGTACAAAACACGGGTACTGAGTAGATATCATCGGCCAACTCAAAATAGAAATCAATATATACCAAGAAGTATCATAAAATCAACTATGATACTCCACATGTAGCAACAGCAAGTACTATATCATTAACAATTACCATCAAGTTCACACATGAGGACTCAAGCCTCAATACCATACTCATTTGTGAATTATGTTTATTAGATTGAGTATAGTATCATCTTTCAAGAATCATTATCTTCATTTCTCTTGTGTCGGTACGTGACACTCTGCTCCCTCATATTCATTAATCCTCTTGTGTTGGTACGGGACACTCCGATCCCCTACTACTATGTGTCGGAACGTGACACTCTGATCCCCTAAATCTACGTGTCGGTTCGTGACACCGGATCCCCTAAATCTACGTGTCGGTTCGTGACACCCGATCCCCAAAATTTACGTGTCAGTTCGTGACACCCGATCCCCTAAATCTACGTGTCGGTTCGTGACACCCTATCCCCTAAATCTACGTGTCGGTTCGTGACACCCGATCCCCTAATCTCCTTCTATCAATTCATCAAGCCTTCCTTCTTACCAAGGCATCATCAATCTCATTATTTTAGTTCATCACACCTTCTTTTATACCAAGGCCTCATCATTAACAAAGAGATTAGGGTTTTGTAAAATTTGGGATTCAATAACTTCATCATGCTTATATAATCATAAATATATAATTACATTCATGCAAGCATACAATTAAGCACATAGCAGGGTTTACAATATTATCAATACATATCATTCGCAATTAAGAGTTTACTACGAACATCGTAAGAGAAACCATAACCTACCTCCACCGAAGATTCGTGATCAAGCAAGCGATTTCCCAAGATTTGTGTTTTCCTCTGGTTCGATCCTTTCTCTATCATTTCTCTTTCCTTCTCTTTGTTCTTTCTATTTTCTTTATTCAAACCCTCTTTCTTTTACCCTAATTAGTATATAATTAAGAAAAAAACATGGCAATAATAACCCACTAATTAACATAAGGTAACCTCTTTTAACCCCCAAGTAATTAGACTTATTAACATTTACCCGCTAACTTTATAATTAAAGCAATAATAGTCAAAAACGTCCCTTAAAACGTATAAAGAAATCTGACCCAGACTGGGATTACGCAGCCTGTGACGGTTCGTCCTGCTGCTCCGTCACATACTTCAGAGACTCAATTTCTCTTAAGGGTCTGTGACGGTCCGTCCTGCCATTCCGTTACGAAATTCAGAGAGTCGATTTCAGTACCCAATTTTTAGATTTTCTAAGTTTTTTGAAACGAGACCCTGCGACGCTCCGTCGTACCCATGACGGTCCGTCGTGGGGTCTGTCGCCTCAGCCTGTATTTTTCCAGAAATAAAATCTGCTGTTCAAAAAGACTAAACAGGTCGTTACAGTCTGTCTATTGTACTAATTGTTTTTATTGATGTTGTAATTGTTTTGTTTTTCTATATTTTGTACTTCATGTCGTGTATATTTCCAATTGTCCTTTTTCAGTACATCATACTTTCTTTAGTGCCTCTTCACCTGCAGTGTAGTAGTATGACATTGTGCTAAACATGTAAATAAATAATCATATTTGATAATAAAACATGTTAATTGTAGATATATGGCATTGTAAGTGTACATAAATTTCCGCAGCAAGTGCAAGTTGTGTATTTATACAAAGTCATACATTACCTATGTAAATTATAACTTACGCCAAATGTTACATATTTGTATTAGCTGCACCGATAAGGATATGGGAGTGATTACCTAAGAATCATTTGAAAAATTAGTGGCCATTCTTATTGAGCATACATGTTTGATCTCCTTCTTGTGTATGCCTGATGTTGTACCTTTTGTGGCTTCCATGTTTGGCTTCCATCTCCCAGGCGGTTCATTAGTTGTATCTCTAATTATTTGAATGTACCCCATTGTGAATTTTTTTATGAATCGTATATTTTAAACGTACTTTTTGATAGCTCGTTAAAATCACAAATTAAAAAGAATACCTCTTCTCTTTCAACAACTCTAGGCCATACATTCTGGAAGACTTCATTGTAAATAATGTTCTTAATGAATGTTTGGTTATCTGTCTCCCCATCCACATTTACAAAATCTAATTCTTCTGTTGTTATTATTGGGGATATGGCTACATATAGTTGTCCATGTGTGAATACCTGTATAGGTAGATATAGGCCTACTTGATTTAGTGTTTGTCCTTGGCTTTTATTGATTATCATAGCGTACTATGTTTCTAATGGTAATTTTCGACTTTGTAACTTTAATGGCAACTTTATTTCATTTAGTGACAAAATAATTCTTGGAATTGTGACACATGAACCAAGGTTCTTACTTGAAATGATGTTAGCGCTCACTCACTAAATACCAATATGCGTGATGACTAATCTTGTTCAATTGCAAAGGCCTTTTGTTTGGTTTAGATAAATCAGAAGCATAACAGGGATTCCTACTTTTAAATGTATGTCATGGTTAAGGATCCTTAGAAAGCAAAGGTTGTTTAAAAATTCAGTTGGGTACAATATATCTTCCTTTTTAGTGTTCACTCTTGCTTTACACACATTATCTGTGCTATAATATGTTCTTGCTTCCCTGGGTATCATCTTCATAATTATTTCATTTAACTCATGTACCAGTTAATTTTTAGGTGTGACTATTTTCCTTTCTTGCATATATTCAGGGTCATTGTACTTCTGTGATAGCGATGGATAAACAACTTCTACAATGGGTCTAATAGGATCGTTAGATGGATCAACGCAAACATCATGTGGCAGTTTGATCATGTCCTCATTTGTTGTATGATAATTTGATCCCTCTCCTAGTTGTAACAACTATTTGTTAAACGTTTATATTTTTGCAGCCTCTGTACCTGTTAGTTTTCCATGACTTAAACACATATTTTCCTTCAATTCATAAGTAGAGAGAAAGGTCCACAAGTGAGAAGAATTCAAGGCTGTGTAAACAATGTCAGATCTTGGTCTCTTTGGAATAACTGGAAGTATTTGTGGAAAATCTCCACCACATACAAATGTTAGGCCCCAAAAGGCCTGTCTGTGCTATTTTTATACTTGTCTCATGGTATTTCCCTCAAGGTCTTGTCTAACTCTTCAAAACATAATTTATTTGCCATTGGCGCTTTATCCCAGATAATTAGTGAAGTTTTATTTAAAATTTCAGCTAGTTGTCTCCCTTTTTTATATGACGAGATGTCTCTAGCGTGACATCCAATGGAATATGAAATCGTGAATGTGCCGTCCTTCCATTGGTAATAACAAATCTGCTATACTAGAAGTTGGAATGGGGAGAATTATTTTTGATTGTGGTCGAAGGTGTGAAATTATATTCCATAGATATGTCTTGCCAATACCACTTTGTCCATGAATGAATATTAATCTGCCTTCTTCATTTTGTACGGATGTTTTGATTGCATCATAAGCCTTATATTGACCACTATTCAATAATGCTTAGTATTTTTCATGATCCCGTTTATTGTCGTCTATGTCATAGTCGAGCTCCTCATTTGGTAGGCGGTTGCCTATAGGGCGAAGTAATGACAAACCTTGAAGGGGCATGCCATATATGTCTTTCAAAATTTTGCCCATTTTCAATAGGATACTTTAAATCTTAACCAATGTGTACGCCTCAATTTGCTTATCATTTAATTTTAAATCTTTCATGTGTGATCTCTTTCACTTATTCGTTGCTATATGTTCTAATAATATTTCATAGTTATTGTTCTCTAGTTTTCTTGTATCTGACACTTAATAGTGCATTAGAATCGTTACAAGGAGATGTCTCAATTCATTACCAGTGGCCCAACCCGAAGCCTCCACCAAGAAGTCATTCCATTCTTTGTCATCATCTAATACACCTAATGCGTAACAGGCCAGTCGATTTATTTTATGCTCTATTAGATTGACTATTCTTATACTTTTGAAGGAAGTGCATCCTTTGACAAAATTAAGCATCACGCGCTTATAAAACCATTCTATATTTGTAGAATGTGCAAAGTCGATTCTCCCAACTGATCTTCCCTTCTGCCTCCTATTCCATTTTTTCTCTCTTGCATTCCATACCCATCTTGTTAGAAAATCTGAATATTTTAGCTCTCTATAATCCTGATTTTCTTTGTTTAACTCGAACCATTCTGTGAACTTTGTTTTTTCTATAGCATGTTTGCTTAGCAAAGCCCTCCTTGATTAGTCAAATATTATGAGTTTTTGTCCCGCTAAATGGTAAGGTAGTCTGTCAACTGTCGTTCCCTGTAATGTACGGCAAATTGAAAAATCCTCCAGCAAGTTTCTGTAGCCGATATATATCTGCAGTCCATGTATTTTTTATCTCATTATTGTCTATTGTAATTTCATTATTTTCTATTATTGTTATTGCTTTATCGGACCCTTTATGAACATACATGACAGGTACTTCACTGACTTTGAGTAAATGCATGCTTCAACATTTATATCTGCATCAAATTGGACAAACAAATTCCTGTTGTATGTAAACACATATGTGTTGTCTAATTTGGCTCCATTTTTTGTAACTTCAATATCTGTGTTCCTTCGCCTAAAAATTGGGAATACATCCGTATCAAATTTGGTATGGTCATCGTTTTCATTGGAAAATGTTTTGTGCACTTGCCTTGTTTCATACATGGGCATTTCAGATTTAAGTCACCACACGGTCCATGAATCTTAATGTTTTTTTAAAGCATTATAGCCAGCCGGGTCATGTACAACATCAAAGATTTCTTGTGATATTACTGTGTCAATATGATGTGCTGACGGGGTTTTAATGCTTCATGAAGGAAGAGCAGTACGTGCGCATGTGGTAATTCTCTTTTGTAGAACTCAATTGTATATATACATGCGTAAAGAGTTGTTTTGTTAAATGATTTGGACGTTTGTTATGTAAATTAGTATATATGTGTATAATGGAATGAATAGTCGATGTTATTGAAATGATCTCTTTTGATGTTCTGTATTGTACGACTAAGTGATAATGTAATGTAAAATATGTAATACACAATACTCACATGCCAGATTTTTTACAAAGGGTTTTTGTAATTTAAAATGCTACATTAGTTGAAACAACCTGACTTGAAAAACTCTACATATGATGTCCACACGGCTTCCATTATTCTCTTGTGATATCAAGTTTGGAATTTCATTTATTTCTGGCCATTTTGGGTTGTAAGTGAACATAAGGAAAAAATATGGGTAACCAACCCACATGCATATTACCATTGCATATTGATAATTTTGTGCCTTGTATCGTGTTCCCCCGAGTGTGCGATGAAGGTAGTATAATCGTTTTCCCAATCCTTGAACAATCAGAATCTCCCTGAACAATAGCATCCATCAACACCCTAGAAAGATCTGTTCATTGTTTTTGTTGATTATCTCGGATATACCAAAATCTATGTTCTTCAATTGCCATGTAACCATCCACACTGTATTGCTATAACAATATTCCATCTTGTTGAAGTGTGTGTCATTCATTAAGTCTTTTTTGTATTCAAAAATAATAACATTGCCTCATGATTAAGATATTTCTTGCGAATGATTTGTTACGCAGATCCACCAACTGAATACTAAGTGTATATCCATCTTCTCCATATGGGTGTTTAATATGTAATTCATCTCCATTAAAGATGGGTGTAAATCTGTAATTCTTTGCAAACCATTTTTCCAATGTTCTGCAATAACATCACGCTGAAAGTTAGCATCTTTAAGTTCACCAATTATTATTCCTGCCACTTCTAAAGCTGTTGGCGTATTGTATTGTCAGCTATCATTGCTCCTTTTAGTTAGGTGACGCAGCAGGAATACATATTCTAATTGTTCTCGATATCAATCCCTTGCCATTCGAAATGATTTTACCAAAACATTATCGTTATCAAGCATTTCAAATATTCTCCTTACAATTTGCGGTTCCACTTCTTCATGGTGCATAACATTGATTCTATTGCCGATCTCATTCTAAGTATCATATATATAGATCTGGGCAAACTGAGGGTTTTTACCATGTTTCTTTAATAGTGATCCAATGTGATGGAAAATTTTGACCACTGATCATGAATACGTAAGGTCCTTTAGCACGGGTGATTGATTTGTCTACTTGGCTCCCCATGGATGTAAATGCAAAAATGGAGTTATACATTCGAATATACTTTATAAAAGTTATGCGCAGTTGTCAAGATTTTGTGCCGAATAGTTTTTTTAGGTAGATTGGAGGGTGACTATGTAATGGTAGCTTAACTCGGCCTTCCATACAACAAAATGTGAATTTTTGTTGTCTTGTTTTTTACTTGTGTCCGTCCGTTCCTCATACTATAAAATGGCGCCACAATGTTGACAAGTATAGGTTTGTGGTCCCAATTTTGAAGGCGTTGAATATTCATCTACCACATAGTTAGTTTTCAATTAATTGAAAGATTTGTATACAATAATAATGTTGTCAATGGCAGAAGATACGTCCTCAAATTTTAAATTGGAATTAGACTGATGTGATCAATTGGTTATGCATTGAAATTGAGCCTGTTCTTCTTCCACCTACTGGTGATTCAAATGGTTGTGCCCAATTGTTACCTTTAAAGTGTTACCATACAAAGTTAATTATAATAGTATTAATATATCCTCTTGCTTTCTATATGTTATTGTTCCACATGGTTATGTAACAACAAGTATTGTCCATTATTCATTGAGGCGTGGTTAGTACATAGTAATATTGAACAATATCAACTTACCATTCATCCGGTTCATCATTTCTTGTGGCACAAAGTTTGATGCATTCATCAAATTGGTAAATCTTTTCAAGAAGTGTAGTAGTTGCTGTATTTTCTTAATTGGTTCATACTTGTATTTGTGGCTAATATATGTGAGTTTTCTCTTCAATCTAGCATAATGGCCCCTAAATCTTTTGATATAGTTTATTTCCTCTATCTTTGTATTTTTGTCTTTTTCATTTTAAAATATTGGAAATCTTTGTTGTGTTAGGACCCGAAATAAGCAGGTGTAAACGCGGAAGCAAGCAAAGCAAACGTTGTATGACCACGAGTAAGAAAACAACGAAAAATATACCAAAAGACACAAAGATTTAATGTGGTTCGATCAATCGACCTACGTCCACAAAGGAGATGAGCAATCCACTATAAATATGAGAGTACAAAATACAGAGGGAAACAACCTCAACCAAATTCACTCAGAATAGATGGGAGGTTCACACAAGTAATAACGTATCAAGCTTGTGACCCACAATTTCTCCCCTAAACCAAAAACTCTCATAGTCCTTAAGACTACATTGTGAATGCTGATAAAGTAGAAGGAACATTCCTCTATTTGTAGAGTCCTAAACCTTTTCCTACAAGAAAAATGATTAGTCAATCCAAAACCTTTTCCTAAAAGGAACCTATTAATGGAAAGAAATTTAGGGCAAAATAAAACCCAACAAATCTCCCCCTTGGCTTGAATTTCTGACAAAATAAATTTTCCACCTTCTTCACTTAATATTCAACAACTTGCTTCTCCTCTCCATAGTCTCCTTTAAAAAAATTATGTCTCAACACAGAGAACCTCTCTGAAACAATTTCTCCAACAAAATCTTTATTACTGTAAAAAAGGTTAAGGCTAGAACTACACTCGCCAAGATGAACACTTCTTTCTAACCTGGTTCAATCATCGATTATCGAACCACTGAACCTGACTGCATCATTTAATATGGCTCTGATACGAGTTGTTTTGACGAAAAGATGAAACTGAGAATCTAACAATAAAGAACACCAAGTTTAACGTGGAAAAACCATTCAAATCGAAGGTAAACACCACGAGATCGACAAAATCCGAATTTCTTCACTATAACAACAAGAGGGTTACAAACATTCTTCTAATGGCTACACAACAAGTGCCAAAAGATAATAAAATAATAGCTACACCAACAAAAGATAAATATAAAGAATTACAACCCAAATCCAGCTTCTATTTGAGACCTAAAATAGGATCTTGCTGACCTCCTAATCCGATCGTCACCATTCAAATAAACTCAAGATGTCAAGAACACTCACTACAAATTTCAGACCGATCCAATGTTTAGTTAATCGGGAAATATGATTTGAACGTTGCTGGTTGGAGAAAAAAACTGCAGCAAAAGAACCTTTTCTTTCCACGTAGGATTAGGCCATGGGCCTTTTGCTGGAACATGGGCAATAGGCCAACAAACTCCCCCTCAATCCAAGGGGCCAAATGGACTTCAAGGGATGGATCTCTTGATAGGCTTCCTGCCTGCCACACTTAAACAAAACTCATGATTGTCTTTGATGAGTTATTTCCACTTATATCTACGAGTATCTAACATGACTTCATCATAACCTTCAGGTTCTCCCACATTAGTCAATAGAATATAATCATCATGAGAATAACGTGTTGAGCTTCGCTTTGCTTTAGTAAATCTTCTATAAGAGGTTTCTGGAGCATCCGAAGTGTTATCCCAACATGGGTTAGTTGATTATCAACCACAACATCATCAGTAGGAACAAATATATGTTCTACACTCTCATCATTATCTTGATCATTACCTTGGGTTCCCTCATGTGCAGAAGATGTATCAATAATAGGACTTCGATCAACATCAACTAAGCTCTCATCAGTATGAGAATCTAGTTTCTCAGTCTTGTCAAAATCATCAATAGTTTGATCTTCAAAGAACACAACATCACGACTTCTAATGAGTTTCTTATCAATTGGATCATAAAAGTGATATCCAAACACATCTTAACCATAACCAATGAAGATATATTGCTTAGTTTTAACATCTAATTTCGACCACTCATCTTTTGGAACATGCACACAAGCTTTACACCCAAACACTTTCAAGTGATCATAAGAAACATCCTTATGAAACAAAACTATGCTTTGAACATCACAATCCAAAGAAACAACAGGAGACAAATTGATAACATAAGCAACAACGTTAAGTGCTTCAGCCAAAAAAGAATTTCAAAGTTTAGCATCTGAAAGCACACATCTAACTCTCTCAACTAAACATCTTTTCATCCTCTCTACCAAATCATTTAATTGAGGAGTCTTTGGAGGAGTCTTCTGATGAGGGATTCCTTGCGATTTGCAGTAGTTATCAAAGGGACAAATATACTCACCACCATTATCACTGCGAATACATTTTAACTTCTATCTCGTTTGTCTCTTAGATAAGGCTTGAAACTGTTTAAACACATCAACCACTTGATCATTGGATTTTAAAGGATATACCCAAATCTTGAGAGAATGATCATCAATGAATGTAGCAAAGTAAAGTGCACCACCTTTTGGCTTCACTTTGAAAGGACCACACAAATCTGAGTGTACTAGCTCCAATAGCTCACACTTTGATGACGTCTTTATCACAAGCGAAGAGAAGGTCATCATGGAAAACAACAATAACATTATTTTCATTGTTTTCTACGTTCTTCCCTTCTTTAAGATCTTGCTTCAATTGTTTACAAAATATATTAATATGTCCTTTCTTTCCACAATGATAACATGTAACATTTGAATTCTTGAATTTTGACTTGCTTATACTTTTACCTCTACTCCTCGGATGTCTTGTCTTATGTCTGCCTCGATCTTCTATGTATAGAACATCTGAATAAGAAGATGTGTCTTGAGATTTTCTTTTAACCTCTTCATTCATCACACCACTCTTTGCGGATTCCATAGTCACCTTTCCACCAGTGACAGAATTTGTTAAAGAAACACGAAGAGTTTTCCAAGAATCTGGTAGAGTATTAAGAAGCGAATGTCCTTGTATTTCAACATCAAAATTAATGCCCATTCCTGATAGCTGATCAAGAATACCCTGAAAATCATTTATATCATCAAGAATAGTACTTCCCTCCTTGTTTTTAAAGGTCATTAATTTCTTTAACAAGAACAACTTGTTATTGCTAGTTTTTGAATCGTAAGGCGTCTCCAACTTTTCCCAAAATGTTCTAGCATGTGTCTCAATCACAATATGGTTGCGAACATTATCTTCAACCCATTGTCTTATATATACACATACTTGTTGGTGCTCAAATTCCCAATTTTCATTTGTCACATTCTCAGGTTTATGAGCAGAAAAAATTGGAAGATGCATCTTCTTCACGAACAATAGATCTTTCATCTTGCTTTTCCATATGTTGTAGTTTGTTCCATTTAGACATACCATCTTGGTCATATTCTCCTCCATATAGATAACCTTAGCTCTGATACCACTAGTTGGAACCGGAAATAAGTAGGTGTAAACGCGGAAGCTAACAAAGCAAACCTCGAAAGACCACGAGTAAGAAGACAACGAGAAATATACAAAAAGACACAAAGATTTTGTAACGACCTGTTTAGTCGTTTAGAGAAATAGACTACAATTCTGGAAAAACTGGCAGAAGCGACGGACCCCACGACGGACCGTCAATGGCACGACGGACCATCGCAGGGTCTCATTTCAAAACAATTAGAAAAACGTAAAATTGGGTACTGAAATCGACTCTCTGAACTTCATAACGGAATGGCAGGACGGACCGTCACAGGTTTGATGGACCGTCACAGATTCTTCAGAGAAATTGAGTCTTTGAACTCTGTGACGGGCAGCAGGACGGACCGTCGCAGGCGCGACGGGCCGTCACAGCTTGCGTAATCCCAGTTGGAGTCGGATTTCTGGTTAAGCTTTAAAGGGACGTTTTGGACTATTCCTACTTTAATTTTAAAGTTAGAGGGTTAAGGTTAATAAGTCTAATTACTTGGGGGTTAAAAGAGGTAACCTTAAGTTAATTAGTGGGGTATTATTGCCATCTTTTATTATTAATTATATACTAATTTGGGTAAAAGAAAGAGGATTTGAATAAGAAAATAGAAAGAACAAGAAGGGAGAGAGAGAAACGATCGAGAGAAGAGGAAAGCACCAAGCTTTGATGATTAACTTGCTTGATTTCAATTCTTCGGTGGAGGTAGGTTATGATTTTCATGCTATTCGTAGTAAACTCTTAATAGCGAATGATATGTGTTAGTAGTATTGTAAACCTTCTATATGCTTAATTGTATGATTGCATGAATGATGTGATTATGTAATTGTGAATAAATAAGCATGATGAAGCTATTGAATCCCAAATCTTGAAAAGAAACCCTAATCTACTTTGTTAATGATGATGCCTTGGTATAAAAGAAGGCTTGATGAAGGAAAGTGGTGAGATTAGGGGATCGGGTGCCACGTTCCGGTACAAGGATAGAATATGGATCGGGTGTCACGTTCCGACACCAGGATAGAATTTGGATCGGGTGCCATGTTCCGGCACCAGGATAGAATATGGATCGGGTGTCACGTTCCGACACCAGGATAGAATATGGATCAGGTGCCACGTTCCGGTACCAGGATAGTATATGAGGATCGGAGTGTCACGTTCCGACACTAGGATAGAATATGGATCGGGTGCCACGTTCCAGTACCAGGATAGAATTAGGATCGGAGTGTCACGTACCGACACCAGGATAGTATATTGAGGAGCGGAGTGTCACGTACCGACACGAGGGGAATAAAGATAATGAATCTTGAAATATGTTAATATATCCAATCTAATTAACTAAATTCCCAAATGAGTATGATGAGGAGGTGTGAGTCCTCATTGATGTGCTTGGTGTTGTAACCAAGGGTTATGGTAACTGTAAATGCTGCATGCTAAGGATATTAGTTGATTTTATGATATTGCCTAATACATATTGTTTTCTATTTTGAGTTGGCCGATGATATCTACTCAGTACCCGTGTTTTGTACTGACCCCTACTTTTATTGTTTTCTTCTTGTTTATTTGTGGAGTGCAGCAAACGTGCTGTCAGCTTCGACTCAACAGTAACTCAAGCCAGTCTTACTACATCGGAAATTCAGGGTGAGCTAATGCTTCTAGCTTGGACTGGATCTTCTTCTTCAAGTCTTGATGCCTTGAACTTCCTGCATGGACTAGCTTCTTATGTATTTTTAGCTTCTTAGAATACTCTTATTTTAGTAATTTGATTATAGATGTTCTTGTGATGATGACTTCCGTATTTTGGGGAATAATAGATGTTGAAATAATAATAGTTATTGATTTTATTAATGAGTTTAAGTCTTCCGCATTACTTTATGTTGATATTATATTGAAATGTTAAGGTTTAGATGGGTTTGTTCGCTCACATAGGAGGGTAAGTGTGGGTGCCAGTCGCGGCCCAGATTTGGGTCATGACAAACTTGGTATCAGAGCATTAGGTTCGTTGGTCTCATCACACAAGAACAGGTCTAGTAGAGTCTTAAGGAACGGTAGGGGGACGCCTTTTCTTTTCCTTGAGAGGCTATAAGACTTTAGGAAAATTTCACTCTTTCATTCTTTCTTTCGTGCTACTACTTGAGTCCAATTGGTATCTAGGCGATACGAATTGGTATCTGACCATCTTCACTCTCTTTCGCAGATGGTTAGAACTAGAGCAACGACTACGCCAACACCAACACCGGCCAGACAAGAAACCACTAAGCCAGCCACTGGGGCTGTGGCTCGAGGAAGAACAGCGGCAAGGGGCCGTGGTAGAGGTCGTGGGAGGACGTCCTCTAGGGGAAGAGGACGAACACCTTGTCCATCTGATACTAGGGCAGTGAATCCTCCACCGACTGAGGAGGTAATAAGAGAAGGGGAGGATGGGGAAAATAAACAATTGCACAATGAGGAAATGCCACCCCAACCTACCCCAGAGATGATCAATCAGGTTCGGGCTTATCTTAGCGGGTTATCTGATCAGGGCCAGACACCCCCAGTGTTTTCTGCACCAGCACCTCAGGCTCCGGAGGTACAACATCGGCTACTATGGCTCCCCGCATGGATGTTCCATTGGAAATAGGCACGTTTCCACTTCTGACTACTGGGCCTATAATGACAAATGATCAGCATGAACTTTTCAATAAATTCTTGAAATTGAAACCTCCAGTCTTCAAGGGTGCGGAATCTGAGGATGCTTACGATTTTTTGGTTGACTGTCATGAGCTACTACACAAGATGGGTATAGTAGAACGGTTTGGTGTTGAGTTCGTGAGTTATCAGTTTCAAGGGTACGCTAAAATGTGGTGGCGGTCGCATATTGAGTGTCAACCAACAGAGGCACCACCTATGACTTGGGCCTCATTCTCTAGCTTGTTTATGGAGAAGTATATCCCCCGAACTTTGAGGGATAGGAAAAGGGATGAGTTCTTGAGCCTAGAGCAAGGTAGGATGTCGGTCAATGCATATGAGGCTAAGTTTCGTGCATTATCACGGTATGCCAAACTTTCAGTCCACAAGAGAGGATTCGCCGATTTGTGAAGGGGTTGAGATCAGAGTTGCGGATTTCGGCCATACAGGTAGCGGCTATGGCAAAATCCTTCCAAGAAAAGGTAGACTTCGTGATAGAGGTAGAAGTAGTGAAGCCCGATGACTTCACCCCGACATCGACATCAAAAAGGTTTCAAAAGGGAGGTGGGTTTAATGGTGCTTACACTAGAGGACCGGGTTCGGGAAGTTACTCAGTTCGACCAATTCAGTCTTCACTAGTGACTGTAGTTGGGGGTCCAGCTCCGACCGGTCATTACTTCTCTGAAAGACCTATGTATGAACCCAAAGAGTGCTATGGATGTGGGGAGATTGGACATATTAAGAGATATTCTCCAAAACAGAGTTACAGACCTCCAATTGTTAGAGGTAGAGGTGGTCATGGCAAAGGCCGTTATTCTGGAGGACGTGGTGGTCGAGGCAATGGTGGTCACCAGAACGGCCGAGGTGATGGGCAACCTGGAGCCACTACATCACAACATGGTAGGGGCAACAGACAGACGAACGATAGGGCCCATTGTTACGCTTTCCCTGGGCGGTCTGAAGCGGAGGCATCTGACGCTGTCATCATAGGTAATCTTTTGGTTTGTGATCGCATGACTTCTGTATTGTTTGATCCTGGATCCACATTTTCTTATGTATCTTCCTCATTTGCTAATGGTCTAACTTTACATTGTGAATTACTTGATATGCCCATTCTTGTTTCTACTCCGGTGGGTGAGTCTGTGGTAGTTGAAATGGTGTATAGGTCTTGTTTGGTGAACTTTGTGGGGAGCAACACTTATGTAGATTTGGTTATCTTAGAAATGGTTGATTTTGATGTAATTCTGGGTATGATTTGGCTTTCTCCGCAATTTGCGATCTTGGATTGTAATGCTAAAATGGTTACGTTAGCCAAGCCTGGGGCAAATCCGTTAGTGTGGGAGGGTGACTACACTTCCGATCCGGTGCGTATCATCTCCTTTCTTCGTGCTAAGAAAATGGTTAGTAAAGGGTGTTTAGCTTTCTTGGCACATCTCAAGGATGACACTACCCAAGTACCTTCGATTGAGTCGGTTTCGGTAGTCCGTAATTTTTTGGATGTGCTCCCTGCAGATCTTCCGGGTATGCCACCAGATAGGGATATTGACTTCTGTATCGATCTTGAACCGGGTACTCGCCCCATTTCGATACCCCCTTATAGAATGGCTCCCGCAGAGTTAAGAGAGTTAAAAGCCCAACTTCAAGAGTTGTCAAACAAAGGCTTTATTAGACCAAGTGCATCTCCTTGGGGTGCTCCGGTTTTGTTTGTGAAGAAGAAGGATGGGAGTTTTCAAATGTGTATAGACTACAGACAACTAAACAAGGTAACCATAAAGAACAAGTATCCTCTTCCCCGCATTGATGACTTGTTCGATCAGTTACAAGGTTCTTGTGTCTTCTCTAAGATTGACTTGAGATCCGGTTATCATCAATTGAAAATACGGGCAACGAATGTGCCAAAGACTGCTTTTTGAACGAGGTACAGGCATTACGAATTTGTAGTGATGTCTTTTGGTCTTACAATGCCCCTGCTGCGTTCATGAGCTTGATTAACGGGATTTTTAAACCATATTTTGACGTCTTCATGATCGTATTAATTGATGATATATTGGTATACTCAAAGATCAAGAAGGAACATGAAGAGCATTTGAGAATGGTGCTGGAAATGTTGAGGGAGAAAAAGCTTTATGCCAAGTTCTCTAAGTGTGAGTTTTGGCTAGATGCAGTGTCCTTTTTGGGGCACGTGGTTTCTAAGGATGGAGTGATGGTGGATCCTTTTAAGATTGAGACAGTGAAGAATTGGGTAAGACCTACTAATGTGTCAGAAATAAGGAGCTTTGTTGGGTTAGCTAGCTACTACCGTCGATTTGTCAAGGGGTTCTCTTCTATTGCTTCCCAATTGACGAACTTGACTAAGCAGAATGTTCCATTTGTATGGTCGGACGAATGTGAGGAAAGCTTTCAGAAGCTGAAGACCTTGTTGACTACCGCACCTATCCTTACCTTGCCAGTAGAGGGTAAGAACTTCATTGTTTATTGTGATGCATCCTATTCGGGTTTGGGTGCAGTGCTAATGCAAGAGAAGAATGTGATTGCTTATGCTTCAAGGCAATTAAAGGTGCATGAACGTAACTATCCAACTCATGATTTGGAATTGGCTGCGGTAGTGTTTGCATTAAAACAATGGAGACACTATTTATATGGGGTTAAGTGTGAGGTCTACACGGATCATCGTAGCCTTCAGTATGTCTTTACTCAGAAGGATTTGAACTTGAGACAGAGGAGATGGATGGAACTACTGAAGGACTACGACATCACTATTTTGTATCATCCGGGGAAGGCGAATGTTGTAGCGGATGCTTTAAGTAGAAAGGCGGGAAGCATGGGAAGTCTAGCTCACTTGCAAACTTCTAGACGCCCACTGGCTAGAGAGGTTCAAACTCTAGCTAATGACTTGATGAGATTAGAAGTAAATGAGAAGGGAGGGTTATTGGCTTCTGTGGAGGCAAGATCTTCGTTTCTTGACAAGATTAAGGGAAGACAGTCTGATGATGAGAAACTGCGCAGAATTCAGGATAAGGTATTGCGAGGAGAGGCTAAGGAAGCACAAATTGATGAGGAAGGTGTTTTGAGGATCAAGGGAAGGGTATGTGTACCCCGCGTCGATGATTTGATCGACACTATTCTGACAAAGGCTCATAGTTCAAGGTATTCTATACATCCGGGTGCAACCAAGATGTATCGTGACCTAAAGAAACACTTTTGGTGGAGTAGAATGAAGCGTGATTTTGTTGACTTTATTGCCAAGTGTCCAAACTGTCAACAAGTAAAGTATGAACACTAGAGGCCCGGAGGAACACTTCAGAGAATGCTTATTCCTGAATGGAAGTGGGAGAGAATTGCAATGGACTTTGTGGTTTGTCTTCCCAAGACATTGGGAAAGTTTGATTCTATTTGGGTAATTGTTGATAGGTTAACTAAGTCTGCTCATTTTATTCCGGTTAAGGTGACTTACAATGCAGAGAAGTTAGCCAAACTTTACATCTCAGAAGTGGTGCGATTGTTTGGGGTTCCACTATCAATCATATCAGATAGAGGTACGCAGTTTACTTCTACGTTTTGGAAAACATTGCATGCGGAATTGGGTACTAGGTTGGACCTTAGTACTGCGTTCCATCCTCAGACCGATGGTCAGTCTGAGCGAACGATTCAAGTGTTTGAGGATATGCTTCGTGCATGTGTGATAGAGTTTGGTGGTCATTGGGATAGCTTCCTACCCTTAGCGGAGTTTTCATACAATAATAGCTATCACTCAAGCATTGATATGGCTCCATTTGAAGCATTGTATGGTAGGAGATGTAGGTCTCCCAATTGGTTGGTTTGATGCGTTCGAGGTTAGACCTTGGGGTACTAATCTCTTGAGGGATTCGATGGAAAAAGTGAAGTCTATTCAAGAAAAGCTTCTAGCGGCGCAAAGTAGACAAAAAGAATATGCAGATCGAAAAGTTAGAGACTTAGAGTTCATGGAGGGTGAACAAGTCTTGTTGAAAGTTTCACCAATGAAAGGGGTGATGCGGTTTGGTAAAAGGGGTAAACTAAGTCCAAGGTACATTGGACCATTTGAATTACTTAAGTGAGTAGGGGAGGTGTCTTATGAGTTAGCCTTGCCTCCAGGGCTGTCCGGAGTACATCCGGTATTCCATGTGTCGATGTTGAAAAGATACCATGGGGATGGAAACTACATTATCCGTTGGGATTCAGTCTTGCTTGATGAGAACTTGTCTTATGAGGAGGAGCCTGTTGCTATTCTAGATAGAGAAGTTTGCAAGTTGAGGTCAAGAGAGATTGCATCCATCATGGTGCAATGGAAGAATCGACTGGTTGAAGAAGCCACTTGGGAGAAGGAGGCAGATATGCAAGAAAGATACCCACATCTTTTTACTGATTCAAATACTCCTTTTCTCCCTTGTTTTCCTTCTTGTGATCGTTCGGGGAGAACGATGGGTAAATTGGTATCTATTTTAACGACCTGTTTAGTCGTTTTGAGCAACAGACTTCAATTTTGGAAAAACTGGCAGAAGCGACGAACCCCATGACGGACCGTCAAGGGCACGACGGACCGTCGCAGGGTCTCGTTTCAAAACACTTAGAAAAACTTAAAATTGGGTACTGAAATTGACTCTATGAACTTCGTAACGGAATGGCAGGATGGACCGTCACAGGTGTGACGGACCGTCACAGATTCTTCAGAGAAATTGAGTCTCTGAACTCTGTGACGGGCAGCAGGACGGACCGTCGCAGGCGCGACGGGTAGGAGGACGGACCATCGCAGGCGTGAAGGGCCGTCACAACTTGCGTAATCCCAGTTGGAGTCGGATTTCTGGTTAAGCTTTAAAGGGACGTTTTGGACTATTCCTACTTTAATTATAAAGTTAGAGGGTTAAGGTTAATAAGTCTAATTACTTGGGGGTTAAAAGAGGTAACCTTAAGTTAATTAGTGGGGTATTATTGCCATCTTTTATTATTAATTATATACTAATTTGGGTAAAAGAAAGAGGGTTTGAATAAGAAAATAGAAAGAACAAGAACGGAGAGAGAGAAACGATCGAGAGAAGAGGAAAGCACCAAGCTTTGATGATTAACTTGCTTGATTTCAATTCTTCGGTGGAGGTAGGTTATGGTTTTCATGCAATTCGTAGTAAACTCTTAATAGCGAATGATATGTGTTAGTAGTATTGTAAACCTTCTATATGCTTAATTGTATGATTGCATGAATGATGTGATTATGTAATTGTGAATAAATAAGCATGATGAAGCTATTGAATCCCAAATCTTGAAAAGAAACCCTAATCTACTTTGTGAATGATGATGCCTTGGTATAAAAGAAGGCTTGATGAACGAAAGTGGTGAGATTAGGGGATCAGGTGCCACGTTCCGGTACAAGGATAGAATATGGATCGGGTGTCAGGTTCCGACACCAGGATAGAATATGGATCGGGTGCCACGTTCCGGTACCAGGATAGAATATGGATCGGGTGTCACGTTCCGACACCAGGATAGAATATGGATCGGGTGCCACGTTCCGGTACCAGGATAGTATATGAGTATCGGAGTGTCACGTTCCGACAGCAGGATAGAATATGGATCGGGTGCCACGTTCCAGTACCAGGATAGAATGAGGATCGGAGTGTCACGTACCGACACTAGGATAGTATATTGAGGAGCGGAGTGTCAGGTACCGACACGAGGGGAATAAAGATAATGAATCTTGAAATATGTTAATATATCCAATCTAATGAACTAAATTCCCAAATGAGTATAATGAGTAGGTGTGAGTCCTCATTGATGTACTTGGTGTTGTAACCAAGGGTTATGGTAACTGTAAATGCTGCATGCTAAGGATATTAGTTGATTTTATGATATTGCTTAATACATACTGTTTTCTATTTTGAGTTGGCCGATGATATCTACTCAGTACCCGTGTTTTGTACTGACCCCTACTTTTATTGTTTTCTTCTTGTTTATTTGTGGACTGTAGCAAACGTGCCGTCATCTTCGACTCAACAGTAACTCAAGCCAGTCTTACTACATCGGAAATTTAGGGTGAGCTAATGCTTCTAGCTTGGACTGGATCTTCTTCTTCAAGTCTTCAAGCCTTGAACTTCCGGCATGGACTTGCGTCTTATGTATTTTTAGCTTCTTAGAATACTCTTAGTTTAGTAATTTGATTATAGATGTTCTTTTGATGATGACTTCCAGATTTTGGGAAATAATAGATGTTTAAATAAAAATAGTTATTGATTTTATTAATGAGTTTAAGTCTTCCGCGTTACTTTATGTTAATATTATATCGAAATGTTAAGGTTTAGATGGGTTGGTTCGCTCACATATTAGGGTAAGTGTGGGTGCCAGTCGCGGCCCAGATTTGGGTCGTGACAGATTTAATGTGGTTCGATCAATTGACCTACGTCCACAAAGGAGATGAGCAATCCACTATAAATATGAGAGTACAAAATACAGAAGGAAACAACCTCAACCAAATTCACTCAGAATACATGGGACCTTCACACAAGTAATAACGTATCAAGCTTGTTACCCACGATTTCTCCCCTTAACAAAAAACTCTCAAAGCCCTTAAGACTATATTGTGAATGCTGATTAAGTAGAAGGAACATTTCTCTATTTATAGAGTCCTAAACCTTTTCCTACCAGAAAAAGGATTAGTCAATTAAAAACCTTTTCCTAAAAGGAACCTATTTATGGTATGATATTTAGGTCAAAATAAAACCCAACATGTTGCAGCATCCTATCCTACAGCGCTAAATCCGGCAATACTTGTTGAATAAATATAATCTCTGTGGGTATATTAATAAGCCTTTGAAAACTCTATCAATGTTTGTGATCACTTCCATTAGGCCTGTTTCACACAATAGTAATAAGTATGTTATTTGTGCATAATAATGGATACAGTAAAGATAACATTGTACACCTACCACCTACCGACTAAACTTAGTTAACATAGTTTGTACTTAATTGTTCATACTATACTTAAAATTACTAATGTTTTTTGTCTGTATATTATTCGCTTGATTTTTGGTCATTGTGTTGTATTTTTTTAATCATTCTTAATGCTAAATAAGGCAATATTTAGCTAGACGTTTATTTCATTCATTCCGTAGTTTTGCAGTTTATATTTATAGGTAGTAGAGACCTCCGTATTTGCATAATGAGTAGCATAAAAGTAAGAGACAATATAGTAAATGACCCATTATCAGGAAAAATTCCCCGTACCGATGGATGTATTTTTTAATTCCAGAGGCAAGTCTGGGGGTGCACACTATGATGCTTGAATTTCTTGTCTGTCCATAGGTAACATTTCTTGCTGTATGGTAGCATGTATTCGTATTGTCCTGATGTTCAACGATTTTGAGTTGGACCTTTGTTATATTGTTGTATAAGAGTAACTTATGTCCACTTTTATCTCTGTAGGGTTGTCTTTTTTCGACGATTTTTACAATAGTGTTATTGATTACGCAGTGACAATGTGGGGATTTTTTTCCCAGTACCTTGGGCACATAGAGAGAATTTACGATCCAATCCCGATTGCATTTTGGAACTGTTGTGGTTGTATACAAAGATGGAGATAGTACACTAATGGATGTGACTTTTGTGGAGTATAAGTCAGAATATATTTCAGGTTATATAACTATAGTGTGTTGTATTCAAATTGCATAGTAGTCGATTATATTAGAGTTGATTGAAGTTAAAGGTATGAGGCTGTAACTTAGTCTAACAACGTACACATCGTTTCTCTTCTTGTTACCATTTGTATATATATTCTAAATGTGTAGTGAATTTTAAATTGTTTTGTGGAGCAGTAATGGTCACCAAAATAATTGACAGTTGACAGTTTCTATTTATGCCAAAGACACATCATATGGATTTTGCCATGTAATAATATATAATTTGTTATGTGTATTAATATAAAATTTCAGTTGTAGAAGCGGTTGTATAGCTACGGTTCCATTCATATTATTGTGTTCCTTTACTCATAAAATAAATGAAATTTTTTCGTCGTGTACTTAATGTAATCTGGTTTCTGAAAGATGGAACTATTATTTTTAAAAATAATTTACATAGTTTATGGTTGAGTAAACTCATACATTACGTATACATAACTCTCACCTTAAATACACTTTTGTTATTGATTATTTACTCTGAAAATATGTATGGATGTCAGTTTTTCAACTTTTAAATTGTAATAATCTATAGTGTAAATATATGATGGAATTGTAAGTTTACGGTATTTATTACACTAAGTTTATGTATTAAGAATTTATTTAAGATTCCAAGATTTAAGTTACAAGAAGTTGCTTAAACAAAATTTATGATTCATTAATCACATACATACCATTTTTGTTGGTGTAGATAAAGAAATCAATATTAAACTTGCCACGTAGATAAATACAATGAATATTCCACCGCCTTTGAAGATCCATTGCAATTAGGATAAAAAATTTGAGCTACACTTGGCGCAAAATATTGTAAGATACACATTTACATTGATAAATAATCATTTATAAGAAGGATAAATCCATATGTTTTAAGAAGATGTTGTAATAGGAAATTAAATCTGACATCCCAAATTTGTTGGATATACCTGACACCATTCAGTACTTAATCCTTCGAACAATTTAAGTTTATCAATCCTTAGTGAACAATGCTATGTGCAATCACATATTGTTGAAGTAAAATTGACCTCAAACAACCTAGTAAGTGCAATTGAAGATAAGGACAACAACAAACTACAAATTTTTTTTAAGAATAATAAATCATCCATCATAAAGATATAATAAAATTATGTTTTACCTTAGACATCTTCTTAGAATCAAAATTGATGAAATAAAAAAAGGTGATTTAACATATATATAATAATCTTGTATTATCTTCTTCTGGCATTTCATGAATAATGGCAGTGTAATTTAGTGTGTTATTAAATTTTTATTGATGGTATGGTATATTCGACGGCTATATACCCCTCTATGTCCTTGGAACTTCTGATTATGTTGGTGTTGTGGTTTCATTTACTTGTAGAAGGATTGGTGAGGTTGTGTTTATTATGGTAGTTGAACAAACGACAATCTGGCTAATCATTACCACTCACACATTGAATGGCGAATAATATAGCATGTAGTATGTAGTAAACATTGTTGATTGACAATCGGTTTAACAATACAAAATAACATGTTTGTAGTCAATAATCTACATATGCCACATTATGTTTAGTCAAAGTCTTTATTCTTATTACTATACATAGTCAATACATATCCTGAAAGAACCTACTTCTTTAGTGAACTAATAGTATCTACATTAAAGTAGGGGACTGCTCTATTTGGTATTTGTCTTCGTGGAATTAAAGCTTTCTTCGTCATCCTCTATCTATAGGCTTCTCTTCTTAATTATTTTTCGAGTTGAGACTCTTTTCTTCAAAATGGGTTTTGGTGGATCATCCTGATCTTCTTCCAGTAAATCACTTGTCTTATATCCATGTGATTTCTAGTCATTCGGAGCGTTTATGTCTTTCATTTCTCCTTAAGTCTTATAAATGTAATAAAACTAAAACATTATTACTAATTTAAGGTTTATGTTTATTTTACAGTTGTCTTAATTTTACTACTTTACCTTAGATTCTAGTTGAATGTTGTAAGGATCTGAAACTTCCTCATATGGAATGTCAAGTTGTGACTCTATTTTGGTTAGTCCTGCGATATGTTTGTCCTTTTGCATGATAATTTTTCTCCTCTTTTTGATGTTTGTAGTTTAAAATGTTAGGCTGCGATTGGGTTTGTTGTTCCGGTTTCTTGCATATACTATTGTGTTTTCCATTGAAGTGCCTTAAACCTCATCGAGATATCTTCTGAGTTGTTAATGTGTGAACCTCCGGCAACATGCTCCTGTGATTTTGCTATATCTTCCTTTTGTAGTTGATCCTGTAGGAATAAATTGAAAATAATCATTACATTGGTATACATTCGAGGTTATTTCTGTAGATCAATAATGTATGTACAAAGTATGTATGTATTGATTTGGGAATAATAACTACAATTTTTTTTCTTTGTTATTGCGGTGTTACAATTTGAAATCTTCATCCAGCACAAACACTTTTGTGACTGTAAAATTTTCTACCCCTTCTTTCAAATAGAAATTGGTCACAATTTTTGTTTGAATACAAAGTCCTTGTGTAACGACCTGTTTAGTCGTTTTGAGCAGCAAATTTTATTTGTGGAAAAAACTGGCTGAGACTATTGAACCCACGAAGGGCCGTCATGGGCACGACGGACCATCGAGGGTGTCTCGTTTCAAAACACTTAGAAATTATGAAAAATGGTTATTGAAATAGACACTCTGAACTTCGTAACGGAATGGCAGGATAGACCGTCACAGGCGTGGCGGACCATCACAGACTCTTCAGAGAATTGAGTCTCTGAACTCTGTGACGGTGCAGCTGCGACGGTCCGTCACAGGCTGCGTAATCCCAGGCGAGGTCGGATTTCCTTAAATATTTTAAGGGACATTTTGGACTAGTCCTGCTATAATTATAAATTTAGTCGGTTAATGTTAATAATTAACTACTTGAGGGTTAAAAGAGATAACCTTAAATTAATTAATGGGTTAATTCACCATCTTTTATACTTAATTATATGTTAATTAGGGTAAAAGAAAGAGGGCTTTAATAAGAAAAAGAAAAGAACAGAAAGAGAGGGAGAATCGAACGAGAAAGAGGAGAAACGAGAAGAAGAACAAAGCTTTGGGAACTTGCTTGCTTGATTTCTAATCTTCGGTGGAGGTAGGTTATTATTTTTATACTATTCGTAGTTAACTCTTAATAGCGAAAGATATGTGTTGGGTTGTATTGTAAAGTTTTCTATATGCTTAATTGTATGCTTGCATGAATGTGATTATATAATTTTGATGAAATAAGCATGATGAAGCCATTGAATCCCAAATCTTGAAAACCCCTTGTTAATGATGATGCCTTGGTATAAAAGAAGGCTTGATGAACTAAAGTAATGAGATTGATGATGCCTGGGTATAAAAGAAGGCTTGATGAACTAAAGTAATGAGATTGATGATGCCTTGGTATAAAAGGAGGCTTGATGAATTAATAGAATGAGATTAGTGGAGAGGGTGTCACGAACCGAAATGTAGAATTAGGGGATCGAGTGTCACGAACCGACACGTAGAATTAGGGGATCGGGTGTCATGAATAGACACGTAGAATTAGGGGATCGGGTTTCACGAACCGACACGTAGAATTAGGGGATTCGGTGTCACGAACCGATACGTAGAATGAGGGGATTGGGTGTCACAAACCGACATGTAGAATTAGGGGATCGGGCGTCACGAACCGACACATAGAATTAGGGGATCGGGTGTCATGAACCGACACGTAGAACTAGGAGATCGGAGTGTCATGTACCGAAACAAGAATAAAGGTGATGAATCTTGAAAGATGTTAATATACTCAATCAAATGAACCTAATTTCCAAATAACTATGGTATTGAGGCTTGAGTCCTTATGTGTGAACTTGGCGGTACTTATTAACGATTATAGTAGTTGTTGTTGCTACAGATTGAGTATTGTAGTTTATTTTATAATATTACTTGATATATATTGTTTTGTATTTTGAGTTGGCCGATGATATCTACTCAGTACCCGTGTTTTGTACTGACCCCTACTTGTATGTTTCTTTTTGTTATATTGTGGAGCGCAGCAAACGTACCGTCGTCTTCAACTCAACCGCAACTCTAGCCAGTCTTCATTACTCCGGATATCAGGGTGAGCTAATGCTTCTAGCTTTGACTGGATCTTCCTCTTCATGTCTTGATGCCTTGAAGTTCCGGCATGGACTAGCTGTTTATGTATTTTAGCTTCTTAGATACTCTTAGATTTAGTAATTTGAAGTAGATGTTCTTGTGATGATGACTTCCAGATTTTGGGAATAAAAATACTTGTTGAGTGTTTAGAAGTTATTGAATTGGTTTTTATTAATGAGTTTAAGTCTTCCGCATTACTTTCTGTTGATATTATATTGAAATGTTAAGGTTTAGATTGGTTGGTTCGCTCACATAGGAGGGTAAGTGTGGGTGCCAGTCGCGGCCCGATTTGGGTCGTGACAAACTTGGTATCAGAGCATTAGGTTCATTGGTCTCATCACACAAGAACGAGTCTAGTAGAGTCTTAAGGAACGGTAGGGGGGCGCCTTTACTTTTCTTTGAGAAGCTATAAGACTTTAGGAAAATTTCATTCTTTCTTTCTTTCGTGCTATTACTTGGATCCAATTGGTATCTAGGAGATACAAATTGATATCTGACCATCTTCACTCTATTTCGCAGATGGTTAGAACTAGAGCAATGACTGCGCCAACACCAACATCTGCAAGACAAGAAGCGTCTGAGCCAGCCACTGGGGCTGTAGCTCGAGGAAGAGTAGCGGCAAGAGGCCATGGTAGAGGTCGTGGAAGGACGTCCTCTAGAGGAAGAGGACGAGCACCTAGACCATCTGATACTAGGGCGGTGACTCCTCCACCGACTGAAGAAGTAGTAAGAGAGGGTGAGGAAGGGGAAACTTAACAAGTGCAGAACGAGGAACTACAAGCCCAACCTACCCTAGAGATGATAAATCAGGTTCTTGCTTATCTTAGTGGGTTATCTTATCAAGGTCAAACACCTCTAGTGTTTTTTGCACCAGCAACTCAGGGTCTGGAAGTACAACAGGCAACTGCTACGGCTCTCCGCATGGATGTTCCATTGGTAATAGGCACGTTTCCTCGTCTTACTAGGGGCCTATAATAACAAATGACCAACATGAACTTTTCAGTAAGTTCTTGAAATTTAAACCTCCAGTCTTAAAGGGTGCTGAGTCTGAATATGCCTATGATTTTCTGGTTGACTGTCATGAGCTACTACACAAGATGGGTATAGTAGAACGGTTTGGTGTTGAGTTTGTGACTTATCAGTTTCAAGGGAACGCCAAAATGTGGTGGCAGTCACATGTTGAGTGTCAACCAACAGAGGTACCACCTATGACTTAGGCATTATTCTCTAGCTTGTTTATGGAGAAGTATATCCCCCGGACTTTGAGGGATAGGAAAAGAGATGAGTTTTTGAGCCTAGAGCAAGGTAGGATGTCGGTTACTGCATATGAGGCTAAGTTTCGTGCATTGTCTCGGTATGCCACCTAACTTTGTTTCAGTCCAGAAGAGCGGATTCGCCGTTTTGTGAAGGGGTTGAGATCAGAATTTCGGATTTCAGCCTTACAGGTAGCGGCTATGGAAAAATCCTTTCAAGAAGTGGTAGACTTCATGACAGAGGTTGAAGGAGTGAAGCCAGATGACTTCACCATGGCATCGACATAAAAAAGGTTTTGAAAGGGAGGTGTGTTTAATGGCTCTTACTCTAGAGGACAAGGTTCAAAAGGTTACTCAGTCCGACCAATTCAGTCTTCACTAGAGACTGTAGTTGGGGGTCCACCTTAGACCAGTCAACACTTCTCTGAGAGACCTATGCTTGACTCCAGAGAGTGTTATGGATGTGAGGAGACTGGACATATTAGGAGGAATTGTCCAAAACAGAGTTATAGACCCCCCATAGCTAGAGGTAGAGGTAGTCATGGTAGAGGCCGTTATGCTGGAGGACGTGGTGGCCGAGTTAATGGTGGTCATCAAAATGGCTGGGGTGACGGACAAATGGGAACTACTGCAGCGCAACATGGTAGGGGCAACGGGCAAGTAGGTGATAGGGCCCATTGTTACGCTTTCCCTGGGCGGTCGCAAGCAGAGACATCAGATGCTGTTATCACAGGTAATCTTTTTGTTTGTGATTCTATGGCTTCTGTTTTATTTGACCCTGGCTCTACATTTTCATATGTATCTTCCAAATTTGCTAATGGTCTTAATTTACATTGTGAATTGCTTGACATAACTATTCGTGTGTCTACTCTGGTGGGTGAGTCTGTGATAGTTGAAAAAGTATATAGGTCTTGTTTGGTGACTTTTGTGGGGAGAAATAGTTATGTAGACTTGGTTACCTTAGAAATTGTTGATTTTGATGTAATTCTGGATATGACTTGGCCTTCTCCGAATTTTGCGATCTTGGATTGCAATGCTAAAACTATGACATTAGCCAAGCCTGGGACAAATCCATTAGTGTGGGAGGGTGACTACACTTCCAATCCGGTTCGTATTATTTCCTTTATTCGTGCTAAGAAAATGGTTAGTAAGGGTTGTTTAGAGTTCTTGGCACACCTCCGATATGATACTACCCAAGTACCTCCAATTGAGTCGGTTTTGGTAGTCCGTGAGTTTATGGATGTGTTCCCTGCAGATCATCCTGGTATGCCACCAGATAGGGATATTGACTTCTGCATTGATCTTGAACCGGGTACTCGCCCCATTTCTATACACCCTTATAGAATGGCTCCCGCGGAGTTAAGAGAGTTAAAAGCCCAACTTCAAGAGTTGTTAAGCAAAGGCTTCATTAGACCAAGTGCATCCCCTTGGGGTGCTCCGGTTTTGTTTGTAAAGAAGAAGGATGTGAGTTTTCGAATGTGTATAGACTACAAACAACTAAACAAGGTAACCATAAAGAACAAGTATCCTCTTCCCCGCATTGATGACTTGTTTGATCAGTTACAAGGTGCTTGTGTCTTCTCTAAGATTGACTTGAGATCCGGTTATCATCAATTCAAAATACGGGCAACGGATGTGCCAAAGACTGCTTTTCAAACGAGGTATGGGCATTACGAATTTGAAGTGATGTCTTTTGGTCTTACGAATGCCCCTGCTGCGGTCATGAGCTTGATGAACGGGATTTTTAAGCCATATTTGGACCTCTTCGTGATCGTATTTATTGATGATATATTGGTATACTCAAAGAGCAAGAAGGAACATGAAGAGCATTTGAGAATGGTATTGGAAATGTTGAGGGAGAAAAAGCTTTATGCCAAGTTCTCTAAGTGTGAGTTTTGGCTACATGCAGTGTCCTTCTTGGGGCACGTGGTTTCTAAAGAAGGAGTGATGGTGGATCCTTCTAAGATTGAGACAGTGAAGAATTGGGTAAGACCTACTAATGTGTCGGAAATAAGGAGCTTTGTTGGGTTAGCTAGCTACTACCGCCGATTCGTCAAGGGATTCTCTTCTATTGCTTCCCAACTGACGAACTTGACTAAGCAAAATGTTCCATTTGTATGGTCGGATGAGTGCGAGGAAAGCTTTCAGAAGCTCAAGACTTTGTTGACTACCGCACCCATTCTCACCTTGCCAGTGGAAGGTAAGAATTTCATTGTCTATTGTGATGCATCCTATTCGGGTTTGGGTGCAGTGCTAATGCAAGAGAAGAATGTGATTGCTTATGCTTCAAGACAATTAAAAGTGCATGAACGTAACTATCCAACTCATGATTTGGAATTGGTTGTGGTAGTGTTTGTATTAAAGCAATGGAGACACTATTTATATGGGGTTAAGTGTGAGATCTAGACGGATCATCGTAGCCTACAGTATGTCTTTACTCAAAAAGATTTCAACTTGAGACAGAGGAGATGGATGGAACTACTGAAGGACCACGACATGACTATCTTGTATCATCCGGGAAAAGCGAATGTTGTAGCGGATGCTTTAAGTAGAAAGGCGGGAAGCATGGGAAGTCTAGCTCACTTGCAAGCTTCTAGACGCCCACTGGCTAGAGAGGTTCAGACTCTAGCTAATGACTTGATGAGATTAGAGGTAAATGAGAGGGGAGGATTGTTGGCTTCTGTGGAGGCAAGATCTTCCTTTCTTGACAAGATTAAGGGAAGACAGTCTAATGATGAGAAACTGCGCAGAATTCAAGATATGGTATTGCGAGGAGAGGCTAAGGAAGCACAAATTGATGAGGAAGGTGTTTTGAGGATCAAGGGAAGGGTATGCGTACCCCGCGTCGATGATTTGATCAACACTATTCTGACAGAGGCTCATAGTTCAAGGTATTCTATACATCCGGGTGCAACCAAGATGTGTCGTGACCTAAAGCAACACTTTTGGTGGAGTAGAATGAAGCGTGATATTGTTGACTTTATTGCCAAGTGTCCAAACTGTCAACAAGTAACGTATGAACGCCAGAGGCCCGGAGGAACACTTCAGAGAATGCTCATTCCTGAATGGAAGTGGGAGAGAATTGCAATGGACTTTGTGGTTGGTCTTCCCAAGACATTCGGAAAGTTTGATTCTATTTGGGTAATTGTTGATAGGTTAACTAAGTCTGCTCCCTTCATTCCGGTCAAGGTGACTTACAATGCAGAGAAGTTAGCCAAATTTTACATCTCGGAAGTGGTGCGATTGCATGGGGTTCCACTATCCATCATATCAGATAGAGGTACGTAGTTTACTTCTATGTTTTGGAAAATATTGCATGCGGAATTGGGTACTAGGTTGGACCTTAGTACTGTGTTTCATCCTCAGACCGGTGGTCAGTCTCAGAGAACAATTCAAGTGTTGGAAGATATGCTTCGTGCATGTGTGATAGAGTTTGGTGGCCATTGGGATAGCTTCCTACCCTTACCGGAGTTTTCATACAATAATAGCTATCACTCCAGC
The DNA here is from genome assembly GCF_036512215.1 of Solanum lycopersicum. Lineage (NCBI taxonomy): Eukaryota > Viridiplantae > Streptophyta > Magnoliopsida > Solanales > Solanaceae > Solanum > Solanum lycopersicum. Next base: position 44,926,214 of record NC_090807.1, read on the forward strand.
ATTGATATGGCTCTATTTGAAGCATTGCATGGTAGGAGATGTAGGTCTCCCATTGGTTGGTTTGATGCATTTGAGGTTAGGCCTTGGGGTGCCGACCTTTTGAGGGATTCGATAGAGAAAGTGAAGTCTATTCAAGAAAAGATTCTAGCGGCGCAAAGTAGACAAAAAGAATATGCAGATCGAAAGGTTAGAGACTTAGAGTTCATGGAAGGTGAACAAGTCTTGTTGAAGGTTTCGCCAATGAAAGGGGTGATGCGATTTGGTAAGCGAGGTAAACTTAGCCCAAGGTATATTGGTCCATTTGAAGTACTTAAGCGAGTAGGGGAGGTCGCTTATGAGTTAGCCTTGCCTCCAGGGCTGTCCGGAGTGCATCCGGTATTCCATGTGTCTATGTTGAAAAGATATCATGGGGATGGAAATTACATTATCCGTTGGGATTCAGTTTTGCTTGATAAGAATTTGTCTTATGAGGAGGAGTCTGTTGCTATTTTAGATAGAGAAGTTCGCAAGTTGAGGTCAAGAGACATTGCATCCATCAAGGTGCAATGGAAGAATCGACCGGTTGAAGAAGCCACTTGGGAGAAGGAGGCGGATATGCGAGAATACCCATATCTGTTTACAGATTCAGGTACTCCTTTTCGCCCTTGTTTTCCTTCTTGTGATCGTTCGGGGACGAACGATGGGTAAATTGGTATCTATTGTAATGACCTGTTTAGTCGTTTTGAGCAGCAGATTTTACTTCTAGAAAAACAGGCTGAGGCGACGAACCCAACGACGGATCGTCATGGGCACGACGGACCGTCGCAGGGTCTCGTTTACAAACACTTAGAAAATCTGAAATTGGATACTGAAAATCGACTCTCTGAACTTCGTAACGGAGTGGCAGGACGGACCGTCACAGGCCATTCACCCAAAAATCAAGTTTCTGAACTATGCGACGGACAGCAGGACGGACCGTCGCAGGTGCGACGGCCCGTCACACCTTGCGTAATCCCAGTTGGAGTCAGATTTCTGGTTAAGTTTTAAAGGGGCGTTTTGGACTATTCCTGCTATAATTATATATTTCGTGGGTTTATATTAATAACTCAAATTCTTGGGGGTTAAAAGAGGTAACCTTAAGTTAATTAATGAGGCATTATTGCCATCTTTTATCCTTAATTATACACTAATTAGGCTAAAAGAAAGAGGGTTTGAATAAAGAAAATAGAAAGAACAAGAGAAAGAGAGAGAAAGTTGAACGAGAAAGAGGAGAAACGAAGAGGACACAAAGCTTTGGGAATTTGCTTGCTTGATTTCTAATCTTCGGTGGAGGTAGGTTATGGTTTTCATGCTATTCGTAGTAAACTCTTAATAGTGAATGATATGTGTTAGTAGTATTGTAAACCCTTCTATATGCTTAGTTGTATGCTTGTATGAATGATGTGATTATGTAATTATGAATAAATACGCATGATGAAACTATTGAATCCCAAATCTTGAAAAGAAACCCTAATCTAGTTTGTTAATGATGATGCCTTGGTATAAAAGAAGGTTTGATGAATGAAAGTAGTGAGATTAGGGGATCGGGTGTCACGTTCCGGTACCAGGATAGAATATGGATCGGGTGTCACGTTTCGACACCGGGATAAAATATGGATCGGGTGCGACGTTCCGGTACTAGGATAGTATATGAGGATCGGAGTGTCACGTTCCGACACCAGGATAGTATATGGATCGGGTGCCACGTTCCGTTACCAGGATAGAATATGGATCGGGTGCCACGTTCCGTTACCAGGTTAGAATATGGATCGGGTGCCACGTTCCGGTACCAGGATAGAATGAGGATCGGAGTGCCACGTTCCGACACCAGGATAGTATATTGAGGAGCGGAGTGTCACGTACCGACACGAGGGGAAATAAAGATAATGAATCTTGAAATATGTTAATATATTCAATCTAATGAACTGAATTCCCAAATGAGTATGATGAGGAGGCGTGAGTCCTCATTGATGTTCTTGGTGTCGTAACCAAGGGTTATGGTAACTGTAAATGCTGCATGCTAAGGATATTAGTTGATTTTATGATATTTCTTAATACATACTGTTTTCTATTTTGAGTTGGCCGATGATATCTACTCAGTACCCGTGTTTTGTACTGACCCCTACTTTTATTGTTTTCTTCTTGTTTATTTGCGGAGTGCAGCAAACGTGCCGTCATCTTCGACTCAACAGTAATTCAAGCCAGTCTTACTACACTAGAAATTCAGGGTGAGCTAATGCTTCTAGCTTGGACTGGATCTTCTTCTTCAAGTCTTGATGCCTTGAACATCCGGCATGGACTAGCTTCTTATGTATTTTTAGCTTTTAGAATATTCTTAGTTTAGTCATTTGATCGTAGATGTTCTTGTGGTGATGACTTCCAGATTTTGGGAATAATAATAGTTATTGATTTTATTAATGAGTTTAAGTCTTCCGCATTACTTTATGTTGATATTACATTGAAATGTTAAGGTTTAGATTGGTTGGTTCGCTCAAATAGGAGGGTAAGTGTGGGTGCCAGTCGCGGCCCGGATTTGGATCGTGACAGTTACATGGTGCAGAAAACACTGAAGGGGCCTGACCCTGATCAGACAACCCACTAAGATAAGCGAGAACCTGATTGATCATCTCTGGGGTAGGTTGGGGTGGCAATTCCTCATTCTGTACTTGTTCAGTTTCCCCTTCCTCACCCTCTCGTACTACTTCTTCAGTCGGTGGAGGAGTCACCGCCCTAGTATCAGATGGGCTAGGTGCTCATCCTCTTCCTCTGGACGTCCTCCCACGACCTATACCACGACCTCTTGCCGCTACTCTTCCTCGAGCTACAGCCCTAGTGGCTGGCTCGGACGCTTCTTGTCTTGCCGGTGTTGGTGTTGGCGGTCGTTGCTCTAGTTCTAACCATATGCAAAATAGAGTGAAGATGGTCAGATAGCAATTTGTATGACCTAGATACCAATTGGATCCAAGTAATAGCACGAAATAAAGAAAAGAATGGAATTTTCCTAAAGTCTTATAGCCTCTCAAAGAAAAGTAAAGGCGTCCCCCTACCGTTCCTCAAGACTCTACTAGACTCGTTCTTGTGTGATGAGACCAACGAACCTAATGCTCTGATACCAAGTTTGTCACGACCCAAAACCGAGCCGCGACTGGCACCCACACTTACCCTCCTATGTGAGCGAACCAACCAATCTAAACCTTAAGATTTCAATGTAATATCAACATAAAGTAATGCGGAAGACTTAAACTCATTAATAAAAACCAATTCAATAACTATTATTTCCCAAAATCTGGAAGTCGTCATCACAAGAACATCTACTTCAAACTACTAAATCTAAGAGTTTCTAAGAAGCTAAAAATACACAAAAGCTAGTCCATGCCGGAACTTCAAGGCATCAAGACATGAAGAGGAAGATCCAGTCCAAGCTAGAAGCATTAGCTCACCCTGATATTCGGAGTAATGAAGACTGGCTAGAGTTACTATTGAGTCGAAGATGACGGCACGTTTGTTGCACTCCCTAAATAAACAAGAAGAAAACATAAAAGTAGGGGTCAGTACAAAACACGGGTACTGAGTAGATATCATCGGCCAACTCAAAATAGAAATCAATATATACCAAGTAATATCATAAAATCAACTATTATGCTCAACATGCAGCAACAGTAAGTACTATATCATTAACAATTACCGTCAAGTTCACACATGAGGACTCAAGCCTCAATACCATACTCATTTGGAAATTAGGTTTATTAGATTGAGTATATTAACATATTTCAAGATTCATTATCTTTATTTCTCTTGTGTCGGTACGTGACACTCCGCTCCCTCATATTCATTAATCCTCTTGTGTCGGTACGTGACACTCCGATCCCCTACTACTATGTATCGGAACGTGATACTCCGATCCGCTAAATCTACGTGTCGATTCGTGACATCCGATCCCCTAAATCTACGTGTCGGTTCGTGACACCCGATCCCCTAATCTCCTTCTATCAATTCATCAAGCCTTCTTTCTTACCAAGGCATCATCAATCTCATTATTTTAGTTCGTCACGCCTTCTTTTATACAAAGGCCTCATCATTAACAAAGAGATTAGGGTTTTGCAAGATTTGGGATTCAATAACTTCATCATGCTTATATATTCACAATTATATAATTACATTCATGCAAGCATTACAATTAAGCACATAACAGGGTTTACAATATTATCAATACATATCATTCGCTTTTAAGAGTTTACTACGAATATCGTAAGAGAAACCATAACCTACCCCCACCAAAGATTAGTGATCAAGCAAGCAAATTTTCTCCAAAGCTTTGTGTTTTCCCCTTCTCGATCGACCCTCTCTCTCTCTTGTTGTTCTTTCTATTTTCTTTATTCAAACCCTCTTTATTTTACCCTAATTAGCATATAATTAAGAATAAAAAAGGGCAATAATAACCCACTAATTAACTTAAGGTTACCTCTTTTAACCCCCAAGTAATTAGACTTATTAACATTAACCCACTAACTTTATAATTAATGCAGGAATAGTCAAAAACGTCCCTCAAAACGTATAAAAAAATCCGACCCAAACTGGGATTATGCAGCCTGCAACGGTCCGTCCTGCTGCTCCGTCACAGACTTCAGAGACTCAATTTCTCTGAAGAGTTTGTGACGGTCCGTCCAGCCATTCCGTTACAAAGTTCAGAGAGTCGATTTCAGTACCCAATTTTAATATTTTCTAAGTGTTTTTAAACGAGACCCTGCGACGGTCCGTCGTACCCATGAGGGTCCGTCGTGGTGTCCGTCGCCTCAGTCTGTTTTTCCAGAAATAAAATCTGCTGTTCAAAACGACTAAACAAGTCATTAAAACTTGAGTCTGTTTCAACAATATAAATAAACTCTTTATTTTCATCAAGAAAATATAATTTTGGTAGTTTTTTGCATAATTTTTTAATATTTTTTATGTGTTCTTTATCTTTATTGTAAAAATGATATTCAATATCTTTTCTGAGTTTTTTATATAGTGGTTTTAAATGTTCTGCTAATTTTTGTATATATTCTCTTACTTGATTTACTAATCCTAAAAATGATTGTAATTTCTTTTTTGTATCTATATTTTCATCAATAGTAATTATTTTTTGTACTATGTGAGTTTGCATTTTTATTCCATTTTTATCTATTTGTATTCCTAGAAATTCTATCTGTGGTTTCATAATTTCTGCTTTACTTTTACTTAAACTTATACCTGAATGTTTAATTATATTTATAAGCTTTTCTAATAATCTTATATGTTCATCTTGTGTTTTGGAGTATAATAATATATCATCTATATATATGATACATTTTCTAATTGGTTAATATAGTTGTCCATAAAATGCTGATATCTACCTGGTGCATTTTTATATCCAAATGGTAATACATTCCATTCATAAATCCTTGTGGTACTGTAAATGCTGTTAATTGTTTTAATTCTTCTTCTAGTTTTAGATGGTAAAATCCTGATTTACAGTCAAATTTACTAAAATAATTATATCCTTGTATTTGTCTTATTTTAAGTATTTTATTAGGTATTGGGTAGTTATATGTTTTAGTTTTAGCATTTAAATTTTTGTAGTCAATAACAATTCTACTTTTACCTCTTTTTTGTTCACTGTGTTTTATTACTATAAATGCTGGGCTTGTATGTTTACTATTACTTTCTTGTATATAATTTTTTTCTAGTAATTCATTTATATGTATTTTAAATTCTTGTAAATCATCAAAGTTATATTTTAACGGTTTTTGTGTTATTATACTATTTTCATTTATTAGTTCAATTTTTACTTTTGTTTTATGTTTTTCCCATCCTTGTAATGGGTCTTCATTATATAATTGTTCTAGTTGTTCATTAATTATTTTAACTTTGTCTATTGTAAATATAATTATTTCTAATTGTGATATTTGTTTCTTATTTATATTTTCCATTTCTTGGTTTATTTTTTCACTTGCTTTTATCCATTCCATAGGTTTTCGTTGTTTATTATTTACTCTTTTTGCTCCTATTTTATTTCCGCATGGTGTGGTAAACCACCAATGTGTCTTTGTTATTATGTGTGGATAAAATTTATCTAAAAATGGCATTCCTAATAGCATATCTTTTGTGGTAAATTCAAAATTATACATTTCTTCTATTGTTAGTATTTTATCCCATATTTGTATTTTTATATTTTTTGCTTTATATTTAATCATACTTCCTTCATTATTAAATCCTGTTACTACCATAGGTGTTTTTAATTTTTCCCATTTATCTTCTGGTAAGCCATTATATTTACATATATTCGCTTCTGCTCCTGTATCTATCATAGGGGTATAGTATCTGTTGTGATATCCTTCTACAATAATTTTTGCAAGTATAAATATTTTCATTAATCATTTTGTTCTTTGTATAATTATTTTCTTATTTTGACAAGTTATTGTTAATTGTTCATTTTCTATGCTGTATGGTTTAACCTTTTCTAACCATTTTATTCCTAATGTGATATTATGATTTCCTTCATATATCTTAAATTGTATTTTTAATGGAATTCCTCCTATAATTATTTCTTTTGCTGTTGTTTCTTCATTTGTATTTACTATTTCACTAGGTAATGCAGGGCATATATGTCCTGTTTTCATAATCTCTTCTTCTAATACAAGTTCTCTTGTTATATGATTTTCATCTTGTCCTGTGTTTATCAAGATTTTATATTTTCTCTGGTCCATTACTCCTGTTATAAAATAATGATATATTGTCATTTCTCCTAAATCTTGTGATATTTCATATTTTCTTTTAGATGAACTTATTCTTGATGAGGAAGCTCTAGTTATCATATTTAATGTGTTTGTATTTGGTGTACTTGAGGTACTCAATCTTTCTTTTACTATCTCTAATTCTTCTTCTGTATCCATTTCTTTATAAGTATAGTCATTATTATCTATTACTGTAATTATTCTTTCAAAAGGATTTTCTATTTTTATTTTATCAATTTTATTTCTTGCTGTTATTTTATGTTTTGTTGTTAATATATATAGATTTTTATATCTTGCTCTGAATACCTTACTTCCTGGTGCTAACTCTATTCCTGACATTTTCCAATATAATACTAATGATTTGTCTATATTTGTATTTGTTAATGCTACTGTATAATTGATACTTATATCACAACCAAAAATCGGGTCGCGACTGGCACCCACACTTACCCTCCTATGTGAGCGAACCAACCAATCTAAACCTTAACATTTCGATATAGTATCAACAGAAAATAATGCGGAAGACTTAAACTCATTAATAAAATCAATAACTATTATTATCTCCAAAATTTGGAAGTCATCATAACAAGAACATCTACTTCAAATTACTAAGTCTAAGAGTTTCTATGAAGCAAGAAAATACATAAAAGCTAGTCCATGCCGGAACTTCAAGGCATCAAGACATGAAGAGGAAGATTTTGTCCAAGCTAGAAGCATTAGCTCACCCTGATATCCGGAGTAATGAAGACTGGCTAGACTTACTATTGAGTTGATGATGACGGCACGTTTGCTGCACTCTACAAATAAACAAGGAGAAAACATAACAGTAGGGGTCAGTACGAAACACGGGTACTGAGTAGATATTATCGGCCAACTCAAAATAGAAATCAATATATACCAAGTAATATCATAAAATCAACTATGGTACTCCACATGTAGCAACAACAAGTACTATATCATTAACAATTACCGTCAAGTTCACACATTAGGACTCAAGCCTCAATACCATACTCATTTGGGAATTATGTTCATTAGATTGAGTATATTAACATCTTTCAAAATTCATTATCTTTATTTCTCTTGTGTCGGTACGTGACACTCCGCTCCCACATATTCATTAATCCTCTTGTGTCAGTACGTGACACTCCGATCCCCTACTACTATGTGTCGGAACGTGACTCTCCGATCCCCTAAATCTACGTGTCGGTTCATGACACTCGATCCCCTAAATATATGTGTCGGTTCGTGACACCCGATCCCCTAAATCTACGTGTTGGTTCGTGACACCCGATCCCCTAAATCTACGTGTCAGTTCGTGACACCCGATCCCCTAAATCTACGTGTCGGTTCGTGACACCCGATCCCCTAAATCTACGTGTCGGTTCGTGACACCCGATCCCCTAAATCTACGTATCCGTTCGTGACACTCGATCCCCTAATATCATTCTATAAATTCATCAAGCCTTCTCCCTTACCAAGGCATCATCAATCTCATTACTTTAGTTCATCAAACCTTCTCCCTTACCAAGGCATCATCATTAACAAGAGATTAGGTTTTTATCAAGATTTGGGATTCAATAACTTCATCATGCTTAATATAATCACAATTGTATAATCACATTCATGCATGCATACAATTAAGCACATAGCAGGGTTTACAATACTATCAATACATATCATTCTCTATTAAGAGATTACTATGAAAGCATGAAAACCATAACCTACCTCCACCGAAGATTCGTGATCAAGCAAGCAATTTCCCAAGCTTTGTGTTTTTCCTCTCGTTCGATCCTCTCTCTATCGCTTCTCTTTCCTTCTCTTTTTTCTTTCTATTTTCTTTATTCAAATCCTCTTTCTTTTACCCTAATTAGTATATAACTAAGAATAAAAGATGGCAATAATAACCCACTAATTAACTTAAGGTTACCTCTTTTAACCCCAAGTAATTGGACTTATTAACCTTAACCCTCTAACTTTATAATTAAAGTAGGAATAATCCAAAACGTCCCTTAAAACGTGTAAAGAAATCCGACCCAGACTGAGATTACGCAATCTGTGACGGTCCGATACACCTGTGACGGTACGTCCTGCCATTCCGTTATGAAGTTCAGAGAGTCGATTTTCAGTACCCAATTTCAGATTTTCTAAGTGTTTTGAAACGAGACCCTGCGACGGTCCGTCGTGCCCATGACGGTCCGTCATGGGGTCTGTCGCCTCTGCCTGTTTTTCCAGAAATAAAATCTGCTGCTCAAAATGACTAAACAGGTCGTTACAACTTATTATAAATTTAAATTTTTGGTATATTAAATTTCCTTTAACTGCACTTATTACACTTTTTTCTATAGGATGTTTTATTCTATCATCTGCTAAATATATTTCAATGGGTGTATCTATTCCTTCTCTGAAACAAGCTTTTATTAGTATTTATGTTCCTCCTAAATGTACATATTTTATAGCTTCTTTATTTTTTATGTTTTGTATTTCTTTATTTATTATTTTTTTGCTTAGTATAGGTATATATGCTTTTCCGCTTGTATATTTACCATCTATGATGTGTTCTTTTTGACTAACTACATAGTATTCTTCTTTCTGTCTTTTAAACCAGTTTTTTAGTATAGGTATGTCAAGTATTTTTTCAACACTTAAATCTAATTCTTTTCCTTTTATTTGTTCAAAAAGTGTAATATCAAATATAATTTTTTGGTGTGATGATTCTTCATCTTCATAATTCTCTTTAGATGTTATTTCGTTTTTAGACATTATATTTCTTGTTCTTCTATTTCATTATCTAAATCTCCATTTTCAGTTTCTATATCTGATACTTCATATATACTATCGTTTTCACTTAATTCATAGTCTATGTATTCTATTTGCATATATTTGTCATCATCTACAACTGTTTCTGCAATTTGTTTTCTTTTTGGATTTTTAGGTAATTTATAGTCTCTAGCTATGTGTCCTATCTTTCTGCAATTATAACATGTACATTGGGATATTTTTCTTTTAGGTCTATATGGTCTTTTCATTTTATAGTTTTTTACATAATACCTTCATCTTGGTTGTTTATATTTATACTTAGTTTTATTTTTTCTATAATTTTTATATCTTTTGGATTTTTGTTTTTTATTTGTACACCCAAACTGTGGTGCCATTTTATTTTTACAACATGATAAATTTTTATTTATTACTTTTTCCATTTTTAATTTTTCTTTTTGGTTCTCACATAATTGTGTAAACCATTGAGATAGAAATTTTATTCTAGCTCCAAAAGTATCTACCATTCTTTCATTATTCCAATCTTTTATTATTTTTGTGCTAAATGGTTCTGGTAATTTTATAAAATATTGTTTTCTTATTTCTTTTGCTTCATCTAAATTGTATTTAGCTTTGTAATAATATTCTTTGAATGCACAAGTATATTCTTCTATATAACACATTTTAGATATAGTTAATTTTGTCATAAGTTGTCTATTTATTATTTTTTCTCTATTTTGTTCTCTTATATCCGTGGTCATACCTACAAATTCACTTCTTATTGCTGATTCATATTTGTCTAGTATATCTATATTTGTTGCTGATGGGGATCCATCCATTTTCTTATCATTCCTAAGTACTTCTAAACTTTCTGAAGGTAGATTTTCTATCCATAATTTTGTTGTTCCTACGAATGTTCTTTCTATGTATCTTGGTGTTTTTGTTGTTTCTATTTTGTTATCTATTAACTGTTTAGATATATTTCCTTTCCATAGTAATATTGATTTATTTATGTCTGTGACACAATCTAAGTCTAAGAAATTATATTGTTCACTTATTGGTTTCGGTATCCAATTTTTATTTAATCTACTGTTCCATATTGCATTATTTCTATCTGATTGTTGATAACTTTCTGTATAATAAGTTGGTGGTGTCAACCTAGGACTACTTCTAGGACTATTTCTGGGACTATTATCTGGGGTTTTTACTCTTGACGTACTAGGTCTATTCATATCTCCTGTGTTTATTTCTAATTTTTTTAGTTTATTTGTCTGTTCTAAGATTTCTGTATATGTCTCACTTATGTCACTTATTTCTCATTTTTGGTCATTTTCATTTTCATCTATTTCATTTATTTCATTTACCTCAATATCTTCATTTAATTTTTGTTCCATTTCTTTTATTTCATTAGTTAATTCAAGCTCTTTTCTAATTTACTTATCGTTGTATTTTTTATTTCTTCTAAATGTTGTACTTCTTGTTTTGCTTCTATATTTATTTTTTCAATTTCTTTTGATTTTTCTATTTCCTCATTTTCTTTTGTTATTCTTATCATAGCTGTTAAACTATCTTTTAATTTTGCTGTTTCTTTTTCTAACATTAAGTATAGATTATTTCCTATTTTTTTATATCTTCTTCCTAGATTTGAAAATATTATTTTTATTATCATTCCGTCTTGATTTTCATATGTTTTTTCGTCTACTGCAAATTCTTCTTTGTTCATTATAATTTATGTATTATATTATGTTCTAATTCATATTCAAGACAATCTAATTCTAATTCTAACATAAATATATCTTTTCTTTGTGCTAGTATTGATTTATTACATGTTCCTGCTAATATATTTTCTTCTAACCTTCTTTTTCTATGTTGTAATTCTTGTTCTTTTTCAATTATTTTTTTCGTTATTTTTTCTATTAATTGTTGTTTATAAATTTCTTTGTCCATACTGTTTTTTCAAATAGCAAACATATTTGTATTCTGTTTTCGAAATTATATTTATCAATTGATCTTTTTTATTATTATCCGTTTTGACTAATTGCGATAGTTCATATTCTATATACAAGGGTCTTAATTTTTTCCATATTTTTCTTACCTTTTTATCTATCTTGGTTCTTTTTATTTTAGTATTTTTATTTTTATCCATCATAACTTTTTCTATAATATTTTAAAAAGCTTACATTTGACCAAAGTTTATTTTGTTTTCTTGTAAAAAGTCATAAAGTTAATAGTGTCAGTGTGTTTTATCGTAAATAGTAAGAGTCAAGTAACTGTTTATATAGTAAGAGTCAAGTTACTATGTAAATAGTAAGGCCAATTGTCTTTTAATAAAGATGAAAGGTCATTATGTATGTCTATAAAAGGGGCATTTGCCTTCATAAATAAAACACACCTCTTTCAAAAAATCTCTTCCACTACTCTCTTATCTCTCTTTACGCTTCCACCCCAAATTAATACAATTATATCCTTGTATTTGTCTTATTTTATGTATTTTATTAGGTATTGGGTAGTTATATATTTTAGTTTTAGCATTTAAATTTCTGTAGTCAATAACCATTCTACTTTTACAACTTTTTTGTTCACTGTGTTTTATTACTATAAATGCTGGGCTTGTATGTTTATTATTACTTTCTTGTATATAATTTTTTTGTAGTAATTCATTTATATGTATTTTAAATTCTTGTAAATCATCAAAGTTATATATTTAACGGTGTTTGTGTTATTATAGTATTTTCATTTATTAGTTCAATTTTTACTTTTGTTTTATGTTTTTCCCATCCTTGTAATGGGTCTTCATTATATAATTGTTCTAGTTGTTCATTAATTATTTTAACTTTGTCTATTGTAAATATAATTATTTCTAATTGTGATATTTGTTTCTTATTTATATTTTCCATTTCTTGGTTTATTTTTTCAGTTCCTTTTATCCATTCCATAGGTTTTCGTTGTTTATTATTTACTCTTTTTGCTCCTATTTTGTTTCTGCATGGTGTGGTAAACCACCAATGTGTCTTTGTTATTATGTGTGGATAAAATTTATCTAAAAATGGCATTCCTAATAACATATCTTTTGTGGTAAATTCAAAATTATACATTTCTTCTATTGTTAGTATTTTATCCCATATTTGTATTTTTATATTTTTTGCTTTATATTTAATCATACTTCCTTCGTTATTGAATCCTATTATTACCATAGGTGTTTTTAATTTTTTCCATTTATCTTCTTGTAAGCAATTGTATTTACATATATTCGCTTCAGCTCCAGTATCTATCATAGGGGTTGTCACGACCCAGAAATAGATGTGATGGCACTCGTCTTATCCGACCAAGACAAGTAAGCCTAAAACTCAACTATTACAATAAAAATGCAGAAAATTTACTATCAACCTACATTATACCCCAAACCCTGGTTGTCACGTGTACAAGTGTCTAAAGTATTACAATCGGATCAAAAGAAAATATAAGTCTCATATGATATTGTTTCTAGAGTAGAACAAAATCATAAACAAGAGTAAGGAGGGATTCTGAGATGACCAACAACTACCTCACAAAATCTCCAGGAAGCCTCGAAAAAGAAGAGAATATAGCATAAAGTCCGGGCTAGTAACCTACAAAAATTTGTAGAAGCAAGGGGTGAGTACCAAACCACATGGTACTCAGCAAGTAAACCTCTAAACACAAGCTAAGGGGATGAAATACGGGTACTCCTACCACCCCCAACCAAACCTCCACAACTACAACCTACATAAACATTAGCCCAACCTAACAACTCACAGTTTACATAGAACGTAACTCAACAAAAACATTTAGAAATATTATATATCCTCCACAACAACACTTTAACAAATTACATATCATCCACAACAACACTTTACAAATTATATATCCTCAACATCAACACTTAAACAAATTAGATATCCTCAATAACAACACTTCCACAAATTTACATATCCTCAATAACACACTTCAACAAATCATATATTCTCAACAACAACACTTCAACAAATTATATATCCTCAATAACAAGCTCAGTATTCGACAATCACAAGTTCCGCAAAAAGGCAATCACTAGATCAGCAAAACACAATATCAAGTTCACTAATGATGAGTATGTGCAATGTAATGAAATGCAATGTCAAGTATAATGATGCATGTCTGACCTAGTGATACACACCCGCTGTCTCTCAGTCCGAGACCCATGGGGGACATATCTGTCCATGCATCTGTCGCGGCGCACGACACGACCCTCGATAATAGTAACCATCGCGGCGCGCGATACGTCCCTCGAAATATAGTATCCATCGTGGCGCGCAATACCTCCCTCGAAATGGTACATCCTCTTAAGTACCCATTATTTCTCAATGCGCATAACACTTGACACAACCAATGCCTCAGAATAATGTAGATGACAAGTTCACACATATAATGAGGAGATGACCATTTTCATAACATCGCACAATTCACAACCACAAAAACATGAAGTTACATAAACAATGATTCAACAAGCCTTCAACACTTTCTCAACACAACACACACAAACAATTAATCACAATGTCTTTTGTTATCCCCATTCTTTTCATCATTAGAATTAATCAATGTGGACAAGTCAACCCATCACCAGTCCCGTTACTTCCAACATATACCACATAGACATACACGCATTTCATACACTTAACAAGAGTTTAGAAATCCACTTGCCTCAAATAGTCGAACAATGACTCCAAAACTTGAGCCTTCCTCTTTTGGTTGACTTCCAAACCAATAAAATCTATTCATATAAATAACCACGATATGATTTCGAAACTAACAACATTCATATTGCTATATCACTAGCTTACACCCAAAACTCATCAAAATTTATAATAAAATTTCTAAATTTTTATTCCAACCAATTGATCAAATCTCATATTTTCTGAATTTCAAGTTTAGGGTTAAATCTTAATTTTCCGAATAACATAATTATAATGATTTTTATATATCATAATGCACCCACTATTTAAAACATATCTCAATATATCAAAACTTGAATCCTAATATGATAATCAAATGAAAATAATTAAAGCCGAAACTAACTGCCCAACACAGCAATGGCGGACTACAAAACTATTTGTTGAAACCACTTATTTTCAATGTTCAAATTCATATTTATTGTTCCACTATTAATAATCCTAATCTTGGAGTAATCATTGTCCAATGATTAGGACTAATCATTGTCCAATGATTGAACCATAATACTTATATACATTTATAACCCCAAGTTCATAAGTTCACATATTAGTATAAATTATACACGTTTTAACCTAAAAATCTATTCCTAGTTACTCAAAAATTTAATAGAAAGGATAAGAATAATTACCTTGGTATCTCGAGATAAAAATATCGTTGTTTCTCCTCCTTTTTTTTTCTTTTATCCCTTTCTTTTCTTTTCTTACCTGCATTTTTTTTCCAGATCGTTCCTTTGTTTCTGTTTCTTTAAGCCATGCGGCTTTTTAATAGCCTACGGCACTTTGCCCCTTTTTTTTATTATTTTATTAATTTATTTAATTAATTCCTTTTCCATTTTTTTAAATTATATATGTATTAAAAGTAACACTTTCTAATAACCTATTTAAATGTTTCAAATTTGGCCTATTATTATTAAAAATAAATAAATTACCCGACATTAATTAATTTAGTTAAATGACAATTAAAAATTATCAAAAATGATCTTTTTGGATCCGGTTCATTACATTATCCACCACTAAAAATCATGTTCATCCCCGAACATAAGGAAGAAGAAGAAAGAATAATTGACATTATCAATAGCTTGAATTATGATCTACTAGTTGGTGTTCATATCTCCAAGTGAGCTCCTCCTTAAGACCATTCCATCAAGATAGAGTACTTAGAACTGAGCCTTTGAATCAAACTTTGAAAAATCTATAAATCAAGAGAGACTATCAAGCCACAATTAACTCATGAATCCAATTAAATCTAAAACCCATTGGACCTTAACACAACCACCATGATGAATTTTTTTTTCTGACATAACTAAGATAACCTTCTAAATCAAAACTTAATACGAACAAAAAGTGAACATGAACCCACTACCACACACTCTCAATGCACAAATTGTTACCGGTCTTATTATGATTCTCTTCTCACAACACAACCTCTCTACAACTTAAGTTATAATAAAAATTTGATCTTTAGACATCCGGTAGTCATCATGGAAAATCAAACTTATGCAACCCGAAGAAAAATAAGATTAAGTAAACACCCAACAAGCGATACACTTCAAATGTACAACCTCTAATATACTTCAACTATTCTAAACAACTCCGAATATTCCATAATTGAAATTACTAAGTCCGCCAAAGGACCCTACTCTGTCGAGAGGACATAAGATGATCGGTACATCCGATCCACCACTAGGGGTTCACCCATAGTTGTAGAAATACACATGAGTATATGTATTGAATCATACTCTAAACCATGTTTAAAATGAAGAAGGTAATCACATAAAGATGTATAGAACCAAGGTCGAATAAAAATAAATACTTCTTCCATAATATCCATATTGAATATTTTCATTCATCTTACTACATCCCTTAATTTTAAGCCATCCAAAACCAACCAGTCTGATATCTATTATAATCTTACACATATTCGACTTATCAAACTTCACATACTCTCACAAGGCTCCACTAAAGCCAACACTCTTAATGCTAACAAACATCATAACAACACCATCCATTTACCTTACTCTCAAACCGCCACTAGTATCAGGTCTTCTTAGCGCACACATTATCGCCTCTAAAAAAAATTTCAAATTATGGCGCTTTCTCTTTCCATTTAAGCATAGCATGGTAGATATAAATCACCCCAAAACCGATAACACTAATTACAAATCTATATTTATCCATCAGGGTATAATAATTAAGTCACACTTAATGTCAACTTCACCTAAACTTTCACATACCATTTTCAACCACCATCATTTACCTCATGCAATAACTCCAAGAAACCCTTGATCACTCCAATATTTATGTATACTATAATCTCATAACCTCTACTCACCATTAACACATTATAACAATCTATTTTGTCTCATCAACAAAGTACTTTTTTCTATAGGATGTTTTATTGTATCATCTGCTAAATATATTTCAATGGGTGTATCTATTCCTTCTCTGAAACAAGCTTTTATTAGTATTTCTGTTCCTCCTAAATGTACATATTTTATAGCTTCTTTATTTTTTCTGTTTTGTATTTCTTTATTTATTATTCGTTTGCTTATTATAGGTATATATGCTTTTCCGCTTGTATATTTACCATCTATGATGTGTTCTTTTTTACTAACTACATAGTATTCTTCTTTCTGTCTTTTAAACCAGTTTTTTAGTATAGGTATGTCAAGTATTTTTTCAACACTTAAATCTAATTCTTTTCCTTTTATTTGTTCAAAAAGTGTATTATCAAATATAATTTTTTGGTGTGATGATTCTTCATCTTCATAATTCTCTTTAGATATTATTTCGTTTTCAGACATTATATTTCTTGTTCTTCTATTTCATTATCTAAATCTCCATTTTCAGTTTCTATATCTGATACTTCATATATACTATCGTTTTCACTTAATTCATAGTCTATGTATTCTATTTGCATATATTTGTCATCATCTACAACTATTTCTGCAATTTGTTTTCTTTTTGGATTTTTAGGTAATTTAGAGTCTCTAACTATGTGTCCTATATTTCCGCAATTATAACATGTACATTGGGATATTTTTCTTTTAGGTCTATATGGTCTTTTCATTTTATAGTTTTTTACATAACACCTTCGTCTTGGTTGTTTATATTTATACTTAGTTTTATTTTTTCTATAATTTTTATATCTTTTGGATTTTTGTTTTTTATTTGTACACCCAAACTGTGGTGCCATTTTATTTTTACAACATGATAAATTTTTATTTAGTACTTTTCCCATTTTTAATTTTTCTTTTTGGTTCTCACATAATTGTGTAAACCATTGAGATAGAAATTTTATTCTAGCTCCTAAAGTATCTACCATTCCTTCATTATTCCAATCTTTTATTAATTTTGTACTAAATGGTTCTGGTAATTTTGTAAAATATTGTTTTCTTATTTCTTTTGCTTCATCTATATTGTATTTAGCGTTGTAATAATATTCTTTGAATGCACAAGTATATTCTTCTATATATCACATTTTACATATAGTTAATTTTGTCATAAGTTGTCTATTTATTATTTTTTCTCTATTTTGTTCTCATATATCTGTGGTCATACCTACAAATTCACTTCTTATTGCTGATTCATATTTGTCTAGTATATCTATATTTGTTGCTGATGGGGATCCATCCCTTTTCTTATCATTCCTAAGTACTTCTAAACTTTCTGAAGGTAGATTTTCTATCCATAATTTTGTTGTTCCTACGAATGTTCTTTCTATGTATCTTGGTGTTTTTGTTGTTTCTATTTTGTTATCTATTAACTGTTTAGATATATTTCCTGTCCATAGTAATATTGCTTTATTTATGTCTGTGACACAATCTAATTCTAAGAAATTATATTGTTCACTTATTGGTTTCGGTATGCAATTTTTATTTAATCTACTGTTCCATATTGCATTATTTCTATCTGATTGTTGATAACTTTCTGTATAATAAGTTGGTGGTGTCAACCTAGGACTACTTCTAGGACTATTTCTGGGACTATTATCTGGGGTTTTTACTCTTGTCGTACTAGGTCTATTCATATCTCCTGTGTTTATTTCTAATTTTTTTAATTTATTTGTCTGTTCTAAGATTTCTGTATATGTCTCACTTATGTCACTTATCTCTCATTTTTGGTCATTTTCATTTTCATCTATTTCATTTATTTCATTTACCTCAATATCTTCATTTAATTTTTGTTCCATTTCTTTTATTTCATTAGTTAATTCAAGCTCTTTATCTTTTTCCTTTTGTTTTTGCTTATTCTCATTTAATAATTTTAACCTAGCTAATTCCTTTTCGAATTTACTTATCGTTGTATTTTTTATTTCTTCTAAATGTTGTACTTCTTGTTTTGCTTGTATATTTATTTTTTCAATTTCTTTTGATTTTTCTATTTCCTCATTTTCTTTTGTTATTCTTATCATAGCTGTTAAACTATCTTCTAATTTTGCTGTTTCTTTTTCTAACATTAAGTATAGATTATTTCCTATTTTTTTATATCTTCTTCCTAGATTTGAAAATATTATTTTTATTATCATTCCGTCTTGATTTTCATATGTTTTTTCGTCTACTGCAAATTCTTCTTTGTTCATTATAATTTATGTATTATATTATGTTGTAATTCATATTCAAGACAATCTAATTCTAATTCTAACATAAATACATCTTTTCTTTGTGCTAGTATTGATTTATTACATGTTCCTGCTAATATATTTTCTTCTAACCTTCTTTTTCTATGTTGTAGTTCTTGTTCTTTTTCAGCTATTTTTTCCGTTATTTTTTCTATAAATTGTTGTTTATAAATTTCTTTGTCCATACTGTTTTTTCAAATAGCGAACATATTTGTATTCTGTTTTCTAAATTATATTTATCAATTTATCTTTTTTATTATTATCCGTTTTGACTAATTGCGATATTTCATATTCTATATACAAGGGTCTTAATTTTTTTTCATATTTTTCTTACCTTTTTATCTATCTTGGTTCTTTTTATTTTATTATTTTTATTTTTATCTATCATAACTTTTTCTATAATATTTTAAAAAGCTTACATTTGGCCAAAGTTTATTTTGTTTTCTTGTAAAAAGTCATAAAGTTAATAGTGTCAGTATGTCTTTATCGTAAATAGTAAGAGTGAAGTAACTGTTTATATAGTAAGAGTCAAGTTACTATGTAAATAGTAAAGGCTAATTGTCTTTTAATAAAGATGAAAGGTCATTATGTATGTCTATATAAGGGGCATTTTCCTTCATAAATAAAACACACCTCTTTCAAAAAATCTCTTCCACTACTCTCTTCTCTCTCTTTACGCTTTCACCCCAAATTAATATAATTATATCCTTGTATTTGTCTTATTTTAAGTATTTTATTAGGTATTGGGTAGTTATATGTTTTAGTTTTAGCATTTAAATTTCTGTAGTCAATAACCATTGTACTTTTACCACTTTTTTGTTCACTGTGTTTTATTACTACAAATGCTGGGCTTGTATGTTTACTATTACTTTCTTGAATATAATTTTTTCTAGTAATTCATTTATATGTATTTAAAATTCTTGTAAATCATCAAAGTTATATTTTAACGATTTTTGTGTTATTATACTATTTTCATTTATTAGTTCAATTTTTACTTTTGTTTTATGTTTTTCCCATCCTTGTAATGGGTCTTCATTATATAATTGTTCTAGTTGTTCATTAATTATTTTAACTTTGTCTATTGTAAATATAATTATTTCTAATTGTGATATTTGTTTCTTATTTATATTTTTCATTTCTTGGTTTATTTTTTCACTTCCTTTTATCCATTCCATAGGTTTTCGTTGTTTATTATTTACTCTTTTTGCTCCTATTTTGTTTCCACATGGTGTGGTAAACCACCAATGTGTCTTTGTTATTATGTGTGGATAAAATTTATCTAAAAATGGCATTCCTAATAGCATATCTTTTGTGGTAAATTCAAAATTATACATTTCTTCTATTGTTAGTATTTTATCCCATATTTGTATTTTTATATTTTTTGCTTTATATTTAATCATGCTTCCTTCGTTATTAAATCCTGTTACTACCATAGGTGTTTTTAATTTTTCCCATTTATCTTCTTGTAAGCAATTATATTTACATATATTCGCTTCTGCTCCAGTATCTATCATAGGGGTATAGTATCTATTGTGATATCCTTCTACAATAATTTTTGCAAGTATAAATATTTTCATTAATCATTTTGTTCTTTTTATAATTATTTTCTTATTTTGACAAGTTATTGTTAATTGTTCATTTTCTATGCTGTATGGTTTAACCTTTTTTAACCATTTTATTCCTAATGTGATATTATGATTTCCTTCATATATCTTAAATTGTATTTTTAATGGAATTCCTCCTATAACTATTTCTTTTTCTGTTGTTTCTTCATTTGTATTTACTATTTCACTAGGTAATCCAGGGCATATATGTCCTGTTTTCATAATCTCCTCTTCTAATACTAGTTCTCTTGTTATATGATTTTCTTCTTTTCTTGTGTTTATCAAGATTTTATATTTTCTCTGGTCCATTACTCCTGTTATAAAATAATGATATATTGTCATTTCTCCTAAATCTTGTGATATTTCATATTTTCTTTTAGATGAACTTATTCTTGATGAGGAAGCTCAAGTTATCATATTTAATGTGTTTGTATTTGGTGTACTTAAGGTACTCAATCTTTATTTTACTATCTCCAATTCTTCTTCTGTATCCATTTCTTCATAACTATAGTCATTATTATCTAATACTGTAATTATTCATTCAAAAGGATTTTCTATTTTTATTTTATCAATTTTATTTCTTGCTGTTATTTTATGTTTTGTTGTTAATATATATATATTTTTACATCTTGCTGTGAATACCTTACTTCCTGGTGCTAACTCTATTACTGACATTTTCCAATATAATAATAATGATTTGTCTATATTTGTATCTGTTAATGCTACTGTATAATTGGCACTTATTATAAATTTAATTTTTTGGTATATTAAATTTCCTTTAACTGCACTTATTACACTTTTTTCTATAGGATATTTTATTCTATCATCTGCTACATATATTTCAATGGGTGTATCTATTCTTTCTCTGAAACAAGCTTTTATTAGTATTTCTGTTCCTCCTAAATGTACATATTTTATAGCTTCTTTATTTTTTATGTTTTGTATTTCTTTATTTATTATTCGTTTACTTATTATAGGTATATATATTTTTCCGTTTGTATATTTACCATGTATGATGTGTTCTTTTTGACTAACTACATAGTATTCTTCTTTCTGTCTTATAAACCAGTTTTTTAGTATAGGTATGTCAAGTATTTTTTCAACACTTAAATCTAGTTCTTTTCCTTTTATTTGTTCAAAAAGTGTATTATCAAATATAATTTTTTGGTGTGATGATTCTTCACCTTCATAATTCTCTTTAGATATTATTTCGTTTTCAAACATTATATTTCTTCTTCTTCTTCTATTTCATTATCTAAATCTCTATTTTCAGTTTCTATATCTGATACTTCATATATACTATAGTTTTCACTTAATTCATAGTCTATGTATTCTATTTGCATATATTTGTCATCATCTATAACTATTTCAGCAAATTTGTGTAACGACCTGTCTAGTCGTTTTGAGCAGCAGATTTTATTTCTGGAAAAACAGGCTAAGGCGACGGACCCCACGACGGACCGTCATGGGCACGACGGACCGTCGCAGGGTCTCGTTTAAAAACACTTAGAAAAACTAAAAATTGGGTACTGAAATCGACTCTCTAAACCTCGTAATGGAATGGCAGGACGGACCGTCACAGGTGTGACGGACCGTCACAGATTCTTCAGAGAAATTGAGTCTCTGAACTCTGTGACAGGCAGCAGAACGGACCGTCGCAGGCGCGACGGGCCGTCACAGACTGCGAAATCCCAGTCTGGGTCAGATTTCTTGATACGTTTTAAGGGACGTTTTTGACTATTCTTGCCTTAATTATAAAGTTAGTGGGTTAATGTTAATAAGTCTAATTACTTGGGGGTTAAAAGAGGTAACCTTAAGTTAATTAATTGGGTATTATTGCCATTTTTTATTCTTAATTATATACTAATTAGGGTAAAAGAAAGAGGGTTTGAATAAGAAAATAGAAAGAACAAGAAGGGAGAGAGAGAAACGATCGAGAGAAGAGGAAAGCACCAAGCTTTGAGGATTAACTTGCTTGATTTCAATTCTTCGGTGGAGGTAGGTTATGGTTTTCATGCTTTCATAAGTAAACTCTCAATAGTGAATGATATGTATTGGTAGTATTGTAAACCCTACTATATTCTTAATGGTATGTTTTCATGAATATGATTATGTGATTGTGATAAGATAATCATGATGAAAATATTGAATCCCAAATCTTGAAAAGAAACTTTAATATAGATTATTAATGATGATGCCTTGGTATAGAAGAAGGCTTGGTGAATTAAAGTAATGGGATTGATGATGCCTTGGAATGGAGAAGGCTTGATGATTTACAGAATGATATTAGTGGATCGGAGTGTCACGTTCCGACACATAGTATTAGGGGATCGGAGTGTCACGTTCCGACACATACAATTAGGGGATCGGAGTGTCACGTACCCACACATGTAGGGGATTGGAGTGTCACATTTCGACACATGTAGGGGATCGGAGTGTCATGTACCGACACATGTAGGGGATCAGAGTGTCACGTTCTAACACATGTAGGGGATCGGAGTGTCACGTTCCGACACATAGAATTAGGGGATCGGAGTGTCACGTTCTGACACATAGAATTAGGGGATCGGAGTGTCACGTACCGACACATAGTAGTAGGGGATCAGAGTGTCACGTACCGACACAAGAGGAGGAAAGATAATGAATCTTGAAAGATGATAATATACTCAACTTAATATACTTAATTCCCAAATGAGTATGGTGTTGAGGCTTGAGCCCTCATGGATGAACTTGATGGTACTTATTGATGATTATAATACTTGTTGTTGCTACATGTTTAGTTTTATATTTGATTTACGATAATATTGATATATATTGTTCCCTATTTTTAGTTGGCCGATGATATCTACTTAGTACCCGTGTTTTGTACTGACCCCTACTTTTATGTTTTCTTCTTGTTATTTGTGGAGTGCAGCAAACGTGCCGTCATCTTCGACTCAACAGTAACTCAAGCCAGTCTTCGTCACACCGGATCTTCAGGGTGAGCTAACGCTTCTAGCTTGGACTGGATCTTCTCCTTCATGTCTTGATGCCTTGAACTTCCTGCATGGACTAGCTTCTTATGTATTTTTAGCTTCTTAGAAACTCTTAGAATTAGTAGTTTAAAGTAGTTGTTCTTGTGATGATGACTTCCAGGTTTTGGGAATAATAGATGTTGAATATTGATTGTTATTGAATTGGTTTTTATTAATGAGTTTAAGTCTTCCGCATTACTTTCTGTTGTTATTACATTGAAATTTTAAGGTTTAGATTGGTTGGTTCGCTCAAATAGGAGGGTAAGTGTGGGTGCCAGTCGCGGCCCGGATTTGGGTCGTGACAATTTGTTTTCTTTTTAGATTTTTAGGTAATTTAAAGTCTCTAGCTATGTGTCCTATCTTTCCGCAATTATAACATGTACATTGTGATATTTTCTTTTAGGTCTATATGGTCTTTTCATTTTATAGTTTTTTACATAATACCTTCGTCTTGGTTGATTATATTTATATTTATTTTTATTTTTTCTATAATTTTTATATCTTTTATATTTTTGTTTTTTATTTGTACAGCCAAACTGTGGTGCAATTTTATTTTTACAACATGATAAATTTTTATTTAGTACTTTTCCCATTTTTAATTTTTCTTTTTGGTTCTAACATAATTGTGTAAACCATTGAGATAGAAATTTTATTCTAGCTCCTAAAGTATCTACCATTCCTTCATTATTCCAATCTTTTATTATTTTTATACTAAATGGTTCTGGTAATTTTGTAAAATATTGTTTTCTTATTTCTTTTGCTTCTTCTAAATGGTATTTAACTTTGTAATAATATTCTTTGAATGCACAAGTATATTCTTGCATATAACACATTTTACATATAGCTAATTTTGTCATAAGTTGTCTATTTATTATTTTTTCTCTATTTTGTTCTCTTATATCCGTGGTTATACCTCCAAATTCACTTCTTATTGCAGATTCATATTTGTCTAGTATATCTATATTTGTTGCTGATGGGGATCCATCCATTTTCTTATCATTCCTAAGTACTTCTAAACTTTCTGAAGGTAGATTTTCTATCCATAATTTTGCTGTTCCTAAGAATGTTCTTTCTATGTATCTTGGTGTTTTTGTTGTTTCTATTTTGTTATCCATTAACTGTTTAGATATATTTCCTGTCCATAGTAATATTTCTTTATTTATGTATGTGACACAATCTAAGTCTAAGAAATTATATTGTTTACTTATTGGTTTCGGTATCCAATTTTTATTTAATCTACTGGTCCATATTGCATTATTTCTATCTGATTGTTGATAACTTTCTGTATAATAAGTTGGTGGTGTCCACCTAGGACTACTTCTAGGACTATTTCTGGGACTATTATCTGGGGATTTTACTCTTGACCTACTAGGTCTATTCATATCTCCTGTGTTTATTTCTAATTTTTTTAGTTTATTTGTCTGTTCTAAGATTTCTGTATATGTCTCACTTATGTCATTTACTCCTGATTTTTGGTCATTTTCATTTTCAACTATTTTATTTACCTCAATATCTTCATTTAATTTTTGTTCCATTTCTTTTATTTCATTAGTTAATTCAAGCTCTTTATCTTTTTCCTTTTGTTTTTCCTTTTTCTCATATAATAATTTTAACCTAGCTAATTCCTTTTCTAATTCACTTATCCTTGTATTTTTTTATTTCTTCTAAATGTTGTACTTCTTGTTTGTCTTGTATTTTTTATTTTTTCAATTTCATTTGATTTGTCTATTTCCTCATTTTCTTTTGTTATTCTTATCATAGCTGTTAAACTACCTTCTAATTTTGCTGTTTCTTTTTCTAACATTAAGTATAGATTATTTCCTATTTTTTTTATATCTTCTTCCTAGATTTGAAAATATTATTTTTATTATCATTCCGCCTTGATTTTCGTATGTTTTTTCGTCTACTGCAAATTCTTCTTTGTTCATTATAATTTATGTATTATATTATGTTGTAATTCATATTCAGGACAATCTAATTCTAATTCTAACATAAATATATCTTTTCTTTGTGCTAGTATTGATTTATTACATGTTCATGCTAATATATTTTCTTCTAACCTTCTTTTTCTATGTTGTAATTCTTGTTCTTTTTCAGCTATTTTTTCCGTTATTTTTTTCTATTAATTGTTGTTTATAAATTTCTTTGTCCATACTGTTTTTTCAAATAGCGAACATATTTGTATTCTGTTTTCAAAATTATATTTATCAATTGATCTTTTTTATTATTATCCGTTTTGACTAATTGCGATAGTTCATATTCTATATACAAGGGTCTTAATTTTTTCCATATTTTTCTTACCTTTTTATCTATCTTGGTTCTTTTTATTTTAGTATTTTTATTTTTATTCATCATAATTTTTTATATTATATTTTAAGAAGCTTACTTAATTTATCTGGATATTTAATCTTTTTTAACCTGTAATTTCTACCATATCGCCTTAGCCAATATTCAGTCATATTTAATCTCCAATATCCAAATCATCATACAAGTCATACATATCATAATAAAGTTCATCCTGTATACTTTGTATGGTTAACTCAGTCCAACCTTGGATTGTTATTTCTATTATCTCATATGTTACCAATTTGTCATAAATTTCTCTTTTTATATCTGTACTCAGATCTTTAAATATATAGAGTAGTAATATCTTATAATTATCATCATTATCTATTAAATAGGTACGCATTTTATTCATTTTTGCTAAAAGTTTTTATTCCTTCAAACATCTTAATGGATTATACTTATTTATTATGAAATAATAATGATTTAATAATCATCTCGTTCAGTCACTACTACAGCTTTCTTCTTTGATTAGTTACGCTAACAGCGCCTCTACTTTGTTTACTCCCCTAAACGGCCTTCTTGCCTACCGGTTTCAATCTTAGGATGGCATAGTCTGGGCATACTTATTCAAAGAATATTTCTGTAGCAAACCTTCTAAAGATGCTTATTAGAGCATTATTAAGTCATGATAAACAATTATAATCAACAAGAGATTTTTAGGAATAAATTTATTTAGCTACTCATAAATTTAAGAGTGTATACCTGATTTTGTAGATTTGTAGCTCCAGATTTCTCCATAGTTATTAGCTTAATTTGTTAACTAGCTAGCTCTGATACCAATTTGGGGTGGAAGCGTAAAGAGAGAGAAGAGAGTAGTGGAAGAGATTTTTTGAAAGAGGTGTGTTTTATTTATGAAGGCAAATGCCCCTTATATAGACATACATAATTGTAACGACCTGGTTAGTCGTTTTGAGCAGCAGATTTTATTTCTGGAAAAACAAGCTGAGGCGACGGACCCCACGACGGACCGTCATGGGCACGACGGACTGTCGCAGGGTCTCGTTTCAAAACACTTAGAAAATCTGAAATTGAGTATTGAAAAATCGACTATCTGAACTTCGTAACGAAATGGCAGGACGGACCGTCACATGTGTGACGCAGTGTCACAGACTCTTTGGTGGAAATTGGGTCTCTGAACCTTGCGACGACCTGCAGGACGGACCGTCACAGGCACGACGGGCCGTCGCAGGTTGGGTAATCCCAGTCTGTGTCGGATTTCTTTATACGTTTTAAGGGACGTTTTTGACTATTCCTGCTTTAATTATAAAGTTAGTGGGTCAATGTTAATAAGTCTAATTACTTGGGAGTTAAAAGAAGTAACCTTAAGTTAATTAGTGGGCTATTATTGCCTTCTTTTATTCTTAATTATATAGTAATTAGGGTAAAAGAAAGAGGGTTTGAATAAAGAAAATAGAAAGAACAAAGAGGGAGAGAGGATTGATCGAGAGAGGAGAAACGAAGAGGAATATACAAAGCTTTGGGAATTTGCTTGCTTGATCACTAATCTTCGGTGGAGGTAGGTTATGGTTTTCATGCTATTCGTAGTAAACTCTTAATAGCGAATGATATGTATTGATAGTATTGTAAACCCTGCTATGTGCTTAATTGTATGCTTGTATGAACGTGATTATATAATTGTGATTATATTAAGCATGATGAAGTTATTGAATCCCAAATCTTGATAAAAACCTAATCTCTTTTTAATGATGATTCCTTGGTAAGGGAGAAGGCTTGATGAACTAAAGTAATGAGATTGATGATGCCTTGGTAAGGGAGAAGGCTTGATGAATTGATAGAATGAGATTAGGGGATCGGGTGTCACGAACCGACACGTAGATTAGGGGATCGGGTGTCACGAACCGACACGTAGATTTAAGGGATCGGGTATCACGAACCGACACGTAGATTTAGGAGATCGGGTGTCATGAACCGACACGTAGATTTAGGGGATCGGGTGTCACGAACCGACACGTAGATTTAGGGGATTAGAGTGTCACGTTCCGACACATAAAAGTAGGGGATCAGAGTGTCACGTACCGACACAAGAGGATTAATGAATATGAGGGAACAGAGTGTCACGTACCAACACAAGAGAAATAAAGATAATGAATCTTGAAAGATGTTAATATACATAATCTAATGAACATAATTCCCAAATTAGTATTGTATTGAGGCTTGAGTCCTCATGTGTGAACTTGACGGTTATTGTTAATGATATAGTACTTGTTGTTGCTACATGTTGAGTATCATAGTTGATTTTATGATATTACTTAGTATATATTGATTTCTATTTTGAGTTGGCCGATGATATCTACTCAGTACCCGTGTTTTGTACTGACCCCTACTTTTATGTTTTTCTTCTTGTTTATTTGTGGAGTGCAGCAAATGTACCGTCGTCTTCAACTCAACCGCAATTCTAGCCAGTCTTCGTCACATCGGATCTTCAGGGTGAGCTAATGTTTCTACTTGGACTGGATCTTCTTCCTCATGTCTTGATGCCTTGAAGTTCCGGCATGGACTAGTTTTTATTTGTTTTAGCTTCTTAGAATACTCTTAGTTTAGTAATTTGATCATAGATGTTCTTGTGGTGATGACTTCCAGATTTTGGGAAATAATAGTTATTGAATTAGTTTTGATTAATAAGTTTAAGTCTTCCGCATGACTTTATGTTGATATTACATTGAAATGTTAAGGCTTAGATTTGTTGGTTCGCTCACATAGGAGGGTAAGTGTGGGTGCCAGTCGCAGCTCGGATTTGGGTCGTGACAAACTTGGTATCAGAGCATTAGGTTCGTTTATGTCATCATACAAGAACGAGTCTAGTAGAGTCTTGAGGAACAGTAGGGGGACGCCTTTACTTTTCTTTGAGAGGCTATAAGACTTTAGGAAAATTCCATTCTTTTCTTTCTTTCGTGTTATTACTTGGATCCAATTGGTATCTAGGTGATAAAAATTGGTATCTGACCATCTTCACTCTGTTTTGCAGATGGATAGAACTAGAGCAACAACTGTACCAACACAAACATCGGCAAGACAAGAAGCTTCCGAGCCAGCCACTAGGGTTGTAGCTCGAGGAAGAGTAACGACAAGAGGCCGTGGTAGAGGTCGTGGGAGGACGTCCTCTAGAGAAAGAGGACGAGCACCTAGCCCATCTAATACTAGGGCAGTGACTCCCCCACCGACTGAGGAAGTGGTAAGAGAGGGTGAGGAAGGGGAGAATGAACAAGTGCAAAATGAGGAATTGCCACCCCAACCTACCCAGAGATGATCAATCAGGTTCTCGCTTATCTTAGTGGGTTGTCTGATCAGGGTCAGGCCCCTCCTGTGTTTTCTGCACCAACACCTCCGGTTTCAGAGGTACTAAATGCAGCCACTATGGCTCCTCGTATGGATGCCTCATTGGACATAGGCACATTTCCACGTCGGACTACTGGGCCTATATTGACAAATGATCAGCATGAACTTTTCAGTAAGTTCTTGAAATTGAAACCTCCAGTCTTCAAGGGTGCTGAATCTGAGGATGCTTACAATTTTCTGGTTGATTGTCATGAGCTACTACAAAAGATGGGTATAGTAGAACGGTATGGTGTTGAGTTCGTGAGTTATCAGTTTCAAGGGAACGCCAAAATGTGGTGGCGGTCACATGTTGAGTGTCAACCCACAGAGGCACCACCTATGACTTGGTCCTTATTCTCTAGCTTGTTTACAGAGAAGTATATCCCCCGGACTTTGAGGGATAGGAAAAGGGATGAGTTATTGAGCCTAGAGCAAGGTAGGATGTCGGTCAATGCATGTGAGGCTAAGTTTCGTGCACTATCCAGATATGCCACCCAACTTTGTTTCAGTGCACAAGAGCGGATTCGTCGTTTTGTGAAGGGGTTGAGGTCAGAGTTGCGGATTTCAGCCTTACAGGTAGCGGCTACGGCAAAATCCTTCCAAGAAGTGGCAGATTTTGTGGTAGAGGTGGAAGGAGTGAAGCCAGATGAATTCACCATGGCATCGACATCAAAGAGGTTTCGAAAGGGAGGTGAGTTTAATGGTTCTTACTCTAGAGGACAGGGTTCCGGAGGTTACTCAGTTCGACCCATTCAGTCTTCATTACAGACTGTAGTTGGGGGTCCACCTCAGACCGGTCAACACTTCTCTGAGAGACATATGATTGACTCTAGAGAGTGTTATGGATGTGGGGAGACTTGACACATTAGGAGGAATTGTCCCAAACAGAGTTATAGACCCCCAATAGCTAGAGGTAGAGGCCGTTATTCTGGAGGAGGTGGTGGTCGAGGTAATGGTGGTCACCAAAAAGGCCGGGGTGACGGGCAAACTGGAGACACTACATCACAAGATGGTAGGGGCAACGGACAAACAAACGAAAGGGCCCATTGTTATGCTTTCCCTAGGAGATCGGAGGCGGAGACATCTGATGCTGTCATTAGAGGTAATCTTCTGGTTTGTGATTGCATAGCTTCTGTATTGTTTGGTCCTGGATCCACATTTTCTTACGTATCTTCCTCATTTGCTAATGGTCTAAATTTACATTGTGAATTACTTGATATGCCTATCGTGTTTCTACTCCGGTGGGTGAGTGTGTGGTAGTTGAAAAGGTATATAGGTCTTGTTTGGTGAACTTTGTGGGGAGCAACACTTATGTATATTTGGTTATCTTTGAAATGGTTGATTTTGATGTAATTCTGGGTATGACTTGGCTTTCTCCGCAATTTGCGATCTTGGATTGTAATGCTAAAACGTTGATGTTAGCCAAGCCTGGGATAGATATGTTAGTGTGGGAGGGTGACTACACTTCCAATCCGGTGCGTATCATCTCCTTTCTTCGTGCTAAGAAAATGGTTGGTAAATGGTGTTTAGCTTTCTTGTCACATCTCAAGGATGACACTACCCAAGTACCATCGATTGAGTCGGTTTCGGTGGTCCGTGAGTTTCTGGATGTGTTCCCTGCAGATCTTCCTTGTATGCCACCAGATAGGGTTATTGACTTCTGTATTGATCTTTAACCGCGTACTCGCCCCATTTCTATATCCCCTTATAGAACGGCTCCCGCAGAGTTAAGAGAGTTAAAGGCCCAACTTTAAGAGTTTTTGAGCAAAGGCTTCATTAGACCAAGTGCATCACCTTGAGATGCTCCGGTTTTGTTTGTAAATAAGAATGATGGGAGTTTTCGGATGTGCATAGACTACCGGCAGTTGAACAAGGTAACCATAAAGAACAAGTATCCTCTTCCTCGCATAGATGGCTTTTTCGATCAATTACAAGGTGCTTGTGTCTTCTCTAAGATTGACTTGAGATCCGGTTATCATCAATTGAAAATACGGGCAACGGATGTGCTAAAGACTGCTTTTAGAACCAGGTATGGGCATTACGAATTTGTTGTGATATCTTTTGGTCTTACGAATGCCCCCGTTGTGTTCATGAGTTTGATGAACTGGATTTTTAAGCCATATTTGGATCTCTTTGTGATCGTATTTATTGATGATATACTGATATACTCTAAAAGTAAGGAGGAACATGAGAAGCATTTGAGAATGGTATTGGAAATGTTGGAGATCGTATTTATGCCAAGTTCTCTAAGTGTGAGTTTTGGCTAGATCCAGTGTCCTTCTTAGGGCATGTGGTTTCTAAGGATGGAGTGATGGTAGATCCTTCTAAGATTGAGACAGTGAAGACCGCCGATTTATCAAGGGATTCTGTTCCATTGCTTCCCAATTGACGAACTTGACTATGCAGAATGTTCCATTTGTATGGTCGGACGAGTGTGAAAAAAGCTTTCAGAAGCTCAAGACTTTGTTGACTACCGCACCCATTCTCACCTTGCCCATAGAGGGTAAGAACTTCATTGTTTATTGTAATGCATCCTATTCTGGTTTGGGTGCAGTACTAATGCAAGAGAAGAATGTGATTGCTTATCTTTCAAGGCAATTAAAAGTGCATGAACGTAAGTATCCAACTCATGATTTGGAATTGGCTGCGGTAGTGTTTGTATTAAAGCAATGGAGACACTAGTTATATGGGGTTAAGTGTGAGGTCTATATGGATTATCATAGCTTACAGTATGTCTTTACTCAGAAAGATTTGAACTTGAGACAGAGGAGATGGATGGAACTACTGAAGGACTACGACATCACTATTTTGTATCATCCGGGGAAGGCGAATGTTGTAGCGGATGCTTTAAGTAGAAAGGTGGGAAGCATGGGAAGTCTAGCTCACTTGCAAGCTTCTAGACGCCCATTGACTAGAGAAGTTCAGATTCTGGCTAACGACCTTATGAGATTAGAAGTAAATGAAAAGGGAAGATTTTTAGCTTGTGTGGAGGCAAGATCTTCCTTCCTTGACAAGATTAAGGGAAAGCAGTTTAATGATGAAAAATTGATCCGGATCCGAGATAAAGTGTTGCAAGGAGAGGCTAAAGAAGCGACAATCGATGAAGAGGGTGTTTTGAGGATTAAGGGAAGAGTATTTGTACCCCGGATCAATGATTTGATCAACACTATTCTCACAGAGGCTCATAGTTCAAGGTATTCGATACATCCGGGTGCAACCAAGATGTACCGTGACCTAAAACAACACTTTTGGTGGAGTAGAATGAAGCGTGATATTGTGTATTTTATTGCCAAATGTCCAAACTGTCAACAAGTAAAGTATGAACACCAAAGGCCCGGAGGAACACTTCAGAGAATGCCCATTCCTGAATGGAAGTGGGAAAAGATTGCAATGGATTTCATGGTTGGTCTTCCAAAGACATTGGGAAAGTTTTATTCTATTTGGGTAATTGTTGGTAGGTTAACAAAGTGTGCTCACTTCATTCCGGTCAAGGTTACTTACAATGCAGAGAAGTAAGCCAAACTTTACATCTCGGATGTTGTGCGATTACATGGGGTTCCACTCTCCATTATATCAGATAGAGGTACGCAGTTTATTTCTATGTTTTGGAAAACATTGCATGCGGAAATAGGTACTAGGTTGGACCTTAGTACTACCTTCCATCCTTAGACCGATGGTAAGTCTACGCGAATGATTCAAGTGTTGGAGGATATGCTTCGTGCATGTGTGATAGAATTTGGTAGTCAGTGGGATAGCTTCTTACCCTTAGCAGAGTTCTCCTACAACAATAGCTATCACTCAAGCATTGATATGGCCCCATTTGAGGCACTATATGGGAGAAGATGTAGGTCTCCCATTGGGTGGTTTGATACATTTGAAGTTATACTTTGGGGTACTGATCTTCTGAGGGAATCGTTAGATAAAGTGAAATCTATTCAAGAAAAGCTTCTAGCGGCGCAAAGTAGACAGAAGGAGTATGTAGATCGGAAGGTTAGGGATTTGGAGTTTATGGAGGGTGAACAAGTCTTGTTGAAGGTTTCGCCAATGAAAGGGGTGATGCGGTTTGGTAAGCGAGGTAAAATTAGCCCAAGGTATATTGGTCTATTTGAAGTACTTAAGCGAGTAGGGAGGTGGCTTATGAGTTAGCCTTGCCTCCAGGGCCGTCCGGAGTGCATCCGGTATTCCATGTGTCTATGTTGAAAAGATACCATGGGGATGGAAACTACATCATTCATTGGGATTCAGTTTTGCTTGATGAGAATTTGTCTTATGAGGAGGAACCTGTTGCCATTCTAGATTGAGAAATTCGCAAGTTGAAATCAAGGGAAATTGCATCCATCAAAGTTCAATGGAAGAATAGACCCGTTGAAGAAGCCACTTGGGAGAAGGAGGCAGATATGCGAGAAAGATACCCACATCAGTTTACAGATTCAGGTACTCCTTTTCGCCCTTTTTTTCCTTCTTGTGATCGTTCGGGGACGAACGATGGGTAAATTGGTATCTATTGTAACGACCTGTTTATTCGATTTGAGCAGCAGATTTTATTTCAGGAAAAATAGGCTGAGGCGACGGACCCCACGAAGGACAGTCATGGGCACGACGAACCGTCGCAGGGTCTCATTTCAAAACACATAGAAAATCTTAAATTGGGTACTGAAAAATCGACTCTTTGAACTTCATAACGAAATGGTAGGACGGACCGTCACATGTGTGACGAATCGTCACATATGTGACGGACCGTCACAGACTTTTTGGTGGAAATTGAGGCTCCGAACCTTGCGACGACCTGCAGGACGGACTGTCGCAGGCACGACAGGCTGTCGCGGGTTGCGTAATCCCAGTCTGGGTCGGATTTCTTTATACATTTTAAGGGACGTTATTGACTATTCCTGCTTTAATTATAAAGTTAGTGGGTCAATGTTAATAAGTCTAATTACTTGGGAGTTAAAAGAAGTAACCTTAAGTTAATTAGTGGGTTATTATTGCCATTTTTTATTCTTAATTATATACTAATAGGGGTAAAAGAAAGAGGGTTTAAATAAAGAAAATAGAAAGAACAAAGAGGGAGAGAGGATTGATCGAGAGAGGAGAAACGAAGAGGAAAACACAAAGCTTTTGAAATTTGCTTGCTTGATCACTAATCTTTGGTGGAGGTAGGTTATGGTTTTCATGCTATTCGTAGTAAACTCTTAATAGCGAATGATATGTATTGATAGTATTGTAAACCCTGCTATGTGCTTAATTGTATGCTTGCATGAACGTGATTATATAATTGTGATTATATTAAGCATGATGAAGTTATTGAATCCCAAATTTTGATAAAAACCTAATCTCTTTTTAATGATGATGCCTTGGTAAGGGAGAAGGCTTGATGAACTAAAGTAATGAGATTGATGATGCCTTGGTAAGGGAGAAGGCTTGATAAATTGATAGAAAGAGATTAGGCGATCGGGTGTCACAAACCGACACGTAGATTAGGGGATCGTGTGTCACAAACCGACACGGAGATTTAGGGGATCGGGTGTCACGAACCGACACGTAGATTTAGGGGATCTGGTGTCACGAACCGACACGTAGATTTAGGGGATCGGTTGTCACGAACTGACACGTAGATTTAGGGGATCGGAGTGTCACGTTTCGAGACATAGTACTAGGGGATCGGAGTGTCACTTACCAACACAAGAGGATTAATAAATATGAGGGAGCGGAGTGTCACGTATCGACACAAGAGAAATAAAGATAATGAATCTTGAAAGATGTTAATATACTCAATCTAATGAACATAATTCCCAAATGAGTATGGTATAGAGGCTTGAGTCCTCATGTGTGAACTTGACGGTAATTGTTAATGATATAGTACTTGCTGTTGCTACATGTTGAGTATCATAGTTGATTTTATGATATTACTTGGTATATATTGATTTCTATTTTGAGTTGGCCGATGATATATACTCAGTACCCGTGTTTTGTACTGACCCCTACTTTTATGTTTTTCTTCTTGTTTATTTGAGGAGTGCAGCAAACGTACTGTCGTCTTCAACTCAACCGCAATTCTAGCCAGTCTTCGTCACATCAGATATTCAGGGTGAGCTTATGTTTCTAGCTTGGACTGGATCTTCTTCCTCATGTCTTGATTCCTTGAAGTTCTGGCATGGACTAGTTTTTATTTGTTTTAGCTTCTTAGAATACTCTTAGTTTAGTAATTTGATCATAGATGTTCTTGTGGTGATGACTTCCAGATTTTGGAAAACAATAGTTATTGAATTAGTTTTGATTAATAAGTTTAAGTCTTCCGCATTACTTTATGTTGATATTACATTGAAATTTTATGGTTTAGATTGGTTGGTTTACTCACATAGGAGGGTAAGTGTGGGTGCCAGTCGCGGCTCGGATTTGGGTCGTGACAATAATGACCTTTCATCTTTATTAAAAGACAATTGGCCTTTACTATTTACATAGTAACATGACTCTTACTATTTACACAGTTACTTGACTCTTACTATTTACGATAAAGACATACTGACACTATTAACTTTACAACTTTTTACAAGAAAAAAAAATAAACTTTTGCCAAAGGGCCGACAATGACTATGACCTAATTTGTACATATATATTTATGTCTCTTTCTTCTTTCTTTCTTTCCAATATATTGTTCTTCACATCTTTTATTCTAGTTGGACGTCTGTCACATAATTGTCTTCTCCTTCACATTTTGAACATATATGATCAGCATATTTTTTTCCTATTAATTTCCAATATCTTGTCATCAATTTGGCTGAAATAAAAGTCTTTCATATAGCTCTTGTCGTAGGTATTTGTTCTGGCTTTAGAAAACTCAATATCCATTGTCTTAGATCTTCCATATCTGCTATTCTTATTTCTTTGCAATTTGAGTAGATGATTGTCTGGTCTCTGTTGTAATATGTCCAAATTGCATTTTCGTTTAAGTAATTATTTGTTATCTCACTTAGTATAGTAGCTATTCGTTCTTTTATTTGCATAAAATTCTGGAATATCCACTTTTTGTATTTCTTCTTGGATATCTATTTTTTCTGGGATTATCATTTCTCTTGTAAGTCCAATCTTTATAGCTTGTATTGTAGGTTTAACTTCGTCATATAGTATCTCTGCTGTAGCTGCGTAAAACTTTATATAAAAAAGAGTCCCTTTAGTTACTCTTTTATATTGTAAAAAGGCTTTATATAATTCCGGTATCTTTGATATCTCGTCTCCCGTTATTGTATATACAGTACTTAATAATCCGTAGTTGTAGCAGGTTGCTACTAGATTTGGGTTGGTTCCTGTTTGTGCAATTAGCTTATTGTATCCTTGTAAATGTTGGGTTATATAGTCTTCAGTTGTGTTTTTTGTTTCTTTTGCTCTGGGTTTAGGTTTAGAAATGTTTGTACTCTATGTATATTTTCTATGTATGTTCTTGTTATGTAATTATATGTCTGTTTTTGAGAGTCTAGGCTGGCTTTATAAGTATTTGTTTGTGGGGTAACAAATATGTCTTTTTGGGTATTTTGAGGAGTGTATGGTTTTGAGAATAGTTTATTCAAATTTGTATTTGTATATTTTAGTTTATTCTCCTCCTTTTTTGTAGATTGTCTTGCTATAGATGTGCTGGTTGTAGCTGCATTTAAATAAACATTGTTATGGGTTTTATGGAGTTTCCCATCGTCTCCTTGTAGCTCTGGAATTTTTGAGTCTTCCGATCGACATATCTCCGCATATTTATAGTCATGCTGCTGACTTTTAGTTTTCAAATTTTGTAACTCTTTACTCATACTGTCTACTTTCGTAGAAAGTGTAGTAATAGCTTTGAGTATTTCTTCTGTCGTATCTGGTTCAGTTTGTGTTCCTTTTTCTTGATAGGTAATCTGCAACGAGATTTTCATCTGTTTTTATAATTTCAATTGTAAATGTAAAATTTAATATATTTAATACCAATCTCCTTATTTCTTTTGTTGTAACTGAATCATCTAAATTTTTTGTTATCCACCATTTTACTTGTGTGTTATCTGTTCTTACAATAAATTTATTGCAAACTATATATGGTTCAAATGCTAATAAACATTTATATAATGCAAATAATTCTTTTCTATTTATTTCCCATTTGATTTGTGCTTCTGTATAAGATCCTGAAAAATATCTACAATATTGTTCTATTTTTTCTTTGTTATATATGTATTTTAAAACTCCTCCATAACTATGATTACTTGAGTCTATTTCAACAATATAAATAAACTCTTTATTTTCATCAAGAAAATATAATTTTGGTAGTTTTTTGCATAATTTCTAAATATTTTTTTTGTGTTCTTTATCTTTATTGTCAAAATGATATTCAATATCTTTTCTGAGTTTTTTATATTGTGGTTTTAAATGTTCTGCTAATTTTGGTATATATTCTCTTACTTGATTTACTAATCCTAAAAATAATTGTAATTTCTTTTTTGTATCTATATTTTCATCAATAGTAATTATTTTTTGTACTATGTGAGTTTGCATTTTTATTCCATTTTTTTCTATTTGTATTCCTAGAAATTCTATCTATGGTGTAACGACCTGTTTAGTCATTTTGAGCAGCAGATTTTATTTCTGGAAAAACAGGCTGAGGCGACGAACCCAACGACGGACCATCATAGGCACGACGGACCGTCGCAGGGTCTCGTTTCCAAACACTTAGAAAATCTGAAATTGGGTACTGAAAATCGACTCTCTGAACTTCGTAACGGAGTGGCAGGACGGACCGTCAAAGGCCATTCACCCAAAAATCAAGTTTCTGAACTATGCGACGGACAGCAAGACGGACCGTCGCAGGCGCGACGGCCCGCCACTGCTTGCGTAATCCCAGTGGAGTCGGATTTCTGGTTAAGTTTTAAAGGGGCGTTTTGGACTATTCCTTCTATAATTATATATTTCGTGGGTTTATATTAATAACTCAAATTCTTGGGGGTTAAAAGAGGTAACGTTAAGTTAATTAGTGGGGTATTATTGCCATCTTTTATTCTTAATTATATACTAATTAGGGTAAAAGAAAGAGGGCTTGAATAAGAAAAATAGAAATAACAAAGAGAGACAGAAAAAGAAAGAGAACGAGTAGAGAGAGAGAAAAACGAAGAGGATAGCAAGGATTTTGAGAAGATAGCTTGTTGATCGCAATTCTTCGGTGGAGGTAGGTTATGGTTTTCATGCTATTCGTAGTAAACTCTTAATAGCGAATGATATGTGTTAGTAGTATTGTAAACCTTCTATATGCTTAATTGTATGCTTGCATGAATGATGTGATTATGTAATTGTGAATAAATAAGCATGATGAAGCTATTGAATCCCAAATCTTGAAAAGAAACCCTAATCTTCTTTGTTAATGATGATGCCTTGGTATAAAAGAAGGCTTGATGAACGAAAGCATTGAGATTAGGGGATCGGGTGCCACGTTCCGGTACCAGGATAGAATATGGATCGGGTGTCACGTTCCGACACCAGGATAGAATATGGATCGGGTGCCACATTCCGGTACCAGGATAGAATATGGATCGGGTGTCACATTCCGACACCAGGATAGAATATGGATCGGGTGCCACGTTCCGGTACTAGGATAGAATATGGATCGCGTGTCATGTACCGACACTAGGATAGAATATGGATCGGTTGCCACATTCCGGTACCAGGATAGAATGAGGATCGGAGTGTCACATTCCGATACCAGGATAGTATATTGAGGAGCGGAGTGTCACGTACCGACACGAGGGGAATAAAGATAATGAATCTTGAAATATGTTAATATATCCAATCTAATGAACTAAATTCCCAAATAAGTATGATGAGGAGGTGTGAGTCCTCATTGATGTGCTTGGTGTTGTAACCAAGGGTTATGGTAACGGTAAATGCTGCATGCTAAGGATATTAGTTGATTTTATGATATTTCTTAATACATATTGTTTTCTATTTTGAGTTGGCCGATGATATCTACTCAGTACCCGTGTTTTTTACTGACCCCTACTTTTATTATTTTCTTCTTGTTTATTTGTGGAGTGCAGCAAACGTGCCGTCATCTTCGACTCAACAGTAACTCAAGCCAGTCTTACTACATCGGAAATTTAGGGTGAGCTAATGCTTCTAGCTTGGAATGGATCTTCTT
The DNA here is from genome assembly GCF_036512215.1 of Solanum lycopersicum. Classification (NCBI taxonomy): domain Eukaryota; kingdom Viridiplantae; phylum Streptophyta; class Magnoliopsida; order Solanales; family Solanaceae; genus Solanum; species Solanum lycopersicum. The sequence goes on from NC_090807.1 coordinate 44,965,530, forward strand.
CTTCAAGTCTTGATGCCTTGAACTTCCGGCATGGACTAGCTTCTTATGTATTTTTAGCTTCTTAGAATACTCTTAGTTTAGTAATTTTATTATAGATGTTCTTGTGATGATGACTTCCAGATTTTTGGAATAATAATAGTTATTGATTTTATTAATAAGTTTAAGTCTTCCGCATTACTTTATGTTGATATTACCTTGAAATGTTAAGGTTTATATTGGTTAGTTCGCTCACATAGGAGGGTAAGTGTGGGTGCCAGTCGCGGCCCAGATTTGGGTCGTGACAAACTTGGTATCAGAGCATTTGGTTCGTTGGTCTCATCACACAAGAACGAGTCTAGTAGAGTCTTAAGGAACGGTAGGGGGACGCCTTTACTTTTCTTTGAGAGGCTATAAAACTTTAGGAAAATTTCATTCTTTCTTTCCTTCTTTCGTGCTATTACTTGGGTCCAATTGGTATCTAGGTGATACAAATTGGTATCTGACCATCTTCACTCTATTTCGCAGATGGCTAGAACTAGAGCAACAACCGCGCCAACATCAACATCGGAAAGTCAAGAGGCGTCCGAGCCAGCCACTGGGGCTGTAGCTCGAGGAAGAGCAGCGGCAAGAGGCCGTGGTAGAGGTCATGGGAGGACGTCCTCTAGGGGAAGAGGACGAGCACCTAGCCCATCTGATACTAGGGCAGTGACTCCTCCACCGATTGAGGAGGTAATAAGAGAAGGGGAGGATGGGCAAAATGAACAAGTGCAGAATGAGGGATTGCCACCCCAGCCTACCCCAGAGATGATAAATCAGGTGCTCGCTTATCTTAGTGGGTTGTCTGATCAGGGTCAGGCACCCCTAGTGTTTTCTGCACCAACACCTCCAGTTTCAGAGGTACAACATACAGCCACTAGGGCTCCTCGTATGGATGCCTCATTGGACATAGGCACGTTTCCACGTCTGACTACTGGGCCTATAATGACAAATGATCAGCATGAATTTTTCAGTAAGTTCTTGAAATTGAAACCTGAAGTCTTCAAGGGTGTTGAATCTGAGGATGCTTATGATTTTCTGGTTGACTGTCATGAGCTACTACACAAGATGGGTATAGTAGAACGGTTTGGTGTTGAGTTCGTGAGTTATCAGTTTCAAGGGAACGCCAAAATGTGGTGGCGGTCACATGTTGAGTGTCAACCAACAGAGGCACCACCTATGACTTGGGCCTCATTCTCTAACTTGTTTATGGAGAAGTATATCCTCCGGACTTTGAGGGATAGGAAAAGGGATGAGTTCTTGAGCCTAGAGCAAGGTAGGATGTCGGTTAATGCATATGAGGCTAAGTTTTATGCACTATCTAGATATGCCACTCAACTTTGTTTCAGTCCACAAGAGCGGATTCGTCGTTTTGTGAAGGGGTTGAGGTCAAAGTTGCGGATTTCAGCCTTACAGGTAGCGGCTACGGCAAAATCCTTCCAAGAGGTGGTAGACTTCGTGATAGAGGTGGAAGGAGTGAAGACAGATGACTTCACCACGACATCAACATCAAAAAGGTTTCGAAAGGGAGGTGAGTTTAATGGGTCTTACTCTAGAGGACAAGGTTCCGGAGGTTAGTCAATCCGACCAATTAAGTCTTCACTAAAGACTGTAGTTGGGGGTCCACCTCCGACCGGTCAACACTTCTCTGAGAGACCTATGCATGAACCCAGAGAGTGCTATGGATGTTGGGAGATTGGACATATTAAGAGATATTGTCCAAAACAGAGTTACAGACCTCCAAATGTTAGAGGTAGAGGTGGTCATGGCAGAGGCCGTTATTCTGGAGGACGTGGTGGTCGAGGAAATGGTGGTCACCAAAATGGCCGAGGTGATGGGCAAACTGGAGCCACTACATCACAACAAGGTAGGGGCAATGGACAGACGAACGATAGGGCCCATTGTTACGCTTTCCCTGGGCGGTCTGAAGCGGAGGCATCTAATGCTGTCATCACAGGTAATCTTTTGGTTTTTGATTGCATGACTTCTGTATTGTTTGATCCTGGATCCACATTTTCTTATGTATATTCCTCATTTGCTAATGGTCTAACTTTACATTGTGAATTACTTGATATGCCTATTCGTGTTTTTACTCCGGTGGGTGAGTCTGTGATAGTTTAAAGGGTGTATAGGTCTTGTCTTGTAACTTTTGTGGGGAGCAATACTTATGTAGACTTGGTTATCTTAGAAATGGTTAATTTTGATGTAATTCTGGGTATGACTTGGCTTTCTCCGCAATTTGCGATCTTGGATTGTAATGCTAAAACGGTGACATTAGCCAAGCCTGGGACGGATCCATTAGTGTAGAAGGGTGACTACACTTCCAATCCGGTGCGTATCATCTCCTTTCTTCATGCTAAGAAAATGGTTAGTAAAGGGTGTTTAGCTTTCTTGGCACATATCAAGGATGACACTACCCAAGTACCTTCGATTGAGTCGGTTTCGGTAGTCCGCGAGTTTTTGGATGTGTTCCCTGCAGATCTTCCTGGTATGCCACCAGATAGGGATATTGATTTCAGTATTGACCTTGAACCGGGTACTCGCCCCATTTCGATACCCCCTTATAGAATGGCTCCCGCGGAGTTAAGAGAGTTAAAAGCCCAACATCAAGAGTTGTTAAACAAAGGCTTTATTAGACCAAGTGCATCTCCTTGGGGTGCTCCGGTTTTGTTTGTAAAGAAGAAGGATGGGAGTTTTCGAATGTGTATAGACTACAAACAACTAAACAAAGTAACCATAAAGAACAAGTATCCTCTTCCCCGCATTGATGACTTGTTCGATCAGTTACAAGGTGCTTGTGTCTTCTCTAAGATTGACTTGAGATCCGGTTATCATCAATTGAAAATACGGGCAACGGATGTGCCAAAGACTGCTTTTTGAACGAGGTATGGGCATTACAAATTTGCAGTGATGTCTTTTGGTCTTACGAATACCCCTGCTGCGTTCATGAGCTTGATGAACGGGATTTTTAAGCCATATTTGGACCTCTTCGTGATCGTATTTATTGATGATATATTGGTATACTCAAAGAGCAAGAAGGAACAAGAAGAGCATTTGAGAATGGTATTGGAAATGTTGAGGGAGAAAAAGCTTTATGCCAAGTTCTCTAAGTGTGAGTTTTGGCTAGATGCAGTGTCCTTCTTGGGGCACGTGGTTTCTAAGGATGGAGTGATGGTGGATCCTTCTAAGAATGAGACAGTGAAGAATTGGGTAAGACCTACTAATGTGTCAGAAATAAGGAGCTTTGTTGGGTTAGCTAGCTACTACCGCCGATTCGTCAAGGGATTCTCTTCTATTGCTTCCCAACTGACGAACTTGACTAAGAAAAATGTTCCATTTGTATGGTCGGACGAATGTGAGGAAAGCTTTTAGAAGCTCAAGACTTTGTTGACTACCGCACCTATCCTTACCTTGCCAGTAGAGGGTAAGAACTTCATTGTTTATTGTGATGCATCCTATTCTTGTTAGGGTGCAGTACTAATGCAAGAGAAGAGTGTGATTGCTTATGCTTCAAGGCAATTAAAGGTGCATGAACGTAACTATCCAACTCATGATTTGGAATTGGCTGCGGTAGTGTTTGCATTAAAACAATGGAGACACTATTTATATGGGGTTAAGTGATAGGTCTACATGGATCACCGTAGTCTTCAGTATGTCTTTACTCAGAAGGATTTGAACTTGAGGCAGAGGAGATGGATGGAACTACTGAAGGACTACGACATCACTATTTTGTATCATCCGGGGAAGGCGAATGTTGTAGCAGATGCTTTAAGTAGAAAGGAGGGAAGCATGGGAAGTCTAGCTCACTTGCAAGCTTCTAGACGCCCATTGGCTAGAGATGTTCAGACTCTAGCTAATGACTTGATGAGATTAGAAGTAAATGAGAAGGGAGGATTGTTGGCTAGTGTGGAGTAAAGATCTTCTTTTCTTGACAAAATCAAGGGAAAACAGTTTGATGATGAGAAACTAAGGAGAATCCAAGATAAAGCATTTCGAGGGGAGGCTAAGGAAGCACAAATCGATGAGGAAGGTGTTTTGAGAATCAAGGGAAGGGTATGTGTACCCCGCATCGATGATTTGATCAACACTATTCTGACAGAGGCTCATAGTTCAAGGTATTCTATACATACGGGTGCAACCAAGATATATCGTGACCTAAAACAAGACTTTTGGTGGAGCAGAATGAAGCGTCATATTGTTGACTTTATTGCCAAGTGTCCAAACTATGAACAAGTAAAGTATGAACACCAAAGGCCTGGAGGAACACTTCAGAGAATGCCCATTATGGAATGAAAGTGGGAAAGAATTGCAATGGACTTTGTTGTTGGTCTTCCAAGGACAATAGGTAAGTATGACTCCATTTGGGTGATTGTTGATAGGTTAACTAAATCTGCTCATTTCATTCCGGTAAAGGTGACTTACAATGCAGAGAAGTTAGCCAAGATCTATATCTCAGAAATCATTCGATTGCATGGGATTCCACTATCCATCATATCAGATAGAGGTACGCAGTTTACTTCTATGTTTTGGATTACATTGCAGGCGGAATTGGGTACTAGGTTGGACCTTAGTACTGCGTTCCCTCCTCAGACCGATGGTCAGTCTGAAAGGACGATTCAAGTGTTGGAGGATATGCTTCGTGCATCTGTGATAGAGTTTGGTGGCAATTGGGATAGCTTCCTACGCTTAGCGGAGTTTTCATACAATAATAGCTATCACTCAAGTATTGATATGGCCCCATTTGAAGCATTGTATGGAAGGAGATGTAGGTCTCCCATTGGTTGGTTTGATGCATTCGAGGTTAGACCTTGGGGTACTGACCTTTTGAGGGATTCGATAGAGAAAGTGAAGTCTATTCAAGAAAAGCTTCTAGCGGCGCAAAGTAGACAAAAAGAATATGTAGATCGAAAGGTTAGAGACTTAGAGTTCATGGAAGGTGAACAAGTCTTGTTGAAGGTTTCGCCCATGAAAGGGGTGATGCGGTTTGGAAAAAGGGGTAAGCTAAGTCCAAGGTACATTGGTCCCTTTGAAGTACTTAAGCGAGTTGGAGAGGTGGCTTATGAGTTAGCCTTGCCTCCAGGGCTGTCCGGAGTACATCCGGTATTCCATGTGTCGATGTTGAAAAGATACCATGGGGATGGAAACTACATTATCTGTTGGGATTCAGTTTTGCTTGATGAGAACTTGTCTTATGAGGAGGAGCCTGTTGCTATTTTAGATAGAAAAGTTCGCAAGTTGAGGTCAAGAGAGATTGCATTCATCAAGGTGCAATGGAAGAATCGACCCGTTGAAGAAGCCACTTGGGAGAAGGAGGCGGATATGCGAGAAAAATACCCACATCTGTTTACGGATTCAGGTACTCCTTTTCTCCCTTGTTTTCCTTCTTGTGATCGTTCGGGGACGAACGATGGGTAAATTGGTATCTATTGTAATGACCTGTTTAGTCGTTTTGAGCAGCAGATTTTATTTCTGGAAAAACAGGCTGAGGCGACGAACCCAACGACGGACCGTCATGGGCACGACGGACCGTCGCAGTGTCTCATTTCCAAACACTTAGAAAATCTGAAATTGGGTACTGAAAATCGACTCTCTGAACTTTGTAGCGGAGTGGCAGGATGGACCGTCACAGGTGTGACGGACCGTCATAGGCCATTCACCCAAAAATCAAGTTTATGAACTATGCGACGGACAGCAGGCCGGACCGTCGCAGGCGCGACGGCCCGCCACAGCTTGCGTAATCCCAGTGGAGTCGGATTTCTGGTTAAGTTTTAAAGGGGCGTTTTGGACTATTCCTGCTATAATTATATATTTCGTGGGTTTATATTAATAACTCAAATTCTTGGGGTTAAAAGAGGTAACCTTAAGTTAATTAGTGGGGTATTATTGCAATATTTTATTCTTAATTATATACTAATTAGGGTAAAAGAAAGAGGGTTTGAATAAGAAAAATAGAAAGAACAAAGAGAGACAGAAAAAGAAAGAGAACGAGTAGAGAGATAGAGAAACGAAGAGGATAGCAAGGATTTTGAGAAGATAGATTGTTGATCGCAATTATTCGGTGGAGGTAGGCTATGGTTTTCATGCTATTCGTAGTAAACTGTTAATAGCGAATGATATGTGTTAGTAGTATTGTAAACCTTCTATATGCTTAATTGTATGCTTGCATAAATGATGTGATTATGTAATTGTGAATAAATAAGCATGATGAAGCTATTGAATCCCAAATCTTGAAAAGAAACCCTAATCTACTTTGTTAATGATGATGCCTTGGTATAAAAGTAGGCTTGATGAACGAAAGCGGTGAGATTAGGGGATCGGGTGCCACGTTCCGATACCAGGATAGAATATGGATCGGGTGTCACGTTCCGACACTAGGATAGAATATGGATCGGGTGCCACGTTCTGGTACCATGATAGAATATGGATCGGGTGTCACGTTCCGAACCCAGGATAGAATATGGATCGGGTGCCACGTTCCGGTACCAGGATAGAATATGGATCTGGTGTCACGTTCCGACATCAGGATAGAATATGGATCGGGTGCCACGTTACGGTACCAGGATAGAATGAGGATCGGAGTGTTACATTCCGACACCAGGATAGTATATTGAGGAGCGGAGTGTCACGTACCGACACGAGGGGAATAAAGATAATGAATCTTGAAATATGTTAATATATCCAATCTAATGAACTAAATTCCCAAATGAGTATGATGAGGAGGTGTGAGTCCTCATTGATGTGCTTGGTGTTGTAACCAAGGGTTATGGTAACTGTAAATGCTCCATGCTAAGGATATTAGTTGATTTTATGATATTGCTTAATACATACTGTTTTCTATTTTGAGTTGGCCGATGATATCTATTCAGTACCCGTGTTTTGTACTGACCCCTACTTTTATTGTTTTCTTCTTGTTTATTTGTGGAGTGCAGCAAATGTGCCGTCATCTTTGAATCAACAGTAACTCAAGCCAGTCTTACTACATCGGAAATTCAGGGTGAGCTAATGCTTCTAGCTTGAACTGGATCTTCTTCTTCAAGTCTTGATGCCTTGAACTTCCGGCATGGACTAGCTTCTAATGTATTTTTAGCTTCTTAGAATACTCTTAGTTTAGTAATTTGATTATAGATGTTCTTGTGATGATGACTTCCAGATTTTGGGAATAATAATAGTTATTGATTTTATTAATAAGTTTAAGTCTTCCGCATTACTTTATGTTGATATTACCTTGAAATATTAAGGTTTAGATTGGTTGGTTCGCTCACATAAGAGGGTAAGTGTGGGTGCCAGTCGCGGCCCGGATTTGGGTCGTGACATGTGGTTTCATAATTTCTGCTTTACTTTTACTTAAACTTATACCTGAATGTTTAATTATATGTATAAATTTTTCTAATAATTCTATATGTTCATCTTATGTTTTGGAGTATAATAATATATCATCTATATATATGATACAGTTTTTCTAATTGGTTAAAATAGTTGTCCATAAAATGCTGATATCTACCTGGTTCATTTTTATATCCAAATGGTAATATATTTCATTCTTAAAATCCTTGTGGTACTGAAAATGCTGTTAATTGTTTTGATTCTTCTTCTAGTTTTAGATGGTAAAATCCTGATTTACAGTCAAATTTGCTAAAATAATTATATCCTTGTATTTGTCTTATTTTAAGTATTTTATTAGGTATTGGGTAGTTATATGTTTTAGTTTTCGCATATAAATTTCTGTAGTCAATAACCATTCTACTTTTACCTCTTTTTTGTTCACTTTGTTTTATTACTATAAATGCTGGGCTTGTATGTTTACTATTACTTTCTTGTATATAATTTTTTTCTAGTAATTCATTTATATGTATTTTAAATTCTTGTATATCATCAAAGTTATATTTTAACGGTTTTTGTGTTATTATACTCTTTTCATTTATTAGTTCAATTTTTACTTTTGTTTTATGTTTTTCCCATCCTTCTAATGGGTCTTCATTATATAATTGTTCTAGTTGTTCATTAATTATTTTAACTTTGTCTATTGTAAATATAATTATTTCTAATTGTGATATTTTTTTCTGATTTATATTTTCCATTTCTTGGTTTAGTTTTTCACTTCCTTTTATCTATTCCATAGGTTTTCGTTGTTTATTATTTACTCTTTTTGCTCCTTTTTTGTTTCCGCATGGTGTGGTAAATCACCAATGTGTCTTTGTTATTATGTGTGGATAAAATTTATCTAAAAATGACATTCCTAATAGCATATCTTTTGTGGTAAATTCAAAATTATACATATCTTCTATTGTTAGTATTTTATCCCATATTTGTATTTTTATATTTTTTGCTTTATATTTAATCATACATCCTTCGTTATTAAATCTTCTTACTACCATAGGTGTTTTTAATTTTTCCCATTTATCTTCTGGTAAGCAATTATATTTACATATATTCGCTTCTGCTCCTGTATCTATCATAGGGGTATAGTATCTGTTGTGATATCCTTCTACAATAATTTTTGCAAGTATAAATATTTTCATTAATCATTTTGTTCTTTTTGTAATTATTTTCTTATTTTGACAAGTTATTGTTAATTGTTCATTTTCTATGCTATATGGTTTAACTATTTCTAACCATTTTATTGCTAATGTAATATTATGATTTCCTTCATATATCTTAAATTGTATTTTTAATGGAATTCCTCCTATAATTATTTCTTTTTCTGTTGTTTCTTCATTTGTATTTACTATTTCACTAGGTAATCCATGGCATATATGTCCTATTTTCATAATGTCTTCTTCTAATACTAGTTCTCTTGTTATATGATTTTCTTCTTGTCCTGTGTTTATCATGATTTTATATTTTCTCTGGTACATTACTCCTGTTATAAAATAATGATATATTGTCATTTCTCCTAAATCTTGTGATATTTCATATTTTCTTTTAGATGAACTTATTCTTGATGAGGAAGCTCAAGTTATCATATTTAATGTGTTTGTATTTTGTGTACTTGAGGTACTCAATCTTTCTTTTACTAACTCCAATTCTTCTTCTGCATCCATTTCTTTATAACTATAGTCATTATCATCTATAACTGTAATTATTCTTTCAAAAGGATTTTCTATTTTTATTTTATCACTTTTATTTCTTGCTGTTATTTTATGTTTTGTTATTAATATATATAGATTTTTACATCTTGCTGTGAATACCTTACTTCCTGGTGCTAACTCTATTCCTGACATTTTCCAATATAATACTAATGATTTTTCTATGTTTGTATCTGTTAATGCTACTGTATTATTGGCACTTATTATAAATTTAAATTTTTGGTATATTAAATTTCCTTTAACTGCACTTATTACACTTTTTTCTATAGGATGTTTTATTCTATCATCTGCTAAATATATTTCAATGGGTGTATCTTTATTTTTTATGTTTTGTATTTCTTTATTTATTATTCTTTTGCTTATTATAGGTATATATGCTTTTCCGCTTGTATATTAACCATCTATCATGTGTTCTTTTTGACTAACTACATAGTATTCTTCTTTCTGTCTTTTAAACCAGTTTTTTAGTATAGGTATGTCAAGTATTTTTTCAAAAAGTGTATTATCAAATATAATTTTTTGGTGTGATGATTCTTCATCTTCATAATTCTCTTTAGATATTATTTCGTTTTTAGACAATATATTTCTTCTTCTTCTATTTCATTATCTAAATCTCCATTTTCAGTTTCTATATCTGATACTTCATATATACTATAGTTTTTACTTAATTCATAGTCTATGTATTCTATTTGCATATATTTGTCATCATCTATACCTATTTCTGCAATTTGTTTTCTTTTTGGATTTTTAGGTAATTTACAGTCTCTAGCTATGTGTCCTATCTTTCCTCAATTATAACATGTACATTGGGATATTTTTCTTTTAGGTCTATATGGTCTTTTCATTTTATAGTTTTTTACATAATACCTTCGTCTTGGTTTTTTATATTTATACTTAGTTTTATTTTTTCTATAATTTTTATATCTTTTGGATTTTTGTTTTTTATTTGTACACCCAAACTGTGGTGCAATTTTATTTATACAACATGATAGATTTTTATTTAGTACTTTTTCCATTTTTATTTTTTCTTTTTGGTTCTCACATAATTGTGTAAACCATTGACATAGAAATTTTATTCTAGCTCCTAAAGTATCTACCATTCCTTCATTATTCCAATCTTTTATTATTTTTATACTAAATGGTTCTGGTAATTTTGTAAAATATTGTTTTCTTATTTCTTTTGCTTCGTCTAAATTGAATTTAGCTTTGTAATAATATTTTTTGAATGCACAAGTATATTCTTCTATATAACACATTTTACATATAGCTAATTTTGTCATAAGTTGTCTATTTATTATTTTTTCTCCATTTTGTTCTCTTATATCCGTGGTCATACCTCCATATTCACTTCTTATTGTTGATTCATATTTGTCTAGTATATCTATATTTGTTGCTGATGGGGATCCATCCGTTTTCTTATCATTCCTAAGTACTTCTAAACTTTCTGAAGGTAGATTTTCTATCCATAATTTGGTTGTTCCTACGAATGTTCTTTCTATGTATCTTGGTGTTTTTGTTGTTTCTATTTTGTTATCTATTAACTGTTTAGATATATTTCCTGTCCATAGTAATATTGCTTTATTTCTATCTGATTGTTGATAACTTTCTGTATAATAAGTTCGTGGTGTCCACCTAGGACTACTTCTAGGACTATTTCTGGGACTATTATCTGGGGATTTTACTCTTGACCTACTAGGTCTATTCATATCTCCTGTGTTTATTTCTAATTTTTTAGTTTATTTATCTGTTCTAAGATTTCTGTATATGTCTCACTTATGTCACTTATTTCTGATTTTTGGTCATTTTCATTTTCATCTATTTCATTTACCTCAATATCTTCATTTTATTTTTGTTCCATTTCTTTTATTTCGTTAGTTAATTCAAGCTCTTTATCTTTTTCCTTTTATTTTTGCTTATTCTCATATAATAATTTTAACCTAGCTAATTCCTTTTCTAATTCACTTATCCTTGTATTTTTTATTTCTTCTAAATGTTGTACTTCTTGTTTTGCTTGTATTTTTATTTTTTTAATTTCTTTTGATTTGTCTATTTCATCATTTTCTTTTGTTATTCTTATCATAGCTGTTAAACTATCTTCTAAATTTGCTGTTTCTTTTTCTAACATTAAGTATAGATTATTTCCTATTTTTTATATCTTCTTCCTAGATTTGAAAATATTATTTTTATTATCATTCCGTCTTGATTTTCATATGTTTTTTCGTCTACTGCAAATTCTTCTTTGTTCATTATAATTTATGTATTATATTATGTTGTAATTCATATTCAAGACAATCTAATTCTAATTCTAACATAAATATATCTTTTCTTTGTGCTAGTATTGATTTATTACATGTTCCTGCTAATATATTTTCTTCTAACCTTCTTTTTCTATGTTGTAATTCTTGTTCTTTTTCAGCTATTTTTTCCGTTATTTTTTCTATTAATTGTTGTTTATAAATTTCTTTGTCAATATTGTTTTTTCAAATAGCGAACATATTTGTATTCTGTTTTCAAAATTATATTTATTAATTCATCTTTTTTATTATTATCCGTTTTGACTAATTGCGATAGTTCATATTCTATATACAAGGGTCTTAATTTTTTCAATATTTTTCTTACCTTTTTATCTATCTTGGTTCTTTTTATTTTAGTATTTTTATTTTTATCCATCATAATTTTTTATATAATATTTTAAAAAGCTTACTTAATTTATCTGGATATTTAATCTTTTTTAACCTGTTATTTCTACCATATCGCCTTAGCCAATATTCATTCATATTTAATCTCAAATATCTAAATCATCATATAAATCATACATATCATAATAAAGTACATTCTGTATACTTTGTATGGTTAACTCAGTCCAACCTTGGGTTGTTATTTCTATTATCTCATATGTTCCCAATTTGTCATAAATTTCTCTTTTTATATCAGTACTCAAATCATTTAATATATAGAGTAGTAATATCTTATAATTATCATCATTATCTATTAAATAGGTACTCATTTTATTCATTTTTGCTAAAAGTTTTTATTCCTTCCAACCTCTAAATGGATTATACTTATTTATTATGAAATAATAATGATTTAATAATCATCTCGTTCAGTCACTACTACAGCTTTCTTCTTTGATTAGTTACCTAACAGCGCCTCAACTTTGTTTACTCCCCTAAACGGCCTTCTTGCCTACCTGTTTCAACCTTAGGATGACATAGTCTGGGCATACTTATTCGAATAATATTTTTGTAGCAAACCTTCTAAAGATGCTTATTAGAGCATTATTAAGTCATGATAAACAATTATAATCAACAAGAGATTTATAGGAATAAATTTATTAAGCTACTCATAAGTTTAAGAGTGAATACCTGATTCTGTAGATTTGTAGCTCCAGATTTCTCCATAGTTATTAGCTTAATTTGTTAACTAGCTAGCTGTGATACCAATTTGGGGTGGAAGCGTAAAGAGAGAGAAGAGAGTAGTGGAAGAGATTTTTTGAAAGAGGTGTGTTTTATTTATGAAGGCAAATGCCCCTTATATAGACATACAAATGACCTTTCAATTAGAAATAATTATATTTACACTAGACAAAGTTAAAATAATTAATGAACAACTAGAACAATTATATAATGAAGAGTCATTACAAGGATGGGAAAAACATAAAACAAAAGTAAAAATTGAACTAATAAATGAAAATAGTATAATAACACAAAAACCGTTAAAATATAACTTTGATGATTTACAAGAATTTAAAATACATATAAATGAATTACTAGAAAAAAATTATATACAAGAAAGTAATAGTAAACATTCAAGCCCAGCATTTATAGTAATAAAACACAGTGAACAAAAAAGAGGTAAAAGTAGAATGGTTATTGACTACAGAAATTTAAATGCTAAAACTAAAACATATAACTACCAAATACCTAATAAAATACTTAAAATAAGACAAATATAAGGATATAATTATTTTAGTAAATTTGACTGTAAATCAGGATTTTACCATCTAAAACTAGAAGAATAATCAAAACAATTAAAAGCATTTACAGTACCACAAGGATTTTATGAATGCAATGTATTACAATTTGGATATAAAAATGCACCAGGTAGATATCAACATTTTATGGACAAATATTTTAACCAATTTCAAAACTGTATCATATATATAGATGATATATTATTATACTCCAAAACTGTCACGACCCAAATCCGGGCCGCGACTGGCACCCACACTTACCATCCTATGTGAGCGAACCAACCAATCTAACCTTAACATTTCAATATAATATCAACAGAAAGTAATGCGAAAGACTTAAACTCATTAAATAAAGACCAATTCATTAACTTCTAAAATTCAACATCTATTATTCCCCAAAATCTGGAAGTCATCATCACAAGAACATCTACGATCAAATGACTAATCTAAGAGTATTCTAAAAGCTAAAAATACATAAGAAGCTAGTCCATGCCGGAAGTTCAAGGCATGAAGACTTGAAGAAGAAGATCAAGTCCAAGCTAGAAGAATTAGCTCACCCTGAATTTCCGATGTAGTAAGACTGGCTTGAATTACTGTTGAGTTGAGGACGATGGCACGTTTGCTGCACTCCACAAATAAACAAGAAGAGAACATAAAAGTAGGGGTCAGTACAAAACACGGGTACTGAGTAGATATCATCGGCCAACTCAAAATAGAAATCAATATATACCAAGTAATATCATAAAATCAACTATTATACTCAACATGTAGCAACAACAAATACTATATCATTAACAATTACCGTCAAGTTCACACATGAGGACTCAAGCCTCGATACCATACTCATTTGGGAATCATGTTCATTAGATTAAGTATATTAATATCTTTCAAGATTTGTTATCTTTATTTCTCTTGTGTCGGTACGTGACACTCCGCTCCCTCAATATTCATTAATCCTCTTGTGTCGGTACGTGACACTCCGATCTCCTAAATATACGTGTCGGTTCGTGACACCCGATCCCCTAAATCTCTGTGTCGATTCGTGACACCCGATCCCCTAAATCTGTGTGTCGGTTTGTGACACCCTATCCCCTAATACTACGTGTCGGTTCGTGACACCCGATCCCCTAATACTACGTGTCGGTTCGTGACACCCGATCCCTAATTCTACGTGTTGGTTCGTGACACCCGATCCCCTAATTCTATGTGTCAGTTTGTGACACCCGATCCCCTAATTCTACGTGTCGGTTCGTTACACCCGATCCCCTAATCTCCTTCCATCAATTCATCAAGCCTTCTTTCTTACAAAGGCATCATCAATCTCATTACTTTAGTTCATCAAGCATTCTCCCTTACCAAGGCATCATCATTAAAAAGAGATTAGGTTTTTATCAAGATTTGGGATTCAATAACTTCATCATGCTTAATATAATCAGAATTATATAATCACGTTCATGCATGCATACAATTAAGCACATAGCAGGGTTTACAATACTACCAATACATATCATTCCCTATTAAGAGTTTACTATGAAAGCATGAAAACCATAACCTACCTCCACCGAAGAATTACGATCAACAAGCTATCTTCTCAAAATCCTTGCTATCCTCTTCATTTCTCTCTCTCTCTACTTGTTCTCTTTCTTTTTCTGTTTTATCTTTGTTCTTTTTTTTTTCTTATTCAAACCCTCTTTCTTTTACCTTAATTAACATATAATCAAGTGTAAAAGATGGCAATAATAACCCACTAATTAACTTAAGGTTACCTCTTTTAACCCCCAAGTAATTAGACTTATTAACATTAACCCACTAATCTTATAATTAAGGCAAGAATTGTCAAAAACGTCCCTTAAAATGTATCAAGAAATCCGACCCAGACTGGGATTTCGCACTCTGTGATGGCCCTTCGCGCCTGCGACGGTCCGTCCTGCTGCCTGTCACAGAGTTCAGAGACTCAATTTCTCTGAAGAATCTGTGACGGTCCGTCCTGCCATTCCGTTACGAAGTTCAGAGAGTCGATTTCAGTACCCAATTTTCAGTTTTTCTAAGTGTTTTGAAACGAGACCCTGCAACGGTCCGTCGTTCCCATGATGGTTCGTCGTTGGGTCCATCGCCTCAGCCTGTTTTTCCAGAAATAAAATCTGCTGCTCAAAACGCTAAACAGGTCGTTACAATAGATACCAATTTACCCATCGTTCGTCCCCGAACGATCACAAGAAGGAAAACAAGGGCGAAAAGGAGTACCTGAATCTGTAAAAAGATGTGGGTATTTTTCTCGCATATCCGCCTCCTTCTCCCAAGTGGCTTCTTCAACGGGTCGATTCTTCCATTGAACTTTGATGGATGCAATCTCCCTTGATCTCAACTTGCGAATTTCTCTATCTAGAATGGCAATAGGTTCCTCCTCATAAGACAAATTCTCATCAAGCAAAACTGAATCCCAAGGGATAATGTAATTTCTATCCCCATGGTATCTTTTCAACATCGACACATGGAATACCGGATGCACTCCCGACAGCCCTGGAGGCAAGGCTAACTCATAAGCCACCTCCCCTACTCGCTTAAGTACTTCAAAGGGACCAATGTACCTTGGACTTAGCTTACCCCTTTTACCAAACCGCATCACCCCTTTCATGGGCGAAACCTTCAGCAAGACTTGTTCACCCTCCATAAACTCCAAGTCTCTAACCTTCCGATCAGCATACTCCTTCTGTCTACTTTGAGCTGCTAGAAGCTTTTCTTGAATAGATTTCACCTTCTCCATTGAATCTCTCAGAAGATCAGTACCCCAAGGTCTAACCTCGAATGCATCAAACCAACCAATGGGGGACCTACATCTCCTACCATACAATGCTTCAAATGGAGCCATATCAATGCTCTAGTGATAGCTATTATTGTATGAAAATTCCGCTAAGGGTAAGAAGCTATCCAAATGGCCACAAAATTCTATCACGCACGCACGAAGCATATCCTCTAGCACTTGAATCGTTCGCTCAGACTGACCATCAGTCTGAGGATGGAATGCAGTACTAAGGTCCAACCTAGTACCCAATTCCGCATGCAATGTTTTCCAAAACTTAGAAGTAAACTGCGTACCTATATCTTATATGATGGATAGTGGAACCCCATGCAATCGAACGATTTCTAAGATATAGATCTTGGCTAACTTCTCGGCATTTTAAGTAACCTTAACTGGAATAAAATGAGCAGACTTAGTTAACCTATCAACAATCACCCAAATAGAGTCATAATTACCCATTGTCCATTGAAGACCAACCACAAAGTCCATTGCAATTCTTTCCCACTTCTATTTCGGAATGGGCATTCTCTGAAGTGTTCCTCCGGGCCTTTGGTGTTCGTACTTTACTTGTTCACAGTTTGGACACTTTGCAATAAAGTCAACAATATCACGCTTCATTCTACTCCACCAAAAGTGTTGCTTTAGGTCACGATACATCTTGGTTGCACCCGGATGTATAGAATACCTTGAACTATGAGCCTCTGTCAGAATAGTGTTGATCAAATCATCGACGCGGGGTACACATACCCTTCCCTTGATCCTCAAAACACCTTCCTCATCGATTTGTGCTTCCTTATCCTCTCCTCGCAATACCTTATCTTGAATTCTGCGTAGTTTCTCATCATCAGACTGTCTTCCCTTAATCTTGTCAAGAAAGGAAGATCTTGCCTCCACAGAAGCCAACCATCCTCCCTTCTCATTTACTTCTAATCTCATCAAGTCATTAGCTAGAGTCTGAACCTCTCTAGCCAATGGGCGTCTATAAGCTTGCAAGTGAGCTAGACTTCCCATGCTTCCCGCCTTTCTACTTAAAGCATCCGCTACAACATTCGCTTTTCCCGGATGATACAAGATAGTGATATCGTAGTCCTTTAGTAGCTCCACCCATCTACGTTGCCTCAAGTTCAAATCCTTCTGAGTAAAGACATACTGAAGGCTACGATGATCCGTGTAGACGTCACACTTAACCCCATATAAATAGTGTCTCCATTGCTTTAATGCAAACACTACCGCAGCCTATTCCAAATCATGAGTTGGATAGTTACGTTCATGAACTTTTAATTGTCTTGAAGCATAAGCAATCACATTCTTCTCTTGCATTAGCACTGCACCCAAACCCGAATAGGATGCATCACAATAAACAATGAAGTTCTTACCCTCTACTGGCAAGGTAAGGATAGGTGCGGTAGTCAACAAAGTCTTGAGCTTCTGAAAGCTTTCCTCACATTCGTCCGACCATACAAATGGAACATTTTGCTTAGTTAAGTTCGTCAATTGGGAAGCAATAGAATAGAATCCCTTGACAAATCGACGGTAGTAGCTAGCTAACCCAACAAAGCTCCTTATTTCTGACACATTAGTAGGTCTTACCCAATTCTTCATTGTCTCAATCATAGAAGGATCCACCATCACTCCTTCTTTAGAAACCACGTGCCCCAAGAAGGACACTGCATCTAGCCAAAACTCACACTTAGAGAACTTGGCATAAAGCTTTTTCTCCCTCAACATTTTCAATACCATTCTCAAATGCTCTTCATGTTCTTTCTTGCTCTTTGAGTATATCAGTTTATCATCAATAAATACGATCACGAAGAGGTCCAAATATGGCTTAAAAATCCCGTTCATCAAGCTCATGAACACAGTAGGGGCATTCGTAAGACCAAAAGACACAACTAAAAATTCGTAATGCCCATACCTCGTTCGAAAAGCAGTCTTTGGCACATCCGTTGCCCATATTTTCAATTGATGATAACCGGATCTCAAGTCAATCTTAGAGAAGTCACAAACACCTTGTAACTGATCGAACAAGTCATCAATGCGGGGAAGAGGATACTTGTTCTTTATGGTTAGCTTGTTTAGTTGTCTGTAGTCTATACACATTCGAAAACTCCCATCCTTCTTCTTTACTAACAAAACCGGAGCACCCCAAGGGGATGCACTTGGTCTAATGAAGCTCTTGTTCAATAACTCTTAAAGTTGTGCCTTTAATTCTCTTAACTCTGCGGGAGCCATTCTATAAGGGGGTATAGAAATTGGGCGTGTGCCCGGTTCAAGATCGATACAGAAGTCAATATCCCTATCTGGTGGCATACCAGGAAGATCTGCAGGGAACACATCCAAAAACTCGCGGACTATCGAAACCGACTCAATCGAAGGTACTTGAGTAGTGTCATCCAGAGATGTGCCAAGAAAGCTAAACACCCTTTACTAACCCTTTTCTTAGCACGAAGAAAGGAGATGATACGCACTGGATTGGAAGTGTAGTCACCCTCCCAAACTAATGGATCTGTCCCAGGCTTGGCTAACGTCACCGTTTTAGCATTACAATCCAAAATCACAAATTGCGGAGAAAGCCAACTCATACCCAGAATTACATCAAAATCATCCATTTCTAAGATAACCAAATCTAATAAGTGTTGCTCCCCACAAAATTCACCAAACAAGACCTATACACGTTTTCAACTACCACAGACTCACCCACTGGAGTAGAAACACGAATAGGCATATCAAGTAATTCAAAATGTAAATTTAGACCATTAGCAAATGAGGAAGATACATAAGAAAATGTGGATCCAGGATAAAACAATACAGAAGCCATGCAATCACAAACCAGAAGATTACCTGTGATGACAACATCAGATGCCTCCGCTTCAGACCGCCCAGGGAAAGCATAACAATGGGCCCTATCGTTCGTCTGTCTGTTGCCCCTACCATGTTGTGATGTAGTGGCTCCAGTTTGCCCATCACCTCGACCATTTTGGTGACCACCATTACCTCGACCACCACGTCCTCCAGAATAACGGCCTCTACTATGACCACCTCTACCTCTAGCCATTGGGGGTCTATAACTCTGTTTTGGACAATTCCTCCTAATATGTCAGGTCTCCCCACATCCATAACACTCTCTGGAGTCAAGCATAGGTCTCTCAGAGAAGTGTTGACCAGTCTGAGGTGGACCCCCAACTACAGTCTTTAGTGAAGACTGAATTGGTCAAACTGAGTAACCTCCGGAACCTTGTCCTCTAGATTAAGAACCATTAAACTCACCTCCCTTTCGAAACCTCTTTTATGTCGATGTCGTGGTGAAGTCATCTGGCTTCACTCCTTCCACCTCTACCACGAAATCTACCACTTCTTGGAAGGATTTTGCCGTTGCCGCTATCTGTAAGGCCGAAATCCGCAATTCAGACCTCAACCCCTTCACAAACCAGTATATTCGCTCTTGTGGACTGAAACATAATTGGGTGGCATACCGCGATAATGCACGAAACATAGCCTCATATGCATTGACCGACATCCTACCTTGCTCTAGGCTCAAGAACTCATCCCTTTTCCTATCCCTCAATGTTCGGGGGATATACTTCTCCATAAACAAGCTAGAGAATGAGGCCCAAGTCATAGGTGGTGCCTCTGTTGGTTGACACTCAATATTTGACCGCCACCACATTTTGGCGTTCCCTTGAAACTGATAAGTCACAAACTCCACACAAAACCGTTCTACTATACCCATCTTGTGTAGTAGCTCGTGACAGTCAACCAGAAAATCATAAGCATCCTCCGATTTAGCACCCTTGAAGACCGGAGGTTTCAATTTCAAGAACTTACTGAAAAGTTCATGCTGATCATTTATCATTATAGGCCCAGTAGTCAAACGTGGAAAAGTGCCTATGTCCAATGAGGCATCTATACGAGGAGCCATAGTGGCTGCATGTTGTACTTCTGAAACCGGAGGTGTTGGCGCAGAAAACACTAGAAGTGCCTGACCTTGATAAGACAACCCACTGAGATAGGCGAGAACCTGATTGATCATATCTACGGTTGGTTGGGGTGGCAATCCCATATTCTGTACTTGTTCAGTTTCCCCATCCTCCCCTTCTCTTATTACTTCCTTAGTCGGTGGAGGAGTCACTGCCCTAGTATCAGATAGGCTAGGTGCTCGTCCTCTACCACGGCCCCTTGCCGCTGTTCTCCCTCGAGCCACAACCCCAGTGGTTGGCTTAGTGGTTTCTTGTCTGGCCGGTGTTGGTGTTGGCGTAGTCGTTGCTCTAGTTCTAACCATCTGCGAAGGAGAGTGAAGATGGTCAGATACCAGTTCGTATCGCCTAGATACCAATTGGACTCAAGTAGTAGCACGAAAGAAAGAATGAAAGAGTGAAATTTTCCTAAAGTCTTATAGCCTCTCAAGGAAAAGTAAAGGCGTCCCCCTACCGTTCCTTAAGACTCTACTAGACCTGTTCTTGTGTGATGAGACCAACGAACCTAATGCTCTGATACCAAGTTTGTCACGACCCAAATCCGGGCCGCGACTGGCACCCACACTTACCCTCCTATGTGAGCGAACCAACCAATCTAACCTTAACATTTCAATATAATATCAACAGAAAGTAATGCGGAAGACTTAAACTCATTAAATAAAGACCAATTCATTAACTTTTAAAATTCAACATCTATTATTCCCCAAAATCTGGAAGTCATCATCACAAGAACATCTACGATCAAATGACTAAACTAAGAGTATTCTAAAAGCTAAAAATACATAAGAAGCTAGTCCATGCCGGAAGTTCAAGGCATGAAGACTTGAAGAAGAAGATCCAGTCAAAGCTAGAAGCATTAGCTCACCCTGAATTTCCGATGTAGTAAGACTGACTTGAATTACTGTTGAGTTGAGGACGATGGCACGTTTGCTGCACTCCACAAATAAACAAGAAGAGAACATAAAAGTAGGGGTCAGTACAAAACACGGGTACTGAGTAGATATCATCGACCAACTCAAAATAGAAATCAATATATACCAAGTAATATCATAAAATCAACTATGATACTGAACATGTAGCAACAACAAATACTATATCATTAACAATTACCGTCAAGTTCACACATGAGGACTCAAGCCTCGATACCATACTCATTTGGGAATCATGTTCATTAGATTGAGTATATTAACATCTTTCAAGATTCGTTATCTTTATTTTTCTTGTGTCGCTACGTGACACTCCGCTCCCTCAATATTCAATAATCCTCTTGTGTCGGTACGTGACTCTCCGATCCCCTAAATCTATGTGTCGGTTCGTGACACCCGATCCCCTAAATCTATGTGTCGGTTCGTGATACCCGATCCCCTAAATCTACGTGTCGGTTCGTGACACCCGATCCCCTAATACTATGTGTCGGTTCGTGACACCCGATCCCCTAATACTATGTTTCGGTTCGTGACACCCGATCCCCTAATTCTACGTATCAGTTCGTGACACCCGATCCCCTAATTCTACGTGTCGGTTCGTGACACCCGATCCCCTCTCCTTCCATCAATTCATCAAGCCTTCTTCCTTACCAAGGCATCATCAATCTCATTACTTTAGTTCATCAAGCCTTCTCCCTTACCAAGGTATCATCATTAAAAAGAGATTAGGTTTTTATCAAGATTTGGGATTCGATAACTTCATCATGCTTCATATAATCACAATTATATAATCACGTTCATGCATGCATACAATTAAGCACATAGCAGGGTTTACAATACTACCAATACATATCATTCTCTATTAAGAGTTTACTATGAAAGCATGAAAACCATAACCTACCTCCACCGAAGAATTGCGATCAACAAGCTATCTTCTCAAAATCCTTGCTATCCTCTTCGTTCTCTCTCTCTCTACTTGTTCTCTTTCTTTTTCTGTTTTCTCTTTGTTCTTTCTTTTTTTTTCTTATTCAAACCCTCTTTCTTTTACCCTAATTAACATATAATCAAGTGTAAAAGATGGCAATAATAACCCACTAATTAACATAAGGTTACCTCTTCTAACCCCCAAGTATTTAGACTTATTAACATTAACCCACTAATCTTATAATTAAGGAAAGAATAGTCAAAAACGTCCCTTAAAACGTATCAAGAAATCCGACCCAGACTGGGATTTCATTAATGAGTTTAAGTCTTCCGCATTAATTTATGTTGATATTACATTGAAATGTTAAGGTTTAGATTGGTTGGTTCGCTCATATGGGCCGGTAAGTGTGGGTGCCAGTCGCGGCTCGGATTTGGGTCGTGACAAACTTTGTATCAGAGCATTTGGTTCGTTTGTCTCATCACACAAGAACGAGTCTAGTAGAGTCTTAAGGAACGGTAGGGGGACGCCTTTACTTTTCTTTGAGAAGCTATAAGACTTTAGGAAAATTCCATTCTTTCATTCTTTCTTTCGTGCTATTACTTGGATCCAATTGGTATCTAGGTGATACAAATTGGTATCTGACTATCTTCACTCTATTTCGCAGATGGTTAGAACTAGAGCAACGACTGCGCCAACACCAACACCGGCAAGACAAGAAGCGTCCGAGCCAGCCTTTGGGGCTGTAGCTCGAGGAAGAGTAGCGGCAAGAGGCAATGGAAGAGGTCATGGGAGGACGTCCTCTAGAGGAAGAGGACAAGCACCTAGTCCATCTGATGCTAGGGCGGCGACTCCTCCACCGACTGAGGAAGTAGTATGAGAGGGTGAGGAAGGGGAGAATGAACAAGTGCAAAATGGGGAATTGCCACCCCAACCTACCCTAGAGATGATCAATCAAGTCCTTGCTTATCTTTGTGGGTTATCTGATCAAGGTCAAACACCTCCAGTGTTTTCTGCACCAGCACCTCAGGCTCCGGAGGTACAACATGCGGCTACTATGGCTCCCCGCATGGATGTTCCATTGGAAATAGGCACGTTTCCTCGTCTGACTAGTGGGCCTATAATGACAAATGATCAGCATGAACTTTTCAGTAAGTTCTTGAAATTGAAACCTCCAGTCTTCAAGGGTGCTGAATCTGAGGAGGCTTACGATTTTCTGGTTGACTGTCATGAGCTACTACACAAGATGGATATAGTAGAACGGTTTGGTGTTGAGTTCATGAGTTATCAGTTTCAAGGGAACGCTAAAATGTGGTGGCGATCACATGTTGAGTGTCAACCAATAGAGGCACCACCTATGACTTGGGCCTCATTCTCTAGCTTGTTTATGGAGAAGTATATCCCCCAGACTTTGAGGGATAGGAAAAGGGATGAGTTCTTGATCCTAGAGCAAGGTAGGATGTAGGTCAATGCATATGAGGCTAAGTTTCGTGCACTATCAAGATATGCCACCCAACTTTGTTTCAGTCCACAAGAGGGGATTCGTCGTTTTGTGAAGGGGTTGAGGTCAGAGTTGCGGATTTCAGCCTTACAGGTAGCGGCTACGGCAAAATCCTTCCAAGAAGTGGTAGATTTCTTGGTAGAGGTGGAAGGAGTGAAGTTAGATGAATTCACCATGGCATCGACATCAAAGAGGTTTCAAAAGGGAGGTGAGTTTAATGGTTCTTACTCTAGAGGACAGGGTTCCGGAGGTTACTCAGTTCGACCAATTTAGTCTTCACTACAGACTGTAGTTGGGGGTCCACCTCAGACCGGTCAACACTTCTCTGAGACCTATGCTTGACTCTAGAGAGTGTTATGGATGTGGGGAGACTGGACATATTAGGAGGAATTGTCCCAAACTGCGTTATAGACCCCCAATAGCTAGAGGTAGAGGTGGTCATGGTAGAGGCCGTTATTCTGGAGAACGTGGTGGTCGAGGTAATGGTGGTCACCAAAACGGCTGAGGTGATGGGAAAACTGGAGCCACTACATCACAACATGGTAGGGGGCAACGAACAAACAAACGAAAGTGCCCATTGTTATGCTTTCCCTGGGAGGTCGGACGTGGAGACATCTAATGTTGTCATCACAGGTAATCTTCTGGTTTGTGATTGCATGGCTTCTGTTTGTTTGATTCTTGATCCACATTTTCTTATGTATCTTCCTCATTTCCTAATGGTCTAAATTTATATTGTCAATTACTTGATATGCCGATTCGTGTTTCTACTCTGGTGGGTGAGTCTGTGGTAGTTGAAAAGGTATATAGGTCTTGTTTGGTGAACTTTGTGGGGAGCAACACTTATGTAGATTTGGTTATCTTAGAAATGGATGATTTTGATGTAATTCTGGGTATGACTTGGCTTTCTCCGAATTTTGCAATCTTGGATTCTAATGCTAAAACTGTGACGTTAGCCAAGCCTGGGATAGATCTGTTAGTGTGGGAGGGTGACTAGACTTCCACTCCGGTGCGTATCATCTCCTTTCTTCGTGCTAAGAAAATGGTTAGTAAAGGGTTTTTAGCTTTCTTGGCACATCTCAACGATGACACTACCCAAGTACCTTCGATTAAGTCAGTTTCGGTGGTCCGTGAGCTTCTGGATGTGTTCCCTGCAGATCTTCCTGGTATGCCACCAGATAGGGATATTGACTTCTGTATCGATCTTGAACCGGGTACTCGCCCCATTTCTATACCCCCTTATAGAATGGCTCCCGCGGTGTTTAGAGAGTTAAAAGCCCAACTTCAAGAGTTGTTGAGCAAAGGCTTCATTAGACCAAGTGCATCTCCTTGGGGTGCTCCGGTTTTGTTAGTAAAGAAGAAGGATGGGGGTTTTCGGATGTGCATAGACTACCGGCAGTTGAACAAGGTAACCATAAAAAACAAGTATCCTCTTCCACGCATTGATGACTTATTCGATAAGTTACAAGGTGCTTGTGTCTTCTCTAAGATTGACTTGAGATCCGGTTATCATCAATTGAAAATACGGGCAACGGATGTGCCAAAGACTGCTTTTAGAACCAGGTATGGGCATTACGAATTTGTAGTGATGTCCTTTGGTCATACGAATGCCTCTGCCGCGTTCATGAGTTTGATGAACGGGATTTTTAAGCCATATTTGGATCTCTTTGTGATCGTATTTATTGATGATATACTGATATACTCTAAAAGTAAGAAGGACCATGAGGAGCATTTGAGAATTGTATTGGAAATGTTGAGGGAGAAAAAGCTTTATGCCAAGTTCTCTAAGTGTGAGTTTTGGCTAGATGCAGTGTCCTTCTTGGGGCACGTGGTTTCTAAGGATGGAGTGATGGTGGATCCTTCTAAGATTGAGACACTGAAGAATTGGGTAAGGCCTACTAATGTGTCAGAAATAAGGAGCTTTGTTGGGTTAGCTAGCTACTACCGCCGATTTGTCAAGGGATTCTCTTCCATTGCTTCCCAATTGACGAACTTGACTAAGCAGAATGTTCCATTTGTATGGTCGGATGAGTGTGAGGAAAGATTTCAGAAGCTCAAGACTCTCTTGACTACTGCACCAATTCTCACCTTGCCAGTGGAAGGTAAGAATTTCATTGTCTATTGTTGTGCATCCTATTCGGGTTTGGGTGTAGTGCTAATGAAAGAGAAGAATGTGATTGCTTATGCTTCAAGAAAACTAAAAGTGCATGAACGTAACTATCCAACTCATGATTTGGAATTGGCCGCGGTAGTGTTTGCATTGAACCAATGGAGACACTATTCATATGGGGTTAAGTGTGAGGTCTATACGGATCATCGTAGCCTACAGTATGTCTTTACTCAGAAAGATTTGAACTTGAGACAGAGGAGATGGATGGAACTACTAAAGGACTACGACATCACTATTTTGTATCATCCGGGGAAGGCGAATGTTGTAGCGGATGCTTTAAGTAGAAAGGCAGGAAGCATGGGAAGTCTAGCTCACTTGCAAGCTTCTAGACGCCCATTGGCTAGAGATGCTCAGATTCTGGCTAACGACCTTATGAGATTAGAAGTAAATGAGAAGGGAGGATTTTTAGCTTGTGTGGAGGCAAGATCTTCCTTCCTGGACAAGATTAAGGGAAAGCAGTTTAATGATGAGAAATTGATCCGTATCCGAGAAAAAGTGTTGCAAAGAGAGGCTAATGAAGCAACAATCGATGAGGAAGGTGTTTTGAAGATTAAGGGAAGGGTATGTGTACCCCGTGTTGATGATTTGATCAACACTATTCTGACAGAGGCTCATAGTTCAAGGTATTCTATACATCCTGGTGCAACAAAGATGTACCGTGACCTCAAGAAACACTTTTGGTGGAGTAGAATGAAGCGTGATACTGTGGATTTTATTGCCAATTGTCCAAACTGTCAACAAGTAAAGTATGAACACCAAAGGCCCGAATGAACACTTCAGATAATGCCCATTCCTGAACGGGAGTGGGAAAGGATTGCAATGGATTTCGTGGTTGGTCTTCCAAGGACAATGGGTAAGTATGACTCTATTTGGGTGATTTTTTATAGGTTAATTAAGTCTGCTCATTTCATTCCGGTCAAGGTGACTTACAATGCAGAGAAGTTAGCCAAACTTTACATCTCGGAAGTGGTGCGATTGCATGGGGTTCCACTCTCCATTATATCAAATAGAGGTACGCAGTTTACTTCTATGTTTTGGAAAACATTGCATGCGGAATTGGGTACTAGGTTGGACCTTAGTATTACGTTCCATCCTCAGACTAATGGTCAGTCTGAGCGAACGATTCAAGTGTTGGAGGATATGCTTCGTGCATGTGTGATAGAATTTGGTGGTCAGTGGGATAGCTTCTTACCCTTAGCAGAGTTCTCCTACAACAATAGCTATCACTCAAGCATTGATATGGCCCCATTTGAGGCACTATATGGGAGAATATGTAGGTCTCCCATTGGGTGGTTTGATGCATTTGAAGTTAGACCTTGGTGTACTGACCTTCTGAGGGAATCGTTAGATAAAGTGAAATCTATTTAAGAAAAGCTTCTAGTGGCGCAAAGTAGACAGAAGGAGTATGTAGATCGGAAGGTTAGAGACTTGGAGTTTATGGAGGGTGAACAAGTCTTGTTGAAGGTTTCGCCAATGAAAGGGGTGATGCGGTTTGGTAAGCGAGGTAAACTTTGCCAAAGGTATATTGGTCCATTTGAAGTACTTAAGCGAGTGGGGAGGTGGCTTACGAGTTAGCCTTGCCTCCAGGGCTGTCCGGAGTACAATCGGTATTTCATGTGTCTATGTCGAAAAGATACCATGGGGATGGAAACTACATTATCCGTTGGGATTCATTTTTGCTTGACGAAAATTTGTCTTATGAGGAGGAGCCTGTTGCTATTTTAGATAGAGAAGTTTGCAAGTTGAGGTCAAGGGAGATTGCATCCATCAAGGTGCAATGGAAGAATCGGCCGGTTGAAGAAGCAGCTTGGGAGAAGGAGGCCGATATGCGAGAAAGATACCCACACCTGTTTACAGATTCAAGTACTCCTTTTCGCCCTTGTTTTCCATCTTCTTGACCGTTCGAGGACGAACGATGGGTAAATTGGTATCTATTGTAACGATCTGTTTAGTCGTTTTGAGCAGCAGATTTTATTTCTGGAAAAATAGGCTGAGGCAACGGATCCCACGACGGACCGTCATGGGAACGACGGACCGTCGCAGGGGCTCGTTTCAAAACACTTAGAAAATCTGAAAATTGGGTACTGAAATCGACTCCCTGAACTTCGTAACGAAAGGGAAGGAGGGACCGTCACAGGCTCTTCAGAGAAATTGAGTCTCCGAACTCTGTGACGGAGCAGTAGGACGGGCCGTCGCATGCGCGACGGGCCGTCGCATGCGCGACGGGCCGTCGCATGCGCGACGGGCCGTCGCAGGCTGCATAATCCCAGTTTGGGTCGGATTTCCTTATACGTTTTAAGGGTCGTATTTGACTATTCTGGCTTTAATTATAATGTTAGTGGGTTAATGTTAATAAGTCTAATTACTTGGGGGTTCAAAGAGGTAACCTTAAATTAATTAGTGGGTTATTATTGACATCTTTTATTCTTAATTATATGCTAATTAGGTAAAAGAAAGAGGGTTTAAAATAAAGAAAATAGAAAGAACAAGAGAAAGAGAGAGAAAGTCAAACGAGAAAGAGGAGAAACGAAGAGAAACAAAGCTTGGGAAATTGCTTGCTTGATCACTAATCTTCGGTGGAGGTAGGTTATGATTTCTCATACGATACTCGTAGTAAACTCTTAATAGCGAATGATATGTATTAATAATATTGTAAACCCTGCTATGTGCTTAATAATATGTTTGCATGAATGTAATTATATAACTGTATTATATAAGCATGATGAAGTTATTGAATCCCAAATCTTGCAAAACCCTAATCTCTTGTTAATGATGATGCCTTGGTATAAAAGAAGGCGTGATGAACTAAAATTATGAGAGTGATGATGCCTTAGTAAGAAAGAAGGCTTGATGAATTGATAGAAGGAGAATAGAGGATCGGGTGTCACGAACCGACACGTAGATTTAGGGGATCGGGTGTCACGAACCGACACGTAGATTTAAGGGATTAGGTGTCACGAACCGACACGTAGATTTAGGGGATCGAGTGTCACGAACCGACACGTAGATTTAGGGGATTAGGTGCCACGAACCGACACGTAGATTTAGGGGATCAGGTGTCACGAACCAATACGTAGATTTAGGGGACCGGAGTGTCTTGTTCCGACACATAGTAGTAGGGGATCGGAGGGTCACGTACCGACACAAGAGGATTAATGAATATGAGGGAGCGGAGTGTCACGTACCGACACAAGAGAAATAATACTTGTTGTTGCTACATGTTGAGTATCATAGTTGATTTTATGATATTACTTGGTATATATTGATTCATATTTTGAGTTGGCCGATGATATCTACTCAGTACCCGTGTTTTGTACTGACCCCTACTTTTATGTTTTCTTCTTGGTTATTTCTAAAGTGCAGCAAAGGTGCCGTCATCTTCGACCCAACAGTAACTCTAGCCAGTCTTCATTACTCCGGATATCAGGGTGAGCTAATGCTTCTAGCTTGGACTGGATCTTCCTCTTCATGTCTTGATGCCTTGAAGTTCCGGCATAGACTAGCTTTTATGTATTTTTAGCTTCTTAGAAACTCTTAGATTTATTAATTTGAAGTAGATGTTCTTGTGGTGATGACTTCCAGATTTTGGGGATAATAATAGTTATCTGTTTTTATTAATGAGTTTAAGTCTTCCGCATTACTTTATGTTGATATTTCATTGAAATTTTAAGGTATAGATTTGTTGGTTCGCTCACATAGGAGGGCAAGTGTGGGTGCCAGTCACGGCCCGATTTTGGGTCGTGACAAACTTGGCATCAGAGCATTAGGTTCGTTGGTCTCATCAAACAAGAAAGAGTCATGTAGAGTCTTAAGGATTGGTAGGGGGACGCCTTTACTTTTCTTTGAGAGGCTATAAGACTTTAGGAAAATTCCATTCTTTCATTCTTTCTTTGGTGCTATTACTTGGGTCCAATTGGTATCCGGGCCACGACTGGCGCCCACACTTACCCTCCTATGTGAGCGAACCAACCAATCTAAACCTTAACATTTCAATGTAATAACAATAGAAAATAATGCGGAAGACTTAAACTCATTAATAAAACCAATTCAATAACTATCAATATTCAACATCTATTATTCCCAAAACCTGGAAGTCATCATCACAAGAACATCTACTTTAAACTACTAATTCTAAGAGTTTCTAAAAGCTAAAAATACATAAGAAGCTAGTCCGTGCCGGAGGTTCAAGGCATCAAGACATGAAGGAGAAGATCCAGTCCAATCTAGAAGCGTTAGCTCACCCTGAAGATCCGGTGTGACGAAGACTGGCTTGAGTTACTGTTGAGTCGAAGGTGACGGCACGTCTGCTGCACTCCACAAATAATAAGAAGAAAAATATAAAAGTAGGGGTCAGTACAAAACATGGGTACTGAGTAGATATCATCGGCCGACTCAAAATAGAAAACAGTATATATTAGGCAATATCATAAAATCAACTAATTTCCTTATTGTGCAACATTTATAGTTACCATAACCCTTTGTTACTATACCAAGCACATCAATGAGGACTCACACCTCCTCATCATACTCATTTGGGAATTTAATTCATTAGATTGGATATATTATCATATTTCAAGATTCATTATCTTAATTCCCCTCGTGTCGGTACGTGACACTCCGCTCCTCAATATACTATCCTGGTGTCGGAACGTGACACTCTGATCCATATTCTATCCTGGTACCGGAACATGGCACCCGATCCATATTCTATCCTAGTGTCGGAACGTGACACTCCGATCCTCATATACTATTCTGGTACCGGAACGTGGCACCCGATCCATATTCTATCCTGGTGTCGGAACATGACACCCGATCCATATATTCTATCCTGGTACCGGAACGTGGCACCCGATCCATATTCTATCCTGGTGTCGGAACGTGACACTCCGATCCTCATATACTATCCTGGTACCGGAACGTGGCACCCGATCCCCTAATCTCACCACTTTCGTTCATCAAGCCTTCTTTTATACCAAGGCATCATCATTAACAAAGTAGATTGGGGTTTCTTTTCAAGATTTGGGATTCAATAGCTTCATCATGCTTATTTATTCACAATTACATAATCACAGCATTCATGAAAGCATACAATTAAGCATATAGAAGGTTTACAATACTACTACACATATCATTCGCTATTAATAGTTTACTACGAATAGCATGAAATAACCATAACCTACCTCCACCGAAGAATTGAAATCAATAAGCTATCTTCTCAGAATCCTTGCTATCCTCTTCGTTTCTCTCTCTTTCTACTCGTTCTCTTTCTTTTTCTGTCTCTTTTTGTTCTTTCTTATTTTTCTTATTCAAACCCTCTTTCTTTTACCCTAATTAGTATATAATTAAGAATAAAAGATGGCAATAATACCCCACTAATTAACTTAGAGTTACCTCTTTTAACCCCCAAGAATTTTAGTTATTAATATAAACCCACGAAATCTATAATTAAGGAAACAATAGTCCCAAAACGTCCCTTAAAACGTGTAAGAAAATCCGATTCTGCCTGGGATTTGCGCAACCTGTGACGAGCCGTCGTGCCTGCGACAGTCCGTCCTGTAGGTCGTCGCAAGGTTCAGAGACCCAATATTTCCTCCAAGGGTCTGTGACGGTCCGTCCTGCCATTCCGTCACAAAGTTCAGAGAGTCAATTTTCAGTACCCAATTTCAGATTTTCTAAGTGTTTTGAAACAAGATCCTGTGACGATCTGTCGTGCCCATGACGTTCCATCGTGGGGTCCGTCGCTTCTGCCAGTTTTTCCAGAATTAAAGTCTGTAGCTCAAAACGACTAAACGGGTCGTTACATTAGATACCAATTTACCCATCGTTCGTCCCCGAACGATCAAAAGAAGGAAAACAAGGGCGAAAAGGAGTACCTGAATCTGTAAACAGATGTGGGTATTTTTCTCGCATATCCGCCTCCTTCTCCCAAGTGGCTTCTTTAACCGGTCGATTCTTCCATTGCACCTTGATGGATGCAATCTCTCTTGACCTCAACTTGCGAACTTCACTATCTAAAATAGCAACAGGTTCCTCCTCATAAGACAAGTTCTCATCAAGCAAAACTGAATCCCAACGGATAATGTAATTTCCATCCCCGTGGTATCTTTTCAACATCGACACATGGAATACCGGATGTACTCCGGACAGCCCTGGGGGCAAGGCTAACTCATAAGCCACTTCCCCTACTTGCTTGAGTACTTCAAATGGTCCAATGTACCCTGGACTTAGTTTACCCCTTTTTCCAAACCGCATCACCCCTTTCATGGGCGAAACTTTCAACAAGACTTGTTCACCTTCCATGAACTCTAAGTCTCTAACCTTTCGATCTGCATATTCTTTTTGTCTACTTTGCGCCGCTAGAAGCTTTTCTTGAATAGACTTCACTTTTTCCATCGAATCCCTCAAAAGGTCAGTACCCCAAGGCCTAACCTCAAATGCATCAAACCAACCAATGGGAGACTACATCTCCTACCATACAATGCTTCGAATGGAGCCATATCAATACTTGAGTGATAGCTATTATTGTATGAAAACTCCGCTAAGGGTAGGAAGCTATCCCAATGACCACCAAACTCTATCACGCACGCACGAAGCATATCCTCCAACACTTGAATCGTCCTTTCAGACTGACCATCGGTCTGAGGATGGAACGCAGTACTAAGGTCCAACCTTGTACCCAATTCCGCATGGAATGTTTTCCAAAACTTAGAAGTAAACTGCGTACCTCTAACTGATATGATGGATAGTGGAACCCCATGCAATCGCACCACTTCCGAGATGTAAAGTTTGGCTAACTTTTCTGCATTGTAAGTCACCTTGACCGGAATGAAATGAGCATATTTAGTTAGCCTATCAACAACCACCCAAATGGAGTCATACTTACCCATTGTCTTCGGAAGGCCAACCACAAAGTCCATTGCAATTCTTTCCCACATCCATTCCGGAATGGGCATTCTCTGAAGTGTTCCTCCGGGCCTTTGGTGTTCATACTTTACTTGTTGACAGTTTGGACATTTGGCAATAAAATCCACAATGTCACGCTTCATTCTACTCCACCAAAAGTGTTTTTTTAGGTCACGATACATCTTGGTTGCACCCGGATGTATAGAATACCTT
The DNA here is from genome assembly GCF_036512215.1 of Solanum lycopersicum. Taxonomy (NCBI): domain Eukaryota; kingdom Viridiplantae; phylum Streptophyta; class Magnoliopsida; order Solanales; family Solanaceae; genus Solanum; species Solanum lycopersicum. Next base: position 44,998,010 of record NC_090807.1, read on the forward strand.
AAACTATGAGCCTCTGTCAGAATAGTGTTGATCAAATCATCGACGCGGGGTACACATACCCTTCCCTTGATCCTCAAAACACCTTCCTCATCAATTTGTGCTTCCTTAGCCTCTCCTCGCAATACCTTATCTTGGATTCTTCTTAGTTTCTCATCATCAAACTGTTTTCCCTTAATTTTGTCAAGAAAAGAAGATCTTGACTCCACAGAAGCCAACAATCCTCCCTTCTCATTTACTTCTAATCTCATCAAGTCATTAGCTAGAGTCTGAACCTCTCTTGCCAAAGGGCGTCTAGAAGCTTGCAAGTGAGCTAGACTTCCCATGCTTCCCGCCTTTCTACTTAAAGCATCCGCTACAACATTCGCCTTCCCCAGATAATACAAGATAGTAATATCGTAGTCCTTTAGTAACTCCATCCATCTCCTCTGTCTTAAGTTCAATTCTTTCTGAGTAAAGACATATTGAAGGCTACGATGATCCGTGTAGACCTCACACTTAACCCCATATAAATAGTGTCTCCATTGTTTTAATGCAAACACTACCGCAGCCAATTCCAAATCATGAGTTGGATAGTTACGTTCATGCACCTTTAGTTGCCTTGAAGCATAAGCAATCACACTCTTCTCTTGAATTAGTACTGCACCCAAACCAGAATAGGATGCATCACAATAAACAATGAAGTTCTTACCCTCTACTGGCAAGGTAAGGATAGGTGCGGTAGTCAACAAAGTCTTGAGCTTCTGAAAGCTTTCCTCACATTCTTCCGACCATACAAATGGAACATTCTGCTTAGTCAAATTCGTCAATTGGGAAGCTATAGAAGAGAATCCCTTAACAAATCGGCGGTAGTAGCTAGCTAACCCAACAAAGCTCCTTATTTCTGACACATTAGTGGGTCTTACCCAATTCTTCACTGTTTCAATTTTAGAAGGATCCACCATCACTCCTTCCTTAGAAACCACGTACCCCAAGAAGGACACTGCATCTAGCCAAAACTCACACTTAGAGAACTTGGCATAAAGCTTTTTCTCCCTTAACATTTCCAATACCAATCTCAAATGCTCTTCATGTTCCTTCTTGCTCTTTGAGTATACCAATATATCATCAATAAATACGATCACGAAGAGGTCCAAATATGGCTTAAAAATCCCGTTCATCAAGCTCATGAACACAGCAGGGGCATTCGTAAGACCAAAGGACATCACTACAAATTCGTAATGCCCATACCTCGTTCGAAAAGCAGTCTTTCGCACATCCATTGCCCGTATTTTCAATTGATGATAACCGGATCTCAAGTCAATCTTAGAGAAGACACAAGCACCTTGTAACTGATCGAACAAGTCATCAATGCGGGGAAGAGGATACTTGTTCTTTATGGTTACCTTGTTTAGTTGTCTGTAGTCTATACACATTCGAAAACTCCCATCCTTCATCTTTACAAACAAAACCGGAGCACCCCAAGGGGATGCACTTGGTCTAATGAAGCCTTTGTTCAATAACTCTTGAAGTTGTGCCTTTAACTCTCTTAACTCCGCGGGAGCCATTCTATAAGGGGGTATAGAAATGGGGCGAGTACCGGGTTCAAGATCAATACAGAAGTCAATATCCCTATCCGGTGGCATACCAAGAAGATCTGCAGGGAATACATCTAGAAACTCACGAACCACTGAAACCGACTCAATCGAAGGTACTTGGGTAGTGTCATCCTTGAGATGTGCCAAGAAAGCTAAACACCCTTTACTAATCATTTTCTTAGCACGAAGAAAAAAGACAATGCGGACCGGATTAGAAGTGTAGTCACCCTCCCACACTAACGGGTCTGTCCCAGGCTTGGCTAACGTCACCGTTTTAGCATTACAATCCAAGGTTGCAAATTGCGGAGAAAGCCAAGTCATACCCAGAATCACATCAAAATCATCCATTTCTAAGATAACCAAATCTACATAGGTGTTGCTCCCCACAAAGTTTACCAAACAAGACTTATATACCTTTTCAACTACCACAGACTCACCCACCGGAGTAGAGACACGAATAGGCATATCAAGTAATTCACAATGTAAATTTAGACCATTAACAAATGAGGAAGATACATAAGAAAACGTGGATCCAGGATCAAACAATACAGAAGCCATGCTATCACAAACTAGAAGATTACCTATGATGACAGCATCAGATGCCTCCGCTTCAGACCGCCCAGGGAAAGCGTAACAATGGGCCCTATCATTCGTCTGTCCGTTGCCCCTACCATGTTTTGATGTAGTGGATCCACGTTTCCCATCACCTCGGCCGTTCTGGTGACCACCATTACCTCGACCACCACGTCCTCCAGAATAACGGCCTCTGCCATGACCACCTCTACCTCTAACATTTGGAGGTCTATAACTCTGTTTTGGACAATACCTATTAATATTTCCAATCTCCCCACATCCATAGCACTCTCTGGGTTCATGCATAGGTCTCTCAGAGAAGTGTTGACCGATCAGAGGTGGACCCCCAACTACAGTCTGTAGTGAAGACTGAATGGGTCGAACTGAGTAACCTCCGGAACTCTGTCCTGTAGAGTGGGAACCATTAAACTCACCTCCCTTTCGAAACCTTTTTGATGTCGTTGTTGAGGTGAATTCATCGGGATTCACTCCTTCCACTTCTATCACGAAGTCTACAACTTCTTGGAAGGATTTTGCTGTAGCTGCTACCTGTAAGGCCGAAATTCGCAACTCTGATCTCAACCCCTTCACAAACCGGCGAATCCTCTCTTGTGGACTGAAACAAAGTTGCGTGGCATATCTGGATAGTGCGCGAAACCTAGCCTCGTAAGCATTAACCGACATCCTACCTTGCTCTAGGCTCAAGAACTCATCCCTCTTCCTATCCCTCAATGTCCGAGGGATATACTTCTCCATAAACAAGGTAGAGAATGAGGCCCAAGTCATAGGTGGTGCCTCTGTCGGTTGACACTCAACATGTGATCGCCACCACATTTTGGCGTTCCCATGAAACTGATAACTCACGAACTCAACACCAAACCGTTCTACTATACCCATCTTCTGTAGTAGCTCGTGACAGTAGACCAGAAAATCATAAGCATCCTCCGATTTAGCACCCTTGAAGACTGGAGGTTTCAATTTCAAGAACTTACTGAAAAGTTCATGCTGATCATTTGTCATTACAAGCCCTGTAGTCAGACGAGGAAATGTGCTTATTTCTAATGGAACATCCATGCGGGGAGCCATAGTAGCCGCATGTTGTACCTCCGGAGCCTGAGGTGCTGGTGCAGAAAACACTTTCGTTCATCAAGCCTTCTTTTATACCAAGGCATCATCGTTAACAAAGTAGATTAGGGTTTCTTTTCAAGATTTGGGATTCAATAGATTCATCATGCTTATTTATTCACAATTACATAATCACAGCATTCATGCAAGCATACAATTAAGCATATAGAAGGTTTACAATACTACTACACATATCATTCGCTATTAAGAGTTTACTACGAATAGCATGAAATAACCATAACCTACCTCCACCGAAGAATTGAAATCAACAAGCTATCTTCTCAGCATCCTTGTTATCCTCTTCGTTTCTCTCTCTTTCTACTCGTTGTCTTTCTTTTTCTGTCTCTTTTTGTTCTTTCTTATTTTTCTTATTCAAACCCTCTTTCTTTTACCCTAATTAGTATATAATTAAGAATAAAAGATGGCAATAATACCCCACTAATTAACTTAGGGTTAGCTCTTTTAACCCCCAAGAACTTGAGTTATTAATATAAACCCATGAAATCTATAATTAAGGAAAGAATAGTCCCAAAACGTCCCTTAAAACGTGTAAGGAAATCTGATTCTGCTTGGGATTTGCGCAACCTGTGACGGGCTGTCGTGCCTATGACGGGCAGTCGTGCCTGCAACGGTCCGTCCTGCAGGTCGACGCAAGGTTCAGAGACCCAATATTTCCTCCAAGGGTCTGTCACGGTCCGTCCTGCCATTCCGTTACAAAGTTTAGAGAGTCGATTTTCAGTACCCAATTTCAGATTTTCTAAGTGTTTTGAAACGAGACCGTGCGACGGTCCGTCGTGCCCATGACGTTCCGTCGTGGGGTCCGTCGCTTCTGCCAGTTTTTCCAGAATTGATGTCTGTTGCTCAAAACGACCAAATGGGTCGTTACATATTTATTGATGATATACTGATATACTCAAAAAGTAAGAAGGAACATGAGGAGCATTTTTAGATTGTATTGGAAATGTTGAGGGAGAAAAAGCTTTATGCTAAGTTCTCTAAGTGTGAGTTTTGGCTAGATGCAGTGTCCTTCTTGGGGCATGTAGTTTCTAAGGATGGAGTAATGGTGGATCCTTCTAAGATTGAGACAGTAATGAATTGGGTAAGACCTAGTAATGTATCAGAAATAAGGAGATTTGTTGGGTTAGCTAGCTACTACCGCCGATTTGTCAAGGGATTCTCTTCTATTGCTTCCCAACTGACGAACTTGACTAAGCAAAATGTTCCATTTGTATGGTCGGATGAGTGTGAGGAAAGCTTTCAGAATCTCAAGACTCTGTTGACTACTGCACCAATTCTCACCTTGCCAGTGGAAGGTAAGAATTTCATTGTCTATTGTTATGCATCCTATTCGGGTTTGGGTACGGTGCTAATGCAAGAGAATAATGTGATTGCTTATGCTTCAAGACAATTAAAAGTGCATGAATGTAACTATCCAACTCATGATTTGGAATTGGCTGTGGTAGTGTTTGCATTAAAGCAATGGAGACACTATTTATATGCGGTTATGTGTGAGGTCTACACGGATCATCGTAGCCTTCAGTACGTCTTTACTCAGAAAGATTTGAACTTGAGACAGAGGAGATGGATGGAGCTACTAAAGAACTACGATATCACTATCTTGTATCATCCGGGAAAACTGATTGTTGTGGCATATGCTTTAAGTAGAGAAGCGGGAAGCATGGGAAGTCTAGCTCACTTGCAAGCTTCTAGACGCCCATTGGCTAGAGAAGTTCATATTCTGGCTAACGACCTTATGAGGTTAGAAGTAAATGAGAAGGGAGGATTCTTGGCTTTTGTGGAGGCAAGATCTTCTTTTCTTGACAAAATCAAGGGAAAATAGTTTGATGATGAGAAACTAAGCCGAATTCGGGATATGGTGTTGCGAGGAGAGGCTAAAGAAGCAATAATGGATGAGAAAGGTGTTTTGGGAATCAAGGGAAGGGTATGTGTACCCGAGTTGACGATTTGATCAACACTATTCTTACAGAGGCTCATAGTTCAAGGTATTCGATACATCCGGGTGCAACCAAGACGTACTGTGACCTAAAGCAACACTTTTGGTGGAGCAGAATAAAGCGTGATATTGTGGATTTTTTTGCCAAATGTCCAAACTGTCAACAAGTAATGTATGAACACCAAAGGCCTGGAGGAACACTTCAGAGAATGCCCATTCCTGAATGGAAGTGGGAAAGGATTGCAATGGATTTCGTGGTTGGTCTTCCAAAGACATTGGGAAAGTTTGATTCTATTTGGGTAATTGTTGATAGGTTAACTAAGTCTGCTCACTTCATTCCGGTCAAGGTGACTTACAATGCAGAGAAGTTAGCCAAACTTTACATCTCGAAAGTTGTTCGATTGCATGGGGTTCCACTCTCCATCATATCAGATAGAGGTACGCAGTTTACTTCTATGTTTTTGAAAACATTGCATGCGGAATTAGGTACTAGGTTGGACCTTAGTACTGCGTTCCATCCTCAGACAGATGGTCAGTCTGAGTGAACGATTCAAGTGTTGGAGGATATGCTTCGTGCATGTGTGATAGAATTTGTTGGTCAGTGGGATAGCTTCTTACCCTTAGCAGAGTTCTGCTACAACAATAGCTATCACTTAAGCATTGATATGGCCCCATTTGAGGCACTATATGGGTGAAGAAGTAGGTCTCCCATTGGGTGGTTTGATGCATTTGAAGTTAGACCTTGGGGTACTGATCTTCTGAGGGAATCGTTAGATAAAGTGAAATCTATTCAAGAAAAGCTTCTAGCGGCGCAAAGTAGACAGAAGGAGTATGCAGATCGGAAGGTTAGAGACTTGGAGTTTATGGAGGGTGAACAAGTCTTGTTGAAGGTTTCGCCAATGAAAGGGGTGATGTGGTTTGGAAAAAGGGGTAAACTAAGCGCAAGGTATATTGGTCCCTTCGAGGTTCTGAAGCGCATAGGGGAGGTGGCTTATGAGTTAGCCTTGCCTCTAGGGCTGTCCGGAGTGCATCCGGTATTCCATGTGTCTATGTTGAAAAGATACCATGGGGATGGGAACTACATTATCCGTTGGGATTCAGTTTTGCTTGATGAGAATTTGTCTTATGAGGAGGAACCTGTTGCCATTGTAGATAGTGAAATTCGCAAGTTGAGATCAAGGGAGATTTCATCCATCAAAGTTCAATGGAAGAATCGACCCGTTGAAGAAGCCATATGGGAGAAGGAGGCATATATGCGAGAATGATACCCACATCTGTTTACAGATTCAGGTACTCCTTTTTGCCCTTGTTTTCCTTCTTGTGATCGTTCGGGGACGAACGATGGGTAAATTGGTATCTATTGTAACGACCTGTTTAGTCGTTTTGAGCAGCAGATTTTATTTCTGGAAAAACAAGCTGAGGCGACGGACCCCATGACGGACCGTCATGGGCATGACGGACCATCGCAGGGTCTCGTTTCAAAACACTTAGAAAATCTGAAATTGGGTACTGAAAATCGACTCTCTCAACTTCGTAAGGAAATGGCAGGACGGACGGTCACAAACTTTTTGATGGAAATTGAGTCTCTGAATCTTGCGACGACCTGCAGGACGGACCGTCGCAGGCACGACGGGCCGTCACAGGCTTCATAATCCCAGGCGGAGTCGGATTTCTTTATGGTTTTAAGATACGTTTTTGACTATTCCGGCTTTAATTATAAAGTTAGTGGGTTAATGTTAATAAGTCTAATTACTTGGGGGTTAAAAGAGGTAACCTTGTGTAAATTAGTGGGTTATTATTGCCATCTTTAATTCTTAATTATATGCTAATTAGGGTAAAAGAAAGAGGGTTTGAATAAAGAAAATAGAAAGAACAAAGAGAGAAAGAGGATCGAACGAGAAGAGGAAAACGAAAAGGCTTGGGAAATTTCTTGTTTGATCACGAATCTTCGGTGGAGGTAGGTTATGGTTTTTATGCTATTCGTAGTAAACTCTTAATAGAGAATGATATGTATTGGTAGTGTTGTAAACCCTGCTATATGCTAAATTGTATGATTGCATGAATGTGATTATGTAATTGTGATGAAATAAGCATGATGAAGCTATTGAATCCCAAATCTTGATAAAAATCCTAATCTCTTGTTAATGATGATGCCTTGGTATAAAAGAAGGCTTGATGAACTAAAGTAATGAGATTGATGATGCCTTGGTATAAGAGAAGGCTTGATGAACTAAAGTAATGAGATTGGTGATGCCTTGGTATAAGAGAAGGCTTGATGAATTGATAGAATGAGATTAGGGGATCGGGTGTCACGAATCGGCACGTAGAATTAGGGGATCGGGTGTCACAAACCAACACGTAGAATTAAGAGATCGGGTGTCACGAACCGACATGTAGATTTAGGGGATCGGGTGTCACGAACCGACACGTAGATTTAGGGGATCGGGTGTCACGAACTGACACATAGTAGTAGGGGATCGGAGTGTCACGTACCGACACAAGAGAATTAATGAATATGAGGGAGAGGAGTGTCACGTACCGACACAAGAGAAATAAAGATAATGAATCTTGAAAGTGTTAATATACTCAATCTAATGAACATAATTCCCAAATGAGTATGGTATTGAGGCTTGAGTCCTCATGTGTGAACTTGACGGTAATTGTTAATGATATAGTACTTGTTGTTGCTACATGTTGAGCATCATAGTTGATTTTATGATATTACTTGGTATATATTGATTTCTATTTTGAGTTGGCCGATGATATATACTCAGTACCCGTGTTTTGTACTGACCCCTACTTTTATGTTTTCTTCTTGGTTATTTGAGGAGTGCAGCAAACGTGCCGTCATCTTCGACTCAATAGTAACTCTAGCCAGTCTTCATTACTCCGGATATCAGGGTGAGCTAATGCTTCTAGCATGGACTAGATCTTCCTCTTCATGTCTTGATGCCTAGAAGTTCCGGCATGGACTAGCTTTTATGTATTTTTAGCTTCTTAGAAACTCTTAGATTTAGTAATTTGAAGTAGATGTTCTTGTGATGATGACTACCAGATTTTGGGGAAATAATAGTTATTGAATTGGTTTTTATTAATGAGTATAAGTCTTCCGCATTATTTTATGTTTGATATTACATTGAAATGTTAAGGTTTAGATTGGTTGGTTCGCTCACATAGGAGGGTAAGTGTGGGTGCCAGTCGCGGCCCGGTTTTGGGTCGTGACAGTAACAAATATGTCTTTTTGGGTATTTTGAGAAGTGTATGGTTTTGAGAATAGTTTATTCAAATTTGTATTTGTATATTTTACCTTATTCTCCTCCTTTTTTGTAGATTGTCCTGCTATAGATGTGCTGGCTGTAGCTGCATTTAAATAAACATTGTTATGGGTTTTAAGGAGTTTCCCATCGTCTCCTTGTAGCTCTGGAATTTTTGTGTCTTCCGATCGACATAGCTCCGCATATTTATAGTCATGCTGCTGACTTTTAGTTTTCAAATTTTGTAACTCTTTACTCATACTGTCTACTTTCGTAGAAAGTGTAGTAATAGCTTTGAGTATTTCTTCTGTCGTATCTGGTTCAGTTTGTGTTCCTTTTTCTTGATAGGTAATCTGCAACGAGATTTTCATCAGTTTTTATAATTTCAATTGTAAATGTAAAATTTAATATATTTAATACCAATCTCCTTATTTCTTTTGTTGTAACTGAATCATCTAACTTTTTTGTTATTCACCATTTTATTTGTGTGTTATCTGTTCTTACAATAAATTTATTGTAAACTATATATGGTTCAAATGCTAATAAACATTTATATAATGCAAATAATTATTTTCTATTTATTTCCCATTTTATTTGTGCTTCTGTATAAGATCCTGAATAATATCTACAATGATGTTCTATTTTTTCTTTTTTATATACGTATTTTAAAACTCCTCCATAACTATGATCACTTGAGTCTGTTTCAACAATATAAATAAACTCCTTATTTTCATCAGGAAAATATAATTTTGTAGTTTTTTGCAAAATTTTTCAATATTTTTTATGTGTTCTTTCTCTTTATTGTCAAAATGATATTCAATATCTTTTCTGAGTTTTTTATATAGTGGTTTTAAATGTTCTGCTTATTTTGGTATATATTCTTTTACTTGATTTACTAATCCTAAAAATGATTGTAATTTCTTTTTCGTATCTATATTTTCATCAATAGTAATTATTTTTTATACTATATGAGTTTGCATTTTTATTCCATTTTTATCTATTTATATTCTTAAAAATTCTATCTGTGGTTTCATAAATTTTGCTTTACTTTTACTTAAACATATACCTGAATGTTTAATTATATGTATAAATTTTTCTAATAATCTTATATGTTCATCTTGTGTTTTGGAGTATAATAATATATCATCTATATATATGATACAATTTTCTAATTGGTTAAAATAGTTTTCCATAAAATGCTGATATCTACCTGGTGCATTTTTATATCCAAATGGTAATACATTCTATTCATAAAATCCTTGTGGTACTGTAAATGCTGTTAATTGTTTTGATTCTTCTTCTAGTTTTAGATGGTAAAATCCTAATTTACAGTCAAATTTACTAAAATAATTATATCCTTGTGTTTGTCTGATTTTAAGTATTTTATTAGGTGCTGGGTAGTTATATGTTTTAGTTTTAGCTTTTGAATTTCTGTAGTCAATAACCACTCTACTTTTACCTCTTTTTTGTTCACTGTGTTTTATTACTATAAATGCTTGGCTTGTATGTTTACTATTACTTTCTTGTATATAATTTTTTTCTAGTAATTCATTTATATGTATTTTAAATTCTTGTAAATCATCAAAGTTATATTTTAACGGTTTTTGTGTTATTATACTATTTTCATTTATTAGTATAATTTTTACTTTTGTTTTATGTTTTTCCCATCCTTGTAATGGGTCTTCATTATATAATTGTTCTAGTTGTTCATTAATTATTTTAACTTTGTCTATTGTAAATATAATTATTTCTAATTGTGATATTTGTTTCGTATTTATATTTTCCATTTCTTGGTTTATTTTTTCACTTCCTTTTATCCATTCCATAGGTTTTCGTTGTTTATTATTTACTCTTTTTGCTCCTATTTTGTTTCCGCATGGTGTGGTAAACCACCAATGTGTCTTTGTTATTATGTGTGGATAAAACTAATCTAAAAATTGCATTTCTAATAGCATATCTTTTGTGGTAAATTCAAAATTATACATTTCTTCTATTGTTAGTATTTTATCCCATATTTTTATTTTTATATTTTTTGCTTTATATTTAATCATACTTCCTTCGTTATTAAATCCTCTTACTACCATAGGTGTTTTTAATTTTTCCCATTTATCTTCTAGTAAGCAATTATATTTACATATATTCGCTTCTGCGCCTGTATCTATCATAGGGGTATAATATCTGTTGTGATATCCGTCTACAATAATTTTTGAAAGTATAAATATTTTCATTAATCATTTTGTTCTTTTTATAATTATTTTTCTTATTTTGACAAGTTATTGTTAATTGTTCATTTTCTTTGTTGTATGGTTTAACCTTTTCTAACCATTTTATTCCTAATGTGATATTATGATTTCCTTCATATATCTTAAATTGTATTTTTAACGGAATTCCTCCTATTATTTCTTTTTCTGTTGTTTCTTCATTTGTATTTACTATTTCACTAGGTAATACAGGGCATATATGTCCTGTTTTCATAATCTCTTCTTCTAATACTAGTTCTCTTGTTATATGATTTTCTTCATGTGCTGTGTTTATCAAGATTTTACATTTTCTCTGGTACATTACTCCTGTTATAAAATAATGATATATTGTCATTTCTCCTAAATCTTGTGATATTTCATATTTTATTTTAGATGAACTTATTCTTGATGAGGAAACTCTAGTTATCATATTTAATGTGTTTGTATTTGGTGTACTTGAGGTACTCAATCTTTCTTTTACTATTTCCAATTCTTCTTCTGTATCAATTTCTTTATAACTATAGTCATTATTATCTATTACTTTAATTATTCTTTCAAAAGGATTTTCTATTTTTATTTTATCATTTTTATTTCTTGCTGTTGTTTTATGTTTTGTTGTTAATATCTATAGATTTTTACATCTTGTTGTGAATACCGTACTTACTGGTGCTAATATGACATTTTCCAATATAATACTAATGATTTGTCTATATTTGTATCTGTTAATGCTACTGTATAATTGGCACTTATTATAAATTTAAATTTTTTGTATTAAATTTCGTTTAACTGCACTTATTACACTTTTTTCTATAGGATATTTTATTCTATGATCTGCTAAATATATTTCAATGGGTGTATCTATTCCTTCTCTGAAACAAGCTTTTATTAGTATTTCTGTTCCTCCTAAATGTACATATTTTATAGCTTCTTTATTTTTAATGTTTTGTATTTCTTTATTTATTATCCGTTTGCTTATTATAGGTATATATGCTTTTCCGCTTGTATATTGACCGTCTACAATGTTTTCTTTTTGACTAACTACATAGTATTCTTCTTTCTGTCTTTTAGACCAGTTTTTTAGTATAGGTATGTCAAGTATTTTTTCAACACATAAATCTAATTCTTTTCCTTTTATTTGTTCAAAAAGTGTATTATCAAATATAATTTTTTGGTGTGATGATTCTTCATCTTCATAATTCTCTTTAGATATTATTTCGTTTTCAGATATTATATTTCTTCTTCTTCTATTTCATTATCTAAATCTCCATTTTCAGTTTCTATATCTGATACTTCATATATACTATCGTTTTCACTTAATTCATAGTCTATGTATTCTATTTGCATATATTTGTCATCATCTATAACTATTTCTGCAATTTGTTTTCTTTTTGGATTTTTAGGTAATTTACAGTCTCTAGCTATGTATCCTATCTTTCCGCAATTATAACATGTACATTGGGATATTTTTCTTTTAGGTCTATATGGTCTTTTCATTTTATAGTTTTTTAAATAATACCTTCGTCTTGGTTGTTTATATTTATACTTAGTTTTATTTTTTCTATAATTTTTATATCTTTTGGATTTTTGTTTTTTATTTGTACACCCAAACTGTGGTGCCATTTTATTTTTACAACATGATAAATTTTTATTTAGTACTTTTCCCATTTTTAATTTTTCTTTTTGGTTCTCACATAATTGTGTAAACCATTGAGATAGAAATTTTATTGTAGCATCTAAAGTATCTACCATTCCTTCATTATTCCAATCTTTTATTATTTTTGTACTAAATTGTTTTGGTATTTGTAAAATATTGTTTTCTTATTTCTTTTTCTTCGTCTAAATTGTATTTAGCTTTGTAATAATATTCTTTGAATGCACAAGTATATTCTTCTATATAACACATTTTACATATAGCTAATTTTGTCATAAGTTGTCTATTAATTATCTTTTCTCTATTTTGTTCTCTTATATCCATGGTCATACCTCCAAATCGGATCGCGACAGGCACCCAAACTTACCCTATGTGAGCGAACCAACCAATCTAAACCTTAACATTTCAATGTAATTTCAACATAAAGTAATGCGGAAGACTTAAACTCATTAATAAAAACCAATTCAATAACTATTTTCTTCCCAAAATCTGGAAGTCATCGTCACAAGAACATCTACTTCAAATTACTATGTCTAAGAGTTTCTAAGAAGCTAAAAATACATAAAAACTAGTCCATGCCGGAACTTCAAGGCATCAAGACATGAAGAGGAAGATCCACTCCAAGCTAGAAGGATTAGCTCACCCTGATATCCGGAGTAATGAAGACTGGCTAGAGTTACTGTTGAGTCGAAGATGACGGCACGTTTGCTGCACTCCACAAATAACCAAGAAGAAAACATAAAAGTAGGGGTCAGTACAAAACACGGGTACTGAGTAGATATCATCGGCCAACTCAAAATAGAAATCAATATATACCAAGTAATATCATAAAATCAACTATGATACTCAACATGTAGCAATAGCAAGTACTATATCATTAACAATTACTGTCAAGTTCACACATGAGGACTGAAGCCTCAATACCGTACTCATTTGGGAATTATGTTCATTAGATTGAGTATATTAACATCTTTCAAGATTTCATTATCTTTCTTTCCCTTGTGTCGGTACGTGATACTCCGCTCCCTCATATTCATTAATCCTCTTGTGTCGGTACGTGACACTCCGATCCCCTACTACTATGTGTTGGAACGTGACACTTCGATTCCCTAAATCTACGTGTCGGTTCGTGACACCCGATCCCCTAAGTCTACGTGTCGGTTCGTGACACCCGATCCCCTAAATCTACGTGTCGGTTCGTGACACCCGATTCCCTAAATCTTCGTGTCGGTTCATGACACCCGATCCCTAATCTCCTTCTATCCATTCATCAAGCCTTCTTTCTTACCAAGACATCATCAATCTCATTATTTTAGTTCATCGCGCCTTATTTTATACCAAGGCCTCATCATTAACAAAGAGATTAGGGTTTTGCAAGATTCGGGATTCAATAACTTCATCTTGCTTATATAATCACAATTATATAATTACATTCATGCAAGCATATAGTTAAGCACATAACAGGGTATACAATATTATCAATACATATCATTCACTATTAAGAGTTTACTACGAATATCGTAAGAGAAACCATAACCTACCTCCACCAAAGATTCGTGATCAAGCAAGCAATTTCCCAAGCTTTGTGTTTTTCCTCTCGTTCGATCCTCTCTCTATCGTTTCTCTTTCCTTCTCTTTGTTCAAACCCTCTTTCTTTTACCCTAATTAGCATATAATTAAGAATAAAAGATTGCAATAATAACCCATTAATTAACTTAAGGTTACCTCTTTTAACCCCCAAGTAATTAGACATATTAACATTAACCTACTAACTTTATAATTAAAGCAGGAATAGTCAAAAACGTCCCTTAAAACATATAAACAAATCCGACCCAGACTCGGATTACGCAACCTGCGACGGTCCGTCGTGCCCATGATGGTTCGTCGTGGGGTCCGTCGCCTCAGCCTGTTTTTCCAGAAATAAAATTTGCTGCTCAAAACGACTAAACAGGTCGTTACAAATTCACTTCTTATTGCTGATTCATATTTGTCTAGTATATCTATATTTGTTGCTGATGGGGATCCATCCATTTTCTTATCATTCCTAAGTACTTCTAAACTTTCTGAAGGTAGATTTTTTATCCATAATTTTGTTATTCCTATGAATGTTCTTTCTATGTATCTTGGTGTTTTTGTTGTTTCTATTTTGTTATCTATTAACTTTTTACATATATTTACTGTCCATAGTAATATTTCTTTATTTATGTCTGTGACACAATCTAAGTCTAAGAAATTATATTGTTCACTTATTCGTTTCGGTATCCAATTTTTATTTAATCTACTGTTCCATATTGCATTATTTCTATCTGATTGTTGATAACATTGTGTATAATAAGTTGGTGGTGTCCACCTAGGACTACTTCTAGGACTATTTCTGGGACTATTATCTGGGGTTTTTACTCTTGACGTACTAGGTCTATTCATATCTCCTGTGTTTATTTCTAATTTTTTTAGTTTATTTGTCTGTTCTAAGATTTCTGTATATGTCTCACTTATGTCACTTATTTTTTATTTTTGGTCATTTTCATTTTCATCTATTTCATTTACCTCAATATCTTCATTTAATTTTTGTTCCATTTCTTTTATTTCATTAGTTAATTCAAGCTCTTTATCTTTTTCATTTTGTTTTTGCTTATTCTCATATAATAATTTTAACCTAGCTAATTCCTTTTCTAATTCACTTATCCTTGTATTTTTTATTTCTTCTAAATGTTGTACTTCTTGTTTTGCTTGTATTTTTATTTTTTCAATTTCTTTTGATTTGACTATTTCCTCATTTTCTTTTGTTATTCTTATCATAGCTGTTAAACTATCTTCTAATTTTGCTGTTTCTTTTTCTAACATTAAATATAGATTATTTCCTATTTTTTTATATCTTCTTCCTAGATTTGAAAATATTATTTTTATTATCATTCCTTCTTGATTTTCATATGTTGTTTCGTCTACTGTAAATTCTTCTTTGTTCATTATAATTTATGTATTATATTATGTTGTAACTAATATTCAAGACAATCTAATTCTAATTCTAACATAAATATATCTTTTCATTGTGCTAGTATTGATTTATTACATGATCTTGCTAATATATTTTCTTCTAACCTTCTTTTTCTATGTTGTAATTCTTGTTCTTTTTCAGCTATTTTTTTCGTTATTTTTTTTATAAATTGTTGTTTATAAATTTCTTTGTCCGTATTGTTTTTTCAAATAACGAACATATTTGTATTCTGTTTTCGAAATTATATTTATCAATTCATGTTTTTTATTATTATCCATTTTGACTAATTGCGATAGTTCATATTCTATATACAAGGGTCTTAATTTTTTCCATATTTTTCTCACCTTTTTATCTATCTTGGTTCTTTTTATTTTAGTATTTTTATTTTTATCCATCATAATTTTTTATATAATATGTTAAAAAGCTTAGTTAATTTATCTGTATATTTAATCTTTTGTAACCTGTAATTTCTACCATATCGCCTTAGCCAATATTCAAACATATTTAACCTCAAATATCTAAATCATCATATAAATCATAGATATCATAATAAAGTTCATCCTGTATACTTTGTATGGTTAACTCAGTCCAACCTTGGGTTGTTATTTCTATTATCTCATATGTTACCAATTTGTCATAAATTTCTCTTTTTATATCAATACTCAGATCTTTTAATATATAGAGTAGTAATATCTTATAATTATCATCATTATCTATTAAATAGGTACTCATTTATTCATTTTTGCTAAAAGTTTTTATTTCTTCCAACCTCTTAATGGATTATTGTCACGATCCAAAACCGGGGCGCGACTGGCACCCACACTTACCCTCCTATGTGAGTCAACCAACCGATTTAAACCTTAAACATTTCAATATAATATCAACAGAACGTAATGCGGAAGACTTAAACTTATTAATAAAATCAATAACTATTATTATCCCCAAAATCTGGAAGTCATCATCACAAGAACATCTACTTCAAATTACTAAATCGAAGAGTTTCTATGAAGCTAAAAATACATAAAAGCTAGTCCATGCCGGAACTTCAAGGCATCAAGACATGAAGAGGAAGATTCAGTCCAAGCTAGAAGCATTAGCTCACCCTGATATCCGAAGTAATGAAGACTTGCTAGAGTTACTGTTGAGTCGAAGATGACGGCACGTTTGCTGCACTCCACAAATAACCAAGAAGAAAACATAAAAGTAGGGTCAGTACAAAACACGGGTACTGAGTAGATATCATCGGCCAACTCAAAATAGAAATCAATATATACCAGGTAATATCATAAAATCAACTATGATACTCAACATGTAGCAACAACAAGTACTATATCTGTAACGACCTGTTTAGTCATTTTGAGTAGCAGACTTCAATTCTGGAAAAACTGGCAGAAGCGACGGACCCCACGACGGACCGTCATAGGCACGACGGACCGTCGCAGGGTCTCGTTTCAAAACACTTAGAAAATTTGAAATTGGGTACTGAAAATCGACTCTCTGAACTTTGTGACGGAATGGCAGGACGGACCGTCACAGACCCTTGGTGGAAATTTGGGTCTCTGAACTCTGCGACGACCTGCAGGACGGACCGTCGCAGGCACGACGGCCCGTCACAGGTTGCGCAAATCCCAGGCAGAGTCAGATTTCTGGTGAAGTTTTAAGGGACGTTTTTTGACTATTCTTTCCTTAATTATAGATTTTGTGGGTTTATATTAATAACTCAAATTCTTGGGGGTTAAAAGAGGTAACCCTAAGTTAATTAGTAGGGTATTATTGCCATCTTTTATTCTTAATTATATACTAATTAGGGTAAAAGAAAGAGGGTTTGAATAAAGAAAATTAGAAAGAACAAATAGAAGGAAAGAGAAACGAATTGAGAGAGGAACGATCGAGAAGAAGAGGAAAACACCATGCTTTGAGGATTAACTTACTTGATCGCAATTCTTCGGTGGAGGTAGGTTATGGTTTTCATGCTTTCATAGTAAACACTTAATAGAGAATGATATGTATTGGTAGTATTGTAAACCCTACTATATGCTTAATTGTATGTTTGCATGAATATGATTATGTGATTGTGATAAGATAAGCATGATGAAAATATTGAATCCCAAATCTTGAAAAGAAACTTTAATATATATTATTAATGATGGTGCCTTGGTATAGAAGAAGGCTTGATGAATTAAAGTAATGGGATTGATGATGCCTTGGTATAGAAGAAGGCTTCATGAATTAAAGTAATGGGATTGAGGATGCCTTGGTATAGAGAAGGCTTGATGATTTACAGAATGATATTAGTGGATCGGAGTGTCACGTTCCGACACATAGATTTAGTGGATCGGAATGTCACGTACCGACACATGTAGGGGATCGGGTGTCACGGACCGACACGTAGAATTAGGGGATCGGGTGTCACGAACCGACACGTAGAATTAGGGGATCCGGTGTCACGAACCGACACGTAGGTTTAGGGGATCGGGTGTCACGAACCGACACGTAGATTTAGGGGATCGGAGTGTCACGTACCGACACAAGAGGAATAATGAATATGAGGGAGCGGAGCGTCACGTACTGACATAAGAGAAATAAAGATAACGAATCTTGAAAGATGTTAATATACTCAATCTAATAAACATGATTCCCAAATGAGTATGGTATTGGGGCTTGAGTCCTCATGTGTGAACTTGACGGTAATTGTTAATGATATAGTACTTGCTATTGCTACATGTTGAGTATCATAGTTGATTTTATGATATTACTTGGTATATATTGATTTCTATTTTGAGTTGGCCGATGATATCTACTCAGTACCCGTGCTTTATACTGACCCCTACTTTTATTGTTTTCTTCTTTTTTAATTGTGGAGTGCAGCAAACGTGCCGTCATCTTCGACTCAACAGTAATTAAAGCCTGTCTTCTTCACACCGGATCTTCAGGGTGAGCTAACGGTTCTAGCTTGGACTGGATCTTCTCCTTTATGTCTTGATGCCTTGAACCTCCGGCATGGACTAGCTTCTTATGTATTTTTAGCTTTTAGAAACTCTTAGAATTAGTAGTTTAAAGTAGATGTTCTTGTGATGATGACTTCCAGGTTTTGGGAATAATAGATGTTGAATATTGATAGTTATTGAATTGGTTTTTATTAATGAGTTTAAGTCTTCCGCATTACTTTCTGTTGCTATTACATTGAAATATTAAGGTTTAGATTGGTTAGTTCGCTCACATAGGAGGGTAAGTGTGGGTGCCAGACGCGGCCCGGATTTGGGTCGTGACAAACTTGGTATCAGAGCATTAGGTTCATTGGTCTCATCACACAAGAACAGTTCTAGTAGAGTCTTAAGGAACGGTAGGGAGACTCCTTTACTTTTCCTTGAGAGGCTATAAGACTTTAGGAAAATTTCACTCTTTCGCAGATGGTTAGAACTAGAGCAACGACTACGCCAACATCAACACCGGCCAGACAAGAAACAACTGAATCAGCCACTGGGGCTGTGGCTCGAGGAAGAACAATAGAAAGAGGCCGTGGTAGAGGTCGTGGGAGGACGTCCTCTCGGGGAAGAGGACGAGCACCTAGCCCATATGATACTAGGGCAGTGACTTCTCCACCGACTGAGGAGGTAATAAGAGAAGGGGAGGATGGGGAAAATGAACAAGTGCAAAATGAGGAAATGCCACCCCAACCTACCCTAGAGATGATCAATCAGGTTCTGGCTTATCTTAGCGGGTTGTCTGATCAGGGCCAAACACCCCCAGTGTTTTCTGCACAAGCACCTCAGGCTCCGGAGGTACAACATGCGGCTACTATGGCTCCCCGCATGGATGTTCCATTGGAAATAGGCACGTTTCCACGTCTGACTACTGGGCCTATAATGACAAATGATCAGCATGAACTTTTCAGTATGTTCTTGAAATTGAAACCTCCGATCTTCAAGGGTGCTGAATCGGAGGATGCTTATGATTTTCTGGTTGACTCTCACGAGCTACTACACAAGATGGGTATAGTAGAACGGTTTGGTGTGGAGTTTGTGAGTTATCAGTTTCAAGGGAACGCCAAAAATGTGGTGGCGGTCACATATTGAGTGTCAACCAACAGAGGCACCACCTATGACTTGGGTCTCATTCTCTAGCTTGTTTATGGAGAAGTATATCCCCCGAACTTTGAGGGATAGGAAAAGGGATGAGTTCTTGAGCCTAGAGCAAGGTAGGATGTCGGTCAATGCATATGAGGCTAAGTTTCGTGCATTATCCAAGTATGCCACCCAACTATGTTTCAGTCCAAAAGAGCGGATTCGCCGTTTTGTGAAGGGGTTGAGGTCAGAGTTGCGGATTTCAGCCTTACAGATAGCGGCTACTGCAAAATCCTTCCAAGAGGTGGTAGATTTCGTGGTAGAGGTGGAAGGAGTGAAGCCAGATGACTTCACCACGACATCGACATCAAAGAGGTTTCGAAAGGGAGGTGAGTTTTAGGGTTCTTACTCTAGAGGACAAGGTTCCGGAAGTTACTCAGTCCGACCAATTCAGTCTTCACTACAGACTGTAGTTGGGGGACCACCTCAGACCGGTCAACACTTCTCCGAGGGACCTATGATTGACTCCAAAGAATGTTATGGATGTGGGGAGATTGGACATATTAGGAGAACTTGTCCCAGACCAAGTTATAGACCCCCAATAGCTAGAGGTAGAGGTGGTCATGGTAGAGGCCGTTATTCTGGAGGACGTGGTGGTCGAGGTAATGGTGGTCACCAAAACGGTAGAGGTAATGGGCAAACTGGGGCCACTACATCACAACATTGTAGGGGCAACAGACAGACGAACGATAGGGCCCATTGTTACGCTTTCCCTGGGCGGTCTGAAGCGGAGGCATCTGACGTTGCCATCACAGGTAATCTTCTGGTTTGTGATTGCATGGCTTCCGTATTATTTGATCCTGGATCCACGTTTTCTTATGTATCTTCCTCATTTGCTAATGGTCTAAATTTACATTGTGAATTTCTTGATACGCCTATTCGTGTTTCTACTCCGGTGGGTGAATCTGTGGTAGTTGAAAAGGTGTATAGGTCTTGTTTGGTGAACTTTGTGGGAAGCAACACTTATGTAGATTTGGTTATCTTGGAAATGGATGATTTTGACGTAATTCTGGGTATGAATTGGCTTTCTGCGCAATTTGCAATCTTGGATTGTAATGCTAAAACGGTGACGTTAGCCAAGCCTGGGGCAGACCCATTAGTGTGGGAAGGTGACTAAACTTCCAATGCGGTCCGCATCGTCTCCTTTCTTCATGCTAAGAAAATGATTAGTAAAGGGTGCTTAGCTTTCTTGTCACATCTCAAGGATGACACTACCCAAGTACCTTCGATTGAGTCGGTTTTAGTAGTTCGTGAGTTTCTGGATGTGTTCCCTGCAGATCTTCCTGGTATGCTACCGGATAGGGATATTGACTTCTGTATTGATCTCGAACCGGGCACACGCCCCATTTCTATACCCCCTTATAGAATGGTTCTCGCGGAGTTAAGAGAGTTAAAGGCACAACTTCAAGAGTTATTGAACAAAGGCTTTATTAGGCCAAGTGCATCTCCTTGGGGATCTCCGGTTTTGTTTGTAAAGAAGAAGGATGGGAGTTTTCAAATGTGTATAGACTACAGACAACTAAACAAGGTAACCATAAAGAACAAGTATCCTCTTCCCCGCATTGATGACTTGTTCGATCAGTTACAAGGTGCTTGTGTCTTCTCTAAGATTGATTTGAGATCCGGTTATCATCAATTGAAAATACGGGCAACGAATGTGCCAAAGACTTCTTTTCGAACGAGGTATGGGCATTACGAATTTGTAGTGATGTCTTTTTGTCTTACGAATGCCCCTGCTGCGTTCATGAGCTTGATGAATGGGATTTTTAAGCCATATTTAGACCTCTTCGTGATCGTATTTATTGATGATATATTGGTATACTCAAAGAGCAAGAAGGAACATGAAGAGCATTTGAGAATGGTATTGGAAATGTTGAGGGAGAAAAAGCTTTATGCCAAGTTCTCTAAGTGTGAGCTTTGGCAAGATGCAGTGTCCTTCTTGGGGCATGTGGTTTCTAAGGATGGAGTGATGGTGGATCCTTCTAAGATTGAGACAGTGAAGAATTGGGTAAGACCTACTAACGTGTCAGAAATAAGGAGCTTTGTTGGGTTAGCTAGCTACTGCCGTCGATTTATCAAGGGATTCTCTTCTATTGCTTCCCAATTGACGAACTTGACTAAGCAGAATGTTCCATTTGTATGGTCGGACGAATGTAAGGAAAGCTTTCAGAAGCTCAAGACTTTGTTGACTACCGCACCTATCCTTACCTTGCCAGTAGAGGGTAAGAACTTCATCGTTCATTGTGATACATCCTATTCTGGTTTAGGTGCAGTACTAATGCAAGAGAAGAGTGTGATTGCTTATGCTTCAAGGCAATTAAAGGTGCATGAACATAATTATCCAACTCATGATTTGGAATTGGCTGCGGTAGTGTTTGCATTAAAACAATAGAGACACTATTTATATGGGGTTAAGTGTGAGGTCTACACGGATCATCGTAGCCTTCAGTATGTCTTTACTCAGAAGGATTTGAACTTGAGACAGAGGAGATGGATGGAACTACTGAAGGACTACGACATCACTATTTTGTATCATCCGGGGAAGGCGAATGTTGTGGCGGATGCTTTAAGTAGAAAGGCGGGAAGCATGGGAAGTCTAGCTCACTTGTGAGATTCTAGACGCCCTTTGGTTAGAGAGGTTAAGACTCTAGCTAATGACTTGATTAGATTAGAAGTAAATGAGAAGGGAGGATTGTTGGCTTCTGTGGAGTCAAGATCTTCTTTTCTTGACAAAATTAAGGGCAAACAGTCTGATGATGAGAAACTAAGAAGAATTCAAGATAAAGTGTTGCGAGGAGAGGCTAAGGAAGCACAAATTGATGAGGAAGGTGTTTTGAGGATCAAGGGAAGGGTATGTGTACCCCGCGTCGATGATTTGATCAACACTATTCTGACAGAGGCTCATAGTTCAAGGTATTCCATACATCCGGGTGCAACAAAGATGTATCGTGACCTAATGCAACACTTTTGGTGGAGTAGAATGAAGCGTGATATTGTTGACATTATTGCCAAGTGTCCAAACTGTCAACAAGTAAAGTACGAACACCAAAGGCCCGGAGGAACACTTCAGAGAATGCCCATTCCGGAATGGAAGTGGGAAAGAATTGCAATGGACTTTGTGGTTGGTCTTCCAAGGACAATAGGTAAGTATGACTCTATTTGGGTGATTGTTGATAGGTTAACTAAATCTTCTCATTTTATTCCGGTTAAGGTGACTTACAATGCCGAGAAGTTAGCCAAGATCTATATCTCAGAAATCGTTCGATTGCATGGGGTTCCACTATCCATCATATCAGATAGAGGTACGCAGTTTACTTCTACGTTTTGGAAAACATTGCATGCGGAATTGGGTACTAGGTTGGACCTTAGTACTGCATTCCATCCTCAGACCGATGGTCAGTCTGAGCGAACGATTCAAGTGTTGGAGGATATGCTTCGTGCGTGCATGATAGAATTTGGTGGCCATTGGGATAGCTTCTTACCCTTAGCAAAATTTTCATATAATAATAGCTATCACTCGAGCATTGATATGGCTCCATTCGAAGCATTGTATGGTAGGAGATGTAGGTCTCCCATTGGGTGGTTTGATGCATTTGAGGTTAGACCTTGGGTTACTGACCTTCTGAGAGAATCGTTAGATAAAGTGAAATCTATTCAAGAAAAGTTGTTAGCGGCTAAAAGTAGACAGAAAAAGAGTATGCAGATCGAAAGGTTAGAGACTTGGAGTTCATGGAGGGTGAACAAGTCTTGTTGAAGGTTTCGCCACTGAAAGGGGTGATGCGATTTGGTAAGCGAGATAAACTTAGCCCAAGGTATATTGGTCCATTTGAAGTACTTAAGCGAGTAGGGGAGGTGGCTTATGAGTTAGCCTTGCCTCCAGGGCTGTCCGGAGTACATCCGGTATTCCATGTGTCAATGTTGAAAAGATACCATGGGGATGGAGACTTTGTTATCCGTTGGGATTCGGTTTTTCTTGATGGGAATTTGTCCTATGAGGAGGAGCCTGTTGCTATTCTAGATAGAGAAATTCGCAAGTTGAGATCAAGGGAGATTGCATCCATCAAAGTTAAATGGAAGAATCGACCCGTTGAAGAAGCCACTTGGGAGAAGGAGGTTGATATGCGAGAAAGATATCCACACCTGTTCACAGATTCAGGTACTCCTTTTCGCTCTTATTCTCCTTCTGGTGATCGTTTGGGGACGAACGATGGGTAAATTGGTATCTAATGTAACGACCTGTTTAGTCGTTTTGAGCAGCAAATTTTATTTCTGGAAAAATAGGCTGAGGCGACGGACCCCACAACGGACCGTCATGTGCACGACGGACCGTCATAGGGTCTCATTTCAAAACACTTAGAAAAATTGAAAATTGGGTACTGAAATCGACTCTCTGAACTTCGCAATGGAATGGCAGGATGGACCGTCACAGATTTTTCAGAGAAATTGAGTTTCTGAACTCTGTGACGGGCAGCAGGACGGACAGTCGCAGGCGCGACGGGCCGTCAAAGATTGCAAAATCCCAGTCTGGGTCGGATTTCTTGATACATTTTAAGGGACGTTTTTGACTATTCTTGCCTTAATTATAAAGTTAGTGGGTTAATGTTAATAAGTCTAATTACTTGGGGGTTAAAAGAGGTAACCTTAAGTTAATTAGTGTGGCATTATTGCCATCTTTTATTCTTAATTATATGTTAATTAGGGTAAAAGCAAGAGGGTTTTGAATAAAGAAAATAGAATGAACAAGAGAAAGAGAGAGAGAGTCGAACGAGAAAGAGGAGAAATGAAGAGAAACAAAGCTTGGAGAAAAATTTGTTTGCTTGATCACTAATCTTCGGTGGAGGTAGGTTATGGTTTTCATGCTTTCATAGTAAACTCTTAATAGAGATTGATATGTATTGATAGTATTGTAAACCCTGCTGTGTGCTTAATTGTATGCATGCATGAACGTGATTATGTAATAGTGATTATATTAAGCATGATGAAGTTATTGAATCCAAAATCTTGATAAAAAACTTAATCTCTTTTTAATGATGATGCCTTGGTAAGGGAGAAGGCTTGATTAACTAAACTAATGAGATTGATGATGCCTTGGTAAGAAAGAAGGCTTGATGAATTGATGGAAGGAGATTAGGGGATCGGGTGTCACGAACCGATACGTAGAATTAGGGGATCGAGTGTCACGAACCGACACGTAGTATTAGGGGATCGGGTGTCACGAACCGACACGTAGAATTAGGGGATCGGGTGTCACAAACCGACACGTAGTATTAGGGGATCGGGTGTCACGAACCGACACGTAGTATTAGGGGATCGGGTGTCACGAACCGACACGTAGTATTAGGGGATCGGGTGTCATGAACTGACACATAGATTTAGGGGATCCGAGTGTCACGTACCGAAACAAGAGGATTAATGAATATTGAGGGAGCAGAGTGTCACGTACCGACACAAGAGAAATAAAGATAATGAATCTTGAAAGATGTTAATATACTCAATCTAATGAACATGATTCCCACATGAGTATGGTATTGAAGCTTGAGCCCTCATATGTGAACTTGACGGTAATTGTTAATGATATAGTATTTTTTGTTGATACATGTTGAGTATCATAGTTGATTTCATGATATTACTTGGTATATATTGATTTCTATTTTTAGTTGGCCGATGATATCTACTCAGTACCCGTGTTTTGTACTGACCCCTACTTTTATGTTTTCTTCTTGTTTATTTGTGGAGTGCAGCAAACGTGTCATCGTCTTCAACTCAACAGTAATTCAAGCCAGTCTTACTACATCGGAAATTCAGGGTGAGCTAATGCTTCTTGCTTGGACTGGATCTTCTTCTTCAAGTCTTGATGCCTTCAACTTCCTGCATGGACTAGCTTCTTATGTATTTTTAGCTTTTAGAATACTCTTAGTTTAGTTATTTGATTGTAGATGTTCTTGTGATGATGACTTCCAGATTTTGGGAAATAATAGTTATTGAATTGGTTTTTATTAATGAGTTTAAGTCTTCCGCATTACTTTCTGTTGATATTATATTGAAATGTTAAGGTTCAGATTGGTTGGTTCGCTCACATAGGAGGGTAACTGTGGGTGCCAGTCGCGGCCCAGATTTGGGTCGTGACATACAGCTTTCTTCTTTGATTAGTTACCCTAACAACGCCTCAACTTTGTTTACTCTCCTAAACGACCTTCTTGCCTACCGATTTCAACCATAGGATGGCGTAGTCTGGGCATACTTATTCGAAGAATATTTCTATAGCAAACCTTCTGAAGATGCTTATTAAAGCATTATTAAGTCATGATAAACAATTATAATCAACAAGAGATTTTTAGGAATAAATTTATTTAGCTACTCATAAATTTAAGAGTGTATACCTGATTTTGTAGATTTGTAGCTCCAGATTTCTCCATAGTTATTTGTTTAATTTGTTAACTAGCTAGCTCTGATACCAATTTGGGGTGGAAGCGTAAAGAGAGAGAAGAGAGTAGTGGAAGAGATTTTTTGAAAGAGATGTGTTTTATTTATGAAGGGAAATGCCCCTTATATAGACATACATAATGACCTTTCATCTTTATTAAAAGACAATTGGCCTTTACTATTTACATAGTAACATGACTCTTACTATTTACACAGTTACTTGACTCTTACTATTTACGATAAAAACATACTGACACTATTAACTTTACGACCTTTTACAAGAAAACAAAATAAACTTTGGCCAAATGGCCGACAATGACTATGACCTAATTTGTACATATATCTTTCGAATTTGGGGTGGAAGCGTAAAGAGAGAGAACAAAGTAGTGGAAGAGATTTTTTGAAAGAGGTGTGTTTTATTTATGAAGGCAAATGCCCCTTATATAGAGATAAATAATGACCTTTCATCTTTATTAAAAGACAATTGGCCTTTACTATTTACATAGTAACTTGACACTTACTATTTACACATTTACTTGACTCTTACTATTTACGATAAAGACATACTAACACTATTAACTTTACGACTTTTTAGAAGAAAACAAAATAAACTTTGGCCAAATGGCCGACAATGACTATGACCTAATTTGTACATATATCTTTATGTCTCTTTCTTCTTTCTTTC
This sequence comes from Solanum lycopersicum, assembly GCF_036512215.1. Classification (NCBI taxonomy): domain Eukaryota; kingdom Viridiplantae; phylum Streptophyta; class Magnoliopsida; order Solanales; family Solanaceae; genus Solanum; species Solanum lycopersicum. Next base: position 45,024,608 of record NC_090807.1, read on the forward strand.
TTTCCAATATCTTGTTCTTCACATCTTTTATTCTAGTTGGACATCTGGCACATAATTGTCTTCTCCTTCACATTTTGAACATATATGGTCAGGATATTTTTCTCCTATTAATTTGCAATATCTTTTTATCAATTTTGCTGAAATAAAATTCGTTCGTATAGCTCTTCTCGTAGTTATTTGTTCTTGCTTTAGCAAGCTCAATATCCATTTTCTTAGATCTTCCATATCTGCTATTCTAATTTCTTTGCAATTTGAGTAGATGATTGTCTGGTCTCTGTTGGAATATGTCCAAATTGCATTTTCGTTTAATTAATTATTTGTCATCTCACTTAGTATAGTAGCTATTCCGATAGTTCTTTTATTTGCATAAAATTCTAGAATATCCACTTTTTGTATTTCTTCTTGGATATCTATGTTTTCTGGGATTATCATTTCTCTTGTAAGTCCAATCTTTATAGCTTGTATTGTAGGTTTAACTTCGTCATATAGTATCTCTGCTGTAGCTGCGTAAAACTTTATATAAAAAAGAGTCCCTTTAGTTACTCTTTTATATTGTAAAAAGACTTTATGTAATTCCAGTATCATTGATATCTCGTCTCCCGTTATTGTATATACAGTACTTAATAATCCTTAGTTGTAGTAGGTTGCTACTAGATTTTTGTTGGTTCCTGGTTGTGCAATTAGCTTATTGTATCCTTGTAAATGTTGGGTTATATAGTCTTCAGTTGGGTTTTTTGTTTCTTTGGCTCTGGGGTTTAGGTTTAGAAATGTTTGTACTCTGTGTATATTTTCTATGTATGTTCTTGTGATGTAATTATATGTCTGTTTTTGAGAATCTAGGCTGGCTTTATAAGTATTTGTTTGTGAAGTAACAAATATGTCTTTTTGGGTATTTTGAGGAGTGTATGGTTTTGAGAATAGTTTATTCAAATTTGTATTTGTATATTTTTACCTTATTCTCCTCCTTTTTTGTAGATTGTCCTGCTGTAGATGTGCTGGCTGTAGCTGCATTTAAATAAACATTGTTATGGGTTTTAAGGAGTTTCCCATCGTCTCCTTGTAGCTCTAGAATTTTTGTGTCTTGCGATCGACATAGCTCCGCATATTTATAGTCACGCTACTGACTTTTAGTTTTCAAATTTTGTAACTCTTTACTCATACTGTCTACTTTCGTAGAAAGTGTAGTAATAGCTTTGAGTATTTCTTCTGTCGTATCTGGTTCAGTTTGTGTTCCTTTTTCTTGATAGGTAATCTGCAACGAGATTTTCATCAGTTTTCATAATTTCAATTATAAATGTAAAATTTAATATTTTTAATACCAATCTCCTTATTTCTTTTGTTGTAACTGAATCATCTAACCTTTTTGTTATCCACCATTTTACTTGTGTGTTATCTGTTCTTACAATAAATTTATTGTAAACTATATATGGTTCAAATGATAATAAACATTTATATAATGCAAATAATTCTTTTCTATTTATTTCCCATTTTATTTGTGCTTCTGTATAAGATCCTGAATAATATCTACAATGATGTTCTATTTTTTCTTTGATATATATGTATTTTAAAACTCCTCCATAACAATGATCACTTGAGTCTGTTTCAACAGTATAAATAAACTCTTTATTTTCATCAGGAAAATATAATTTTGGTAGTTTTTTGTATAATTTTTTAATATTTTTTATGTGTTCTTTATCTTTATTGTCAAAATGATATTCAATATATTTTCTGAGTTTTTTATATAGTGGTTTTATATGTTCTGCTAATTTTGGTATATATTCTCTTACTTGATTTACTAATCCTAAAAATGATTGTAATTTCTTTTTTGTATCTATATTCTCATCAATAGTAATTATTTTTTGTACTATGTGAGTTTGCATTTTTATTCCATTTTTATCTATTTGTATTCCTAGAAATTCTATCTGTGGTTTCACAATTTCTGCTTTAATTTAGATATTGGAGATTAAATATGACTGAATATTGGCTAAGGCGATATGGTAGAAATTATAGGTTATAAAAGATAAAATATCCAGATAAATTAAACAAGCTTTTTAAAATATTATATAAAAAATTATGATGGATAAAAATAAAAATACTAAAATAAAAAGAACCAAGATAGATAAAAAGGTAAGAAAAATATGGAAAAAATTAAGACCCTTGTATATAAAATATGAACTATCGCAATTAGTCAAAACGGATAATAATAAAAAAGATCAATTGATAAATATAATTTCGAAAACAGAATACAAATATGTTCGCTATTTGAAAAAACAGTATGGACAAAGAAATTTATAAACAACAATTAATAGAAAAAATAACGGAAAAAATAGCTGATAAAGAACAAGAATTATAACATAGAAAAAGAAGGATAGAAGAGAATATATTAGCACGAACATGTAATAAATCAATACTAGCACAAAGAAAAGATATATTTATGTTAGAATTAGAATTAGATTGTCTTGAATATGAATTACAACATAATATAATACATAAATTATAATGAACAAAGAAGAATTTGCAGTGAACGAAAAAACATATGAAAATCAAGACGAAATGATAATAAAAATAATATTTTCAAATCTAGGAAGAAGATATAAAAAAACAGGAAATAATCTATACTTAATGTTAGAAAAAGAAACAGCAAAATTAGAAGATAGTTTAACAGCTATGATAAGAACAACAAATAAAATGAGGAAATAATTAAATAAAAAGAAATTGAAAAAATAAAAATACAAGCAAAACAAGAAGTACAACAATTAGAAGAAATAAAAAATACAAGGATAAGTGAATAAGAAAAAGAAATTAGCTAGGTTAAAATTATTATATGAGAATAAGCAAAAACAAAAGGAAAAAGATAAAGAGCTTGAATTAACTAATGAAATAAAAGAAATGGAACAAAAATTAAATGAAGATATTGAGGTGAATGAAATAAATGAAATAGATGAAAATGAAAATGACCAAAAATCAGAAATAAGTGACATAAGTGAGACATATACAGAAATCTTAGAACAGACAAATAAACTAAAAAAATTAAAAATAAACACAGGAGATATGAATAAACCTAGTACGTCAAGAGTAAAACCCCCAGATAATAGTCCTAGAAGTAGTCCTAGGTTGACACCACCAACTTATTATACAGAAAGTTATCAACAATCAGATAGAAATAATGCAATATGGAAAAGTAGATTAAATAAAAATTGCATACCGAAACCAATAAGTGAACAATATAATTTCTTAGACTTAGATTGTGTCACAGACATAAATAAAGCAATATTACTATGGACAGGAAATATATCTAAATAGTTAATAGATAACAAAATAGAAACAACAAAAACACCAAGATACATAGAAAGAACATTCGTAGGAACAACAAAATTATGGATATAAAATCTACCTTCAGAAAGTTTAGAAGTACTTAGGAATGAAAAGAAAATGGATTAATCCCATCAGCAACAAATATAGATATACTAGACAAATATGAATCAGCAATAAGAAGTGAATTTGGAGGTATGACCACGGATATAAGAGAACAAAATAGAGAAAAAATAATAAATAGACAACTTATGACAAAATTAGCTATATGTAAAATGTGTTATATAGAAGAATATACTTGTGCATTCAAAGAATATTATTACAAAGCTAAATACAATTTTGACGAAGCAAAAGAAATAAGAAAAAAATATTTTACAAAATTACCAGAACCATTTAGTACAAAAATAATAAAAGATTGGAATAATGAAGGAATGGTAGATACTTTAGGAGCTAGAATAAAATTTCTATCTCAATGGTTTACACAATTATGTGTCACGACCTAAAAATGGGCGTGATGGCACTCGCCTTATCCCACCAAGACAAGTAAGCCTAAAACTCAACTATTACAATAAAAATGCGGAAAATTTACTATCAACTTACATTATACCCCAAAACCTGGTTATCACGTGTACAAGCCTCTAAAGTATTACAATCGGATCAAAAGAAAATATATGTCTCATATGATATTGTTTCTAGAGTAGAATAAAATCATAAACAAGGGTAAGGAGGGATGCTGAGATGACCGACAACTACCTCACAATATCTCCAGGAAGCCTCGGAAGAGAAGAGAATATATCATAAATGTCCGGGCTAGTAACCTACAAAAATTTGTAGAAGCAAGGGGTGAGTACCAAACCACACGGTACTGAGCAAGTAAACCTCTAAACACAAGCTAAGGGGATGAAATAAGGGTACTCCTACCACCCTCAACCGAACCTCCGCAGCTACAACCTGCATAAACATCAGCCCAACCTAACAACTCACAGTTTACATAGAATGTAACTCAACAAAAACATTTAGACAAATTACATATCCTCCACAACAACACTTTAACAAATTACATATCCTCCACAACAACACTTTAACAAATTATATATCCTCAACATCAACACTTAAACAAATTAGATATCCTCAATAGCAACACTTCCACAAATTTACATATCCTCAATAACACACTTTAACAAATTACATATCCTCAAAAACAACACTTCAACAAATTATATATCCTCAATAACAAGCTCAGTATTCAACAATCACAAGTTCCGCAAAAAGGCAATCACTAGATCAGCAAAACACAATATCAAGTTCACTAATGATAAGTATGTGCAATGTAATGGAATGCAATGTCAAGTATAATGATGTATGTCTGACCTAGTGATACACACCCGCTGTCTCTCAGTCCAGGACCCATGGGGGACATATCTGTCCATGCATCTGTCACGGCGCACGACACGACCCTCGATAACAGTAACCATTGCGGCGCGCGATACGTCCCTCGAAATATAGTATCCATCGCGGCGCGCGATACGTCCCTCCAAATATAGTAACCATCGCGGCACGCGATACGTCTCTCGAAATGGTACATCCTTTTTAAGTTATCATTCTTTCTCAATGCGCATAACACTTCCACAACCATGTCTCAGAATAATGCAATGACATGTTCACACAAATAATGAGAAGATGACCATTTTCAAAACATTGCATAGTTCACAACCACACAAACATGAAATCACATCAACAATGATTCAACAAGCCATCAAACTTTTCTCAACACATCACACATAAATAATTAATCACATCGCCTTTTGTTATCCCTCTTATTTAATCATTAAAATTAATCAATGTGGACAAGTCAACCCATCACTAATCCGGTTACTCCCAAACATATATCACAAGGAAATACACGCATTCCATACACTTAACAAGAGTTTAGAAATCCACTTGCCTCAAATAGTCGAACAATTACTCAAAAACTTGAGCCTTCCTCTTTTTGTTGACTTCCAAACCAATAAAATCTATTCAAATAAATAACCACGATATGATTTCGAAACTAACAACATTAATATTGCTATATCTCTAGCTTAGACCCAAAACTCATCCAAATTTATAATAAAATTTCTAAATCTTTATTCCAACCAATTGATCAAATCTCATATTTTCTGAATTTCAAGTTTAGGGTTAAATCTTAATTCTCCGAATAACATAATTATAATGATTTTTATATATCATAATGTACCCACTATTTAACACATATCTCAATATATCAAAACTTGAATCCTAATATGATAATCAAATGAAAATAATTAAAGCCGAAACTAACTGCCTAACACATCAATGGCGGACTACAAAACTATCTACTGAAACCACTTATTTTCAATGTTCCAATTCATATTTATCATTCCACTATTAATAATCCTAATCTTGGAGTAATGATTGTCCAATGATTAGGACTAATCATTGTCCAATGATTGAACCATAACACTTTTACATATTTATAACCCCAAGTTCACATATTAGTATAAATTATACACGTTTTAACCTAAAATCTATTCCTAGTTAGACAAAAATTTAATAGAAAGGATAAGAATAATTACCTTGATATCTCGAGATAAAAATATCGTTGTTTCTCCTCCTTTTTCCTTTTCTTTTCTCCCTTTTTTTCTTTTCTTTATCTGCGTATTTTTTTGTTTCGGTTCGTTCTTTTTCTTCAGCGTTAGCCGCTTGAGGCTTTTAACCTTTTAGGGCACTTTGCCCTTTTATTATTGTTATTATTATTATTTTTATTTACTTAATTTTCTTTTCTATTTATTTTTTTCTTTTTTTTTTCCAATTATTATTAGCAACAAAATAGTCCTTTATTAAATCAGAGAATCATATCAGTCACTCTTATAAGTCATAAATTATTTATCAAAACTATTAAAAATATTAATATAAAAATAATATTTGGAATTTCTAAAACGACTAAGAGGGTCGTTACATTATCCACCACTAAAAATCATGTTCGTCCTCGAACATAAAATAGGAGAAGGAAGAATTATTGACGTTATCAAAAATCATGCATGATCTTCCAGAGTCGTTGTTCATCTCTCCATGAAAGGTTATCTTTAACACCATTCTATCAAGACCAACTACCAAGAATTGAACTACAGAGAATTTGACAAATCTACATATCAGTAGTGATTGTCAAGCTACATACTAACCCATGAATCGAATCTAAACTGAAACCCCTTGGACCATAACACAATAATCATGACAAATCTCTTCTCACATAGCAAAGATAACGTTCTATTGATACTAGCTATAACCAAAAGTGAACCTTAACCAATCATCACACACTCTTAGTGCACAAACTATAACACATCTTATAACGATTCCCTTTTCAGAGCACAATCTTTTTACAAGTTTAAGTTATAAAAATCTAATCTTTAGACTTCGAGTATCCATCAAGGGAGAATCAAAACATACATAATCCAAATAAAAACAAGATAAAGTAAGCACCCTACAAATGGTATATGCTAGGATGCAGAACCTTTTACAACACTGTCGGATAACCATAACTATTCATGAAAGCTCTTTTGTAAGTTCCCATAAGCAAGGTTGAGCATATAAAAATAGTGATATATTTCTAATTTTTGAAACAACATCAAATATTTCATAACTAAAGTGAACAAGTCTAACCAAGGATCCTACCCTATCAAGAAGACATAAGAGGATCGGTACATCCGATCCACCACTAGGAATTCACCCATAGATGTAAAAAAACGTGGGCATATGCAATGAATCATACTCCAAATCATGTCCAAAACGAAATAGGTGGTCAACTTAAGAATATACGGAATCAAGGTCGAATAACACTAGATACTTTCTCCATAATTCGCATATCAATATTTTCATTCATCTGACTACATCCCTCAATTTATTTATTTATTTTTTATTTAGTTTTTTTTCCACCCAAAATCAACCAGTCTGATCTCCATTACAATTTAAGCATCCCATAATAGATATAAGTCACACTTAATGTCAACTTCACCTAAACTTTCACATACCATTTTCAACCACCATCATTTACCTCATGCAATAACTCCAAGAAACCCTTGATCACTCCAATATTTATGTATACTATAATCTCATAACCTCTACTCATCATTATATGCCTATGTAACACATTGTAACAATCTATTTTGTCTCATCAACAAAGTACTTTTAATCCCGCCCGATCCTCATTAACCATGTAAAATTGTAGGTCCACACTATTTAACATCCATTTGGTACCTATCACATTCTGAACAATCTACCTCGACATAACCATATATAATCTTCCACACGTCATTTATTGTAACCCAACCAAAACTTAATATTTAGAAAAGTTAATAATAAACCCATAGTCACATCTCATAGTCATATCTAAACTCAAAGGCGAATTCACTACAACCATCACCTCCGAATACAGTGTTTGTACGAGAGGTCTTATTGTTCCTTTGCCTTTCTTAAAATCTTTCCATGACGAAAATTTCAAATAACTTTAACTCTTCAATACACCATAATTTTTTTTCCTTTTTGCTAACTCATTTACTAATCTTATATTTTTGACAAGCAATATGGGAAACCTTAGGTATAACAATCAAAAGTAACCAAATTTACTACTCAAATTTTAAGTCCTTCTATATGATTCATACTCAATGTGATAAACCATTTCTTACCTTACCAATTCATTCCTTGAAAAGATATACTCTCAAAAATCTAAACTCACCACGTAAACTTGAAGTTTTGATCCCAACCATGTAATACAATCTCATTATCTTACAACATTAGCTCATACCATAAAAAAATTGACTTAACGTATTGTAGCTTATCATTGATCGCCTATTCATTAACCCTATCATTTCTTTTTCTGAAAATCTTATCATACTCCTTACCAACTGAAAACCATAAAAAAATACATATAATCACACTCGAGTTGAACATCTATATTTTATCCAATAATTTTTATTTAAATTAATCAGTTGATCTGGTGACAATATATATTATCATAATCAGGGCAAAACAGATGAAATCACATGTCTCTGAATTTAATTATCTACTCTTTATGAAATCTTTGACCATTATAATCTGAATAATATCCTTGTTCTCACCTCCTTCTAAAGGTTAAACTACAACCCACTAATTCATTCCATTCTGGCTCTAGCTCCTTTCAGTTCTATTCGAGTGACATCATAAGTCCTCATAAAAATTACCATACAACCACACTACTTATTAAATAGAAACAACAATAACCTTAGATACTCAAAATTCATCATTACCATAAAAAAATTATTTTAACCAACATCCGTATCATATAGTTGCATTTCAATCATAATGCGTCATAAAATAATCATCATGCTTAGTTCGTCATTTCCCTCACTACGAATTTAGCCTCGCCGTTAACTGTAACGACCTGTTTAGTCGTTTTGAGCAACAGATTTTATTCCTGGAAAAACAGGCTGAGGCGACGAACCCAACGATGGACCGTCATGGGCACGACAGACCGTCGCAGGGTCTCCTTTCAAAACACTTAGAAAATCTGAAATTGGGTACCGAAAAATCGACTCTCTGAACTTTGTAACGGAGTGGCAGGACAGACCGTCACAGGCCATTCACCCAAAAATCAAGTTTCTGAACTATGCGATGGACAGTAGGACAGACTATCGCAGGTGCGACGGCCCGTCATAGCTTGCGTAATCCCAGTTGAAGTCGGATTTCTGGTTACGTTTTAAGGGACGTTTTTGACTATTCTTGCCTTAATTATAAAGTTAGTGGGTTAATGTTAATAAGTCTAATTACTTGGGGGTTAAAAGAAGTAACCTTAAGTTAATTAGTGGGGCATTATTGCCATCTTATATCCTTAATTATACACTAATTAGGGTAAAAGAAAGAGGGTTTGAATAAAGAAAATAGAAAGAACAAGAGAAAGAGAGAGAAAGTTGAACGAGAAAGAGGAGAAACGAAGAGGACACAAAGCTTTGGGAATTTGCTTGCTTGATTTCTAATCTTCGGTGGAGGTAGGTTATGGTTTCTCTTACGATATTCGTAGTAAACTCTTAATAGAGAATGATATGTATTGATAATATTGTAAACCCTGCTATGTGCTTAATTGTATGCTTGCATGAATGTAATTATATAATTGTGATTATATAAGCATGATGAAGTTATTGAATCCCAAATCTTGTAAAATCTTAATCTCTTTGTTAATAATAAGGCCTTGGTATAAAAAAAGGCGTGATGAACTAAAATAATGGTATTGATGATGCCTTGGTATAAAAGAAGGTGTGATGAACTAAAATAATGGGATTGATGATGCCTTGGTAAGAAAGAAGGCTTGATGAATTGATGGAAGGAGATTAGGGGATCGAGTGTCACGAACCGACACATAGAATTAGGGGATCGGGTTTCACGAACTGACACGTAGTATTAGGGGATCGGGTGTCACGAACCGACACGTAGAATAAGAAGATCGGGTGTCACGAATCGACATGTAGTATTAGGGGATCGGGTGTCACGAACCGACACGTAGTATTAGGGGATCGGGTGTCACGAACCGACACGTAGTATTAGGGGATCGGGTGTCACGAACTAACACGTAGATTTAGGGGATCGGGTGTCACGAACCGACACATAGATTTAGGGGATCGGGTGTCACGAACCGACACATTGATTTACGGGATCGGAGTGTCACATACCGACACAAGAGGGTTAATGAATATTGAGGGAGCGGAGTGTGACGTACTGACACAAGAGAAATAAAGATAATGAATCTTGAAAGATGTTAATATACTCAATCTAATGAACATGATTCCCAAATGAGTATGGTATCGAGGCTTGAGTCCTCATGTGTGAACTTGACGGTAATTGTTAATGATATAGTATTTGTTGTTGCTACATGTTGAGTATCATAGTTGATTTTATGATATTACTCGGTATATATTGATTTCTATTTTGAGTTGGCCGATGATATCTACTCAGTACCTGTGTTTTGTACTGACCGCTACTTTTATGTTCTCTTCTTGTTTATTTGTGGAGTGCAGCAAACGTGCCATCGTCACCAACTCAACAGTAATTCAAGTTAGTCTTACTACATCGGAAATTCAGGGTGAGCTAATGCTTCTATCTTGGACTGGATCTTCTTCTTCAAGTCTTGATGCGTTGAACTTCCGGCATGGACTAGCTTCTTATGTATTTTTAGCTTTTAGAATACTCTTAGTTTAGTCATTTGATCGTAGATGTTCTTGTGATGATGACTTCCAGATTCTGGGGAATAATAGATGTTGAATTTTAGAAGTTAATGAATTGGTCTTTATTTAATGAGTTTAAGGCTTCCGCATTACTTTCTGTTGATATTATATTGAATTGTTAAAGTTAGATTGGTTGGTTCTGTCACATAGGAGGGTGAGTGTGGGTGCCAGTCGCAACCCTGTTTGGGTCGTGACAAACTTGGTATCAGAGCATTAGGTTCGTTGGTCTCATCACACGAGAACAGGTCTAGTAGAGTCTTAAGGAACGGTAGGGGGACGCCTTTACTTTTCCTTGAGAGGCTATAAGACTTTAGGAAAATTTCACTCTTTCATTCTTTCTTTCGTGCTACTACTTGAGTCCAATTGGTATCTAGGCGATACGAATTTGTATCTGACCATCTTCACTCTCTTTCGCAGATGGAGAGAACTAGAGCAACGACTACGCCAACACCAACACCGGCCAGACAAGAAACAACTGAGCCAGCCACTGGGGCTGTGGCTCGTGGAAGAACAGCGGCAAGGGGCCGTGGTAGAGGTCGTGGGAGGACGTCCTCTAGGGGAAGAGGACGTGTGCCTAGCCCATCTGATACTAGGGCAGTGACTCCTCCACCGACTAAGGAAGTAATAAGAGAAGGGGAGGATGGGGAAACTGAACAAGTGCAGAATGAGGGATTGCCACCCCAACCTACCCCAGAGTTGATAAATCAGGTTCTCGCCTACCTCAGTGGGTTGTCTGATCAAGGTCAGGCACCTCCAGTATTTTCTATGCTAACACCTCCGGTTTCAGAAGTACAACATGCATCCAATATGGCTCCTCGTATGGAGGCCTCATTGTACATAGGCACATTTCCACATCTGACTACTGGGCCTATAATGACAAATGATCAGCATGTACTTTTCAGTAAGTTCTTGAAATTGAAACCTCCGGTCTTCAAGGGTGCTGAATCAGAGGATGCTTATGATTTTCTAGTTGACTGTCACGAGCTACTACACAAGATGGGTATAGTAGAACGGTTTTGTGTGGAGTTTGTGACTTATCAGTTTCAAGGGCACGCCAAAATGTCGTGGCGGTCACATATTGAGTGTCAACAAACAGAGGCACCACCTACGACTTGGGCCTCATTCTCTAGCTTGTTTATGGAGAAGTATATCCCCCGAACATTGAGGGATAGGAAAAGGGATGAGTTCTTTAGATTAGAGCAAGGTAGGATGTCGGTCAATGCATATGAGGCTAAGTTTCGTGCATCATCCCGGTATGCCACCCAACTGTGTTTCAGTCCACAAGAGCGAATTCGCCGGTTTGTGAAGGGGTTGAGGTCAGAATTGCGGATCTCGGCCTTACAGATAGCGGTAACAGCAAAATCCTTCCAAGAGGTGGTAGACTTTGTGATAGAAGTGGAAGGAGTAAAGCCAGACGACTTCACTATGACATCGACATCAAAGAGGTTTCGAAAGGGAGGTGAGTTTAATGGTTCTTACTCTAGAGGACAGGGTTCCGGAGGGTACTCAGTTCGACCAATTCAGTCTTCACTACAGACTGTAGTTGGGGGTCAACCTCAGACTGGTCAACACTTCTCTGAGAGACCTATGCTTGACTCCAGAGAGTGTTATGGATGTGGGGAGACTGGACATATTAGGAGGAATTGTCCAAAACAGAGTTATAGACCCCCAATGGCTAGAGGTAGAGGTGGTCATGGTAGAGGCCGTTATTCTGAAGGACGTGATGGTCGAGGTGATGGGCAAACTGGAGCCACTACATCACAACATGGTAGGGGCAATGGACAGACAAATGATAGGGCCCATTGTTACGCTTTCCCTGGGCGGTCTGAAGCGGAGGCATCTGATGCTATCATCATAGGTAATCTTCTGGTTTGTGATTGTATGGCTTCTGTATTGTTTGATCCTGGATCCACGTTTTCTTATGTATCTTCCTCATTTGCTAATGGTCTAAATTTACATTGTGAATTACTTAATATGCCTATTCGTGTTTCTACTCCGGTGGGTGAGTCTGTGGTAGTTGAAAAGGTGTATAGGTCTTGTTTGGTGAACTTTGTGGGGCTTATGTAGATTTGGTTATCTTAGGAATGGATAATTTTGATGTAATTCTGGGTATGACTTGGCTTTCTCCGCAATTTGTGATCTTGGATTGTAATGCTAAAACGGTAACGTTAGCCAAGCCTGGGACAGATCCGTTAGTGTGGGAGGGTGACTACACTTCCAATCCGGTGCGTATCATCTCCTCTCTTCGTGCTAAGAAAATGGTTAGTAAAGGGTGTTTAGCTTTCTTGGCACATCTCAAGGATGACACTACCCAAGTACCCTCGATTGAGTCGGTTTTGGTGGTCCGTGAGTTTCTGGATGTGTTCCCTACAGATCTTCCTGGTATGCCACCAGATAGGGATATTGATTTTTGTATTGACCTTGAACCGGGTACTCGCCTCATTTCGATACCCCCTTATAGAATGGCTCCCGTGGAGTTAAGAGAGTTAAAAGCCCAACTTCAAGAGTTGTTAAACAAAGGCTTTATCAGACCAAGTGCATCTCCTTGGGGTGCTCCGGTTTTGTTTGTAAAGAAGAATGATGGGAGTTTTCGAATGTGTATAGACTACAAACAACTAAACAAGGTAACCATAAAGAACAAGTATCCACTTCCCCGCATTGATGACTTGTTCGATCAGTTACAAGGTGCTTGTGTCTTCTCTAAGATTGACTTGAGATCCGGTTATCATCAATTGAAAATACAGGCAACGGATGTGCCAAAGACTGCTTTTCGAACAAGGTATGGGCATTACGAATTTGTAGTGATGTCTTTTGGTCTTACGAATGCCCCTACTGCGTTCATGAGCTTGATGAATAGGATTTTTAAGCCATATTTGGACCTCTTCATGATCGTATTTATTGATGATATATTGGTATACTCAAATAGCAAGAAGGAACATGAAGAGCATTTGAGAATGGTATTGGAAATGTTGAGGGAGAAAAAACTTTATGCCAAGTTCTCTAAGTGTGAGTTTTGGCTAGTTGCAGTGTCCTTCTTGGGGCACGTGGTTTCTAAGGATGGAGTGATGGTGGATCCTTCTAAGATTCAGACAGTGAAGAATTGGGTAAGACCTACTAATGTGTCAGAAATAAGGAGCTTTGTTGGGTTAGTTAGCTACTACCGCCGATTTGTCAAGGGATTCTCTTCTATTGCTTCCCAATTGACAAACTTGACTAAGCAGAATGTTCCATTTGTATGGTCGGACGAATGTGAGGAAAGCTTTCAGAAGCTCAAGACCTTGTTGACTAACGCACCTATCCTTACCTTGCCAGTAGAGGGTAAGAACTTCATTGTTTATTGTGATGCATCCTATTCTGGTTTGGGTGCAGTACTAATGCAAGAGAAGAGTGTGATTGCTTATGCTTCAAGGCAATTAAAGGTGCATGAACGTAACTATCCAACTCATGATTTAGAATTGGCTGCGGTAGTGTTTGCATTAAAACAATGGAGACACTATTTATATGGGGTTAAGTGTGAGGTCTACACGGATCATCGTAGCCTTCAGTATGTCTTTACTCAGAAGGATTTGAACTTGAGGCAACGGAGATGGATGGAGCTACTAAAGGACTACGATATCACTATCTTGTATCATCCGGGAAAAGCGAATGTTGTAGCGGATGCTTTAAGTAGAAAGGCAGGAAGCATGGGAAGTCTAGCTCACTTGCAAGCTTCTAGACGCCCATTGGCTAGAGAGGTTCAGACTCTAGCAAATGACATGATGAGATTAGAAGTAAATGAGAAGGGAGGACTGTTGGCTAGTGTGGAGTCAAGATCTTATTTTCTTGACAAGATTAAGGGAAGACAGTCTAATGATGAGAAACTGCGCAGAATTCAAGATAAGGTATTGCGAGGAGAGGCTAAGGAAGCACAAATTGATGAGGAAGGTGTTTTGAGGATCAAGGTAAGGGTATGTGTACCCCGCGTCGATGGTTTGATCAACACTATTCTGACAGAGGCTCATAGTTCAAGGTATTCTATACATCCGGGTGCAACCAAGATGTATCGTGACCTAAAGCAACACTTTTGGTGGAGTAGAATGAAGCGTGATATTGTTGACTTTATTGCCAAGTGTCCAAACTGTCAACAAGTAAAGTATGAACACCAAAGGCCCGGAGGAACACTTCAGAGAATGCCCATTGCGGAATGGAAATGGGAGAGAATTGCAATGGACTTTGTGGTTGGTCTTCCAAGGACAATGGGTAAGTATGACTCCATTTGGGTAATTGTTGATAGGTTAACTAAGTCTGCTCACTTCATTCCGGTCAAGGTGACTTACAATGCAGAGAAGTTAGCCAAACTTTACATCTCGGAAGTGGTGCAATTGCATGGGGTTCCACTATCCATCATATCAGATAGAGGTACGCAGTTTACTTCTACGTTTTGGAAAACATTGCATGTTGAATTGGGTACTAGGTTGGACCTTAGTACTGCGTTCCATCCTCAGACCGATGGTCAGTCTGAGAGAATGATTCAAGTGTTGGAAGATATACTTCGTTCATGTGTGATAGAGTTTGGTGGCCATTGGGATAGCTTCCTACCCTTAGCGGAGTTTTCATACAATAATAGCTATCACTCAAGCATTGATATGGCTCCATTTGAAGCATTGTATGGTAGGAGATGTAGGTCTCCCATCGGTTGGTTTGATGCATTTGAGGTTAGGCCTTGGGGTACCGACCTTTTGAGGGATTCGATAGAGAAAGTGAAGTCTATTCAAGAAAAAGCTTCTAGCGGCGCAAAGTAGACAAAAAGAATATGCAGATCGAAAGGTTAGAGACATAGAGTTTATGGAAGGTGAACAAGTCTTGTTGAAGGTTTCGCCCATGAAAGGGGTGATGCGGTTTGGAAAAAGGGGTAAGCTAAGTCCAAGGTACATTGGTCCCTTTGAAGTACTTAAGCGAGTAGGAGAGGTGGCTTATGAGTTAGCCTTGCCTCCAGGGCTGTCCAGAGTACATCCGGTATTCCATGTGTCGATGTTGAAAAGATACCATGGGGATGGAAACTACATTATCCGCTGGGATTCAGTTTTGCTTGATGAGAACTTGTCTTATGAGGAGGAGCCTGTTGCTATTTTAGATAGAGAAGTTCGCAAATTGAGGTCAAGAGAGATTGCATCCATCAAGGTGCAATGGAAGAATCGACCCGTTAAAGAAGTCACTTGGGAGAAGGAGGCGGATATGCGAGAAAAATACCCTAATCTGTTTACAGATTCAGGTACTCCTTTTCGCCCTTGTTTTCCTTCTTGTGATCGTTCGGGGACGAACGATGGGTAAATTGGTATCTATTGTAACGACCTATTTAGTTGTTTTGAGCAGCAAATTTTATTCCTGGAAAAACAGGCTGACGCGACAAACCCAACGACGGACCGTCACAGGTACGACGGACCGTCGCAGGGTCTCATTTCAAAACACTTAGAAAATATGAAATAGGGTACTGAAAATCGACTCTCTGAACTTCGTAACGGAGTGGCAGGATGGACCGTCACAGGCCATTCACCCAAAAATCAAGTTTCTGGACTATGCGACGGACAGCAGGATAGACCGTCGCAGGCGCGACGGCCCGTCACAGCTTGCGTAATCCCAGTTGGAGTCGGATTTCTGGTTAAGTTTTAAGGGACGTTTTTGACTATTCTTGCCTTAATTATAAAGTTATTGGGTTAATGTTAATAAGTTTAATTACTTGGGGGTTAAAAGAAGTAACCTTAAGTTAATTAGTGGGGCATTATTGCCATCTTTTATCCTTAATTATACACTAATTAGGTTAAAAGAAAGGGGGTTTGAATAAAGAAAATAGAAAGAACAAGAGAAAGAGAGAGAAAGTTGAACGAGAAAGAGGAGAAACGAAGAGGACACAAAGCTTTGGGAATTTGCTTGCTTGATTTCTAATCTTCGGTGGAGGTAGGTTATGGTTTCTCTTACGATATTCGTAGTAAACTCTTAATAGAGAATGATATGTATTGATAATATTGTAAACCCTGCTATGTGCTTAATTGTATGCTTGCATGAATGTAATTATATAATTGTGATTATATAAGCATGATGAAGTTATTGAATCCCAAATCTTGCAAAATCTTAATCTCTTTGTTAATAATGAGGCCTTGGTATAAAAGAAGGCGTGATGAACTAAAATAATGGGATTGATGATGCCTTAGTATAAAACAAGGCGTGATGAACTAAAATAATGGGATTGATGATGCCTTGGTAAGAAAGAAGGCTTGATGAATTGATGGAAGGAGATTAGGGGATCGAGTGTCACGAACCGACACGTAAAATTAGGGGATCGGGTGTCACGAACCGACACATAGTATTAGGGGATCGGGTGTCACGAACCGACACGTAGAATTAGGGGATCGGGTGTCACGAACCGACATATAAAATTAGGGGATCGGGTGTCACGAACAGACACGTAGTATTAGGGGATCGGGTGTCACGAACCGATACGTAGAATTAGGGGATCGGGTGTCACGAATCGACACGTAGATTTTGGGGATCGGGTGTCACGAACCGACACATAAAGTTAGGGGATCGGGTGTCACGAACCGACACATAGATTTAGGGGATTTGAGTGTCACGTACCGACACAAGAGGATTAATGAATATTGAGGGAGCGGAGTGTCACGTACCGACACAAGAGAAATAAGGATAATGAATTTTGAAAGATGTTAATATACTCAATCTAATGAACATGATTCCCAAATGAGTATGGTATCGCGGCTTGAGTCCTCATGTGTGAACTTGACGGTAATTGTTAATGATATAGTATTTGTTGTTTCTACATGTTGAGTATCATAGTTGATTTTATGATATTACTCGGTATATATTGATTTCTATTTTGAGTTGGCCGATGATATCTACTCAGTACCCGTGTTTTGTACTGACCCCTACTTTTATGTTCTCTTCTTGTTTATTTGTGGAGTGCAGCAAACGTGCCATCGTCTTCAACTCAACAGTAATTCAAGCCAGTCTTACTACATCAGAAATTCAGGGTGAGCTGATGCTTCTAGCTTGGACTGGATCTTCTTCTTCAAGTCTTGATGCCTTGAACTTCCGGCATGGACTAGCTTCTTATGTATTTTTAGCTTTTAGAATACTCTTAGTTTAGTCATTTGATCGTAAATGTTCTTGTGATGATGACTTCCAGATTCTGGGGAATAATAGATGTTGAATTTTAGAAGGTAATGAATTTGTCTTTCTTTAATGAGTTTAAGTCTTCCGCATTACTTTCTATTGATATTATATTGAAATGTTAAGGTTAGATTGGTTGGTTCGCTCACATAGGAGGGTAAGTGTGGGTGCCAGTCGCAACCCAGTTTGGGTCGTGACATTAACATGACAATCCAGACCTAGTTATGCCAACCATCCAAGGTACTTACTCAATTTATATGCACTTTCTTACTAAAATTCTCAATTACATTCACACAAGTTTACTTTTGAGACTTCCTTTACTTATAAGTTTATCATCCATATGTCCACTTCCATGGAGTTTACGATGAAATCAACACTCATTTACAATCCACAAAATACATTTCACCACCTGAACATATCAATATCATACCAAAGATCCAACACTAAAAGCTTCCTTATAAATAATGATTAACATATCCATCCGTATTAACAAGCTAGTTCGTTTCTCAAATATGAATTCAACACCACATCTTACCATATGAGCATGTAATACAATATATAACTCCTTAAGTAGTTAGTATTTGCACATAACATCAACGTATTCATTTTTCATATACCACTAGTACCACATTGTGAAGACTTTTAAATCCACCACTAGAACACATCATACCTATCGAGAAGATCATATCCAAAAAGGTCACACATTTCTACCCATCAAATAGATGTTAAGTATTATCATAGCTCCATATCTAGCCCAAGCTATATGAATCCTTTCATAGTTCAGGTCAATATCAAAAGTAGCCCACTCCATAAATCCAACCAAGTAAGAATCGATACTACTATAGTAGAAATTCTAACCTTAATTGGTGCATCATTTTCTAAGAATTCCATTCATGTTATGATAACTTTACTGATTATAGTTTCCAAAGTTACAACTCAATTATCTAGTCATCCCTTTAATCACCCCACTTCCAATTGTTAACCACTTTAATATCGTATATACCACACAAGTACAAATCATTTTACAAGGATAACTAAACTTACTGTCACGACCCAAACCGGGTTGCGACTGGCACCCACAATTTCCCTCCTATGTGAGCGAACCAAACAATCTAACCTTAACATTTCAATAATATCAACAGAAAGTAATGCGGAAGACTTAAACTCATTAAATAAAGACCAATTCAGTAACTTCTAAAATTCAACATCTATTATTCCCCAAAATCAGGAAGTCATCATCACAAGAACATCTACGATCAAATGACTAAACTAAGAATATTCTAAAAGCTAAAAATACATAAGAAGCTAGTCCATGCCGAAAGTTCAAGGCATCAAGACATGCAAAAGGAGATCCAGTCCTAGCTAGAAGCATTAGCTCACCCTGAATTTCTGATATAGTAAGACTGGCTTGAATTACTGTTGAGTTGAAGACGATGGCACGTTTGCTGCACTCCACAAATAAACAAGAAGAAAACATAAAAGTAGGGGTCAGTACAAAGCACGGGTACTGAGTAGATATCATCGGCCAACTCAAAATAGAAAAAAATATATACCAAGTAATATAATAAAATCAACTATGATACTCAACATGTAGCAACAGCAAGTACTATATCATTAACAATTACCGTCAAGTTCACACATGAGGACTCAAGCCTCGATACCATACTCATTTGGAAATCATGTTCATTAGATTGAGTATATTAACATCTTTCAAGATTCATTATCTTTATTTCTCTTGTGTCGGTACGTGACACTCCGCTCCCTCAATATTCATTAATCCTCTTGTGTCGGTACGTGACACTCAAATCCCCTAAATCTATGTGTCGGTTCGTGACACCCGATCCCCTAACTTTATGTGTCGGTTCGTGACACCCGATCCCCAAAATCTACGTGTCGATTCGTGACACCCGATCCCCTAATTCTACGTATCGGTTCGTGACACCCGATCCCCTAATACTACGTGTCTGTTCGTGACACCCGATCCCCTAATTTTATATGTCGGTTCGTGACACCCGATCCCCTAATTCTACGTGTCGGTTCGTGACACCCGATCCCCTAATCTCCTTCCATCAATTCATCAAGCCTTCTTCATTACCAAGGCATCATCAATCTCATTACTTTAGTTCATCAAACCTCCTCCCTTACAAAGGCATCATCATTAAAAAGAGATTAGGTTTTTATCAAGATTTCGGATTCAATAACTTCATCATGCTTAATATAATCACAATTATATAATCACGTTCATGCATGCATACAATTAACCACATAGCAGGGTTTACAATACTATCAATACATATCATTCTCTATTAAGAGCTTACTATGAAAGCATGAAAACCATAACCTACCTCCACCGAAGAATTGAAATCAAGCAAGTTAATCCTCAAAGCTTGGTGCTTTCCTCTTCTCTCGATCGTTTCTCTCTCTCCCTTCTTGTTCTTTCTATTTTTTTATTTAAACCCTCTTTCTTTTACCCTAATTAGTATATAATTAAGAATATAAGATGGCAATAATACCCCACTAATTAACTTAAGGTTACCTCTTTTAACCCCCAAGAATTTGAGTTATTAATATAAACCCACGAAGTATATAATTATAGCAGGAATAGTCCAAAACGCCCCTTTAAAACATAACCAGAAATCCGACTCCAACTGGGATTACGCAAGCTGTGACGGGCCATCGCGCCTGCGACAGTCCGTCCTGTTGTCCGTCGTATAGTTCAGAAACTTGATTTTGGGTGAATTGTGACGGTCCGTCACACCTGTGACGGTCTGTCCTGCCACTCCGTTACGAAGTTCAGAGAGTCTATTTTCAGTATCCAATTTCAGATTTTCTAAGTGTTTTGAAACGAGACCCTGCCACGGTCCGTCGTGCCCATGACGGTCCGTCGTTGGGTCCGTCGCCTTAGCCTGTTTTTCCAGAATAAAATCTGCTGCTCAAAACGACTAAACAGGTCGTTACACTTACATAGCCCCTTATTTTTTTTTAATATTCAAAATATAACAACAAATCCTTTTCATAAGTATATCACTTCCACTTTAATACCAGATCTAACATCAAACTAATACACGACATGCCAATGATTCACAAAAGGAACTACGCACGAGTCATCACATAATGAGAGCGAATGGAGTGAAGCGATAAGAATCAAAATGGGACCTAGTACGCACAATAGAATCCATGAAGTGAAGATATTTCCTAGAAGTCATTACAGCCTCTCGAAGATAGGTACAAACGTCTCCGTATCGATCATCGAGACTCTATTTAGACTCGACTTGTACTCACGTGAGACCTATGAACCTGGGGCACTGTTACCATTTTGTCACTACCCAAAAATGGGCGTGATGGCACTCGTCTTATCCCACCAAGACAAGTAAGGGTAAAACTCAACTATTACAATCAAAATGCGGAAAATTTACTATCAACTTACATTATACCCCAAAACCTGGTTGTCATGTGTACAAGCCTCTAAAGTATTACAATCGGATCAAAAGAAAATATAAGTCTCATATGATATTGTTTCTAGAGTAGAACAAAATTATAAACAAGGGTAAGGAGGGATGCTGAGATGACCAACAACTACCTCACAAAATCTCCAGGAAGCCTCGGAAAAGAAGAGAATATATCATAAAAGTCCGGTCTAGTAACCTACAAAAATTTGTAGAAGCAAGGGGTGAGAACCAAACCACATGGTACTCAGCAATTAAACCTCTAAACACAACCTAAGGGGATGAATTACAGGTACTCCTACCACCCCCAACCGAACCTCCGCAACTACAACCTGCATAAACATCAGCCCAACCTAACAACTCACAGTTTACATAGAACGTAACTCAACAAAATCATTTAGACAAATTACATATCCTCCACAACAACACTTTAACAAATTACATATCCTCCACAACAACACTTTAACAAATCATATATCCTCAACATCAACACTTAAACAAATTAGATATCCTCAATAGAAACACTTCCACAAATTTACATATCCTCAATAACACACTTTAACAAATTACATATCCTCAACAACAACACTTCAACAAATTATATATCCTCAATAACAAGCTCAGTATTCAACAATCACAAGTTCCGCCAAAAGGCAATCACTAGATCAGCAAAACACAATATCAAGTTCACTAATGATAAGTATGTGCAATGTAATGGAATGCAATGTCAAGTATAATGATGCATGTCTGACCTAGTGATACACACCCGCTGTCTCTCAGTCCGGGACCCATGGGGGACAAATCTGTCCATGCATCAGTCGCGGCGCACGACACGACCCTCGATAACAGTAACCATCGCGGCGCACGATACGTCCCTCGAAATATAGTATCCATCGTGGCACGCGATACGTCCCTCGAAATATAGTAATCATCACGACGCGCGATACGTCCCTCAAAATGGCACATCCTCTTTAAGTTATCATTTTTTCTCAATGCACATAACCCTTCCACAACCATGTCTAAGAATAATGCAATGACATGTTCACACAAATAATGAGAAGATGACCATTTTCATAACATTGCACAGTTCACAACCACACAAACATGAAATCACATCAACAATGATTCAACAAGCCATCAAACTTTTCTCAACACATCACACATAAATAATTAATCACATTGCCTTTTTTTATCCCTTTTATTTCATCATTAAAATTAATCAATGTGGACAAGTTAACCCATCACTAATCCCGTTACTCCCAAACATATATCACAAGGAAATACACGCATTCCATACACTTAACAAGAGTTTATAAATCCACTTGCCTCAAATAGTCGATCAACAACTCCAAAACTTGAGCGTTCCTCTTTTTGTTGACTTCCAAACCAATAAAATCTATTCAAATAAATAACCACGATATGATTTCGAAACTAACAACATTAATATTGCTATATCTCTAGCTTAGACCCAAAACTCATCCAAATTTATAATAAAATTTCTAAATCTTTATTCCAACCAATTGATCAAATCTCATATTTTCTGAATTTCAAGTTTAGGGTTAAATCTTAATTCTCCGAATAACATAATTATAATGATTTTTATATATCATAGTGCACCCACTATTTAACACATATCTCAATATATCAAAACTTTAATCCTAATATGATAATCAAATGAAAATAATTAAAGCTGAAACTAACTGCCCAACACATCAATGGCGGACTACAAAACTATCTACTGAAACCACTTATTTTCAATGTTCAAATTCATATTTATCGTTCCACTATTAATAATCCTAATCTTGGAGTAATCATTGTCCAATGATTAGGACTAATCATTGTCCAATGATTGAACCATAATACTTATACATATTTATAACCCCAAGTTCACATATTAGTATAAATTATACACGTTTTAACCTAAAAATCTATTCCTAGTTACACAAAAATTTATTAGAAAGGATAAGAATAAACACTTTGATATCTCGAGATAAAAATATCGCTGTTTCTCCTCCTTTTTCCTTTTCTTTTCTCCCTTTTTTTTTTCTTTATCTGCGTATTTTTTTTTGTTTATGTTCGTTCTTTTTCTTCAGCGTTAGCCGCTTGAGGCTTTTAACCTTTTAGGGCACTTTGCCCTTTTATTATTGTTATTATTATTATTTTACTTATTTACTTAATTTTCTTTAATATTTATTTCTTTTCTTTTATTTGTCAATTATTATTAGCAACAAAATAATCCTTTATTAAATCAGAGAATCATATCAGTCACTCTTATAAGTCATAAATTATTTATCAAAACTATTAAAAATATTACTATAAAAATAATAGTTGGAATTTCTAAAATGACTAAGAAGGTCGTTACATTATGTGAGAACCAAAAAGAAAAATTAAAAATGGAAAAAGTACTGAATAAAAATTTATCATGTTGTAAAAATAAAATGGCACAACAGCTTGGGTGTACAAATAAAAAACAAAAATCCAAAAGACATAAAATTTATAGAAAAAATAAAACTAAGTATAAATATAAACAACCAAGACGAAGGTATTATGTAAAAAACTATAAAATGAAAAGACAATATAGACATAAAAGAAAAATATCCCAATGTACATGTTATAATTGCAAAAAGATAGGATACATAGCTAGAGACTGTAAATTACCTAAAAATCCAAAAAGAAAACAAATTGCAGAAATAGTTATAGATGATGACAAATAGATGCAAATAGAATACATAGACAATTAATTAAGTGAAAACAATAGTATATATGAAGTATCAGATATAGAAATTGAAAATGGAGATTTAGATAATGAAATAGAAGAAGAAGAAATATAATGTCTGAAAACGAAATAATATCTAAAGAGAATTATGAAGATGAAGAATCATCACACAAAAAAATTATATTTGATAATACACTTTTTGAATAAATAAAAGGAAAAGAATTAGATTTAAGTGTTGAAAAAATACTTGACATACCTATACTAAAAAACTGGTTTAAAAGACAGAAAGAAGAATACTATGTAGTTAATCAAAAAGAACACATCATAGATGATAAATATACAAGTGGAAAAGCATATATACCTATAATAAGCAAACTAATAATAAATAAAGAAATACAAAACATAAAAAATAAAGAAGCTATAAAATATGTACATTTAGGAGGAACAGAAATACTAATAAAAGCTTGTTTTAGAGAAGAAATAGATACACCCATTGAAATATATTTAGCAGATGATAAAATAAAATATCCTATAGAAAAAAGTGTAATAAGTGCATTTAAAGGAAATTTAATATACCAAAAATTTAAATTTATAATAAGTGTCAATTATACAGTAGCATTAACAGATATAAATATAGACAAATCATTAGTATTATATTGGAAAATGTCAGGAATAGAGTTAGCACCAGGAAGTAAGGTATTCACAGCAAGATGTAAAAATCTATATATATTAATAACAAAACATAAAATAACAGCAAGAAATAAAATTGATAAAATAAAAATAGAAAATCCTTTTGAAAGAATAATTACAGTAATAGATAATAATGACTATAGTTATAAAGAAATGGATACAGAAGAAGAATTGGAGATAGTAAAAGAAAGATTGAGTACCTCAAGTACACCAAATACAAGCAAATTAAATATGATAACTAGAGCTTCCTCATCAAGAATATGTTCATCTAAAAGAAAATATAAAATATCACAAGATTTAGGAGAAATGACAATATATCATTATTTTGTAACAGGAGTAATGGACCAGAGAAAACATAAAATCTTGATAAACACAAGACAAGAAGAAAATCATATAACAAGAGAACTAGTATTAGAAGAAGAGATTATGAAAACAGGACATATATGCCCTGGATTACCTAGTGAAATAGTAAATACAAATGAAGAAACAACAGAAAAAGAAATAATTATAGGAGGAATTCCATTAAAAATACAATTTAAGATATATGAAGGAAATCATAATATCACATTAGGAATAAAATGGTTAGAAAAGGTTAAATCATACGGCATAGAAAATGAACAATTAACAATAACTTGTCAAAATAAGAAAATAATTATAAAAAGAACAAAATGATTAATGAAAATACCTACGACAAGAGCTATACGAAAGAATTTTATTTCAGCCAAATTGATGACAAGATATTGCAAATTAATAGGACAAAAATATCCTGACCATATATGTTCAAAATGTAAAGGAGAAGACAATTATGTGCCAGACTTCATAATGACCTTTCATCTTTATTAAAAGACAATTGGCCTTTACTATATACATAGTAACTTGACTCTTACTATTTACACAGTTAAGCTAATAACTATGGAGAAATCTGGAGCTACAAATCTACAAAATCAGGTATAAACTCTTAAATTTATGAGTAGCTAAATAAATTTATTCCAAAAAATCTCTTGTTGATTATAATTGTTTATCATGACTTAATAATGCTCTAATAAGCATCTTTAGAAGGTTTGCTACAGAAATATCCTTCGAATAAGTATGCCCAGACTATGTCATCCTAAGGTTGAAACCGGTAGGCAAGAAGGCCGTTTAGGGGAGTAAACAAAGTTGAGGCGCAGTTAGGGTAACTAATCAAACAAGAAAGCTGTAGTAGTGACTAGACGAGATGATTATTAAATCATTATTATTTCATAATAAATAAGTATAATCCATTAAGAGGTTGGAAGGAATAAAAACTTTTAGCAAAAATGAATAAAATGAGTACCTATTTAATAGATAATGATGATAATTATAAGATATTACTACTCTATATATTAAAAGATCTGAGTACTGATATAAAAAGAGAAATTTATGACAAATTGGTAACATATGAGATAATAGAAATAACAACCCAAGGTTGGACTGAGTTAACCATACAAAGTATACAGGATGAACTTTATTATGATATGTATGATTTATATGATGATTTAGATATTGGAGATTAAATATGACTGAATATTGGCTAAGGCGATATGGTAGAAATTACAGGTTAAAAAGATTAAATATCCAGATAAATTAAGTAAGCTTTTTAAAATATTATATAAAAAATTATGATGGATAAAAATAAAAATACTAAAATAAAAAGAACCAAGATAGATAAAAAGGTAAATATGGAAAAAATTAACACCCTTGTATATAGAATATGAACTATCACAATTAGTCAAAACGGATAATAATAAAAAAGATCAATTGATAAATATAATTTCGAAAACAGAATACAAATATGTTCGATATTTGAAAAAACAGTATGGACAAAGAAATTTATAAACAACAATTAATAGAAAAAATAATGAAAAAAATAGCTGAAAAAGATCAAGAATTACAACATAGAAAAAGAAAATTAGAAGAAAATATATTAGCAGGAACTTCTAATAAATCAATACTAGCACAAAGAAAAGATATATTTATGTTAGAATTAGAATTAGATTGTCTTGAAATGAATTACAACATAATATAATATATAAATTAAAATGAACAAAGAAGAATTTGCAGTACACGAAAAAACATATGAAAATCAAGACGGAATGATAATAAAAATAATATTTTCAAATCTAGGAAGAAGATATCAAAAAATAGGAAATAATCTATACTTAATGTTAGAAAAAGAAACAGCAAAATTAGAAGATAGTTTAACAGCTATGATAAAAATAACAAAAGAAAATGAGGAAATAGACAAATCAAAAGAAATTGAAAAAATAAAAATACAAGCAAAACAAGAAGTACAACATTTAGAAGAAATAAAAAATACAAGGATAAGTGAATTAGAAAAGGAATTAGCTAGGTTAAAATTATTATTTTAGAATAGGCAAAAACAAAAGGAAAAAGATAAAGAGCTTGAATTAACTAATGAAATAAAAGAAATGGAACAAAAATTAAATGAAGATATTGAGGTAAATGAAATAGATGAAAATGAAAATGACCAAAAATCAGAAATAAGTGACATAAGTGAGACATATACAGAAATCTTAGAACAGACAAATAAACTAAAAAAATTAGAAATAAACACAGGAGATATGAATAGACCTACTACGTCAAGAGTAAAAACCCCAGATAATAGTCCCAGAAATAGTCCTAGAAGTAGTCCTAGGTGGACACCACCAACTTATTATACAGAAAGTTATCAACAATCAGATAGAAATAATGCAATATGGAACAGTAGATTAAATAAAAATTGGATGCCGAAACCAATAAGTGAACAATATAATTTCTTAGACTTAGATTGTGTCACAGACATAAATAAAGCAATATTACTATGGACAGGAAATATATCTAAACAGTTAATAGATAACAAAATAGAAACAACAAAAACACCAAGATACATAGAAAGAACATTTGTAGGAACAGCAAAATTATGGATAGAAAATCTACCTTCAGAAAGTTTAGAAGTACTTAGGAATTTATAAGAAAATGGATGGATCCCCATCAGCAACAAATATAGATATACTAGACAAATATGAATCAGCAATAAGAAGTGAATTTGGAGGTATGACCACGGATATAAGAGAACAAAATAGAGAAAAAAAATAATAAATAGACAACTTATGACAAAATTAGCTATATGTAAAATGTGTTATATAGAAGAATATACTTGTGCATTCAAAGAATATTATTACAAAGCTAAATACAATTTAGACGAAGGAAAAGAAAAATTAAAAATGGAAAAAGTACTAAATAAAAATTTATCATGTTGTAAAAATAAAATGGCACCACAGTTTGGGTGTACAAATAAAAAACAAAAATCCAAAAGATATAAAAATTATAGAAAAAATAAAACTAAGTATCAATATAAACAACCAAGACGAAGGTATTATGTAAAAAACTATAAAATGAAAAGATCATATAGTCCTAAAAGAAAAATATCCCAATGTACATGTTATAATTGCGGAAAGATAGGACACATAGCTAGAGACTGTAAATTAACTAAAAATGCAAAAAGAAAACAAATTGCAGAAATAGTTATAGATGATGACAAATATATGCAAATAGAATATATAGACTATGAATTAAGTGAAAACGATAGTATATATAAAGTATCAGATATAGAAACTGAAAATAGAGATTTAGATAATGAAATAGAAGAAGAAGAAATATAATATCTGAAAACGAAATAATATCTAAAGAGAATTATGAAGATGAAGAATCATCAAACCAAAAAATTATATTTGATAATACACTTTTTGAACAAATAAAAGGAAAAGAATTAGATTTAAGTGTTGAAAAAATACTTGACATACCTCTACTAAAAAACTGGTTTAAAAGACAGAAAGAAGAATACTATGTAGTTAGTCAAAAAGAACACATCATAGATGGTAAATATACAAGCGGAAAAGCATATATACCTATAATAAGCAAACGAATAATAAATAAAGAAATACAAAACATAAAAAATAAAGAAGTTATAAAATATGTACATTTAAGAGGAACAGAAATACTAATAAAAGCTTGTTTCAGAGAAGGAATAGATACACCCATTGAAATATATTTAGCAGATGATAGAATAAAACATCCTATAGAAAAAAGTGTAATAAGTGCAGTTAAAGGAAATTTAATATACCAAAAATTTAAATTTATAATAAGTGCCAATTATACCGTAGCATTAACAGATACAAATATAGACAAACCATTAGTATTATATTGGAAAATGTCAGGAATAGAGTTAGCACCTGGAAGTAAGGTATTCACAGCAAGATGTAAAAATCTATATATATTAACAAAAAAACATAAAATAACAACAAGAAATAAAATTGATAAAATAAAAATAGAAAATCCTTTTGAAAGAATAATTACAGTAATAGATAATAATGACTATAGTTATAAAGAAATGGATATAGAAGAAGAATTAGAGATAGTAAAAGAAAGATTGAGTACCTCAAGTACACCAAATACAAACACATTAAATATGATAACTAGAGCTTCCTCATCAAGAATAAGTTCATCTAAAAGAAAATATGAAATATCACAAGATTTAGGAGAAATGACAATATATCATTATTTTATAACAGGAGTAATGGACCAGAGAAAATATAAAATCTTGATAAACTGTCATGATCCAAAACCGGGTCGCGACTGGTACACACACTTACCCTCCTCTGTGAGTGAACCAACCAATATAAACTCTGACATTTCAATGTTATATCAACAGAAAATAATGCGGAAAACTTAAACTCATAAATAAAAACCAATTCAATACTTCTAAAATTCAACATCTATTATTTCCCCAAAATCTTGAAGTCATCACCACAAGAACATCTATGATCAAATGACTAAACTAAGAGTATTCTAAAAGCTAAAACAGGTAAAAGCTAGTCCATGCCTGAACTTCAAGGCATCAAGACAGGAGGAAGAAAGTTCAGTCCAAGCTAGAAGCATTAGCTCACCCTGAAGATCCGATGTGATGAAGACTGGCTAGAATTGCGGTTGATTTGAAGACGACGGCACGTTTGCTGCACTCCACAAATAACCAAGAAGAAAACATAAAAGTAGGGGTCAGTACAAAAAACGGGTACTAAGTAGATTTCATCGGCCAACTCAAAA
The DNA here is from genome assembly GCF_036512215.1 of Solanum lycopersicum. NCBI lineage: Eukaryota > Viridiplantae > Streptophyta > Magnoliopsida > Solanales > Solanaceae > Solanum > Solanum lycopersicum. The sequence continues at coordinate 45,054,325 of NC_090807.1, forward strand.
TAGAAATTAATATATACCAAGTAATATCATAAAATCAACTATGATACTCAACATGTAGCAACAGCAAGTACTATATCATTAACAATTACCGTCAAGTTCACACATGAGGACTCAAGCCTCAATACCATACTCATTTGGGAATTATGTTCATTAGATTGAGTATATCAACATCTTTCGATATTCATTATCCTTATTTCTATTATTTCGGTACGTGACACTCCGCTCCCTCATATTCATTAATCCTCTTGTGTTGGTACGCGACACTCTGATCCCCTACTACTATGTGTCGGAACGTGATACTCCGATCCCCTAAATCTATGTGTCGGTTCGTGACACCCGATCCCCTAAATCTACGTGTCGGTTCGTGACACCCGATCCCCTAAATCTACGTGTCAGTTCGTGACACCCGATCCCCTTATCTACGTGTCGGTTCGTGACACCCAATCCTCTAATTCTACGTATCGGTTCCTGACACCCGATCCCCTAATGTCATTCTATCAATTCACCAAGCCTTCTCCCTTACCAAGGCATCATCAATCTCATTACTTTAGTTCATCAATCCTTCTCCCTTACCAAGGCATCATCATTAACAAAAGATTAGGTTTTTATCAAGATTTGGGATTCAATAACTTCATCATGCTTAATATAATCACAATTATATAATCACATTCATGGAAGCATACAATTAAGCATATAGCAGGGTTTACAATACTATCAATACATATCATTCGCTATTAAGAGTTTACTATGAATAGCATGAAAAGCATAACCTACCTCCACCGAAGAATAGTAATCAAGCAAGCAATTTCCCAAGCTTTGTGGGGAATGTCACTCTAAAGGATTTTTGGACATCTATGAACTTTTTTTGCGCAAGCCTTGACGGCCCAAGATAATAGTTAGGTCGTGTCTCTAGAAAAACGTATCGGAGGAATGATTTCTTATAAGATCGGGAAATTCTTCAGAATGATCCCGCCAGAATGTAGTTTCTCCAAGGTGGAGAAGAATCCAAATGGGTTCATAGATGAGGTTAATAAGAATATTTCTGTTATTGTATTAACTTGTATAGGGAAAGATGAACTAGCTGCTTATCAATTGAAACATGTAGCTCAAGTGAGGTATAAACAATGGAAATATTATAGGCCGATAGAGGCAGGGCGTATAGAGTGGGAGACTTTGAATTCACTTTCCTTGAAAGATTCTTTCCAAGAGAATTGAGGGCGGCTAAATGAAGAAATTCATAAACCTTAAGCAAGACAACTTGAGTGTTAAGGAATATTCCTTTAAATTCATTGTTTTGTATATGTATGCTTCATGCTTGGTATAAAACCCTAGTGACTTGATTAATATGTTTATGAATGGGGTGTATGAACTAGAAAAAGAAGAATGTTGTATGGCATTGCTTGGTTATGATATGGATATCACACTTCTCATGCTATTTTCTCAACAAATAGAAGACTCAAAAATAATGAAAGAGAGGTCTAGGGAGAATAAGAGGTCTAGGTTTCAAAGTGATAAGTTTTTCCATGCTAGCCATTGAACAAAACATAGTTATTCCGGCTAAGATATTTCCAACAAATCAACGGTATATGAAGAAAATTGTAGTTTTCTACATTCTCCATGTATACTTTCCCCATGTGTGGAAGGATTCATGTTGGTAAGTGTCTAGCTGGAATGGATGCTTTCTTTGTGTTTGCGAAGGATTTACAGAAGGTGAGAGATTGCCCGGATATCAATGCTAAAGGATGGGAGGATAAGAAAGTTACTCTCAGTGATGTGGGGGATAACCCTCCAAACAAGAATACGTTCTATACTCTCCAATCAAGGGAATTTCGAATGTGATCTCCTCATGTCCATTTCCGTCATGTACTTCCTTAATGAATTATGAAAATTTGAAATTTGCTTGGTTGTATGACATTCTTTGTTCGACATGATCTTTTCCCTATCATGATAAATTTTATGTTAGAATTACATGTGTGTGGCTGACTCCCAAGTTGCGGAAAATGAAGTAATTGTCCATGGGGTTGTTATATGATTACGTGTATCTATGGGTTTTCTTGGCATAAATAAGTATTTTTCGTTTATGTGTTTCAAGTTGCATTAGCTATGTCTAGATTATAGTTAAAGTATCCTTTATTGGGTGTATACATTATGAAAATAAGGCATGCATGATGTGCTGCTAGTTTAGAGTTTGTTCTTTAAGGAGTATTTAAGAAGGTTTCATTTGAAGAAAAATGCTTCAGATGTAGGGGATATAATTATGACCCTGTAACAACCCGATAATACCCCCTAGAAGTTAGGAAATTCTAAAATCGGAAAACGGCGTACTCGACCTCTAGGAGGTCTTGTATAAGTCCTTCTGTACCATTGATTGCATATATATATGTAACGTAGTGCGGAAATAAATTTTTTTACCCTAAATAATAATACTTTATGATATCTCTTTTATAGAAAAACAAAACGAAAGGCAAAGTATGAAAGTATCCATCATATACATACAAATATTTTGGGACACGACCTATACTTCCTTTAGAAAATTGCTATCTCTATTAGAGTAGTTTCAATAAGAAAATCTAAACATCAAGATGTCCTCAAATCTATTGAGGACATAAAAACTCTTTGATTTAATGAACGCTAATCTTTGCTTCCACTTCGAGACACCTTTAAGACTATCCTAAATAAGACATGAAGAGACTGCACATACACCCTTTTGAAAACTACCTATGAAATCCTCAGCTACTCTAAATAAGTATTTTTTAAAAATCTATACAAAAGTCATTATGTTCACTTAGTCATTTAGAAAACATTCATCACTTATGTACGTTCACATAATGGTCTTTAAAATTCCTACGGCACAAACACACTAACATTTTAAAAGCCTTATCGTGTAATGTTCAAATAACATCTGATTCCACTACCTAATCTTGTTAGCACTTATCCAACACTAGCACGTAACCCATATGATGAAAATAGGCAATAACCGAAATAGACCATACTATCTAGGCATGGAAACACAGTCTACCCTACTCCGATGGAGGGTTTTCTACATGCCAAGGTAGAACTAGTACGCATCTAATGTAGGCACATGGTTAAGAACTATCAAGGTATTTTATGCACTCTAGTCTCATTCTCAAGTAGAGATACATTGTACTCTAGTCTCCATCTTATGTAGGGGTACAAACCATAACATATTCACTCAGTGTAAACCTTTGTTCTCATAGAGTAAGTTCAGTAAAAAGGGACATACAAAAAGGTACAATCTAGTAGTCATTAACTAGTGATAATACACCTAAAAAAGATGGGTCCACTAGGGTTGCACTTCAATTTCATAGAAGCACAACTCATTGTTAACGTTCTTTCTATATAGAAGGTTCCACATATTAGTCATGCATGGAAGGGCACTATCTTAGGTCTACGGATCCTAGACTTTCACTTAACATTCATACATACACATACAAGAAAAAAGAGCATAAGCTTACTATGTCAAAATTCTCATATTCATAATGTATATGTATCAAGTAAGGGACACAAATCTACCAAGACAAGACACAAACATCTTCACATATAGCATATTATTATATAAGCACATCGGCACAACCAACATCAGAGGTCACCCTATTTTCTACTATAATATCATCACTATAACAATCATAAGACTCTACAACAAAGTAGGAAGAATCAAGCATCAACTCTAAGACTAAATATATAAGGAAATACTCAAAGTCTAACATGATCACCTCTCATCATAAATCAAAGAACATATACTATCACCTTAATTCACGTACAAGGAAAAACAATTCACAAGTAAAACACATAACACTGCCACCACAAGTAGATCATACAAATCATAACATAATTCAAGCGATTCTTTACATAAAACAAAGATAATTAGGGAAGCGTACTACAAAATCCATTATCACCACTTTAATCCATAGCTAACTCGTCCATTAAAATACAAATAGGCCCTTACCCATTCATATGATCATCTATTCAGTACACAAATCACAATACTTACTGAATCTAAGTAAATTCAATATATATTAACTATTTAAGAAAACCTATATATAAACTCAATATAATTCTTACATCATTAAATAACATAGAGAAATCTACACAACAATTCATAAGCATTGAGACATGATCAAATCACCCATAATATGGTCAAAATAAGGATGACATGACTTGCATGGGTTCATAGGAATTATTACTTTACAAATTTGTATTAAACTAAATTCAATCCTAAAACATTCATTCAAAACCTATCATGCAAGAACCGATGGCGAGATCAAAAAATTGGAGTATTCATGTTTTTTAAAAATCTTCTGAATTTCTTCCTTGAATTAAGAGATTTTGAAGGATGAATCACCACCTTAATTGTTATGAAAATTCCACAAGACTGATGGAGAAAAACATGAAAAATATATCTTGTTCCTTGAAGTTTTAAAGCTTCAACAATGGAGTTTTGAAGAGAAGAATGAAGAGGTTTTGTTTTGAGTTGAGGATTTTTCTTTAATTTGTGAGATTAGGGTTATAGGTCCTATAAGAGTGTCGGATGATTTTAAAGAGGCATGTCACTCACCTATGCTAAATTAAAATATGGACATTTCTCGTATCATGGTTCATGCTCGGCAATTAGAAGAGGAAAGGGTTAAGAGAAAGGGTAGAGATTTCATGAGGTCAAAATCATTTGATGGTTTTTGTTCAAAGGGTATGTTTGATATTAAAGAAAATCCAAGGTTTAAGAAGAGGTTCAATAATAAAGTTTCAACCAAGTTACGTTAGACTCATGAGGATAAGGTACAAAAACCTAGGGTCTAAAAGGGAAGGAGTGCAAAATCACAAAATCAGAAGCCTACATGTGCCAAGTGTTGAGAGGGTCATTTTAGTGAATGCTTCGTTGGAACGTGCAATTGTTTTTTTTTCAAGAGTTTCAACAAGGTTAAGGATTTTCCTAATATTAAGGGTAAAAATAAAGGTGGTCAAGCTAAAGAAAGTGGTTCTAATGATGATCCTTAGAAGAATCGCTTATATGCTCTAGGCTCTAGGGGTGTGCCAGAGACTCCTCTCGATATGGTGACCGACATGTTAAAAGTCTTAACCATTGATGTATATGTTTTAGTTGATCCGCTGCTACCTTGTAATTTTTACTCATCTTGTAGCTTAAATGTTTAACATTATCCCAATAATTTTCCTAAACCTTTTTTAGTATCTAGCCCGGTGGGTGAGTTCGTTGTTGCAAAAAGGGTGTATAAAGATTATCCTATAATGTTTCCCAATAGAGTTTCTTATGTTGAAATAGTTGAACTTGATATGCTTTATTTTGATATCATTTTAGGTATTGATTGGTCGCATGCTTTCTTTGCCTCTATTAACATTAGAAGGAGAGTGGTAAAGTTTAAATTTCCAAATGACCCCATTTTAGAATTGATTGCGGGAATTTCTATTCCTAGAGATTGTATTATTACTTGTATAAAAGCATTCAAAATGATCTCAAAGGGTTTTTGATATCACATAGTAATATTAAAAGATTTAGACTCTGAAATTTAACCTACTTAGTTGGTCCTCGTAGTGAGTGATCTTCTGGAGGTCTTTCCTAATGATCTTCCCTGTATTCCCCAAAATGGGAAAGTTATTTTTTTATCGATTTGCTACTAGATACAAATTCCATATCAATTAGTCCTCATCATATGGCTATGGCCGAATTTAAATAGTTGAAGGCTCAACACAAAGATTTACTATACAAAGACTTCTTTAGACCTAGTAATTCTTAATGGGGTGCTATGGTTTTTTTTGTGAAGAAGAAGGATGGGTGCCTTAGAATGTGCATTGTTTATCCCTAACTAAATAAAGTCACTATTAAGAACAAGTATCCTCTACCTCAGATAGACGACTTGTTTGATCAACTCAAAGGGGAAAACTAATTTTCTAAGATTGACTTTAGATCGGGGTATCACCAACATAGGGTGAGAAGTAACGATATACCAAAGATGACATTTGGAACTAGATATGGTAACTATGAGTTCTTAGTAATGTCCTTTAGTCTAACTAATGCTCCTGTGGCGTTTATGGACCTAATGAATAGGGTGTTTCAAACTTACATAGATTCATTTGTCATTGTTTTCATTGATGACATCTTGGTATATTCAAAAAACGAGGGTGAACACATGGGACATTTGATAGAGGTATTGCAATTACATAAAGCACATCAATTTTTTCCCAAGTATAACAAATGTGATTTTGGGTTGAGTTCGGTTGCATTTCTTTTTCATATCATCTCTAGTGACGTAGTTGAGCTTGATCCTAGAAAAATTGAGGTGGTGAGAAATTGGCAGAGACGATTGACTCCAACAAACATTAGGTGTTTGTTGGGTCTAGCAGGTTATTATCGGAGGTTTATGGATGGTTTTACGTCCATTGCATCTCCGTTGACTACTTTAACCCAAAAGAGTAAGAAGTTTGAGTCGTCGTATGCATGTGAAAAATGTTTCTAAATCATGAAAGATAGGCTTACTTCTGCTCCGGTGTTAACTTTACTAGAGGGTAGAAAGGGCTTCGTTGTGTATTATGATGAATCTCGAGTGGGTTTTGGGTGTGTTATTATGCAACATGGGAAAGTAATAGCCTACGCTCGTATAAAATATAAGGTGCATGAGAAGAACAATCCCACTCACGATCTTGAGTTAGAAGTCATGGTTTTTGCCTTGAAAATATTGAGGCATTACTTATATGGTTTTCATGTTGATATGTTTACCGACCACAAAAGTCTCCTAAATGTTTTTACTCAAAAGTAGTTGAATCTCCGACAAAAAGGTGGTTAGAATTGTTGAAATATTATGACATGAGGCTTCTCTCTCACCCCGGCAAGGACAACGTTGTTTCCGATGGTCTAAGTCGAATGCTCATGGGTAGTTTGTCTAATGTAGAGGAAGCCAAGAAAGACCAAGTGAAAGATGTTCATCTGTTGGCTATATTGGGTGTAAGATTGAAAGATTCTCAGAATGGTGACTTGATTGTCCAGCATAACTCCGAGTTATCTTAAGTGGTTGAGGTTAAGTGCAAAGAAACACCCTTATCAACCATTGATGGAGTTAAAGGAATTTGTTCTTGGTAAGCTTAATTACTCATTCTCCTTAGGGGGTATCGTGTCTTGATCTATCAAGGAAGTTTGTGTGTTCCCAATGTAGATGGTTTTAGGAACTGAATTCTTGAGGAAGCTCATGGGTCACGTTACTCAATTTATTTGGGTTCGACAAAGATGTACCATGACCTCAGGGAAGTGTATTGGAGGGAAAGTTTGAAAAAGGACATAATGGAGTTCGTTCCTAAGTATACAAATTGCTAACAAATGAAAGCAACCATCAAAAGCTGAATGGTTTACTTCATGAAGTCAAATTTCCTACTTGGATGTGGGAAGACATCAATATGGATTTTATCGTAGGTTTTCCTTTTACTCAAAAAAAATATGACTCTGTATGCGTAGTTGTGGATATGTTGACCAAGTCCACTCATTTTACTCCCATCAGGTCTTCTTATTCAGCGGAGGATTATGAAAATACCTTCATAGATGAGACTGTGTGTCCACCATAGTATTCTATTATCCGTCAAATCATATAGGTTTGAACAATTCACATCTAGGTTTTGGAGGTACTTCTAGAAGGGTTTGGTACAAAGGTGAAGTAAAGTATCTCATTTCATCCCCAACCAGATGGTCATATGGAGCGTACTATTTAAAACCTTAAGGATATGGTTAGAGTTTGTCTCATCAACTTCAAGGGAAGTTGGGATAAACAGTTACCTTTGGTGGAGTTTTCAAACAATAATAGTTTCTGTTCGTACATATCAATGGATCATTATGTATACTTGTATTGTAGGAGGTGTAGATTTCCTATTGGGTGTTTTAAGTCAGTGGGTCTTCAATTCCTCATCCCTATTTGATTTGTAAGACTTTGGAAAAAGTTCACATAATAAGGAAGCGACTGCAAACAGCCTATGGTTGACAAAAGTCTTATGCCGATCATTGGATGAGGGACGTAGAGTTTGAAGAAGTAGATAAGGTCTATTTAAAATTATTGACTTTGAATGGGTTTGATTAGATTTGGAAAGAAAGGTAAGTTTAGTCTTTGTTATGTGGGTCCCTATGAAATCTTGCAAAGGATTGTTAAGCTTGCCAAAAATTTAAACATCCTAGTGAATTCACATCGGCTCATCCGGTTTTTCCTAATTCCACGCTTAAGAAATGAATCGGTGATCCCGAGTCTATTCTTCCTATTTGAGGTGCTTGTGTGAAGGATAACTTCTCTTATAAGGATGATCCGGTTAAAATTCTTGATAGCCAAGTAAAGAGATTGATGAATAATGAGGTGTTTCCCTTCACGGTGTTATAAAAGAATCACGTAGTTTAGGGTGCAACATGGAAGGCCAAGGCCGACATGAATTCTCATTACTGTCATCTATTTGATAACATAGCTTAGTAGTTCTTATTAATAATGAAAATAATGCCTAAAAATTGAAATTTCTTGAATTTTTGTGACGTTTTAATAAATGTACATTTTTGAATCTTGTTATAGTAACTTACTGTGTTTAAGTTAATTCGTGATTGAAACACATGGATACGACTCCCTAGTGATAATGAAAGGGCCCTTGAGGAGGACCCTTGCATCTTGGAGTCAAACACTGCATGTGTAGTGTGCGCTCACGAAGATAGTCGACAAGGCTTTTATGGATCAACACGGCGTCGATTCCATCCGTCGAACAACAGTTAGTCAAATACATTAATGTTATCTTTTGTAAAGTATCAAATCAAAGTAAGGATGTGGAGCACGGAAGAGGGGGTTGGCGGTCGATTGACCAATAATCCATCGATCATTGTGTCGTCTGTGATGGGTCAAATTTTCTGCAGGTTTTAACTTTGTTCAAAATAATTAATATAAGGTTAGGAAGTTAGTTAGGGGTTAAGGGAAGCTTAATTAACTAAATTAAATTCTATATAAAGACAAAAACTCGATTAAACTAATCTAAGCTCTCGTAACATACAAACCCAAATTCTCTTTCTTCTCTCTTCTTTCTCTCTCTATTGACGAACTCCATTTAAAACCTAGCTAGGGGAGGGTTTAAGGGCTGAAAAGAGTCATATTTCACAGTCAATCTTCATTAATTAGTAAGGTGTGTGATCTAATTCACCTTTGAAACCTCTTTCCTCAAAGGGTTCCTTCAAAGTAAATTCAAAAGATGACTTTTCATGTGGATCTCATCCAATCTCGAAATTGATGTTATGTATTGATTTATTTATGATTTATTTTGGATAATATGATTGGATTAACATTTATTCTAACTTAATTGTGATATATCTTGATTGTTTTGTGTAGTTAATAGAAGATGACCTTTACCCCTTACCCTAGGTTACGATCTTAGTATGAATTGCTTAATGTTGGTTCCATGAACTTGGTTTTTGATTGAATTACTACTATATTATGTGATTGTATTAACCATTTATACATTAGGATGAATTATTGTCCTATAATTCTATTTCTTTAGAATTTTATCTAGGCTATGATGTATGATGTAAATTGACGACCTAAATATCTTGTCTTAAGCTAAGAACTAGTGATGAATTGTTATGTACTAATTTATTAACCTTGGGTTTATGTTGTTTATTGTATTATGTTGAAACTATACCCTAATTGGGTTCAGTTAAAGGTTTATGGTAAGACCTTGATGATAGATTATGAAGGAGACTTTGTAGGTCCAATGATCCCTATTCTATAATTCAAATTATAGTTAATTGTGATTAATTCATAATGTTGTATTGGATAATTCGTTTTATTAGGATTGATATGGTTGGAATGATATTGAATTAAATGTCTTGATTATGATTTGAGAGGTTTTGGCTAAGATGTAAATGTGATAAGGATGGTTAATGATTTACCAATGTGACTTATTACAAAATAATATGTAAATGTGCTAACTTCACTTATATGAATTGTGATGAAAGGATTATACTCATGCAACTATTATTTAGCTATGATGATGATGAATATACAAGGGTTAGACCCAATGAACTACCATAAGCTATGATTATTAATAAAGTCATTAAAGGCATTTCAAAAAAGGACTTAGCTTAGCGCCGAGTTAACTTGACAATGGCAGGTGATAACTTCCCATAGAAAAAGATTCAACCTATAGTTCCACACGGGTTGTTTAATCCCAATGAGAGATACTCATCCAATGGATTCCCATGAGAGGAAGCCCCTATTGCCGATTGATAAGTAGAGGGATTGTATTTATCTCTTAGTTCTTAACTATGTTTCCCCCATAGGAAGTCTAGTGATTCCACTTAGAAAGCTACGTTTATATTTGGTTTTACATTGACCGGTAGACCACCTCTCATCGGTGTAGAGTTTTACAAACTTGGATTCCACAGTTAGATCCTTTGGTCATGTCGGTTGAAGAAAGTTTTCCCTATATATAAATCAAGTAACAAAGTATAAATGAACTAGGGTTACTTGAGATTTTTTTGTTTTCGTAGGTAAGGCCATGGGACTCTACCTATGCCTTGCACTAGTTTTCCTAGTGGGAAGCCTTTGAGGGTTGATATTATGTATGTATATGATAATGAATACGAATGATGATAACATGATGATATTATATGTAGATTACATTATATAGTGATGGATATTAATATGACATGTATTTGGTCTATATTGCTAAAGTATGATGCTATGTGTCCATATAAGTTTTGCTTTGTGAAGTTTTATATTGGTCATGGTTTTTGTTCAGTTACACGATCTAGTAATGTATGGGGCTTTTCTTGGTCATTTGACTTCATGATTTTATGAGTATCCATGGGTAGTTATCGTTCTTTATTATGATATGATGAACCCTTAATCATGCTTGTGCTGCTATTACTTGATGATAGGGTTGTATTTGGTATTGTTGCAAGTATGTTGATATGCATGTTATTTGCTTTGACTTAATGCATATGTCTTGTTTATTGGTAAGACTGGCTTGATTATGTATAAGGCTTTCAAAAGGTTAAATGGCATGTCTGAATGAAACGTGCCTTTTAGCATAATTCTATCTTATATGTGCATATGTCTCATACTTAGTACAAGTGGTGTACTTACCCCCTTTTCTCCTTTTTCCCCAACGTTTTAGGTTACGGTCGTTGAAGGCTCTATGAGAAGACTTTGAAGAAGACTTTAAATTTCTCAATCATCCAAGTGGGTAGGTCCTCACTTTCTGAGGGTGGTGCCAATATTGAACTTATGAAGTTGTTAAAACTTTAATAATGTTATGTTCTTTCTATTTTCATTTGAGTACGATTTTGATAACCTATATGGTGCTATTTTATATTTATGTATGGGGTATTCCCAAATTCGTATAATCTTGTTAGATGGTTATGATATGAGACTCTATTTAAAGACTATGTTTTATCCTATATGTAAACTTATATTTAATAAAAGTAGAATTATATGTCATTTTCCTATAAAAAGGGTCTATATATACTATTTATTAATATATTAGTGTATGTAGAGGTCTATGTAAACGTCAATGTAGAAGTAATGAAAAGATAAAAAAATCCACATTTTAACCTATAAATGTGATGATATATGCTAAGATGCTAGTTTTAGTCCTCAAAGAGGATGATGATATCACTGACTCCTAGAGGGAGCTCCACGGATGTGAGAAACGTTCTATAAGAGCATGAGGTTGAATAACATTTATGTCAATATCTCTCTCAACAACGTCTATGTAGATTCGTTCTCATAATTGTGAAGCACACCACAATTACGAATAGGAATCTATGACATGCTTGGGAAACACTTTCTATCTTGGAAATCCAATATTGTGAGTCTACCGTAATACTTATTTTGTGCTTTAACCTAAACTTGTAGTTTGGTCGGAGGCAATGAGTACTCAAAAGAATACAACAAGAAGACTTAGCAAGAGATTGCTTATACGAGAGTTCCTCCATAAGGAGTTCAAGTCCCTTCTCTTGAAGAAGATGCTTATGCTGACAAAGATCCGGCGAATCTTCCTACTTTGACGTGTGAGAACATAAGGTTCGCTCTGATCCAAATAGACCAAGCCATTAAAACCCAAGCACAAGCCTCACTAATCAAGCACAATCCATAAGGTCATTGTGAGACTCACTACGGAAAGACATGAAGGAAGTATTCATTTGCCTCCTTCAATACACACCAAAGCAACCCTCAAGACTACCTCCCTTTTCGGCATACTCACCTCCGAAGATCAAGCACCCACTCAATGGCAATACAATACAAGAGCACCCTACAACCCACTGACAATCCCTTTAGGAATGCCTACTCAGTGCCATAAAACCACCTACCCCTATGTAGTACATTGTATTAGAAGAATTGGCACTGAGACTCCCCTTTCGAAAGGTCCTACCTAGTGCTATAGATAGATAGTGTCCCATACCACCACCTACCCTAAGTAGTACGTTCTTTTAGGAGACTTAGTTCATTCAATTCGCGTGAGCTGTTATTAAAACATTATAAAGTTGATGATTCCCACTAAGAATTTTATCTCTGGGTCGTGCTAATTCTATACGAATCAGTACTAAGAAGTATGTGGACATCACTCCAGGAATGGAACCGAAGATGAAATAAAGAGTCTCTATATCTTGTGGTTAGTAGAGAACAACCATCGGAACACATTTGTCATAAAATTGAGATTATTTCGTTTCCTTCCTTATCATAGAGGGGCCCACTGGGCTTATTTATTGAAAAAGGGGAAGTGAGAGGGAGGGGAGGAAGAATGGAAAGCCTGAACTTTATTGATAAAGAACTGCCAAGACTCACCTTTCGTAATGCCTACCTAGTGCAATGTCTAAATAGTGTCCCGTTCCCTTGCCTACCCTAAGTATAACACTCCTTTAGAAGACTTAGATGAGGTCATTGTCTTAGCTTTTACATGGCTTGCACAATAGCTACACAATGCGGGTGCATAGTTAAGGTATATATAGATTTCTGCTAAGTAGCTCATTCTCTACTAACGAGGAGGACTTATCTCAACAAGTACATTGAAATACAACATCTCAACTCACAAAGTGTAACCACCTCTTCTTTATATCCTCTAGGTGAAGGCATAACTTCCCACAGATTGAAAACATTATAAACTACATTCTAAGGATAACTAGTTAGTACCACATCTCAACTCACGAATGGCATTAATCCTCTTACCTATCTTAGAAAGCTCATATGATGTAGCGGGGTTGGTACTAAACACTTCAACTCAACTAACAAACAATGTTAACCCCAAAACTCCCCTTAATGACTTAACATATCTTCATTCATTCATTCAACTGTGAGTGTGTGTGAGTACATGTGAGCTCACCTTACACATGAGCTTCAGTTCATTTACATTTAACATCTTTACATGCTTAGACCTTCATTAATAACATCACACACTTTGCACTCTTCACATAATAGTATAAGTCATATTGACATAATCCTAAATATTCTTCTAATAATAAGCTTCATAAAACATTATCACGTATAACATCATTTAAGCATACACTCTAGCCTATTTCACATTATAGTTTCATAAGACACATTTAACAAAATAACACTATTATAATATTACATAAAATAACAAGCCTTCATGGCGTTATTCACAATAAACACAACCCCAAAGAAGGTGGATCATACCACTCAAGAGCATTTGATAACTAAAGCTTAATACACATAACCAACTTATCCTTTAAATCAAGATTCCATCACCCATATAATTTTACTCAATAAATAATAACAAATTAGTCTCTAGGGAAGTATTTGAACCACATTATCAACCATAGGAAACAAAAGCTCAAAGACTACCGATTCACGCTCATTTAACCGATTTCTTAAGTCAAAATTTGATGAAAATCTTTAACATTATTACATTGACGTTTTAACCTAAAATAATCAACTACCATTATAATCATCAATATTAAGTTATTCAAAAAAATTTCATGCAAAATCCATATTTAAATTTGAAGATAGAAGAAACTAGGGTTGAAAACTCCTTTTGAAATCTTTTAGAAACGGGTTCCTTCAATAGAAAAGAGTTCAAAGATGGATGCATACCTTATATAAGAGAAACCCCAAAGATGTTGAAGGATAAATCGACCACAAAAATCCCTTCTAGCATTTCATGACTTCTAGTTTACATGGTGACTTGAGTGCGTATTCTAAGGGAGAGGCGTTTTGGATTTTAGGAAGAGGAGACTAAAATGAGGTGTTAGGGTTCAAAGCACTTTAATATACCTATATAACCCTAGAGAGGTTCATAAAAGACTGTGAATTTACCAAACACTTTAAGACATAAGAAGATTTTCCAGTAGCTTTTGGACACCATGAACAACGGTTGCACCCACGGACTTTCTCTTCATCAACTGTCTATTGGTGGGGTTTCGTTGGTTGATAATTTAGCTACATTTGGATCCTTTACATCCTACCTTGCAGGTTAAATCAATGGAACAAGACGACCGGCCTTTGGTTAACCTAGTGGCCGTCGTTTGGTCTCGTTGGAGGATAATGCCTACGTAGTTTCGGGTCAAAATCTGGGGCCCGTCTCTGTGTTCTTTTGTAGGTCCTAGGTTTGTTGTTCATACATGTAAAATTCGTACACTAAGTCATCTACTTCTTAGGAAAATGCTATATCAATTTCAAGCAAAACGAACACGTAAACTCAATCTAATTCACGAAGACACACAAGTACTTTCTAAGGCACACCTGCCGAATGCCATGGATGATTGATCTGAAAACATAAGAAAAACTTCACACACTGCCTAATAACACAAATATGACTCATTTTAACTTCATATTAACTCAATAAACACTCACGAGGCTCTAGTAGAATTTTTTCATTTTTGGGAGTTACATTCTGCCCCTCTAAGAATAACTTTCATCCTCGAATGACAGTAAAACATCAAACACAACAAGGACTCAATTAGCATCACACAACACATTACAATAATGATTAAAAACTCAAAATTAAAGTATCAACAACCAAGGAGCATCATCTCACACTTTCAAACACGTAGCAACAAAAGCAACTTTTGCATCAACTACACAAATTTTAAAACTCACCCTTAACATTCTTTTATAGTAGAACTACCTTATAAAATATTAAACATTATCATATACAACACTTTTTCACACCTTAAAATTTCAATTATGGAAGGGGAATTTTTTTTCAAAATGCAAATTTTAAACAGTGAACATCATTGTAAACTGCCAAAAATACCAAAATTACAAAATTTCATTCTTTGAGCAATTTTATCAAGATGAAATGATCATATGAACTATTAAACCACATAAACTCATTTCATAACACAATGAAACCATAATTCATGAAAAATTCAATTTCCTCAAAAATTTTACTTACATACTTAAAGTTAACTCAAAACGTCATTGTTTCACATGCTTAAAATTTCAATAACACACCTTTCAAGAACCATTAACAAGATGTCATGATAGTATGAGAGATAACAACATACTAACTTACTCTAAATAGACTTATTAATTACACTAAGTTCAATGTGAGAGTAGCATCCCATTCTTCCACTCCCACGTAGTGACCCATGAGGATTCTCTTGGACTAATCACACTACATGAAATTCTACTCAACTCATTCTCCCCCACTTAGGGTAATTCCATCTTAAAGACCTAATGCATCAAAGCACTATTATGTCTCTCAGAAGGTAGGAACTCACCCTACCCCCTACTCTTCAATAAGACTAAACATAAACCTTACTAGTTAAGCATAACACTTCTCTTTTTGGATTCAATCCTAGACAAACCCTCTTAAACATAACTTCATTAAATTCTAAGGCACAACATAACTCAACTTCATTGAATAAAACTTCTTCACTAGACATTGATACAACATTTCCTCCTTAGACAAAACCTACAAAAGAATCTCAACCAAATCACAGGAACAACTTTTTTAACATTAACCACACAAGAGGGTTTCCCTCATATCCTACAAAATCTCCACATTATTTTAACATTCCTCAAGCTTACACCTGAAAGCATTTTTACCGTAATTGAATATAATCATAAGATAACTCATTTGCTCTCAGACGCACTTTGTTCAATCACTATAATTTTTACCATGCTTTGAACTTACCACCACAAAGTTTTTAATCACAAAATTTCAAATATCATAATTCTCACCTTGCCATGAATGGCATCACATCACGATTTTCAAAACAAACCTTCATTTCTACTCTTATAGCCACAAAATCAGCATAACATCAAAACTCACCTTTTTCTCTCCATAAAACATAGAAACATCTCCTCTTCCAAGCACTCACACCTATAAGACCACCGAACAAGGGAACACAAGAGAGAGAGGCATTATGGAGTTACGGTCTATGGCACGATTCAAGGGTAATGAAGAAAGTAAAACACTATCTTCCTATAGCATCTTATCCATTGATGTGTTACGACACACACCAATGACCAAGATACTACTAGACGTGGCTTTTGAGACTTTTAGAACCTAAACTATTTCCCATAACCTTATGCTCTGATACCAAGTCTTTCAGGACGCTAAAGTAAGCCTTCATGTTAGAGAGAATACTCTTTTCGTGACCGAACGTACCTCACCCTTTGTGCTCTTTTACAAGCCTTTAACTATCGTTATTACATAAGACATGAAAAATAGTGTGGAATTAAAACTTTTCATTAATAAATTATTAAAAAGGATAATCTTTCACAAATACTTAAGAAAGTATCGTTATTACAAGCCAACTTGAAGAGACGACATAATTAACTTAGGGACACGACCCTTTATATTTGAAGGATATACATATTAAGTCTTAACATAAGGAAACTACGAAGATAGAAATTATGACCTAGGATATGAGAGGACACACTTTGTCTTGAGAGGTACTTTCCCAAGCATTTCCTTCTAAACCTCAACCATGCATTCAACTTATAGTTAATTAGTATAGAGAAGTATGGGTTTAGTACAAAACAATGTAGTAAGTATGGCATATGCAAAATCATGCAAAAAGGGACATTTTAGTATTAGAAGTAAAACAACATAAGAAACAACATTTATCACTTAGAGCATGATTTCCATAGTTTTAACCAATAGAAGCACTCTATAGTAAACGCATCAAACATTTCAGTGAACTAGCTAACTTTTACCGTTAATTCCCTTTATCATTATAGTGACTAAAATGATTCTAAAGTAGTGAACTTCCAAAGTATTGCAAATGAGAAAGTAAGTGTCATTTCCGTCAGAGTTTTCCTTTCTAAGGTCATCTTATGACTCATTAAGGTAAGACATGATGGAGGTACGCATATGTGTCGTTCAATACACACCAAAGCAACCCTCAAGACTACCTCCCTTTTTGGCACTCATCTCAGGTGAACAAGCACGCACTCCATGGAGATACTATAGAATAACACCCAGCAACACACCGAGAATTCCCTTTTGTAATTCATACTTAGTGCAATGAGTAGATGGCGTCCCAAACCACCACCTACCCTAAGTATTACATTATTTTTGAAGACTTGGCACCATGACTCCCCTTTCCGAAGGTCCTACATAGTTTAATGGATATATAGCGTCCCATACAACCACCTACCCTATGTAGTATGTTCTTTTAGAGGATTAAGATCAATAAATACAAATTAGACTCGCTAAGACTCCCCTATCGGAATGCCTACCTAGTGGAATGGATAAATAGCATCTCATTCCACTACCTTCCCAGATTAGAACAATCCTATAAAAGACTTAGCACATTCATTTCTTTTGTGGGAGTTAGCTTAATCGACATAGACCATGAGACCTAGATATGGAATCTAGATATAAACCTCTATCGGACGAGGGATCCTCACTTGCCTAGAATGAGGTCATTCTCTTAGGTGTTACGTGGTTTTCCCAATAGCTACATCGATATAGTTAAGGGATAAGTAGAATGTTGTTACATCCGGGTTTACCCCTTAGACGGAACCGTCGTCGTCGTCATTTTGAAGGACTAATACTAGACTCTTAGTATCATGTAGTTACATTCATAGGTTGAAAATGGTGAAAAAATTTAAACTTTCATTATCACTACTCTGAGGATTACATAGACCTCTACATACACATAATATATATTCATATCGAGTAAACATATACCCTTCATAAAGGAAGGTTACATAGCTTTTTACTTGTATTGCACATACGTATATAAGAAAATAGAAATAGTCTCAATGATTGTCTCATCACATATAACCTAAAAGAATATCATAATATGGACATTATCCATTACATCAATTCCACAAGAACATGTATAGGTCTAACAAAAGTACAATATTCAAATAACAAGGAAATGAATGATAGAGTCAATAAGCTAATAAATGAATCCAAAGCTAGAGGATGGAATTTCCATCGAGAGCTGAGGACCTACCCTACTTGGATGAAAGGAAAAATTCAAGACTTTAAGTGTGACACCTCCCAAAACTCTTGCACGACCGGAATCTAAAACGTTTTGGTAAAATGGAAGATAATTGGGTTAGTACTCCACATCTACTAAGCGTGATATCTTATGCACATACACAAGTAAAACATTCTAAAAGGGACATTTTATCAAAAAATTCCATTTTACCCCTTTAGGGACTTAATGCAAACTCAGGTAAGTCATATCAATCAACCAACATGCTTGGTAAACCACACAAGTAATATTTATCCAAACATACTTGAAACCATGATTTACTAAATTAAAACATCAAGGAATAATCTCACAAGAATGAATAAGAGTTAAACACGTCATAATAAGCACGACAACTACTGACATGTCCTTATCAAGTAAACAAGTGCAATAACCAATCAAACCCCATAACCTTACTCACTCAAGTTATCTTTACATGAAAACATGACCAATGGTCATCTTTACATATCATGGAATTTAGACTTGAATTTTATCATATACTATCATTATAATCCAAGGCATATTCATAAATGAACTAATCAACATGTAGTATCAACAATATGTTGTGGTCATTATATATATATACATCATATGTTATCATACCATAAACATACATAAGAAACTCTTACAAAGACTCCACTCAAAGCTTGCTAGTGTAATGTCTAGGTAAGGTCCAATACCCCTACCTAGACAAAGATAGACCCCTTAGGTTATCCAAGTTAGAGTTCAAGTTCTTCAACTCGTTTTGACTTTTTGGGAACATCTTTCCCTTACCGACATAGACAACATTAGATAGTGTGGAATCTAGTGTCATAAAACCCTACATCGAAAGAAGGTGGACTACTTACCAAGGAAGTACAAAAATATCAAACATAGAAAGTACGTGGATCCACTAGCTAGTATTCCTATAGGGTAAAAATAGTTCAACAACTAGGAGATTTAGTTGGGACCCTCTTTATGTTCTATGCATTATAGTCTGCAATATCAAGAGTAATGTAGCTTTCCTACCTTTCCTATGTGGGACGGGACACTCATCTCTCCAGTCCACTCGGTTCTAAGCTATAATAATTTAGTTTAGGTCATAGGGTCTACCCTTTGTATAATCATTATCATCAATTGCTCAACATGTATTGTATGAGTATAAGTCCTATCATCATATTTAATATAAGTGAGGTTAACTCTTAAGTATTTCATAAAATATTAAGAAACATTGATACTTTTCCCCATCCTTATAGCACATACACCTTAATTAACCTCACAAAATAGTCAAGACATTAAAATTCAACATCATACCACCCTATAATCCATGTATAAGGCATATTCCAATTTAATATCATGACTTCAAAACAATTAATCACAATTATAAGTAAAGAAAGAGATTCTAAGACTTAACAAGTATTCCTCATTGTCTATCATCAAGGTGTTACCATCAAACCATAACTGAACCCAACATGGGAGAAACATTATCACATAATGATAACGAATAAGACAACCAGGAAAATTGCACCTCTATAACCTAATTCATCTTTAGATCACAACTTGAGGCAAGGTACATAGGCTAATTTAACATTATAATTCAAAACCGCAATAACATCTCAAGAAATAGCATGACAGGCCTATAAGTCATCTTAATTTAATCATAATAGCACCGTAGGATAGTAATCAAATCAACAACATACTCAATTGAATGATAACAATGCAATATAAGTCAAAATTACTACTGAGGGTTAGGGATAGAGAATCATACTCTTAAATTTATAACAAACCATATACAATTACTATAAAAAAGATTAATTACATGTTAATATACTAAATATAACCCTAATAAATCATTAAAAACTCAATCCATAGCTTAATTTGGTAATTAAATGAAACACATAAGAAAACTCAACTTTTTTAAACATATTTTTCAGGAACCCTTCGAGGAAAGGATCTCAAAGATGAATAGAACCCATACCTTAATATTTTTTTGAGAATTGAAGATAAATCAACGGTTGTTCATCCCCCATTTCACCCCCCAATCTAAGATTCTATAGAGTCTTCCAATTAGAGAGAGAAAGAAAAGAGATGGAAGAGAGTTTATTTTGAGAGTTTTCTTTAGGTTAATGAGAGTTGAGTTTATCTATAGTAGGAGTTATTAAACTTAATTTGTCTCCTTTTAATAGAAAACTAACCCCTAAAAAACTTAATTAATTAAATGAAATCATTAAAATTTAATAATAAAACTCGACTCTCGCAGATGAGACCCCGATCAACGGTCTATCTGTGAATCATCGGACAACCCCACACGTCCTGCACTCCATCGTCTCAGTCAGAGATTTGCAGGAGAGGGTTTCAACCAATTTGCCTAACTATAGGACGACGGTGGAATTGACGCCCTATTGATCCTCACATGGACTGTAGCTGCACCTCTCCACTCCGTCGATGAGTCAAGAGACTATATATATGAAGGTAACTTCTAGACTAGCCAATGTGTGGGACAACGTCAATCCACACATGGGCCGTCTTATGTCCCATTGATGCACAATGTCACGGAGTGTTGCATCAAACAATAGGGGTCATTCTCAAGGGACCTAGGTGGGTACTTGGGGAGTCGTACAAGACGTTTCAATGATGGAACAACTAAAACACCCATTAGTTACCTTTTTACCAATTTTTATACATTTACGACTCCTAAAAGTTGGTTAATAAGGATAAATCACTTTGAACAAACTTCGCAGACATTTTGGATCCTAAACCTCCTAAATAACCTATATTCATTAAAAATGGAATTACAATGAGTCTTGGACTTTCAAGGTGTTGCAATTTCAACTAAGTAAATAATTCTTTACTAATGAGGAGTACTCATCTCAAAAGGTACATTGGAAGACAACATCTCATCCCACGAAGTGTAACCCCACTTCTTCATATTCTATTGGTTCTAGACATAACTTCTCATGGATTCTTAAAATTATAAACTATGGGTTAAGGATAACTAGTGAATACCACATCTCAACTAAAAAAGGGAATTTGTCCTCCGATCTATCTTAGAAAGCTCATACGATGTAGTGGGGTTTCTACCGAACACTTCATCTCAACTCGCGAAGAACACCAAAACTCCCCCTTAGGACTTAACTTAGCTTCATTCATTCATTAAAGTGTGAGTGTGTGTACATGTGAGCACACCTTGCACATAAGCTTCATTTAATTTATATTTTACTTCTATACATACTTACACCTATATTCATCACAACACACACTTTTCAAGCTTCACATAATCATATAAGTCATTTAGACAAAATCCTTAACATATTTCTCATAAAAAGATTCATAAAACAATTAACAAGTATAACTTCATATAAGAATACACTCTAGCCTTCTTTAAATTATAGCTTCATAAGGCACATTTAACAAGAATAAAATTATTATGATCTTACATCACATAACACGCCTTAATAGCGTCATTGATAAACACCGCCCCCAAGAATGTGGACCATACCACATAAGTATAACTAAAACTTAATCAACATAACCAACTTACCCTTTAATCAAATATTCCATCACCTATATAATTTAACTCAATAATTCATGATAAATTAGCCCTTAGGTAAGTAGCTAAACATCAATATCAACCATAAGAAGCTAAAGCTCAAGGTCTACCAATTCATGCTCATTTAACTCATTTCTTAAGTAAAAATTTGATGAAAATATTTAACATGATTTTATTTATGTTTTAACCTCAAAATAATCAAATAACATTAGAAACATAATTATTAAGTCATTCTAAACGTTTTAATGCAAGACCCATATATAAATTTGAAAATAGAAGAAACTGGGTTTAAAACTCTTTTTGAAATATTTTAAAAAGGGGATCCTTGATTGGAAGAGAGTTCAAGGATGAATACCATACCTTAGAATAGGGAAACCTCTAAGATTTTGGTGATGACATCGACCACCAACAACCCTCCTAGAACTTCTTCACTTCTAGCTTCCATGATGACTTGAGAGAGTCTTTAAAGGGAAATGGGTATTGAATTTAAGGAAGAGGAGTCTTAAGTGAGGTCTTAGGGTTTGAAACCCTTTAATATACAAAAAATAACCCTAAAAATAACTTCCTAGGTTCATAAAAGACGGGGTGATTTTACGAAATACCCAAGCCTTGGTAGATTTTTAGTAGCTTTTGGACAGAACAATCAATGTTTTGCAACCAATGGACCGTAGGTCCTTAAACGGTCCATTTTTGGGGTTTCGGGGGTTTATACTTAGCTCCGTAGTGGAGCCTCTACAACCTACCTTGAAGTTCCAATCAACGGACAAAGACGACTGGCCGTTTTTTGACCTACTTGCCGTTGTTTGGTCTCGTTAGTGTACAAAGCTTAGGCAGTGTCAAGACCCAAAAAAAACCCCTTTAAGTTAGGAAGAACCCTCATTTCGTGGCCGGGCATACTTGACCCTATGGGATATTTCACAAGACCTTCAACTAGCATTTATTACATAAAAAATGAAAAGTAGTGCAAAATTAAAACATTTCACTAATAATTTAATAAAAGGAAATCTTTCATAACTACTTATAAAATCTTATCGTCAGAAGGAAAACATAAAGACACAACATAAATAACTTACGAAAACGACCCTTAACATTGCAATGAAATACATAATAAATCTTAACACGAAGAAACTAAGAAGATTGGAATTATGCCCTTGAATAGATGAGGACACTCTTTATCTTGAGAGGAAATTTCCCAAGCTTCAACTTCTAGAGTTTAACCTTCAAAATTCTTCAAACCTATACTTATATTATAGAAAAGTATGGGGTTATTACAAATAATGTACTAACTACGGCATATCCAAAAATATGGGAAAAGTGACTTTTTAGTAAAAATAACATATCATGTAATTTAAGTAAAATATTAAATAATATTGAAGCAAAACATCATAAAGAACAACATTTAACACTTGGATAAGAGATTATATTTGCACCAAAGATACTATTTACAGTAAACTTCCAAAAACATACATTGAACCAACTTGACATTACAGTGAACTAATTTAATACATCACAAAAAAATATTTAAATAATTATCAATGAATTCAACCTGAGTAAATACAATGAACTATCCTACTCTAAATGAGCGAAATTACAAGGCCAAGCGAAAGATAAAGTGAATTCATTTCTCGTAAGAGTTTCCCTACCTCCAGATTATCCTCAGACTCACTAAGGTAAGGCATGAAGGAAGTATGCATATGCCTCCTTCAATACACGCCAAAAGAAATCCTCAAGACTACCTCATTTGGCTTACTCAACTCGGGAGAAAAAAGACCTCTATCAATGCAAGACATAAAAAAACATCTAACAAACCAAAAAAGTCTTCCCTTTCGGAATGCCTATTTAGTGCAATGAGTACATGATGTCCTGTTCAACCACCGACCCGAAGTGTCACATTCTATTAGAAGTTTGGCACCATGTCTTCCATTTTGGAAGGTCCTATTTAGTGCAATGCATAGATAGCATCCCATACCACCACCTACCCTGAATAGTGCATTCTTTTAGAAAACTTAGTTCATTCAATTGAAATAAGTCTCACCAAGACTCCACTTTTGGATATCCTACATAGTGAAATAGAAAAATAGCGTCCCATTACACTACTTACCCTATGTAGAACATTCCTATAGAAGACTTGGCATGCTCAATTCTTTATTGGGAGTTAGCTTGCCCGACATAAACAATGAGAACTTGATTGAAATCCCGATATTAACCCCTAACGAGTGAGGGATCCTCACTTCACTAGAATGAGGTCATTCCATCATTTGCATGGAATTTCCAATAGCTACACATCTACGGGTGAAAAGTTAAGGGATAAGAAGATTTCTACTAAGTAACTAATTCTCTACTAAATAGGAGTTCTCATCTCAAGAGGAACATTGGAATACAACATCTCAACTCACGAAGCTAATCCACCTCTCCTTCATATCCTCTCAGTGTTAGGAATAACTTCCAAAGGATTCCTAACATTAAGTACTATTAGTTATGGATAACTAGTGAACACCACATCTAAACTCAAGAAGGGTATTCATTCTCCAACCTATCAGAGAAAGCTCGTGTGATGTAGTGGCGTTGCTACTTAACACTTCATCTCAACTCATGAATAGTGTTCACCCCAGAACTCCCCTTTAGGACATAATTAGTATTTGTTCATTTAAGTTTTAGTGTGTGTTTATATTTGAGAACACCTTGCACATATGCTTCATTTCAATTACATATAACTTCTATACATGGCTAGACCTTCATTCATCACATTACACACTTTACATAGTTCATATAATCATATAAGTTCTTTCGACATAATCCTTAATGTAATGCTCATAAAATGTTTCATAAAGCAATTAACAAAAATAATTTCATTCAAGCATACACTCTAGTCTACTTAACTTAATCACTTCATAACAGACATTTAGAAAGAATAGCATATTTAATATCTTACATAACATAACAAGCCTTAATAGGATCATTTACAATAAACTAGAAGCTTTACATTCAAACAATTCAAATAAACACCACCAAAAAGAAGGTGGACCGTACCATTCAAAAGAAATTCTAAATTGAAACTAAACAACATAACCAACTTACCCTTTAATCCATTATTTTATCACCTACTAAATTTTATTCAATAATTCAACATAAATTAGCCCTTTGGAATGTAGCTAAACAACAATAACAATCATAAGAAATAAATACTCAAAGACTATCAATTCAAGTTCATATAACCCATTTCTTAAGCCAACATTAGATGAAAAGCATTAACATGATTTCAATGAATTTTTAACATTAAAATCACAAAATAACCTTATAAATATCATTAATAAGTCATTCAATACATTTTCATGCAATACCCATATCTAGAGTTGAAGATAAAAAAAACTAGAGTTGAGAACCCATTTTGAAAATTCATTAGAAGGGACTCCTTCAATGGAAGAGAGTTCAAGGATGGATACCGTACCTCACATTTAAGAAATACAAAATATGTTTGATGAAGAAACAATGATACACAACCCTCCAAGTATTTCTTGACTTCTTGCTTCCATGGAGACTTGAGAGAGTCTTGTAAGAGAGAGGAGTTTTATGTTTTAGGAAGAGGGGTCTAAAATGAGTTCTTAGGAACACATTTATATAGCTAATAAAAACAAAAACTAGTGTCCTAGGGTCATAAAATACATGGGGTGAATTTACAAAAAACCCCAAACAAAGGCAGCAACTTACACCTTTTCACAGACCTCACGGGCGAGACCTAAACAACGGACAATCTACCCATCAATAGACCGTTGGTACCCGTCTCGTGGTTTGACACATAGCTCAAAATGGAGCCTCTCCATGCTGAATTTCAGGTCCGGTCGACTCCCTAGGCTGATGGACTGTTGGTGGACCAACGAACCTTCCTTAGGGTCGTCGTTTGGTCACTACTTTTGCAGTTTGGTTCAAGTCTTGGGCGATTCATCAATGGTCCCTTGTGGGTCCTATGTTGGATCATGCCCACATGTTAAATCCAAAAACTAAGTTGTCTGAGTCATATGAACATTTCATTCATGTTTAACGGAAACTCAATCAAACACATTAAGGCACAACAAGTACAATTTAAGGCGTGCCCTCCGAACAGCACGGACATTCTCGAGCGTTTGACCTCCAAACATAACTTAAATTTATACAATTCCTAAGAACACTAATTTAACTTATTTTAACTTAAAATCAACTAAAGGAAAAACCACAAGGCTCTAGTTCACATTGTTCGTTTTGGGGTATTACATTCTCCCCAACTTAGAATAACATTCTTCCTTGAATGACACTGAAACTTCAATATCAACAAGGAGTCACTTAGCATCATAAAACACATTACAGGCAAGGCTCAAATAGTAAATATCAAAGCATCAGCTAGCAATGAACATCATTTCACACTTTCCAGCACTTATAAACATAGGCGACTCTTGCAGACTTCAAAATTTTCAAAACTCACATTTAACCTTCTCCTACGGATGCACTACCTTCTCCAACGTTAAAAATGGTCATACAAAATAATTTTTCACACATTGAAACTTCAATTCAGGACAAAAAAAAAATTTCAAAATTTTTCCCAGTGAAGTTCATAGCATACCAATTTTTTTTCTTCAAAAATTCAGTTTTAAACAATTCTTCAAGATGGCATGATCTTATGGACTATAAAACCACATAAAATCATTTCATATCATAAATACAACAATAAAAGAAGAGTTAAGACTTACAAAGATCATTGACTCTTGACTAATTATCCTTCCTAGCTCCTATCCTAAAGGGAGCATTCTTCTTTGGAGAAATAAGATCTAGGTAAGCTTAATTGACATATTTCCCCTTGCTTTGAAGTTGGGGAAAACCCTCATCTTGTGACCCATATTACCACATGCAAAACAACTATCCATTCCACATGACACCTACCCAAATGTTGCTTCCCACAAGTAGGGCAGGTTTTCTTCTCAAAAGAATGGACACCACCATGGGAATTTTTGTTTGGAGCCCTATCCTAGTTTCGCATGGAAGCATCTTGGTGATAGAACCTGTTCGTAGACTTTTTGTGACTAGAATCATCCAACCTATGCCCCGTACCCTCTTGCCTTATCTCCCTAATTTTAGACTCCTCAATTTTATGTACATAGACAATGAGCCTAGGGATATCCATGTCATTACGAAGCATTGCAGTACGACACTATTCTCCACAAAGCTACACTCCCATCACAAATTCGTTCATCCTAGCCCTAGGGTTGGCCACCATGCTTGGAGAATACATATAGAGTTTGGTGAATTTGAGAGAGTATTGTTGCACATTCATTTAACCTTGAAGAATGTTCATGAATTCAACCATATTCTTCTCCCTCAACCCTAGGGGAAATAACGTATATAGAAAAGCCTCTTTTAATTCTTCCCAATCACTCGGCCCATTTTCTAGAAGTCTCTCAATCCTCCATTGCTCAAACAACACTTGAGAGACATCCTTGGGTTGGTAAGAGGCTAAATCCGCTTTCGCCATAGGGCTCACACCCATAGAATCTACCACTATGAAAATCTCATCTATGAAACCTTGTGGATATTCATCCACCATAGTGCAACGGAATGTGTGAGAGTTCATCCCCATGAAATCACAAAATCTAAAAGCTAGAGTACTAGTATTAGGTTGAGGTTCAACATTATTGTTAGTTTGGTCAACAAACTAATTGTTCACGACATGATCTTTGGCCTTCACGAGTTGGGTCAAGTTCATTAGGGCAACCCTCAACTCCGCATTAGTCGTATCTCCTTCAACAAAAGGAGCTGGAGACATAGGAGGAACTTGAGGTTCTTGATATGGAATCTCCTGATTCTATTCCTCTACACCAACAATAGGTACTTGGTCATCATGGGGGGGGGGGGTAACCTCTAATTAGATGCACCTTCCTCCTCCCTTCTAGCGATTTATGTCTCCGTATTCATGTCTTATAAAAAAAGAGGTTAAGATAAGACACTATACATGACTCCACTCTAAGGCACGATATTAAAATAGAGAAGAAAGTGAAACTTCTATCATCCTATAGCCTCTTGTCCATAGATGTGACACGACTCACACCAATGTAACATATACTACTAGATTTTCCATGTGACATACACTGTTATACTGAGTATGTGACCACTCGAAAGTACTCCCTAGAAGTTAGGAGGAACCCTGGTCTCATGGCCGTGCGTACTGTACACTTTGTGGTCTTGCAAAAGCTCTTCAACTAGCATTAATTACATAATAAATAAAAAGTAGTGCAGCATTAAAACTTTTAACGAATAATTTAATAAAAGGAAATCTTTCATAAATTCTTAACAAAACTTATCGTGAAAAGCCAAACTTAAAGACACAACATAAATAAATTAGGAACACGACACTTTACATGTAAATCAAATACATAATTATTCTTAAGATAAAGGAACTAAGAGCATAAGAATTTTGCCCTCGAATAAATGAGGACACACTTTATCTTAAAGAAATATTCACAAGCTTTTCCTTCTAGACCTCAACCTTTAAAATGCTTCCAACCTATACTTATTGTGTTGATTAGTATGGGGTTAGTACAAATAACGTAATAAGTACGGAATATTCAAAAACATGTGAAAAGGGAAATTTTAGTAAAATAAGATTTCATGCAATTTAAGTATAATATTAAAAAATATTGAAGCAAAACATCAAAAGGACAATTTAAAGTAAACTTCCAAAAACATACAATTAACCAACTTGACATTACCGTAAACTAATTTAATCCATCACAATGAAATATTTATAGCATTATAAGTGAATGTGTAATTTCAATGTACTATCCTAATCTAAATGAGTGAACTTCCAAGGCCAAGCGAAAGAGAAAGTGAACTCATTTTCCGTAAGAGTTTCCATAACTCAAGATTATCCAAAGACTCAATAAGGTAAGACGTGAAGCAAGTATGCACATGGATCCTTCAATACACACCAAAGGAATCCACAGGACTACCCCTTTTGGATTACTCAACTCGAGAGAAACAACTCCTTAATCAATGGAAAGACATTAAAAGACACATAAAAAACCACCAAAGTCGTCCCTTTTGGAATTCCTACTTATGCAATGAGTAGATGGCGTCCGATTCCACCACCTACCCTAAGTAGCACCTACTTTTAGAAGGTTTGGCACAAAGTCATCCCTTTCGGAAGGTCCTTCTTAGTGCAATGTATAGATAGTGTCCGATACCACCACCTACCCTAAGTAGTATGTTCTTTTAGAAGACTTAGTTCATTCAATTCAAATAAGTGTCACCTAGACTCCCCTTTCGGAATATCTACCTAGTGCAATGGATAAATAACATCCCATCCACTACATTCCCTAAGTAGAACTCTTTTTTACAAGACTTTTCACGTTCATTTCTTTTGATGGAGTTTGCTTAACCGACATAAACCATGAAAACAAGACATGGATATTAACCCCTATCGTATGAGGGATCATCACTTTTCTAGAATGAGGTCATTCTCTTAGCATTTACAAAGATTTCCCAAAAGCTACACCAATGTGAGCGCATAGTTAAGGGATAAAAACATTGCTCGTACGTAACTCATTCTCTACTAATAAGGAGTACTCAATTCAACAGGGTCATTGGAATATAACATCTCAACTCACAAAGTGTAGTCGACCTCTCCTTCATATTCTCTCGGTATTAGGAATAACTTCCCACGGATTTAAAAGGTACATTGGATTATTCATCTGAAGAGTTACATTGGAATACAACAGCTCAACTCATAATGTATAATCGACCTCTCCTTCATAACCTCTCAGTTCTAGGAATAACTTCCCACAGATTCTCAACATTAAAGACTATGGGTTAAGGATAACTAGTGAACACCACATCTCAACTCCCAAAGGGCATTCATTCTCAAACCTATCTTATAAAGCCAATGGGATGTAGTGAGGTTGCTACTAATGTAACGACCTGTTTAGTCGTTTTGAGCAGAAGATTTTATTTCTGGAAAAATAGGCTGAGGCGACGGACCCCACGACGGACCGTCATGAGCACGACGGACCGTCGCAGGGTCTCGTTTCAAAACACTTAGAAAATCTGAAAATTGGGTACAGAAATCGACTCTCTGAACTTCGTAACGGAATGGCAGGACAGACCGTCATAGGTGTGACGGACCCTCACAGACCCTTCAGAGAAATTGAGTCTCTGAAGTCTGTGACGGAGCAGCAGGACGGACCGTCGCAGGCGCGACGGGCCGTTACAGACTGCATAATCCCAGTCTGGGTCGGATTTCTTTATACGTTTTAAGGGACGTTTTTGACTATTCCTGCTTTAATTATAAAGTTAGTGGGTTAATGTTAATAAGTCTAATTACTTGGGGCTAAAAGAGGTAACCTTAAGTTAATTATTGGGTTATTATTGCCATCATTTATTCTCAATTATATACTAATTAGGGTAAAAGAAAGAGGGTTTGAATAAAGAAAATAGAAAGAACAAAGAGAGAGAGAGAGAGGATCAAACAGGGAGAGAAGAACAACAAAGCTTTGGGAATTTGCTTGCTTGATTTCTAATCTTCGGTGGAGGTAGGTTATGGTTTTTATGCTATTCGTAGTAAACTCTTAATAGTAAATGATATGTATGAGTAGTATTGTAAACCCTTCTATATGCTTAATTGTATGTTTGCATGAATGTGATTATATGATTGTGATAAAATAAGCATGATGAAGCTATTGAATCCTAAATCTTGAAAGATAACCCTAATATACTTTGTTAGTGATGATGCCTTGGTATAAAAGAAGGCTTGATGAACGAAAGTAGTGAGATTAAGGGATCGGGTGCCACGTTCCGGTACAAGGATAGAATATGGAATGGGTGTCAGGTTCCGATACAAGGATAGAATATGGATCAGGTGCCACGTTCCGGTACCACGATAGTATATGAGGATCGGAGTGTCACGTTCCGACACAGGAATAGTATATGGATCGGGTGCCACGTTCCGGTACCAGGATAGAATATGGATCGGGTGTCACGTTCCGACACCAGTATAGAATGAGGATCGGAGTGTCACGTTCCGACACCAGGATAGTATATTGAGGAGCGGAGTGTCACGTACCGACACGAGGGGAATAAAGATAATGAATCTTGAAAGATGTTAATATATTTAATCTAATGAACCGAATTCCCAAATGAGTATGATGAAGAGGCGTGAGTCCTCATTGATGTGCTTGGTGTTATAACCAAGGGTTATGGTAACTGTAAATGTTGCATGCTAAGGATATTAGTTGATTTTATGATATTGCTTAATATATACTGTTTTCTATTTTGAGTTGGCCGATAATATCTACTCAGTACCCGTGTTTGTGTTGACCCCCTACTTTTATGTTTTCTTCTTTGTTATTTGTGGAGTGCAGCAAACGTGTCGTCATCTTCAACTCAACAGTAATTCTAGCCAGTCTTCGTCACACCGGATCTTCAGGGTGAGCTAATGCTTCTAGCTTGGACTGGATCTTCCTCTTCATGTCTTGATGCCTTGAAGTTCCGGCATAGACTAGCCTTTATGTATTTTTAGCTTCTTAGAATACTCTTAGTTTAGTAATTTGATCATAGATGTTCTTGTGGTGATGACTTCCAGATTGTGGGGATAATAATAGTTATTGATTTTATTAATGAGTTAAGTCTTCCGCATTACTTTCTGTTGATATTATATTGTAATGTTAAGGTTTAGATTGGTTGGTTCGCTCACATAGGAGGGTAAGTGTGGGTGCCAGTCGCGGCCCAGATTTGGGTAATGACAACTAAACACTTTGTTTCAACTCAGGAAGAGTTTTCACCCCGTAAATCCCCTTTAGGACTTAACTTATCTTTATTCATTCACTCAAGTGTGAGTGTGCGTGTACATTTGAGCACACGTTGACCTACTCTTTAATTGGTTTCCATTTAAATATTATACATTCGTAGACCTTCATTCATCACATCACACACTTTACATAATTCATATAATATAATAAGTCCTTTAGACATAATACATAGCATACTTCTCTTAATTAGTTTCATAAAGCAATTAACAAGAATAATTTAATTCAAGCATACACTCTAGTCTAACTCACTTAATCACTTCATAAGGAACATTTATAAAGATTATCATATTTATGATCTTACTTAACATAACAAGCATTAATATCCTCATTCACAATAAACTAGTAACTGTACATTAATTCAATTCAAATAAACACCGCCACCAAGAAGGTGGACCATACAACTCAAGAGAATTTAAAAACTTAAACTAAACAACATAACAAAAGTACCCTTTTATCCATGATCTCATAAACTATAATTTTTTTATTAATAATTCTTCATAAATTATACCTTTGGGCGGTAGCTAAACAACAAAAACAACAATAAGAAAAGAAAGCTCAAAGGCTATCAATGCATGCTCATATAACCTATTTCATAAGCCAACATTAGATCAAAAGCTTCAACATGATTTCATTGAATTTTTAACCTTAAAATAACCAAATAAACTTACAAAAATCATTAATAAGTCATTCAAAAAAATTGCATGCAACAACCATATCTAGAGTTGAGGATAAAAGAAACTGGGTTGAGAACCCATTTTGAAAATTAATAGTAGGGACTCCTTGAATGGAACAGAATTAAAGTATTGATACCATACCTCACATTGAATAAATACCAAATAATTTTGATGAATAAACAACCAACAACAGCCTTCCTCGCATTTCTTCACTTCTAGCTTCCATGTAGACTTGAGAAAGTCTTTTTAGAGAGAGGGGTTTTAGGTCTTAGGAATAGCGGTCTAAAATGAGGTATTAGGGTTTAGAACACTTTATTATAACTAATAAACACAAAAAATAACGTCCTAAGTTCATAAAATTCTTGGGGTGAATTTACAAAACACCCCAAGCAAAGGCAGAAACTTACAACGTTTGGAAGACCTCACTGACAAGACCTAACCAACGGGCCGTCTATCCATCAATGGACCGTTGGTAGGGTCTCGTTGTTTTACACGTAGCTCCAAATGGATCCTTGAAATCATGAACTTTAGGGACAATCGACGTGTTAGGTTGATTGACTGTTTGTGGAAAAATGGATAGTCATTAGGGTCGTCGTTTAGTCATTGCTTTAGTAGTTTGGTCCAAAGTACTGGACCCTTAATCTTGGGCCCCTTGTTAGTCTTATATGGGGTCATACCCATATGTTAATCCACTAAACTAAGTCGTCTAGGTCTTAGGAGCATCTCGTGCAAGTTTCAAATAAAACGTACACGTAAAACTCAATCAAACAAGTCAAGACACAGAATAAAAATCTTAGGTGTTCCCTCTAAACATCTAGGATGTTTGACCTCCAAACTTACCAAAACATTATACACTGCTTTAGAACACAAAATTAACTAATTTTAACATTAAATTAACTTAACAAACAACCACGAGTCTCTTGTTCACCTTAGTTCCTTTTGCGACATTACAGGAAATTTTGGATGCAAGTCTTGTGCCCTTCTCTAAGGCTTCTCGTGAGTCCTACATGTGGTATTTACCGAATTTTTAACCCCTAAAATAATTCATATAGTTCATATGAACATTCCACCTAAATTTAAAGAAAAACAAACACGTAAAACTCACTGAAACACATGAAGACACACAAGCACTTTTTAAGGCACGCCTTCCGAATGTTATGGACTTTTTTTGACGTTTGACCTCCAAACATAGGTAAAAGTCACACACTGACTAATAAAACTAATTTTACTCATTTTAAATTAATATTAACTAAATAAGCACTCACGATTAGATAGTTCACCATAGTTTGTGTTAGGGCGATACAGGACGGGTACACTTCGTGAGTAGAGATGTTTTATCCAATGTACCTATTAAGATGAGTGCTCCTCTCTAGTAGACAGTGAACTACATAGAAGCAATTTCCTTATCCCTTAACTATGTGGCCCCATAGGTGAAGCTACTAAAGAATAAATGTAAAGCTAAAGAATATGACCCTATCTTAGGAATGTAGGGATCCCTCATCCGGTAAAGGTAGTACTAGTATTTCATGTAAATATCTCATGGCCAATGTCGGTTAAATCTAGAACCAAAAAATCTATGTAAATTAACTACATATTTTAAAAGTTTTAATACTTAGGGTAGATGGTGCAATGATACCCTACGTTTTCATTACACATGTAGACAATTGGAGATAGTCTTGGTGTGTTCTTATATGAAATGTATGAATGGGTCATGATATGATGTAAATGAAAGTAATATGAATTTAAGTTAAATGAAAATGAAGCATGTGGATTTTATGACATGTATGATGAAATCTTAGTATTTGAAGAATGTGATTTACCTAATGTAACGTTATTCCCAGGAATCACTAAGTGGAAGTGGTAGTATGGGAGGTTACTTTAATAATGCACAGAGTATAAATTAGGGTTTTTCTTTGAATATGGATCATATCTGATGTTCCTAAGTATATTTATGTTTCTATAGTGTCTTTGATATTGAATGCTGACACGTGTAAATGAAATGAAGTAAGCATATCCCTAGTAGTCTTATGGATTGCTTGAGTAAGTGTTGAGGAGGTTGGATGGGCGATCTCTTTATGTCGTACTTTGAGGATCCTTTGGACATTTAAGGATAGGAGTAGTTCATGTGTATTTTTGGGTTAATTGTAGGTATGCCTTTATGTTAAGTAAAAAATGGATGGTTTACCTTATGGGCTAAATGAATGTTTTATATGATGTTTTTAGAATTAATTGATGAAGGAGTTTATCAAAATAGCATAACTTGTATGTTTCAACTAAATTGTTCCTTTTTGCATAATTTTGCATAATGCCATACTTAGTACAATGTCTTGTACTAACCCCATACATTGCGATACTCTATAAGTATAGGTTGGAGGCAAGTGGATGTTTTAAAGTCAAGTTTGGGAATCTACTCTCTCAAGACTAAGTACGTCCTCGTATATTAAAGGGCATAGTATATTTCTTTATGTTCTTATTTAAGACTTATTATGTCTTTTAATGTTAAGGGTCGTGTCCCTATGATTTTTATGTCTTATCTTTATGTTATCTTGTGAATATGAGATTACATTACTATTTATAAAAGATGTTTTCCTTATTATTATTTATCATGAAAATTTTATATATTCGCACTATTTTTCATGTCTTATGTAATGATGGATAGCAAAGAAGCTTGTACAGTACCTTCAAATGGTCAAGTACACCTTGTGACGACCTAAGGGTTGCCCTAACTTCTTTAGTGTACTTTCGGTTCCATACAAACTTGGAATCAGATCATAAGGTTGTGGGAAAGTGTCACAAGCAATGTTTAGTAGAGTCTTGTTCATATCGGTATGAGTCGGAACACATCTATGGGCGAGAGTCTATAAGGCGATAGAAGTTTCCCTTTTCTTCATTTTTCTATATTTGTGCATTAGATTTGATTTCTATAAGATTATTTTCTCAACCCCTTGTCATGTGTTTATTGACATGAATACGAGAAGAACACCCGTTTAAAGTGAGGTGGAGAAGTAGCTAATGAAAGAATTAATCTCGAGAATGAGCAAGTTCTTATAGTTGACCAACATGATGTGAATAAGGAGGTTCCCTCTCCGGAAACTCAAGGACCTCAACTGCCCCAAATGCCTCCAATGACCTAATGTACTCAAGCTCCCTATCTTGAAGGTTATATGACTAATGAAGAGATAAAAGTTGCTCTTAAAGCTTTAAATCAACTCATGACAACCCAAGATCATGTCATTACTAATCATGTTATTGCCCTAGATAACCTAGTAGGTCAACCTCAATCCAATGGTTTTATTCCTACTTCTAGAATCATGTATTTCACTAGGATTTGACCTCCTACTTTCCATGGAACAATAGTGATGAAAATATGTATGGTTTCATAGATGAGGTTATCAAGGTGGTGGATTCTATAGGTGTGACTCCTAGAGAGAAAGTGGAACTAGCCGCTTACCAATAAAAAGATGTGTCTCAATTGTTGTTTGAGCAATGGAGAGATGAGAGACCCTTAAGGGAAGGTCTTGTAGATTGGGAAGTCTGGAAAATGACTTTTCATGATAGGTTCTTTCCCATAGAGTCGAGGGAAAGGAAGTTATTGAAAATTCATGAACCTTTGTCAAGGGGGAGTGAGTGTTAAGGAATATTTGCTTAGTTCACATAACACTCTAAATATTCCCCAACTTTGGCAACCAACTGTATTGATAAGAAGAATAAGTTCGTGATGGGGGTATCTATTATTCTTTATAAATAAAAACACATGACTATGCTTCATATTGGTATTGATATCTCTAGGATCATGGTGTCTTATCAAATAATAAAGGAGAGATGACTAGGGGTGGAAAGAGGCCTAGATCAGATGAGTCATATCAAGCTAAGTCTAATAAGAGGTTCTTTAATGAAAACTCTTCCATAGGGAACAAGGATAGGGTTTCCAACAAAAATTCTCAAGGTGGTGGTTATGCTTTAGAGAGGCCTAGATGTACTAGTTGTGAGAAGCAACACTTGGATAGGTGTCTTGCCGGCATGGATTGTTGCTTTCGATGTGGTAATAAGGTCTATAAGATGAGAGATTCCCTACCCTCAAGGCAAAAAGTAAATAGGTCAATCATGCTCTTCGTGATGGTCCGGATCCTAATACTCCTACGAAAAATTGTTTCTACGATCTGGGAGCTAAAGAAGCAATTAATCCAGAGTGAAGGCCCTAGTAAGTCATAATTCATTATTGTTTTTATGTTTATGTTATAAGATGTGTTTTAATGGTCTTGTGTCTTATGTTATCATGCCTTCATGTTAGAATTACTTGAATGTGAATTCTTTAATTTTGAGCATATTTCACTGTAAAAAAGAAGTGTTCATCCTAAAGAATTTTAAATTTAGGTTTAATTAGCGTTTTAATGAATGATGGTCTAAATATGTGTAGAAATGATATTTAAGAGCATGACCAATGTTGCAGAAGGTAGTTCCTCCATAAATGATTAAATGAGTATTTGGTGTGATTTGCGGAACTTGTTCAAATTTGCTTAATGATATGTAATGTGAAATTCATTCTCGTTTTGAGTTGATGCATTCAGTACGAATTTATTGACCTTGATCATTTTTGTGATATGCTTATAGTTTTGTCCATGATGTCCTAGGAAGTGTTTACTATCATTCGAGGACTGTTGCTTTTCTTAATAGGGGAATTGGAACGACGCTAAAAAATAGGTCAATCTAGAGTTTCACATGTGTTACATGATTTAATAATGTATTAAAATATTATATTTTAGCATTAGAAGTCAATTTTAGGAGTGTTTTGAAGTCAAATGCCTAAGATGTCCGAAAATTAGTTAAAGTTGACATATTGTATCGTAGTGTGTTGTACTTATGTTATGGTGGATTCTTTGAGAGTGAAATTAAGTTTCAATGGTTCCTATGCGTAAAGTGACATGTAAAAGGTTGAAACCGTGAGAATGATGTTCCGGGAAGTACACAAATATTAGAGAAGGTGTTTCCCCAGGCAGCTTGCAGGGGGCAGAATCTAAAAACCACCTCGTGACGTGCCTGCTAAACGATGTCCACTGCCTCTGAAATTTTTTAAAGGTAACTTGGAGCTTGTCTCGCGACGCGCAGCCATGTCCCAGATTCCATGACGATCTTTTTAAGTCAAATTTCAAGTTGAAAAATGGTCCTAATGGTGTAGGGGTCTTTTGGGAAGTTTGGGGATCATTTCTGGACTCATTTAGTTTATATAAAACCTCATTTAACCTATTATTTCTAACCCTAAAGACCCAATCAAATTTCTCCAAAAACCATCTCTTCAAAAACATCCATTGAAGAAGCTTCAAGCTTTAAGAAAGAGCACCAAGTTCTTCACGTTTTCTTTACCAAATTTTTGTGGTTTTCTTCATATAAAAGTATGGTAGTCATCCTTGATCCTTAATTCATGAAAATATCCATTTCAAAAAGATTTCAAAAAGGATTACAAACTTCAATTTTTTTTATTCCTTGACTCTTACTATGGGTCATTGCATGAAATCGTTTTATTGATTCGAATGAGTTGTTCTTAGCTTTAAATGATGAATTTAATGTGAAAACATCAATGTAATCATGTCTATTCTTTTTATCAACTTTTTACTTATGAAATTGGTTTAATAAGCATGACTAGATAACGTTAAAATTATAGACATACATGACTTTGGAGTTGTCTTAGGTGATGGTCCTTATGTAAATTTTATGTCTATGAGGTGTTTAAGACTTATGAATATATGTGGTATGTATTTAACATGCATCAATGTATGACAAATAGTTTTATGTTATATTATGAGTATTATCCATGTCTATACGACGTATGTAAACCATATTGAGATTATATGTGCCTATGTCCATGAACTTTACTAAAAAGACAGGTTGCATGATTTCAAATAAAATGTCTCTTTAAATTCATGTTTTTTCATGATTGCATACTTTGTCCATTATTGTTTTGATTTTTCTTCATTTTTTAGATAATGTGTAGGAAGTGATGGATACATGATGTCTCCTAAGGGAAGAGCTTTGATAGATCTCCTGTGTTTATTAAAACGGATACTTAAGATTCAACGATTTCCCCAAAGCCCAAATCTTATTAAAAATGTAATAGATATGATACTAATTTTTGTTTTTAAGGTTCGTTTCAACTCTATTGATATTAGGTTTAAGATGGCACAAAATACATAGAGTCAAACTATATATTATGATATATTTTTATTTATACGAGAAGTGATGTTCTAGAATATAATGTTCTATGAAATGATTTAAATTTTCTTCTAATTTTTTTACGAATATGCAATGAAATATGTCTAAATGCTTGTCTTAGACCTCCGTGAGGTCGACGACACCATGTTAAGATTGATGATACCACAACTTCTATGGTATACCCTCAGGTCATAATATTTAGTTTCTTCATTACTCTTGTGTCGTGCCATTGAACATAAATCAATATGGTCTCTCTCTTCTTTTCCCTTGTCAGGTGATTTTGTAGATGTGATTGTTTGGCAAGGAAGATGTTTCTAATTTTCAGCGACATAATTGTGGTTTTGATGCTGAGGATAGTTTTGTGGCTAGAAGAGTAGATGTGAAGCTTAGTTTGAGGATTGTGATGTGATCCCACATATGGCTATGTTTGAATTTTAAGATTGGGAGTATCATGATGTGATATTTTATGGTTATTTAGTTGTATGAATGGTAGGAGTTCAAATGGTTTAATGAAGTACTTTTTTGGGAAAAAAATGAGATTTATTATGATTTTCTACAATGATAGTAGAAGAACTAAAGTAAAAATTTGAAGATTTTTAAATGAATGCAATATTGTTGTTAGAAACAATAGATTTTATTCTATTTGTTGAGATATGTGATGCCTAAGAAATAAATGAGGTGATCTTTAATGGTGTTTTTCAAGATTGAATCATAAGAGGTAGGTGTTATGATTGACTTGTAAGGTTAATGTTTAGTCTTAATGTGCATAAGTTAAGGGTAGTATGAGTTACTACCTTGTGAGAGGTATAATGGTACTTCGAAGAATGAAACCTTGAGTATGGCTTTACCCTTTGTGGGGGAGAATGAGTTTCGTAGAAAAGTAGTTGATATCCATATCTTTCATTATATCCTTATTCAAGATTTAGACCTAAATACTTGGTAGTTTGGTAATTATTAATAGCCTTGCTTATTAGTATGAGTTGCATTTCCCGTAATGTTATGAGAGTCTTCAATGTGATAATGTGTGGCATGCTCTTGATGATATAATGATTACATTTTGAGAATTTGTAGTCAACCTATATTTCTCTTTTTAAGGTGTAGCTAATGATATTGCTTTATTGCTTCAAAGTTGTTTGATAATATTATAATGTCAATTAGTATGAATTTGTCTCTTATGTTGACATGCCTTCATGTTAAAATTACTTGAAAATGGATTAACGAATTTTTAGCATGTAATACGGTTAAGGATTGTGAATTCATAGTAAATAATTTCAAAAACAGACTTAATTGAACTTTCAATATTTGTAGCTTTAATGTGTGAATAAAAAATGTGTCTAAGCATGTTTAATGTTGGAGAAGGTACTTCCTCTATAAATGCAGAATAAGAATGTATTTTGAGGAAGTTACTTCCAAAAAGTTGTCTGTGTAGCATAGGAAATTCTTGTCAATGTGTAGTTGGTATTGGTTGTATGTTTGGTTAATTTATTTTGAATGTTTGATCCTTGAATTCGTGTGTTGTATGCTACTTGTAAGTTCTTAATTTTCTTAAAAGAGTTTAGTGTCATTCGAAGATGATTATTGTTCCAAGAGGGGTATCATGTAATATCCAAATACAAACTAAGGTGAACTAGTGCTTGGTAAATGTTTCATGAGTTCAACTTGTGTTAAAATAATTTTTAATGCTGTCCTTAGGAATTTATAATCTTTGGTGTTGTTTGGATATCAAATGTCCGAAAACTTCCATGACGTTCAGAAAATGTGCCTTAGAAAGTGTTTGTGTGTCCTAATGTGTTTTAGCAAGTCTTACATGTTCATTTTTATTGAAATTTATTTGGGATTTCCTATGACATAGATGTAACTTTATAGTGGTTTAATATCCGGGTAATACCCCACCTAGGATCCACGATGGTCCCTAGAAGAGGACCCCATCCCTTTGGCAATATGCTGGCAAGTAGTGACAAACGACGGCCATATGGGATGGATCATTGGTCAAACAAAAGCCAGGCTACCATGAGCATTGACAGGATGTTAAAGTATATAAAATCCCTGCAAAAAGTGAAGGCTCGGAGACAATTGACGGACATCTTCTAAGAAAGGTCAATTGGGCAACGGCCCGTTCGTGAGGGGGCATCGATGTTTCCTGCGTAAACTTATAAAAAATCATCCATGTGTTTGGGGGTTTGTAAATTAACCCCATGTCTTTTATGAACCATGGATGAATTTTTTAGGTTCTTTTAGGTACATTAAGAGGGTTCAAACACTATGACATAATTTTAGACTTCTTAAAAACTCAAAACCGTCTCTCACGGAAGACTCTTTCGAAACCCAATAGAAGCTTGGACTCAAGGAAGGGCTTGGAGGGGCAGGTTGTGGACGATTCTTCATTAAAAAAATCATGAGTTTTCTTCTCATCGAGGTATGGAAGTCATCCTTGAACTTTGTTCCATTCAAGGAGCCGTTTCTAAGTAATTTCAAAAGAGGTTTTAAAACCCTAAGTTATTATATCTTCGACTCTTAAGTATAGCCCTTGCATGAAAATGTTTTTATGGATTAATATATGATATTTCTATTGTTAGTTGGTGATTTTAATGCTAAAACTTCAATGAAACCATGTTATCGCTTTTAATTAACTTCTGACTTATGAAATGGGTCTAATGAACATGATTGAAAATGTTATAGTTCGAGTGTCTTTATGGTTATGTCGTGACTTAGCTACTGAGCTATGTGTTATTTTATGATGTATTATCTTTTAATTAATAGTAGGAGGTAAAAGCTTGAACTAATGGTAAGTTGCTTATATTGTTTAACGCTTATGATGAAATTTTTCCTGAATGGTGTGCTCTACCTTTTGGTGGAGGTGCTTACATGAAATATATGAATGTGAATCTACTTGTGTATTGTGAATAAGGCCACAAAGGTATATTATGTGAATTACGATGATAATGATGTTTTTCTTTCTAATATGTTTTATGAAGCTTGTTATGTAAAGTATGGTAGGGATAATGTCTAAATGAACTTTATGATTATGTGAAGCATGTTAAAGTGTGTAATATGTGAAGCATGTTTAGAAGCCAATGTTATGAAAGTGGAGTTTATGTGAGAGGTTTCCTCACGTGTATATGCACTCATACTTTGAATGAATGAATGAATGAAGATAATGAATGTGAAGATATGTATATATATGCAGTTAAGAACTCCATATATATTAAAAATGAACTCTTACTTGAATCTTTTCCTTAACATTCCAAAGATTTAAGCCTCGTTCTCTTCCTCTATCTATTGCACCAGGCGCAACAAATAAGTATCTTATAGTACTCTTCATAATTGTTCCTTCTTGATTTTCAATTCATATCGAACCTCCAAAAAGAGCAAACAGTAAAAAAAATTTAAGAATACTTTTTATGGAGTAAAATGAAAAAAAGAATATAATTAATATTTCAAATAGGTACCAGTGAACTTATGGATTGAATATAAATAATAAAAAATAGAACTTTTTAATAGTAATTATCATAGATAAAAAGGATAAATCAATCTCGTGATCCCCTCCTCCCAAACAATAATCATATGCTCCAATGTAATAATATAAAACTTCCAGTCTATCAATTTAGGAAAAATACTTAACATGATCAATATGTTGTTTTCGTTTCATTGGTTAAGGACAAAAATTGGTAGATCTAGGAATTCGTACAAAAGGAAAGGAAAAGTCGAACAAAATTGATTGAGATTGTTGTATTGATCGTCTTGTGACTCGATCCTTCTCTAAGAATCCGAACAAACATGCCATAAAAGTAAGTCTACTTTACAAATAACTATAAACAGCTAGTGTGAGTGAACAAAAGTAAAAAATGTTTTAAGAATTTGTGGGGGAGTTATTCCTCGCACCGACACGATATGCCGTAAGGGTGGTTACACATCGTTAGTTGAGATCGTGTAATCAAATGTACATCTTTATATGAGTATTCCTTGTTAGTAGAGAATGAGTTACATAGTTCAAATATTCTTATCCCTTAATTATGTGTCTGCATAGGTGTTGCTATTGGTAATGGCATGTAAAAGCTAAAAGAATGAACATACCCTAGGCAAGTTGGAATCCCTCATCCAATAAGGGTAGTATTGGGATTTCATATCTAGCTCTCATGGTCTATATCAGTTAAAGCTATTCCCCCACAAAAGAATGAATGAACTAAGTCTCCTAATCGAATGTACTACTTAGGGTATGTGGTGGTATGGGCGCTCTTTATCCTTTGCATAAGAAGAAATTCAAAAAGGGGGGTCTTAGTATGTTTTATATGAAGTAAATTAAAGTCATGTTTATATAATGAAGTTATCAATCATGCATTGCAGTCATGGATTGAGTTGTTAATGAATTCTTTTTGATATATTGAGTAGATAAAAATATAATTCAACTTGTTTATGATAATTGTTGATGGTTTGGTGTAAATTGAAGAATGTGATCTTCTATCCCTAACCCTAGGTATAGATCTTGACATATGTTGAATGGTGATCATTCAATTGAGTTATTTGCTGATTAGATTACTATCATATGGTGGTATTATGATTTAATTAAGATGAATTACAGGTCTTTCATGCTAGTTCTTGAGATGTGATTTAGGTTATGAGTTATAATGTTAAATTAGCTTATGTACATTGTAGCAAGTTGTTATTAAAAATGAGTTGTGTGACAGAGATGCAATTGGCCTTATTATTCTGTTGGTTATCATTCTTCAATGATGTTACTCCCTAAGATGGGTTTAGTTATGTGTTGATGGTAAGACCTTGATTATAGGCTATGAGAAAGACTAGGTAAGTCTTAGAATCTCTATATTTACTTCCAATTGTGATTACTTGTTGCTAATCAATAATAATACATTGGAGTATGCCTTATACTAGGATTATAGGCTGGTATGATGTTCAATTGAAATGTTTTAACCATTTTGTGAGGTTGATGAAGGTGTATTTGCTATAAAGATGGTGAAAACTATCAATGAGCCTTAGTATGTTATGAGATCGTAAAGTGTTAACCTTTCTTATATGAATTGTGATGAAAGGACTTATACTCATAAAATTGTTATTGAGCTATTGATGATAATGATTATCCAAGGGGTAGACCCTATGGCCTAAATTAAGTTATGACTGATAATTAAAGGCTTAAAGACAATTAAAAAAGGGTCTCTAGCTTAGCATTGAGTGAATTAGATAGAGAGGGAGTCATAGGAGACGGTTCTTATATTTTTATTCTAAAATAATATATGATGTATATATGGTGACCATGTCATATTATTGATACTGTATGTTGATTAGTTTATTTAAGAATATGCGTTGGACTATAATGATAATATACGATGAAAT
Organism: Solanum lycopersicum; assembly: GCF_036512215.1. Lineage (NCBI taxonomy): Eukaryota > Viridiplantae > Streptophyta > Magnoliopsida > Solanales > Solanaceae > Solanum > Solanum lycopersicum. The sequence continues at coordinate 45,098,344 of NC_090807.1, forward strand.
ACAAGCCTAAATACCATGAGATGTAAAGTTGGACAATAGTCATGTTTTCTTTTTGAGGATACTTGATTGAGTAAGGTTATATGGCTTTGCTTCGTCATTGCACATGTTGACTTGATAAGGACTTGTGAGTAATTGTCTTACTTATTATGATATGTTTGGGTTTTAGTAAATCATGGTTTCAAGTGTGTTGGGATAACTATTACTTGTTAACATATTAAGCATGTTTGGTTGGTTCATATGACTTACTTGACTTTGCATTAAGCCCCTAAAGGGTTACAATGACATGCTTTGATAAAAATTCCATTTTAGTATGTTTTGCTTGTGTATGTGCATAATATCTCATACCTAGTACATGTGTAATACTAACCCCGATTTTGTTCCCTTGTTCCAAACATTTTATGTCCTGGTTATTGAAGATCGACAATATTATTGAAGGCTTAGATTCTTCCTTTCATAAAAATGGGGTATGTTCTCAATTTTCAAGGTCAATTCCATCTTCTATATTTGGATTTTGTTATGAGCTTATTAACTATATCATTTCTTTTCTTGTTATTTGAATATTGTACTTCCGTATGACCTATACATAGTCTTGTTGAATTGATGTCAGCGCTTTTCCCATGTTGTGATATATGTTTAGTTGGTATAAGACAAGACATTCATTGGGATTCTATTCCATATTCTTATATATGTATGTGCAATAAAAGTACAAGGGTATATAACCTTCCTATATGAAGGGTCTATGTATACTCGATATGAATATATATTTTGTGTATGTAGAGATCTATATAAAGGGAACATAAAAGTTTTAAATTTCTCTTCATTTTTCAACCTACGAATGTAATAACATGAAACTAAGAGGCTTTTCTTAATCCTTAAAAAGTATTACGACGCCGATTACGTCTAAAGGGTAAACCTGGAACAGACAAACATGGTATCAAAGCATGAGGTTGAAAATCATTGAGTTATGTCTCTCTATACTACGTCTATGTAGGTTATTATTCATGATTGTGAAGCATTCCACACTTATGTGTACAAACCTATATGATTCTACGAATCACTCTCTTTCTTGGTAATCTTATATCGTGCCAAATAGAGTATACTTATGGTTTTCTATTGCATCTAATCATATTGTTTATCTTATAAGAAGTATGAAGACTTAAGGAGGAAGTTGCTGATGTGGGATCTCCTCCCAATGATGAGCAAGTGCCTCCACCTGAGGAAAATGCTAATGTTGATCAAGCCCCGGATAAATTTACACCTATGATGGAGGTGGAGGTGATGGCTATTCATACTTAAATTGCTCAAGCAATGACTACTCAAGCACAAGTCATGACATTTTAAGCGTCAAGATATGACGACCCAAACCAATCGAGAGTTTGCACCTTGGGTTCATCAACAAGTTTCCATTATGGCTTCCAAACTTAGGGACCTCACTTGGATGAATCCTCCTACTTTCTTATGGATCAAAGGTTGATGAAGACCCCCAGGAATGCATTTATGAGGTCTACAAGGTTCTATATGGTATGGGGGTGACTTCAAGTGAGAAGGCATAGTTTTCGTCATATCAATTCAAGGATGTGGCTCAAACATGGTATTTGCAGTTGAGGGATAATAAGTCGTTGAGGGGTTGTCCGGTGACTTGGGAGATCTTCAAGGAGCATTTTCTAGATCGATTCTTCCCTAGCGAGATGAGAGTAGAGAAAGTGATGGCGTTAATCAACTTCGCCAAGGAGGGAAAAATGTTCATGAGCCCCTTTGGAATTTGTTAAGTTTTCCAAATATGCTCGTTATTTAATCTCCGATCCTAGACACCAAATGAGTCGTTTTGTGATGGGGGTGTCGGAGGACTTACAGAGGAGGGCCAATCGCCCATGCTATATGACAACATGAACATTTCATGCCTTGTGGTTTATGGAAGAATGGTTGAGGAGGCAAGAAAGAGAAAAAGTACAGTTGCTAGGAGGTCTAGGTCATTTTATAGAGGCTTCTCAAAGAATAGGCCTTGAATACAAGATAAGCATAAATTTATGAAGCGGGGTTTAAATAAAGTACATACAAAATTCCCACCCAAGATCTAGTGGTGATAGGCTGTTTAACCCTAAATTTAAGAAGGGAAAAAATTCTAATTCACCAAAGGAGAAGCCAACTTATGGAAAGTGTTGTAAAAAGCACTATGTTGAGTGCCTTAAAGGGATGGATAATTGCTGTAGTTATGGCAAGAGTTGTCACAAAATTACAGATTGTCCAAACTTGAAGAATCAACACAAGGGTAGTGGCCAATCTCAAGTATAGTGATGCTCAAAACATGAACCGCTTCTATGCTCTGCGCTCTAGGGGTTCGCAAGAAACCTTTCCCGATGTAGTGACCAGTACAGTAAAAATCTTTACCCTTGATGTGTATGATTTATTTGATTCGGGTGCTACTTTGTCCTTTGTTACACCACTAATAGATAAAAAGTGTTTTGATTTACACAATATGTTGCATGAGCGTTTTCTAGTGTCTAATCCGGTGGGAGAGTCGGTTGTTGCTAGAATGGTCTATAGAAAATGACCTATTTCATTACCCTCTAGATATGCTTATGTTGATCTTGTAGAACTCGATAAGCTTGATTTTGATATTATATTTGGTATGGATTGGTTGCATGCATATTATGTATCCATTAATTGTAGGACAAGAGTGGTAGGGTTTAACTTCCCAAATGAACCCATTGTTGAGTGGAAGGGGGGAAATCTTATTACTAGAGGGCGCATCATATCTTGTCTAAAATAATGTAAAATGATCTCAATAGGCTGTCTCTATCTCATAGTAATAGTCCATGATTTGGATTTCGAAATTCTTCCTATTTAGTCGGTCCCCGTAGTGAATGAATTTATGGAGGTTTTTCCCAATGAACTTCCCGGTATTCCTCCCAAATGAGAAAATTATTTTTGTATCGATTTGCTACCAGAGACATATTCCATTTCAATGCCTCTACATTGGATATCTCCGGCAAAACTGAAAGAGTTGACGGCTAAACTCAAGGATTTGCTTTACAAAGGGTTTATATGGCCTCGTATATCTCCATAGGGTGCTCTGGTATTATTTGTCAATAAGAAGGATGGGTCTTTGAGAATGTGTATGGACTACCGCAAGATCAACAAGGTCACCATTAATAATAAGTACCCTCTTCCTCGGATTGATGACTTATTTGACCAACTCCAATGGGCTAGTTACTTTTTAAATATAGAATCTAGGTTGGGGTATAATCAACTCACGGTGATAGAAGTGGATATACCGTAGATGGCCTTTCCGATTTGGCATAGGCATTATGAGTTCTTGATAATTTCATTCAGTCTCACTAATGCTCCGACGGCCTTTGTGGACCTAATGAATAGAGTATCTTAAAATTACATAGATTTATTTTTCATTACTTTCATTGACGATATGTTAATATACTTGAAGAATAAGGGTGATTATATGGGTCATATGAGGGTAGTGTTGCAAACCCTTAAAAAACATGAATTGTATGCAAACTATAGAAAGTGTGAGTTTTTGTTGAGATCGGTAACTTTTCTTGGGCACATCATTTCTAGTAAGGGAATTGAAGTACCCCCAATGAAAGCGGAAGTGGTTAACAATTGGCCTAGACCATTGACTCCGATTGACATCAGGAGTTTCTTTGGTTTAGTGGGTTACTATCACAGATTCATGGATGTTTTCGCATTCATTGAGTCTCCTTTGACTACTTTGATCCAAAATAGTAAAAAAAAATTAGTCGTGGGAGGAATGTGAGAAGAGCTTCCAACTATTGACAGATAGGTTTACTTTTGCTCCGGCGTTGGACTTACTAGAGGGTAAAGAGTATTTTGTGGTGTATTGTTGCGCATCCCGAGTGGGTTTGGGTGTGTGCATATGTAAAACGGGAAGGTGATAGCTTATTCCTGTAGGAAACTTAAGGTACATGAGAGGATTTACCACATTCAAGACATTGATTTAGCAGACGTGGTATTTGCTTTGATAATTTGGAGGCATAGTTTATAAGGTTCATGTTGATGTTTTTACTGACGATAAGAGTCTCAAATATGTGTTTACCCAAAAGGAGTTAAACATACGACACAGAAGGTTCCATTACTTGTTTAAAGATTATTATATGAGTGTCCTTTATCCACCCGAGAAGGCTAATGTTGTTGCAGATTCCCTAAGTCATATTATTATGAATAGTTTATCCAATCTTGACGAAGCCAAAAAGGACCTAGCAAGGGAAGTGTATAGGTTGGCTAGGTTGGGGTGAGGTTGGAGAGTTCTTCAAATGGGGGTGGCATAGTTCATCATAATTCTAAGTAATCATTAGTTGTTTAGGTGAAGTTTAAAACACACCTTCATTTAGCCCTAATGGGGTTAAAAGAATTGGTTCTTGGCAAGTTAAATTTATCATTCTTTCTTTGGGGATTGTGTGTTAAGGTACCAAGGGAGATTATGTGTTCCCGACGTAGATGGGTTGAGTGATCAGGTCTTACAAGAAGGACATGGGTCCCGCTAATCAATTCATCTGGTGTCGACAAAAATGTACCATGACCTAAGGAAAATTTATTGTTGGGAAGGTCTAAAAAGTGACATAACGGAATTTGTCACTAAATGTCTGAATTGCCAACAAGTAAAGGTCGAACACCTAATGACGGGTGGATAACTGCAAGAGATCAAAATACTAACTTGTAAGTAGGAAGATATCAATATTTACTTTGTAGTAGGTTTACCCCGGACCCAAAAGTCCTATGACTCCATATGAGTGGTTATGGATCAATTGTTATCCCCGTCAAGTATTAATATTCTGACGAGGATTATGCAAGAATCCTCCTAGATGAGATTATGTGCCTCAATGGCATTCTTTTATCCATCATATCAAATCATGGCGCAAAATTCATATCTAGATTTTTGAGGTCGTTTAAAAAGGGTTAGGTACTACATTGAAGTTGAGCACTGTTTTAATCCCCAAAAGGATGGTCAAGTGGATCATATGATATAAATATATGCTTAGAGCATGCATTATTGATTTTAATGGGAGTTGCGATAGGCATTTACCTTTAGTGGAATTTTCAAACAACAAAAGATTTTATTCATCTGTTTCGATGGCTCCCTAAGAAGCCTTGTATGGTAGGAGGTGTAGTTCACCAATTGAATGGTTTGAAGTGGGTGAGCCATCGCTTCTTGGTCCTGAGTTTATTTATTAAACTCTAGCAAAGGTTCATATCATAAGGAACCGGTTGCAAATTGCCTATAGTAGGCAAAGGTTTTATGCCATAATAGGACATGTTATTTGGAGTTTGAAGAATATTATAAGGTGTCTTTAAAAATTTTAACGATGAAAGTGGTGGTTAGGTTTGGCAAGAATGGGAAATTGAGTCCTCGTTATGTGGGTCACAATAAAATCTTGTAAAGATTTGGTAAGGTTGCCTATTGATTGAAACTTCCGAATGAATTCGCTTCAGTTATTCAGGTTTTCCATGTTTCAATGTTGAAATTGTTTATTTGGGACGACGAGTCCGTTCTTCTTACTGAGGGTCTTGGTGTCATGGATAACCTCTTTATGAGAAAGTCCCCATTCAAATTCTTGATAGTCAAGTCAGGAAAGTTAGGCATAAGGAGGTGGTATCTGTAAAAGAGTTATGGAAAAATCAATTAGTTGAGGGTGCTACATGGGAGGTCGAGGCCGATATGAAGTCCCGTTATCCTCATATTTTTTAGAATTAAGGTTAGCAATTTTTTTTCATTATATAATTATGAAAATAATTTGTGGTTTCTTGATTAATGGGTGAAGTGTTGCAAAAGTTGCATTTTTTAAAACGTCACAGTAAGTTTTACAGTGAAGTCATTGTAGTATTGCTATTAAAAACTTGAAATTTTGGTTTTTTGTCGCTTTGAGTTATGTTGTGCATTTTGATATGGTGAGTCTTCATGAAATAATAGGTAGCATTTTTTTAGGTTGAACATTGTGCTAATTGACTCATGTGATGTATGTTGAGCTTATAAGTATTGTGAGAAGGAAATGCTTCATGATGATGTGTTTTGAGCGTTAGGTGTGGTAATATGAAATTCGATATTTTCCATGTTGAAGTGACATGAATTATGTTAAATGGATGTTCTTAATTGATTGAGCTTCTAGTCTAGGGTCTATTGCTTCCTTCAAAAGAATTTTACTATGGTTCAAGAACGAGTGTTCTTACGGGGAAGGGGGTAATGTAACACCTTCAAAATCCAAGACTCATTGTAAACCCTAGCATAAATGTCATTAAGTCAAAACATTTTTTCTATGTCTATTTATAAATAGTATAGGTCTTTTTGGAGGTTTAAGAACCAAAACGTGAAAAAACATCCTGGAAGTTGGTTCAAAGGGATGTTAGTGTACCTTAGCCTTTTGACTAAATTTTAGGAGTCGAAAATGTAAGAAAATTGGTGGAAAGGTAGCTAAATGGTGATTTGAGTTGTTTAATGATTGAAACGTCTGGGTACGACTCCCTAAGGATCAACCAAGGGCCCTTGAAGAGGACCCCAATAGTTTGATGCAGCGTTGACTGGAAGTGTGCATTGACGAGAAAGATGACGGTCTGTGTGTGGCTCGACGGTATGTCAAGGCCACATCATCCCACACATATAAAGATTCGTGAAGGCTCCTTCTTACCTAGATACTATTACACGCGATGAAATGGGGGTTGACACAGTGTCGAGGCCACAATCATCCCACACTTAGAAAAATTTGTGAAAATCTGTGACAGAAATGTCTCTAACCGAGACAACGGAGTGCAAGATGGAGGACGGGTGTTGTCCACCCACTCACCGATGGATCGTCGATCGGGGTCTCATTGGTGAGGCTCGAGTTTCACAGATAAATCTTTAATTGATTCATTTAATTAATTAAGTGTCTTAGGGGCTAGTTAGGGATTAAAGTGAGATTACATAAGTTAATTAAGCCCCAGTTTAAATACCCTTATCCCGCATAAACCTAAAGACAACTCTCTAAATAAACACTATTCCTTTTCTTTTATTTCTCTATCTACATGAACTCACCATTGAAGGCTACCAAGAACTAGGGTTTTGGGGGATCGAACAAAAGGGTGGATTCTTCATCAAATTTATTAGAAACATTAAGGTATAGGTTTTATTCACCTTTGAGATTCTTTCCTCAAAGGTTTACTTCTAAATAGATTTATAAAAGTTGAGTTTTTTAATGGTTTTAATTTAATTACGAAATTCAAGTCATAGATCAGGTTATTAATGACTTCTTAGGATTATATTGTGTAGATTAACATGTAATTCAAGTTGTTTATGATAGTTGTTGATGGTTTGGTCTAAATTGAAGAATATGATCCTCTATCCCTAATCGTAGGTAATGATCTTGACGTATGTTATATTGTGATCATTCAATTGATTTTGTTGTCTATTAGATTTTTATCCTATGGTGATATTAAGATATTATTAAGATGAAATATAGGCCTATCATGCTAGTTCTTGAGATGTTATTTAGGATATGAATTATAATGTAAAATTAGCCTATGCACCTTGTCTCAAGTTGTGATCTAAAGATGAATTGTGTTATACAAATGCAATTGGTCATGTTATTCTATTGGTTATCATTTTGAGATGATGTTACTCCCCAAGTTGGGATGAGTTATCAGTTGGGGTAACACCTTGATGATAGACTATGAGAAAGACTTTGTAAGTCTTAGAATATCTATCTTTACGTCCAATTGTGATTAATTGTTGTTAATCCATAATATTACGGTGGAGTATGACTTATACTAGGATTATAGGGTTGTATGATGTTACATTGAATTGTTTTTACTATGTTGCGAGGTTTATCAAGGTTTATTTGCTATAAAGATGACGAAAACTATCAATGGGCCTTAATATGTTATGAAATGCTAAAGTGTTAACCTCACTTAAATGAATAATGATGAAAGGACTTATACTCAAACAATTCTTATTGAGCTATTGACGATGATAATATATAATGAGTATATTGTATGGCCTAAATGATGTTATGATTGATAATTAAAGGCTTAAAGACATTTCAAAAAGGAATCTAGCTTAGCACCGAGTAAACTTGATAGAGAACTGTCCTTCCCCCCATTAGGAAGGTAGGAACACTACATTACTCTTGAGATTGGATACTATAATACATGGCGCATAGAGAGGGTCCCAACTAAATCTACTAATTCTTGAACTATGTTGCCCCGTAGGAATACTAGCTAGTGGATCCACGTGGTTGCTATGTTTTATGTTTCAGTACTACCATGGCAAGTAGTCCGCCTTCTTCCGCGGTAGAGGTTTATGACATCAGATTCCACAGTAGCTCATATGGTCTATGTCGGTTAGGGAAAGATGTTCCCAAAATCTTAAACGAATTAAAGGACTTGAACTATAACTTGGATAACCTAAGGGGTATTGCTTAGTATAGGTACGGGTATGAGACTCTAACTAGAAATTGCAGTAGTTAGTCTTGAGGGGTATCTTAGTAGGAGGTTCTTATATGTTTATCCTATGATAATATATGATGTATATGGTGATCATGTCATATTGTTGATACTATATGTTGATTAGTTAATTTAAGAAAATGCCATGGATTAAAATTATAATATACAACGAAATGCAAGACTAAATTCCATGATATGTAAAGTTGGACATTGGTCATGTTTTGTTGTTTAGGATACTTTATTGAGTAACGTTACGGGGCTTTGCTTGGCCATTGCCCTTATGGACTTGATTAGGACACGTGAGTAGTTGTCTTGCTTATTATGATTTGTTTAACTCTTATTCATTCTTGTGATATTATTCCTTGATGTTAGAGTTGTATATAATCATGGTTTCATGTGTGATGGGATAAGTATTACTTGTTGAGATAGTAAGCTTGTTTGGTTGATTAAAATGACTCACTTGACTTTGCATTAATCCCCTAAAGCGGTAGAATGGCATGCTTTAATACAAATTTCATTTTACCATGTTTTGCTTGTGTATGTAAATATGATATCATACTTAGTACATGTGGAGTACTAAACCCATTTTCTTCCCTTGTCCCAAACATTTTAGGTTCCGGTCGTTGAAGAGTTTGGGAGGTGATATTGTTGATGGCTTGGATTCTTTATTTCATCCAAATGGGTTAGGTCCTCAACTTTTAAGGGCAATGTGATCTTCTAGCTTTGGATTTTTTATGAGCTTATTGGCTCTATCATTTCATTTCTTGTTATTTAAATATTGTACTTTTGTGTGACCTATACATGGTCTTGTCGAATTGATGTTAGGACTACGCCCATATTGTGATATCCGTTTAGATGGTATGAGACGAGACAATTATTGAGACTTTATTCCATATTATTATATATATGTGCAAGAAAATTAGAAGCCTATGTAACCTTCCTATATGAAGGGTTTGTGCATACTCGATATGAATTTATATTATGTGTATGTAGAGGTCTATGTAAACCTCCAATTAGAGAAATCATTTTGTTATGTCTAAAAGCTTTAAATTTTTCTGCATTTTCCAACCTATGAATGTAATGACATGAAACTAAGACGCTAGTCTTAGACATTAAAAAGGATTACGACGTCACTTACTTCTATGGGGTAAACCCGGATGTGATAATTATTTATTCTAAAATTTTGGAAACCTTTTGTTATGTGCTAAATGATTGTCCTCAAGCTATTTTACTTAAATATTCATGAAGGTCTTACTTAATTGGCATTAAAGCTTTATTTACTAAAATGTTCCTTTTCCCATGTTTTCCTATATGTCATACTTAGTACATTAGTTTGTACTAAGCCCATACATTTTAATACTTAATATGTATAGGTTTGAGGAAAATTGAAGATTAGAAGACAAGTTTGGGAATCGACTCTCTCAAGACTAAGTGGTCCCTCATATTTTCGAGGACATAGTTATATTCCATAGTTTCTACTACTAAGATTCATTATGTATTTTAATTCAATGTATAAGGATCGTGTACGTAAGATGTTTATGTATGTCTTTAAGTTAGACTGTGAAGACGAGACTCCTTATTAGTATCTATAATAGATATTTCTCTTCATTGTAATTGTCGTGAAAATTTTGAATTCCGCACTACTTTTCATATCCAATGTAGTAAATGATAGCATATGTCCAGCAAAATACATCAGGAAGGTCAAGTACGCAATTTTCCAACCTAAGTGTTGCCCTAAATGCAAGGGGTACTTTCGGTTCGTAACACATGGGTGTAGTTTCACCTAGTTCATTTTAGGGACGTTACATTATCCCCACATGGAACAACATTAGTCCTCGAATGAAACTAAACACTTTTAGGGACATCAAGAACTCAACTCGAAGCATATAACACATCACATTATGGTATAAAAATTCTTAGTTTATGAAACAAGCTTACAAGAAACACCAACATAAGACTATTATGCATCTTTAGCAACACATGAAACTCGTTGGAACAGTTTCCACAATTCAAGGAACACACTTATTTCTTCATTTTATCTTGATTTATGGAAGAAATACCTTCTTAAAATTAATTACCAATATACCCATAAAGAAATGGTAACATATATAGTATGCAAAACAGTATATCAACAAAGAAGATCATAACTTAAGGATACTTGCAACTTAAACTCCCCCCACATAAGGTAAACTCATGTAAGAGAAAATAACTAAGGATAAAGAAAATATGACTTACTTGCTTTTGTTCCAGATTAGTCTTATCCTCTACATCCGAGTGCAATAAAATGATTCCTCTTTGGATCATTAGGATGTAGACCACCTTATGAGCTTAGTAGACCTATTTCCCTTTATTCTTGAGGTTAGGGAATTCTCTCATTTTGTGACCCTTATTTCCACACGAAAAGCAACCTTCCATACCGGCAAGAGACCTACCAAGTGTTTCTTTCTACGAGTAGTACACCTAGACCTCTCAAAAGTATGGTCACCTCCATGGGAATTTACTGTTCGAATCCATATCCTTCTTAGTTTAGGGTTTACTTGGTTCATAAACCCTAGGACTCTTACTATCCCTATTACTCTCCCTAAGCTTGGACTTGTAATGATTTTTAGCATACACCATAACTCAAGATATATCCATGTCATTAAGGAGGATTACTGTAAAGAACTCATTTTCCACTAAGGTAGACACCACCATCACAAATTTATTCATTCAACCCTAGGGTCGACTACCATGGTAGGGGAATACATAGAGTGTTTGGTGAATTTGAGAGAGTACTCTTTCACGATCATTCCCCCTTGATGAAGGTTCATAAATTTCATCAAAATTCTCTCCCTAAAATATAAAGGGAAATACCTATCAGAATTCCCTCTTTGACCACTTCCCAATCTACCGGACATGCCTCTAAGGTTCTCCCCTCCTTCCATTGATCAAATGACACTTGAGCCACTTCTTTGAGTTGTTACTCTACTAGATATGTCTTCTCTCTAGGATTCACGACCATATATTAAACCACCTTGAACACCTCATCTATGAGGACTTATGGTCTTTATAAACCTTTGTGCCATGAAATATAGGAGGGTTCATCCTAATGAAATTCCGGATTCTAGAAGTGGGATTACCTGCATTTGGTTGAGGTCCATCTCCGAGGTTAGCTTGACAGCAACATGATTAGTGGTGACTTGAGCTTCATTATTCATGAGTTGATTGACGATCCTTATAGCAGGCCATATCTCCACATTATTCATGTCCCCTTCAACATAGGGAGCTTGAGGACCTTGGTCCATTGAAGGCATTTTGGGTAGTTCAAGTTATTGAGGTTCTTGAGGTACTTGAGGGGGAACAACCTCATTAATATCCTCTTTGTAAACTATAAGGACTTGCTTATCACGGGGAGGGATTCTCTCATAGCTACTCCTCCATCCTCCCCAAATCCCTAATTTCATTGATTGATTAAGGTGAATTGTTGAGTTCTACGAATATGTCACTCGTTTACATTGATTTTATTTATGTTAATACTTCATGAATTGACCTATTTCACATATTTGTTGTGAATCTTGGTTAATAAAGTATGAAGTCCTATTAAGGATAATGAGTTATGATCTTGATTTTCGTTTAACTTTAATTATGCAAGGTGAAATCTACTTATGTGATAATGATGCTACAGCTAATTTTTTGGTTGTGATGTTGGTTAGAAGGATCACTCATCCATAACCCTATTTCTATGAATTAACTATGAAGAATGTAATTATCTTATGATGTGACCATTATATGATTGAATGCAGTTTGTCATAATTATAAAGTAGTATCTAATGTGAAATTATAGTTCTCTTTTTTAATCACCTATGAGTTATTTGATAAGATATTTAAATATGGGTGTACAAGAGACTACTGTGAACTTGTATGTACCTATATAATGATTACTATAGGGAATAATTGTTTAGTACCAAAGGTCATGTAAATGAGGTGGAGGTGTAACGTTAGTAAGTCCGACCTCCCAGATGGGTTTCTCACGCCTAGTAGTGTGGATTTCCATGATATATTTTCTGTCAAAAGAGTTAAAGCTTCATGATTAGTAGTCAAGGTTTCTAGAAAAAATATCCTTGTCCATTAATTATGCGATCATATAGGACTCTAGCTTAGTGGATCCCTTAGTCTCAGTTGGTAGGGAATGGAAGAAGGTGAGAACCTAAGAGGGAAATTCTTTTTAGAATAGGTATGAGGTTTAAGACAAAACTAGGTTCAAGAAAATGTTTTCTAATCAAGGATCATTTAGTGCTCCAAGAACCAATAAGAGTAAGGACCATCCCCCAAGCCCAATGAGGGAAAAATTTATTAGTCTTATGTTGATAGGCCTCTTTGTTCTAAATGTGGTAGAAGGCATGATGGGAAGTTGTCCCTAGCCGAGTTGAAAGAACTAAAGGCTCAACTCTAAAATTTTATAGATAAGGGTTGTATTCAATCAAACATATCTCTATGTGGTGCCTGGTATTATTTGTGAAGCAGAAGGATGGGTGTTTGAAAATGTGTATGGATTATCGTCAATAGAACATAGTCACTATAAAAAATAGCTACCAGATCCCTAGTAATTATGACCTATTTTATCAATTCCAAGGAGCTAGCTACTTTTCAAATATTGAATTAAGATTGGGTAATTAAAAACATATTGTGAGGTAGGTTAATATTCGAAATATGACATTTCGAAAAAGATATGGTCATATTGAATTCCTTGTTATGTTGTTTGGTCTATAAAATACCCTAGTGTCCTTCATGGACCTCATGAATCAAGATTTTAGAATGTATTTTGATTTGTTCATGATTTTCCTGATTGGTGATACTTTTATATATTCAAGGAGTAAGGATGATCATATGGATCATTTGAGAATAGTTTTACATGTTATTAAAGATAACAAACTTTTTGCTAAGTTTATCATGTGTGATTTTTGGTTAAGGTCAGTCGATTTTCTTGGTGACATTGTCTCTAGTAAAGGGGTTGACATTTGAGTCCGACCTACATTTGACATTTTCTAGGTTGGTTGTCTACTATAGGAGGCTTTTTGAGGGATTTTCATCTATCTCATCTTCATTAACAACATTAACCCGAAAAATTTCCAAATTTGAATGGTCGGAATAATGTGAAAAGAGTTTGTAATTATTGAAAGATAGACTCACCTCTAATTATTGTGATGCTTTCCGTGTGGGTCTAGGATTTTTTCTTATGCAACATGGAAATGTCATAGCGTATGCTTCTAAAACTCAAGACACATGAGAAGAATAATGCAATACATGAACTTTAAATTGTAGCCGTGGTATTTGCCTTAATAATTTCGAGACACTATCTATATGGGGTACATGATAACTACTTCATGGATCATAAGACTCTAGAATATGTATTCACCCAAAATTTGACTTGAATTTACGTGAAAGAAGATGGTTGGATATTCTAAAAGATTATTATGTGAGTGTCCATTACCATCTCAGGAAAGTTAATGTGGTGGCGGATTATTTGAGTCGAGTACACATACGTAGTGCGATGCATTTTGAAAAGGATAAGAAAGAGCGAGTAAAAGAGGTTCGTAGGTTTGCCCGGTTTTGAGTCCAACTAGAAGATTCTCTTTAGGGTGGTCTCATGGTTCGCCATACTTCCAAGTCGACCCTAGTGGTTTGTATGAAATCCAAGCTACACATTAATTATTTATTGATGGAGTTAAAGGAAATAGTCATTAGTAAAGCTAATTTGTCCTTCTCTATAGGGGAAGTTACGGTGTTTGGGCACCTAGAAGGATTGTGTACCGGAGGGAATTAATCATGGAAGAGATTGATTGATCCTGAAATTCCATTTACCTGGGTGCCACAAAAATGTATCGCGACTTACGAGAAACATAATTGTGGAATGGTATGAAAAGTGATATAGAATATTTTGTCACTAAGTGTTCAAATTTAAAACAAGTGTAAGTGGAGCACCAAAGGTTGGGTGGCTTGACTCAAAATATAGACATCCCACGTGGATGTGGGAGGATATTAACATGGATTTCATAGTTGAGCTACCTCGTACCCGAGCGCAACATAACTTAATGTGGGTCATTTTTGATAGTTTGACTAAGTCCAAATATTTTCTTCCAGTCAAAGTCAAATATTCAGCAAAAGATTATGAAAAATTATACCTCAAAGAAATAGTTACATTTCATAGAGCCCCTTTGTTCATCATTTAGGATAGAGGTACTCAATTTACCTCCAATTTTTTGAATGATTTCCAAAGTGGGATTGGTACAAATTTTAAACTTAGTACCCCTTTTCATCCCAAGATGGATGGTCTAGAGGAATGCACTATTCGAACCCTTTAAAATATGTTGATGGCTTGCGTCAACAACTTCAAAGGTTATTGGGATGATCACCTACCTTAGATTTAATTCTCCTACAATAATAGCTACCACTCTACGATATCCATGGCACCCTTTGAAGCACTTTATAGGATGAGGTGTAGATTTCAGGTTGGATGGTATGAGGAAGGTGAGTTTGCCCAACATCGTCCTGACTTTTTTTATGAATCTCTTGACAAATTTCTAGTTATAATAAATAGGCTTAAGGCATCGTAAAGTCGTCAAAAATCTTATCCCGACAATTATAAAAATTGAATTCCAAGTAGGAGATTTAGTCTATTTGAAAATTTCACCAATAAAAGGGGTGATGAGGTTTGGAAAGAGGGGGAAACTTAGTCCACGTTATATGAGGCCTTATGGAATGTTTAAGAGATATAGGAGTGTTGCCTATGAATTGAAATTGCCAAACGAGTTTGCCATGATTCATCCACTATTTCATGTATTTGTGATTAAGAAGTGTATAGGCGATCCGCTTTCCATTCTTCCATTAGAAGGTTTAGGGGGTTAAAGAGGAGTCTTCATATGAGGAAGTCTTTATTGAGATGCTGGATCACCAAATTAGAAAATGGAGTAATAAGTAGGTTGCATCCATAAAGGTCCTATGGAGGAACAATCTTGAATGTACAAAATGGTAGGCCAAGGCCAACAAGAAACACGATATCCTCATCTTTTCCCCCTTACTCCTAGCCAAGATTAAGGTTAGTACATTCTTTATATGACAATATTTAATATGTTGAACTTATTATGTTTTTCTAATTATGTGCATATTATAGGAGAAATTAATACCTAAGTTTACTTCTTGTCTTTCTATGAAATATTTTTATTATGTTGGCTTTCACCTTAGTATGTTATTTGCTATAACTGTTCATGTAAGATCATAATGAGAATACTTGATATTATTTTGAAAAGAAATAAACATGTCAACTTTTAATGTTCATATTGAGCTCATATTGAAATGGAAAAGATAGTACCTCCTTATGTGATATGAAAAGTTGAGCTTTTTTTATAAGTATGTGTGAAGTTAATTCCTAACTAGTGATATCATGTTTCTGTGTTGAAAGGATTTGAAATTTCATCCCATGATCCGTGACTCATTATTATATTGTTGGTTGGTTGGATTATAGTCTTGAGTCTTTCTCCCTATAAAAAGATTTAGAAACTCATTTAGGGACGAATGGTTCGTAAGGGTGTGTGTGTGTAAGTATTGACACACCCAGAAATTTCGATGAACTATACTAGAGACTAAAATGTCAAGTAATAATGATTTTAAGCCTAAATAAGTGTAAATAAATTTATTGAGAAGTTCCAGACACATAGCATTAAAGAAACGCCTTAACGTCCGGAAAAATTGCGAAATTTAACTAGTATATGTCCCTTTGTTTGGGAAAGGTTTCTGAGGGTCAAATGAAGTATAAAACATGTAAAAAATAATTTGGATAGGTGGAGTATATTATATAGAGTCTAAACGTCTGATAACGATACCCTTAGGACCACCGGAAGGGTCCTTGAGAAAGACCCCAACATATGTGGGCAGTCTACCAAAGCAGCCTGCGTAAGTCAGCATTCAGTGGGCTGCTGCGCGACGCACAGATCACATTGACCTCACTTGTTCAAATTTCATTTTCCAAATAAAGTGTGTCATGACCCCACGACGCAGAGACACTTCACAAATTCGTAAAAAAATTATTCTGGGTGTTTTGACTTCACAAATAAACCAAGTAAAGGGTGACTATATAATGTGTTAGAGTAACTTTTAACCCAATTTTATCACTCAAATCAAGTGCCGCAACTTGAAATCACAAAATCTCTCTCTCTCCCAAACTCTCTCTCTTCCTTCAAAACTACATTAAAGTCAGAAACAGCTCCATGAAGTAGATCAAGCTGTCATGTTTTTTGACCAAATTACGCGGCTTTCTCATCTAAAAGGTATGGTTTATTAAAATTACTTTAATAATGGCCTTTATTTATGGCTGACACACTATTTACACATACTATTTACTACTTTTACATTTTTACTCCAGCTATACATCTAAAATATAATTATCTACTCCTTCACACTTTGAACATATATGATTGGGATACTTTTGTCCTATTAATTTAAAATATCTTGTCATCAAATTAGGAGAAATAATTTTTTTCCTAATTTCTCTTGTTATGGGTGCAGTTTGCTCTGGTTTTAATAGGCTTAATATCCACTGCCTTAGGTCTTCCATATCTGCTGCTCGGATTTCTCTGCAGTTGGAGTATATGATTGTTTGATATCTGTTATACTAATTCCTTATTGCATTTTCTTTCAAATAGTTGTTTGCTATCTCATTGAATATAGTAGCTATTCCAACAGTTCTCTTATTTGCGTTACATACTCCTGCCAACATATTTTCTTTTAATCTTTCTTTCCTATGTTGTAGTTCTTGTCTTTTTTCATCTATTTTTTCTATCAGTTGTTGCTTATATATTTCTTTGTTCATATTGTTTTTTCAAATAATAAACATATTTATTTGGTGCCAAAGGTAGAAAATAATCAAATAAGATATGGAAAACAAAGCTTAAACAACAAATCTACAAAAACAGCTATACTCATTTATGTTCATGAGTAGCTAAATCAATTTATTCTTGATAATCTGTTGTTGATCATAATTGTTTAACATGTTTTAATAATTGCCTACTAACCATCTTTAGAAAGTTTGCTACAGAAATATTCTGCGGATAGGTATACCCAGACTATGCCATCCTAAGGTTGAAACCGATAGGCATGAAGGTCGTTTAGGGGAGTAAACAAAGTTGAGGCGCCGTTAGGGTAATTGATCAAAGAAGAAAACTGTAGTAGTGACCAGACGAGAACAAATAGTGGGTTGTTGTGTATCTGTATTGATCCATGCTGCAACGTTTTGATTTTTTACGAAGGTAATAAAAAATCACATCGATGTTCTATAAACAAAATGAAAACAAAGTAAGAAATGATATACATCTAAAAATATAAAAAAGGAAATATAATTATTAGAATATAGTATGATACTTTTGCTAATTAAATAGTATGATACTTCTACAGAATGTATCATTGATAATTAAATAGTATGATACTTCTACAAAATGTGTCATGTTATTATAATATAGTTATGACTGATACATATTTGATAAATAGTTTAATATTTTTACCTCACCAAACCAACATTTGTTTGGCTGTGACATGGCATAAAACCAATTCTTGTTCATTGGAAAAGCAACAACAAAGTCCATCATCGTAAATCAAAAAGAAGAAGATTTTGATCTGTATTTATCGTCCGATGGGTTCCTTCATATATGATACATATGTTTTGAATATATGTACATGATACATAACACTCACTTAATTACAATTTTTATATAACAAATTATCATGAATTGGTTGTATAAAAAATGATTACGCCTAACACTAGCAAAAATAATGTATAAAGCTTACTTATTGTTATGATTTTTTAGAAGCCCCCTTGACAACGAATTCATGTAATCCTCAGTAAGTTTCGGTGAAACTTTATTTGTAATGCCACATCCTTCGAAAGGGAAATGGAGTCGAGCCATATCGTTCAATTTCTCTTTTCCCTTCTCGCTTGACCCAAAAGAAGTACAATACGGAGATTGAATCCTTCTCGAAGGCATTCTATTTCTATGCGCAGGAGTGACTGCATCAGCTTTAACAGTAATCTCCGTTATGGAAATATCAGTGGGTAATTGAGTATCGGTCAACAAGTACTGGCTTCTACCTATATTCTGTGGATCGTAATAATATAATGGTCTAGCATTAGTAGGATCTTTACTGAAATCTTTGATAAGCGCTTCTATTGCTGCTTGAGTTGATGGCAATATTGTTGTTGAAGTGGAAGATTCCTGTATAATATGATGTAATGATTTTTTAAATAAATTTGTGTGTAATTAAATTGTGTGTCATAAATCAAAATTGAAAAATGTACCGATGCATCCGTCGTTGTTTTTTCAGGCAAAACATGAGGGATGTTGTGCTGAACATTGTCATGAACGTCTTGCTCCATAATATGTTCATTTAAATCTTGGTGCGACTGATGTGCGTCACCATCCGGAATATGCAGTTTTGAAAAAAAAATTTAATAAAATTTGTGCTGATACGTAACATTGATTATAATCAAATGATACATAGTATTGAGTAAATGTGCATGATACTTGACAAAATATAAAATGAAAAGAAAACTGTCCATGATACATAGCATTGACTATATGTGCATGATACAAGACATACCAAATGTATCATAAACATTACCTTTGGATTCTCACTGACTAGTTGTTCACCCTCATTTACAGAAACACCAACACCATCCACATCGACATCCCCTGCATCGTCGATGATTTGATGTTCACCATTTTTACCAGAAAAACCAACACAATCATCAGCTACACCACCTATATCATCGAGATCAATTGGTATTTGCTGAGATGTTTGTTTGTCAGACTGAAATGTGCTTGTATTAGCCTGAAAATTGATGTTTTCCTTGCCTACAGATTGCATCAGCTGGGAGTGATTTGCTTTTATCAAAATAATCAGTTCCTCAAATTTCTTGTCAACCTAAAAATTGTAGATACATTTAGGACAAAAAAATTGTTTAAAAATAACAAAATAATTTAATTACGTAAGTTTTCAAATGTCCTTTCAACTTTTAAATATGAGGAATTATATTGTTGACATTATGTGAATATGCATACCCATGAACATCAGTAGCCGGGTTCGAAGACACGTCTGGAATAGAACCATGTACATCAGCAGCAGATTTCGGTGACACTTATGGAACAGAACCATGTACATCATCACCAATCGAATGTTTAGACAGATTTGACATGGAAACATGTGCATCATCATCCGGTGTCGGAGTCACATTTGATTGATCAGGCTGGTTCTGTTCTGACACCTTTTTTTTTTTGAATAATCCCTTTTTTTCTTCTTTTTGGCGGTGGTGGAGGAGTTGTATCAGACACTCTAGAATATGTCCTCAATAACTGTTCAGGCAGTTTTGTGGAGAAATTATCTAAATCATCTTCCTCATTTGGTTGTACTAATGGTAGTGATGAAGAATGAGCATGTTAAACTTGAGCAAGGTCAAAAGCTTCAATTTCCTCTGTTGTTGGGACAATGTTTGAACATTCATTCTGAATGTATCACCACACATAAGATAATTTAACTATTAGATAAAATAATTGTCACGACCCAAATCGGGCCGCGACTGGAACCCACACTTACCCTCCTATGTGAGCGAACCAACCAATCTAAACCTTAACATTTCAATATAATATCAACAGATTATAATGCGGAAGACTTAAACTCATTAATAAAAACCAATTCATTAACTTCTAAAAACTCAACAACTATTATTATTATCCCCAAAATCTGGAAGTCATCATCACAAGAACATCTACTTCCAATTACTAATCTAAGAGTATCTAAGAAGCTAAAATACATAAACAGCTAGTCCATGCCAGAACTTCAAGGCATCAAGACATGAAGAAGAAGATCCAGTCCAAGCTATAAGCTTTAGCTCACCCTGAAATCCGGAGTAATGAAGACTTGCTAGAGTTGCGGTTGAGTTGAAGACGATGGCACGTTTGCTGAACTCCACAAATAACAAAGAAGAAAACATAAAAGTAGGGGGTCAGTACAAACACAAGTATTGAGTAGGTATCATCGGCCAACTCAAAATAGAAAACAGTATATATCAGATAACATCATAAAATCAACTAATATCCTTAGCATGCAGCATTTACAGTTACCATAACCCTTGGTTACAACACCAAGCACATCAATGAGGACTCACACCTCCTCATCATACTCATTTGGGAATTAGGTTCATTAGATTGAATATATTATCATCTTTCAAGATTCATTATCTTTATTCCCCTCGTGTCGGTACGTGACACTCCGCTCCTCATATACTATCCTGGTGTCGGAACGTGACACTCCGATCCTCATTATATCCTTGTGTCAGAACGTGACACCTGATCCATATTCTATCCTGGTACCGGAACATGGCACCCGATCCATATACTATCCTGGTGTTGGAACGTGACACTGCGATCCTCATATACTATCCTTGTACCGGAAGGTGGCACCCGATCCATATTCTATCCTTGTACCGGAACGTGGCACCCGATCCATATACTATCCTGGTACCGGAACGTGGCACCCGATCCATATACTATCCTGGTGTCGGAACGTGACACTCCGATCATCATATACTATCCTGGTACCGGAACGTGGCACCCGATCCCCTAATCTCACTACTCTCGTTCATCAAGCCTTCTTTTACACTAAGGTATCATCATTAACAAAGTAGATTAGGGTTTCTTTTTCAAGATTTAAGATTCAATAGCTTCATCATGCTTATTTCAACACAATTATATAACCACAACATGCAAACACACAATTAAGCATATAGAAAGGTTTACAACACTACCCAATACATATCATTCGCTATTAAGAGTTTACCACGAATAGTGTATAAAAAACCATAACCTCCCTCGCCGAAGATTAGAAATAAAGAAAGCAAGTTCCCAAAGCTTTGTTCTTCTTCTCGTTTCTCCTCTTTCTCGTTCGATCCCCTCTCTCTCTCTCTCCTTCTATTCTTTTCTTTTTCTTATTCAAACCCTCTTTCTTTTCTCCTAATTAGCATATAATTAAGAATAAAAGATGGAAATAATAACCTACTAATTTACTCAAGGTTACCTCTTTTAGCCCCCAAGTAATTGAGTTATTAATATTAAACCACTAACTTTATAATTATAAGCCAGAATAGTAAAAAACGTCCCTTAAAACATTAAATAAATCTGACTCCGCCTGGGATTACGCAGCCTGTGACGGGCCGTCGTGCCTGCGACGGTCTGTCCTGCTGCTCTGTCATAGAGTTCAGAGACTGAAATTCTCTGAAGAGTCTATGACGGTCCGTCACGCCTGTGACGGTCCGTCCTGCTATTCCTTTACGAAGTTCAGAGAGTCGATTTCAGTACCCATTTTTCAGAATTTCTAAGTGTTTTGAAACGAGACCCCTCGACGGTCCGTCGTTCCCAAGATGGTCCGTCGTGGGTTCCGTCATCTCAGCCTGTTTTTCCAGAAATAAAAGCTGCTGCTCAAAACGACTAAACAGGTCGTTACAATAGATACCAATTTACCCATCGTTCGTCCCCGAACGATCACAAGAAGGAAAACAAGGGCAAAACGGAGTACCTGAATCTGTAAACAGGTGTGGGTATCTTTCTCACATATCAGCCTCTTTCTCCAAAGTGTCTTCTTCGACGGGTCGATTCTTCCATTGAACTTTGATGGATGCAATCTCCCTTGACCTCAACTTGCGAACTTCTCTATCTAAAATAGCCACAGGCTCCTCCTCATAAGACCAATTTTCATCGAGCAGCACTGAATCCCAACGAATAATATAGTTTCCATCCCCATGGTATCTTTTCAACATAGACACATGGAATACCGGATGCACTCCGGACAGCCCTGGAGGCAAGGCTAACTCATAAGCCACCACCCCTATGCGCTTCAGGACCTCGAAGGGACCAATATACCTTGGGCTTAGTTTACCCCTTTTTCCAAACCGCATCACCCCTTTCATGGGCGAAACCTTCAGTAAGACTTGTTCACCCTCCATGAATTCCAAGTCTCTAACCTTTCGATTGGCATATTCCTTTTTCCTACTTTGCGCCGCTAACAACTTTTCTTGATAGATTTCACTTTATCTAACGATTCTCTCAGAAGGTCAGTACCCCAAGGTCTAACCTCGAATGAATCAAACCACCCAATGGGAGACCTACATCTCCTACCATACAATGCTTTAAATGGGGCCATGTCAATACTTGAGTGATAGCAATTATTGTATGAAAACTCCGCTAAGGGTAAGAAGTTATCCCAATGACCACCAAATTCTATCACACAAGCACGAAGCATATCCTCCAACACTTGAATCGTTCGCTCAGACTGACCATCGTTCTGAGGGTGAAAAGCAGTACTAAGGTCCAACCTAGTACCCAATTCCGCATGCAGTGTTTTCCAAAACTTAGAAGTACACTGCGTACCTCTATCTGATATGATCGAGAGTCGAACCCCATTCAATCGAATGATTTTTGAGATATATATTTTGGCTAACTTCTCGGCATTGTAAGTCACCTTGACCAGAATGAAATGAGCAGATTTAGTTAAACTATGAACAATTACCCAAATAGAGTAATACTTACTCATTGTCTTTGGAAGACCAACCACAAAATCCATTGCAATTCTCTCCCACTTCCATTCAGGAATGGGCATTCTCTGAATTGTCCCTCTAGGCCTCAGGTGTTCATACTTTACTTGCTGACAATTTGGACATTTGGCAACAAAGTCAACAATATCGTGCTTCATTCTGCTCCACCAAAAGTGTTGCTTTAGGTGACGGTACATCTTGGTTGTACCAGGATGTATTAAATATCAAGAACTATGAGCCTCTGTAAGAATAGTGTGGATCAAATCATCAACGCGGGGCACAAATACCCTTTCCTTAATCCTCAAAACACCTTCCTCATCCATTATTGCTTCTTTAGCCTCTCCTCGCAACACCATATCCCGAATTCGACTTAGTTTCTCATCATCAAACTGTTTCCCTTTGATCTTGTCAAGAAAAGAAGATCTCACCTCCATACTAGCCAAAAGTCCTCCCTTCTCATTTAGTTCTAACCTCATAAAGTCGTTAGTCAGGGTCTGAACCTCTTTAGCCAATTGACGTCTAGAAACTTGCAAGTGAGCTAGACTTCCCATGCTCCCTGCCTTTCTACTTAAGGCGTCTGCCACAACATTAGCCTTTCCTGGATGATACAAGATGGTAACATCATAATCCTTCAGTAGTTCCATCCATCTCCTCTGTCTCAAATTCAAATCCCTCTGAGTAAAGACATACTGTAGGCTACGATGATCCGTGTAGACTTCACACTTAACTCCATATAGATAGTGTCTCCATTGCTTTAAGGCAAACACTACCGCAGCCAATTCCAAATAATGGGTCGATAATTACGTTCGTGCACCTTCAATTGCCTTGAATCATAAGCAATTACGTTCTTCTCTTGCATTAGCACTGCACCGAAACCCGAATAGGATGCATCACAATAGACAATGAAATTCTTACCTTCCACTGGCAGGGTAAGGATTGGTGCAGTAGTCAACAAGGTCTTGAGTTTCTGAAAGCTTTCCTCACATTCGTCCGACCATACAAATGGAACATTCTGCTTAGTCAAGTTCATCAATTTGGAAGCAATGGAAGAGAATCCGTTGACAAATCGACGGTAGTAGCTAGCCAGACCAACAAAGCTCCTTATTTCTGACACATTAGTAGGTCTTACCCATTTCTTCAGTGTCTCAATCTTAGAAGGATCCACCATCACCCCGTCCTTAGAAACCACATGACCAAAGAAGGACACTGCATCTAGCCAAAACTCAAATTTGGAAAATTTGGCATAAAGCTTTTTCTCCGTCAACATTTCCAATACCATTCTCAAATGCTCTTCATGTTCCTTCTCTCTCTTTGAGTATACCAATATATCATCAATAAATACAATTACAAATAGATCCAGATACGGCTTAAAAATCCCGTTCATCAAGCTCATAAAAGTAGCAGGGGCATTCGTAAGACTAAAAGACATTACTACAAATTCGTAATGCCCATACCTAGTTCGAAAAGCATTCTTTGGCACATCCGTTGCCCGTATTTTCAATTGATGATAACCGGATCTCAAGTCAATCTTAGAGAAGACACAAGCACCTTGTAACTGATCGAACAAGTCATCAATGCGAGGAAGAGGATACTTTTTCTTAACCGTTACCTTATTTAGTTGTCTGTAGTCTATGCACATTCGAAAGCTCCCATCCTTTTTCTTCACAAATTATATCGGAGATCACCAAGGGGATGCACTTGGTCTAATGAAGCCTTTGCTTAACAACTCTTGAAGTTGGGCTTTTAACTCTCTTAACTCCACGGGGGCCATTCTATAAGGCGGTATAGAAATGGGACGAGTACCCGGTTCAAGATCAATACAGAAGTCAATATCCCTATCTGGTGGCATACCAGGATAATGCACGAAACTTAGCCTCATATGCAGTAACCGACATCCTACCTTGCTCTAAACTTAAGAATTCCTCTCTTTTCCTATCCCTCAAGGTCCGCGGGATATACATCTCCATAAACAAATTAGAGAATGATGCCCAAGTCATAGGTGTTGCCTCTGTCGGTTGACACTCAACATGTGATCACCACCACATTTTGGCGTTCCCTTGAAACTAATAAGTCACAAACTCAACACCAAACCGTTCTACTATACCCATCTTGTATAGTAGCTCAAGACAGTCAACCAGAAAATCATAGGCATCCTCAGATTCAGACCCTTGAAGACTGGAGGTTTCAATTTCAAGAACATACTGAAAAGTTCATGCTGATCATTTGTCATTATAGGCCCTGTAGTCAGACGAAGAAACGTGCCTATTTCCAATGAGGGATCCATGTGGGGAGTCACAGTGGCCGCATGTTGTGCCTCCAGAACCTGAGATGCTGATGCAGAAAACACTGGAGGTGTATGGCCCTGATCAGATAACCCGCTAAGATAAGCAAGAACCTGATTGATCATCTCTGGGGTAGGTTGGGGTGGCAATCCCTCATTCTGTACTTATTCATTCTCCCCTTCCTCACCCTCTCTTACTACTTCCTCAGTCGGTGGAGGAGTCACTTCCCTAGTACCAGATGAGCTAGGTGCTCATCCTCTTCCTCTAGAGGACGTCCTCCCACGACCTCTACCATGGCCTCTTGCCGCTACTCTTCCTGGAGAACCACACCCAGTGGCGGGCTCAAACGCTTCTTGTCTTGCCGATGTTCGTGTTTGCGCAGTCGTTGCTCTAGTTCTAACCATCCGTGAAATAGAGTGAAGATGGTCAGATACCATTTTGTATCACCTAGATACCAATTGGATCCACGTAATAGCACGAAAGAAAGAAAGAATGGAATTTTCCTAAAGTCTTATAGCCTCTCAAAGAAAATTAAAGGCGTCCCCCTACCGTTCCTTAAGACTCTACTAGACTCGTTCTTGTGTGATGAGACCAACGAACCTAATGCTCTGATACCAAGTTTGTCACGACCCAAATCGGGCCGCGACTGGCACCCACACTTACCCTCCTATATGAGCAAACCAACAAATCTAAACCTTAACATTTCAATATAATATCAACAGAAAATAATGCGGAAGACTTAAAATCATTAGTAAAAACCAATTCATTAACTTCTAAAAACTAAACCACTATTATTATTATCCTCAAAATCTGGAAGTCATCATCACAAGAACATCTACTTCAAATTACTAAATCTAAGAGTATCTAAGAAGCTAAAATACATAAACAGCTAGTCCATGCCGGAACTTCAAGGCATCAAGACATGAAGAAGAAGATCCAGTCCAAGCTAGAAGCTTTAGCTCACCCTAAAATCCAGAGTAATGAAGACTGGCTAGAGTTGCAGTTGAGTTCAAGACGATGGCACGTTTGCTACACTCCACAAATAACAAAGCAGAAAACATAAAAGTAGTGGGTCAGTACAAACACAAGTACTGAGAAGGTATCATCGGCCAACTCATAATAGAAAACAGTATATATCAGATAACATCATAAAATCAACTAATATCCTTAGCATGCAGCATTTACAGTTACCATAACCCTTGGTTACAACACCAAGCAAATCAATACGGACTCACGCCTCCTCATCATACTCATTTGGGAATTAGGTTCATTAGATTGAATATATTATCATCTTTCAAGATTCATTATCTTTATTCCCCTCGTGTCGGTACGTGACACTCTGCTCCTCATATACTATCTTGGTATCGGAACGTGACACTACGATCCTCATTCTATCCTGGTGTCGAAACGTGACACCCGATCGATATTCTATCCTGGTACCGGAACGTGGCACCCGATCCATACACTATCCTGGTGTCGGAACGTGACATTCCGATCCTCATATACTATCCTGGTACCGGATCGTGGCACCCGATCCATATTCTATCCTGGTACCGGAACATGGAACCAGATCCATATAATATCGTGGTACTGGAATGTGGCACCTGATCCATATACTATCCTGGTGTCGGAACGTGACACTCCGATCCTCATATACTATCCTGGTACAGGAACGTGGCACCCGATCCCCTAATCTCACTACTTTCGTTCATCAAGCCTTCTTTTACACTAAGGCATCATCATTAACAAAGTAGATTAGAGTTTATTTTTCATGATTTAAGATTCAATAGCTTCATCATGCTTATTTCATCACAATTATATAACCACAACATGCAAACACAAAATTAAGCATATAGAAGGGTTTACAACACTACCCAATATATATCATTCGCTATTAAGAGTTTACTACGAATAGTGTATAAAAAACCATAACCTACCTCCACAGAAGATTAGAAATTAAGCAAGCAAGTTCTCAAAGCTTTGTTCTTCTTCTCGTTTCTCCTCTTTCTCGTTCGATCTCCTCTCTCTCTCTTTCTGTTCTTTTCTTTTTCTTATTCAAACCCTCTTTCTTTTACCCTAATTAGCATATAATTAAGAATAAAAGATGGCAATAATAACCCACTAATTTACTCAAGGTTACCTCTTTTAGCCCCCAAGTAATTGAGTTATTAATATTAAACCACTAACATTATAATTATAAGCCGGAATAGTCAAAAACGTCCCTTAAAACATTAAAGAAATCTGACTCTGCCTGGGATTACGCAGCCTGTGATGGGCTGTCGTGCCTGTGACAGTCCGTCCTGTTTCTCCGTCACATAGTACAGAGACTGAAATTCTCTGAACAGTCTGTGACGGTCCGTCACGCCTGTGACGGTCCGTCACGCCTGTGACGGTCCGTCCTGCTATTCCGTTACGAAGTTCAGAGAGTCGATTTCAGTACCCATTTTTTAGAATTTCTAAGTGTTTTGAAATGAGACCCCTCGACAGTCCGTCATACCCATGACGGTCCGTCGTGGGTTCCATCATCTCAGCCTGTTTTTCCAGAAATAAAATCTGCTGCTCAAAACGACTAAACAGGTCGTTACAATAATATTTCATAATGTATCACAAGACATAAACAACGATAATCCATATACAAAAATAAAATTTTACCTCTTTGAAAATGGTAGACATAAGCATTTCAAACATTGCCTTTTCAGACACAACTCTCCAATTGCATATTCTTGGGATGACATTGCGTTCTCTGACAGCTATTTCATAATTTAAATTGGATGCACATTCGTATATCCAAACATTTAGTGCATATGGCATCCCATATAATCGGTACAACTTTTTACTAACATCAAAATCTTGTCTAAGTCAACCAATTAGTTCGATAAATGATAGCTGACCCCAAGGAAAATGTTGATATCTACCATCTTCAACCATTAGAAAGTCGACAATAGATATTGTTGAATTATCAAGAGTAGATTATACAAATGTATGAATAAAGAACAGTATAGACATTTGGAGTGCATCCTTATTGTTCTCCCAACTACCCATCTTAAACCATTGAACTAGTTGATGCTTTGTAACACTTGTGACTGCACCAGGAAAATACTTTTGAAAAAGCATACAATTAGTTTGTTCTTGGTATTTGAAATCATTGGTATTCCCACTGACCTTAATTCTTGTTAATAATGCAAATTTATCTATACCAAATTTCAGGACACACCCGTTGGAATGTCTAATATGCAACACATTAGGGTTTCTTTGTTCCAATTCTAAAAGCAATAAGCACTTTGTAATTTGGCCCTGAAAATTACATTTAGAAATGTCAAAAAAGGTCCAAAAATTGTATCCTTAAACATTTTGATAACATTCTCCCTTATGTATTTTTCAAAGTCCTTTAGGAAATTGTTGTTAAAATTTACAGCAAACCTTATGGGATGTGTTTGTATCTTTTTAATCTTGTACTTCACTGGCTGCAATTTGAAAATAAAATAGCAAATTATAACGATATTGAAATATAAATACTAAATAAAACAACTAATAACTTACTTTATACATGGTTTCAGTTTTCAAAAATTCATACTACATGAAAAACATGTGATACATGTCTAATACATGTATCAGTGAATTAACTAAAACATTAAAAACATGTGATACGTATCTAATACATGTATCAGAGACATCGACTGAACAATATACATACTGATTCTATATGTATCATCAAGTACAGTTGATGACACATTTATTAAACTTAGTGAATGCTACATTATAATAATTTTCAAAAGATGTATCAGTACATCAACTAAAGAACTAATACCTTACTGATACATGATATCAGTTTTCAGAAATTCATACTATATGCAAAACATGTGATACATATCTACTACATGTATCAGTGCATTGACTAAACACTTTACATACTGATTCTATATGTATCATCAAGCAAAGTTGATGACTCATTTACTAAACTAATTGAATAATACATTATAACAATTTTCAAAACTTCATGATACAAATAAAATATTATGATACACAACAAACTCATGTATCAATTCACCACCTAAAACACTATACACACTTAATCAAATGTATCAGCAAGCACACTAGATTCCTTAAAATTTTTACTAATTTCAACAACAGTTTGAAGTACCAAAATACTAACCGAGACAATGTAGACCTAACAACAATGTTTGCTGCTTCTTTTTTCTTTTTTTGTTGTATTTTGACAACCTTTGATTTTGATGTTTTGACAGAGTATTTGTTTGAATCCTTTTGAAGATTCATAGATTCATGCAAAGACGTTTTACTATTTTCTTTCTAATTTTCATCGTCGGAATCATATATCCTTCTATTAAATACTGGATCCATTACTACAATGTAATAGAACAATTAACAAAAACAAAAAAGAGAAGAAAAGACGAACTGATGATGGATTAATAATAAAAAGATGCTAAGTTAAGATGATTACAGATTAAGAAGAAAAAGACGCTGATGGATTAAGAATAAAAAGAAGAAACCAATAAAATATGCTGGGTTAAGAAGAAGGAAGATGATTATGGGAAAAAAGGAAGTGAAACTTGATGGAGTAAAAACAAAAGGGGAGAAGTTAAGAGAAGTTGTCCTGATTTTTGAAATTTGAAATATTTTGAATTTTGAAATTCAAAATTTCAAATTTGGTCTTTTATTTAAAATTAATTAAAATTAATGATTCAAAATCAAAAAACTAATTTTAAAGGTTGAGTGTTTAAATGGAGAAAATACAAAATCCAAAAACTGATTTAAAAGGTTGAGTGTTTTAATAGAGAAAAAATAGGCATTAAATTGGGTAATTGTGTATTATAGGAGAGAAAATGTAATGTATCTATAAACTTACACTAAAATTTTAAAAAAAAAGGAATGATGTAATATTTAAGAAAAGAAGGGAAAATAAGAGAATATAAAACTTATAGTGGTGTATTTTAGTTATTTTTCCAAAGAAAATTTGTTGGCAGGAGTATGTAAAAAATCAATATTAGCACAAAGAAAAAGTATATTTATGTTAGAAATACAAATAGATTGTCTTGAATATAGGTTACAACACAATATAATTCATAAATTATAATGAATAAAGAAGAATTTGCAGTAAACGAAAAGACATGTGAAAACCAAGACGGATTAACAATAAAAATAATATTTCCAAACTTAGGAAGAAAATATAAAAAAGTAGGAAATAATTAATATTTAATGTTAGAAAAAGAAACAACAAAATTAGAAGATAGTCTAACAGCTATGATAATAATTACAAAAGAAAATGAAGAAATAGAAAATAAAAAGAAATTAAAAAGATAAAAATGCAAGCAAAGCAAGAAGTACAACATATAGAAGAAATAAAAAATTGTAACAACCCATGTAGTCAGTTTGGGCACTAGAAATTTTTTATGTTAGAAAATACTTTCTGATAGATTTAAGTGGGTGTTTTGGACTATTCATAATTATAATTATAAAATTAATAGGGTAGTTTGAATAATTAATTTAGTTGATGGTTAAGGAAGATAATACTAAAATTAATAGGATATAATATTTTATTAATTCATAATTTACACCCATATATAAATTAATTAAATAAAAGAAAGAAGGATTTTATTGTTTAGTTATCAGAGGACTGATAGCATGCGCCTATTCTCTCGGTTCTTGGCACTGCCGATAAGTTTGACGGACGACTTCAGGTATAGAGATTTTTATCATATTTTAATGCTTGTATGCATATGTAATATTAATTTTACAAGGAAAATTTTTAATATTAGTGTGTGTAATTTGAGTGTATTTAATACCCACTAAAGTTCCTTGAAATTTGGAAAAGAATTTAGGTTGATGATTGAAAAGAAGAATAGAAATTATTAGGTAATTATATGAGAGAATATATAGACATAATTGTTGGTGTTGCTTAGTAATAATATAATAATATTACTAATTTTTAGTTGATGGATAATATTATTATATTTAGTGTGTTTGGTTGAAAATAGGTTGAATGAAAAAGTTTTCTTGGCAACGTAGATGTTGGTTTTATAATTAAGGAAAATTATTATTAGTCTAATAAATGTGATGTTGTATGGCTATCGCTAAGGCCATTGGTGGAGTTGGAGTTTCATGCATGTAGAGATTATATAATTATTATTATTACATTGAATTAGTTTGTGAATGGAAAGAAGAGAATGCAGTGGTGATTTAAATTGCAAATGGTAAATGTTGTTAACGTTCTTGGACTTGGAAAAGATAAGAATTGGTGGATAATTAGTGAAGAATAATGATTGGTTAGTTAATAAATTGAATTTGGATTAATGATCAATTAAGGTGGGTGTTGTCGCTGGTCCGTAACCAGTGGAATTTATTTTAATAATATTATGGATATTTATATCATATTATAAATAGAATTATGATATATTGAGATGGGTAATTAAAACTTATGTGTGTTCCATTACATTTATAATATTAAAGAAATTGATACTTAAGCTTACTCTTAAATTCAAGATATATAGGATTTGACCTATTAATTGAAATCAATGTTGAAACTTGATATACAATTGAGTGTGTCTACTTACAAATATCATATACTTTATAGATTGGGAAGATTCAGAGTCATTGAGGAAAGAAAAAGCATTGAAGAAGTTGTTTACTTGACTTCGATTCTTCGGTGGAGGTAGGTTATGGTTTATGCTATTTGATAGTAAACTCTTAATAGTGATTTACATGCCTTGAATGATATTGTGAAGTTCTCTAGGTACTTGACTGTGTGATTGTGTGATTTGGTTGTGTGGTTTGTGATTGGTCTGAAATCCTGAGACGGTAGAATTTATATTCTCTAATCCTATCTATCGAAGTGATGCCTTAATAAATTTTAGGAGATTTATCAACTAGAGTATTTGAAGTTGAAATAGCAACTACAGAAAGAAAAAAAATATGTCCTTAGAAATAGATTTATTTTCTTGATCACAAAATGTGGTTGTAGTCTCATGTCGAGTGTCAGTTAATAAAGACACTACTATGACTTCATAGAGTGAGGGTATATTCGAGAAAGTCATCGATGCTTACTTTTTTAGAGTTAGGAAGTGTGTTATTTTGTTTTTGAATTGATCTAAGAAGTAAAACAAATTGTTTGGTCTAGAGAGAGAACATATTCCATAATGTTTTGCAATTATTCAATGGGTAGAAATATGTAGGCTATTTGGGTACGATATTATGGACAGGTATGATGTGTTCTAGTAAGGTATCTAATGGACTTTCACGGTGTGGTAGTACTAGGGTTATGTGGAAATACGTACGTCGATTGTCAAGTATGAATACTGATTACTAAAGGAGTTACAAGTTGTACGACATGGTCAGATGATAAGATTTAGTGTTGCATTCACACTTGAGAAACCAACTAGCTTATTACTACACGAACTTAGACTGAGCATTATTTTGAAGGAAAATTTTAGTGCTTAAAGAAAATCTTTAGTGGTGGATCTTTGGTACAAATATTAACACAACTTAAGCTGTGCAATGTATCTTGAGTGTTTTGAGTGATGACTGGTGGTTTTATCTTAAGCTTCAAAAGGTAGATTGATACTAGCATGACAGACTTATAGGGAAAGAAAATCCTAGTGGGTATACTTTAAGTGAAGTAAAATGAAGATTTTAGTAAGAAAGTGAATATAAAATTTGTTAGTCCCTTCATTTTGATTACTATATCTGAGTTTAAGGTGTCATGTCGAGGAAAAAAAATTGACTTTGTGGTGATGAAAAGGGCTTACAAATACATGATGGTGATAGGAGTAAGTGATGGATGGTGACGGAGATTCAAATTATAAGATACAAATTTTTGGGAAAATAAAATTTGTATGGTGATAAAAAGTTGTGAGTATCTAAGGTTGATATTTCTACTATTTAGTGAGTAATGTGGTTGTATGATAAATTTTAGGAGATTTAGGGAACACTCGAATATAATTTAAAGGAGCTGGAATCATAACTAAAATAAGATAAAACTTGTGGGATGTGTAGCCTTAAGAAAAATAAGTGAGAGCAGAATTATTTTCTTTGATTGTAAGAACTAAAAATGTATCTTCGAAGGGATCGAGAATTGGATTCAAAATTGTGTGATTTAATCTATTTTGTTTTGGTTAAGGTAATAGCATAACAGGTTAATCAACTTGGTTAAAAGCTATTGAATAGAACTTAAGAGAGGAGTGTACAGACGTTCAACTTGAGTGATATGATAGGTTCTGTTGTACTGTTGAATTTAGAAATGAGTGGGGTTGGATTTTTAGTGAAGAATATGGTATTGTTGGTGGAGAGGCAATCAATGATAAGCTAAGATGAGGTGATTCGTAAAACTCTTCAAATTATAAGCAAATGTAGATAATTAAGGGCATTGTGTTACACAATAGGACTTATAATTCAAATTTTTTTATTTTTTTTGTTATAAGTCTGAATTTCTGGTGGTATATTTTGTCAAGGTATGAATTAGTGAGATGAGAAACGATTGATTGTATCGTTATTGAGCACGTGAAAGAATTTATGCATGCTTTGGACTATAAAGTTTTTACTTTTGACTGTTAAAGGATCTAAGGAAGGGTTTACCCTAAGAGTTTTGATTTAGAGTGTGAAGTAAAATGCCATGGATTATTAGTAAAACATGAGATCGGTAAGCAAGCTAGATAAACAAGAGTTTGATATATTGAAGGAGCGAGATATTTAGAATTTTGCACCACGAAAAGAATTTGAGAAGAGTGAAAGAATAAGACCTCTCGTATAAATCCATGGGGTGTAGTTGATGGTTGTTTTAATTTTTGCCTATAAGTTTAGATATAATTGTTAGATGTGAAATAGTTCGGTACAGACTTACTAGGAGTTTATCATCGACTTCAAAAAAAAATGAGTTTTGTTTTAGGTGACAAAATAATGAGGTATGAAAATTTTAGTATTTTACAATGAGGTTAGAGTGGTCAAATTAGGATAAAAGACTTAAGAATGATCTAAAGGTGAGATATAATTTTACATGGTTATTAAGAATAAAGTTGGGTTAATACTACTCTATTGATGGGACTTCATAGAATGTTAAGTTGTGTTACATGGAAATTTTATGGTTAATAGAGGTTATGAGCTTATAATATACAGAATAGTTTGAGTGACAAAGAATTTTCCTAAGTGTTGGCATGATATATATAATGGTTTAAAATGGTACCTTAAGCATGGTATGTGAAAGTGGTGAAGAGTTGACTTTGGGTGTGATTTAATAGTTTTGTCTCAATGAAAAGGTACTATCACATTTGAAATTAGCTCTATAGGCCTTATTTGGGACTCGTATCTTCCAGGAAATGCTTAAATAGAAAGAGATAGCCATAGTTTGAACATGTATTTGATAAGCATATTTTGATACTAATGATGGTTTGAAAGTAAGGTAGATGATCGATGTAGTTATCTATTTTGTTATTATTAAGAGTGTTGACTTCAATGAATGTGGAGTTTGATAAACCAAGTATGTGTGCAATTATATTAGAGACATTCTATGAGGGGAGGTGTAGATCTCTAGTTTTTGATACTATTGAGATGAGACAGTGGGTATTAATATTTTGGAATAATCATTGAGATAACTATACTTCCTTGCCTTAACTTCCTTTGATCGTTCGAGGGCGAACGAAGGGTAAATTGGTATCTATTGTAACAACCCGTGTAGTCGGTTTGGGCACTAGAAATTTTTTATGTTAGAAAATACTTTCCGATAGATTTAAGTGGGTGTTTTCGACTATTTATAAATATAATAATAAAATTAATAGGGTAGTTTTAATAATTAATTTAGTTGATGGTTAAAGAAGATAATACTAAAATTAATAGGATATAATATTTTATTAATCCATAATTTATACCCATATATAAATTAATTAAATTAATGAAAAAAGGGTTTTATTGTTTAGTTATCAGAGGACAGATAGCATGCGCCTATTCCCTCAGTTCTTGGCACTGCCGACAAGTTTGACGGACGACTTCAGGGATAGAGATATTTATCATATTTTAATACTTGTATGCATATGTAAATATTGATTTAACAAGGCAAATTGTTAATATTAGTGTGTGTAATTTGAGTGGATTTAATACCCACGAAAGTGTGTTGAAATTTGGAAAAGAATTTAGGTTGATGATTGAAAAGAAGAATAGAAATTATTAAGTAATTATATTGTCACGACCCAAACCGGGTTGCGACTGGCACCCACACTTACCCTCCTATGTGAGCGAACCAACCAATCTAAACCTTAACATTTCAATATAATATAAACAGAAAGTAATGCGGAAGACTTAAACTCATAAGTAAAAATAAATAATTAACTTCTATAACTCAAAAACTTATCATTATCCCCAGAAACTGGAAGTCATCATCACAAGAACATCTACTTTAAACTACTAATTCTAAGAGTTTCTAAGAAGCTAAAAATACATAAGAAGCTAGTCCATGCCGGAAGTTCAAGGCATCAAGACATGAAGGAGAAGATCCTGTCCAAGCTAGAAGCGTTAGCTCACCCTGAAGATCCGGCGTGACGAAGACTGGCTTGAGTTACTGTTGAGTCGAAGATGACGGCACGTTTGCTGCACTCCACAAATAACAAGAAGAAAACATAAAAGTAGGGGTCAGTACGAAACATGGGTACTGAGTAGATATCATCGGCCAACTCAAAATAGGGAACAATATATATCAATATATTATCGTAAATCAACTATAAAACTCAACATGTAGCAACAACAAGTACTATAATCATCAATAAGTACCATCAAGTTCATCCATGAGGGCTCAAGCCTCAACACCATACTCATTTGGGAATTAAGTTTATTAAGTTGGGTATATTATCATCTTTCAAGATTCATTATCTTTCTTCCTCTTGTGTCGGTAAGTGACACTCCGATCCCCTACTGCTATGTGTCGGTACGTGACACTCCGATCCCCTAATTCTATGTGTCAGTACGTGACACTCCGATCCCCTACATGTGTCGGAACGTGACACTCCGATCCCCTACATGTGTCGGAACGTGACACTCCGATCCCCTAATTCTATGTGTCGGTACGTGACACTCCGATCCCCTACATGTGTGGGAACGTGACACTCCGATCCCCTACATCTGTCGGAACGTGACACTCCGATCCCCTACATGTGTCGGAACGTGACACTCCGATCCCCTAATTCTATGTGTCGGTACGTGACACTCCGATCCCCTACATGTGTCGGAACGTGACACTCCGATCCCCTACATGTGTCGGAACGTGACACTCCGATCCCCTAATTCTATGTGTCGGAACGTGACACTCCGATCCACTAATATCATTCAGTAAATCATCAAGCCTTCTCTTTTCCAAGGAATCATCAATCCCATTACTTTAATTCATCAAGCCTTCTTCTATACCAAGGCATCATCATTAATAATGTATATTAAAGTTTCTTTTCAAGATTTGGGATTCAATATTTTCATCATGCTTATCTTATCACAATCACATAATCATATTCATGCAAACATACCATTAAGCATATAGTAGGGTTTACAATACCACCAATACATATCATTCACTATTAAGAGTTTACTTATGAAGCATGAAAACCATAACCTACCTCCACCGAAGAATTGGAATCAACAAGCAATTTCCCAAGCTTTGATATTCCCTCTACCTCTTGATCGATCAATTTCTCTCTCTCCTTGTTCTCTCTATTTTCTTTATTCAAACCCTCTTTCTTTTACCCTAGTTAACATATAATTAAGTGTAAAAGATAGCAATAATACCCCACTAATTAACTTAGGGTTACCTCTTGTAACCCCCAAGAATTTTAGTTATTAATATAAACCCACGAAATCTATAATTAAGGAAGGAATAGTCCAAAAATGTCCCTTAAAACGTGTAAGGAAATCCGATTCTGCCTGGGATTTGCGCAACCTGTGACGGGCCGTCGTGCCTGCGACGGTCCGTCCTGTAGGTCGTCGCAAGAGTCAAAGAGTCAATTTCCACTGAACAATCTATGACGGTCCGTCACTCCTGTGACGGTCCGTCCTGCCATTCGGTCACGAAGTACAGAGAGTCAATTTTCAGTACCCAATTTCAGATTTTCTAAGTGTTTTGAAACGAGACCCTGTGACGGTCCGTCGTGCCCATGACGGATCGTCGTTTTGTCTGTCGCCTCAGCCTGTTTTTCTAGAATTGAAGTTTGTTGCTCAAAACGACTAAGTAGGTCGTTACAATAGATACCAATTTACCAATCGTTCGTCCCCGAACGATCAAAAGAAGGAAAACAAGGGCGAAAAGGAGTACCTGAATCTGTAAACAGATGTGGGTATTTTTCTCGCATATCCGCCTCCTTCTCCCAAGTGGCTTCTTCAACGGGTCGATTCTTCCATTGTACCTTGATGGATGCAATCTCTCTTAATCTCAACTTGCGAACTTCTCTATCTAAAATAGCAACAGGCTCCTCCTCATAAGACAAGTTCTCATCAAGCAAAACTGAATCCCAACGGATAATGTAGTTCTCATCCCCATGGTATCTTTTCAACATCGACACATGGAATACCGGGTGTACTCCGGACAGCCCTGGAGGCAAGGCTAACTCATAAGCCACCTCCCCTACTCGCTTAAGTACTTCAAATTGTCCAAAGTACCTTGGACTTAGTTTACCTCTTTTACCAAACCCCATCACCCCTTTCATGGGTGAAACTTTCAACAAGACTTGTTCACCCTCCATGAACTCTAAGTCTCTAACCTTTCGATCTGCATATTCTTTTTGTCTACTTTGCGCCGCTAGAAGCTTTTCTTGAATAGACTTCAGTTTTTCCATCGAATCCCTCAAGAGATCAGTACCCCAAGGTCTGACCTTGAACGCATCAAACCAACCAATGGGAGACCTACATCTCCTACTATACAATGCTTCAAATGGAGCCATATCAATGCTTGAGTGATAGCTATTATTGTATGAAAACTCCGCCATGGGTAAGAAACTATCCCAATGGCCACCAAATTCTATCACAAACGCACGAAGCATATCCTCCAACACTTGAATCATTCGCTCAGACTGACCATCGGTCTGGGGATGGAACGCAGTACTAAGGTCCAACCTAGTACCCAATTCCGCATGCAATGTTTTCCAAAACATAGAAGTAAACTGCGTACCTCTATATGATATGATGGATAGTGGAACCCCATACAATCGCACCACTTCCGAGATGTAAAGTTTGGCTAACTTTTCTGCATTGTAAGTCACCTTGACCGGAATGAAATGAGCAGATTTAGTTAACCTATCAACAATCACCCAAATGGAGTCATACTTACCCATTGTCTTTGGAAGATCAAGCACAAAATCCATTGCAATTCTTTCCCACTTCCATTTCGGAATGGGCA
Source organism: Solanum lycopersicum (assembly GCF_036512215.1). Taxonomy (NCBI): domain Eukaryota; kingdom Viridiplantae; phylum Streptophyta; class Magnoliopsida; order Solanales; family Solanaceae; genus Solanum; species Solanum lycopersicum. Next base: position 45,137,057 of record NC_090807.1, read on the forward strand.
TTCTCTGAAGTGTTCCTCCGAGCCTTTGGTGTTCATACTTTACTTGTTGACAGTTTGGACATTTGGCAATAAAATCCACAATGTCACGCTTCATTCTACTCCACCAAAAGTGTTGCTTTAGGTCACGGTACATCTTGGTTGCACCCGGATGTATCGAATACCTCTAACTATGAGCCTCTGTCAGAATAGTGTTGATCAAATTATCGACGCGGGGTACACATACCCTTCCCTTGATCCTCAAAACACCTTCCTCATTGATTTGTGCTTCCTTAGCCTCTCCTCGCAATACCTTATCTTGAATTCTATGCAGTTTCTCATCATCAGACTGTCTTCCCTTAATCTTGTCAAGAAAGGAAGATCTTGCCTCCATAGAAGCCAACAATCCTCCCCTCTCATTTACTTCTAATCTCATCAAGTCATTAGCTAGAGTTTGAACCTGTCTAGCCAATGGGCGTCTAGAAGCTTGCAAGTGAGCTAGACTTCCCATGCTTCCCGCCTTCCTACTTAATGCATCCGCTACAACATTCGCCTTCCCCGAATGATACAAGATAGTGATATCGTAGTCCTTTAGTAGTTCCATCCATATCCTCTACCTCAAGTTCAAATCTTTCTGAGTAAAGACATACTAAAGGCTACGATGATCCGTGTAGACCTCACACTTAACCCCATATAAATAGTGTCTCCATTGCTTTAATGCAAACAACACCGCAACCAATACCAAATTGTGGGTCGGATAGTTACGTTCATGCACCTTTAATTGCCTTGAAGCATAAGCAGTCACACTCTTCTCTTGCATTAGTACTGCACCAAAACCAGAATAGGATGCATCACAATAAACAATGAAGTTCTTACCCTCTACTGGCAAGGTAAGGATAGGTGCGGTAGTCAACAAAGTCTTGAGCTTCTGAAAGCTTTCCTCAAACTCATCCGACCATACAAATGGAACATTTTGCTTAGTCAAGTTCGTCAGTTGGGAAGAAATAGAAATGAATCCCTTGACGAATCGGCGGTAGTAGCTAGCTAACCCAACAAAGCTCCTTATTTCTGACACATTAGTAGGTCTTACCCAATTCTTCACTGTCTCAATCTTAGAAGGATCCACCATAACTCCATCCTTAGAAACCACGTGCCAAAGAAGGACACTGCATCTAGCCAAAACTCACACTTAGAGAACTTGGCATAAAGCTTTTTCTCCCTCAACATTTCCAATACAATTCTCAAATGCTCTTCATGTTCCTTCTTGCTCTTTGAGTATACCAATATATCATCAATAAATACGATCACGAAGAGGTCCAAATATGGCTTAAAAATCCCGTTCATCAAGCTCATGAACGCAGCAGGGGCATTCGTAAGACCAAAAGACATCACTACAAATTCGTTATGCCCATACCTCGTTCGAAAAGAAGTCTTTGGCACATCCGTTGCCCGTATTTTCAATTGATGATAACCGGATCTCAAGTCAATCTTAGAGAAGACACAAGCATCTTGTAACTGATCGAACAAGTCATCAATGCGAGGAAGAGGATACTTGTTCTTTATGGTTACCTTGTTCAACTGCCGGTAGTCTATGCACATCCGAAAACTCCCATCCTTCTTCTTCACAAACAAAATCGGAGCACCCCAAAGAGATGCACTTGGTCTAATGAAGCATTTGCTCAACAACTCTTGAAGTTGGGCTTTTCACTCCCTCCACCTCTATCACGAAGTCCACCACTTCTTGAAAGGATTTCGCTGTAGCCGCTACCTGTATGGCTGAAATCCGCAACTCTGATCTCAACCCCTTCACAAAACGGCGAATCCGCTCTTGTGGACTGAAACAAAGTTGGGTGGCATACCTTGATAATGCACGAAACTTAGCCTCATATGCAGTAACCGACATCCTACCTTGCTCTAGGCTCAAGAACTCATCTTTTTTTCCTATCCCTCAAAGTTCGGGGGATATACTTCTCCATAAACAAGCAAGAGAATGAGGCCCAAGTCATAGGTGGTGCCTCTGTTAGTTGACACTCAATAGGTTACCGCCACCACATTTTGGCGTTCCCTTGAAACTGATAACTCACGAACTCAACACCAAACTGTTCTACTATACCCATCTTGTGTAGTAGCTCATGACAGTCAACCAGAAAATCGTAAGCATCCTCAGATTCCGCACCCTTGAAGACTGGAGGTTTCAATTTCAAGAACTTACTGAAAAGTTCTTGATGATCATTTGTCATTATAGGCCCAGTAGTCAGACGTGGAAACGTGCCTATTTCCGATGGAACATCCATGCGGGGAGCCATAGTAGCTGCATGTTGTACCTCCGGAGCCTGAGGTACTGGTGCAGAAAACACTAGAGGTTCCTGACCCTGATCAGACAACCCACTAAGATAAGCGGGAATCTGATTGATCATCTCTGGGGTAGGTTGGGGTGGCAATTCCTCATTTTGAACTTGTTCATTCTCCCCTTCCTCACCGTCTCTTAATACTTCCTTAGTCGGTGGAGGAGTCACCGCCCTAGCATCAGATGGGCTAGGTGTTTGTCCTCTTCTTCTAGAGAACGTCCTCCCACGACCTCTACCACGGCCTCTTGCCGTTGCTCTTCCTGGAGCCACAGCCCCAGTGGCTGGCTCAGACGCTTCTTGTCTTGCCGATGTTAGTGTTGGCGCAGTCGTTGCTGTAGTTCTAACCATCCGTGAAAGAGAGTGAAGATGGTAAGATACCAATTCGTATCGCCTAGATACTAATTGGACTCAAGTAGTAGCACGAAAGAAAGAATGAAAGAGTGAAATTATCCTAAAGTCTTATAGCCTCTCAAAGAAAAGTAAAGGCGTCCCCCTACCGTTCCTTAAGACTATACTAGACCTGTTCTTGTGTGATGAGACCAACGAACCTAATGCTCTGATACGAAGTTTTGTCACGACCCAAACTGGGTTGCGACTGGCACCCACACTTACCCTCCTATGTGAGCGAACCAACCAATCTAAACCTTAACATTTCAATATAATATAAACAGAAAGTAATGCGGAAGACTTAAACTCATAAGTAAAAACAAATAATTAACTTGTATAACTCAAAAACTTATCATTATCCCCAGAAACTGGAAGTCATCATCACAAGAACATCTACTTTAAACTACTAATTCTAAGAGTTTCTAAGAAGCTAAAAATACGTAAGAAGCTAGTCCATGCCGGAAGTTCAAGGCATCAAGAAATGAAGGAGAAGATCCAGTCAAAGCTAGAAGCGTTAGCTCACCCTGAAAATCCGGTGTGACGAAGACTAGCTTGAGTTACTGTTGAGTCAAAGATGACGGCACGTTTGCTGCACTCCACAAATAACAAGAAGAAAAACATAAAAGTAGGGGTCAGTACGAAACACGGGTACTGAGTAGATATCATCGGCCAACTCAAAATAGGGAACAATATATATCAAATATTATCGTAAATCAACTATAAAACTCAACATGTAGAAACAACAAGTACTATAACCATCAATAAGTACCATCAAGTTCATCCATGAGGGCTCAAGCCTCAACACTATACTCATTTGGGAATTAAGTTTATTAAGTTGGGTATATTGTCATCTTTCAAGATTCATTATCTTTCTTCCTCTTGTGTCGGTACGTGACACTCCGATCCCCTACTGCTATGTGTCGGTACGTGACACTCCGATCCCCTAATTTTATGTGTCGGTACGTGACACTGCGATCCCCTACATGTGTCGGAACGTGACACTCCGATCCCCTACATATGTCAGAACGTGACACTCCGATCCCCTAATTCTATGTGTCTGTACGTGACACTCCGATCCCCTACATCTGTCGGAACGTGACACTCCGATCCCCTACATGTGTCGGAACGTGACACTCCGATCCCCTACATGTGTCGGAACGTGACACTCCGATCCCCTACATGTATCGGAACGTGACACTCCGATCCCCTAATTCTATGTGTCGGTACGTGACACTCTGATCCCCTACATGTGTCGGAACGTGACACTCCGATCCCCTACATGTGTTGGAACGTGACACTCCGATCCCCTAATTCTATGTGTCGGAATGTGACACTCCGATCCACTAATATCATTCAGTAAATCATCAAGCCTTCTCTATTCCAAGGCATCATCAATCCCATTACTTTAATTCATCAAGCCTTCTTCTAGACCAAGGCATCATCATTAATAATGTATATTAAAGTTTCTTTTCAAGATTTTGGATTCGATATTTTCATCATGCTTATCTTATCACAATCACATAATCATATTCATGCAAACATACCATTAAGCATATAGTAGGGTTTACAATACCACCAATACATATCATTCACTATTAAGAGTTTACTTATGAAGCATGAAAACCATAACCTACCTCCACTGAAGAATTGGAATCAACAAGCAATTTCCCAAGCTTTGATATTCCCTCTGCCTCTTGATCGATCAATTTCTCTCTCTCCTTCTTCTCTCTATTTTCTTTAATCAAACCCTCTTTCGTTTACCCTAGTTAACATATAAGTAAGTGTAAAAGATGGCAATAATACCCCACTAATTAACTTAGGGTTACCTCTTTTAACCCCCAAGAATTTGAGTTATTAATATAAACCCACGAAATCTATAATTAAGGAAGGAATAGTCCAAAAACGTCCCTTAAAACGTGTAAGGAAATCCGATTCTGCCTGGGATTTGCACAACCTGTGACGGGCCGTCGTGCCTGCGACGGTCCGTCCTGCAGGTCGTCGCAAGAGTCAGAGAGTCAATTTCCACTGAACAATCTATGACGGTCCGTCACTCCTGTGACGGTCCGTCCTTCCATTCCGTCACGAAGTTCAGAGAGTCGATTTTCAGTACCCAATTTCAGATTTTCTAAGTGTTTTGAAATGAGACCCTGTGACGGTCCGTCGTGCCCATGACGGATCGTCGTTTGGTCCGTCGCATCAGCCTGTTTTTCAAGAATTCAAGTTTGTTGCTCAAAACGACTAAACAGGTCGTTACATATATGAGAGAATATATAGACATAATTGTTGGTGTTGCTTAGTAATAATATATAATGTTATTAATTTTTAGTTGATGGATAATATTATTATATTTAGTGTGTTTGGTTGAAAATATGTTGAATGAAAATGTTTTCTTGGCAACATAGATGTTGATTTTATAATTGAGGAAACTTGTTTTTAGTCTATTAAATGTGATGTTGTATGGCTATCGTTAAGGCCATTGGTGGAGTTGGAGTGTCATGCATGTAGAGATTATATAATTACTATTATTATGTTGAATTAGTTTATGAATGGAAAGAAGAGAATGGAGTGGTGAGTTAAATTGCAAATGGTAAATGTTGTTAAGGTTCTTGGACTTGAAAAAGATAAGAATTGGTGGATAATTAGTGAAGAATAATGATTGGTTAGTTAATGAATTGACTTTTGATTAATGATCAATTAAGGTGTTGGTTGTCGCTGGTCCGTAACCAGTGGAATTTATTTTAATAATATTATGGATTTGTATATCATATTATGAATGGAATTATGATATATTGAGATGGGTAATTAAACCTTATGTGTGTTCCATTACATTTATAATATTAAAGAAATTGATACTTAAGCTTAGTCTTAAATTCAAGATATATAGGATTTGACCTATTAACTGAAAACAATGTTGAAACTTGATATACAATTGAGTGTTTCTACTTACAAATATCATATACTTTATAGATTGGGAAGATTCAGAGTCATTGAGGAAAGAAAAAGCATTGAAGAAGTTGCTTACTTGACTTCGATTCTTCGGAAGAGGTAGGTTATGGTTTATGCTATTTGACAGTAAACTCTTAATACTGATTGATATGCCTTGAATGATATTGTGAAGTACTCTATGTACTTGACTGTGTGATTGTGTGATTTGGTTTTGTGGTTTGTGATTGGTCTGAAATTCTGAGACCGTAGAATTTATATTCTCTAATCCTATCTATCGAAGTGATGCCTTGAATAAAGAAGGCTTGATGAAAATAATATAACAATGAATTGAAAGCGGTGATAATAAAGGATAAATTAATAGTATAATTGGATCGGAGTGTCTCATTCCGACACGGTATTCGGAGATCGGAGTGTCACGTTCCGACATGGAATATGGGATCGGAGTGTCACGTTCCGACACAATAACATTAGAGTAAATAAATCTTGAATTATCTTAATAAACTCAAACTTAAAGAACCTATTTCTGAAATGAGTATGGGGTGGAGGCCTGAATCCCCATAGGTGTGCTTGATGTTGTGATTGAGGGTGTACCTGTCATGGTGTTGTTTTCAATGGTTCATGTGTTTATTGCTTGCTACCTGTTAAGTACTGTAGTCTATTTTATACTATTGTTTTTATATATACTGATTTCTATTTTGAGTTGGCCAATGATACCTACTCAGTACGTGTTCATTGTACTGACCCCTACTTGTATTTTCTTCTTTGTTATTTGGTGGAGTGAAACAAGGGTACTATCGACTTTGACTCGCCCTCAACTCTAGCCAATCTCCAGCACATCAGACTTCAGGGTGAACTATCATTCTTAGCTAGGGCTGGATTTTCTCTCCTTCACGTCTTGATGTCCTTGAAGTTCGAACATGGACCATCTTTTTACTTATTTTAGCTCCTTAAATACTCTTAGATTTGGTAATTTGAGGATAGATGTTCTTGATTTGATGACTTCTAGATTTTGGGGATAATAACTATTAAACTTTAGAAGTTTATTTAATTGATTAAGTTATTAAGTTTTGAATTTTCCGCGTTATTTTTGCTATTCATAAGTGATAAAATGGTAAATGTTGGGTTTTTAGATTTTTTGGTTCGCTCACCTAGTAGGCTAAAGGTTGGTGCCACTCACGACTCGTTTTGGGTCGTGACAAAAATACAAGAATAAGTGAATTAGAAAAAGAATTAGCTATGTTAAAATTATTATATGAAACTAAACAAAAAGAGAAAGAGATAGAAAAAGATGAAGAGCTCGAATTAACTAATGAAATAAATAAGATGAAACAAAAATTAAATGAAAATCTTGAAGTACATTAAATAGACGAAAATGAATCGAATAAATGATCAAAACTCAGAAATAAGTGATATAAGTGTAACATAGACAAAAATTTTAGAAAGTAAATAAACCGAAAAAATTAGAAAAAAACACAAGAGATATGAATCGACCTAGCACATCAAGAGTCAGAACCCCAGATAATAGCCCCAGAACTAGTCCTAGAAGGACACCACCAACATATTATACAGAGAATTATGAACAATCAGATAGAACAAATGCAATACGGAATAGTAGATTAAATAAAAGATGGACACCTAAACCGATAACCGAACAATATAACTTTTTAGATCTAGATTGTGTTACAGATATAAATAAAGCAATACTAATATGGGTAGGAAATATATCTAAACAACTAATTGATAATAAAATAACAACTAGAAAAACTCCAAGATATATAGAAAGAACATTTGTAGGAACAACAAAATTATGGATAGAAAATCTACTCCCAGAAAGTTTAGAAACACTTAAAAGTGATAAGAAAATAGATGGCTCTCCATCGACAACAAATATAGATATACTAGATAAATATGAATTACCAATAAAAAATGAATTTGGAGGAAAAGCATAGATACCTATAATAAATAAGAGAATAATTAATAGAGAAATACAAGATATAAAAGCTAAAATACTCATAAAATATGTACATTTAGGAGGAACAGAAATATTAATAAAAGCTTCTTTTAGAGAAGGAATAGATATACCTATTGAAATATACTTAGCAGATGATAGAATTATACATCGTATTGATAAAAGTGTAATCAGTGCAGTAAGAGGAAACGTAATATACCAAAAATTTAAATTTATAATAAGTGTCAACTATTCAGTAGCATTAACGGATAGAAATATAGATAAATCATTAGTATTATATTGGAAGATGTCTGGAATAGAGCTACCACCAGGAAGTAAGATTTTTACAGCAAGATGTAAGAACTTATATATATTAACAATAAAACACAAAGTAACAGCAACAAATAAAATTAATAAAATAAAATTAGAAAATCTTTTCGAAAAAATAATTATTGTAATAGACAATAATGACTATATCTATAAAGAAATGGACATAGAAGAACACTTAGAAATTATAAAAGAAAGATTAAGTACTTCAAGCGTACCAAATACATTAACAAGAGCTACCTCATCAAGAATGAGTACATCTATGAGAAACTATGAAATCCCACAAGTAATAACACCATACCATTACTCCATAACATGAATAATAGACCAAAGAATATATAAGATTTTAATAAATACAGGACAAGAAGAAAATTATATAACAAGAGAATTAGTATTGGAAAAAGAAATTATAAAAACAGGACAATTATGCCCCAGATTACCTAGCGAGATAGTAAATACAAATGAAGAAATAATAGAAAAAAGAAGTAATTATAGGAGGTATACCGTTAATTATACCATTTAAAATTTACGAAAGGAAATCAGAATATTACATTAGGAATAAAATGGCTAGGAAAAGTTAAAGCATACAACATAGAAAATGAACAATTAACTATAACCTGCAAAAATAAGAAAATTATTATTAAAAGAACAAAATGAATAATGAAAGTATTTATACTTGCAAAAATTATTGCAGAAGGATATCACAACAGAAATTATACCCCCATGATAGATATAGGAGCAGAAGCAAACATATGGAAATATAAATGTTTACCAGAAGATAAATGGGAAAAATTAAAAACACCGATGGTAGTAACAGGATTTAACAATGAAGGAAGTATGATTAAATACAAAGAAAAAATTATAAAAATACAAATATGGGATAAAATACTAATAATAGAAGAAATGTACAATTTTGAGTTTACAACAAAAGATATGTTATTAGGAATGCTATTTTTAGATAGATTTTACCCACATATAATAACAAAATCATAGTGGTGATTTACTACACCATGCGGAAACAAGATAGGAGCAAAAAGAGTAAATAACAAACAACGAAAACCTATAGAAATGATAAAAGGAAGTGAAAAAGTAAATCAAGAAATGGAAAATATGAATAAAATACAAATATCACAATTAGAAATTATAATATTTACAATAGAAAAATTGAAAATAATTATTGAACAACTAGAATTACTATATAATGAAAATCCATTACAAGGATTGGAAAAAACATAAGACAAAAGTAAAAGTTGAACTTATAGATGAAAATAGTATAATAACACAGAAACCGTTAAAATATAACTTTAATGACTTAAAAGAATTCAAGATAAATATAGATGAACTATTAGAAAATAATTACATACTGTCACGACCCAAATCCGGGCCGTGACTGGCACCCACACTTACCCTCCTATGTGAGCGAACCAACTAATCTATACCTTAACATTTCAATGTAATATCAACATAAAGTAATGCGGAAGACTTAAACTCATTAATAAAAACCAATAACTAATATTATCCCCAAAATCTGGAAGTCATCTTCACAAGAACATCTACTTCAAACTAATAAATCTAAGAGTTTCTAAGAAGCTTAAAATACATAAAAGCTAGTCTATGCCGGAACTTCAAGGCATCAAGACATGAAGAGGAAGATCCAGTCCAAGCTAGAAGCATTAGCTGACCCTGATATCTGGAGTAATGAAGACTGGCTAGAGTTACTGTTGAGTCGAATATGACGGCACGTTTGCTGCACTCCACAAATAAACAAGAAGAAAACATAAAAGTAGGGGTCAGTACAAAACACAGGTACTGAGTAGATATCATTGGGCAACTAAAAATAGAAATCAATATATACCAAGTAATATCATAAAATCAACTATGATACTCAACATGTTGCAACAGCAAGTACTATATCATTAACAAATACCGTCAAGTTCAGACATGAGGACTCTAGCATCAATACCATACTCATTTGGGAATTATGTTCATCAGATTGAGTATATTAACATCTTTCAAGATTCATTATCTTTATTTCTCTTGTGTCTGTACGTGACACTCCACTCCCTCATATTCATTAATCCTCTTGTGTCGGTACGTGACACTCCGCTCCCTCATATTCATTAATCCTCTTGTGTCGGTACGTGACACTCTGATCCCCTACTACTATGTGTCGGAACGTGACACTCCGATCCACTAAATCTACGTGTCAGTTCGTGACACCCGATCCCCTAAATCTACGTGTCGGTTCTTGACACCCGATCCCCCAAATCTACATGTCGGTTCGTGACACCTGATCCCCTAAATCTACATGTCGGTTCGTGAGACCCGATCCCCTAATCTCATTCTATCAATTCATCAAGCCTTCTCTTATACCAAGGCATCATCAATCTCATTACTTTAGTTCATCAAGCCTTCTTTTATACCAAGGCATCATCAATCTCATTACTTTAGTTCATCAAGTCTTCTTTTATATTAAGGCATCATCATTAACAAGGTAAATTTAGGATAGAGATTCAATAGACTCATCATTCTTATTCATCACAATTATATAATCACATTCATGCAAGCATACAATTAAGCATATAGAAGGGTTTACAACACTACCCAATACATATCATTCGCTACTAAGAATTTACTACGAATAGCATAAAAACCATAACCTACCTCCACCGAAGATTAGTGATCAAGCAAGCAAATTTTCTCCAAAGCTTTGTGTTTTCCCCTTCTCGATCGACCCTCTCTCTTCTTGTTCTTTCTATTTTCTTTATTCAAACCCTCCTTCTTTTACCCTTATTAGCATATAATTAAGAATAAAAGATGGCAATAATAACCCACTAATTAACTTAAGGTTACCTCTTTTAACCCCCAAATAATTAGACTTATTAACATTAACCCACTAACTTTATAATTAAAGAAGGAATAGTCAAAAACGTCCCTTAAAACGTATAAAGAAATTTGACCCAGACTGGGATTATGCAGCATGCGACGGCCCGTCGCAGACTTCAGAGACTCAATTTCTCTGAAGGGTCTGTGACGGTCCGTCACACCTGTGACGGTCCGTCCTGCCATTTCGTTAGGAAGTTCAGAGAGTCGATTTCAGTGCCCATTTTTTAGATTTTCTAAGTGTTTTGAAATGAGACCCTGCGACGGTCCGTCGCCTCAGCCTGTTTTTCCAGAAATAAAATGTACTGCTCAAAGCGACTAAACAGGTCGTTACACATACAAGAAAACAATAGTAAACATACAAGTCCAGAATTTATAGTCATAAAACATAGTGAATAAAAAAGAGGTAAAGTAGAATGGTTATAGATTATCGTAACCTAAATGCCAAAACTAAAACACATAATTACCCAATACCAAATAAAATACTAAAAATAAGACAAATACAAGGATATAACTTTTTTACTAAATTTGACTGTATATCAGGATTTTATCACCTAAAAATAGAAGAAAAATCTAAAGAGCTAACAACATTTACAGTACCGCAAGGTTTCTATGAATGGAATGTTTTACTGTTTGGATATAAAAATGCACCAGATAGATATCAGCATTTTACGGATAACTATTTTAACCAATTAAAAAATTGTATTGTATATAGAGATGATATATTATTATATTCTAAAACAGAAGATGAACATATATGGTTATTAGAAAAATTTATACATATAATTAAACATTCAGGTTTAAGTTTAAGTAAAAAGAAAGAAGAAATTATGAAAGCGGTTATATAGAATTTCTAGGAATACAAATAGATAAGAATGGAATAAAAATGTAAAACCACATAGTACAAAAAATAATCACCCTTGATGAAAATATAGATACAAAAAAGAAATTACAATCCTTTCTATGATTAGTAAATCAAGTAAGAGAGTATATACCAAAATTAGCAGAACATTTAAAACCATTACATAAAAAACATAAAAAAGATATTGAATATTATTTCGACAATAAAGATAAAGAATATATAAGAAATATTAAAAATTTATGTAAAAAATTACCAAAGCTATATTTCCCTGATAAAAATAAATTATTTACTTATATTGTTGAAATAGATTCAAGTGATCATAGTTATGGAGGAGTTTTAAAAAACAAATATAAAAAAGAAAAAATAAAACACAAGTGTAGATATTATTCAGGATCTTATGCAGAAGCACAAATAAACTGGGAAATAAATAGAAAAGAATTATTTGCATTATATAAATGTTTATTAGCATTTGAACCATATATTGTTTACAATAAATTTATTGTAAGAACAGACAATACACAGGTAAAATTGTGGATAACTAAAAAGGTAGAGGATTCACTTACAAAAAAAGAAATAAGGAGATTGGTATTAAATATATTAAATTTTACATTTACAATTGAGGTAATTAAAACTGACAAGAATCTTGTTGCAGACTACCTCTCAAGAGAAAGATACAATGAAAGAAATATTGGCTATGATGAAAAATCTTTGCTCAAAAATGGAGAAAATAGAAACAGATGTACAAGTATTAAAAGAAAAAGTTAATAGTCAGTAGCATGACTCAAAATATGCGGAGCTAAGTCAGCAGCATGACATAAAAAATGCGGAGCTAGAAAGTGATGACGGGAAGCACATAAAAACCCAAAACAAAAAGATATATACATCTGCAGGGAGCTCAGCTACAGCAGGAAGTACATCTACAGTAGGACAACTTACAAAAAAGGAGGAAGCTAAGGTAAAATATACAAATACAAACATGAATAAATTATTTTCTAAACCATATACTCCTCAAAATATCCAAAAAGACGTATTTGTACCACCACAGATATATACCTATAAAACCAGCTTAGATTCACAGAAACAGACATACAACCACATAACTAGAATGTATATAGAAAATATATACAAAATACAAACTTTTCTAAATAGAAATCCCAGAGCAAAAGATACAAAGAACCCGAATGAAAACTATATAATTGTAATGATCTGTTTAGTCGTTTTGAGCAGTAGAGTATATTCAGGTATTAGCTGTCTGGGTCGACGAATCCTACGACGGACCGTCATGGGCACGACGAACCGCCGAGGGGGTCTCGTTCCAAAACACTTAGACTCTGGAAAAATTGGGTATTGAGAACAACTCTCTGAACTTCGCGACGGAAGAGCAGGACGGACCATCGTAGGCACGACGGACCGTCACAGACACTTTAACGAATTGAGTCTCTGAACTTTGTGACGGAAGAAGCAGGACGGACCGTCACAGGCACGACGGGCCGTCACAGGCTGCGTAACCCTGACTGGGTCGGATTTCTGGTAAATGTTTTAAGGGGCGTTTTGGACAATTCCTGCTTATAATTATAAAGTTAGTGGTTTAATGTTAATAATACAATTTCTTGAGGGTTAAATGAGACAACCTTGGAATAGATAGTGGGTTACTTTTAACATCTTTTATACTTAAATATATGGTAATTAGGGTAAAAGAAAAAGAGTTTAAATAAGGAAAAATTAGAAAAAGAGAAAGGGAGGACGAACGAACGAGAGAGGGAGAAACGAAGAGGAAAGCAAAGCATTGGAAAAGTAGATTTCTTGATCACGATTCTTTGGTGGAGGTAGGTTATGGTTTATGCAATTTCATAGTAAACTCTTAATAGCGAATGATATGTATTGGGTAATTTTGTGAAGTCTTCTATATGATTAATTGTGTGCTTGCATGATGTGATTATATAATTGTGATAAAATAAGTATGATGAGGCTGTTGAATCTTAAACCTTAAAACCTTCTTGTTAATCATGATGCCTTGGTATAAAAGAAGGCTTGATGAACTAAAAGAATGAGGTTAGTGGATCGGGTGTCACGTTCCGACACCAGGATAGTAGTAGTGGATTGGGTGTCACGTTCCGACTACAGGATAGTATGGATCGGGTGTCACGTTGCAACACAAGGATACTAGAGGATCAGAGTTTCACATTCTGACACCAGGATAGTAGGGGATCGGAGTGTCACGTTCCGACACCAGGATAGTAAAATGAATGAATGTTCAGAGGATTGGAGTGATACGTTCCGACACCAGGATAGTAAAGAGAATGAATCTTGAATTATGCTAATATACTCAGATTTAATGAACCTGTTTCCAAAATGAGTATGGTGTGGAGGCTTGAGTGCTTATAGATTTGCTTGGTGTTGTGGCCAATGGTTATGGTACTTGTTGTTGTCACCTGTTAAGTGTTATTGTTGATTTTATGTTATTATCTGATATATATTGCTTTCTATTTTGAGTTGGCCGATGATATCTACTCAGTACTTGTGTTTTGTACTGGCCCCTACTTGTATGTTTTATCTTTGTTATTTGTTGAGTGCAGCAAACGTACCGTCGTCTTCAACTCAACCGCAACTCTAGCTAGTCTTCATCAAGTCAAATTTTAGGGTGAGCTATTGTTCCTAGCTCGAATTGGATTCTCTCTTATTCATGTGTTGATGTCCTTGAAGTTTTGACATGGACCATTTGTTTTCTTATTTTAGCTTCCTAGATACTCTTAGATTTAGTAATTTGGGGTTAGATGTTCTTGTGGTGATGACTTCCAGATTTTTGGTATAATAATAATTTTTGAGTTTTAGAAGTTATTAATTGATTTCGTTAATGAATTTTAAGTTTTCCGCATTATATTCTGTTTCTTATGGTTGAAATGTTGGGGTTTAGATTGGTTGGTTCGCTCACATAGTAAAATAAGTGCGGGTGCCACTAGCGGCTCGTTTTGGGTCATCACAAAATTGGTATCAGAGCATTAGGTTCGCTGGTCTCATCACACAAGAACGAGTCTAGTAGAGTCTTGAGAAATGGTAGGGGGATGCCTTTACTTTTCTTTAAGGGGCTATAGGACATTAGGAAAATTCCATTCTTTCTTTCTTTAGTGCTATTACTTGGATCCAATTGGCATCTAGGTGATACAAATTGATATCTTACCATCTTCACTCTATTTCGCAGATGGTTAGAACTAGAGTAACAACTGCGCCAACACCAACACCGGCAAGACAAGATGCGTCTGAGCCAGCCACTAGGGCTGTAGCTTGAAGAGGAGCAGTGGCAAGAGGCCATGGTAGAGGTCGCAGGAGGACATCCTCTAGAGGAAGAGGACAAGCACCGGGCCCAGCTAGTACTAGGGCGGTGACTCCTCCACCGACTGAGGAAGTATAAAGAGAGGGTGAGGAAGGGGAGAATGAACAAATGCAGAGTGAGGAATTACCACCCCAACCTACCCCAGAGATGATTAATCTGGTTCTTGCTTATCTTAGCGGGTTATCTGATCAAAGCGTGACACCTCCAGTGTTTTCTGCACCAGCACTTTAGGTGCCGAGAGTATAGCATGCAGCTGCTATGGCTCCCAGCATGGATGCCTCATTAGAAATAGGCACGTTTCCTCGGTTGACTACAGGGCCTATAATGACAAGTGATCAGCATGAACTTTTCAGTAAGTTCATGAAATTGAAACCTCTAGTCTTTAAGGGTGCTGAATCTGAGGATGCCTATGATTTTCTGGTTGATTGTCATGAGCTACTACACAAGATGGGTATAGTAGAACGATTTGGCATCGAGTTTGTGACCTATCAATTTCAAGGGAACGCCAAAATGTGGTAGCGATCGTATGTTGAGTGTCAACCAGCACAAGCACCACCTATGAGTTGGGCATCATTCTCTAGTCTTTTAATGGAGAAGTATATACCCCGGACTTTGAGGGATAGGAGGAGAGATGAGTTCCTGAGCCTAGAGCAAGGTAGGATGTCGGTTACTGCATATGAGGCTAAGTTTCGTGCATTATCTAGGTATGCCACCCAACTTTGCTGCAGTCCACAAGAGCGGATTCGCCGTTTTGTGAAGGGATTGAGGTGATATTTGCAGATTCCATCCTTACAGGTATCTACTGCAGCAAAATCCTTTCAGGAAGTGGTCGACTTTGTGATAGAGGTTGAGAGAGTGAAGCCAGATGACTTCACCATGGCATCAGCAACTAAGTAGTTTCGTAAGGGAGGTGAGTTTAATGGTTCTTACTCCATAGAACAAGGTGCAGGAGGTTACCCAGCCCGAACTATTCAGTCTTCACTACAGGTTGTAGACTGAGGTCCATCGCAGACCGGTCAACATTTCTCTGAGTGTGGAGGTTATCTCCAGACTCCGTCGTTCTCACAGAGATCTATGCTTGAACCCAGAGAGTGTTATGGATGTGGGGAAATTTGACATATTAAGAGATATTGTCCAAAAAAGAGTTACAGACCCCCAATAGTCAGAGGTAGAGGTGGTCATGGAAGAGGCTGCTATTCTGGAAAACGTGGTGGCCGAGGTAGTGGTGGTCACCAAATCAACCAAGGTGGCGGGCAAACTGGAACTTCTGCAGCACAACATGGTAAGGGCAACGGACAAACAGGTGATAGGGCCCATTGTTATGCTTTCCCTGGGAGATTTGAAGCGGAGACATCTGATGCTGTCATCACAGGTAATCTTTTGGTTTGTGATTGCATGGCTTTTGTATTGTTTGATACTAGATCCACATTTTCATATGTATCTTCCTCATTTGCTACTGGTTTTGATTTACATTATGATTTGCTTGACATGCCTATTCGTGTTTCTACTCTGGTGGGTGAGTATGTGATAGTTGAAAAGGTGTATAGGTCGTGTCTTGTGACTTTTGTGTCGAGCAATACTCATGTAGACTTGGTTATCCTAGAAATGGTTGACTTCGATGTAATTCTGGGTATGACTTGGCTTTCTCAAAATTTTGTAATCTTAGATTGTAATGATAAAACTATAACGTTGGCCAAGCCCGGGACAGATCCGTTAGTGTGGGAGGGTGACAACACTTCCACTCCAATTCGTATTATCTCCTTTCTTCGTGCTAAGAGAATGGTTAGTAAGGGTTGTTTAGCTTTCTTGGCACACCTCAGGGATGATACTGCGCAAGTACCTTTAATTGAGTCAGTTTCAATAGTCCTTGAGTTTCTGGATGTGTTTCCTGTAGACCTTCCTGGGATGCCACCGGATAGGGATATTGACTTTTGCATTGATTTGGAGCCGGGTACTCGCCCCACTTCCATACCCCCTTATAGAATAGCCCCCGCTGAGTTAAGAGAGTTAAAGGTCCAACTTCAAGAGTTGTTAATCAAAGGCTTTATTAGACCAAGTGCATCCCCTTGGGGTGCTCCTGTTTTGTTTGTGAAGAAGAAGGATGGAATTTTTTGAATGTGCATAGACTACAGACAACAGAATAAGGTAACAATTAAGAACAGGTATCCTCTTCCTCACATCGATGACTTGTTCAATCAGTTACAAGGTGCTTGTACCTCCTCAAAAATCGATTGGAGATCTGATTATCATCAATTTGAATATACGGGCAACGGATGTGCCCAAGACTGCCTTTCGTACCAGGTATGGGCATTATAAGTTCTTAGTAATGTCTTTTGGGCTTACGAATGCCCCTGCTGCTTTCATGAGTTTGATGAACGGGATATTTAAGCCATATCTGGATCTCTTTGTCATTGTATTCAGAGATGATATACTGGTATACTCAAAGAGCAGGAAAGAACATGAGGAGCACTTGAGAATTGTATTGGAAATGTTGAGGGAGAAAAAGCATTATGCAAAATTCTCCAAGTGTAAGTTTTGGCTATATTCAGTGTCCTTCTTGAGGCATGTGGTTTCTAAGGATGGAGTGATGGTGGATCCTTCTAAGATCGAAGCAGTGAAGAGTTGGGTAAGACCTACTAATGTTACAGAGGTTAGGAGCTTTGTTGGTTTAGCTAGCCACTACCGTTGATTTGTCAAGGGATTTTCCTCTGTTGCTTCTCAATTGACAAACTTGACTAAGCAGATTGTTCCATTTGTATGGTCGTACGAGTGTGAAGAAAGCTTTCAGAAGCTCAAGACTTTGGTGACTACTGCACCAATTCTCACCTTGCCAGTGGAAGGAAAGAACTTCATTGTTTATTGTGATGCATCCTATTCTGGGTTGGGTGCAGTGCTAATGCAAGAGAAGAATGTAATTGCTTATGCGTCGAGGCAATTAAAGGTGCATGAACGTAATTATCTGACCCACGATTTGGAGTTGGCTGTGGTAGTGTTTGCATTAAATCAATGGAGGCATTATCTATATGGGGTTAAGTGTGAAGTCTATACGGATCATCGTAGCCTACAGTATGTCTTAACTCAGAAAGATTTGAATTTAAGACAGAGGAGGTGGATGGAACTACTGAAGGACTATGATATCACTATCTTGTATCATCCGGGAAAAGCTAATGTTGTGGCAGATGCTTTAAGTAGAAAGGCAGGGAGCATGGGATGTCTAGCTCACTTGCAGGTTTCCAGACGCCCATTGGCTAGAGAGGTTCAAACTCTGGCTAATGACTTTATGAGACTAGAATCAAGTGAGAAGGGATGATTTTTGGCCTGTGTGGAGGCAAGATCTTCCTTTCTTGACACTATTAAGGGAAAGCAGTTTACTGATGAGAAACTGATCCGGATTTGAGATAAGGTATTGTGAGGAGAGGCTAAAGCAGCAAAAATTGATGAGGAAGGTGTGTTGAGGATTAAGGGAAGGGTATGTGTACCCCGCGTCGATGATTTGATTCACACTATTCTTACAGAGGCTCATAGTTCAAGGTATTCTATACATCTTGGTGCAACAAAGATATACCGTGACCTAAAGCAACATTTTTGGTGGAGTAGGATGAAGCGTGACATTGTTGATTTTGTTACTCAATGCCCGCATTGTCAGTAGGTAAAGTATGAACACCAGACGCCTGGAGGGACACTTCAGAGAATGATCATTCCTGAATGGAAGTGGGAGAGAATTGTAAGGAACTTCGTGGTTGGTCTTCCAAAGACAATGGGTAAGTATGACTCCATTTGGGTAATTATTGACAGATTAACTAAGTCTTCTCATTTCATTCCGGTCAAGGTGACTTACAATGTGAAGAAGTTAGCCAAACTTTATATCTCAGAAATTGTTCAATTGCATGGAGTTCCACTCTTCATCATATCAGATAGGGGTACGCAATTTACTTCTATGTTTTGGAGAACATTGCATGCCGAATTAGGTACTAGGTTGGATCTTAGTACCGCATTTCACCCTCAGACCGATGGTCAGTCTGAGCGAATGATTCAGGTTTTGGAGGATATGCTTCGTGCATGTGTGATAGAATTTGGTGGTCATTGGGATAACTTATTACCCTTAGCAGAGTTCTCATACAGCAATAGCTATCACTCAAGTATTGATATGGCCCCATTTGAGGCATTGTATGGTAGAAGATGTAGGCCTCCCATTGGGTGGTTTGATGTATTTGAGGTTATACCTTGGGGTACTGACCTTCTGAGGGAATAGTTTGATAAAGTGAAATGCATTCAAGAAAAGCTTTTAGCGGCTCAAAGTAGACAGGAAGAATCTGTAGATCGAAAGGTTAGAGACTTGGAGTTTATGGAGGGTGAGCAAGTCTTGCTGAAGGTGTCGCCGATGAAAGGGGTGATGCGGTTTGGTAAGCTAGGTAAGCTTAGTCCAAGGTACATTGGTCCATTTGATGTTTTGAAGCGCGTGGGGGAGGTAGCTTATGAATTAGCCTTACCCCCAGGACTGCCAGGAGTGCACCCGGTATTTCATGTGTCTATATTGAAAAGATACCATGGGGATGGAAACTACATCATTCGTTGGGATTCAGTTCTTCTTGATGATAAGTCCGCAAGTTGAGATCAAGGGAGATTGCATCCATCAAAGATCAATGGAAGAATCGACCAGTTGAAGGGTCCACTTGGGAGAAGGGGGCCGATATGCAAGGAAGATACCCACACCTTTTCACAGATTTAGGTACTCTTTCTCGTCCTTGTTTTTCTTCTTGTGATTGTTCGAGGATGAACGATGGATAAATTGGTATCTATTGTAATGACTTGTTTAGTCGTTTTGAGCTGTAGAGTTTATTCTGGTAATAGCTCTCTGGGTCGACGGATCCCACGACGGACCGTCATGGGCACGACGGACCGTCGAGGGGGTCTCATTCCAAAACACTTAAGACTCTGGAATAATTGGCTACTGAGAACAACTCTCTGAACTTCGTGATGGAAGAGCAGGATGGACCGTCGTAGGCACGACGGACCGTCACAGACTCTTTATTGAATTGAGTCTATAAACTTTGTGACGGAAGAAGCAGGATAGACCATCGCAGGCAGGACGGGCCGTCACAGGCACGACGGGCCGTCACAGGCACGACGGGCCGTCACAGGCACGACGGGCCGTCACAGGCTGTGTAACCTTGACTGGGTCGGATTTCTGTTAAATGTTTTAAGGGGCGTTTTGGACTATTCCTTCTTATAATTATAAAGTTAGTGGTTTAATGTTAATAATACAATTACTTGGGGGTTAAAGGAGACAACCTTGGAATAAATAGTGGGTTACTTTTACCATCTTCTATACTTAATTATATGGTAATTATGGTAAAAGAAAAAGAGTTTGTATAAGGAAAAATCAGAAAAAGAGAAAGGGAGAACGAACAAACGAGAGAGGGAGAAACAAAGAGGAAAGCAAAGCATGGGAAAAGTAGATTTCTTGATCACGATTCTTCGATGGAGGTAGGTTATGGTTTATTCTATTTCATAGTAAACTCTTAATAGCGAATGATATGTATTGGGTAATTTCATAAAGTCTTCTATATGCTTAATTGTGTGTTTGCATGATGTGATTATATAATTGTGATAAAATAAGCATAATAAGGCTGTTGAATCTTAAACCTTAAAACCTCCTTGTTAATGATGATGTCTTGGTATAAAAGAACGCTTGATGAACTAAAAGAATGAGGTTAGTGGATTGGGTGTCACGTTCCGACACCAGGATAGTAGTAGTGGATCGGGAGTCATGTTCCGACACTAGGGTAGTATGGATCGGGTGTCACGTTCCGACACCAGGATAGTAGAGGATCGGAGTGTCACGTTCCGACACCAGGATAGTAGAGGATCGGAGTGTCACGTTCCGACACCAGGATAGTAAGATGAATGAATGTTGAGGGGATCGGAGTGTCACGTTCCGACACAAGTATAGTAAAGAGAATGAATCTTGAATTATTCTAATATACTCAGATTTAATTAATCTGTTTCCCAAATGAGTATTGTGTGGAGGCTTGAGTCCTCATAGATGTGCTTGGTGTTGTGGCCAATGGTTATGGTACTTGTTGTTGTCACTTGTTAAGTGTTATGGTTGATTTTATGTTATTATCTTATATATATTGCATTATATTTTGAGTTGGCCGATGATATCTACTCAGCACTTGTATTTTGTACTGACCGCTACTTGTATGTTTTCTCTTTGTTATTTGTATAGTGCAGCAAACATACCGTCATCTTCAACTCAACCGCAACTCTAGCCAGTATTCATCACGTCAGGTTTTAGGGTGAGCTATTGTTCCTAGCTCGGACTTGATTCTCTCTTATTTATGTCTTGATGTCCTTGAAGTTCGGACATGGACCATTTGTTTTCTTATTTTAGCTTCCTAGATACTCTTAGATTTAGTAATTTGAGGATAGATATTCTTGTGGTGATGACTTCAAGATTTTGGGGATAATAATAAGTTTTGAGTTTTAGAAGTTATTAATTGATTTCGTTAATGAGTTTTAAGTTTTCCGCATTATATTCTGTTTCTTATGGTTTAAATGTTGAGGTTTAGATTGGTTGGTTCGCTCACATAGTATGATAAGTGTGGGTGCCACTCGCGGCTCGTTTTGGGTTGTGACAATAACCCAGTATCTACAAGGTTATAACAAGTTAATAGCACAACCCGGAACGAATCCAAACCTAGTAGCAACCTGCTACAACTATGGATTATTCAGTACTGTATATACAATAACGGGAGAAGAAGTATTTAAGATATCAGAATTATATAAAGCACTTTTACAATAAAAGAGAGTTACTAAAGGAAGTCTATTTTATATAAAGTTCTATACAGCTACAGCAGAAATACTATATGATGAGATCAAGCCTACAATACATTCTATAAAGATTGGATTAATTGGGGAAATGAAAATCCCTGAAAAAAAGATATAGAAGAGGAAATAAAAAAGGTGGATATTCAAGAGTTTTACGCAAATAAGAGAACTATTGGAATAGCTACTATATTGAATAAGATAGCAAAAAACTATTTGAACGAAAATGCAATATGGAGTTACTATAAAAGAGATCAAACAATTATATACTCCAATTGCAAAAAAATCTGAGCAGCAGATATGGAAGACCTAAGGAAGTGGATATTAAGCCTATTAAAACCAGAGCCAACACCAATAACAAGAGCAATTAGGAAAAATGTTATTTCTCCTAATTTGATGACAAGATATTGTAAATTAATAGGACAAAAATATCCAGATCATCTACGTTCAAAGTGTGAAGGAGAAGATAATTATATTCCAGATGTACATCTGGAGTAAAAATGAAAAAGTAGTAAATAGTATGTGTAAATAGTGTGTCGGCCATAAATGAAGGTCATTATTAAAGTAATTTTGTCGTTTTGTGTCGGCCAAAGATAAGGTGTCCATATGTAAAAAGTAGTGTCGGCCAGAAATAAAGAAAAGGGCCATTATTGTTAATGTATTTTGTCGTTTTGTGTCGGCCAAACAATATAAGGCCATGTGTAAAGTATGCCGG
Organism: Solanum lycopersicum; assembly: GCF_036512215.1. Classification (NCBI taxonomy): domain Eukaryota; kingdom Viridiplantae; phylum Streptophyta; class Magnoliopsida; order Solanales; family Solanaceae; genus Solanum; species Solanum lycopersicum. Next base: position 45,159,611 of record NC_090807.1, read on the forward strand.
CTATTTTCTTTTGGCCAAGTTTGTAAAATTATTGTACAAATAGAGGGCTTCTCCCTCGGTAATAAACAAGCTACTTCTAAACAACTCTCCTCTTTATTCTCTTTTCTTTCTTCTCTCTAAAAATCCGCGTCCACCCCCCACAACTGATAGAAAAAATAGATGAAAAAAAACAAGAACTACAACATAGGAAAGAAAGATTAAAAGAAAATATGTTGGCAGGAGTATGTAAAAAATCAATATTAGCACAAAGAAAAGTTATATTTATGTTAGAAATACAAATAGATTGCCTTAAATATAGGTTACAACACAATATAATTCTTAAATTATAATGAATAAAGAAGAATTTGGAGTACACGAAAAGACATATGAAAACAAAGACAGATTAACAATAAAAATAATATTTTTAAATTTAAGAAGAAGATATAAAAAAATAGGAAATAATTTATATTTAATGTTAGAAAAAGAAACAGCAAAATTAGAAGATAGTCTAACATCTATGATAAGAATAACAAAAGAAAATGAAGAAATAGAAATATCTAAAGAAATTGAAAAGATAAAAATGCAAGCAAAGCAAGAAGTACTACATCTATAAGAAATAAAAAATACAAGAATAAGTTAATTAGAAAAAGAATTAGCTAAGTTAATATTATTATATGAAACTAAACAAAAAGAGAAACAGATAGAAAAAGATAAAGAGCTCGAATTAACTAATGAAATAAATGAGATGAAACAAAAATTAAATTAAAATCTTGAAGTAAATGAAATAGACAAAAATGAATCGGATACAATAAATGATCAAAACTCAAAAATAAGTGATATAAGTGAAACATACACAGAAATTTTAGAACAAGCAAATAAACCGAAAAAAATAGAAATATACACAGGAGATATGAATCGACCTAGCACATCAAGAGTCAAAACCCCAGATAATAGCCCAGAACTAGTCCTAGAAGGACACCACCAACTTATTATACATAGAATTATGAACAATCAGATAGAACAAATACAATATGGAATAGTAGATTAAATAAAAAATGTACACCTAAACCGATAATCGAACAACATAACTTTTTAGATCTAGATTGTGTTACAGATATAATAAAACAATACTACTATGGGTAGAAAATATATCTAAACAACTAATTGTTTATAAAATAAAAAATAGAGAAACGCCAAGATATATAGAAAGAACATTTGTAGGAACAACAAAATTATGGATAGAAAATCTACCCCCAGAAAGTTTAGAAACACTTAGAAGTGATAAGAAAATAGATGGGTCTCATCGACAACAAATATAGATATAATAGATAAATATGAATTAGCAATAAAAACTGAAGGATTAACAGATACTTTAGGAGCTAGAATAAAATTTTTACCTCAATGGTTTGTACAACTATGTGAAAACCAAAAAGAAAAATTAAAAATGAAAAAAGTACTAATTAAGAATTTAGCATGTTTGTAAAAATAAAACAGCACCACAGTTTTTATGTACAAACAAATACTATAAAAAGCAAAAAGCTAGAAAATATAAAATTTGTAGAAAAACTTAAACTAAGTATAAATATAAAAAACCAAGGCAAAGATATTATGTAAAAAATTATAAAATAAAAAGACTATATAGAACAAAAAGAAAAATATCACAATGTACTTGTTATAATTGCGGAAAGTTAAGACATTTAGCGAAAGACTGTAAGTTACCTAAAGATCCAAAAAGAAAGAAAATTGCAGAAATAATGATAGATAATGATGAATATATGCAAATAGAATATATAGACTATGAATTAAGTGAAAATGATAGTATATATGAAGTATCAGATATAGAATTTGAAAATGAAGAAGAAAATATTTATATAAATAATGATGAAATAGAAGATAAAACATAATGACTGAAGAAGACATAAAAATAATATCTAAAGAAGATTATCAAAATGAAGAATTATCAGAACAAAAAATCATATTTGATAATACAATATCTGAACAAATAAAAGGAAAAGAATTAGACTTAAGTGTTAAAAAAGTACTTGAAATACCTACATTAAGAAATTGCTTTAAAAGACAAAAAGAAGAATACTACGTAGTTAGCTAGAAAGAACACATTATAGATTGTAAATATACAAGAGGAAAAGCACAGATACCTATACTAAATAAGAGAATAATTAATAGAGAAATACAAGATATAAAAGCTTGAATACCCATAAAATATTTACATATAGGAGTAAAACAAATATTAATAAAAGCTTGTTTTACAGAAGGAATAGATACACCTATTGAAATATACTTAGCATATGATAGAATTATACATCCTATAGAGAAAAGCGTAATCAGTGCAATAAGAGGAAACCTAATATACTAAAAATTTAAATTTATAGTAACTGCCAACTATTCAGTAGCATTAACAGATAGAAATATAGATAAATCATTAGTATTATATTGGAAGATGTCTGGAATAGAGCTAGCACCAGGAAGTAAGATTTTTACAGCAAGATGTAAGAACTTTTATATATTAACAAGAAAACACAAAGTAACAGCAAGAAATAAAATTAATAAAATAAAAGTAGAAAATCCTTTCAAAAAACAATTACTTTAATAGACAATAATGACTATAGCTATAAAGAAATGGACATAGAAGAAGACTTTGAAATTGTAAAAGAGAGATTGTCACGACCCAAACCGGGTTGCGACTGGCACCCACACTTACCCTCCTATGTGAGCGAACCAACCAATCTAACCTTAACATTTCAATATAATAACAACAGAAAGTAATGCGGAAGACTTAAACTTATTAAATAAAGGCCAATTCATTAACTTCTAAAATTCAACATCTATTATTCCCCAAAATCTGGAAGTCATCATCACAAGAACATCTACGATCAAACGACTAAACTAAGAGTATTCTAAAAGCTAAAATATATAAGAAGCTAGTCCATACCAGAAGTTCAAGGCATCAAGACTTGAAGAAGAAGATCCAGTCAAAACTAGAAGCATTAGCTCACCCTGAATTTCCGATATAGTAAGACTGGCTTGAATAACTGTTGAGTTGAAGACGATGGCACATTTGCTGCACTCCACAAATAAACAAGAAGAAAACATAAAAGTAGGGGTCACTACAAAACATGGGTACTGAGTAGATATCATCGGCCAACTCAAAATAGAAAACAATATATACCAAGTAATATCATAAAATCAACTATGATACTCAAAATGTAGCAACAACAAGTACTATATCATTAATAATTACCATCAAGTTCACACATGAGGACTCAAGCCTCAATACCATACTCATTTGGGAATTATGTTCTTTAGATTGAGTATATTAACATCTTTCAAGATTCATTATCTTTATTTCTCTTGTGTCGGTACGTGACACTTCGCTCCCTCATATTCATTAATCCTCTTGTGTTGGTACGTGACACTCCGATCCCCTAAATCTACGTGTCGGTTCGTGACACCCGATCCCCTAATTCTACGTGTCGGTTCGTGACATCCAATCCCCTAAATCTACGTGTCGGTTCGTGACACCCGATCCCCTAAATCTACGTGTTGGTTCGTGACACCCGATCCCCTAATTCTACGTGTCGGTTCGTGACACCCGATCCCCTAATTCTACGTGTCGGTTCGTGACACCCGATCCCCTAATCTCTTTCTATCAATTCATCAAGCCTTCTTTCTCACCAAGGCATCATCAATCTCATTACTTTAGTTCATCAAGCCTTCTTTTATATCAAGGCATCATCATTAACAAGAGATTAGGTTTTTATCAACATTTGGGATTCAATAGCTTCATCATGCTTAATATAATCACAATTATATAATCACGTTCATGCATGCATACAATTAAGCTCATAGCAGGGTTTTACAATACTACCAATACATATCACTCTCTATTAAGAGTTTACTATGAAAGCATGAAAACCATAACCTACCTCCACCGAAGAATTGCGATCAACAAGCTATCTTCTCAAAATCCTTGCTATCCTCTTCGTTTCTCTCTCTCTCTACTCGTTCTCTTTCTTTTTCTGTCTCTCTTTGTTCTTTCTATTTTTCTTATTCAAACCCTCTTTCTTTTACCCTAATTAGTATATAATTAAGAATAAAAGATGGCAATAATACCCCACTAATTAACTTAAGGTTACCTCTTTTAACCCCCAAGAATTTGAGTTATTAATATAAACCCACGAAATATATAATTATAGCAGGAATAGTCCAAAACACCCCTTTAAAACTTAACCAGAAATCCGACTACAACTGGGATTACACAAGCTGTGACGGGCCGTCGCGCCTGCAACGGTCCGTCCTGCTGTCCGTCGCATAGTTCAGAAACTTGATTTTTGGGTGAATGGCCTGTGACGGTCCGTCACACCTGTGATGGTCGGTCACACCTGTGACGGTCCGTCACACCTGTGACGGTCGGTCACACCTGTGACGGTCCGTCCTGCCACTCCATTACGAAGTTCAGAGAGTCGATTTTCAGTACCGAATTTCAGATTTTCTAAGTGTTTGGAAACGAGACCCTGCGACGGTCCGTCGTGCCCATGACGGTCCGTCGTTGTGTTCATCGCCTCAGCCTGTTTTTCCAGAAATAAAATCTGCTGCTCAAAACGACTAAATAGGTCGTTACAATAGATACCAATTTACCCATCGTTCGTCCCCGAACGATCACAAGAAGGAAAACAAGCGCGAAAAGGAGTACCTGAATCCTAAGTGGCTTTTTCAACGGGTCGATTCTTTCATTGCACCTTGATGGATGCAATCTCTCTTGACCTCAACTTGCGAACATCTCTATCTAAAATAGCAACAGGCTCCTCCTCATAAGACAAGTTCTCATCAAGCAAAACTGAATCCCAACGGATAATGTAGTTTCCATCCCCATGGTATCTTTTCAACATCGACACATGGAATACCGGATGTACTCCGGACAGCCCTGGAGGCAAGGCTAACTCATAAGCCACCTCTGCTACTCGCTTAAGTACTTCAAATGGTCCAATGTACCTTGGACTTAGTTTACCCCTTTTTCCAAACCGCATCACCACTTTCATTGGTGAAACTTTCAACAAGACTTGTTCACCCTCCATGAACTCTAAGTCTCTAACCTTTCGATCTGCATATTCTTTTTGTCTACTTTGCGCCGCTAGAAGCTTTTCTTTAATAGACTTCACTTTCTCTATCGAATTCCTCAAAAGGTCGGTACCCCAAGGCCTAACCTCAAATGCATCAAACCAACCAATGGGAGACCTACATCTCCTACGATACAATGCTTCAAATGGAGCCATATCAATGCTTGAGTGATAGCTATTATTGTATGAAAACTCCGCTAAGGGTAGGAAGCTATCCCAATGGCCACCAAACTCTATCACACATGCACGAAGCATATCTTCCAACACTTGAATCGTTCTCTCAGACTGACCATCGGTCTGAGGATGGAACGCAGTACTAAGGTCCAACCTAGTACCCAATTCCGCATGCAATGTTTTCCAAAACTTAGAAGTAAACTGTGTACCTCTATCTGATAAGATGGAGAGTGGAACCCCATGCAATCGCACCACTTCCGAGATGTAAAGTTTGGCTAACTTTTCTGCATTGTAAGTCACCTTGACCGGAATGAAGTGAGCAGACTTAGTTAACCTATCAACAATTACCCAAATAGAATCAAACTTTCCCAATGTCTTGGGAAGACCAACCACAAAGTCCATTGCAATTCTCTCCCACTTCCATTCAGGAATGGGCATTCTCTGAAGTGTTCCTCCGGGCCTCTGGTGTTCATACTTTACTTGTTGACAGTTTGGACACTTGGCAATAAAGTCAACAATATCACGCTTCATTCTACTCCACCAAAAGTGTTGCTTTAGGTCACGATACATCTTTGTTGCACTCGGATGTATAGAATACCTTCAACGATGAGCCTCTGTCAGAATAGTGTTGATCAAATCATCGAAGCGGGGTACGCATACCCTTCCCTTGATCCTCAAAACACCTTCCTCATCAATTTGTGCTTCCTTAGCCTCTCCTCGCAATACCTTATCTTGAATTCTGTGCAGTTTCTCATCATCAGACTGTCTTCCCTTAATCTTGTCAAGAAAGGAAGATCTTTCCTCCACAGAAGCCAACAATCCTCCCTTCTCATTTACTTCTAATCTCATCAAGTCATTAGCTAATGTCTGAACCTCTCTAGCCAATGGGTGTCTAGAAGCTTGCAAGTGAGCTAGACTTCCCATGCTTCCCGCCTTTCTACTTAAAGCATCGGCTACAACATTCGCTTTTCCTGGATGATACAAGATAGTGATATCATAGTCCTTTAGTAGCTCCATCCATCTCCGTTGCCTCATGTTCAAATTCTTCTGAGTAAAGACATACTGAAGGCTACGATGATCTGTGTAGACCTCACACTTAACCCCATATAAATAGTGTCTCCATTGTTTTAATGCAAACACTACCGCAGCCAATTCCAAATCATGAGTTGGATAGTTACGTTCATGCACTTTTAATTGTCTTGAAGCATAAGCAACCACATTCTTCTCTTGCATTAGCACTGCACCCAAACCCGAATAGGATGCATCACAATAAACAATGAAGTCCTTACCCTCTACTGGCAAGGTAAGGATAGGTGCGGTAGTCAACAAAGTCTTGAGCTTCTGAAAGCTCTTAGTCGTTTGATCGTAGATGTTCTTGTGATGATGACTTCCAGATTTTGGGGAATAATAGATGTTGAATTTTAGAAGTTAATTAATTGGCCTTTATTTAATAAGTTTAAGTCTTCCGCATTACTTTCTGTTGATATTATATTGAAATGTTAAGGTTAGATTGGTTGGTTCGCTCACATAGTAGGATAAGTGTGGGTGCCACTCGCGACCCGTTTTGGGTCGTGACAAACTTGGTATCAGAGCATTAGGTTCGTTGGTCTCAGCACACAAGAACGAGTCCAGTAGAGTCTTGAGGAACGATAGGGGGACGCCTTTACTTTTCTTTGAGAGGCTATAAGACTTTAGGAAAATTCCATTCCTTCTTTCTTTCTTTCGTGCTATTATATAGGTCCAATTGGTATCTAGGTGATACAAATTGGTATCTGACCATCTTCACTCTATATCGCAAATGGTTAGAACTAGAGCAACAACCGCGCCAACACCAGCACCGGCAAGACAAGAGGCGTCTGAGCCAGCCACAGAGACTGTAGCTCGAAGAGGAGCAGTGGCAAGAGGCCGTGGTAGAGGTTGTAGGAGGACATCCTCTAGAGGAAGAGGACAAACACCTTACCCATCTAGTACTAGGGCAGTGACTCCTCCACCGACTGAGGAAGTAGTAAGAGTATGGGAAGAAGGGGAGAATGAGCAAGTGCAGAATGAGGAATTACCACCCCAATCTACCCCAGAGATGATTAATCAGGTTCTGTCTTATCTTAGGGGGTTATCTGATCAGGGCCAGACCCCTCCAGTGTTTTCTGCACCAACACCTTAGGTTCCGGAGGTACCACATGCAGCTACTGTGGCTCCTCGCATGGATGCCTCATTGGGAATAGGCATGTTTCCTCGGTTGACTACAGAGCCTATAATGACAAGTGATCAGCATGAACTTTTCAGTAAGTTTTTGAAATTGAAACCCCCAGTCTTCAAGGGTGCTGAATCTGAGGATGCCTATGATTTTCTGGTTGATTGTCATGAGCTACTACACAAGATGGGTATAGTAGAACGATTAGGCATTCAGTTTGTGACTTATCAGTTTCAAGGGAACGCTAAAATGTGGTGGCGGTCACATGTCGCGTGTCAAGAAACAGAGGCACCACCTATGACTTGGGCATCATTCTCTAGCTTGTTTATGGAGTATATACCCCGTACTTTGAGGGATAGGAGGAGTGATGAGTTTCTAAGCCTAGAGAAAGGAATAATGTCAGTTTCTGCCTATGAGGCTAAGGTTCGTGCACTCTCCAGATATGCCACCCAGCTTTGTTTCTGTCCACAAGAGAGGATTCGCCGTTTTGTGAAGGGGTTGAGGTCAGATTTGCGGATTTCAGCCTTACAGGTAGCGGCTACAGCAAAATCCTTTCAGGAAGTGGTAGACTTCGTGATAGAGGTGGAGGGAGTGAAGCCAGATGACTTCACCTTGGCATTGACATCTAAAAGGTTTCGTAACGGAGGTGAGTTTAATGGTTCTTACTCCAGGGGACAGGGTTCAGGAGGTTACCCAGTCCGACCTATTCAGTCTTCACTACAGACTGTAGTTGGAGGTCCACCGCAGACCGGTCACAATTTCTCTGACTTTGGAAGTTATCCTCAGACTGCGTCGTCCTCAGAGGGACCTATGCTTGAATCCAGAGAATTTTATGGATGTGGAGAGACTGGACATATTAGGAGAAATTGTCCAAAACTGAGTTACAGACCCCCGATAAGCAGAGGTAGACGTGTTCATGAAAGAGGTCGTTATTCGAGAGGACGTGGTGGCTGAGGTAATGGTGGTCACCAAAACGGCCGGGGTAATGGGCAAACTAGAGCTACTACAGCACAACAGGGTAGGGGCAACAGACAGACAGGTGATAGGGCACATTGCTATGCTTTCCCTGGGAGATCTGAAGCGGAGACATCTGATGTTGTGATCACACGTAATCTTTTGGTTTGTGATTGCATGGCTTCTTTATTGTTTGATCCTTGATCCACATTTTCTTATGTATCTTCCTCATTTGCTAATGGTCTTAATTTACATTGTGAATTGCTTGACATGCCTATTCGTGTTTCTACTCCAGTGGGTGAGTATGTGATAGTTGAAAAGGTGTATAGGTCTTGTCCTGTGACTTTTGTGGGGAGCAATACTCATGTAGACTTGGTTATCTTAGAAATGGTTGACTTCGATGTAATTCTGGGTATGACTTGGCTTTCTCCAAATTTTGCAATCTTGGATTGTAATGCTAAAACTGTGACGTTAGCCAAGCCTGGGACAGATCCGTTAGTGTTGGAGGGTGACTACACTTCCAATCCAGTTCGTATCATCTCCTTTCTTCGTGCTAAGAGAATGGTTTGTAAGGGTTGTTCAGCTTTCTTGGCACACCTCAGGGATGATACAACCCAAGTACCTTCAATTGAGTCGATTTCAATAGTCCGCGAGTTTCTAGATGTGTTTCCTGCAGACCTTCCTGGTATGCCACCGGATAGAGATATTGACTTCTGCATCGATCTTGAACCGGGTACTCGCCCCATTTCTATACGCCCTTATAGAATGGCTCCCTCTCAGTTAAGGGAGTTAAGGGCTCAACTTCAAGAGTTGTTGAGCAAAGGCTTCATTAGACAAAGTGCATCCCCTTGGGGTGCTCCTATTTTGTTTGTAAAGAAGAATGATGGAAGCTTTATGATGTGCATAGACTACAGACAACTGAATAAGGTAACGGTTAAGAACAAGTATCCTCTTCCTCGCATTGATGATTTGTTCGATCAGTTACAAGGCGCTTGTACCTTCTCCAAAATCGACTTGAGATCTGGTTATCATCAATTGAAAATACGGGCAGCAGATGTGCCCAAGACTGCTTTTCAGACCAGGTATGGGCATTATGAGTTCTTAGTAATGTCTTTTGGGCTTACGAATGCCCCTGCTGCTTTCATGAGCTTGATGAATGGGATTTTTAAGCCATGTCTGGACCTCTTAGTCATTGTATTCATTGATGATATACTGGTATACTCAAAGAGCAAGAAATAACATGAGGAGCCTGTTGCTATTCTAGATAGAGAAGTCCGCAAGTTGATGTCAAGAGAGATTTCATCCATCAAGGTTCAATGGAAGAATTGACCAGTTGAAGAATCCACTTGGTAGAAGGAGGCTGATATGCAAGAAAGATACCCGCACCTGTTTACAGATTCAGGTACTATTCCTGCTATAATTATAAATCTAGTGGGTTAATGTTAAAAATTTAACTACTGGAGGGTTAAAGGAGATAACCTTAAATTAATTTATGGGTTAATTCATCATCTTTTATAGTTAATTATATGCTAATAAGGGTAAAAGAAAGAAAGTTGAATAAGAAAAATAGAAAGAACAGAGAGAAGGAGAAGAATGATCGAGAGAAAGCAGAAACGAAGAGGAAAACAAAGCTTTGGGGAATTTGCTTGCTTGATTACTAATCTTCGGTGGAGGTAGGTTATGGTTTATTGTACTTCATAGTAAACTCTTAATAGCGATTGATATGTATTGGGTAGTATTGTAAAGTCTCCTATATGCTTAATTGTGTGCTTGCATGATGTGATGATAAAAATGTAATGAATTAGCATGATGAGGCTATTGAATCTTAAACCTTAAAACCTCTCTATAAATGATGATGCCTTGGTATAAAAGAAGGCTTGATAAACTAAAAGAAAGAGAATAATGAATTGGGTGTCACGAACCGACACGTAGTATTAATGGATCGGGTGTCACGAACCGACACATAGTAATAGGGGGATCGGGTGTCACGAACCGACACGTACTAATAGGGGGATCGAGTGTCACGAACCGACATGTAGTAATAGGGGGATCGGGTGTCACGAAGCGACACGTAGTATTAGGTGGATCGGGTGTCACAAACCGACAAGTAGTATTAAGGGATCGGAGTGTCACGTCCCGACACAAGAGAAATAAAGAGAGTGAATCTCGAGTTATGGTAATATACTCAGATTTAATAAACCTATTTCCCAAATGTGTATGATGGGGAGGCGTGATTCCTCATTGATATGCTTGGTGTTGTGACCAAGGTTTATAGTAATTGTAAATGCCGCATGTTGAGTATTGTAGTTGAGTTATGATATTATCTGATATGTACTGTTTTCTATTTTGAATAGTAAGTGTCAACTATTAAGTAGCATTAACAGATAGAAATAAAGATAAATTATTAGTATTATATTGGAAGATGTCTGGAATAGAGCTAGCACCCGGAAGTAAGATTTTTACAGCAAGATGTACGAACTTATATATATTAACAACAAAACACAAAGGAACAGCAAAAAATAAAATTAATAAAATAAAAGTAGAAAATCCTTTCAAAAAATAAATACTGTAATAGACAATAATGACTATAGGTATAAAGAAATGGACATAGAAGAAGACTTAGAAATTGTAAAAGAAAGATTAATTACTTCAAGCGTACCAAATACATTAACAAGAGCTACCTCATAATGAATGAGTACATCTTGGAGAAACTATGAAATACCACAAATTAATTAGATAAAGAAGAAATAACACCATACCGTTACTTCATAACAGGAATAATAGTCCAAAGAAGATATAAGATTTTAATAAATACAGGACAAGAAGAAAATTATATAACAAGAGATTTAGTATTGGAAACACAAATTATAAAAACAGGACAATTATGCCATGGACTACCTAGCGAGATAGTAAATACAAATGAAGAAATAACAGAAAAAGAAGTAATTATAGGAGGAGTACCGCTAATTATACCATTTAAAATATACCAAGGAAATCAGAATATTACATTACTAATAAAATGACTTGTAATGACCTGTTTAGTCGTTTTGAGCAGGTAGAATTTCTTTTGTTAAAAACTAACTGTGTCGACGGATCACACGACGGACTGTCATGGTCACGACAAACCGTCGAGTGTCTCCGTGCCAAAACACTTAAATTCTGAAATTTGGATATGGGGAATCAACTCTCTGAACTTCGCGATGACATGGCAGCACGGACCGTCGTAAGTACGACGGACCGTCATAGAGCTCTTAAATAAAATTGAGTCTCTGAACTCTGTGACGACTCTGCAGGATGGACCGTCGCAGGCATAACGGGCTGTCACGAGCTGCGTAACCCTCACTGTGTCGAATTTCTGCTAAAGTTTTAAAAGGGTGTTTTGGACTATTTATGACAAACTGTATGAAATTAGTGGGTAAGTTTAATTACTTATTTACTTGGGGGTTAAAGGATGTAACTTAAGATAAATAATGGGTAACTGTTATCATAAGGAATTATATAATAATTAGGGTAAAAAGAAAAGGAGAAAGAAAAGAGGGGAGAACGGGCGAGAGAAGGGAGAAACGAAGAGGAAAAGCAAAAAGGCTTTGGTAAGTAGCTTGCTTGATCACAATTCTTTGGTGGAGGTAGGTTATGGTTTATGCTATTTCATAGTAAACTCTAAATAGCGATTGATATATATTGGATGGTATTGTAAAGTCTTCTATATGCTTAATTGTGTTGTTGTATGCTGTGATTAGGTAAATATTGATGGTTTATAATGATGATATTGTGGAATCTCAAAACCTTAAATCCACTATGTTAATAATGATGCCTTGGTATAAAAGAAGGCTTGATGAACTAAAAGAATGAGGTTAATGGATCGGGTGTCACGAATCGACACGTAGTATTAGGGGATCGGGTGTCACAAACCGACACGTAGTATTAGGGGATCGAGTGTCACGAACTTACACGTAGTATTAGAGTATCGGGGTGTCACAAACCGACACGTAATATTAGGGGATCGGGTGTCATGAACCGACACGTAGTAGTAGGGGATCAGAGTGTCACGTTCCGACACCAAGATGATAAAGGGATTGAATATGGAATTATGTAAATGTAATTAAATTCAAAAAACCTATTTCCCAAATGAGTATGGGTGGAGGCTTGAGTCCTCATAGATGTACTTGGTGTTGTTGTCAATGGTTCTTGTACTTTTAGTTGCCACCTATTAAGTATTATGGTTTATTTTATACTATTGTTTAATATATATTGATTTCTATTTTGAGTTGGCCGATGATATCTACTCAGTACTTGTGCCTTGTACTGACCCCTACTTGTGATTTTCTTCTTTGTTATTTGTGGAGTTCAGCAAGCGTACCATCGACTTCAACCCAACCGCAACTCTAGCAAGTCTTCTGCTTATCAGATTTCAGGGGGAGCTAATGTTTCTAGCTCGGACTGGTCTCTCCTTCGCGTCTTGATATCTTGAAGTTCGGACATGGACCATCTGTTTTATTTACTTTAGTTTCTTAAATACTCTTTGACTTAGAATTTGAGGAAATATGTTCTTGGTGTGATGACTTCCAGATTTGGGGATAACAAAAAGTATTGAGTTTTAGAAGTTATTTAATCGATGTTCATTAATGAGTTTTAAGTCTTCCTCATTATATTCTGTTTATTATGGTTGAAATGTTGGGGTTTAGATTTGTTGGTTCGCTCACATAGTAGGATAAGTGTTGGTGCCACTCGCGGCTCGTTTTGGGTCGTGACAAACTTTATATCAGAGCATTAGGTTCGTTGGTCTCATCACACAAGAACGAGTCTAGTAGAGTCTTGAGGAAAGGTAGGGGGACGCCTTTAATTTTCTTTGAGAGGCTATAGGACTTTAGGAAAATTCTATTCTTTCTTTCTTTTGTGCTATTATTTGGATCCAATTTGTATCTAGGTGATACAAATTGGTATCTGACCATCTTCACTCTATTTCGCAGATGGTTAGAACTAGAGCAACAACCGCGCCAACACCAACACCGGCAAGACAGGATGCGTCTGAGCCAGCCACTAGGGCTGTAGCTCGAAGAGGAGCAGTGGCAAGAGGTCGTGGTAGAGGTCTCGGGAGGACATCCTCTACAGGAAGAGGACAAACACCTGGCCTAGCTAGTGCTAGGGCGGTGAATCCTCCACCTACTGAGGAAGTATTAAGAGAGGGTGAGGAAGGGGAGAATGAGCAAGTGCAGAATGAGGAATTACCAACCCAACCTACCCCAGAGATGATTAACCAGGTTCTTGCTTATCTTAGCGGGTTATCTGATCAAGGCCAAACGCCTCCAGTGTTTTCTACACCAGCACCTCAGGTTCCGGAAGCACAACATGCAGTTGTTGTGGCTCTCCGCATGGATGCCTCATTGGAAATAGGCACGTTTACTCGGTTGACTACAGGGCTTATAATGACAAGTGATCAACATGAACTTTTCACTAAGTTCTTGAAGTTGAAACCTCCAGTTTTCAAGGGTTCTGAATCTGAGGATGCCTATGAATTTCTGGTTGATTGTCATGAGCTTCTACATAAGATGGGCATAGTGGAACGATTTGTTGTTGAGTTTGTGACCAATCAGTTTCAGGGGAACGCCAAAATGTGGTGGCGGTCATATGTTGAGTGTCAACCAGCACAGTCACCACCTATGACTTGGGCATCATTCTATAGCTTGTTTATGGAGAAATATATACCCCGGACTTTGAGGGATAGGAAAAGGGATGAGTTCCTGAGCCTAGAGCGAGGCAGGATGTCGGTTACTGCTTATGAGGCTAAGTTTCATGCATTATCCAGGTATGACACCCAGCTTTGCTTCAGTCCACAAGAGCGGATTCGCCGTTTTGTGAAGGGATTGAGGTCATATTTGTAGATTCCAACCTTATAGGTAGCTACTGCAGCAAAATCCTTTGAGGAGGTGGTAGATTTTGTGATAGAAGTGGAGGGAGTGAAGCCAGACGACTTCACCATGACATCAAAACCTAAGAAGTTTCGTAAGGGAGGCGAGTTTAGTGGTTATTACTCCAGAGGGCAGAGTTCAGGAGGTTATCCAGCCCGACCTATTCAGTCTTCACTGCAGGCTGTAGCTGGGGGTCCACCGCAGACAGGTCAACATTTAGCTGAGTATGGAGGTTATCCTCAGACTTCGTCATTCTCACAGAGACCTATGCTTGACCCCAAAGAGTGTTATTGATGCGGATGGACTGGACATATTCGGAGGTTTTGTCCAAAACAGAGTTACAGACCCCCAATAGTCAGAGGTAGAGGTGGTCATGGGAGAGGCCACCATTCTAGAGGACGTGGTGGTCAAGGTAATGGTGGTCACCAAACCAACCGGGATGGCGGGCAAGCCGGAGCGACTGCAGCACAACATGGTAGGGGCAACGGACAAACGGGTGATAGGGCCCATTGTTATGCCTTCCCTGGGAGGTCTGAAGCAGAGACATCTGATGTTGTTTTCACAGGTAATCTTTTGGTTAGTGATTGCATGGATTCTGTATTATTTGATCCATGATCCACATTTTCATATGTATCTTCCTCATTTGCTACTGGTTTAGATTTACATTGTGATTTGCTTGACATTCCTATTCGTGTTTCTACTCCGGTGGGTGAGTCTGTGATAGTTGAAAAGGTATATAGGTCTTGTCTTGTGACTTTTGTGGGGAGCAATACTCATGTACACTTAGTTATCCTAGAAATGGTTGACTTCGATGTAATTCTAGGTATGACTTGGCTTTCTCCAAATTTTACAATCTTAGATTGTAATGCTAAAACTGTAACGTTGGCCAAGCTTGGGACATATCCGTTAGTATGGGAGGGTGGCTACACTTCCACTCCATTTCGGATCGTCTCCTTTCTTCGTACTAAGAGAATGGTTAGTAAAGGGTGTTTAGCTTTCTTTGCACACCTCAGGGATGATATTACCCAAGTACCTTCAATTGAGTCAGTTTCGATAGTCTGTGAGTTTCTAGATGTGATTCCTGCAGACCTTCCTAGTATGCCACCGGACAGAGATATTGATTTCTGTATTGATCTGGATTCGGGTTCTCGCCCCATTTCCATACCCCATTATAGAATATCTCCCACTGAGTTAAGGGAGTTAAACTTCCAACTTCAAGAATTGTTAGGGAAAGGCTTTATTAGACCAACTGCATCCTCATGGGGTGCTCCTGTTTTGTTTGAGAATAAGAAGGATGGAAGCTTTCGGATGTGCATAGACTACAGACAACTGAATAAGGTAACTATTAAGAACAAGTATCCTGTTCCTCGTATCGATGATTTGTTCCATCAGTTACAAGGTGCTTGTACTTTCTCAAAAATCGATTGGAGATCTGGTTATCATCAATTGAAAATACGGGCAAAGGATGTGCCAAAGACTGCTTTTCGGACCAGGTATGGACATTATTAGTTCTTAGTAATGTCTTTTGGGCTTACGAATGCCCCTGCTGCTTTCATGAGGTTGATGACCGGGATTTTTAAGCTATATCTGGATCTCTTTGTCATTGTATTCACTGATGATATACTGGTATACTCAAAGAGCAGGAAAGAACATGAGGAGCACTTGAGAATTGTATTGGAAATGTTGAGGGAGAAAAAGCTTTATGCCAAATTCTCCAAGTGTGAGTTTTGGCTAGACTCAGTGTCCTTCTTGGGGCATGTGGTTTCTAAGTATGGAGTAATGGTGGATCCTTCTAAGATCGAAGCAGTCAAGAGTTGGGTAAGACCTACTAATGTCACTGAGGTAAGGAGCTTTGTTGGTTTAGCTAGCTACTACCGTCGATTTGTCAAGGGATTTTCCTCTATTGCTTCCCAATTGACAAACTTGACTAAGCAGAGTGTTCCATTTGTATGGTCGGATGAGTGTGAAAAAAGCTTTCAGAAGCTCAAGACTTTGTTGACTACTGCACCAATTTTTACCCTGCCAGTGGAAGGTAAGAATTTCATTTTTTATTGTGATGCATCCTATTCTGGTTTTGGTGTAGTGCTAATGCAAGAGAAGAATGTAATTGCTTATGCTTCGAGGTAATTAAAGGTGAATGAACGTAATTATCTGACCCACGATTTGGAGTTGGCTGTAGTAGTGTTTGCATTAAAGCAATGGAGACATTATTTATATGGTAAAGCAATGGAGACATTATTTATGTGGGGTTAAGTGTGAAGTCTATAAGGATCATCGTAGTTTACAATATGTCTTTACTCATAAAGATTTGAAATTGAGACAGAGGAGGTGAATGGAACTACTGAAAGACTATGATATCACTATCTTGTATCATCCGGGAAAAGCTAATGTTGTGGCAGATGCTTTAAGTAGAAAGACAGGGAGCATGGGAAGTCTAGCCCACTTGCAGGTTTGTAGACGCCCATTGGCAAGAGAGGTTCAGACATTGGCTAATGACCTCATAAGGCTAGAAATACTAGAGAAGGAAGGATTTTCGGGCCTGTGTGGAAGCAAGATCTTCCTTTCTTGACAAGATTAAGGGAAAGCAGTTTACTGATGAGAAACTGATCCAGATTAAGGATATGGTATTGCGAGGAAAGGCTAAAGAAGAAAAAATTGATGAAGAAGGCATTTTGAGAATTAAGGGAAGGGTATGTGTGCCCCGCGTCGATGATTTGATTCACACTATTCTTACAGAAGCTCATAGTTCAAGCTATTCTATACATCCTGGTAAGGATGTATCGCGATCTAAAGCAACATTTCTGGTGGAATAGGATGAAGCGCGACATTGTTGATTTTGTTTCTCAATGCGCAAATTGTCAGCAGGTAAAGTATGAACACCAGAGGCCTGGGGAACACTTCAGAGAATGCCCATTCCTGAATGGAAGTGGGAGAGAATGTCAATGGACTTCGTGGTTGGTCTTCCAAAGACATTGGGTAAGTATGACTCAATTTGGGTAATTATACACAGATTAACTAAGTCTGCTCACTTCATTCCGGTCAAGGTGACTTACAATGCAGAGAAGTTAGTCAAACTTTATATCTCAGAAATTGTTCGATTGCATGGAGTTCCACTTTCCATCATATCAGATAGAGGTACGCAATTTACTTCTAAATTTTGAAAAACATTGCATGCTGAATTGGGTACTAGGTTTGATCTTCGTACAGCATTTCACCCTCAAACAGATGGTCAGTATGAGCGAACGATTCAGGTTTTGGAGGATATGCTTTGTGCATGTGTGATAGAGTTTGGTGGTCATTGGGATAACTTCTTACCCTTAGAAGAGTTCTCATACAACAATAGCTATCACTCAAATATTGATATGGCCCCATTTGAGGCACTGAATGGGAGAAGATGTAGGTCTCCCATTAGGTTGTTAGATGCATTTGAGGTTAGACCTTGGGGTACTAACCTTCTGAGGGAATCATTAGATAAAGTGAAATGCATTCAAGAAAAGCTTTTAGCGGCTCAAAGTAGACAGAAGAAATATGCAGATCGAAAGGTTAGAGACTTGGATTTTATGGAGGGTGAACAAGTCTTGCTTAAGGTTTTACCCATGGAAGGGGTGATGCGGTTCGGTAAGCGAGGTAAGCTTAGTACGAGGTATATTAGTCCATTTGAATTTTTGAAGTGCGTGGGGGAGGTAGCTTATGAATTAGCCTTGCCCCCAGGACTCTCAGGAGTGCATCCGGTATTTCATGTGTCTATGCTGAAAAGATATCATGGGGATGGAAACTACATTATTCGTTGGGATTAAGTCCTTCTTGATGAGAATTTGCCTTATGAGGAGGAGTGTGTTGCTATTTTAGATAGAAAAGTGCGCAAGTTGAGATCAAGGGAGATTGCATCCATCAAGGTTCAATGGAAGAATCGGCTAATTGAAGAGTCCACTTGGGAGAAGGAGGCTGATATGCAAGAAAGATATCCACACCTTTTTACAGATTCAGGTACTCTTTCTCGCCCTTGTTTTTCTTCATGTGATCGTTTGAGGACGAACGATGGGTAAATTGGTATCTATTGTAATGACATGTTTAGTCATTTTGAGCAGGTAGAATTTCTTTTATTAAAAACTAACTGTGTCGACGGATCACACGACAAACCGTCATGGTCACGACGGACCGTCGAGTGTCTTCGTGCCAAAACACTTAAACTCTGAAATTTAGATACGAAGAATCAACTCTTTGAACTTCGCGACGATATGGCAGCAAGGACCGTCGTAAGTACGACGGACCGTCACAGAGCTCTTAAATGAAATTGAGTCTCTGAACTCTGTGACGACTCTGCAGGACGGACCGTCGTAGGCATGACGGGCCGTCACGAGCTGCGTAACCCTGACTGGGTCAAATTTCTGCTAAACTTTTAAAAGGGTGTTTTGGACTATTTATGACAAACTGTATGAAATTAGTGGGTAAGTTTAATAACTTATTTACTTGGGGGTTAAAGGAGGTAACTTAAGATAAATAATGGGTTACTGTTATCATAAGGAATTATATAATTATTAGGGTAAAAAGAAAAAGAGAAAGAAAAGAGGGGAGAACGAGTGAGAGAAGGGAGAAACGAAGAGGAAAAGCAAAAAGGCTTTGGGAAGTAGCTTGCTTGATCACAATTCTTCGGTGGAGGTAGGTTATGGTTTATGATATTTCATAGTAACTTCTAAATAGCGATTGATATGTATTGGATGGTATTGCAAAGTCTTCTATATGCTTAATGTTGTTGTTGCATGCTGTAATTATGTAAATATTGATGGTTTATAACGATGATACTGTGGAATCTCAAAAACCTTAAAAGAAGGCTTGATGAACTAAAAGAATGAGGTTAATGGATCGTGTGTCACGAATCGACACATAGTATTAGGGGATCGGGTGTCACGAACCGACACGTAGTATTAAGGGATCGGGTGTCACTAACTCACACGTAGTATTAGGGGATCGGGTGTCACGAACCGACACGTAGTATTAGGGGATTTGGTATCACGAACCGACATGTAGTATTAGGGGATCGGGTGTCACGAACCGACACGTAGTATTAGGGAATCGGGTGCACGAACCGTCACGTAGTAGTAGGGAATCACAGTGTCACTTTCCGACACCAGGATGATAAAGGGATTGAATCTTGAATTATGTAAATGTAATTAAATTCAAAGAACCTATTTCCCAAATGAGTATGGTGTGGAGGCTTGAGTCCTCATAGATGTACTTGGTGTTGTTGTCAATGGTTCTTGTACTTGTTTTTGCCACCTGTTAAGTATTATGGTTGATTTTACACTATTGTTTAATATATATTGATTTCTATTTTGAGTTGGCCGATGATAGCTACTCAGTACTTGTGCCTTGTACTGACCCCTACTTGTGATTTTCTTCTTTGTTATTTGTGGAGTGCAGCAAACGTAACAACGACTTCAACCCAACCGCAACTCTAGCCAGTCTTCAGCTTATCAGATTTCAGGGTGAGCTACTGTTTCTTGCTCGGGCTGGACTCTCTCCTTCTCGTCTTGATGTCTTGAAGTTCGGACATGGACCATCTGTTTTATTTACTTTAGTTTCTTAGATATTCTTAGACTTAGAATTTGAGGATAGGTGTTCTTGGTGTGATGACTTCCAGATTTTGGGGATAACAATAAGTATTGAGTTTTAGAAGTTATTTAATCGATATTCAATAATGAGTTTTAAGTCTTCCGCATTATATTCTGTTTATTATGGTTGAAATGTTGGGGTTTAGATTTGTGGGTTCTCTCACATAATAGATAAGTATGGGTGCCACTCGCGGCTCGTTTTGGGTCGTGACATATATATACATAATTTGTATGTTTAAAAGCCTATAATCATCACTCATGTTATTCTATGTTTAGCTTAGACCCAAAAATTTACCTAATTCTATGATCAATTTCCTAAGTTCAAATCCAAGGATAAGCCTTAATTCCTCCCACTAGAATAATTTTAATGTACTTTATATAATGTACTACACCTTATATTTAATTACTTATTAAAATATGTTAAAACTTGAACCATTACGAACTACAAAATTTTACATGTCCAATAGAATCGATGACATTCTCTTTTATACAATTCATTGTAATCTATACAACATATAATTTTTAAAACTAATTAAATCAAACAATCTATCACTATTTGTGTATAAAAAAAGACTCATATACTAATATTCAAACCCACGTGATTGGCCAGCAAGTTTCAACCCAATTTATTTTATAAAATTAACAAATAACGTCAATCCTACATTCGCCAATCAGTGTAAGCTCCAATCTTTAAAATAATAATTTCCTACACTACATATTCTAATCATTAACTTCTAATTCTTGGCCAAATTTCATGCCATAATTATTCCTACCATTAATTAACAATAACTAGGAGAATTGGGTTCATGCTCTTTCAATTCAATATCATTCCAATTTGTTTACACATTAATGATTAATGGCTACCTAACTTTTTCAATCAACAATTTGTACTTAAACCTATCTCGTACCAATTTAGCATACACCTGAACATTTATAGTTTACAAGAACTAATATATTCTTTCCACCTATCTTCATGTTACGAAGTCATAAAGAAACATACCGCTAAACGAATCCACGCTTAATCTTTAATGTACCTGCACAGGTAAGTCTTCTTTCTCACTATTCTTCTTTTTTCCTCTTTTCTTTCCGTCTACAGATTATTTGTTACCTAATTATTATACTCATATAATTATAATAGTGATAAAAGTGATCCACTATTATTTATAATATTATTTCTTAACCATTAACTAAATAAATTAGTAAAACTACCCCACTAATTTCATAATTATAATTATGAATAGTCTAAAACACCCACTTAAATCTATTAGAAACTATTTTCTAACAAAGAAATTTCTAGTGCCCAAACCGACTACACGGGTTGTTACAGCAGAAGCACAAATAAATTGCGAAATAAATAGAAAATAATTATTTCCATTATATAAATGTTTATTAGTATTTGAACCATATATTGTTTACAATAAATATATTGTAAGAACAAACAATACACAGGTAAAATGGTGGATAACTAAAAAGGTAGAGGATTCAGATACAACAAAAAAAATAAGGAGATTGGTATTAAATATATTAAATTTTACATTTACAATTGAGGTAAATAAAACTGACAAGAATCTTGTTGCAGACTATCTCTCCAGAGAAAGATACAATGAAAGAAATATAGGCTATGATGACAAATCTTTGCCAAAAAATAGTGAAAATAGAAACAGATGTACAAGTATTAAAAGAAAAAGTTAATAGTAAGCAGCATGACTCAAAATATTCGGAGCAAAGTCAGCAGCATGACTTAAAAATGCGGAGCTAGAAAGTGACGATGGGAAACACTTAAAAACCCAAAACAAAAAGATATATACATCTGTAGGGAGCTTAGCTACAGCAGGAAGTACATCTACAGCAGGACAACCTACAA
The DNA here is from genome assembly GCF_036512215.1 of Solanum lycopersicum. Lineage (NCBI taxonomy): Eukaryota > Viridiplantae > Streptophyta > Magnoliopsida > Solanales > Solanaceae > Solanum > Solanum lycopersicum. Next base: position 45,181,429 of record NC_090807.1, read on the forward strand.
AAAAGGAGGAAGCTAAGGTAAAATATATAAATACAAACATGAATAAATTATTTTCTAAACCATATACTCCTCAAAATACCCAAAAGACGTATTTGTACCACCACAGATAAATACCTATAAAGCCAGCTTAGATTCACAACCACATAAGTGTAATGTATATAGAAAATATATACAAAATACAAACTTTTCAAAATAGAAACCCCAGAGCAAAAGATACAAAAAAACCCGAATGAAGACTATATAACCCAGTATCTACAAGGTTATAACAAGTTAATCGCACAACCCGGAACGAATCCAAACCTAGTAGCAACCTGCTACAAGTATGAATTATTGAGTACTTATATACAATAACGGGAGAAGAAGTATCCAAGATATCAGAATTATATAAAGCATTTTTACAATACAAGAGAGTTACTAAAAGTACTCTATTTTATATAAAGTTATATACAGCTACAGCAGAAATACTATATGATGAGATCAAACCTACAATTGAAGCAATAAAGCTGGATTAACTAGGGAAAGGATAATCCCTGAAAAAATAGATATACAAGAGGAAATACAAAAGGTGGATATTCCAGAGTTTTACGCAAATAAGAGAACAATTGGAATAGCTACTATATTGAATGAGATAGCAAACAACTATTTGAACAAAAATGCAATATGGAGTTACTATAACAAAGATCAAACAATGATATACTCCAACTGTAGAGAAATCCGAGCAGCAGATATGGAAGATCTAAGGCAGTGGATATTAAGCTTATTAAAACCAGAGCAAACACCTATAACAAGAGCAATTAGGAAAAATTTTATTTCTCCTAATTTGATGACAAGATATTGTAAATTAATAGGAAAAAATATCCTGATCATCTATGTTCAAAGTGTAAAGGAGAAGATAATTATTTTCCAGATGTACAGCTTTAGTAAAAATGTAAAAGTAGTAAATAGTATGTGTAAATAGTGTGTCGGCCATAAATAAAGGCCATTATTAAAGTAATTTTGTCGTTTTGTGTCGGCCAAAGATAAGGTGGCCATATGTAAAAAGTAGTGTTGGCCATAAATAAAGAAAAAGGCCATTATTATTAAAATATTTTGTCGTGTTGTGTCGGCCAAATAACATAAGGCCAAGTGTAAAGTATGTTGGCCATGTTTTATTGGCCAAGTTTGTAAAATTATAGTATAAATAGAGGGATTCTCCCTCAGAAATAAACAAGCTACTTCTAATCAACTCTCCTCTTCATTCTCTTTTCTTTCTTCTCTCTAAAAATCCGCTTCCACCTCCCACATAAAGTGAATATCTAGAATACATTGCAAACAACGCAAATAAAATACAACGATTAGATCTACTTAAAAAAGAATATTATGAAAAAATATTTTATTAAAAACATGAAGAGTAATACAACATCAAGTAAGGAAACTAAAATAACAAAAACCAACGTAGATAGAAAAGTGCGAAAGATATGGAAAAAGTTAAAAACTTTATACATAGAATATGAATTATCACAACTTACTAACAAGTAATGATAAGACAAATCATTTGATAAACATAATTTCAAAAACAGAATATAAATATATTTATTATTTGAAAAAACGATATGAAAAAAGAAATATATAAGCAACAACTGATAGAAAAATAGATGAAAAAAGACAAGAACTACAATATAGGAAAGAAAGATTAAAAGAAAATATGTTGGCAGGAGTATGTAAAAAATCAATACTAGCACAAAGAAAAGTTATATTTATGTTAGAAATACAAATAGATTGTCTTGAATATAAGTTACAACACAATATAATTCATTAATTATAATGAATAAAGTAGAATTTGTAGTAGACGAAAAGACATATGAAAACAAAGATGGATTAACAATAAAAATAATATTTTCAAATTTAGGAAGAAGATATAAAAAATAGGAAATAATTTATATTTAATGTTAGAAAAAGAAACAGCAAAATGAGAAGATAGTCTAACAGCTATGATAAGAATAACAAAAGAAAATGAAGAAATAGAAAAATCAAAAGAAATTGAAAAGATAAAAATGCAAGCAAAGCAAGAAGTACAACATCTTGAAGAAATAAAATCTACAAGAATAAGTGAATTAGAAAAAGAATTAGCTAAGTTAAAATTATTATATGAAACTAAACAAAAAGAGAAACAGATAGAAAAAGATAAAGAGCTCGAATTAACTAATGAAATAAATGAGATGAAACAAAAAGTAAACGAAAATCTCAAAGTAAATGAAACAGACGAAAATGAATCGGATACAATAAATGATCAAAACTCACAAATAAGTGATATAAGTGAAACATACACAGAAATTTTAGAACAAGTAAATAAACCGAAAAAATTAGAAATAAACACAGGATATATGAATCGACCAAGCACATCAAGAGTCAAAAGCCTAGATAATAGCCCCAGAACTAGTCCTAGAAGGACACCACCAACTTATTATACAGAGAATTATGAAAAATCAGATAGAACAAATGCAATATGGAATAGTAAATTAAATAAAAAATGGACACCTAAACCGATAACCGAACAATATCACTTTTTAGATCTAGATTGTGTTACAGATATAAATAAAGCAATACTACTATGGGTAGGAAATATATCTAAACAACTAATTGATAATAAAATAACAACTAGAGAAATGCCAAGATATATAGAAAGAACATTTGTAGGAACAACAAAATTATGGATAGAAAATCTACCCCCAGATAGTTTAGAAACACTTAGAAGTGATAAGAAAATAGATGGATCTTCATCGACAACAAATATAGATTTACTAGATAAATATGAATTAGCAATAAAAAATTAATTTGGAGGCATGACTACAGATATATGAGAACAAAATAGAGAAAAAAAATAATAAATAGACAACTTATGACAAAATTAGCTATATGCAAAATGTGTTACATAGAAGAATATACATGTGCATTTAAAGAATATTATTACAAAGCAAGATATAATATGAATGAAGCAAACGAAATAAGACATCAATATTTTAAAAAATTACCAGAACCATTCAGTACAAAAATAATTAAAGATTGGAATGATGAAGGATTAACAGATACTTTAGGAGCTAGAATAAAATTTTTACATCAATGGTTTGTACAACTATGTGAAAACCAAAAAGAATAATTAAAAATGGAAAAAGTACTAATTAAGAATTTTGCATGTTGTAAAAATAAAACAGCACCACAGTTTGAATGTACAAACAAATACAATAAATACTAAAAAGCTAGAAAATATAAAAATTATAGAAAAACTAAAACTAAGTATAAATATAAAAAAACAAGACTAAGATATTATGTAAAAAATTATAAAATAAAAAGACCATATAGAACAAAAAGAAAAATATCGCAATGTACTTGTTATAATTGCGGAAAGTTATGACATTTATCTAGAGACTGTAAGTTACCTAAAGATCCAAAAAGAAAGAAAATTGCAGAAATAATGATAGATAATGATGAATATATGCAAATAGAATATATAGACTATGAATTAAGTGAAAATGATAGTATATATGAAGTATCATATGTAGAATTTGAAAATGAAGAAGAAAATATTTATATAAATAATGATGAAACAGAAGATGAAACATAATGATTGAAGAAGACATAAAAATAATATCTAAAGAAGATTAGCAAAATGAAGAATTTTCAGAACAAAAAATCATATTTGATAATACAATATTTGAACAAATAAAAGGAAAAGAATTAGACTTAAGTGTTGAAAAAGTACATGAAATACCTACCTAAAGATATTGGTTCAAAAGACAAAAAGAAGAATACTACGTAGTTAGCCAGAAAGAACATGTTATAGATTGTAAATATACAAGAGGAAAAACACAGACACCTTTACTAAAGAAGAGAATAATAAATAGAGAAATACAAGATATAAAAGCTCAAATACCCATAAAATATGTACATTTAGGAGGAACAGAAATATTAATAAAAGCTTGTTTTAGAGAAGGAATAAATATACCTATTGAAATATACTTAGCAGACGATAGAATTATACATCCTATAGAGAAAAGCATAATCAGTGTAGTAAGAGGAAACCTAATATACCAAAAAATTAAATTTATAGTAAGTGTCAACTATTCAGTAGCATTAACAGATAAAAATATAGATAAATCATTAGTTTTATATTGGAAGATGTGTGGAATAGAGCTAGCACCAGGAAGTAAGATTTTTTAAAGCAAGATGTAACAACTTATATATATTAACAATAAAACACAAAGTAACAGCAAGAAATAAAATTAATAAAATAAAAATAGAAAATCCTTTCGAAAAAATAATTACTGTAATAGAAAATAATGACTATAGCTATAAAGAAATGGACATAGAAGAAGACTTTGAAATTGTAAAAGAAAGATTAAGTACTTCAAGCATACCAAATACATTAACAAGAGCTACCTTATCAAGAATGAGTACATCTAGGAGAAACTATGAAATCTCACAAAGTTTATTAGATAAAGAAGAAATAACACCATATCATTACTTCATAACAGGAATAATAGACCAAAGAAGATATAAGATTTTAATAAATACAGGACAAGAAGAAAATTATATAACAAGAGAATTAGTATTGGAACAGAAATTATAAAAACTGGACAATTATGCCCCGGACAACCTAGCGAGATAGTAAATAAAAATGAAGAAATAACAGAAAAATAAGTAATTATTGGGGGAATACCGCTAATTATACCATTTAAAATTTACCAAGGAAATCAGAATATTACATTAGGAATAAAATGGATAGAAAAAGTTAAACCATACAACATAGAAAATGAACAATTAACTATAACCTGCCAAAATAAGAAAATAATTATTAAAAGAACAAATGAATAATGAAAATATTTATACTTGCAAAAATTATTGTAGAAGGATATTACAACAGATATTATACCACTATGATAGATACAGGAGCAGAAGCACACATATGTAAATATAATTTTTTACTAGAAGATAAATGGGAAAAATTAAAAACACTGATGGTAGTAACAGGATTTAATAATGAAGGAAGTGTGATTAAATACAAAGTAAAAAATATAAAAATACAAATATGGGATAAAATACTTACAATAGAAGAAATGTACAAATTTGAGTTTACAACAAAAGATATGTTATTGGGAATGCCCTTTTTAGATAGATTTTACCCACATATAATAACAAAAACACATTGGTGGTTTACTACACCATCCGGAAACAAGATAGGAGCAAAAAGAGTAAATAACAAACAACGAAAACCTATAGAATGGATAAAAGGAAGTGAAAAAATAAATCAAGAAATGGAAAATATGAATAAAAAAAATATCACAATTAGAAATTATAATATTTACAATAGACAAAGTGAAAATAATTAATGAACAACTAGAATTACTATATAATGAAAATCCATTACAAGGATGGGAAAAACATAAAACAAAAGTAAAAATTGAACTTATAGATGAAAATAGTATAATAACACAGAAACCCTTAAAATATAACTTTAATGACTTAAAAGAATTCAAAATACATATAGATGAACTATTAGAAAATAATTACATACAAGAAAGCAATAGTAAACATACAAGTCCAGCATTTATAGTCATAAAACATAGTGAACAAAAAAGAGGTAAAAGTAGAATGGTTATAGATTATCGTAACCGAAATGCCAAAACTAAAACATATAATTACCCAATACCAAGTAAAATACTAAAAATAAGACAAAAAATACAAGGATATAACTATTTTAGTAAATTTGACTGTAAATCAGGATTTTATCACCTAAAACTAGAAGAAGAATCTAAACGGCTAACAACATTCACAGTACCGCAAGGTTTCAATGAATGGAATGTTTTACCGTTTGGATATAAAAATGCACCAGGTAGATATCAGCATTTTATGGATAACTATTTTTACAAGTTAGAAAATTGTATTGTATATATAGATGTTATATTATTATATTCTAAAACACATGATGAACATATAAGGTTATTAGAAAAATTCATACATATAATTAAACATTCAGGTATAAGCTTAAGTAAAAAGAAAGCAGAAATTATGAAACCACAGATAGAATTTCTAGGAATACAAATAGATAAGAATGGAATAAAAATGCAAAACCACATAGTACAAAAAATAATCACCCTTGATGAAAATATAGATACAAAAAACAAATTACAATCCTTTCTAGGATTAGTAAATCAAGTAAGAGAGTATATACCAAAATTAGCAGAACATTTAAAACCATTACATAAAAAACTTAAAAAATATGTTGAATACTATTTTGACAATAAAGATAAAGAACATATAAGAAATATTAAAAATTTATGTAAAAAATTACCAAAACTATATTTCCTTGATGAAAATAAATCATTTACTTATATTGTTGAAACACATTCAAGTGATCATAGTTATGGAGGAGTTTTAAAATACAAATATGAATAAGAAAAAATAGAACACCATTGTAGATATTATTCAGGATCTTATGCAAAAGCACAAATAAAATGGGAAATAAATAGAAAAGAATTATTTGCATTATATAAATGTTTATTAGCATTTGAACCATACATTGTTTACAATAAATTTATTGAAAGAATAGACAATACACAGGTAAAATGGTGGATAACTAAAAAGGTAGGGAATTCAGTTACAACAAAATAAATAAGGAGATTCATATTAAATATATTAAATTTTACATTTACAATTGAGGTAATTAAAACTCACAAGAATCTTGTTGCAGACTACCTCTCAAGTGAAAGATACAATGAAAGAAATATTGGCTATGATGACAAATCTTTGCCAAAAAATGGAGAAATAGAAACAGATGTACAAGTATTAAAAGAAAAAGTTAATACTCAGCAACATGACTCAAAATATGCGGAGCTAAGTCAGCAGCATGACTTAAAAAATGCGGAACTAGAAAGTGACGATGGGAAACACTTAAAAACCCAAAACTAAAAGATATATACATCTGCAGGGAGCTCAACCACAGCAGGAAGTACATCTACAGCAGGATAACCTATAAAAAAGGAGGAAGCTAAGGTAAAATATACAAATACAAACATGAATAAATTATTTTCTAAACCATATCCTTCAAAGATTATTTATAAATCCCCCCAAAAAAGGTTTTTTTCTCCTCACAGAGGTCTTCTTTCTAAAATGAAATTGTGAGTTAATTTTGATGAATTATAATGAATTAATTCTATTTATGAACTAATTTATGCTCAACTGATTAACTTCCATTAGTTTTCCCTTGACCCATGTTGTTCCCCAAAATCCCCAATTTCATGGAAATACTAAGGTGAATTGTTAAGATTGATGAACATGTTACTTGTTTACATTTATTTTTATTATGTTAATACTTCATGAATTGCCCTATTCCTTATGTTGGTTTGTTAATTCTTTCTTATTGAAGTATGAAGTCCCATGAAGGGTAATGAGGTATGATCTTAATTCTCCTTTGGTCTCAATTAAGCAAGGTGAAATCTACTTATGTGATAATAATGCTATAGCTAATTGTGTTGTTGTGATGTTAGTGAAAAAGATCCCTCATCCCTAACCCTAGATCACGAAATTATCTATAATGTATGTTATTATGTTATGATGTGATCATTATATGGTTTAATGTAGTTTCTCATGATTATAATGTTTTGCCTAAAGTAAAAGGATAGTTCTCACTTTTGATCATCTATTAGCTATTATGATAAAATATTTACATAAGGGTCTAAAAGAGACTAATGTGAACTTCTATGATGCTATATGATGATTACTAAACGGAATAATTTTTTAGCACCAAAAAGGCATGTATATGAGATGGAGGTCTCATGTTAGTAAGTTCGGCCTCCCACATGGTTTTCGTCACGAGTAGTAGTGTCGATTCCCAAGACATGTGTTGACTCAAGAGAATGAAACCTTCACGATTAGTAGTCAAGGTTTCAAGATATAATCTCCTTGACCCTTAACTTTGTACACACATAGGACTATAGCTTAGTTTATCCACCTATAATACCTATGTATGAATGGTTGCACATTATGCAACTATTAACCCTCTCTTTTCGGTGTGTCAGTTATGGTAATTATTTCCCCAAATTAAAGGTACGAACAAGTTATGCATGTAAGCATCTATTAGGGTTGTGTTAATGGTTACTACATAGTATGAGGGAGGGTATGTGACTACTTTTACACATTGCACATGCGGGATCCTATATATTTGTTTTAGTAGTGTTATATTATGATTATAATTAACGTTATGATTATATGTATAAGCTATGACTAGAATTGATATTTGAAGAATGATATATATGAAAATGTTTTGTATCTACGAAATGGGTTGTTTAACGTTATACTTAGTTTTGAATAGGTTAATAGGGATTTATTCTTGGTATTGCACAAGTCTTTCTTGAGTTACTTATATGTTGATATGATTATGATGTTCCTTATATATGAATATTGAATTGTTGGTGATTGTTCGTAGTTTTTACTAAATTGTACATTTTTCGTCATGCATTAACGATTTTTATGCATAAGGACCATACTAAGTACTTGTGGTTTGAACAAACCCATACTTCATCCCTTTATCCTTAAATAGTGTAGGTTCGGGACGTTGAGGTATCATTGAGGCTAAAGTAAGAAAGTTTGGACTAGAGTCTCTATGTTTTGGTATACCACCTATTTCGAGGATGATAGCACACACTATATCTTAGAAGTACTTTTTTGTCTAGTAGTCATTAATTTCTTTCCTATTATTGAAGATATTTATGTAAGCCTTATGTGGTCACTCCGGATTTGCATAATGGCTTTTCCCTTATTGTTTGACTTCGCTTAGATTGTTGATCTGATACAGTATTAGAATGAATTCCCATGTTTTCTTATGACCTATTATGAGAAGCCTATGTATGCTTCTTATGTGGAAGTCTATGTAAACCTCCTTGCTATATAAGAAAAAGTTATAATTTTTCCGGGTGGATTGATCAATGATGATCAACGGGTGAGAAATTGGTAAGAACCCTTATCTCCTCTACTTTTTCTATATTAATGTAGTTGATGAATTATTTGCATTGCATTGTGTGGTATGGTAACTTATGGTGGCTGTATTTATTTTATTGTGATTATATATGTGTTTACCATGGCCTTTACGGAAGATTAATTATTATATGAAGGAGTGGTTATGATGATCACCTTATGTGTAACTTGTGCCTAGTCTTCTTCTCCAATTGTGAATCTAGTTAATGTTACTGTTGTTATGAGCATGTAAATGACTATGTTAAGGTTATATGTACTTTCTGCCTATGATGAGGTCGTATGATGCTATATGTGATGTAAATCTATGATTAGCACATAATTACTAAATCTTTCTTTAAGAATGTAATAAGTCTAAAATAAATGAGTCTTTTGCTATATTAATCATTCTATGATGTTGTGTGATGTATCATTTACTAAGATGACTTCATCGATATACTAGCATAGGCAGGGTATGTGACTTTTACTATGTATTGCACATGTGCATCTTGATGTGATTTTTTTTTTAAGTTGGTCTTCTAAGGACATCCATAGGATTTTATGAACATGTAATGAATATGACGTATATTCTATGATGTTAACTATATGATATGATGAAGTATGATTGTGCTTAGTGTCTTGTAGTGTTGATATGAAAGGATTGCTTATATACATATACATATAGACTTATGCATTGATATATGCACATGTCTGATATTCATGTCCTATATGAATGGTTTGCTCAATTATATATATACACACACACATGAATGATGATCTAGTCAATAAAGGAGCCTTGAAAGGTCTGCTCAAGTGTATCCTAAACTAGATGGTGCTAATACTTATTCTATGCCCATGTGAAAGGATCTTCTCACATGATTTATGTTGATGAACATTCATCTATGACCAATGATCTAAGTATGTGAGGGGATGAATCTCTTAAGCCTATAATTTATAATGTAATGTTAATGAACTCTATAATAAAGGGAACTTAGATTAGCACCGAGTAAACTTGAAATATGTGTGTGTTTACTTTCCCAATGTGGGAAGGAAGGTCTACCATTGTAACGACCTGTTTAGTCATTTTTGAGCAGTAGAGTTTATTCTGGTAATAATTGTCTGGGTCGACGGATCCCATAACGGACCGTCATGGGCACGACGGACCGTCGAGGGAGTCTCGTTCCAAAACACTTAGACTCTGGAAAATTGGGTACTGAGATCGACTGTCTAAACTTCACGACGAAATGGCAGGATGGACCGTCGCAGGCATAACGGGCCGTCAAAGACCTCTTAAATAAAATTGAGTCTCTGAAGTCTATGACGACTCAGCAGGACGGACCGTCGCAAGCACGACGGACCGTCACAGGCTGCGTAACCCTGACTGGGTCGGATTTCTGTTAAAAGTTTTTAAGGGGTGTTTTGGACTATTCCTGCCTATGATTATAAAGTTAGTGGTTTAACGTTAATAGTTCAATTATTTTGGGGTTAAAGAAGATAACCTTGAATTAATTAGTGGGTTACTTTTACCATCTTTTATACTTAATTATATGGTAATTAGGGTAAAGGAAAAGAGTTTGAATAAGGAAAAATAGAAAGAACAGAGAGAAGAGGGGAGAACGAGCGAGAGAAAGAGAAGAACGCAGCTTTGGGAAAGTAGATTGCTTGATCACGATTCTTCGGTGGAGGTAGGTTATGGTTTATGCTATTCCGCAGTAAACTCTAAATAGCAATTGATATGTATTGGTAATTTCGAAAAGTCTTCTATATGCTTAATTGTGTGCTTGCATGATGTGATTATATAATTGTGATAAAATAAGCATGATGAGGCTGTTGAATCTTAACCTTAAAACCTCTTTGTTAATGATGATGCCTTGGTATAAAAGAAGGCTTGATGAACTGAAAGAAATAGATTAGGGGATCGAGTGTCACGTTCCGACACCAGGATAGTAGAGGATTAGAGTGTCACGTTCCGACACTAGGATAGTAAAGGATCGGAGTGTCACGTTCTGACTCCAGGATAGTAGAGGATCGGGTGTCACGTTCCGACACCAGGATAGTAGAGGATCAGGTGTCACGTTCCGACACCAGGATAGTAGGGGATCGGAGTGTCACGTTCTGACACCAGGGTAGTAGGGGATCAGAGTGTCACGTTCCGACACCAGGATAGTAGGAGATCAGAGTGCCACATTCCGACACCAGGATAGTAAGATTAATGAATATTTAATGGATCAGAGTGTCACGTTCCAACACCAGGATAGTAGGGGATCGGAGTGTCACGTTCCGACACCTGGATAGTAGGGGATCGGAGTGTCACGTTCCGATACCAGGATAGTAAGATGAATGAAGATTGAGGGGATCGGAGTGTCACGTTCCGCCACCAGGATAGTATAGAGAATGAATCTTGAATTATGTTATATACTCAGATTTAAAAAACCTGTTTCCCAAATGAGTATGGTGTGGAGGCTTGAGTCCTCATAGATGTGCTTGGGTTGTGGCCAATGATTATGGTACTTGTTGTTGTCACCTATTAAGTGTTATGGTTGATTTTATGTTATTATCTGATATATGTTGCTTTCAATTTTGAGTTGGCTGATGATACCTACTCAGTACTTGTTCCTTGTACTGACCCCTACTTGTAATTTTCTTCTTTTTTATTTGTGGAGTGCAGCAAATGTACCATCGACTTCAACTCAACCGCAACTCTAGCCAGTATTCATAACGTCAGATTTTAGGGTGAGCTATTGTTCCTAGCTCGAACTGGATTCTCTCTCATTCATGTCTTGATGTCCTTGAAGTTCGGACGTGGACCATCTGTTTTCTTATTTTAGCTTCCTAGATACTCTTATATTTAGTAGTTTGAGGATAGAATGTTCTTGTGGTGATGACTTCCAGATTTTGGGAATAATAAGTATTGAGTTTTAGAAGTTATTTATTGGTTATATTAATGAGTTTTAAGTCTTCCGCATTATTTTTTTGTTTATTATGGTTGAAATGTTGGGGTTTAGATCGGTTGGTTCGCTCACATAGGAGGGTAAGTGTGGGTGCCACTCGCGGCTCGTTTTGGGTCGTGACAACCATAAATCTCATGAGGTGGATTAGCAAAATGCCTTAATAGACATAAATACAATTTCTAATAGTGAATAACCACAATGCCCCATCTTTGCATAAAGACTGTATTTATATGTACCTCCAAGTTCCATAACTATGCTTGCCACATACGATCCAGCAATGTGATATCACTTAATATGTTAGCATGTGTTAATGTTCTAGCTTGGGTTGGTATAAAAACCATCCTATGTTGTAAGGCTCAATAACACCAAATTCTATGATTAGCACTCATCGTCTTCGTTTTAGCTAAGACTATAGTTTCCCTAAAGTAAAATGGAAAATAGATGTAAATGAATGGGATCCTAACTAGGAGGACTTATGTGAGGTTACATAGTATAGGTGGAATAATGAAGCAATGTATACATTGCACAAGTAGCTCCTTAGGAAGTTCTAGGAAGGTGACCTAACGTGTATGTTTATGCTTATGTACATATGCATGGTATGAATCTATGATATGTGATCATATGCTTCTATGCACTATGTTTGTCTAAACGACTATATGATAAGGTCTTTTATTGACATGAATGAAGTTGCTTCTACATACTTGGTTATGTATGAATTGAATGTTAAGGTATGTTGTCTAATGGAGGGGTTTCTAAGTATGTGTGGGGTTATGGGTTTTCATATGTGCATTGCACGCGTAGACTATGATTGGGTTCATGAACATGGTATAATAATGATATTTTTGATTAAAAGTAAATATATGTGTACATTGGTGGAGCTTACTATAGTGTCCTAAGGTTTTGACTTAAATGTGTCTTTGATGTATTATGCTTATATAAGGATATGTGTTTGTTTGGTAGGTTGTATGTGTGCTTTTTTTGTGAGCTTAAGGTGATACAATGCACCAAGTCTCACTAAAGGGTTACTTGGTGTCACGACCCAAATCCGGGCCGCGACTGGCACCCACACTTACCCTCCTATGTGAGCGAACCAACCAATCTAAACCTTAACATTTCAAGGTAATATCAACATAAAGTAATGCGGAAGACTTAAACTCATTAATAAAATCAATAACTATTATTATTCCCAAAATCTAGAAGTCATCATCACAAGAACATCTATAATCAAATTACTAAACTAAGAGTATTCTAAAAAGCTAAAAATACATAAGAAGCTAGTCCATGCCGGAAGTTCAAGGCATCAAGACTTGAAGAAGAAGATCCATTCCAAGCTAGAAGCATTAGCTCACCCTGAATTTCCGATGTAGTAAGACTAGCTTGAGTTACTGTTGAGTCGAAGATGACGGCACGTTTGCTGCACTCCACAAATAAACAAGAAGAAAACAATAAAAATAGGGGTCAGTACAAAACACGGGTACTGAGTAGATATCATCGGTCAACTCAAAATAGAAAACAGTATGTATTAAGCAATATCATAAAATCAACTAATATCCTTAGCATGCAGCATTTACAGTTACCATAACCCTTGGTTACAACACCAAGCACATCAATGAGGACTCACACCTCCTCATCATACTCATTTGGGAATTTAGTTCATTAGATTGGATATATTAACATATTTCAAGATTCATTATCTTTATTCCCCTCGTGTCGGTACGTGACACTCCGCTCCTCAATATACTATCCTGGTGTCGGAACGTGACACTCCGATCCTCATTCTATCCTGGTACCGGAACGTGGCACCCGATCCATATTCTATCCTGGTGTCGGAACGTGACACTCCGATCCACATATACTATCCTGGTACCGGAACGTGGCACCCGATCCATATTCTATCCTGGTGTCGGAACGTGACACTCCGATCCACATATACTATCCTGGTACCGGAACGTGGCACCCGATCCATATTCTATCCTGGTGTCGGAACGTGACACCCGATCCATATTCTATCCTGGTACCGGAACGTGGCACCCGATCCATATTCTATCCTGGTGTCGGAACGTGACACCCGATCCATATTCTATCCTGGTGTCGGAATGTGACACCCGATCCATATTCTATCCTGGTACCGGAACGTGGCACCCGATCCCCTAATCTCACCACTTTCATTCAACAAGCCTTCTTTTATACAAAGGCATCATCATTAACAAAGTAGATTAGGGTTTCTTTTCAAGATTTGAGATTCAATAGCTTCATCATGCTTATTTATTCACAATTACATAATCACAGCATTCATTCAAGCATATAATTAAGCATATAGAAGGTTTACAATACTACTAACACATAGCATTCGCTATTAAGAGTTTACTACGAATAGCATGAAAACCATAACCTACCTCCACCGAAGAATTGAAATCAAGCAAGTTAATCCTCAAAGCTTGGTGCTTTCCTCTTCTCTCGATCGTTTCTCTCTCTCCCTTCTTGTTCTTTCTGTTTTCTTATTCAAACCCTCTTTCTTTTACCCAAATTAGTATATAATTAAGAATAAAAGATGGCAATAATACCCCACTAATTAACTTAAGGTTACCTCTTTTAACCCCCAAGAATTTGAGTTATTAATATAAACCCACGAAATATATAATTATAGCAGGAATAGTCCAAAACGCCCCTTTAAAACTTAACCAGAAATCCGACTCCAACTGAGATTACGCAAGCTGTGACGGGCCGTCGTGCCTGCGACGGTCCGTCCTGCTGTCCGTCGCATAGTTCAGAAACTTGATTTTGGGTGAAGGGCCTGTGATGGTTCGTCCTGCCACTCCTTTACGAAGTTCAGAGAGTCGATTTTCAGTACCCAATTTAAGATTTTCTAAGTGTTTTGAAACGAGACCCAGCGACGGTCCGTCGTGCCCTTGACGGTCCGTCGTGGGGTCCGTCACTTCTGCCAGTTTTTCCAGAATTGAAGTCTGTTGCTCAAAACGACTAAATAGGTCGTTACAATAGATACCAATTTACCCATCGTTCATCCCCGAACGATCACAAGAAGGAAAACAAGGGAGAAAAGGAGTACCTGAATCTGTAAACAGATGTGGGTATCTTTCTTGTATATCTGCCTCCTTCTCCCAAGTGGCTTCTTCAACCGGTCGATTCTTCCACTGCACCTTGATGGATGCAATCTCTCTTGACCTCAACTTGCAAACTTCTCTATCTAGAATAGCAACAGGCTCCTACTCATAAGACAAGTTCTCATCAAGCAAAATTGAATCCCAACGGATAATGTAGTTTCCATCCCCATAGTATCTTTTCAACATCGACACATGGAATACCGAATGTACTCCAGACAGCCCTGGAGGCAAGGCTAACTCATAAGCCACCTCCCCTACTCGCTTAAGTACTTCAAATGGTCCAATGTACCTTGGACTTAGTTTACCCCTTTTACCAAACCGCATCACCCCTTTCATTGGTGAAACTTTCAACAAGACTTGTTCACCCTCCATGAACTCTAAGTCTCTAACCTTTCTATCTGCATATTCTTTTTGTCTACTTTGCGCCCCTAGAAGCTTTTCTTGAATAGACTTCAGTTTTTCCATCGAATCCCTCAAGAAATCAGTACCCCAAGGTCTAACCTCGAACTCATCAAACCAACCAATGGGAGACCTACATCTCCTACCATACAATGCTTTAAATGGAGCCATATCAATGCTTGAGTGATAGCTATTATTGTATGAAAACTCCGCTAAGGGTAGGAAGCTATCCCAATGACCACCAAACTCTATCACACATGCACGAAGCATATCCTCCAACACTTGAATCGTTCGCTCAGACTGACCATCGGTCTGAGGATGGAACGCAGTACTAAGGTCCAACCTAGTACCCAATTCCGCATGCAATGTTTTCCAAAACATAGAAGTAAACTGTGTACCTCTATCTGATATGATGGATAGTGGAACCCCATGCAATCGCACCACTTTCGAGATGTAAAGTTTGGCTAACTTCTCTGCATTGTAAGTCACCTAGACCGGAATGAAGTGAGCAGACTTAGTTAACCTATCAACAATTACCCAAATAGAATCAAGCTCTCCCAATGTCTTGGGAAGACCAACCACAAAGTCCATTGCAATTCTCTCCCACTTCCATTCAAGAATGGGCATTCTCTGAAGTGTTCCTCCGGGACCCTCTGGTGTTCATACTTTACTTGTTGACAGTTTGGACACTTGGCAATAAAGTCAACAACATCACGCTTCATTCTACTCCACCAAAAGTGTTGCTTTAGGTCACGATACATCTTGGTTGCACCCGGATGTATAGAATACCTTGAACTATGAGCCTCTGTCAGAATAGTGTCGATCAAATCAGCGACGCGGGGTACACATACCCTTCCCTTGATCCTCAAAACACCTTCCTCATTAATTTGTGCTTCCTTAGCCTCTCCTCGCAATACTTTATCTTTAATTCTGCGCAGTTTCTCATCATCAAATTGTTTTCCCTTAATCTTGTCAAGAAAGGAAGATCTTGCCTCTACACAAGCCAACAATCCTCCCTTCTCATCTACTTCTAATCTCATCAAGTTGTTAGCTAGAGTCTGAACCTCTCTAGTTAATGGGCGTCTAGAGGCGTGCAAGTGAGCTAGATTTCGCATGCTTCCCGCCTTTCTACTTAAAGCATCCGCTACAACATTCGCCTTTCCCGGATGATACAAGATAGTGATATCGTAGTCCTTTAGTAGCTCCATCCATCTCCTCTGTCTCAAGTTCAAATCTTTCTGAGTAAAGACATACTGTAGGCTACGATGATCCGTATAGATCTCACACTTAACCCCATATAAATAGTGTCTCCATTGCTTTAACGCAAACACTACCGCAGCCAATTCCAAATCATGAGTTGGATAGTTACGTTTATGCACCTTTAATTGCCTTGAAGCATAAGCAATCACACTCTTCTCTTGCATTAGTACTGCACCCAAACAAGAATAGGATGCATCACAATAAACAATGAAGTTCTTACCCTCTACTGGCAAGGTAAGGATAGGTGCAGTAGTCAACAAGGTCTTGAGCTTCTGAAAGCTTTCCTCCCACTCATCCGACCATACAAATGGAACATTTTGCTTAGTCAAGTTCGTCAGTTGGGAAGCAATAGAAGAGAATCCCTTGACGAATCGGCGGTAGTAGCTAGCTAACCCAACAAAGCTCTTTATTTCCGATACAATAGTAGGTCTTACCCAATTCTTCACTGTCTCAATCTTAGAAGGATCCACCATCACTCCATCCTTAGAAACCACGTGCCCCAAGAAGGACACTGCATCTAGCAAAAACTCACACTTAGAGAACTTGGCATAAAGCTTTTTCTCCCTCAACATTTCCAATACCATTCTCAAATGCTCTTCATGTTCCTTCTTGTTCTTTGAGTATACCAATATATCATCAATAAATACGATCACGAAGAGATCCAAATATGGCTTATAAATCCCGTTCATCAAGCTCATGAACGCAGCAGGGGCATTCGTAAGACCAAAAGACATCACTACAAATTTGTAATGCGCATACCTCGTTCAAAAAGCAGTCTTTGGCACATCTGTTGCCCGTATTTTCAATTGATGATAACCGGATCTCAAGTCAATCTTAGAGAAGACGCAAGCACCTTGTAACTGATCGAACAAGTCATCAACGTGAGGAAGAGGATACTTGTTCTTTATGGTTACCTTGTTCAACTGCCGGTAGTCTATGCACATCCGAAAACTCCCATCCTTCTTCTTCACAAACAAAACCGGAGCACCCCAAGGAGATGCACTTGGTCTAATAAAGCCTTTGTTTGACAACTCTTGAAGTTGGGCTTTTAACTCTCTTGACTCTGCGGGAGCCATTTTATAAGGGGGTATAGAAATGGGGCGTGTGCCCGGTTCAAGATCGATACAGAAGTCAATATCCCTATCTGGTGGCATACCCGGAAGATCTGCAGGGAACACATCCAAAAACTCGCAGACTACCGAAACCGACTCAATCGAAGGTACTTGGGTAGTGTCATCCTTTAGATGTGCCAATAAAGCTAAACACCCTTTATTAACCATTTTCTTAGCACGAATAAAGGAGATGATACGCACCGGATCGGAAGTGTAGTCACCCTCCCACACTAACGGATCTGCCCCAGGCTTGGCTAACGTCACCGTTTTAGCATTACAATCCAAGATCGCAAATTGCGGAGAAAGCCAAGTCATACCCAGAATTACATCAAAATCATCCATTTCTAAGATAACCAAATCTACATAAGTGTTGCTCCCCACAAAGTTCACCAAACAAGAACTATACAAATTTTAAACTACTACAGACTCACCCACCGGAGTAGAAACACGAATAGGCATATCAAGTAATTCACAATGTAAAGTTAGACCATTAGCAAATGAGGAAGATACATAAGAAAATGTGGATCCAGGATCAAACAATACAGAAGCCATGCGATCACAAACCAAAAGATTACTGTGATGACAGCATCAGATGCCTCCGCTTCAGACCTCCCAGGGAAAGTGTAACATTGGGCCCTATCATTCGTCTGTCCGTTGCCCCTACCATGTTGTGATGTAGTGGCTCCAGGTTGCCCATCACCTCGGCCATTCTGGTGACCACCATTACCTCGACCACCACGTCCTCCAGAATAACGGCCTCTACCATGACCACCTCTACCTCTAACAATTGGAGGTCTGTAACTCTGTTTTGGACAATATCTCTTAATATGTCCAATCTCCCCACATCCATAGCACTCTTTGGGTTCATACATAGGTCTTTCAGAGAAGTGTTGACCGGTCGGAGGTGGACCCCCAACTACAATCTGTAGTGAAGACTGAATTGATCGGACTGAGTAACTTCCCCAACCCTGTCCTCTAGTGTAAGCACCATTAAACTCACCTCCCTTTTGAAACCTTTTTGATGTCGATGTCGGGGTGAAGTCGTCTGGCTTCACTCCTTCCACTTCTATCACAAAGTCTACCACCTCTTGGAAGGATTTTGCCATTGCCGCTATCTGTAAGGCCGAAATCCGTAATTCTGACCTCAACCCCTTCACAAACCGGCGAATTCGCTCTTGTGGACTGAAACACAGTTGGGTGGCATACCGGGATAATACACGAAACTTAGCCTCATATGCATTGACCGACATCCTACCTTGATCTAGGCTCAAGAACTCATCCCTTTTCCTATCTCTCAAAGTTCGGGGGATATACTTCTCCATAAACAAGCTAGAGAATGAGGCCCAAGTCATAGGTGGTGCCTCTGTTGGTTGACACTCAATATGTGACCGCCACCACATTTTGGCGTTCCCTTGAAACTGATAACTCACGAATTCAACACCAAACCGTTCTACTATACCCATCTTGTGTAGTAGCTCATGACAGTCAACCAAAAAATCGTAAGCATCCTCAGATTCCGCACCCTTGAAGACTGGAGGTTTTAATTTCAAGAACTTACTGAAAAGTTCATGCTGATCATTTGTCATTAAAGGCCCAGTAGTCAGACGTGGAAACATGCCTATTTCCAATGGAACATCCATGCGGGGAGCCCTAGTAGCCGCGTGTTGTACCTCCGGAGCCTGAGGTGCTGGTGCAGAAAACACTGGGGGTGTCTGGCCCTGATCAGATAACCCACTGAGATAGGCGAGAACCTGATTGATCATCTCTGGGGTAGGTTGGGGTGACAATCCCTCATTCTGCACTTTTTCAGTTTCCCCATCCTCCCCTTCTCTTATTACTTCCTCAATCGGTGGAGGAGTCACTACCTTAGTATCGGATGAGCTAGGTGCTCGTCTTCTTCCCCTAGAGGACGTTCTCCCACGACCTCTACCACGGCCCCTTGCCGCTGTTCTTCCTCGAGCCACAGCCCTAGTGGCTGGCTCAGTTGTTTCTTGTCTGGCCGGTGTTGGTGTTGGCGTAGTCGTTGCTCTAGTTCTAACCATCTGCGAAAGAGAGTGAAGATGGTCAGATACCAATTCGTATCGCCTAGATACCAATTGGACTCAAGTAGTAGCACGAAAGAAAGAATGAAAGAGTGAAATTTTCCTAAAGTCTTATAGCCTCTCAAGGAAAATTAAAGGTGTTCCCCTACCATTCCTTAAGACTCTACTAGACCTGTTCTTGTGTGATAAGACCAACGAACCTAATGCTTTGATACCAAGTTTGTCACGACCCAAATCCGGGCCGCGACTGGCACCCACACTTACTAAACTAAGAGTATTCTAAGAAGCTAAAAATACATAAGAAGCTAGTCCATGCCAGAAGTTCAAGGCATCAAGACTTGAAGAAGAAGATCTAGTCCAAGCTAGAAGCATTAGCTCATCCTAAATTTCCGATGTAGTAAGACTGGCTTGAGTTACTGTTGAGTCGAAGATGACGACACGTTTGCTGCACTCCACAAATAAACAAGAAGAAAACAATAAAAGTAGGGGTCAGTACAAAACACAGGTACTGAGTAGATATCAACGATCAACTTAAAATAGAAAACAGTATGTATTAAGCAATATCATAAAATCAACTATTATCCTTAGCATGCAGCATTTACAGTTACCATAACCCTTGGTTACAACACCAAGCACATCAATGAGGACTCATACCTCCTCATCATACTCATTTGGGAATTTAGTTTATTAGATTGGATATATTAACATATTTCAAGATTCATTATCTTTATTCCCCTCATGTCGGTACGTGACACTCCGCTCCTCAATATACTATCCTGGTGTCGGAACGTGACACTCTGATCCTCATTCTATCCTGGTACCGGAACGTGGCACCCGATCCATATTCTATCCTGGTGTCGGAACGTGACACTCCGATCCTCATATACTATCCTGGTACCGGAACGTGGCACCCGATCCATATTATATCCTGGTGTCGGAACATGACACCCGATCCATATTCTATCCTGGTACCGGAACGTGGCACCCGATCCATATTCTATCCTTGTGTCGGACGTGACACCCGATCCATATTCTATCCTGGTGTCGGAACGTGACACCCGATCCATATTCTATCCTGGTACCGGAACGTGGCACCCGATCCCCTAATCTCACCACTTTCGTTCATCAAGCCTTCATTTATACCAAGGCATCATCATTAACAAAGTAGATTAGGGTTTCTTTTCAAGATTTGGGATTCAATAGCTTCATCATGCTTATTTATTCACAATTACATAATCACAGCATTCATGCAAGCATACAATTAAGCATATAGAAGGTTTACAATACTACTAACACATATCTTTCGCTATTAAGAGTTTACTACGAATAGCATGAAAACCATAACCTACCTACACCGAAGAATTTAAATCAAGCAAGGTAATCCTCAAAGCTTGGTGCTTTCCTCTTCTCTCGATCGTTTCTCTCTCTCCCTTCTTGTTCTTTCTGTTTTCTTATTCAAACCCTCCTTCTTTTAGCCAAATTAGTATATAATTAAGAATAAAAGATGGCAATAATACCCCACTAATTAACTTAAGGTTACCTCTTTTAACCCCCAAGAATTTTAGTTATTAATATAAACCCACAAAATATATAATTGTAGCAGGAATAGTTCAAAACGCCTCTTTAAAACTTAACCAGAAATCCGACTCCAACTGGGATTACGCAAGCTGTGACGGGCCGTCGCGCCTGCGACGGTCCGTCCTGCTGTCCGTCGCATAGTTCAGAAACTTGATTTTAGGTGAAGGGCCTGTGACGGTCCATCACACATGTGACGGTCCGTCCTGCCACTCCGTTACGAAGTTCAGAGAGTCGATTTTCAGTACCCAATTTCAGATTTTCTAAGTGTTTTGAAATGAGACCCTGCGACAGTCCGTTGTGCCCTTGACGGTCCGTCGTGGGGTCCGTCGCTTCTGCCAGTTTTTCCAGAATTGAAGTCTGTTGCTCAAAACGACTAAACAGGTCATTACACTTGGGATGTTAATGAATAAAAGAAATAATGCTCACTATTAAGGGAAAGAGTTCTTAATTTAAGGTGCCTTAAAATGAATTAAATTCTATATGTGATCATACGTAATGTTTGGCATTTGAATATGTATATATAAAGTATGTGAATGATATAAATGCTATTGTCTAATGGTTTTATGAATATTTAATAAAAATGCATGGAATATAATTTTTAAGAAAATGTCCCTTTTAAATTTATGTTTTTTCACAGTTGCCATACTTAGTGCATACTTGTACTAATCCTATTCTTCTCTACTTTTTATATAAAGTGTAGGTTATAGATGCGTAAAAGATGTCTATGATTGAGGAGCTTAATATGTGATTCCCAATCTCAAGGAAAGGGGTCCTTAAGTTCCAAGGATTCCCTATTCATGTTTTAATGTATGTTTATTAAATGATGTACAGTTATGTATTATGTTTTAAGGGTCGTGTCCCTACTATATTTTAATGTAGTTGAGTCTAAGATCGCAAAGAGTCTTATGATCTTAAAATGTATTATTATATATATATATATATATATATGAAGTGATGTTTCAAGCATATGATGTGCTATGAATAGTTGTAAATTTTCCGCTAAATTTACTAAGACAATGGATAAATGATAACTATGGGCTTTTATAGGTCCTCCGAGAGGTCATGTACACCATGTTACTTCTAAGGGTTGCTCCCCTGTGTGACAAACGTGGTATCAGAGCATAATGTTTTTAAAAGTGGTTTAGGGTCAATGAAGTCTGATATTGCCACGTCTAGTAGAGTCCCATAGAATTTGTGGTGATTCGCGACACATCTAATGGTACGAGAGTCTATAGGGCGATAGAGTTTCCCTTCTAATATATCTCATATCGTTCCATAGAACTTAATTCTAAAAGATCTCTTTGTTATGTTTTTTGATCCGGTGGTCCTTTAGATATGATTGCTTGGATGAGATTTTTTTCTATGCTTGAGGGAGAAAAGGTGAATTTAAATGCTTACCTTGTTTTATGGTTTCATAATTATATGTGAAGGTGAATTTTGGTATGTTTGGATGATGTGATGCCATTTATAGATATGCGTGAGACTTATGTGAAATAGCATGTTATATTGAGAAATGAATGTCATGATATATTTAAAGCATGTTAGAAGTTATTATGGTTAAAACTAGTGTCTTTTGGGATAATGTGTTATGATATGATTTTGCATTATGGTAGCCTTATATACTAATTTGATCTTAAAATACTTAGTACCTAGCTACGGAAGCATGCTACCCTAAAAATATTTGCTCAAAAGTTTTGAATGCTTTGTCTTTGTTTATGTGTGGTCCTTGATTATCTGTCTAGAATGAACTAGAGTTCCTTGTATGACCTTGATCCTAGGTGTGAATGTAGTATGTTGGTTATGGTAGGATAATGATGTGGTTTTTCGTGACTTTGAAGTCACCATACTGTAATGTTAAGGGTTTATTGTATGACCGTTGTTTCTATTGTATTGTATGAAAATCATATGTGTTGAATGGTATGACCAAACTTGATAATTGGGTATAAATTGCCTAGGAGATAATATTTAGAATGCCTTGGTTGACTTACCGTAAATTTTTTCTAAATGGTAAATACATTGAAAAGATGAAAAATTAAGGTTGTTAAGTTAAGATCCTCTTAAGGTTTGGTTAAGTTACTCTTAATGGGGTGTACCCTAAGTGGGGGATGGTGATATAATGGTAAGGTTGTAGATATTTCTAACTTTTCCTTCTATTCATACTTGAACTTGAATTTAATGAATTTTATAAGCTTGTTCATGAATACAGTTTTTCATAAAGTATGAATTGAATGACCTTAACATGTTTTATATGTATTTATTGACATTACCATGAGGATATTTTTAAGATCAAAAAGTGCATGAAGGGAAATTTTCATACAATCCATGTTTTCTCATGTGTATTGTGTATCTTAATATGATAATTGTGAATTTGACTTCATGAGTTGAGATAAGAAATACGGTAGAAGTAACTTCTGAGGTGTATGTTTAGCCTTATAATGAAAAGTTGAGTCTCTTTAAAATGAAATATGTTCAGTGTCTTGAAAAATGATGTGACTTTTATTGTTTGGGAAGCATGTTGTAGGCTCAACTTTGAAAATTAAAAGCATGTTTAGGTAATTGTTAATGTGTGTGACCATGATGTGTATTATTCTTTTTAAAAAATGCTTACTGTGAAGGTGAGTACAATGTTAGGAATTAAAATTTTGTGAAATTACTTCCTAATTGTTATGATGTGCCTGGACTGACTTGCCACTTAGAATTCACTAGGAAGAACACATGAACATGCCTTTGTTTAAAAGTTGAGATTTCACATTTTAAAAAGGAAATTGACCTTGTAAATTGTTTAGGGATGAACTCATGATACATGTAAGTGTATTGAGGAGAAGTACATTCCTCCATGGACACCACAATGTTTGGTATGGTCGAGTATGACCTTCATGGCACTAGGTTTATCTAATAAAGGTCTTTGTTGGTTCAATTAACTCAAGTCTATGTGCACTGAAGTATTAGTGCCTTATTGCTTCTTGAGTGTTGTTGAAATTTTTTTAAGTGAGACATAAAGAATAGTTGCAAAAATGAGCTCTTTATGAATTGAATTTTAATGACCATGTTATGATTATGATAAGGATGTTCCTACACTACACCATTTTGGCCTACGACCACACTAATTTCTTACAACGCTTAAAAACTATTGCAAAAAATATCTAAGAGCACACTTTTATGGTGTAGCCTTTACACTTGACTTTCTACCACAATTTTATTAGCAAAACTTATGTAACGTGTTCTTTAAAATAATAGACTACACATTTTAAGTGTTGCCAAATAATAAAATATTTTGAAACACTTGTTTATACATATGGATTCACTTTTAAGTGTTGTATATTTATAATTCTATAAACAACACTTTCATAATGTTCCCTATTTATTTTCATATATTTTTTTAAAATAATAACATTTCCCTGTAAATCTATTGTATGACAAAAAATAAAAAAGTAGGCGTATTTGCCCTAAATTTCATACACAAGCATTTTAAAGAAAACCTTACAATTCAACCATTATTGTCTGTTCTCTTCCCTTTTGGATTGTGTTCTTCAACATCAAGATATTCTTTTCAAGAATCTACACAAAATTAAACCTTAATATATTGGACGAGGTCGCATTAGTTGAGCCCGAAATGTGAGGAATCATTCTATTATGTGATGAAAATAGAAATTAGGAATAGTTCTCTCGATTACCACTAGTGTATTGGAGGAAGTTGCATTCCTATTGGTGAATTTGAATACGAGTCTATGATCTTTGGACCTTCTGAAACTACTAGCTGATGATAGTAAGCCTCTTATTCTTTTTGTATTTTTTTTATAAATCGAAACAGATGGTAAGTAAACGTACAGTCCACTTTCTTTTGTGAAACTTTTTTTGAACTATAGCGATGTGTACAGAAAGAATCTACTTCAATCTTCTCTGTGTTTTCTTTTGTGTGCCAGCTTGTACTTTCCCTTGTATAAAACATAGGGGTAAAATCAAGCACCTTCACATTTTGTAGATTTTGACGTTATTAAAAACTACATTCAAGTTTTATGTTATGTTCAATTTTGCTAATTTGAATGTTCATGCATATTGTTTTAGCTTTTTGTTGGTAGCTTTGTTAAATGTTAATGGAAGTCTGGAATTTGTTCTTCTTGTCAAAAAGAGTTTATCTTTGTTGTTTGTAGATATGTTTGGAAAAAACTAAAGCTCATATTGTGTATACAATATATATTTTGCAATGAAAAGGCAAGATCTTGAACATAATTTCCAATAATTAATTTATCTATTATTGTATTCCTTACAAGATATCATATAAAGTATCAAGCAATAAAATGTGAGTGTAGTTAAATACTACCTGTCATTATTCTAATCGAAACTTGAATATTACATCATCTATGTTAATCTACTTATTTTTGAAGGGTTCTACTCATAGTACCTTATGATGTTCGAGCACGTTTCTCCTCCTCTTTCGTTTGTATTAGTATTCCATCAATGTTTTTATAGTTTTTATGTAGTAACTTTTTGAATTACTAGTATTTCTGCACATTTGACATTGATGAAACAATTATAACTTGTTTGATGCAAAAGTTTATTGTTGGATGTATGCATTGTGTATCAAGGCCATTGTCTAATGGTGTGAAAAATTTCTTTGAAAGGTATGTCTTACAATAGAGTATGATTTTCAACGTGTATGAACAAAGACAGTGGCTTTGACATTTGAAGTATTTGCACTGATTTTACAATTTGTATCAAGTAGATTTATATTTGCAATCTATGATATTAAAATCTACATGAAGGTCAGAATATTAGGACATTAAAGGAAATACTACTAAAATTTTTTTATCTTTTTTCTTATTAATTTTTTATTTAAGGAAATGTAGGCTCCGATAACAAAATATTTCTGACCAATTGTTCGATCAATCATACAAATTTGTACCACTCTTTCCCTTCTTCCCGTTTACTTAGCTTTCTTGGTTTCATAGTCTTCTCTTCGGTGGGTATCGCAGTGTTAGGGTTAGTGTTATCTACTTACTTTTATTTTAGGTTCTTTTGTTTGTGATGGTGTCTATTATCCCTTTTACCTCTTCTCTATTTGTGGTGGTGTCAAATAAATTTGGTTTCTAGCAATTTTTGCAGATATTTTTATTGTGCTTTGGGGTTTCTCTACATGCTCGATATTTTGTCAAATTTTGTTCTTAGGGATCAAAATATTAATTGATAGTACACAACTAATTTACTTTCCAACTGCTCGATGCCATTTTAAAAAAATATCATTTATGTATTATAGAAGTGTTTATATTGTTTGCTAAATAATTATGTACTTCATATAACACTTAGATCATATATATACTATTACATTGACTAAGTAGAAATTGTTATTGTATATCTTCAATTTCTCCCCTTGTTAGTTTCTATTTAAATTTTTAAACAGAATGTGAGGGATCATGTAAGTGATTCTACAAACTCTTGGTGCTATTATACCAATGTAATATGATTCTATATAAGCAAGTAAGGACATATGACTTGAATATTATGAAGGAATGTTTTGACATAAAAATCGTCTCATAATCACAATAGTTACTTCTTTCATATGTAATCACAATGCGTTATGAAGATCCACAAATTGATAGTGCTTCGATGATCAAGATGCTAGAGTTCTTATTTATTTAAAACAAGTTAACAGGAGAAATTCTCTAATGGAATTGTAATTATGTTTTTAGGTCTTGCATTTATCTTTTTAATCTTATCGAAGCAAGCGATATCATAACTATATGAGGAGCATTTTCCAAGTAAATCTGTACGTAATAAATTTTCTACATATTCCTTTACAAATAAGTATCTTATTTACTTGTATCATAGTGCAATTTTTGGTTCACTATTTAACTTTCATGGCTATGCATGTATCGAAATATAGAGAGAAGTTATCATGCTACAATATTTAAGTCTAAGTTATAGTCATTAGGATTGTAGCTATTAAAATTGTAAAGGGGAGAAAAAAGATAGCGTTGAAGTGTTGTTGTTACACTAGCCCTAAAATACTTAATTCTTATATTATAGTTTGTGGAAGTCGACGCACATTTTAATGTAGCTCTACCTTTAGTGAACTGAAACTAATGTGCACTTTCAATAATCAAAAGGTTTTCACTTACAGAATGATGTGGTGGTGTTGATTTCTTAAGGATTTTGTTTTTTGAAACCTGCTAGGGCAATTATAGGGGTCTGACTGATGTGGTTTGAAAAAAGCTTGACAGATCTATGATAAATAACAATTGGCTCATTTAGATGCCTGTCACTACAGTTACATATTTTCCGGGTATTCTAGATCTAACCTTACTTTACTAGTTGATGAAACTAGTTCACGAGCCATAGAAGGTCGTTATCTTCCAAACTATTTTGACTCAACTCATGTGTTGTCTCCTTAAAAGGTATTTTATATTTGACGTTCAGAAAAAACATAGATTTATAGAGTGCTTATGTATCATATATACTCAGTGTAAGACATATTTCATCTTGTTATGGCCTCCCCACCCCACATATATTACTAAATAGTAGTAAATTACCATTACCTCTTAACAAAAATAAATTTTTTTATTGTGTGTTTCTTGAATGCATTTGTGTTCTTCAATCCAACATCACTATCTATGTATTCTCTCTCTTTCTTTTGTGTTCCTTCCCCTTCTTTAAAAAAACAATTGTTTTTGTTCTACAAACTACAACAATCAAGAAAAATGCCAGAGCATAAGCAAGTTGCTTCTTCATTTGTCATTTCATTGAGAATATTTTGATTCTTAAGGCTTCAGGACTATTTGTTTTTCTTTTATGCTTTGTGTTGTAGGATGGATGAACTAGGAAATTAGAGATTTTCCCATTTATTTGGTTAATGCTATTTCACTAAGGTTGTGAGATAATATGAAGCCATGAAAATTATTCATACACCTTTGTTCTACTTACACAGTTCTAATCATAGAAATTAGTCCAATTTTGTAATAACTTTCAAGTTCCAAGAATGTTGTCTGTTCCATTAATGAATAATTATATATACGTTTTGATTCTTTGAGCACTACTTAAAATTCTCATTATTGGACCATATATATATTCTTTTAATCACCAAGAATGATATTATAAACTACTGCAATCTGGACTTCTTGCCTCTTCAATAGATATTGCGATTTGGAACTTCTTGCCTATTTTATAACAATCGCAATCTGATTTGTGAGGGGAAATGGAGGTGAAAAAATTTAAAGTGGATAATTGAGAGTTTTTGAACTATTGTAAAAGTGTGAATACATTATATTAGATTTTGTGAAATATATTCATTTGTGAAATATATTGAACTATTGTAAGAGTACTTTTTGAACTATTGTGTACACATTTAAAATAATGCTTTATTACTATGTGTATGCACACAACACATATTACGTTTTCATGCTTATGGAAAATCTATAAATTTGAATTACTTATTATCTAATTCAATGCTTAAGATTATTTATTGCAAAATAATATTGGTGTATTTTTATTAGAAATTGTGGCATATAATTTGTGTATGCATATGGGCAAAAACTAAATTTCAAAGTGTTTTCATATATTAGATATAAAAGGAAAAATTTAAGAATTGTGGGAAATATGGTAGCAAAGGCAACGCTTAAAGTGTAGCTGGTAAGGCAACACTATTAAGCGTAGCTACAAAGTGTGGCTGTTTTTACTATTAGGCTACGCTTGAAAGTGTTGTTTCTAAGGCCACACTTTTATAAGTAGGTTAAAAGAATTGTCTTTTTTCATTTATGGCTACACTTCAAAGTGTAGCTGATAAGGCAACACTTTTAAGTGTTGCTGCAAAAGATTGACCTTTTTGCTTTTTAGCAACGCTTTTAAGCGCAACTGCTTGCCTAAATTCTAAGTTTACAAGGCTTTCAGCCACTCCTGAAAAAGTTTTGATTAATGTCAAAAAGTATGTCCTTTTATCAAAGGCCACACTTTTTCATATTTTAAGCCACACTTTTCTAGGGTGGTTGTAGACATAAAATGTTGTAATGCTCCTATGAATATGGTACGAACATTTATGTTTGATTCATTGAAGAGTGAGTGACTAAAAGTTTTGCTTGTTTGTGTGAATTTATTCCTAAAATGTCTTAATTATATTATAAATGTGATAAATATCTCTATAATGCATTGATGTCCTTGTTGTGAATAAAGAACCCCAAGTTTCAATCGACGATGACTGCTCCCAAGTGGGGGATAGTGCAAGACCGCAAAATTAGATAGGGTGTCTAGAGCTAACATGTTAGTATTAATGTTCTAAGATGGTAAAATAATGAATTAAAATATGTTTTTGAGGCAGTGTGTATAGTTTGAGGTGATTTGGAAACCAAACATCAAGGGACGACCAAGACGTTCAACGACTATTAACCTTTGTGCCTCATGTGTTTATTTGTGTTTATATATTATATGTCATGATCTTATGAAGCCTTAAAATTATTTATAATGATGTTTAATCGTAGTATATGGAGTTTTGTGAAGTTTGTAGGTCAAACGTTCAAGAACGTCTACGACATTCGAAAAGTGGCTTTTGCGACGTCCAAGTGTGTCTTGATGGGGCCTAGCCTGTTTGGACATGTTTCGTGTATTTATTTTAGGTGAAACTTACGTCTGAGGTCTAAAACATGTTAAGGGTTGTATTTTATTTTCAAATGTCTGGGTACCACTTTTAATGGGCCCCATAAAGACCCAAGGCTTGTTGAGACAATGGCTTTGCAGTGTGAATCGACAAACCAAACGATGACCATTTAGTTGACCAACTGACCGTTGGTGAGGTATCGTAGATGCACACTTAACCTGGGCTGTTCTCAACTCAAAAACCAGGAAAGGATCAACCGACGGAAGCCAAAGGATTGCCATTCGATTTACCAATGGCCACTCAATGGTGGTATGTTGATGGTGGCATGTAACACTGTCTTGCGAATATTTTTATTTAAGGGCTGAATGGGAAATTCACCCCACGTCCTAAAAAGTTCTAATTTATTAATATATATATATTTAGGTATATATAAGCGATCAAACAAGTGATAAACCCATTTCCAATCCCCTCTATATGAATATGAACTTTCCCTCCAAAAATCTTCTCCCTAGACACCTCCATAGTTATTGAAGCTTAAAAACAGCATAGAGCATGGATCCTATGGTTTCTTCACTATGTTTTAGAGGTCTTCATGTAGATAATGGTATGATGATTCTTCATCTCTAGTTATTCTTTCATCAAGAAAGTTAATCTCAAAGATTTAAAAGAGAAAAATATGATCAAAGTTCTTCTTCTTCAATCTATTAATGGGTTCTTTCTCAAAACATTATGTTATGGTTAAATGACAATGAACTTATGTTAATGCATTAGTTTAAACGTGATTTTAATCCAATTACATGATAAACCCATGTTCCCTCTTTTGGTCATTGCATGGGCTTTGGGATCTTCACTTGCGATCAATTAAATTGTCATTCTATTACGTGAAAGTGGTTATATACACTGTTATTTACATGAAATTATTTTGAATTTTTTATGAAGAATCTATGTGGATCAATATATGAAGATTTGGACATGCTTAGCCTGGTTTTCCTTGATTCACTATAACATTGGTCTTTTACATGTTTAATGTTGAATTCGATTGGTTGAAGTTTATTATAGCCATTGTTTTAAGTTGACATTATAGATTAAATATGGGTGTAATCTTGATGATCAAATTCCATTAGAGTTGCATGAATTTATCTATGTTCTTCTTGCCTACTATTTGAATATTGTAATGAACATTATGTTATCTTAATTCCAGCGTAGATGAAGCATGATTTCGATTTGATTTATATCTATTTAGATTCTTCCCTAAATGTACATTTTTTGTAAACCTTGAGTGATGAACTAAACTAGGGATGTTAGTTGATGAGCTAAGACTCTCTACTTTCTAGTATATATAAGATGCCTTGTATTATGTTGTAGTATAATCTTGTAGCTACATGCACATGATTTGTTTTATAAATAATTTATATTTAGATACTTACATTATATATGAATTGTTGATACACAAGGTATATTGATCAATGATAAAAGGGTGAGAAATTTGTATGAACGCATATCTCCTCTACCTTTTCTACATAAATGTACTTAGTGAAGACTTGTATGGCTTTGTGTGGTATGATCCACTTATGGTGGCGGTTTTTACATAATTGTCATTATTTGTGTGTTGACCATGGCCTGAAAAGGAAATGGATGATTATATGAAGGAGTGTTTGTGATAATCACCTTATGTGTAACTTTTTCCTCGTCTTCTTATCTAGTTGTGAATCTAGGTGATGTTACTATTATTATGAGCATGTAAATGGATATGTTAATCTTATGTGTACTTGTTGTACTTGCTTCTTATGATGAGGTCGAATGATGCTATATGTGATGTAAAGCTAAGATTAGTACATAACGACTAAAGCTTACTGTAAGAATGTTGTAAGCCTTTAAAAAATTAGTCTTATGTTATGCTTAACATTCTATGATGTTGTGTGATGTATCATTCACTAAGATGACTTGATAGATATACTAGCATAGGCAAGGGTATGGTACTTTGACTATATATTGCACATGTGCATGTTGATGGGATAGTTCATAGGTTGATCTTTTATGGACATTCATAGGATTGTATAAACATGTTATGAATATAATGTATATGCTATGAGGTTAAGTATATGATACGATGAAGTATGAATCTGCATAGTGTCTTGGAGTATTGATATGAAAGGATTTCTCATATAAATACACATATAGATTTATGCATTGATATATGACCATGTGTGATATTAATATGTTATGTGAAAGGTTTGCTCATATATGTGTATACACACACACTTGAATGATGATCTGGTCAATAGAGGAGCCTTTAAAGGTGTGCTAAAGTGTAACCTAAACTAGATAGTGCTAATACTTATGTTATGTCTATGTGAAAGGATATTCTCACATCATTTAGATTGATGAAATTTCATTTATGACCTCTAATCTATGCAAATGAGTGGATGAATCTCCTAAGCCAATATTTTATAAAGTAATGTAAATGATGGCTTTTAATAAAGGGAACTTTTTTGCACCGAGTGAACTTGAAATATGAGTGTGTGTCCTTTCCCAATGTTGGAAGGAAGGTGTACAATAAATGTCATGTGATGGATAACAACAATGCCTCAATAGGCATAAATAGAATTTCCAATAGTAAATAACCATAATACCCCCATCTTGGCATAAATAGAATTTTGACATATACCCTTAAGTTCCATAACTAATTTTTACACATAGGATCGAGCAATGTGATATCACTTAATATTATAGGATGTCTTAATGTTCTACCTTTGGTATGTAGGAACACCTTCCATTGTTGTAAGGCTCTACAACACCAAATTCCATGTTTAGCACCCAATGTCTTCGTGTCGATTAAGGCCATAGTTTCCCTAAATTAAATTGGACAATGGAATTAAATGAATGGGATACTAACTAGGAGAACTTAATGAAGGTTACTTAGGATAGGTGGAAGTAATGAAACTATGTACATATTTGACAAGTAGATCTATAGGATGTCTTGGGAAGGTGCCCTAATGTGTAAGTTTATGCATATGTACATATGCATGGTATGGTAGTATTTTTCTACTTATTATAAAGGGCTACATGGTATGAATCTTCGAGATGTGATCTTCTCTTCATATGCACTA
The DNA here is from genome assembly GCF_036512215.1 of Solanum lycopersicum. NCBI lineage: Eukaryota > Viridiplantae > Streptophyta > Magnoliopsida > Solanales > Solanaceae > Solanum > Solanum lycopersicum. The sequence goes on from NC_090807.1 coordinate 45,214,569, forward strand.
TGTTTGTCTAAACGATTATGTGATGAAGGTCTTGTATTGACATGAATGGAGTTTCCTCTACTTACTTGGTTATGTATAAATTGAATGTTAAGGTTCGTGGTATCATGGAGGGTTTACTGAGCATGTGTGGGATTATGGGGTTTCAAATGTGCATTGCACTAGTAAACTAATATTGGGGTAATGAACAAGGTCTAATAATGATGTATATGAAGAAAAGTAAATATATGTGTAAATTGGTGTAGCTCACTATAATTTTCCTAAGGTGTCACGACCCAAAGCGGGCTGCGAGTGGAACCCACACTTACCCTCCTATGTTAGCAAACCAACCAATCTAAACCCCAATCACTTACCAATAATAAACAGAAAATAATGCAGAAGACTAAAAAAACTCATTACGAAATCAATTGATAACTTCTAAAATTCAATACTTATCATCCCCAAAATCTGGAAGTCATCATCACAAGAACATCTATCCTCAAATTACTAAATCTAAGAATGTCTAAGAATCTAAAACAAATACAAGAGATAGTCCATGTTCGAACTTCAAGGACATCAAGACATGAATGAGAGAGAATCCAGTCCGAGCTAGGAACAATAGCTCACCCTGAAATCTGACGCGTTGAAGACTGGATAGAGTTGCTGTTGAGTTGAAGACGACAGTACGTTTGCTGTACTCCACAAATAACAAAAAGAAAACATACAAGTAGGGATCAGTACAAAACACAGGTACTGAGTAGATATCATCGGTCAACTCAAAATAGAAAATAGTATATATCAGATAATATCATAAAATCAACTACAATACTCAACATGCGGCATTTACAATTACCATAACCCTTGGTCACAACACCAAGCACATCAATGAGGACTCACGCCTCCCCATCATACTCATTTGGGAAATAGGTTCATTAAATTGAGTATATTGAAATCTTTCAAGATTCATTCTCTTTACTAATCCTGGTGCCGGAACGTGACACTCCGATCCTCATATATTATCCTGGTGCTGGAACGTGACACTCCGATCCTCATCATACTATCCTGGTGTCAGAACGTGACACTCCGATCCTCATCATACTATCCTGGTGTCGGAACGTGACACCCGATCCATATTCTATCCTGGTGTCGGAATGTGACACTCCGATCCTCATATACTATCCTGAAATCGGAACGTGGCACCCGATCAATATACTATCCTGGTGTCAGAACGTGACACTCCGATCCTCATATACTATCCTGGTACCGGAACGTGGCACCCGATCCATATACTATCCTGGTGTCGGAATGTGACACTCCGATCCTCATATACTATCCTTGTACCGGAACGTGGCACCCAATCCATATTCTATATTGGTATCGGAACTTGGCACCCGATCCCCTAATCTCACTACTTTCATTCATCAAGCCTTCTTTTATACCAAGGCATCATCATTAACAAGTAGATTAGGGTTTTTCATGATTTAGGATTCAATAGCTTCATCATGCTTACTTTATCACAATTATATAATAACATTCATGCAAGCATACAATTAAGCATATAGAAGGGTTTACAACACTACCCAGTACATATCATTCGCTATTAAAAGTTTACTACGAATAGCATAAACCATAACCTACCTCCACCGAAGAATTGCGATCAAACAAGATAATTCCCCAAAGCTCTGTTGCCCTCTTCGTTCCTCTCTCGATTGATCGATCGTTTCTCTCTTGTCTCTCTCTGTTCTTTCTATTTTTCTTATTCCAAAACCCTTTTTCTTTTACCCTAATTAGTATATAATTAAGTATAAACATGATAAAAATAACCCACAAATTATTCCAAGGTTATCTCCTTTAACCCCCAAGTAATTGAATTATTAACATTAAACCCCTAATTTTATAATTATAAGAAGGAATAGTCCAAAACGCCTCTTAAATCTTTTAACAGAAATCCGACCCAGTCAGGGTTAGGCAGTCTGTGACGGGCCGTGGTGCCTGCGACGGTCCGTCCTGCTGAGTCGTCACAGAGTTCATAGACTGAATTTTACTAAAGGGCCTGTGACGGTCCGTCATGCCCACGATGGTCCGTCCTGCCATGTCGTCGCGAAGTTCAGAGAGTTGTTCTAACTACCCAATTTTTCAGAATTCTAAGTGTTTTGGAACGAGACACCATCGACGGTCCGTCATGCCCATGACGGTCCGTCGTGGGATCCGTCGACTCAGACAGTTATTACAAGAAATAAACTCTACTGCTCAAAATGACTAACAGGTCGTTACAATAGATACCAATTTACCCATCGTTCGTCCCCAAACGATCACAAGAAGAAAAACAAGGGCGAAAAAGAGTACCTAAATCTGTAAATAGGTGTGGGTATCTTTCTCGCATATCAGCCTCATTCTCCCAAGTGGACTCTTCAATTGGTCAATTCTTCCATTGAACTATGATGGATGCAATATCCCTTGACCTCAGCTTGCGGACTTCTCTATCTAAAATAGCAACCGGCTCCTCCTCAAAAGACAAATTCCCATCAAGAAGAACTGAATCCCAACGAATAATGTAGTTTCCATCCCCATGGTATCTTTTCAACATAGACACATGAAATACCGGATGCACTCTTGACAGTCTTGGGGGCAAAGCTAATTCATAAGCCACCTCCCCTACTCGCTTAAGTACTTCAAATGGTCCAATATACCTTGGGCTTAGCTTACCTCTTTTTCCAAACCGCATCACCCCTTTCACGGGCGAAACCTTCAGAAAGACTAGCTCACCCTCCATGAACACCAAGTCTCTAACCTTTTGATCTGCATATTCCTTTTGCCTGCTTTGAGCCGCTAAAAGCTTTTCTTGAAGATATTTCACCTTTCTAATGAATCCCTCAAAAGATCAGTACCCCAAGGTCTAACCTCAACTGCATCAAACCAACTAATGGGAGACCTACATCTCCTCCCATACAATGCTTCGAAAGGAGCAATATCAATACTTGAGTGACAGCTATTGTTGTATGAAAACTCCGCTAAGGGTAAGAAATTATCCCAATGACCCCCAAATTCTATCACACATGCACGAAGCATATCTTCCAACACCTGAATTATTCGCTCAGACTGACCATCGGTCTGAGGGTTAAATGCAGTACTAAGGTCCAACCTAGAACCTAATTCAGCATGCAATGTTCTCCAAAACTTAGAAGTAAACTGCATACCTCTATCTGATATGATGGAAAGTGGAACTCCATGCAATCGAACAATTTCTGAGATGTAGAGTCTGGCTAACTTCTCTGCATTGTAGGTCACCTTGACCGGGATGCAGTGAGCAGACTTAGTTAATCTGTCCACAATTACCCAAATACAGTCAAACTTCCCCAATGTCTTTGGAAGACCAACCACGAAGTCCATTGCAATTCTCTCCCACTTCCATTCAGGAATGGGCATTCTCTGAAGTGTTCCTCCGGGCCTCTGTTGTTCATACTTTACTTGCTGACAATTTGGACATTTGGCGACAAAATCAACAATGTCGCGCTTCATTCTACTCCACCAAAAGTGTTTCTTTAGGTCACGGTACATCTTGGTTGCACCAGGATGTATAGAATATCAAGAACTATGAGCCTCTCTAAGAATAGTGTGGATCAAATTATCAACACGGGGCACACGTACCCTTCCCTTAATTCTCAAAACACCTTCCTCATCCATTATTGCTTCTTTAGCCTCTCCTCGCAACACCATATCCTGAATTCGGCTTTGTTTCTCATCATCAAACTATTTTCCCATGATTTTGTCAAGAAAAGAAGATCTCGCCTCCACACTGGCCAAAAATCCTCCCTTCTCATTTAATTCTAACCTCATAAAGTCGTTAGCCAGAGTCTGAACCTCTCTAGCCAATGGGCGTCTAGAAACTTGTAAGTGGGCTAAACTACCCATGCTCCCTGCTTTTCTACTTAAGGCGTCTGCCACAACATTAGTCTTTCCTGGGTGATACAAGATGGTAATATCATAATCCTTCAGTAGTTCCATCCATCTCCTCTGTCTCAAATTCAAATCCCTCTGAGTAAAGACATACTGTAGGCTACGATGATCCGCATAGACTTCACACTTGACCCCATATAGATAATGTCTCCATTGCTTTAATGCAAACACAACCGCGGCCAATTCCAAATCGTGGGTCGGATAGTTACGTTCATGCACCTTTAATTGCCTCGAAGCATAAACAATTACATTCTTCCCTTGCATTAGCACTGCACCCAAACCAGAATAGGATGCATCACAATAAACAATGAAGTTCTAACCCCTTACTGGCAAGGTAAGGATAGGTGCAGTAGTCAGCAAGGTCTTGAGTTTCTGAATTTCTTCACACTCATGCGACCATACAAATGGAACATTCTGCTTAGTCAAGTTCGTCAATTCGGAAGCAATAGAAAATAATCCCTTGACAAATCGGCGATAGTAGCTGGCTAAACCAACAAAGCTCCTTATTTCTGATACATTAGTAGGTCTTACCCAATTTCTCACTGTTTCAATCTTAGAAGGATCCACCATCACTCCATCCTTAGAAACCACGTACCCCAAAAAGGACACTGAATCTAGACAAAACTCACACTTGGAGAATTTGGCATAAAGCTTTTTCTCCCTCAACATTTCCAATACCATTCTCAAGTGCTCCTCATGTTCTTTCTTGCTCTTCGAGTATACCAGTATGTCATCAATGAATACAATGACAATGAGATCCAGATATGACTTGAAAATCCCGTTCATCAAGCTCATGAAAGACGCAGGGGCATTCGTAAGCCCAAAAGACATTAGTAAGAACTCATAATGCCCGTATCTGGTCCGTAAAGCAGTCTTGGGCACATCCGTTGCCCGTATTTTCAATTGATGGTAACTAGATCTTAAATCAATTTTTGAGAAGGTACAAGCACCTTGTAACTGATCGAACAAATCATCGATGCAAGGAAGAGGATACTTGTTCCTAACAGTTACCTTATTCAGTTGTCTGTAGTCAATGCACATCCGAAAACTCCCATCCTTCTTCTTCACAAACAAAACAGGAGCACCCCAAGGGGATGCACTTGGTCTAATAAAGCCTTTGCTTAGCAACTCTTGAAGTTGGGCCTTTAACTCTCTTAACTCAGCGGGAGCCATTCTATAAGAGGGTATGGAAATGGGGAGAGTGCCCGGCTCTTGATCGATATAGAAATCAATATCCCTATCCGGTGGCATACCAGGATGATCTGCCGGGATCACATCTAGAAACTAACGGACTATTGAAACCGTCTCAATTGAAGGTACTTGGGTAGTATCATCCCTGAGGTGTGCCAAGAAATCTAAACAACCCTTTCTAACCATTTTCTTAGCGCGAAGGAAGGAAATGATATGAACTAGAGTGGATGTGTAGTCACCCTCCCACACTAACGGCTCTGTCCCAGGCTTGGCTAACGTTACAGTTTTAGCTTTACAATCTAAGATTGCAAAATTTGGAGAAAGCATAGTCATACCCAGTATTACATCAAAATCAACCATTTCTAAGATAACCATGTCTACATGAGTATTGCTCTTCATAAACGTCATAGGACAAGACCTATACACCTTCTCAACTATCACAGACTCATCCACTGGAATAGAAACACGAATAGGCATGTCAAGCAATTCACAATTTAATTTAAGACCAGTAGCAAATGAGGAAGATACATATGAAAATGTGGATCCAGGGTCAAATAATACAAAAGTCATGCAATCACAAACCAAAAGATTACCTGTGATGACAGCATAAGATGTCTCCGCTTCGGATCTCCCAGGGAAATCATAACAATGGGCCCTATCACCTGTTTGCCCGTTGCCTCTACCAGGTTGCGCTGTAGTAGTTCCTATTTGTCCATCACCCCGGCCGTGTTGGTGACCACCAATACCTCGGCAACCACGCCCTCCAGAATGACGGCCTCTTCCATGACCACCTCTACCTCTGACTATTTGAGGTCTGTAACTATGTTTTGGACAATACCTCTTAATGTGTCCAGTCTCCCCATATCCATAACACTCTCTGAATTCAAGCATGGGTCTCTGTGAGAATGACAGAGTCTGGGGATAACCTCCAAACTCAGAGAAATGTTGACCTATCTGCGGCGGACCACCAGCTACAGCCTGTAGTGAGGACTGAATTGGTCAGACGGGGTAACCTACAGAACCCTGTCCGCTGGAGTAAGAACCATTAAACTCACCTCCCTTCATGGTGAAGTCATTTGGCTTCACTCCCTCCACCTCTATCACGAAGTCTACCACTTCCTGAAAGGATTTTGCTGTAGCCGCTACCTGTAAGGCTAAAATCCCTAACTCTGACCTCAACCCCTTCACAAAACGGCAATTCCTCTCTTGTGGACTGAAACATTTCTGGGTGGCATACCTGGATAATGGAGGAAACTTAGCCTCATACGCAGTAACCGACATCCTACCTTGCTCTAGGCTAAAGAACTCATCTCTCCTCTATCCCTCAAGGTCCGGGGGATATACTTCTCCATAAATAAGCTAGAGAATGACGCCCAAGTCATAGGTGGTGCCTGTGCGGGTTGACACTCTACATGTGACCGCCACCACATTTGTGCATTTCCCTGGAACTGATAGGTTACAAACTCAACGCCAAATCGTTCCACTATGCCCATTTTATGTAGTAACTCATGACAGTCAACCAGAAAATTGTAGGCATCCTCCGATTCAGCACCCTTGAAGACTGGAGATTTCAATTTCAAGAACTTACTTAAAAGTTCATGCTGATCACTTGTCATTATAGACCCTGTAGTGAAATGAGGAAACGTGCCTATTTCAAATAAGTCATCCATGCGGAGAGCCACAGTAGCTGCAGGTTGTACCTCCGAAGCCTGAGGTGCTGGTGCAGAAAAAACTAGAGGTGTCTGGCATTGATCAGATAATACGCTAAGATAGGCAAGAACCTGAATAATCATCTCTGGGGTGGGTTGGGGTGGTAATTGCTCATTCTTCACTTGCTCACTTTCCCCTTCCTCACCCTCTCTTACTACTTCCTCAGTCAGTGGAGGAGTCACCGCCCTAGTACTAGATGGGACAGGTGCTTGTCCTCTTCCTCTAGAGGACGTACTCCCACGACCTATACCACGACCCCTTGTCACTGCTCCTCTTCGAGCTACAGCCCCAATGGCTGGCTCAGACGCACCCTGTCCTACCGGTACTGGTGTTGGCGTAGTTGTTGCTCTAGTTCTAACCATTTGCGAAATAGAGTGAAGATGGTCAGATGCCAATTTGTATCACCTAGATACCAATTGGATCCAAGTAATAGCATGAAAGAAAGAAAGAATGGAATTTTCCTAAAGTCTTATAGCCTCTCAAAGAAAAGTAAAGGCGTCCTCCTACCGTTCCTTAAGACTCTACTAGAATCGTTCTTGTGTGATGAGACCAACGAACCTTGCTCTGATACGAAGTTTGTCACGACCCAAAGCAGGCCGCGAGTGGCACCCACACTTACCCTCCTATGTGAGCGAACCAACCAATCTAAACCCCAATCATTTACCAATAATAAACAGAAAATAATGTGGAAGACTAAAAAAAACTCATTACGAAATCAATTGATAACTTCTAAAATTCAATACTTCTCATCCCCAAAATCTGGAAGTCATCATCACAAGAACATCTATCCTCAAATTACTAAATCTAAGAATGTCTAGGAAACTAAAACAAATACAAGACATAGTCCATGTCCGAACTTCAAGGACATCAAGACATGAATGAGAGAGAATCCAGTCCGAGCTAGGAACAATAGCTCACCCTGAAATCTGACGCGGTGAAGACTAGCTAGAGTTGGTTTGGAGTTGAAGACAACGGTACGTTTGCTGTACTCCAAATAAAACAAAAAGAAAACATACAAGTAGGGGTCAGTACAAAACACATGTACTGAGTAGATATCATCGGCCAACTCAAAATAGAAAACAATATATATCAGATAATATCATAAAATCAACTACAATACTCAACATGCGGCATTTACAATTACCATAACCCTTGGTCACAACACCAAGCACATCAATGAGGACTCACTCCTCACCATCATACTCATTTGGGAATCAGGTTCATTAAATTGTGTATATTAACATATTTCAAGATTCATTCTCTTTACTAATCATGGTGCCAGAACGTAACACTCTGATCCTCATATACTATCCTAGTGTCGAAACGTGACACTCCGATCCTCATCATACTATCCTGGTGTCGGAACGTGACACTCCGATCCTTATCATACTATCCTGGTGTCGAAACGTGACACCCGATCCATATTCTATCCTTGTGTCACAACGTGACACTCCGATCTTTATATACTATCCTGGTACCGGAACGTGGCACCCGATTTATATACTATCCTTGTGTCGGAACGTGACACTCCGATCCTCATATACTATCCTGGTACCGGAACGTGGCACCCGATCCATATACTATCCTGGTGTCGGAACGTGACACTCCGATCCTCATATACTATCCTGGTATCGGAACATGGTACCCGATCCATATTCTATCTTGGTACCGGAACGTTGCACCCGATCCCCTAATCTCACTACTTTCGTTCATAAAGCCTTCTTTTATACCAAGGCATCATCATTAACAAAGTAGATTAGGGTTTTTCAAGATTTAGGATTCAATAGCTTCATCATTCTTACTTTATCACAATTATATAATCACATTCATGCAAGCATACAATTAAGCATATAGAAGGGTTTACAACACTACCCAGTACATATCATTCACTATTAAGAGTTTACTACGAATAGCATAAACCATAACCTACCTCCACTGAAGAATTGCGATAAAACAAGCTAATTCCCCAAAGATCTGTTGTCCTCTTCGTTCCTCTCTCGATCGATCGATCGTTTCTCTCTTGTCTCTCTCTGTTCTTTCTATTTTTCTTATTCCAAAACCCTTTTTCTTTTACCCCTATTAGTATATAATTAAGTATAAAAGATGATAAAAATAACCCACTAATTATTCCAAGGTTATCTACTTTAACCCCAAAGTAATTGAATTATTAACATTAAACCCCTAACTTTATAATTATAAGCAGGAATAGTCCAAAACGCCTCTTAAAACTTTTAAATGAAATTCGACCCAGTCAGGGTTACGCAGTCTGTGACAGGCCGTCGTGCCTGCGTCGATCTGTCCTGCTGAGTCGTCACAAAGTTCAGAGACTGAATTTTACTAAAGGGCCTGTGACGGTCCGTCGTGCCCACGACGGTCCGTCCTGCCATGTCATCACGAAGTTCAGAGAGTTGTTCTCAGTACCCAATTTTTCAAAATTCTAAGTGTTTTGGAACGAGACACCCTCGACGGTCCGTCGTGCCCATGATGGTCCATCGTGGGATCCGTCAACTCAGACAGTTATTACCAGAAATAAACTATACTGCTCAAAACGACTAACAGGTCGTTACATAAGGTTTTGACTTAAATTTGTCTTTGATGTATTATTCTTATATGAGGATATATGTTGTGTTTTGTAGGTTGTATGTATACTTTCTTTGGGATCTTAAGGTAATACATTGCATCAAGTATAACTAGGGGATTACTTGGGAAGTTAATGAATAAAAGGAAATAATGCTCACTATTAAGGGAAACGTGCTTAATATAATGTGCCTTAAAAATGAATTAAATTCTATAAATGATCTTATTTAATGTTTGGCATTCTATTATGATTATTTGATGTATGTGAGTGATATAAATGTTGTTGCCTAAAGTTTTTATAAATATTTACTCTAAAATACATGAAGTATGATTTTCAAGAAAATATCCCTTTTAAATTCATGTTTTTGCATTGTTGTCATAGTTAGTGCATTTTTGTACTAATCTCATTCTTCTCTACTTTTTACAGAAAGCGTAGGTTATGGATGTTTAAAGGATGTCTATGATTGAGGATCTTGATACGTAATTCCCAAGCTTAAGGAAAGGGTACCTGATTTATTCTAATGTTGTTTAGTGTAAGATGGCAAAGAGACTTAGGGTGTAAAAATATATTATGACTTATATTTTATATGTATATGAAGTGATGTTTCTAGCATATGATCTTTTATGGAAAATTTAAAATTTTCCGCTAAATTTACTAAGACGATGTGATGAATAATAACTATGGGCTTTGAAAAGACCACCGAGAGGTCAAGTACACCATGTTACTACTACGGGGTGCTCTCCAGAGGTGAAAAATATTGTATTAGAGCATGAGGTTTTTAAAATTTGTTTAGTGTCCAAGAAGTATCATATTGCCACATCTAGTAGAGTCCCGTATCATTAGTGGGGAGTGGCGACACATCAAATGGTACGATAGGCTATAGGACGATAGAGTTCCCTTCTTCATCATTCTCATATTGTGCCATAGAACTTAACTAATAATATCTCTCTTTTATGTTTTCTTGTTCGGTGATCCTTTAGATGTGATTACTTGGATGAGATTGTTTTCTAACTAGGTTTACCCTATGTGGGGGATGGTGATGCAATGGTAAGGTGGTACATATTTCTACATTGTCCTTGTATTCTTACTTGAACTTCAATTGAATGAATTTTAATAATCTTGTTCATGAATATAGTTTTGCATAAAGTATTAAATGCATGACCTTTATATGTTTCGTATGTATTGATTGACATTACCTATAGGATATTTTCAAAATTACAAAGTGCATGAAGGGAAATTTTGATAAAATCAATGTTTCGTCATGTGTATTGTGCATCTTGATATTCTAATTCTGAATTTGACTTCATGAGGTGAGATAAGAAAAATGGTAGAAGTCACTTGTGAGGTGTAATGTTTAGCTTTATAATAAAAAATTGAGTCTCTTTAAAATGAAATATGTTGAGTCTCTAGAAAAATGATGTGACTTGTATGGTTTGGGAAGCATGATTGTAGGCTCACTTTTGAAAAGTGAAAGCATGTTTAGCTAAGTGATAATGTATGTGCCTATGATGTGTGTTATTCTTCTCAAAATATGCTTACTGTGAAGGTGAGTAATATGTTAGAAATTGAGGTTTTGTGAAATTACTTTCTAATTGTTGTGATGTGCTTTGTATGACATGTCAATTAGACTTCACTAGGGAGAAAACATGATCATGCCTTGGTTTAAATGTTGAGATTTTTCCTTATAAAAAAGGAAATTTACCTTGTACATTCCTTAGGGCTGAAGTCATGATAATTGTAAGTGTGTTGAGGAGAAGGACATTCCTCCATTGACACTGCTAAGCATGGTATTGTTGAGTATGACCTTCATGGCACTAGGTCTATACTAATAAAGTTCTTTGTTGGTTCAATAACTCAAGTTTATGTGCATTGAGGTATGAGTGCCCAATTACTTCTTGAGTGTTGTTGCAATCTGCCTACATGTGACATAAAGAATATTTGGAAAAATGAGCTCTTAATGAATTGAAGTGCAATTACCATTGTATGATTAGGAGAATGATGTTCTTCCTATGAACATGATAAGAACCTTTATGTTTGATGCATTAAAAAGTGAGTGAATAAACGTTTTGCTTTCTTTGTGTGCATCAATTACTAAAATGACTTGATGATATTATAAGAGTGACGAACTTTTCTATGATGCATTGAACTCCTTGATGTGATTAAAGAGTCGTAAGTGTCATTCGAGGACGAATGTTCCCAAGTGGGGGATATTTTAAAACCCCAAAGATATTTAGGGTTAATAGATCCTCATATGTTTGACTTAAGTTTATAAGGTCCGAAAATGTTTTATAATATTGCTTAGAGGATGTGTGTAAAGTTTGAGGTGATTTGGAAGACAAATGTCAAGGGACGACCAAGAAGCTTAACGGCTAGTCACATTTGTGCCTCACGTGTTTATGTGTGTATATATTGTATATCATGAGATTATGAAAAATTCAAATGATTTATAATGATGTTTAACAATAGTATATGGAATTTCGTAAAGTTTGGAGGTCAAACATCTAAGAACGTCCAAGACGTTCTAAAGTTAGCCCTTGAGACGTTCAAGTGTGTCTTTATGGGGCCAAGCCTTATTGGACGTTTTTCGTGTATTATTTTTGGCTTAAAATCATGTGTAAGGTATAAATCTCGTTAACGGTTGTATTTACATCGAAAACGTCCAGGCACGACTTGTAAAGGGCCCCACAAGAAGGACACAAGGTTAATGGAGACACTTCCTTTGTATTGCCAATCGATTAACAAAATGACGTTCCAACTGGTTGACCAACGGGCCGTTGGTAAGGTATTGTCGATGTAAACTTATCCTTGGAATGTCTCAACCCAAAAAGAAGCCAAGTTCCAATCGACGGAAGCCAAAGGACGGCTAGTCGATGGTTGTCTGTTTATGGTAGCCTGCAATAGTGCCTTGCGAACTGTTTTATTTGAGGGGTGAATGAGAAATTCACTCCACGTACTAAACTGATTCTTATTGATTAATTTACCTATTTGTAGGTTCGTATAATGTATCAAAAACGTCAAAAACCCATTACCAATCCCCTCTACACGAAATGGATTTCTGTCCAAAAATCTTCTCCCTAGAAAACTTCATTGTTATTGAAGCTTAAAAATAGCTTGGAGCATGAATTCCTATGGTTTATTCACAAATTTTTAGAAGCATTCATTTATATAAAGCTATGGTGATCCTTCATCTCTAATTATACTTTCATTTAGAGAGGTAATCTTAAAGATTTCAAAGAAAAAAATATGATCGAAGTTCTACTTCTTTAATATATCCATGGGTTCGTTCTCAAAAAAATTTTAATGGTGAAATCATGATAAATAGATGTTTGTGCATTGTTTTTAACATTATTTTAATCCAATTTCATGATTAACAAATGTTCCCTTCTTAAATTGATTTAGTCATTGCATGGGCTTTGTGATGTTAACTTACTATAGATTGAATAGTGATTATATTACGTGGAAGTTGTTCTATATAGTGTTATTTACATGAATTATGTTGAACTGATGATGAAGAATCCAAGTGGATAAATGTATGAAGATCTGAACATGCTTAGCTTAGTTTTTTGCATGATTCACTACAATGTTGGTCTTTTATTACTTTAATGTTGAATTTGATTAGGTGAAGATGATTATAGCTATTGTTTTAAGTTGATATTATAGATGAGTTATGGGTATAAATACTTGATGATCAAATTACATAAGACTTGGATTAATTAATCTAGGTTCTTCTATCTTATAATTTGAATGTTCTAATGAATATTATGTGATCTTAATTCTAGGATAGATGAACCATGATTTAGATTTTATTGATATCTTTTTAGATACTGCCCTAAATATACATTGTTGGTTAACCTTGATTGATGAACTTTATTAGGGAGGTTAGTTGATGATCTAAAAAACTCTCTACTTTCTAGTACATGTGAGATGCTTTGTATTATGTTATAGTATGATATTGTACCAAATTGTACATGATTTCTTTTATGATTAAATTTCATTTAGCTACTTCCCTATACACTAACTTTTTCTAAACAAGGTGTATTAATCAATGATGATCAAAGGGTGAGAAATTTGTAAGAACTCTTATCTCCTCTACTTTTTCTATGTTAATGTTGTTGATGAAGCCTTGTATCGCATTGTGTTGTATGGTCTACTTCTGGTGGTGGTGTTTTCTTTATTTTCATTGTATATGTGTTGACCATGGCCTTGAAGGCAAATTGATTATTATATGAAGGAGTGAATATGATTATTACCTTGTGTGTAACTTGTGCCTAGTATTCTTCTCTAGTTGTGAATCTAGTTGATGTTAGTATTTTTATGAGTATGTAACTGCCTATGTTAAGGTTATATGTACTTTCTGCCTGTGATGAGGGCTTATGATTCTATATGTGATATAAATCTAAGATTCATGCATAAAGACTAAAGATTACTTTAGGATTGTTGTAAGTTTAAATAAATGAGTCTTATGCTATGCTAACCATTTTATGATGTTGTGTGATGTATCATTCACCAGGATCACTTGATAGATGTACTAGCATAGGCAACGGTATGGGACTTTGACTATATATTGAACATCTGCATCTTGATGTGATAGTTTCTAGATAAGTCTTATAAGGACATGCATATGATTGTATGAACATGTTATGAGTATGACTTACATGCTATGACGTTAAGTATAGTATATTAGGAAGTACGAATGTGCATAGTGTCATGGAGTGTTGATATGAAAGAACTGCTCAAATAGATATACCTATAAACTTATGCATTCATATATGAACATGTGTGATATGAATATGTTATGTGAAAGGTTTGCTTACATATATGTGTACACACACACATGAATGATTATATAGTCAGTAAAGGATCCTTGAAAGGTGTGCTCAAGTGTATCCTAAACTAGATAGTGCTAATACTTATGTTATGTCCATGTGAAATGAACTTCTCAAATTATTTAGTTCATGACCTTTAATCTATGACATATGATCTAAGCATATGAGGGGTTGAATCTCCTAAGCCTATATTTTAAAGTGTAATGTTAATGAAGACTTTTAATAAATGGATCTTAACTTAGCACCGAGTGAAATTGAAATATGAGGGTGTGTAACTTCACAATGCTAGAAGGAAGGTCTAACATAAATCTTATGAATTGGATAACCACAATGCCTCAATATTAATAAAAAGTGTTTCCATAAGTGAACAACCACAATGCTCCATCTTGGCATAAAGAGAATTTTGACATGTACCTCCAAGATCCATAACTATGCTTGCCACATAGGATCTAGCAATGTGATATTATTTAGTATCCTAGAATGTGTTAATATTCTACCTTTTCTTAATAGGAACACCTCCCATTGGTTTAAGGCTCTACAACACCAAATTCCATGTTTAGCACCCATGGTCTTAGTGTCGGTTAAGGTTATAGTTTCCCTAAACTAATATGGACAATTTAAGTAAATGAATGAGATCCTAAATTGAAAGAATTAAGGAAGGTACTTAGGATAGGTGGAAGTAATAAATCCATATAGACATTGCACAAGTAGCTCCTTACGAAGTCCTAGGAAGGTGAGCTAATGTGTATGTTTATGCCTATGTCCACATGCATGGTTTGGTAGTATTTTTCTACTTACTATGAAGGTCTGCATGGTATGAATCTATGAGATGTGATATTATCCTTATATGCACTATCTTAGTCTAAGCAATTGTATGATGAAGATCCATCATTGACATCAGTGAAGTTGCCTCAACTTTCTTGGTTATGTATGAACTGAATCTTAAGGTTTGTTGTCTCATGGAGGATTCACTAAGCATGTGTGGGTTTATGGGGTTTTAAATGTTCATTCCACTAGTAGATTATGATTGGCGTTATGAACAAGGTCTAATAATGATGTATATGAAAAAAAGTAAATATATGCGTAAATTGGTGTAGCTTACTATAATTGTCCTAAGGTTTTGACGTAAATATGTCTTAGATGATTATGCTTATATGAGGATATATGTTGTGTTTTTTAGGTTCTACGTATGCTTTCTTTGTGAGCTTAAGATGATCATTGCATCATGTATCACTAGGGGTTACTTGGGGAGTTAATGAATAAAAGGAAATAATGGTCACTGTTAAGGGGAAAGAGCTTACTATAATGTGCCTTAAAAATTGTGTTAAATTATATCTGTGATCTTATGTAATGTTTGACATTCGAATATGTTTATATGAAAGTATGTTAATAATATAAATGCTATTTTCTTAAGGTTTTTATGAACATTTAATAAAAAAATGCATGAAGTATGACTTTAAAGAAAATGTACCTTTTAAATGTATGTTTTTGCATAGTTGTCATACTTATTTCATTCTTGTACTAATCCTATTCTTCTCTACTTTTTACACAAAGTGTAGGTTATGCATGGTTAAAGGATGTCTATGATTGAGGATCTTCCTATGTGATTCCCAAGAAAAATGAAAAGGGTCCTTAAGTTCCAAGGTTTCACTACTCATGTCTTAAAGTAAAGTTTATTAAATATCGTGCAGTTATGTCTTATGTTTAAAAAGTCGTGTCCTTAATATACTGGTTAAAGGATGTATATGATTGAGGATCTTTCTATGTGATTCCCAAGAAAAATGAAAAGGGTCCTTAAGTTCCAAGGTTTCACTACTCATGTCTTAAAGTAAAGTTTATTAAATATCGTGCAGTTATGTCTTACGTTTAAAAAGTTGTGTCCTTAATGTATTTTAATGTTGAATCTAAGATGGAAAACAGACTCAGGGTCTAAAACTGTATTATTATATATATATATATATATATATATATATATATATGTACATATATATATATATATGAAGGGATGTTTCTAGCATTTGATATGCTATGAAAAGTTTAAAATTTTGCGCTAAATTTACTATGACAATGGGATGAATGATAACTATGGTCTTTTATAAGACCTCCGAGAGGTCAATTACGCCATTTTACTTCGATTGGGTGCTCCACGAATATGAAAATAGGTGTAGATATTGGAAAAACCATGTAAAAGCTAACTGAAAGACCCCAAACAACACAACTGGGGAACCCTCATCAGATAACATTGTTATCAGGATTTCATGTTTAGCTCTCATGATCTATGTTGGTTAAAGTTATTTCCCCATAAAAGAATGAAATAACTAAGTGTCCTAAAAAATGTACTACTTGGGGCAGGTGCTTGTATGTGACGCTATCTATAAAATGCACTAAGTAGACCTTCCGAAAGTGGAGTCTTGGTGTGCTTTATATGAAGGGCATTAACTAAGTCTCCTAAAACAACCTTTTACTTATGGTATGTGTTGGTGTCAAATGCAATCTATCCATTGCACAAAGTAAACCTTCCGAAAGGGGAATACTGGTGTGTTCTATTTGAAGTAAACGAATGAGTTATAATGAGTTGTAAATGAAGTTAGAAGACCTAACGTATAATATTAAAGAGGCAAGTAAAATATATGTTTCATGTGATGAAGTTATTAATGACTCAAGTAGAGCGCTTAATCCAAGGGAATACTCAAGGAGTACTAAGTGTGAGTAGTAGTGTCAAATCCGGGGTGGACCCCCTAGACGTAACATATGTCATCATCCTCAAAGAGAATTAAGACTAGCCTCTTATCATTCATTCTTACATTCAAAGGTTAAAAATGCGGAAAATTTAGAACTTTTCCATTACTTCTACATTGAAGTTTAAGTCGACCTGTCGCTTACACATAATATATATTTATCGACGATACATAGACCCTTCGTATTAGAATATTACATAGCCTTCTACTTTTATTGCACATACATAATATAATATAGTATAATAGGAAGTCTATAACATTGTTTCATATTAAACAATCTAGACAAGAGTATTAGAATTTGGGCATAGCCTTCCATAAAATATTATAGCCACATATAGGCTTTACAATTATAATATGAAAATAAAAGAGAATGAATAAAGTGTCTTTAAGACTAAAAAACATCCAATAGGTAGATAGTGGCATCGTCCTCAAAAATTGAGGACCTACCAAACATGGAAGATATGAAACCAAGTACTGTTCAAAGCCTTCTATAATATAAATTGTTGGATCCTACATTTTTCGTAAACATCAAATATGGGTTAGTATACATTTGTACTAAGTATTGGTATATGCACATAAAACAACCTAAGGAGGACATTTGATCCAAACAATTCTAAATTACTTTTAAAAGCCTTATGCACAATCAAGAATTCACATAAGCCATTAATAAAATAATCTTTAAGTCAAACCCATGTATGACAAAAGACAAACATTAGCAACTAATAATCTAGTCAACATATACAAGAGTTCATAACAACATAATATAAGCAAGATCCTTGATAATAAACAACCATTTAGCCTACAAATGCATTGAAAAAGCAAAGCCCCATAACCATTACTCAATCGAGTAAACCAAACAAAGGATATCAAGTAATACCCAATTCAACACAACATAACATCAATTGTAGTCATCATCATATTTAGCAACATGAACCAATAACATGTTCATCAATGAAAGTTACATCATAAAGGATAATAAACATGTAAAGTAAACATAAGCATAATATTAACATTTATAAGATCATTATATTATAAGAATATCTTCCTAGGACTTACCTTAAAGCCAACTATTACAATGCCTAGGTAGAGTCCCATACCCCTACCAAGACTAAGCCAACCTCTCAAGTCAACATAATTAGAGTTAACATCATTAATTCATTTTACTTTTAGGAAAACATTCCTTAACCAACATAGACCAAAAGAGCGAAGTGCTGAATCGGGTTTTGTAAAATCCTACACCGATGGTGGAAACATAGTTTATGGAGCTTGGGGACTATCATGGAAACATCAGTCTATTCCCTTTTTCAACTAAGAGGTCATCCACCCCATGAGGATTATGGTGAACCCTACCTTCCCTTCTTGGTAAGGCGCCACCCCTCATCTACAAAATCACTCGGTTCTAAGCTAAAGTCCCTTTTTAAATATCTTTAATAATGGTCATAGAATAATTAGGTTAGAGGATGTATCCCTTATATATTCATCATTATTATATCTCAATAAAATTGCATCAGTATTGTCCTTTCATTATAATTCTTACTAATGAGGTTAGCTTCTGTTCATAGTCACATCATAATAAGGCACATTGGTAAGTTATCACGATCCTTATAAAATTACCTCTTAGCTAAAAACTCAGAAACCATAGTCAATAAACTTCAATTCAAAATCATACCAACCCTATCAATCTCATAATACAACATACTTTAATGTAAATTTATCACTAAGCACAAGTAATCATATTTGAAGCAAAGGTTAGGATCATAAGGACTTACGCCAATCTCCTTAACAATCAATCATCCATGGTATTACCATAAACCTTCAAACTCAACCCAACCGTCGGTGTAATATATTCACACAATAGTAATTAACACATTAACAAGATAAATTGCATCATTAATGTCCCAATAAAATTTGACTAATAACCTAGGGTTTGTGGAATAGGGTTCATAATGATTTCTTCAATAAATGCATACAATAAAAACATTACATTACCCTAGGAAGTAAATGAATGAATTAGAATAGATAAAACAAGTCTAACAATCAATATATTCTTCAATTCCCATCAATTCATAAACAAGATTCATGATATTTGTAATTGTGTTAAAGGAACATGATGTACATTAAATTGCATCAATTAACATAAATTATCCAACAATCTAAAGTTAATTAGTAATAGGCAATCATAATTTATCATTAATATGAAGTTTAGTAGAAAAAACTCAATAGAAAAAAAAACCCTTGGAATTGGGTGTTTTAGAAATCAGTTTTGAGAGGAGCTCTTGTGGAATAGAAACCCAAGTGTGAAGAAACCATATCTTAATGATGATTTATCCAAAAAATTAATGTGAAATCCTAGAGAAATTGGTCTTCTTTTCCAATCTTTCTTCTTCTTTCAATGGAGAATTGATAGAGAGAGAAACTAGAGACAGATGAGACATTTTGGGTTTTAATTTGGGAATTTGATTTGAGTTAGTAAATGTAAGGGAAAGCTTATTATAAATCTATATATAGCCCCCCATGAATTACCCAAAAGACACTGTACTTATGTTGACCCTTTAATTAAGTCAAACTTCAAATCAAAATTTTAGATTTCGTCAGGGAGCAAGTCCACGATGCGGAGCTATTCACGCATGAATTTCTAAATTAATTTTTGAGGCAGTGAAGTCCGCGACCTTCCCCTGACGCGAACTTTATATTTGATTAAAACCCACCCATGTTTGCGACATAGACTTATTTCGTCTATGTGTATTGTCTCTGCTGCTTTGGCAAGTTGCCAAGCCAAGTTTGGGGTCCTTTTGTGGTCCCCTAAGGCTACCCTTTGTGGGTCAGACCTGGAAATTTTCACTTTATATGAATGGTTTTACCTATTTATAGTAATTTCATATTTTTTAGACCGCATACACCAATCCTAAACCTTTCGAAAACCGAAGGACGTTTTACTAGTTGACGTCTTGGACGTTTCTTGTCGTTTTGAATCTTAATATTCCTAAATGACATATATATATACATTGTATATCATCTTAAAATAGTGTCTAAACTGTTTTAAACCTATGTTCGGATTTAGTACACGTCGTAGACTTTCAGAGTGTAACATATTCCCCAGCATAGGAACGTTCGTCCCCGAATGACACTAAAATCTTTTGGAAGGGAAGGAATTACTAAAGACTAGCAGCCCAACCAAAAACAATACGTAATAAATTGAATTTTAATATAAATTAAAGCATTTACAAATAGAAATACCCCAATTACTACACATAAAGCTGAACATCACAACAAGAGGAATTGTAAATATTCAAGAATAAAAAAGGCATACTTCACTGTACCTTAAGCTTTTTTTGGAAAAACATCACAAATATCAACGCAACTTCTTAGTCATTATTTTAATTATTAGCAAGAATAACTAAACTTCACTGTTAAAGAGATAAGAATAACGAGACTTCATGTAAGCCTCAGCCTCCCATGTTGCTCCCTCAACTAGGTTGTTTCTCCATAACACTTTTACAAAAGGCCACCTCTTTGTTCCTCAACAACATCACTTGACAATCAATGATTTCAAGCAGAGCCTCCTAACAGGAGAGGATCTCCTTCACACCAAGACCTTCAATAGGATTAATGGACTCGGGATTACCAATGCACTTCATCAAAGGTAAGTGATCATCTCAATTTCCTTTAAAGTTAGTTATACAAGCCCTAACCATAACTTCATGAGTTTGAATAGTTCTCTCCGCTTGATCTTCCGTGTGAGGATTAAAAGTGGTGCTTAAATTTATTTGAGTACCTAAACCTCTTTGTAATGACCTCCAAAACCTAGATGTAAATTGAGCACCTTTATTCGATATGATTGACATAGGAACCCCATGAAATACTCACTATCTTGTAAATATAGATTCTTTCATACTCTTCCGATGTATAAGAAGACTTAACGAGAATAAAGTAGCGGAGATGGTCAATTTATCCACTATCACCCATATAAAGTCATATTGCTTTCGAGTTCGAGGCAAACCTACGACAATATTCATTTTAAAATCTTCCCACTTCCAAGTAGGAATTTGGATTTCTTAATGTAGACCACTCGGATTTTGGTGTTCGGCCTTCACTTGTTTGCAACTGGGAAACTTTGCAACAAACTTTGAAAGGTCCCCTTTTAGGCCATCCCACAAAAACAATTATCTAAGGTCATTGTACATCTTTGTAGTACTCGGATGAATAGAGTGATGAGCTTCATGATCTTTCTCTAGAATCCTTCTTCTCAAATCATACACATTTGGAAAACAATTCTACCTTGATATATTAAACATCATCCCTTTCTTGGGAGAATGACTTATTAAGCTTACCATAAACTGATTCTTTAAGTTCCATCAACAATGTATCAAGGTGTTTCTTAGACTTGACCTTAATAAAAACTCACGTTTTGTATACTTGGAAAATAATTGGTGTTTCTTAAGCAATTGCAACATAACCCTCAAGTGATCCATGTGTTCACCCTCATTTTTTTGAATATACAAAGATGTCATCAACTAAGACAATGATAAATGAATCTAGCTAACTTTGAAACACCTTATTCATTAGGTCCATAAACGCCACCGAACCATTAGTGAGACCTAAGTAAATTAGGAAGAACTCATAGTGACCATATGTTGTTCGAAATACCGTCTCGGGAATATTTTCACCTCTCATTTAAGTTGGTGATATCCCGATCTCAAGTGAAACTTGGACAAGTAACTTGGACCTTGGAGTTGATCAAATAAATAATCAATCAAAGGGAGGGGATACTTGTTTTTCATTGTGACAATGTTGAGTATACGGAAATTGGTATACATTCTAAGGGACCCATCCTTCTTTTTCACATAACATACTTGAGCACCCCGCGGAGAAATGCTAGGCCGAAAAAATTTCTAGTAAGTCTTTATGCTGAGCCTTCAACTCTTTCAATTCGGCCATAGCCATCCGATAAGGAGTAATTGAAATGATTTGTATTCGATAGAAAGTACACACCAATATAAATTTTCCATTCTAGTGGAATACAGAGAAGATCATTAGGAAAGGCCTCCGGAAAATCACTCACCACGAGGACCGACTCAATCAGAGGGTATTTGGAGTCTTAATCTTAGACTATTACTATAATGTATAAACACACTTTAGAGATCAACCTACAAGCTTCCAAATAATAAATAATACAGCCTCTAGAATAAATTTTCCCCCTTCCACTCTAAGACGAGTTCATTAGGAAAGTTAAAATTCACAACCCTCATTCTACAATCAATGGAAGCAAAAAAAGCGGCAACCAATCCATACCGAAAATAACATCAAAATCAATCATATAAAGTTATACTAACTCCACATGAGTAACTTTATTGGGCAGCATTATAGGACAATTTCTATACACTCTCTAAGAAATAACAAACTCACCCACAGGGCTAGTCACCATAAAAGTTTAATTCAAGATATAGAGCTAAATATCAAACTTTTGTACTACTAGAGGATTCACAAATGAAAAATTAGAACCAGGATCAAGTAAATTATATACATAATAGAAAAGACTTTTAACATACTGGTAACAATATTAGGAAAAGTCTTTTGATCAAAGATAGAGCGGAGAGCATAGAAGTTATTCTTCTTAGGAGCATCATTAGACCACTTGATTGAGGTTGACCACTACCCTTGTCTTGCCCCTTCAAATTTGGGAAATATGGAACTTTTTGCGTACTTTTACCACAACTAAAGAAATTGTTCATCCCATCACCATAATGCTTCTTGCAACACTTTCCACATGTTGGATTCTTACTTTGTGAAATAGTACCCCGTCCCTTTTTAGGGTTCGACACCCTACCATCCCGAGCAATAGGGAACCTTGAAGGAACTTGATTGGATAACCTCTTTTTGAACCTACGCATGATTTGTATATTTAGATTACCCTTTGAAGAACCACAACAAAAAGACTTTTCCCTATTTGCATCTCGAATCTTCCTCTTCACCGTAGTCTCTTCCACTTGATGAGCGTTTTCCATGACAGAAATGTTCATATTATCATGTAGCATAGCCGAATGACATTCTTCTTTTAAGTCATCCCACACTCCCATCACAAAGAGTCTCATTTCATCTCTAGTATTCGAAACTAAACAAGGAGCATACCTTGACAATTTAGTAAATTTTAAAGTGTAGTCAAGTACACTCATACATTAATGATCAATGTTAATGAATTATTCCACTTCAACTTGCGTCTTCTCTCTTTAGAAGAACATATAAAGAGAAACCTTCTTGAAGATCTCCCATGTAATCGGTCCAACCCTTAAAGGTCTATTATCCATTTATTGGACATACAAAGTTTGAGCCACATCCTTGAGTTTGTAAGTGGCTTAATCGGATTTATCACTAGTAGTCAATCCATAGCATGGAGGATATAGTAGGCTTCATCGGGTAAATCTTTGGGTATTCCTCAACTTTTGTCCCATATAAAGTAAGGGGATTCATCCTAGTTAAATCCTTCAAACGGGAGGCCGTGGTGCTAACTTTTTGGTTTCCTCAGGGTACAACCTCCTAAATAGCTTGGGCCATCAATTCTTGTGGTTGAGTTGTGATGGATGGTGCTTGGGTAGTAATGACTTGGTCAATTTGCATAAAATCTGCCCTTATATCCCCATCCCCCATAGGAGGAGAAGCAATCGGAATTTGATGTTTCATAAAAGCTTCTTCAAGTCGAAGCACTTTGTTTTCTTGTGCTCCCGCATTAGCGACGCCTTCCTCGACCCTTCTTGCCGCTGCTCATTGCGAATTCATACCTATAATCACCATAAAAGGTTTAGGTGAAAGCACACATAAAGTAGACTCGAGATGCTCTAGATAGGATTACAATAAGATGATACTTTGTCATATTTGGGTAGCATCCTCTAGACGTAACCGGCGTTATCGTCCTCGAAGAGGACTAAGACTAGACTCTTAGCATTCATCATTACATTCATAGGTAAAAAATGTGGAAAATTTTAAAAAATTACATTTTTTCTACATTGAGGTTTATTTAAACCTCTCGCTCACACATAGTATATATTTATCGAATATACCTAGACCCTTAGTATAAGAAATTACATAACCTTCTACTTTGATTGCACATACATAATATCATATAGTCTATTAAAAAGTCTATCACATTGTCTCATATTAAACCATAGAGACAAGAATATCGCATTTTAGGCATATCCTTAGTCAAAAATTTTAAGCACATATAGGCTTTAAAACTATAATACAAAACTGAAATAGAATGAACAATGTGTATTTAAGACTAAACAACATCCAATGATTAGATAATGACATCGTCCTCTGAAAGTGAGGACCTACAAAACTTAGAAAATAAGAATCCAAGTAGTCTTCAAAGCCTTCTGTAATATGAATGGTGGGATCCTACATTTGAAGTAAACATCAAACATTGGTTAGTACACATTTGTACAAAGTATGGATAAATACACACAAAACAAGTGAAATCATGCTAAAGAGGACATTTGATCAAAAGCATGCTTAAGTACTTCGAAAAGCCTTATGCACAATCAAGAAGCCACATAATTAAACAGTCACATAATCCATATGTCAAACCCATGTATGACACAAGACCAACATTAACAAGTAATAGTCAAGTCATCACATACAAAAGTTTATAACATAATAATATACTCAGGACCCTTTCTCATAAACCACCATTTAAACTACATGTGCATTGACCAAGCAAAGCCCTATTACTTTACTCTATCCAGTAAACAAAAAAAATGATACAAGTAATGCCCAACTCAACATAACATTGTATCAATAGTTTCATCATCATATTTAGAAACATGGACAAATAGCATGTTCATTAATGAATAACATCATAAAGGATCATCAACATGTAAATTCAACTAGTGCAATGCCTAGGAAGATTCCCATATACCTACCTAGACTAGGCCAACCTTTCAAGTTACCCTACTTAGAGTTCACATCATTATTTCATTTTACATTCGGGAATATTTTCCTTCAGTGTGGAATCCAGTGTTGTAAAAAACCTTGCAATGATGGAAGGCGGTCTACCAGCCAAAGTAGTACAAAACATGAACATAGCCTCTAGGTGAATTCACTATCTAGTATTCCTATGGTGGTAACATATTTTACGCATCTTGTGGGATGTCATTAAAACATCACACTAAGCTTTTTCGGACTGTGAGGATATCCACCCTGTGAGGATTATGGTGAACCCTACCTTTCCTCCATGGTAAGGTCCAACCACTCATCCACAAGTTTACTTGGTGCTAATATAGCGTCCCATTTGAAATGTATTTAATAACATTATTGATGATCAAAGCTTAATTAGGTCATAGGGTCTATTCCTTATATAATGACAATCATTTTATCTCAATAAGAATTGCATGAGTATTTTTCTTTCATTACAATTCATACTTATGAAGTTAGCACCTTTTCATAGTCACATCATAATAAGGCACATTGGTAAGTTATAATAATCCTTATAACATTTACATCATAGTCAACAACTCACAAAACATAGGAAATAAATTTCCATTCAATATCATACCAACACTACAAATCTCATAATAAATTATATCTCAATGTAACTTCATCACTATGAACAAGCAATCATATTCCAAGAAAAGGTTAGGATCATAATGACTTACCCCAATCTCCTTCAAAAGACATCATCCACTATGTTACATCAACTCTTAAACTCAACCAAACCATGGCTGTAATATCATCACACAATAGTAAATAACAGAATAACAAGATCAACTGCATCATCACTATCCCAATTAACTTCAATTTATAACATAAGGTTAGGGGATTAGGATTCATCAAAAAAATTTCATGAAATAGATATGATACAAACAATACATTACCCTAGGCATTCTATGAAATTCGAATCGATAAAAAAAAGTCTAACAGTCAATACATTCTTCAATTCCCATCAATTCATAAGCAATATCTATGATTTTGAGAATTGGTGAAAAGGAACATGATCTACATGTAATTGAATAAATTAAAATCAATTAACAAACTATAGACACTGAATTAGTCATAGGCAATCACAATATATAATCAATTTGAAAATTAAAAGAAAACCCAATAGAATAGAAAAACCCTTGGAATCGGATGTTTTAGAAATCAACTTAGAGAGGACCTCTTGGAGAAAGGAAACCCAAGATTCAAGAACCGATACCTCAACAAAGATTAATCCACGAAATTCGTGTAGAATCCTAGAGAAATTGGTGTTCTTCTTCAAGCTTTCTACTTCCTTCACCGGAGGATGAATACAGAGAGAAACTAGAGGGTGGTTAGAGTTTTTGGGTTTTGATTTGAGGATTCGATTTGAGCAAGTAAATGCGAGGGAAAAATTATTGGAAATAAATAAATAGACCCCCCATGAAATACGAAAAATACCCCTCACTTAAGGTGACCCTTTAATAAAGTAAAACTTTAAATCAAAATATCAGATATTCGTCGGGGAGAAAGTCCGCGATGTAGAGTTGTTCTCGAAAGAATTTCTAAATTATTTTTCGATACAGTAGATTCCCTGACCTTCCCACAACGTGAACTTGAGATTTCACCAAAAGCAACAGAAGTCCGCGAAGCGGACGTGTTTCATCTATGTGTATTTTTGCTGCTGCTTTTGCAGCTAGCCAAGCCAAGTTTGGGATCCTTTTGTGAACCCCTAAGGCGACCCTTGGGGGGCCGTACAAGAACTCTTTTACTTTATATATGGGTTAACCTATTTAAAATAATTTTTTACGTTTTAGACCTCATACACCAGTCCTAAACCTTTCAAAAACTTGTGGACGTTTCACTAGTTCAACTAGACTAGCTTACAGACATCTTGGAAGTTTCTTGTCGTTTTGATTCTTAATCTTCCTAAATGAATAAAATACATTTTATATTATCTGAAAATAGTTTCTAAACCTTTTTACACCTATGTTAGACTCTAAGAAACGTCTTAGACTTTCGGTGTATTACAAGAAGGATTGGATATTACTCTAACATTGCACTTAGTGTGATTTATAAGACCTATTGGAAAAGGGTACTTAACTAAATTCCTTAATGTATGAATGTCGTTCAAATGTATATCTAAGAATGAGTACTTGTGTCCTATGAGAGGTAAGTCTATTGCTGATAGTCTTAACGATCGCTTTGTTGTCTCTTCAAGGTGGTTTATGGGTGATAGCTTCTTTTCCTACTTTAGGGAGTATTGGGATAACTTTGTTATGAAAACCTCAAAGTAAATGAGTTCACTATGCTTGGAAATAATTGTTCACTGTAATGTTTCATTGTTTTACTATAAGATTTTGAAATTCACTATTATGTGACTCTTTGTGCTAAATTATAGAGTCCTTTTATAATTTGCTAAATGATGGTTCTTATGATATTTTACTTCAATATTAATAAATGTTTTACATATTTTGCATGAAATCTTATTTTATTAAAATGTCCATTTTTGCATATGTTTGCATATGTCATACTTAGTACATTGTTTTTTACTAACCCCATACTTCTCTATACTTAATAAGTATAGGTTAGAGGAAAATTGAATACTAGAAGACAAGCTTAGAAATCTACTCTCTCATGGCTATGTATGACCTCATATATCCCAGGGCATAGTTTCTATTTCTTAGTTTCTAGGATTAAGACTTACTATGTATTTTATTTAATGTAAAGGGTCGTGTCCCAATGATATTTATGTTGTGTATTTAAGTTGGCTTGTGAAGACGAGATCACTCCTTATCTTTTACGAAAGGTGTTTCTTTTTATTAGTTTATATGTAAAAAGTTTTCATTCCGAACTATTTTTCATGTCCTATGTAATGAATAATATCTAAACCTTGTACAAGACCTCTGAAAGGTCAAGTACGCATTGTTCCGACCTAAGGGTGCTCCCTTATTCTAAGGGGTAATTGTGGGTCGTTACATATATGTATATAGTGCATGATATTATTGTGTTTGTCTACTTTTTATGATATTATGCTTGTCATGTAGATGTATGAAGTAAGTGTCAATACTTGTGGTATCTTTGTGGGTTTATTAGTGTGTGTGAGGTTAGTTTACTTAGTGTGTGTGCGGTTATACGACTTCACATGTACATAACACTAATACGCTTAGATTGGGATTATGAGTAAGGTTTTATGATATATTAATCAAATGAAGTTCAAATATGCATTTTTTATTATTACCTCCATATGATGATATTTGTAGTATTGAATCGCATGTTCTCTTGGGATGATTAAAATGACTAAATCGGTTATATTTAAGAAGTAATAAATGAATGAGTCTTATATGAGATTCATGAATGATGTTGGGTCATATTTGAAGTATTTGTTTCATGATAAGCTTGAGTTAATAAAGATTGTATGAATGTTCACCTTTATGACCTAAAGGTGGTAATTTGGTGTGAATAGTGGAATGGGACACTATTGATGCATTTCACTAAGTTTCACTTAAAGGTTGATCTGTGGTTGATGAGTGAAGGCATAGAGAAAGGTAACACTATAAAATTATTGAGTGTGCCTCAATTATGAAATATGGCTTGATGTGTTGTTATGAAATAGTGTCCATGTCTATATAATGTATTGGAACTATATTGTTATAATTATATAAATTGTTCATAATTTATTGCTAAAAGACATGATGCATGATTTCTAATAAAATGTCCTCTTTAAAAGCATGTTTTTGCATGGTTTTCATACTGAGTGCATTGTTTTAATAATACCAATATTATTCATCTTTTACATAAAGTGTTGGTGGCAATGGATAGATGATGTTTCTTAAGTGATGATATTGGACAGGTATTTCCCATGTTGAAGAAGGCATCCTTAAGGTTCAAGGATTTCGATGTCAAAGATATTATTCAAAATAATGTGATAATCTAGATTATACTTTTATGTTGTTTAGGGTCCTGTCTCTATTATATTCTATTGATGTTTAATCTAAATAACAAAATGAACCTATGATACTTTGCGTATATGAAGTGATGTTCTAGCATTATGTTATTATATAAAATGTTTTAAATTATCTGCTAAATTTCAATGAAAATGCAATGAGTGAAGTGTATGTGCTAGTTTAAGACTCTGAGAGGTAAAGTATGTTGTGTTACTTCTAGGGGGTGCTCCCCGGTCGTTGTAGGTTCTATAGATCGTAGGACAAGACCAACATGTTCCTTTTATATCTTTTAGTCTTGTATGGGATTAGTCCCAAATGTTTTACACTAAAGTATTAGATTATTTATGAGACAAAAGTGTTGTAAAGTAAAATGTTTTTGAAGAATTCTTCCGCTTGCTATTTAATGAAAGTATTCTTTTGGTGTGAGGAAAGATTTAAATTCTTACTTATTTTTATTATATTATGAAATTAATGATCTATGAGGCTTGTATGAGACTTCTCGAACTCTTGTACACCAGTATTTTCTAGGGGTTTCTCCCGGGTTTATAAAGGATGGACACTACTTTAGAAAAAGTCTAAAAAGAACAAAGTAATTTATGTATGATTATTGGTGAGTTCACTTAGAGAATCACTATTATGCCTGAAAATTGCCTTTTGTTCTAGTATGTTGAGCCCTAAAGGAATGGATCACGTGGCAATGAAAAAAGGTAGTCAGAGCAAGGTGGAGCAGTTCTTCGAAGAAGTACTTGTTCTCCCAATGATCCAACACGATAATATTCTTGGACTAAGCGCAAGAAATGAATGAAGTTACCAAAAGTCGAATTAATGATTTGTTTAGTGAGTCCGACTAACAAGGTTGAATGATCCGCTGCATCACATATCATTGAAAACTATAAGTACTTGTTGAGAGTTATTGCTTAGTATTTAATTTTATAGTGTTTTATAAGATTTTTAATTTTAGAACTTCCATATTTGAGCTCTATGTTTAGGGGGGGGCTTCTTGAAAAACTTGAAAACTCAAATGGTCTCATCTCTAACGATTGGTGTGTAACATACCTAAATCTTCATACCAATTTTAATGCATTCTCATTTTGGTATATATTTTTGTATCTTGTACATGTCTAGCTAAAATCAGTATCTTGGGGTGTGATTTTGTGAATAATGGTAAAATTAGTTGTTGGATTTTGCTTGTTGCTAGTTTATTCATAGTTTAGATGTAATTTTGTTTAGTAGTTTCCAATGAATTTAATGACATTTTAGTTGTAATATGATGTCATTTATGTTTTGTAGCTTGCTCTCTAGAGATGCGGTAAGACTAAGACTGCTAAATTTTTACCTAGTAGGAGCGGGCTGACATTAGGTTCAGCGCGAGAGAGTGAACCCTAGTTTATTTCCCACTCAGTCAGCTCAAGAGACTAAGTGTACTAGGGAGTATTTTATTCTTCATTCAGGAAGTGTGTGTCCTAGAGGAACTATGAATTTTCTACCAAAAGAATGTTCTAAATAATGTCGTTTATCGTGTATTTATATATGATCCAAAAAATGCCGCTCATCTTGATTAAATTTTTTTGTTAATATGTTATTTCTACTTAGTTTTGAAAAAAACCCCATTTGTTAATTGTCGTTTGCATCAACCCCTCTAGAGTTAATATGTTTTAATTAGATAATATCCTTATGTACGTCTAATTAGAACTAAACATTATTTTTCTATTAATCTCACAACCACTTCTTGTAAACAATCCCAATCCTTTGTTGGGTTACTATACTATGTTGCATTCGTCGACACTTGGATTGGAAGTTGTCTCTTTGATGATGTCACTCATCAAAAAATGTGCCAAGGTAACTACATGATAGACAAGTTCATCAAAATGTAAATTGGGGACCTCAAAAAAAAGGATTTAAAAGGTAACTCTATGTAACCTTAGTATCTCATTCTATTACAATTTACCATATTTTTTCGCTTATTAGGACACCGTGACAATATATAAATTTGTGGAGTCATTTATTCGGTCTACTGTTACTTATATTGAGTCATGTTTCTACTTTATACTTGGGAAGCCTACTAAAAATACATTTTTACATCTTCCCACTTCCAAGTTGGAATAGGAATAACTTGTGAAAAGTCTACCAAGTTTTGGTGTTCAAGCTTACGTTTTTTAGAATAAGGGAATTTGGGAAAACAATATGTGATCTCCTTTTTAATCCTATTCAACTAATAGACTTCATGTAGGTCACGCATGATGACCCTCACAATAAAATAGGACAAGCTAGAGCTTCATCTTTGGTTCTTCATTTTATAACTTCATAAAACTATACAGAATAACGAGTCAGTTTTAAAGAATTTTGAAGTCAAACATCAAAGAACGACCAAGAAGTTTGGAAACTAGTCTTTTCTGTGCTAGTGTGCCTTTGTATGTTTCATTTTTTTGATATGTCCTTTGGAGTCTCAAATGAGTTAAAGGGACCCTAGCACATAGATGGTCATGTTTAGAGTTGTATCGTCTGGGTATGACTCCCCAAGGACCACCTGAAAGGTCCTTGAGGAGGACCTAAATGTTTGCCAAGAATTTCCAAAATCAGTTCAATCAACAACCTATGCCCCTTTTTTCAAGCGACGGTTTTTCAACGGTGGCCGTTATTTGGCACCTGTAACTTTATGCAACGTCTCGGCCAACCTAGGGGTAAATTGATAAATTCACCCAATGTTCAAATTAAATTGTACACGATTATTTTAGGTGGGTTTATGTATTTTATGTTAGTTTAAACACCTAGACCTTGAATAACCCTTCCTTTTTTAATATCAAAACCCTTCTTCTGAATAAAGTTCTCTCAATACTCCATGGTAGCATGAAGTCAAGTTGAAGCTAGGATTGATTCCATCATCAGATTCTGTGTGACTTTTACTAGTAAGGTATGGTTATTTCATACTTGATTTTTCCATCATTCAAGGAGAAACTCAAATTTCTTTTCACATGATTTAAAAATTCTAAAAGTTCATTTTTCAATTTGTAAGTATGGGTTCTTGCAATAAATAGTTTTAATGAATGACTTATGATGTTTTCAATGTTAATTGATGATTTACTATAAAAACTCCATGGACCCATAGACATCCTAAATATTTTTTTCTTTATAAAGTGTGTTTGATGAAGTGATTGGATATTATTAGAATTGTTTTTGTGCTATGTTTTATTATGGTTATCTAGTGCCATTTATGCATAATTATTATTAATTTTTGGAGAATTGAGAAAAGGTGATAAAGGCTTGGATGAAGGGTAAGTTGACCTAAATTGACTACTTCTTATTTAATTGATCTTGTGTGGTATGGTCCACTTATGCTGGCAGTGTTTACTTAATGTATATTAATTTATATGTGAATTTTAAATATGACCTTTAAGTAATTGAATGTGATGTAATGTGATGTTATGAAGATTATTTATAGGGATGTCTTCTAAAGTAATAAAATGTGTATCTTGAAGATAGTATGACTAGTTAAAGTATAATGTGAATGTGAAATATGATTGTGTGTGAATTATGATTAATGTAGTATGTGCATGTTTAGAAGAAAATTTCATGAAGTATTATGTTTATACTCATGGTTTTATGATATTAACACACACAATGAATAAATGAACAAATGAAGCTAATGAAAATCACGAATGAGATTTTATTGTAAGGTTTTCTCAATAGAACTCTAATGAAAGAATGGGCTATTTTTGTATGGACAATCATTGCGAGTAGATATGTTGTTTCTAGTAGAAACCTCAATATTTCTATGATCATTGGCATGAATAAATAATAGGCTGGTTTTGGATACATATTAAAGTACAGATGTAGTTTCCAAAGGTAACCTGTTGAAGTGAGTACACTTCATGAGTTAAGATATAGTACTGTAAGACCCCCAAATTGAGTTAGGTATGTAGTGCCCAACTTGTTTGTCCTAAGGTTCTATGATTTTAAAATGGTTTCTAATATTGTATTAACGTATTTTGTAAAGTTTGAGGCTATTTGGAAGTGAAAACATAAAAGGACGACCAAGACGTTCGATGACTATTTGCCAAAGGGGCCTTGGATGCTTTTATGTGTTTTTTGTGCATATGTGTTTTTCATGTTTTTATGAGGTCGTTAAATGTCTGATAAACATATTTGTTATCTGTTTATGGAGTTTCATGAAGTTTGGAGGTCAAACGTCCAAGACCGTCTAAAATGTTCGAAAGGTAGCCCTTAAGACATTCTTGTGTGTGTTGAGTATACCTTGCATATTTGGACGTGTTACGAGTATTTGTTTCGGGTTAAACTGATGTGGAAGGTTAAAACTTGTTAAAATTTGTATTTAAGTTGATAACGCTCGGGTACGACCTCCCAAGGTCCCATAAAAGGACCTACAAGAAGTACACAAGGGTTGTCAACACACTGCCTTGGCAGTGTCAATCGACGAGCTCAACTAACGCCTCGTTAATGGAGTGACGCCCCGTCTATGAGGAAGAATCTATGGGAATTTAGCCTTGATAAGGATTGGTCACATGACAACCTGAAACCCAAACTACTAAGGCACAGGACAATCCATCGATGGACCCACACCCCGTCCTTGCTGTCTGTTGATGCTGGCCTGTAGTAAATGCCATGCAAGGTGCCTATGTATGGGGTGAATGTGAAATTGTAACAACCCTAAAATTGGCTATGCTGAATAACGCAGAATGTGCCTTAAATGCCTAACATTAGACCTTGTTCACAAGGATTGATGCGCGTAGAACCAGACCTCTAAACACTTAGGACATCCAAGCCAACTAACTTTTGGAGTTAGTTGAGATAGGAAAGGTTGGGTCCAGCCATGTATAACTCCCTTATATAAAGATTTACTCGGATGACTATTTGCCGGACTTAAAAAGGGGAAATCTTAAGTTTAAAGGTTCTAGGGGTAAAATGGTCTTTTTCTAGGCTATCATTAGTATTTTAACTACCCTAAATATATAATTAATTATTTAATTAATAAGGTGGAAGGGCATTTTTGGGAAAGAGGGATGAAAATTGTCTCTTAGAGTAGAGTCTTGCTCCACCCGGGTTCGAACCTAGGTAGAGCGATGATATAATTTTTCTTTTTTTAATTTGGTAAATTAATTAATATTTATTGTATATTGGATGTTTCAAGAAAAAAGGCAAATCAGATTTTTACCATTTAATAAAACCTTTTTACACTAAGACCTAAACTAGACTCCCAATCCTATCAAAACTCTAATCTCTCACGCTCGTCTCTCTCTCACATCTCTAGAATTCTCTTTCACATTTTCTCTGCCAAAATAACGTAGAAGAACAAAAAATTACCAAAGTTCTTCACACTTGAAGAACTCACAACAAAATATAAAATCAAAGGCTAAGCAAAGTACGTTAGGCAAAGGGAGGGTTTTCCGTCGAAAGTTTGGTGTTAAAACTTAGTTTTGGACGTGAGTGTTGGAGAAGGGTTTGGCCAAAAATTGAAGGTTTGAACGTCATAAAACGTATAGGTTCTCTTATTTCTTGGTCCCTTTCCCATGAGACCCTTTAAGGTTCAGTATATTCCGTCCAAAAACTAGGGTTGTTTCCCCATTTCATGTCCCTGTCACTAGCTCCCATTGAATCATATGTTTGTTATGTTTGCTGCTATAAAACTAGGGAAAATGTGCTTCCGTGATGCTTATGTTAATCTATGTATGTTCGGAATTATGTGACTTATGTGGATGTTTTCCGAAAATGTAAGTATGTGTGTTTGGGTGTGTTGCCGTGGCTATTTGTCATGGTTTAGGAATTAAAATTGCATGTTACTTCTTTGTATTTCATGCATACATCTTTTTGTAAATCATGATGTTCAAACGACATCAAATGTGGCTGATTTGAGTGATAATCTCTTGGTTAAACGAATCAAAGAAAATGCACCTAAAACGTTCTAAATGCACTATGAAATTCCCCTAAGAACTAACATATAATGGAATGAAAAAGAATCTTAAAATGTAACTCGAATTTCCAGAACCCTTTTGATTAATTTCAGACAATATAAGTTGTTTGAAATGACATGAAAACTGAAGAAAAAACAATTGAGGTCACTGAGGGTCGAACCCGTGACCTCACCACGTTAAAAGTTGTGGAAATAAAGAAGTTAAAACAATGTGGTAATGGGGAATCAAACCGTGCTCTTTCCTTGAAAATAAAGTATTAAAATAAGAAATGAGAGGAGTGGGATTCAAATCAAAAACCTCTCAGTCAAGATTAAGGAAAAATGAAAAGAAAAGAAGTGTGAGGAATGGGAATCAAACCCATGTCCTCTAGGCGGAAAAGGAAAATTAAAAGAAAAATAAAGTGAGGTTGTGGGGGTTCGATCCCACAACCTCATGGTCAACTCAAAAAATTCATGGAAAAAGAAATTAAAATAAAAGGGGTTGTGGGTGTTCGATCCCACAACCCCTCGACCGAGAAACAGAAAATTTAAAGAAAGGAAATTAAAAGAAAAAGAATGAGTTGGGGCATGATCATGGGTTCCCAAGCGGTGTGGAACACAATAAAATTAATAAAAAATGTTATTGTTGTCCAAGGAATTCGAAACCGGGTTCCCTTGCCCAAAGTCCGTATAGATACATGTGTCGTACGTGAATTAATGTTCGAGAATAATGTTGCATACATAGATAGGAATCTAGATATTTGCAAACATACAAGATGCATAAGTCTTGTACCACATAATCTTAGGAAGATATGAATCACTTAAAGGAATTGTGATTGAAGCCTCGTGGCTTGAATATATAGACCCATCAGTCTAGCATACATTATAAGTAAGTGAACCTAAGATATATGCAATGAAATGATGATATACACAATGAAATCATGACAACCTCGAATGGTTAAAAGTGTGAAACACACTAAATGGCCAAGTGAATTGGAATATGATTAAATGAACGTTCATGTAAAAACCGGGTGAGTAATTATGATGAGAAAATGTGCTAATAATAATTTTGGTGACAACATGATATGAGGCTAATGTACAAAATGATAGCAAAATATTACCAAAACCTACTCTGTTTTGATAGTGTAAAGTTAATGAAGAGATCAGTCTCTATGAACACTATAATGAAATTACTAAGATTAAATCACTTAATACTAATAATGAGATGAAAAATCATCTATTGAGCTATGATGTCCTCACACTAGAAATCAGCTTCCATGACGTATGAGTTGAATGTAATGGAACTTTATACTGAGCGCCGATAGACTAGCTATGAGCGGTGATGCCTTCTTTCTTGAATGGAGAGTTCACGTAACATTCATGAGATGAGATTGTCTGACAAGTTGGGTATGGGTCTCCTTGTATCTCCTAGTCTTCTAACCTATATTGCCAATATAAGGATCTGGCGGGGATCAGTTTCCCTATACTCTAGCATGTTTTGGGTCACTTTAGCCGGTGATTCAACCTTTTTTTGGGGTGGGGGAGACATTGAATTTCACGATGCTCACATGATCTATGTCAGTTAAAGTTAAAGTTTCTAATGAATGAATGAGGTCAGCCTCAAATGATGCATATAATGAAATGAATAATACCAAAAGTGTTAGGATAGGATTATAATGAGGTGAGCTAGAACTTAAGTAATAACACTAGGTCATTCTGGATCATTATACAGCGAACCCGATGAATGTCTTAAACTACATCTGAGGTATAGCTGGTGTGTAAATTAGATTATGAATGTATAAGGTGAAGTAGTATGAATGAATGGAGCAGACTCTGTGTTTTTTAAAGAAGACTCCCTAGTTGAGATCCCATATGTTGAGACATCATTTTTTGGATGTTCTGATGTGAAGTCCATGATCCCAAAGGCTCATGGCATATGAATGAATGATATGAAAGAAGTTATGTGCTATACTCAATATGTTATGTGATATATCTAATATGTTATGTGCTATGTGTAAAACGTTATGTGTTGTGTGCAATATGATATGTATGATGACTCATGTTACTCTCATGGCATGAATTTCCTAATCCAATTTGGCAAGTGCACTGACTTTTCTAATCCAAATTTGGAAGGTATACTAACTTTCCTAATTAAAATTTAGGAACTCTACTTACTTGACTTTCCATAAATCATGTTGTTAGAAAAGATTTATTCTTACTCATGCATCTCCTTCGTGTTTTCTTGCATATACCCATACTTAGTACAACTGTGTACTAATCCCATACAACTCTATATTTTTAGGTGCAGGCACAGGTGGACAGTAGATCTTACAGGTAACTTTGCAGCTATCCAGATGTGGAGCTTTTATCCGTACTTGGTAGGCCCTCATGAAGTTCGAGGACGTCTACCATTATTGTAACATTCTGGAAAATTACATGTCTAGTGAAGAGCCTAATAGGTATTTTTGAATGCCTATTGGGGATACATAGGCTTTCCAATGCCTTATATTGAGAAATATTGCACATAGTATAGAAAATTGGCTAAGGGGTATTATCCAATTTCTATATAATGCCCAAATAAGCACAATATTAGGTATATTAGAATATGTTGTCTTAAAGGGTGTTAGCCAATTTTTCTAAATGTTAACGAGCTTGTTTTTGAGATTTACCTTCAATAATTACCCTAAGATAAAAATCTTCCTTTTTTATTTCTCATATAAAATGTATGAGGAATTCAAGTGTCAAGCCAAGATACCATAGCAAATGATCATTTAAAATGATCATGTAAATTAAGTAGTGTCCAAGGACATAGTGAGGGTCCTTGGTACAATAAGTAAACATTCCAAAATGAACCATCAATAATAGTAAGTTATGAAATTGCAACAAACCCATGTGAAATAACATGTGCAAGACATGTGAACAAGCTGCCAAAGGATGCGACCACCCTAACTCAATTTGGGGTAAAAACGTGCACAAGGGACCACTCCATGTGGGGCCTAAACTCCCTACTAATTGAAGACTTTAACCTACATTCCTTAATAAATAAATAATCAAGGACTAACAGAATTGGACCCATTAGTACAACCGACAACCTAGGACCAAAACCAGGTTGACACTAACCTAGTACTAGTTAAAGAGAAAACCTAGTACCTAACTTAGGATGGTCAAAAATGTTATTTATAGTCCAATAAACTTAGGGGTACTTAGTAATTCCCTTAGGTTACCGAATTAATGATTTTGAAAATTAATTAATAAATTTTAAAGGGCTAAAACATAAAATAAAAAGAAAATTTTCAGATTTCGGTTAATACAAGAAAGGAACAACCTAGTACCTAACCTAGGATAGTCCAAAGAGTAAGTTAAAATCCTAATGACTTAAGGGTACTTTTGTAACTACACTAGGATACTTAATTCATTAATTTAGAAACTTAATTAATTAAATTAAAGGGGCAAAACTTAAATCCCAAAAAAATTTCAAGATTTCGGTTAAAACAAGAAAAAGACAACCTAGTACCTAACCTAGGATGGTTCAAAGAATTGGTTATGGTCCTAACGACTTAAGGTTACTTTATTAATTACCTTATATCACCAAATTAATTAAATTATAAATTTAATTAATTTTTTTAAATGATCAAACATAAATTCTTACACTAACCTAGTACAAACAAAGAAACATCCTAGTACTTAACCTAGGATGGTCCATAAAGTTTAATTTTTTTTTTCCAATGATTTAGGGGCACATAAAGATTTACCCTAGGTAACTTAATAAATTAAATTATCAGTTTAGTTAATTAATTTAAAGGGGAAAAACAAAATTCTGAGGAAACATTTAAGGTTTGACAAGGTATTGTGGTCTCCTTTGTTTAGTCAACTTAGGAGGGGAATTTTAGTAATTCATTAATTAATTTATTTAAACTTATTAAAACATATGTGTAATGATTCAAGATCAGTTATTAAACCTGAAAATCACGTTCAAAATCATAGACCAAAAGTAAGCAAAAACAATCAGCAACGAATGTAAGAAAAAGGCAGAAATTTATGTATTTCTCTAGAGCAATTTCAAGGTTTTCGCTCAAGGTGCTCTTCGTAGATTAAGTTCTACATAAGGTATGATTTTCTCTTGTGTACTTCTTTATCCAAGATAACTTTCTTTTGAATGATTCAACGATCTTAAAAATTAGGGTTGTTTCCCGTCGTTCTTGTCAAACTCCTTTCCCTAGTATCTTTGTTACGATTTCAATGATGAATAGGTTAGAAATCATGTTGTAGGTATGTGGTGCTTGCTGATCTTAATGTGTCTATTTTTTTATTAAATAATGATTGAATGAACCTATTAATTGGACTCGTTTGATGCTAAATATTATTATGTGAATTAAAAGAATAATACTATGTTAAAGATATGTCTGAAAATGTTATGTATGAAGATGTTACGGTCTGTTGTGTATACATGTTGTTAATATGACGTTATAAAGATGATATATTTATCAAATGATAATATGATTCTGTCCAAGATTTTATAAATGTTATGCGTAAAGTTATGTTAGAAGGTTGGCTGAATAGATCTCTATCAAATCATATGTTGAATGAATGTGTGGGTTATGTAAGTAAAATGGTTAACAATGTCACGCCAAAAAGTTGAATTGAATTGACTTATATTATTTCTTTTAAATAATGATGGAAAAATTGACTAATGAGAATCTCATGAAACTATATTTGAAAAAATGTTTGGCTTATGCCAATAAATTGGCTATGAAGTTATTTCCAAATTTTCTAGGCCAATACTAAATTTACACCAATCTTATGTGCCCAATATAATGCAATGTCAAATAAAGCATGACCAACAGAACAAGATGAATCCATACTAAGGGTATGTCAATCAATGGGACAACTCCAAAAATACCCTATACTATCTTATATAACTAAAATTTTGGAATGCCAAATGAATAAGAACATCTAAAGTAATTTAATGAATCCATAACTAAGGGCACACCATTCATGGGACAACTCCCAACATGGTCCAAGTGAATGACATATGAACTCATGAAACTCATTGAATAAACTGCTCATCGTCCATAAACAATGATATGAATATACTAAGATAAAGTAAGTAAGTTGTGTGAGTTATAACATAATTAAAGACTTTTAGATTAAGTAAGGTGAAAGAATGGTGTTAACGGAACTGAGAAAAGATTCACTTACACCTAAGCTACTATGTTAAAATATTACTCACGTACGAAGGTGTTAGAATGTGTGATACCAGTCTCATTAACACCTAAGGATGATATCTAATGACAATTCACATTCATCAATGTAAAATAAGGATGCGATGTAAGGAAAATTCACATTTAATCAATGTAAAGTAAAGATGAAAAGTCATCAAAAAGAGTAAATAAATCTCAATCACATTTTATATGTAAGTGTAAGGACAATCCACACTTAATACGTAAAGAAGAGTTGACAAATCATCCAATGAGGTATCACCACCTAATGCTACAAGCAACCTTCCATGATGTATGATTTGAATGTAATGTAACTTTATAATGAGCATTGATAAGCTAGCTATGAGCTCTGAGGCCTTCATTTAGGAAGGGCGTACATTCACGTAACTCTCATGAGATGAGAGTGTTCGCCAAGCCAGGTATGGGTCTCCTTTTATCTCCTAGTATTTGAACCTATACTGCCAATATAGGGATCTAGTAGGGTTTGACTC
Organism: Solanum lycopersicum; assembly: GCF_036512215.1. Classification (NCBI taxonomy): domain Eukaryota; kingdom Viridiplantae; phylum Streptophyta; class Magnoliopsida; order Solanales; family Solanaceae; genus Solanum; species Solanum lycopersicum. Next base: position 45,255,054 of record NC_090807.1, read on the forward strand.
CTAATGTATGTTAGCATGATCGGGTCACTTTAGTCGGTGATTTCACCTCTTTATGGTGTGGGGCACACATAGATTTCATGATTGTCACATGATCTATGTCGGCTAAAATTAAGGTTCCCAAAGAATGAATGAGGCCATCCTCAAAGTATTAAAGAATATTAAATTAACGATACCTAAGGAGTTTTGTGCAAGACAATCAGGAGGTGAAATAAGATTCAAGTAATGACATTAGGTCATTCTTGGTCATTTCACTTCATGATCCCGATGAAAGTATTAAACTTCATCCTAGGTATAGATTGTGTTTAAATAAGCCTACCAATGAATGAAATGAATAATGTGAAGTACGAATGAACGAATGAAGAAGTCTGTATGTTTGCTAAAAAAGGCCCTCGAGATTAGGTCCCATATGTTGGGCCCTCACTTGATATGTCTTAATATAACATAAACGATTGCAAACTTCCATGCATAAGAAATGTATAATATATAAAAAATGAAAGTTATGAAATCAATGGAATGATTAATAGAGAATCGCTTATGAAAGTTAATGCATATTAGTGTAAAGAATGACTCATTATAAGGTAGGGAAATCATTCCTTAGTCCTTGGATTACTTACTTGATTCATTGTCGGTATGGGACTACAATGAATCATTGCACTTGTAAGTAAAACATAAGAATAAAAAGAATTATTGAACTACATAACAACAAGAATAAAAAGACAGAAAAATAAACTAAGGTTTGTGCCAATATTGGAGTATGAATAGATGCCTCAAGGTATATAAACAGGGTTAATAACCAATTAATGGGTATAGCCAATAAAGATACATTGATACCCAATTTAAAAATGAAATATTTATCTTGTAAGTAAGGTAGCCAATAATGGAGTATGGATTATGAATCCACTAAAGAATGGGCATAGCCAATAAATATTGGCATATATATATAATCATAAGGAAATACGAATGAAGAATCTAAAGTAGAGTAGTCAAATCATTTCCTTCGTCTAGTGAATTGCTTTATCGATTCATTGTAGGTACCGAACTACAACATACCGTTGCACTTGTAAGTCAAAAATAAGATTAAAGGATATCATTAAACTAAATATCAAGAAGAACAAAAAAACTGAAAAATAATCTAAGTGTCAAAAATAGGGCTCTCAGGTTTGGACCATGAAATTTCAAAAAATTAGCTCGAGTTGTTCTAAAATTATGTGGATGATACTAATGTATTGTGATCATATATAAAATGAGTTGTATGATTGGAATGTATTAAAATACATCATATTCATACCTCAATTCACATCTAATGACTTAGGAAAGTTTAGTCACGAGGCTTTCCAGAAATAGCATGTTGTTTAGAAGAGCTTTCTTTGATCATGCATAGCCTTATGTGTATGTGTGCATACACCCATACTTAGTACAAGTGGTGTACTAACCCCTACTATTTACTATTTTATAGATACAGGTTAAGGGACAAATTGACTACTCTTGCAATGGTTTGGACATAAGCGTTTCTCCAGACCATTTGATAGGTCCTCTTGATTTCGAGGATGCTACAGTTTTAGGCCACCCTTAGTTTTAGAAAAATCTAGAGGATGTTGTCCCTAGATTTTCTTTTGTACTTTTAATTTTGAAACTTTTGTAATAAGACTTTATTTGGGAAACATATTTATGATATATTTTTATTCTATTTCAAATAGATTGTAATGATAGATGGTTGTTATATTTATGTTTAGCTTTGCATATGATGAATTTATGAAATAACTATATGAAGTCTATGTATACTTCATATACGTTTAAAATTTTTAAATTTTCCGCTAAAAACAACCATATGAATGTCATGAATGCAAAACGAGGCTTGTCTGCGACCTCTAAGAGGTTAACGATGCCATTTGAGATTTGGATTCCAGAATCTGAGTCGTGAAAGTTATTATCAAGCTTAGATGTAGTCTTTATCTAGTGGAGCATGTTCCAATAGTTTTTCATTCCCAATTCATTTCAAACATTATATTAGTGTTGTTTTTGCAAGAATACGTTTAATGCAATTATAAAATGTTTCTTTCATTCGATCAACTCTATATTATATGGTTGATTTGTGAATGTCTTTGATGTTATGTTTAAAATTTTAGCATTAAATAAGAAAACAAAAATTTCAAATGTTTTGCTAAAAATAACCTAGATGAAGTAAGATTGTTGTATGTAGGCTTTTTCGCGACTTCTGAGAGGTCAACGACACCGTTCTCATCTATGGTCTAGATTCTGATCCTGACAAAGTGTGTATCAGAGAACTAGGTTTAATTCCGAGGATAATAAATTCACATCAACTACACTGAGTATTTTCTAAGTCATGGTAGTGAAGTGCACGACTATCCTGAATTAGAGAATGCATTATGTGGAGGAAATTACCTCTTTCTAATCTTATTGTGTTGTCTCTAATGTTTGATTCCTTAGTGTTATGAGCATATCTACAACTAATTCTAATTTTTCAAAAAAATTAGCACAAGGAGGCGATGCATTTACTAGGGGCAACCAAGTTCCTCCCAAGCTCCACCTGCTGAATTGGACATTCATGTTAAACCAGCAAGGTTAACAGATAGAGAAGTAAGGATAGCCCTGGTACATATGGCCCAAGCCATCACCATACAACCAAAGGCTATGATAGCCCATGCAGAGCAAGAAGGTGCTCCAATGAAGAAGCCACCTACCAGCACCAATGCTTGTAGGTTAAAGGACTTCAAGGGGATGACTGCTCCTATTTTCAAAGAATCTACAACTTCGGAGGATTCTCAGGAGTTTGTGGATGATGTGCATGAGATATTGGTGGCTATGGGGGGCCAAAGATAGTGAGAAAGTAGAGTTGGTTTCCTATAAACTCAACAATGTTGCATAGACTTTGTGCAAGATGTGGAAAGATAGCTGAGCTTTGGGCGGAGTTTCGGTCACTTGGGAGTTGTTTAAGACAACATTTTCTGGTGAAATTCTTTTCCAGTGAGAGGATAGAGGCCAAGGCAGAGGAGTTCATCAACCTTAAAAAGGGATCCATGACAGTCAGGGAGTATTCCATGATTTTTATAAGCTTTCCAGGTTTGTTACTTCACTTGTATCTAATTTAGGGATAAATTTACTAGGTTCCTCACAGGATTCAACGGAGATTTGGAGGACTGTCGGTCTGCGATGCTATACAATAATATGGACCTCTCCAGGTTTATGGTGCATTTCAAGTAGGTAGAGGAAAACGAATTAATAGAGGCATTCTCTATGCTAGGCGGTTTAAGCCTTGTTATTAGGCAAGTCCTAATAATGTGGGCAAAATTAATAACTTTGGCGTGCGTGAGCAGCCATGATTAAAACAAAAGGGCAACAGAGTTTAGGGAACTCTAATTTTCAGAGGAGTGCAAAACCTAGAAGAGGCAGACCCAAGACCAAGAAGGGCAATGGAGGTGAGATGCAGCATCCCAGAAAAGATTGTGATAAGTGTGGTCGTGCTAACATTGGAGAGTGCAGACAGGCACTAATGCCTACTTCGGTTGCGGTAACAGCGGGCACATGGTTAAGCACTACCCACGGAAAAAAGGTCAGGCTGGAGGTAATGCTCAGCCTAGGCCTAATCCACATGATGCAGCAGAAGCCAAACCTCCTAACAGGAAAAGGTTCTACAACCTTAAGGGCAGGCAGGAGCAGGAGAAGTCGGCTTATGTAGTCACAGGTATGGTGCAAGTATTCTCAACATCTGTTTATGATTCGTGTGATCTAGGGTCTATGTTTTCCTATGTAACTTATTTGCTTGCTCTCACTTTTGTGATTTTTCCTGAAGTTTGCATGATTATATATTGGTTATACACCTTTAGCAGAGAATGTAAGAACTTGTAGAGTATACAAAGATTGCCCAATAGTTGTTTGTACTAAGAGTATGTGTGCAGACTTGGTTGAGTTACAAATGCATGAAGTTGATATTATTAATGGTATAGACTAGCTTCATAGTTGTTATGCTTGCATTGATTGTCGTAATATCATTGTGAGATTTCGTTTCCCTGATGAAGAAGAGCTAGTTAGAGAGCGGTACAACTCGAGTCATCCTAATGCCTTAATTTCAAATCTTAAATAAAAAAATGATGTCTAAGGGGTTATTGTGTAATCTTGTCAGTATTAATTATTTATCATGAAATTCCTTCCATAAACTTAGTGCCTGTAGTGAATGAGTTATATGATGTATTTCCTTAGAGGTTGAATTTTGTGTCGACTTAGAAGCCGATACTAAAAAAATTTTAATTCCTCCTTACAGAATGGCTCAAGAGGAACTCAAAGACTTGAAGCTGCAATAAAAAGATGTCACTAATAAGGGTTTCATTCAGCCGAGCATATCCCATTTGGGTGCTCAAGTGTTGTTTGTGGAAAAAAAAGGATGGAACCCTTAAATGTGTATCGATTATCAGCAGCTCAACAAAGTCACTATCAAGAATAAGTATCAACTTTCCACAATAGATGACTTGTTCGACAAACTCCAACGGTCTAGTTTCTTCTCGAAGATTAATCTTCCTTCAGGGTACAATTAGCTCAGGATTAGGGATGGAGATATCCCAAACATAGCCTTTCGTACCCATTGTGGTAACTATGATTTCGTAGTTATGTCATTTGGTTTCATGAAGGCACCTGCTTCATTTATGGCTCTCATGAATAGGGTCTTCCATAAATAACTTGATTATTTCGTTATAGTATTCATTGATGACATTCTCATCTACTATAAGACAAAAGAGAGCATTAAAAACATTTGAGACTATCCTTGTCGGTGTTTAGACAACATTAGTTGTATGCCAAATTCAGCAAGTGCAAATTCTGGCTTTCATCAGTGACCTTCTAAGGTCATGTTACATCCGAAAAAGTTGTACAGATAGATCCCAGGAAGACTGAAGCTGTTAAGAATTGGCCAAAACCTCTTACTCCCACAGATATTCATAGCTTCTTGGGATATGCTGGATATTATCGAAGTTTCGTGGAGGGTTTTTCATCCATTGCTGCCTCACTGCAAACTTTGACTAAGAAGAAGGACAATTTGAATGAATGAAGGCTTGTGAGAAGAGTTTCCAGTAGCTGAAGGTTTGACTCACTTCAACCCCGGTGCTTACTTTGCCTTAGTATGGTGAAAATTACACTGTGTATTGTTATGCATCTAGGGTTTGTTTGGTTTGTGTTCTTATGTAGGGTGGTAAATGGATAGCTTATGCGTCCAGATAGTTCAAGGTCCATAAAAAAATTATCCCACTAATTACATGGAGTTGGCAGCTGTGGTGTTTTCAATGAAGTTGTGGAGGCATTACTTGTATGGGGTGCATTTGGATGTGTTCACATACCACAAGAGTCTCCAATACGTGTTCACACAAATAGATTTTAATCTACATCAGCGGAGATGGTTAGAGCTGTTGAAGGACTATTACTTGAATGTTCACTACCATCCCCGTAAAGCTAATGTTGTAGCTAATGCTTTGAGTAGGATGAGCATGGGAATTACAACCCATATTGAGGATGGGAAGAAGGATTTTGGGAAATATATACATAGAATGGCCAGACAGGGTGTACGATTAGCTTACTCTACTAGTGGGGGTGTTTCAATTCATCCTAGTTCATAATAATCCTTAGTTGTTGAAGTCAAGAAGGTTCAACATCTTGTTCCGGTGCTGATGGAGATGAAGGACTCAATGTTGGTTAAGATTAATGAATTTTTTGCTTTTGGAGATGACGACATACTTGGGTACCAGGACAGGCTATGTTTATAAGATTTTGATGATATGCGAACAAGAATCATTGTAGAGGTCATGGTTCTAGATATTCCATACATCCAGGTTCCACCAAGATGTATCATGACCTTAACAAGATATATTGGTAGGATGGAATGAATAAGGATATTGTATAATATGTGGTCAAATGTCCTAATTGTTAACATGATAAGGCAGAACATATTAAGCCTGGCATTTTTAATCAAATTATTGAGGTTACGACTTGGAAATGCGAGGCCATTAATATGGATTTCGTGGTTGTTCTTCTGAAGACTAGGAGACATCATGACTCAATGTGGGTTATTTTTGAAAGGATGACTATGTCTACCCACTTTATTCCTTTGAAGTGTACTTATAGAGCTGAGGGTTATGCCAGACTATACATTGATGAGATTATGACATGGCATGGGATTCCTTTGTCTATCATTTCATATAGAGGATCTCAATGCACATAGCATTTCTTGAGATCGTTCTAGAAGTTCTTAGGCACACAGGTGAAGCTTAGTACTTCCTTTCATCTTCAGACTGATGGGAAGGCAAAGCGCAACATCAGAGATTGAAGGATACATTGAGGGCATGTGTGATTGACTTCAGGGGTAGCTGGGATGACCATATGCCTTTAATAGATTTCTCATATAATTATAGCTATCACTCATGCATTGGGTTGGCACCATTTGAGGTATTGTATAGTAGGAGATATAGGTCTCTAGTTTGGTTGTTCGAGGTTGGAGAGTCATATATCTTGGGTCCATAGATCATTCATGAGGCCTTATAGAAGGTCAGGGTAATGAGGGATAGGTTAGCTACTTCTTACAGTAGGATAAAGTTTTATGCAGATAATAGAAAACGACCCTTAGAGTTAGATGTTGGTGACAAGGTCTCTTTGAAAATTTCACCTATTAACGTGCTGATGAGGTTTGGCAGGAAAGGGGTTTGAGTCTGAGGTATGTTGGGCCATATGAGATCCTACAGTGTGTGGGTGAGGCGACCTATGAGTTGGCATTGCCTGCGGAACTAGCTTCTATTCATCCAGTCTTTCATGTCTCTATGTTAAAGAATACCTAGGTGATCCAGCATCGATTCTACCTAGTGAAGGTTTGGGGGTTGATGAAAATTTGTCCAATGAGGATGTACTTCTTGAGATTTAAGACAGACAGGTCAAGGGGTGAGGAACAAGGAGATTTCCACGGTGAAGGTATTGTGGAAGAATCATCTTGTTGAGGGTGCTATGTGGGAGGCCGAGGCTGATAATAGATCCCTCTACCCCCATCGCTTCAGCTCTTGAGGTTAGACTACCTACTCTTAAGTCTAAGTTTCCTGATCTCTACATTCTTTGTTGTTATTGCTTGATTGTGTATAGTAAGAATGTTATTATCGGATTGGCATTAAGCGAAATAGTTAGTAGTGTCACTATGGGACGTATATTCCTGGGGAGGGGGGGATAATGTAACAACCCTAAAAATGGATACGCGAAATAATGGTTAATGTGCCTAGAATGCCTACGATTAAATCGGGTTCACACGGATTGAGGCGCATAGAACCAAACCTATGAAACCTTACGACAGTTAAGCCAACTAACTTGGGAAATTTTTTTATCTAGGAAATGTTGGGTCCATCCACGTAGGGCACCCAATTATTAAGATTTACTCAATGAGTCTTTACCGAACTTAAATAGGGGAAATCTTAAGTTTGGAGGGTCTAGGGGTAAATTGGTCCTTTTCAAAGATAAGGATAGTATTGTAATTACCCTAAACATATAATTAATTATTTAATTTATAAGGTGGAGGGGAATTTTGGGTAGAGAGGGCCAAAAATTGGCACTTAGAGTAAAGTCTTGCTCTACCCGGGTTCGAACCTACATGGAAGTGATGATTTAAATTGTTTTTTTACATAAGTTGGTAAATTAATGTAATTTGTTAATATTTATTGTTTATTGGCTGATTTAAAATAAAATGGAAATCAGATTTTTACCATTTAATAAAACCTTATTTCACTAATTCCTCAACTAGACTTCCAAGCCTAAGAAAACTCTCAACTCTGAAGCTCATGTCTCTATCACGTCTCTATCATTTTATTTCACGTTCTCTCTGCAAAAATAACGTACAAGAAAAGAAATTTTACAAAATTTCTTCACAATTGAAGAACATATAACGAAAAAATAAAATCAAATGGTAAGCAATGTACATTAAGAAAAGGGAGGGTTTTCCGTAGAAAGTTTGGTGTTGAAACTTTGTTTTGGACGTGAGTGTTGGAGAATGTTTGGGTAGCAACTTCAAGGTTTGAACGTCATAAAAGGTATGGGTTCTCTTATCTATTGGTACCTTTCCCAATAGACCCCTTAAGGTTCAGTATATTCCGTCCAAAAACTAGGGTTGTTTCCGAGTTGCATGTCCCTGTCACTAGTTCCCATTGAATCTTAGGTTTGTTATGCTTGCTGGTAGAAAAATAGGATAAAACGTGTTTTCGTGATACTAATATTTTTATATGTATGTTCGGAATTATGTGACTTATGTCTATGTTCTCCAAAAATGTGACTACGAGCGTTTGGGTGTATTCTCGTGGCCATTGGTAACAGTGTATGAATTTAAATGGCATGTTAGTTCTTTATATTTCATGTACACATGTTTATGTAAATTTTCATTTTCATATGAGATGAAATGTGGCTGATTTGAGTGAAAATCTCTTGTCTAAACGAAACTATGAAAACACAACTAAAACGTTCTAAATGCACTATGAAATTCCCCAAAGTACTATAGAATATTGGAATGGAAAAGAAGATGAAAATGTAACTCAAATTTCAAGCACCTTGTTGATTAATTTCATCCAACTTATGTTGTTTAAAATGTAATGAAAAGCGAAGAAAAACAAGTGAGGTCACCGAGGGTCGAACCTGTGACCTCGCCACGAAAAAGTTGTGGAAATAAAGAAGTAAAAAACAATGTGATACGGGGGAACCAGACCATGCTCCTTGCTGAAAAATAAAGTATGTAAATAAGAAATGAGAGGAGTGGGATTCGAACCCACAACCTCTCGGTCAAGCTTAAGTAAAAATGAAAAGAATAAGAAATGAGTGGAGAGGGATTCGAACCCACAACCTCTCGGTCAAGCTTAAGGAAAAAATGAAAAGAAAATGAGTGTGAGTCGTGGGAATAGAACCCACAAACTCTAGGAATAAAAGGAGAATTAAAATAAAAATAAAGTGAGGATGTGGGGGTTTGATCCAATAACATCATTGTAAACTTTATAAAGTCATGGGAAAAGAAATTAAAATAATAGGGGCTGGGGGGGTTCAATCCCACAACCCCCCGATCAAGAAATAAATAATATAAAGAAATAAAATTAAAAGAAAATGAAGGCATTGGGGTTTGATCTTGGATACCCAAGCCGTGTGGAACACAATAAAATAAATGAAAAATCTAATTATTGTCCAAGGGATTCGAAACCGGTTTTCCTTGCCCAAGAATAATGTTACCTACATAGATCGTTATCTGATCTTTGCTTAAATACAATATGAATAAGTCTTGTACAACATAATATGTATAGACCATTAAGTCTAGCATACGTTTGAAGTAAGTGAATCGAAGATGTATGTAATGAATTAATGATATGAACAATGAAATGATGATACACTAAAAGAGTTAAGTACGAGTGTGAAACACAATAAATGGCCAAGTGCATTGGCATATGATGACATGAACATTCAAGTATAAAGGGATGACTAATTATGAAGAGCAAATATGCTAATACTAATGATTGAGGTGACAACTTGATATGATGCTAATGTAAAAGATGAGAGAAATCTTAAATTAGCCTAAGTAAATGTTACCAAAACGTACTCACTTATGAGAATATAAAGTTAATTTAAAGAATAGTCTCTATGAACACTCTAATGAAAGTATGAGATTAGCACAATCAATACAAATGATGAGATGAGAAATCATCTATTGATGTATGGTTTAATGTACTGGAACTTTATACTGACCACCTTTAGACTAGCAATGAACGCTGATGAAGGGAAGAGGTTCATGTAACTCTCATGAGATTAGAATGTCTGGCATTGATAGGTATGGGAATACTTAGATCTCCTAATCTTCGAACATATACTGCCAATAAAGGGATCTGGGAGGGTTCAATTCCCATGTATGGTAGCATGTTTTGGGTCAGCGGTGATTCCACATCGTTTTCGTGTAGGGGAGACTGTGTATTTCATGATGCTCCCATGATCTATGTCGGTTAAAGTTAAAGTTCCCTATAAATGAATGAGGTCAGCCTCAAATGATGCACATAATGAAATGAACGATACCAAAGATGTTTGGATAGCATGATCAAGAGGTAAGCTAGACTTAAGTAATGACACTAGGTCTTTCTTGATCATTGCACAATGAACCCGATGAATTCTTAAACTACATGTTATGTCTACATTATCTTATGACTATATGAAGTGAAGTTCGTTTGAATGAATGAAGCAGACTAAGTGTTGGATAAAGAAAGCTCCCTAGTTGAGGTCCCGTATGTTGAGCCCTCATTTTTTGAAAATCTTGATGTCAAGTCCAGTATCAAAAAGTCTCATAGCATATGAATGAATGATATTAAAGATATTATGTGCTAGACGCAATATGTTGTGTATTATATGCAATCTGTTATATTCAATGTATAAGACTTTATGTATTGTGTGCAATATGATACCTATGATGATGCATGTAACTCTCATCGCATGACTTTCCTAATCAAATTTTGCAAGTCCACTGACTTTCCTAATCAAAATTTGGTAGGTCCACTAACATTCCTAATACAAATTTTGAAAGTCTATAGACATGATAAATCATGTTGTTAGGAAAGAACTATTCTTACTCATGCATGTCCTTGGTGTGTGCTTGAATATACCCATAGTTAGTACAAGTGTTTAATAATCCCATACAACTCTATATTTTTAGGTATTGGCACAGGTGGGTACTAGAGCTTATGGGTTGACGTTGCAGCTATCCCGACATCGAGCTTTCATCCGGACATGGTAGGACCTCATGCGTTCGAGGATGTCTATCGTTATTATCTAGCTTAGATGTAGTCTTTAGCTAGTGGGGCATGTTTTACTAGTGTTTATTTCCATTTTCATTTCAGACCTTGTATTGGTGCCGTTTTGGGGAAGAATACATTTAATACAATTAGGAACTGTTTCTTTGATTGGATCATCTCTATATTAGATGGTTGATTTGTGAACGCAAATGATGTTAAGTTTAAAATGTTAAGAATGAAATAAGAAAAAAAAAAGTTAAAACTTTCCTCTAAAATTAACCTAGATAAAGTAAGAATGACGTATGTAGGCTTGTTTGTGACCTCTGAGAGGTCAATAATGCCGGTCTCGTCTGAGGTTTAGATTGCGATCGTTAAAGAAATTCTCCCCACATTCTAACCTAAACCTAGAAAGTTTATTTGAATATATTAGGGTATATTAGGTTTATTAAAAACGTGAATAGCCCATACCCAATTCTCCATTCAAAATCAAACCTCTCACTCTAAACATATTCTCTATAGCACTTCCATTAATGGTGAATCTCAAGAATAGTTTGGAACTTGGATTTCCATGGATACTTCATCAAAATTTAGAGGTTTTAATCTAAATAAAAGTATTGTCATACTTCATCTATAAGTAACCTTTAACATGGAGAGTTAATGTCACATCTGTTTCCCCCCCCCCCCATCCCAGAAGTAACCGGCGTCATCGTCCTCTTTGAAGACTAAGACAAGCCTTTTAGATGACATCATTAAATTAATAGGTCAAAAACCTAGGAAAACATAAAACTTTTCATTCTTTCTACTTAGAGTTCTACATAGACCTCTACATACACACACACACACACACAAATATATATATATATATATATATATATATATATATATATATATATATATATATATATTTGTGTGTGTGTGTGTGTATGTAGAGGTCTATGTAGAACTCTAAGTAGAAAGAATGAAAAGTTTTATGTATTTCTAGGTTTTATATATATATATATATATATATATATATATATATATATATATATATATATATATATATATATATATATATATATCGAGTATACATAGACCCTTCGTATAAGAATATTTCTTAATGTTTGGAGTCAAACACTGTCTGGGCAGTGTGGACCCACGAAAGGCCATCGACGAAACATTTGTTGATCGACGTGGCATCGATTCCATATGTCGACTAACACTTTCATCCACGAGTGACACTAAAACCTATTGAAGGAAGTAATAGAGTCAAGACTAGCCGCCCGACCAACAAAAATACAAAACAACATCTCCCATATCAATTACACAAGGCAATTTAAAACTTCAATTACCAAACATAAGGCTCAACATTACATATGTGGAATATCCTTCTCATAACAACAAGAGCTCAACATATCATTTAAGAGTCAAATGTATCAAAATTCAACTAATAACATGCTACATATACTTTAAAAAGACTCACTATATCAAACTACACAACATGACTCAAAACAAGCAAACGAGCAAAATTTAAATTCTAACACATAGTTTGTTTATGTGATTAGTATCTTCCTAAGATCATGTGTTACAAGGCTTATGCATCTTGTATGTATTCCAAGATCTCGATTAAGATCTATGTTGAAAAAATTCTTTTGAACATTTATTCATGTACAACTTATGTTACAATATGGAATTGGGCAGCGGAACCCAATTTCGAATCCCTTGGAGAACACTTGCGTTTTTATTTATTTTCGCTTTTTCCTAATCTTCACCCTCAACTTGGGGACCTGATTTTGAATCACCTCACTAACATTGTTTTTTTTCTTTTTACTTTCCCTCACTTCACGAACGTTTAGGCATTAGAGGACCCGAGATTGAACCCCCAGAAGAACATTTCTTTATTTTTCTTTTTACGTAACTCCTTTTGTGTTGGCCAAGAGGATGTGGGTACGAATCCCACTCTTCTCCTCTTATTATTTTTTTTACTTTCTCCTTGTCTCCTCATTCGATTGAGAGGTCATGGGATTGAAACCCACTCCTCCCATTTATTTATTTATTTTTAACTTTCTCCTTATTCTCATGTTTGACCGAGAGGTTGTGGGATCGAACCCCACTCTTCTAACTTATTTATATTAATTTTCAATTATGACAATCGGCTAAGGCACCCTATTTCGATTCTTTTTAATCATATTTCCTTACTTACATTTTTTTATTGATTTTAATATGGTGAGGTCTCGGGTTCAATCCTTAGTGACCTCACATATTTTACATTCATTATACATTGAATATTGTACAACATTGCTTAATTGAGACCAACCCGCAAGGTGGTGGAAATTGTGTCACGTTTTTAAGCCAATTTTTATCAAGAATTATACGTTAAATCTTAAGGCATTTCGTGAATCATTTAGTATGTTTTTTAGGTGTAGTTTCATATGTACGTTTAGCTAAGAGTTTTCCACTCAAATCAGCCACATTATACCTCATATGAACATAACGATTTATACAAGTTTATGCACTTTAATACAACAATAAAACATGTCTTTTTCAAACTCAAACCAAAAGTATATGTCACACCTTACACATTGCAGACACATAATTTTTCACAAAATTTCGGAAAACATAAATTATCAGTCATAAAGTTTCGAACACAGTTTAATGAAAATAATCATCACAAACATCACATTACATAGTAATATACTAGCATACATACAAACCTAAGATCATAGGGAGCAACTGGCATGTATGTAATGGGGAACAACCCTTGTTTTTAGTGTAGATTAATCTGAGACTTAAGTGCCTATTGGGAAAAGGACCATGGAAAGAAACCCATACCTTGTTTTAGCTTTCAACACCTTCAAAGTGCTGCCAAATCCACCAATAAATTAATGCCCCACTTTACCCGACGAGGAATTACCTTTTTGCTTTATGTTTTAAAATTATTTGTCGTTTGTACTTCTTTGTAAGTTCTTCAAGTGTCAAGAACTTTAGGTTTTTGTTTTGTTTTCTTTTTAGTAACCAGAAAGAAAGTGAAATTGTGAGAGAGTGTTTGAAGAGAGGGAGATAAACGTGAAAGAGAGAGATACGAGGTAGTGTTCCCTTAGAACTAGGACTTTTAGGCAAGATTTAGTAAAATTAGATTAAATAATAGTTAATAAATAATAATTAATAATAAAAATGAAGATCGAATTAGGTCTCAATGAGCGAATCAATGTTTTACTACCAACCACAAGTTTCATGTTCGACGCAGTATTCATACGGGAAATTATGATCAAAGAGTTCTTAATCAACCACCATCTACTTCTGATATCCCTACGGAAATCATTTTCAAATACAAAAATTCAGTATCTTCTGCCGAATTAGTTATTATTTATTAATTAAATATATAGGGTAATTATGATGCTACCCTTAACTTGGAAAAAGACCATTTTACCCCTAGACCCTCAAAACATAAGATTAACCCTTTCCAAGTCCGGTTAAGACTTAACCGGGTAGATCTTCATATTCAGGTGCCCTACATGGCTGCGCCAAACTTTTCTTAGCTCAAATAACTCACCATGTTGGTTTGCCTTGTTATTGCAAGGGTTCAGAAGTGTGGTTCTACGCGAATCAATCCATGTGAACTCGGTCTAATTGTAGGCATTCTAGACACATTAAGCATTGCTAAGCATAACCATTTTTTAGGGTTGTCATAAATGGTTCATCTTATCACTCTCATTTTTTGAATATATAAAAGATGTCATCAATAAACACAACGAGGAATGAATATAGGTAACTTTGAAACACCATCTACATTACGTCCATGAATGTCGCCAGAGCATTAGTCCGACAAAATGAAATTACTAAGAACTCATAGTGACTAAATCTAGTCCAAAATACCGTCTTTGGTATATCCTCACCTCTCACTATAAGTTGGTGATACGTCGATCTCAAGTCAATCTTAGAAAAGTAGCTTTCCCCTTGGAGTTGATCAAAGAAGTCGTCGATCCAAGGAAGAGGATACTTGTTATTAAAAGAGGTAACCCTAAGTTAATTAGTGGGGTATTATTGCCATCTTTTATTCTTAATTATATACTAATTAGGGTAAAAGAAAGAGGGTTTGAATAAGAAAATAGAAAGAACAAGAGGGGAGAGAGAGAAAACGATCGAGAAGAAGAGGAAAACACCAAGCTTTGAGAATTAACTTGCTTGATTTCAATTCTTCAGTGGAGGTAGGTTATGGTTTCATGCTTTCATAAGTAAACTCTTAATAGTGAATGATATGTATTGGTAGTATTGTAAACCCTACTATATGCTTAATGGTATGTTTGCATGAATATAATTATGTGATTGTGATAAGATGAGCATGATGAAAATATTGAATCCCAAATCTTGAAAAGAAACTTTAATATACATTATTAATGATGATGCCTTTGTATAGAAGAAGGCTTGATGAATTAAAGTAATGGGATTGATGATGCCTTGGTATAGAGAAGGCTTGATGATTTACAGAATGATATTAGTGGATCAGAGTGTCACGTTCCGACACATAGTATTAGTGGATCGGAGTGTCACGTTTCGACACATAGTATTAGTGGATCGGAGTGTAACATTTCGACACATAGTATTAGTGGATCGGAGTGTGACGTTCCGACACGTAGAATTAGGGGATCGGAGTGTCACGTACCGACACATATAGGGGATCAGAGTGTCACGTACCGACACATATAGGGGATCAGAGTGTCACGTACCGACACATATAGGGGATCGGGTGTCACGAACCGACACGTAGAATTAGGGGATCGGAGTGTCACGTACCGACACATAGCAGTAGGGGATCGGAGTGTCACGGTACACATATAGGGGATCGGGTGTCACGAACCGACACGTAGAATTAGGGGATCGGAGTGTCACGTACCGACACATAGCAGTAGGGGATCGGAGTGTCACGTACCGACACAAGAGGAAGAAAGATAATGAATCTTGAAAGATGATAATATACTCAACTTAATAAACTTAATTCTTAAATGAGTATGGTGTTGAGGCTTGAGCCCTCATGGATGAACTTGATGGTACTTATTGATGATTATAGTACTTGTTGTTGCTACATGTTGAGTTTTATAGTCGATTTACGATAATATTTGATATATACTGTTCCCTATTTTGAGTTGGCCGATGATATCTACTTAGTACCCGTGTTTTGTACTGACCCCTACTTTTATGTTTTTCTTCTTGTTATTTGTGGAGTGCAGCAAACGTGCCGTCATCTTCAACTCAACAGTAATTCAAGCCAGTCTTACTACATCGGAAATTCAGGGTGAGCTAATGCTTCTAGATTGGACTGGATCTTCTTCTTCAAGTCTTGATGCCTTGAACTTCCGGCATGGACTAGCTTCTTATGTATTTTTAGCTTCTTAGAAACTCTTAGAATTAGTAGTTTAAAGTAGATGTTCTTGTGGTGATGACTTCCAGATTTTGGGGGAATAATGGATGTTGAATTTTAGAAGTTAATGAATTGGTCTTTATTTAATGAGTTTAAGTCTTCCGCATTACTTTCTGTTGATATTATATTGAAATGTTAAGGTTTAGATTGGTTGGTTCGCTCACATAGGAGGGTAAGTGTGGGTGCCAGTCGCGGCCCGGATTTGGATCGTGACATTCCGGTCTACAACAGGTTCATTTGGAAAGTTAAACTTAAACAACCTAGAAGACTCCTAGCTGTAACGACCTGTTTAGTCGTTTTGAGCAGCAGATTTTATTTCTGGAAAATTGGCTGAAACAACGGAACCCACGACGGACCGTCACAGGCACGACGGTCCGTCACAGATGTCTCGTTTCAATATACTTAGGAATTTTGAAATTGGGTACTGAAAATCGACTCTCTAAACTTCGTAACGGACTTGCAGGATGGACCGTCACAGGTGTGACGGACCGTCACAGTGTCCTTGGTGAAAATAAAGTCCTGGCCCTCACGACGACCTGAGTGACGGACCGTCGAAGTCACGACGGCCCGTCACAGGTTACGCAATCCCAGTTAGAATCGGATTTCTTTACACGTTTTAAGGGATGTTTTGGACTATTCTTTACTTAATTATAGACTTCGTGGGTTTACATTAATAACTCAAAATTTTTTAGGGATAAAAGAGGTAATTTTGGGTTAATTAGTGGGGTGTTATTGTCATGTTTTACACTTAGTTATATGTTAATTAGGGTAAAAGAAAGAGGGTTTTGAATAAGAAAAGAGAAAAGAAAAGAGAGAGATAGATTGATCGATTGAGAGAGAGAGTCGAACGAGGAAGAAGAATATCAAAGCTTGGGAGATTGCTTGTTGATTCCAATTCTTCGGTGGAGGTAGGTTATGGTTTCCCTTACGATATTTGTAGTAAACTCTTAATAGAGAATGATATGTATTGATAATATTGTAAACCCTGCTATATGCTTAATTGTATGCTTGCATGAATATGATTGTGTGATTATGATAAGATAAGCATGATGAAAATATTGAATCCCAAATATTGGAAAGAAACTTTAATATACATTATTATTGATGATGCCTTGGTATAGAAGAAGGCTTGATGAATTAAAGTAATGGGATTGAGGATGCCTTGGTATAGAGAAGGCTTGATGATGTACAGAATGATATTAGTGGATCGGAGTGTCACGTACCGACACATGTAAGGGATCGGGTGTCACGAACCGACACGTAGAATTAGGGGATCGGGTGTCACGAACCGACACTTAGAATTAGGGGATCGGGTGTCACGAACTTACACGTAGAATTAGGGGATCGGGTGTCACGAACCGACACGTAGAATTAGGGGATCGGGTGTCACGAACCGACACTTAGAATAAGGGGATCGGGTGTCACGAACCGACACGTAGAATTATGGGATCGGGTGTCACGAACCGACACGTAGATCTAGGGGATCAGAGTGTCACGTACCGACACAAGAGGAATAATGAATATGAGGGATCGGAGTGTCACGTACCGACACAAGAGAATTAAAGATAATGAATCTTGAAAGATGTTAATATACTCAATCTAACGAACATGATTCCCAAATGAGTATGGTATTGGGGCTTGAGTCCTCATGTGTGAACTTGACGGTAATTGTTAATGATATAGTGCTTGTTGTTGCTACATGTTGAGTATCATAGTTGAATATTACTTGATATATACTGTTTTCTATTTTGAATAGGCCGATGATATCTACTCAGTACCCGTGCTTTATACTGACTCCTACTTTTATTGTTTTCTTCTTGTTATTTGTGGAGTGCAGCAAACGTGCCGTCATCTTCGACTCAATAGTAACTCAAGCCAGTCTTCGTCACATCGGATCTTCAGGGTGAGCTAACGCTTCTAGCTTGGACAGGATGTTCTCCTTCATGTCTTGATGCCTTGAACCTCCGGCACGGACTAGCTTCTTATGTATTTTTAGCTTCTTAGAAACTCTTAGAATTAGTAGTTTAAAGTAGATGTTCTTTTGATGATGACTTCCAGATTTTGGGAATAATAGATGTTGAATATTGATAGTTATTGAATTGGTTTTTATTAATGAGTTTAAGTCTTCCGCATTATTTTCTGTTGATGTTACATTGAAATGTTAAGGTTTAGATTGGTTGGTTCACTCACATAGGTAGGTAAGTGTGGGTGCCAGTCGCGGCCCGGATTTGGGTCGTGACAAACTTGGTATCAGAGCATTAGGTTCATTAGTCTAATCACACAAGAACAGGTCTAGTAGAGTCTTAAGGAACGGTAGGGGGACGCCTTTACTTTTCCTTGAGAGGCTATAAGACTTTAGGAAAATTTTACTCTTTCATTCTTTCTTTCGTGCTATTACTTGGATCCAATTGGAATCTAGGTGATAAAAATTGGTATCTGACCATTTTCACTCTATTTCGCAGATGGTTAGAACTAGAGCAACGATCGCGCCAGCAGCGACACCGTCCAGACAAGAAACAACTGAGCCAGCCACTGGGACTGTGGCTCGAGGAAGAACAACGGCAAGAGGCCGTGGTAGAGGTTGTGGGAGGACGTCCTCTAGGGGAAGAGGACGAGCACCTAGCCCATCTGATACTAGGGCAGTGACTCCTCCACTGACTGAGGAGGTAATAAGAGAAGGGGAGGATGTGGAAACTGAACAAGTGCAAAATGAGGAAATGCCACCCCAACCTACCCCAGAGATGATCAATCAGGTTCTCGCCTATCTCAGTGGGTTGTCTGATCAGGGCCAGACACCCCCCAGTGTTCTCTGCACCAGCACCTCAGGCTCCGAAGGTACAACATGCGGCTACTATGGCTCCCCCATGGATGTTCCATTGGAAATAGGCACGTTTCCACGTCTGACTATTGGGCCTATAATGACAAATGATCAGCATGAACTTTTCAGTAAGTTCTTGAAATTGAAACCTCTAGTCTTCAAGGGTGCTGAATCGGAGGATGCTTATGATTTTCTTGTTGACTGTCACGAGCTACTACACAAGATGGGTATAGTAGAACGGTTTGGTGTTGAGTTCGTGACTTATCAATTTCAAGGGAACGCCAAAATGTGGTGGCGGTCACATATCGAGTGTCAACCAATAGAGGCACCACCTATGACTTGGGCCTCATTCTCTAGCTTGTTCATGGAGAAGTATATCCCCCGGACTTTGAGGGATAGGAAAAGGGATGAGTTCCTGAGCCTAGAGCAAGGTAGGATGTCGGTTAATGCTTATGAGGCTAAGTTCCGTGCACTATCCAGATATGCCACTCAATTATGTTTCAGTCCCCAAGAGCAAATTCGCCGGTTTGTGAAGGGGTTGAGGTCAAAATTGCGGATTTCGGCCTTACAGATAGCGGCAACGGCAAAATCATTCCAAGAGGTGGTAGACTTTGTGATAGAAGTGGAAGGAGTGAAGCCAGACGACTTCACCACAACATCGACATCAAAAAGGCTTCGAAAGGGAGGTGAGTTTAATGGTTCTTACACTAAAGGACAGGGTTCGGGAAGTTACTCAGTCCGACCAATTCAGTCTTCACTACAGACTGTAGTTTGGGGACAAGCTCAGACCGGTCAACACTTCTCCGAGGGGCATATGATTGACTCCAAAGAATGTTATGAATGTGGGGAGATTGGACATATTAGGAGAAATTGTCCTAGACCAAGTTATAGACCCCCAATAACTAGAGGTAGAGGTGGTCATGGTAGAGGCCGTTATTCTGGAGGGCGTGGTGGTCGAGGTAATAGTGGTCACCAAAACGGCAGAGCTAATGGGCAAACTGGGGCCACTACATCACAACATGGTAGGGGCAACGAACAGACGAACGATAGGGCCCATTGTTACGCTTTCCCTGGGCGGTCTGAAGCGGAGGCATCTGATGCTGTCATCACAAGTAATCTTCTGGTTTGTGATTGCATGGCTTCTGTATTGTTTGATCCTGGTCCACGTTTTCTTATGTATCTTCCTCATTTGCTAATGGTCTAAATTTACATTGTGAATTACTTGATATGCCTATTCGTGTTTCTACTCCGGTGGGTGAGTCTGTGGTAGTTGAAAAGGTGTATAGGTCTTGTTTGGTGAACTTTGTGGGGAGCAACACCTATGTAGATTTGGTTATCTTAGAAATGGACGATTTTGATGTGATTCTGGGTATGACTTGGCTTTCTCCGCAATTTGCAGTCTTGGATTGTAATGCTAAAATGGTGACGTTAGCCAAGCCTGGGACAGACCCGTTAGTGTGGGAGGGTGACTACACTTCCAATCCGGTCCGCATCATCTCCTTTCTTCGTGCTAAGAAAATGATTAGTAAAGGGTGTTTAGCTTTCTTGGCACATCTCAAGGATGACACTACCCAAGTACCTTCGATTGAGTCGGTTTCAGCAGTTCGTGAGTTTTTGGATGTGTTTCCTGCAGATCTTCCTGGTATGCCACCGGATAGGGATATTGACTTCTGTATTGATCTTGAACCCGGTACTTGTCCCATCTCTATACCCCCTTATAGAATGGCTCCCGCGGAGTTAAGAGAGTTAAAGTCACAACTTCAAGAATTATTGAACAAAGGCTTCATTAGACCAAGTGCATCCCCTTGGGGTGCTCCGGTTTTGTTTGTAAAGAAGAAGGATGGGAGTTTTTGAATGTGTATAGACTACAGACAACTAAACAAGGTAACCATAAAGAACAAGTATACTCTTCCCCGCATTGATGACTTGTTCGATCAGTTACAAGGTGCTTGTGTCTTCTCTAAGATTGACTTGAGATCCGGTTATCATCAATTGAAAATACGGGCAATGGATGTGCCAAAGACTGCTTTTCGAACGAGGTATGGGCATTACGAATTTGCAGTGATGTCCTTTGGTCTTACGAATGCCCCTGCTGCGTTTATGAGCTTGATGAACGGGATTTTTAAGCCATATTTTGACCTCTTCGTGATCGTATTTATTGATGATATATTGGTATACTCAAAGAGCAAGAAGTAACATGAAGAGCATTTGAGAATGGTATTGGAAATGTTGAGGGAGAAGAAGCTTTATGCCAAGTTCTCTAAGTGTGAGTTTTGGCTAGATGCAGTGTCCTTCTTGGGACACGTGGTTTCTAAGGATGGAGTGATGGTGGATCCTTCTAAGATTGAGACAGTGAAGAATTGGGTAAGACCCACTAACGTGTCAGAAATAAGGAGCATTATTGGGTTAGCTAGCTACTACCGCCGATTTGTCAAGGGATTCTCTTCTATTGCTTCCCAATTGACGAACTTGACTAAGCAGAATGTTCCATTTGTATGGTCGGACGAATGTGAGGAAAGCTTTCAGAAGCTCAAGACCTTGTTGACTACCGCACCTATCCTTACCTTGCCAGTAGAGGGTAAGAACTTCATTGTTTATTGTGATGCATCCTATTCTGGTTTGGGTGCAGTACTAATGCAAGAGAAGAGTGTGATTGCTTATGCTTCAAGGAAACTAAAGGTGCATGAACGTAACTATCCGACCCACGATTTGGAATTAGCTGTGGTGGTGTTTGCATTAAAGCAATGGAGACACTATTTATATGGGGTTAAGTGTGAGATCTATACAGATCATCGTAGCCTACAGTATGTCTTTACTCAGAAAGATTTGAACTTAAGACAGAGGAGATGGATGGAGTTACTAAAGGACTACGATATCACTATCTTGTATCATCTGGGAAAGGCGAATGTTGTAGCGGATGCCTTAAGTAGAAAGGCGGGAAGCATGGGAAGTCTAGCTCACTTGAAAGCTTCTAGACGCCCATTGGCTAGAGAGGTTCAGACTCTAGCTAACGACTTGATGAGATTAGAAGTAAATGAGAAGGGAGGATTGTTGGCTTCTGTGGAGGCAAGATCTTCCTTTCTTGACAAGATTAAGGGAAGACAGTTTGATGATGAGAAACTAAGAAGAATCCAAGATAAAGTATTGCGAGGGGAGGCTAAGGAAGCACAAATCGATGAGGAAGGTGTCTTGAGAATCAAGGGAAGGGTATGTGTACCCCGCGTCGATGATTTGATCAACATTATTCTGACAGACGCTCATAGATCAAGGTATTCTATACATCCGGGTGCAACCAAGATGTATCGTGACCTAAAACAACACTTTTGGTGGAGTAGAATGAAGCGTGTCGTTGTGGATTTTATTGCCAAATGTCCAAACTGTCAACAAGTAAAGTATGAACACCAAAGGCCCGGAGGAACACTTCAGAGAATGCCCATTCCGTAATGGAAGTGGGAAAGAATTGCAATGGATTTTGTGGTTGGTCTTCCGAAGACAATGGGTAAGTATGACTCCATTTGGGTGATTGTTGACAGGTTAACTAAATCTGCTCATTTTATTCCGGTTAAGGTGACTTACAATGCCGAGAAGTTAGCCAAGATCTATATCTCAGAAATCGTTCGATTGCATGGGGTTCCACTATCCATCATATCAGACAGAGGTACGCAGTTTACTTCTAAGTTTTGGAAAACATTGCATGCGGAATTGGGTACTAGGTTGGACATTAGTACTGCGTTCCATCCTAAGACCGATGGTCAGTCTGAGCGAACGATTCAAGTGTTGGAGGATATGCTTCGTGCGTGTGTGATAGAGTTTGGTGGTCATTGGGACAGCTTCCTACCCTTAGCGGAGTTTTCATACAATAATAGTTATCACTCAAGTATTGATATGGCTCCATTCGAAGCATTGTATGGTAGGAGATGTAGGTCTCCCATTGGTTGGTTTGATGCATTTGAGGTTAGGCCTTGGGGTACTGACCTTTTGAGGGATTCGATGGAAAAAGTGAAGTCTATTCAAGAAAAGCTTCTAGCGGCGCAAAGTAGACAAAAAGAATATGCAGATCGAAAGGTTAGAGACTTAGAGTTCATGGAAGGTGAACACGTCTTGTTGAAAGTTTCGCCCATGAAAGGGGTGATGCGGTTTGGAAAAAGGGGTAAACTAAGTCCAAGGTACATTGGACCATTTGAAGTACTCAAGCGAGTAGGGGAGGTGCCTTATGAGTTAGCCTTGCCCCAGGGCTGTTCGGAGTACATCCGGTATTCCATATGTCGATGTTGAAAAGATACCACGGGGAAGGAAACTACATTATCCGTTTGGATTCAGTTTTGCTTGATGAGAACTTGTCTTATGAGGAGGAGCCTGTTGCTATTTTAGATAGAGAAGTTCGCAAGTTGAGGTCAAGAGAGATTGCATCCATCAAGGTGTAATGGAAGAATCGACCGGTTGAAGAAGCCACTTGGGAGAAGGAGGCGGATATGCGAGAAAAATACCCACATCTGTTTACAGATTCAGGTACTCCTTTTCTCCCTTGTTTTCCTTCTTGTGATCGTTCGGGGACGAACGATGGGTAAATTGGTATCTATTGTAACGACCTGTTTAGTCATTTTGAGCAGCAGATTTTATTTCTGGAAAATTGGCTGAAACAACGGAACCCACGACGGACCGTCACAGGCACGACGGTCCGTCACAGATGTCTCGTTTCAATATACTTAGGAATTCTGAAATTGGGTACTCAAAATCGACTCTCTGAACTTTGTAACGGACTTGCAGGACAGACCGTCACAGGTGTGACGGACCGTCACAGTGTCCTTGGTGAAAATAAAGTCCTGGCCCTCACGACGACCTGAGTGACGGACCGTCGCAGTCACGACGGCCCGTCACAGGTTACGCAATCCCAGTTAGAATCGGATTTCTTTACACGTTTTAAGGGACGTTTTGGACTATTCTTTCCTTAATTATAGACTTCGTGGGTTTACATTAATAACTCAAAATTTTTGAGGGATAAAAGAGGTAATTTTGGGTTAATTAGTGGGGTATTATTGTCATCTTTTACACTTAGTTATATGTTAATTAGGGTAAAAGAAAGAGAGTTTTGAATAAGAAAAGAGAAAAGAAAAGAGAGAGATAGATTGATCGATTGAGAGAGAGAGTCGAACGAGGAAGAAGAATATCAAAGCTTGGGAGATTGCTTGTTGATTTTAATTCTTCGGTGGAGGTAGGTTATGGTTTCCCTTACGATATTCGTAGTAAACTCTTAATAGAGAATGATATGTATTGATAATATTGTAAACCCTGCTATATGCTTAATTGTATGCTTGCATGAATATGATTGTGTGATTATGATAAGATAAGCATGATGAAAATATTGAATCCCAAATATTGAAAAGAAACTTTAATATACATTATTATTGATGATGTCTTGGTATAGAAGAAGGCTTGATGAATTAAAGTAATGGGATTGAGGATGCCTTGGTATAGAGAAGGCTTGATGATGTACAGAATGATATTAGTGGATCGGAGTGTCACGTACCGACACATGTAGGGGATCGGGTGTCACGAACTGACACGTAGAATTAGAGGATCGGGTGTCACAAACCGACATGTAGAATTAGGGGATCGGGTGTCACAAACCGACACGTAGAATTAGGGGATCGGGTGTCACGAACCGACACGTAGAATTAGGGGATCGGGTGTCACGAACCGACACGTAGAATTAGGGGATCGGGTGTCACGAACCGACACGTAGAATTAGGGGATCGGGTGTCACGAACCGACACGTAGATCTAGGGGATCGGAGTGTCACGTACCGACACAAGAGGAATAATGAATATGAGGGATTGGAGTGTCATGTACCGACACAAGAGAATTAAAGATAATGAATCTTGAAAGATGTTAATATATTCAATCTAACAAACATGATTCCCAAATGAGTATGGTATTGGGGCTTGAGTCCTCATGTGTGAACTTGACGGTAATTGTTAATGATATAGTGCTTGTTGTTGCTACATGTTGAGTATCATAGTTGATTTTATGATATTACTTGATATATACTGTTTTCTATTTTGAGTTGGCCGATGATATCTACTCAGTACCCGTGCTTTGTACTGACTCCTACTTTTATTGTTTTCTTCTTGTTATTTGTGGAGTGCAGCAAACGTGCCGTCATCTTCGACTCAATAGTAACTCAAGCCAGTCTTCGTCACATCGGATCTTCAGGGTGAGCTAACGCTTCTAGCTTGGACTGGATGTTCTCCTTCATGTCTTGATGTCTTGAACCTCCGGCACGGACTAGCTTCTTATGTATTTTTAGCTTCTTAGAAACTCTTAGAATTAGTAGTTTAAAGTAGATGTTCTTGTGATGATGACTTCCAGGTTTTGGGAATAATAGATGTTGAATATTGATAGTTATTGAATTGGTTTTTATTAATGAGTTTAAGTCTTCCGCATTATTTTCTGTTGATGTTACATTGAAATGTTAAGGTTTAGATTGGTTGGTTCGCTCACATAGGAGGGTAAGTGTGGGTGCCAGTCGCGGCCCGAATTTGGATCGTGACACTAGCATACTTTGATTACACATTTATATAGGGTCCATATAGATAAGGGTCATGATACAAGAATATCTTTCATCATTAGCCATATAGACCAAACCTAACCCTAACATGATCATCACCCATATTCATATAACATCATCCCCGCACCTAGCTATAAAACTAGTGCGGAAGTCTATACATGTAACTTTACATAACATGAATTGAAACATGATATTAGATTCAAGGTTAAATCCTTCAACTTTCTAAACATGGAATCATTATATAAATTCATCTTGCATCTGAGTTTTCAGTGGGATTATGTGTTCTTACGTGTATCACTAATGAAAGGTGTTTTAAGATTATGGAAGAAAGGAAAATTGAGTCCACTATATATTGGTCCATATGAAATACTTGCTATAGTTGGTGCTATTTCATATTGTTTAGCACTTCCACTTGATTTATCTTCATGATATTCATTCTTTCATGTGTCAATTTTTGCAAAAGTACTTACTAGACCCTTTACATGTTCTTGCAGTGTCGAACATCCAGATGGACGGGAACCTAACCTATGGAAAGGAACCAATGTTTATAATGCACAAACAATTAAGGAAGCTACATTTGAAAGAGATGGTGACAGTGAAAGTATCATGGAAAAATCATTCTAACGAGGAGGAAACATGGGAAGACGAGAAGGTGATACAAGCCAAGTATCCTCATTTATTTAGATCAACAATTATACACACACAGATACACACACAAGGAGAGACAGACAGACAGATAGATAGATAGATAGATATGGGGTCGAATTTTCTTAAGGGGGAGAGAATTAGCGACTTAAAGCTTTGGGAAAACCCATTTAAAATAAGCAGCTAATTAATTTACCTAACACACCTGTTGACTACTTAATTCCCAAATTTTACCCACCTTCTTAGTAATTAGTTATTAGATAAGATTTAGAGAGGCGATGAAAGAGGATTAACAAAAGAAAAGACAGTGTGGGTTTCAACTTAGAATTAGTTCGACTCGAACCGTTAGAAAAAAATAGAGTAAGAGAGACGAAGCAGAGAAAACGGAAAAAATAGCAAAAGAGAATTAGAACTCAACACTAAATAAAGGACTACATCTTTAAGGCCTAAAACAAGTAGTATAGTAGAAGATCCCACAATTGTTCTCCTCGACTTTGCAACTGAGTTGTCACTATACTTTTCACCTCTAAAATCACCCTTTTGGTAAACATATATATAGAAGTAACAATTGTGAATTAGAATCTAATGTGAGACCTTTTCTTAAGCATTGAAGTGGGAAAAAATAAAAAGCTGAAATTTTTTTCTTTTTATTAAAGCTTGTGGTATATTATTGCTGGAACTACAAGTTCTGCATCATAATTTGCTATTACAAATTGTTTGAATCATGTTCTTATGGTAAAGAAGTTAAGCAAAAACAGTAATTGTAATATCACTTAAGAACACAAGCAGCTTACTTGTTGTTAGAAGTGTTCATAAAC
This sequence comes from Solanum lycopersicum, assembly GCF_036512215.1. Lineage (NCBI taxonomy): Eukaryota > Viridiplantae > Streptophyta > Magnoliopsida > Solanales > Solanaceae > Solanum > Solanum lycopersicum. Next base: position 45,282,082 of record NC_090807.1, read on the forward strand.
TATAGATATTGTATCTCAAAATATTTACAGTTAAATAGTATCTAAAAATCATGTCATGATTTTAGATTATGTAAATTATGTGTCGTAATTACTAGAAGGAGGATAGAGTTATTTTGAAGCAAGTACTGTGAGTGATAATTTCTTCCACAGTTGATTGTCCAGTATCCAGTATTTGGAATTTGTTTTCTTTCTCCAACTGTCTTACCTAAAAAGTTGAGCTCTTGTGTGCGGAGAAGCGATAGTATGAACAAATATTTGAAAATGGATTGAATAGTTTCTATCGTACATTATATAATGATAAAATAATAATAATAATAATAATAATAATAGAATTCATAATAATAATAATAATAATAGTAATAATAAAAATAAAATAGTAATGATAATTATTATTATT